>NC_141694.1:772227725-773485725 GCF_964263255.1 Lissotriton vulgaris
ATATGTTTAAGCAAATGCCCTGGGGCTCGGGAGAGCACACAACCATTTCCTGCCATCCAGCTCTGTTTGTGCAGCCTGCCAATTTCCATCAGTTTAAGATTAGTATTGCCAACGCGTTTCTGGGCTCGCTGGCCCCTTCTTCCTGGGCAGGGAAACACACGAAAATGAGACCTTCATTGTTCATTCACCACCTTTTATTTCCAGCATTCCCCTCCAATGGGCGTGTCCTCATACCATAAGCCCATGGTGCATGATGGGGAGTGAAGTTCCTAATGCTGGTAAGAATTGTTATCTTTTAAAAAAGTTCATTTGTGCTGTCCCACTTGATTCCATACATATATTCATCCTCTGAGTGAGTTTACCGATGTCAGCAGGCAGGCTCCATCAGCACTTTGGAAAAGGTGCTGTTCCTGTCATGAAAAGTTCAGACTGCAGCCCACTTACTGTTGATTAACATATTCAGCAGCTCGCAGTGGTGCCTCTCCCCACGGCCAGGCGCCGTGTGAATATGTTTAAGCAAATGCCCTGGGGCTCGGGAGAGCACACAACCATTTCCTGCCATCCAGCTCTGTTTGTGCAGCCTGCCGATTTCCATCAGTTTAAGATTAGTATTGCCAACGCGTTTCTGGGCTCGCTGGCCCCTTCTTCCTGGGCAGGGAAACACACGAAAATGAGACCTTCATTGTTCATTCACCACCTTTTATTTCCAGCATTCCCCTCCAATGGGCGTGTCCTCATACCATAAGCCCATGGTGCATGATGGGGAGTGAAGTTCCTAATGCTGGTAAGAATTGTTATCTTTTAAAAAAGTTCATTTGTGCTGTCCCACTTGATTCCATACATATATTCATCCTCTGAGTGAGTTTACCGATGTCAGCAGGCAGGCTCCATCAGCACTTTGGAAAAGGTGCTGTTCCTGTCATGAAAAGTTCAGACTGCAGCCCACTTACTGTTGATTAACATATTCAGCAGCTCGCAGTGGTGCCTCTCCCCACGGCCAGGCGCCGTGTGAATATGTTTAAGCAAATGCCCTGGGGCTCGGGAGAGCACACAACCATTTCCTGCCATCCAGCTCTGTTTGTGCAGCCTGCCGATTTCCATCAGTTTAAGATTAGTATTGCCAACGCGTTTCTGGGCTCGCTGGCCCCTTCTTCCTGGGCAGGGAAACACACGAAAATGAGACCTTCATTGTTCATTCACCACCTTTTATTTCCAGCATTCCCCTCCAATGGGCGTGTCCTCATACCATAAGCCCATGGTGCATGATGGGGAGTGAAGTTCCTAATGCTGGTAAGAATTGTTATCTTTTAAAAAAGTTCATTTGTGCTGTCCCACTTGATTCCATACATATATTCATCCTCTGAGTGAGTTTACCGATGTCAGCAGGCAGGCTCCATCAGCACTTTGGAAAAGGTGCTGTTCCTGTCATGAAAAGTTCAGACTGCAGCCCACTTACTGTTGATTAACATATTCAGCAGCTCGCAGTGGTGCCTCTCCCCACGGCCAGGCGCCGTGTGAATATGTTTAAGCAAATGCCCTGGGGCTCGGGAGAGCACACAACCATTTCCTGCCATCCAGCTCTGTTTGTGCAGCCTGCCGATTTCCATCAGTTTAAGATTAGTATTGCCAACGCGTTTCTGGGCTCGCTGGCCCCTTCTTCCTGGGCAGGGAAACACACGAAAATGAGACCTTCATTGTTCATTCACCACCTTTTATTTCCAGCATTCCCCTCCAATGGGCGTGTCCTCATACCATAAGCCCATGGTGCATGATGGGGAGTGAAGTTCCTAATGCTGGTAAGAATTGTTATCTTTTAAAAAAGTTCATTTGTGCTGTCCCACTTGATTCCATACATATATTCATCCTCTGAGTGAGTTTACCGATGTCAGCAGGCAGGCTCCATCAGCACTTTGGAAAAGGTGCTGTTCCTGTCATGAAAAGTTCAGACTGCAGCCCACTTACTGTTGATTAACATATTCAGCAGCTCGCAGTGGTGCCTCTCCCCACGGCCAGGCGCCGTGTGAATATGTTTAAGCAAATGCCCTGGGGCTCGGGAGAGCACACAACCATTTCCTGCCATCCAGCTCTGTTTGTGCAGCCTGCCGATTTCCATCAGTTTAAGATTAGTATTGCCAACGCGTTTCTGGGCTCGCTGGCCCCTTCTTCCTGGGCAGGGAAACACACGAAAATGAGACCTTCATTGTTCATTCACCACCTTTTATTTCCAGCATTCCCCTCCAATGGGCATGTCCTCATACCATAAGCCCATGGTGCATGATGGGGAGTGAAGTTCCTAATGCTGGTAAGAATTGTTATCTTTTAAAAAAGTTCATTTGTGCTGTCCCACTTGATTCCATACATATATTCATCCTCTGAGTGAGTTTACCGATGTCAGCAGGCAGGCTCCATCAGCACTTTGGAAAAGGTGCTGTTCCTGTCATGAAAAGTTCAGACTGCAGCCCACTTACTGTTGATTAACATATTCAGCAGCTCGCAGTGGTGCCTCTCCCCACGGCCAGGCGCCGTGTGAATATGTTTAAGCAAATGCCCTGGGGCTCGGGAGAGCACACAACCATTTCCTGCCATCCAGCTCTGTTTGTGCAGCCTGCCGATTTCCATCAGTTTAAGATTAGTATTGCCAACGCGTTTCTGGGCTCGCTGGCCCCTTCTTCCTGGGCAGGGAAACACACGAAAATGAGACCTTCATTGTTCATTCACCACCTTTTATTTCCAGCATTCCCCTCCAATGGGCGTGTCCTCATACCATAAGCCCATGGTGCATGATGGGGAGTGAAGTTCCTAATGCTGGTAAGAATTGTTATCTTTTAAAAAAGTTCATTTGTGCTGTCCCACTTGATTCCATACATATATTCATCCTCTGAGTGAGTTTACCGATGTCAGCAGGCAGGCTCCATCAGCACTTTGGAAAAGGTGCTGTTCCTGTCATGAAAAGTTCAGACTGCAGCCCACTTACTGTTGATTAACATATTCAGCAGCTCGCAGTGGTGCCTCTCCCCACGGCCAGGCGCCGTGTGAATATGTTTAAGCAAATGCCCTGGGGCTCGGGAGAGCACACAACCATTTCCTGCCATCCAGCTCTGTTTGTGCAGCCTGCCGAGTTCCATCAGTTTAAGATTAGTATTGCCAACGCGTTTCTGGGCTCGCTGGCCCCTTCTTCCTGGGCAGGGAAACACACGAAAATGAGACCCTCATTGTTCATTCACCACCTTTTATTTCCAGCATTCCCCTCCAATGGGCGTGTCCTCATACCATAAGCCCATGGTGCATGATGGGGAGTGAAGTTCCTAATGCTGGTAAGAATTGTTATCTTTTAAAAAAGTTCATTTGTGCTGTCCCACTTGATTCCATACATATATTCATCCTCTGAGTGAGTTTACCGATGTCAGCAGGCAGGCTCCATCAGCACTTTGGAAAAGGTGCTGTTCCTGTCATGAAAAGTTCAGACTGCAGCCCACTTACTGTTGATTAACATATTCAGCAGCTCGCAGTGGTGCCTCTCCCCACGGCCAGGCGCCGTGTGAATATGTTTAAGCAAATGCCCTGGGGCTCGGGAGAGCACACAACCATTTCCTGCCATCCAGCTCTGTTTGTGCAGCCTGCCGATTTCCATCAGTTTAAGATTAGTATTGCCAACGCGTTTCTGGGCTCGCTGGCCCCTTCTTCCTGGGCAGGGAAACACACGAAAATGAGACCTTCATTGTTCATTCACCACCTTTTATTTCCAGCATTCCCCTCCAATGGGCGTGTCCTCATACCATAAGCCCATGGTGCATGATGGGGAGTGAAGTTCCTAATGCTGGTAAGAATTGTTATCTTTTAAAAAAGTTCATTTGTGCTGTCCCACTTGATTCCATACATATATTCATCCTCTGAGTGAGTTTACCGATGTCAGCAGGCAGGCTCCATCAGCACTTTGGAAAAGGTGCTGTTCCTGTCATGAAAAGTTCAGACTGCAGCCCACTTACTGTTGATTAACATATTCAGCAGCTCGCAGTGGTGCCTCTCCCCACGGCCAGGCGCCGTGTGAATATGTTTAAGCAAATGCCCTGGGGCTCGGGAGAGCACACAACCATTTCCTGCCATCCAGCTCTGTTTGTGCAGCCTGCCAATTTCCATCAGTTTAAGATTAGTATTGCCAACGCGTTTCTGGGCTCGCTGGCCCCTTCTTCCTGGGCAGGGAAACACACGAAAATGAGACCTTCATTGTTCATTCACCACCTTTTATTTCCAGCATTCCCCTCCAATGGGCGTGTCCTCATACCATAAGCCCATGGTGCATGATGGGGAGTGAAGTTCCTAATGCTGGTAAGAATTGTTATCTTTTAAAAAAGTTCATTTGTGCTGTCCCACTTGATTCCATACATATATTCATCCTCTGAGTGAGTTTACCGATGTCAGCAGGCAGGCTCCATCAGCACTTTGGAAAAGGTGCTGTTCCTGTCATGAAAAGTTCAGACTGCAGCCCACTTACTGTTGATTAACATATTCAGCAGCTCGCAGTGGTGCCTCTCCCCACGGCCAGGCGCCGTGTGAATATGTTTAAGCAAATGCCCTGGGGCTCGGGAGAGCACACAACCATTTCCTGCCATCCAGCTCTGTTTGTGCAGCCTGCCGATTTCCATCAGTTTAAGATTAGTATTGCCAACGCGTTTCTGGGCTCGCTGGCCCCTTCTTCCTGGGCAGGGAAACACACGAAAATGAGACCTTCATTGTTCATTCACCACCTTTTATTTCCAGCATTCCCCTCCAATGGGCGTGTCCTCATACCATAAGCCCATGGTGCATGATGGGGAGTGAAGTTCCTAATGCTGGTAAGAATTGTTATCTTTTAAAAAAGTTCATTTGTGCTGTCCCACTTGATTCCATACATATATTCATCCTCTGAGTGAGTTTACCGATGTCAGCAGGCAGGCTCCATCAGCACTTTGGAAAAGGTGCTGTTCCTGTCATGAAAAGTTCAGACTGCAGCCCACTTACTGTTGATTAACATATTCAGCAGCTCGCAGTGGTGCCTCTCCCCACGGCCAGGCGCCGTGTGAATATGTTTAAGCAAATGCCCTGGGGCTCGGGAGAGCACACAACCATTTCCTGCCATCCAGCTCTGTTTGTGCAGCCTGCCGATTTCCATCAGTTTAAGATTAGTATTGCCAACGCGTTTCTGGGCTCGCTGGCCCCTTCTTCCTGGGCAGGGAAACACACGAAAATGAGACCTTCATTGTTCATTCACCACCTTTTATTTCCAGCATTCCCCTCCAATGGGCGTGTCCTCATACCATAAGCCCATGGTGCATGATGGGGAGTGAAGTTCCTAATGCTGGTAAGAATTGTTATCTTTTAAAAAAGTTCATTTGTGCTGTCCCACTTGATTCCATACATATATTCATCCTCTGAGTGAGTTTACCGATGTCAGCAGGCAGGCTCCATCAGCACTTTGGAAAAGGTGCTGTTCCTGTCATGAAAAGTTCAGACTGCAGCCCACTTACTGTTGATTAACATATTCAGCAGCTCGCAGTGGTGCCTCTCCCCACGGCCAGGCGCCGTGTGAATATGTTTAAGCAAATGCCCTGGGGCTCGGGAGAGCACACAACCATTTCCTGCCATCCAGCTCTGTTTGTGCAGCCTGCCGATTTCCATCAGTTTAAGATTAGTATTGCCAACGCGTTTCTGGGCTCGCTGGCCCCTTCTTCCTGGGCAGGGAAACACACGAAAATGAGACCTTCATTGTTCATTCACCACCTTTTATTTCCAGCATTCCCCTCCAATGGGCGTGTCCTCATACCATAAGCCCATGGTGCATGATGGGGAGTGAAGTTCCTAATGCTGGTAAGAATTGTTATCTTTTAAAAAAGTTCATTTGTGCTGTCCCACTTGATTCCATACATATATTCATCCTCTGAGTGAGTTTACCGATGTCAGCAGGCAGGCTCCATCAGCACTTTGGAAAAGGTGCTGTTCCTGTCATGAAAAGTTCAGACTGCAGCCCACTTACTGTTGATTAACATATTCAGCAGCTCGCAGTGGTGCCTCTCCCCACGGCCAGGCGCCGTGTGAATATGTTTAAGCAAATGCCCTGGGGCTCGGGAGAGCACACAACCATTTCCTGCCATCCAGCTCTGTTTGTGCAGCCTGCCGATTTCCATCAGTTTAAGATTAGTATTGCCAACGCGTTTCTGGGCTCGCTGGCCCCTTCTTCCTGGGCAGGGAAACACACGAAAATGAGACCTTCATTGTTCATTCACCACCTTTTATTTCCAGCATTCCCCTCCAATGGGCGTGTCCTCATACCATAAGCCCATGGTGCATGATGGGGAGTGAAGTTCCTAATGCTGGTAAGAATTGTTATCTTTTAAAAAAGTTCATTTGTGCTGTCCCACTTGATTCCATACATATATTCATCCTCTGAGTGAGTTTACCGATGTCAGCAGGCAGGCTCCATCAGCACTTTGGAAAAGGTGCTGTTCCTGTCATGAAAAGTTCAGACTGCAGCCCACTTACTGTTGATTAACATATTCAGCAGCTCGCAGTGGTGCCTCTCCCCACGGCCAGGCGCCGTGTGAATATGTTTAAGCAAATGCCCTGGGGCTCGGGAGAGCACACAACCATTTCCTGCCATCCAGCTCTGTTTGTGCAGCCTGCCGAGTTCCATCAGTTTAAGATTAGTATTGCCAACGCGTTTCTGGGCTCGCTGGCCCCTTCTTCCTGGGCAGGGAAACACACGAAAATGAGACCCTCATTGTTCATTCACCACCTTTTATTTCCAGCATTCCCCTCCAATGGGCGTGTCCTCATACCATAAGCCCATGGTGCATGATGGGGAGTGAAGTTCCTAATGCTGGTAAGAATTGTTATCTTTTAAAAAAGTTCATTTGTGCTGTCCCACTTGATTCCATACATATATTCATCCTCTGAGTGAGTTTACCGATGTCAGCAGGCAGGCTCCATCAGCACTTTGGAAAAGGTGCTGTTCCTGTCATGAAAAGTTCAGACTGCAGCCCACTTACTGTTGATTAACATATTCAGCAGCTCGCAGTGGTGCCTCTCCCCACGGCCAGGCGCCGTGTGAATATGTTTAAGCAAATGCCCTGGGGCTCGGGAGAGCACACAACCATTTCCTGCCATCCAGCTCTGTTTGTGCAGCCTGCCGATTTCCATCAGTTTAAGATTAGTATTGCCAATGCGTTTCTGGGCTCGCTGGCCCCTTCTTCCTGGGCAGGGAAACACACGAAAATGAGACCTTCATTGTTCATTCACCACCTTTTATTTCCAGCATTCCCCTCCAATGGGCGTGTCCTCATACCATAAGCCCATGGTGCATGATGGGGAGTGAAGTTCCTAATGCTGGTAAGAATTGTTATCTTTTAAAAAAGTTCATTTGTGCTGTCCCACTTGATTCCATACATATATTCATCCTCTGAGTGAGTTTACCGATGTCAGCAGGCAGGCTCCATCAGCACTTTGGAAAAGGTGCTGTTCCTGTCATGAAAAGTTCAGACTGCAGCCCACTTACTGTTGATTAACATATTCAGCAGCTCGCAGTGGTGCCTCTCCCCACGGCCAGGCGCCGTGTGAATATGTTTAAGCAAATGCCCTGGGGCTCGGGAGAGCACACAACCATTTCCTGCCATCCAGCTCTGTTTGTGCAGCCTGCCAATTTCCATCAGTTTAAGATTAGTATTGCCAACGCGTTTCTGGGCTCGCTGGCCCCTTCTTCCTGGGCAGGGAAACACACGAAAATGAGACCTTCATTGTTCATTCACCACCTTTTATTTCCAGCATTCCCCTCCAATGGGCGTGTCCTCATACCATAAGCCCATGGTGCATGATGGGGAGTGAAGTTCCTAATGCTGGTAAGAATTGTTATCTTTTAAAAAAGTTCATTTGTGCTGTCCCACTTGATTCCATACATATATTCATCCTCTGAGTGAGTTTACCGATGTCAGCAGGCAGGCTCCATCAGCACTTTGGAAAAGGTGCTGTTCCTGTCATGAAAAGTTCAGACTGCAGCCCACTTACTGTTGATTAACATATTCAGCAGCTCGCAGTGGTGCCTCTCCCCACGGCCAGGCGCCGTGTGAATATGTTTAAGCAAATGCCCTGGGGCTCGGGAGAGCACACAACCATTTCCTGCCATCCAGCTCTGTTTGTGCAGCCTGCCGATTTCCATCAGTTTAAGATTAGTATTGCCAACGCGTTTCTGGGCTCGCTGGCCCCTTCTTCCTGGGCAGGGAAACACACGAAAATGAGACCTTCATTGTTCATTCACCACCTTTTATTTCCAGCATTCCCCTCCAATGGGCGTGTCCTCATACCATAAGCCCATGGTGCATGATGGGGAGTGAAGTTCCTAATGCTGGTAAGAATTGTTATCTTTTAAAAAAGTTCATTTGTGCTGTCCCACTTGATTCCATACATATATTCATCCTCTGAGTGAGTTTACCGATGTCAGCAGGCAGGCTCCATCAGCACTTTGGAAAAGGTGCTGTTCCTGTCATGAAAAGTTCAGACTGCAGCCCACTTACTGTTGATTAACATATTCAGCAGCTCGCAGTGGTGCCTCTCCCCACGGCCAGGCGCCGTGTGAATATGTTTAAGCAAATGCCCTGGGGCTCGGGAGAGCACACAACCATTTCCTGCCATCCAGCTCTGTTTGTGCAGCCTGCCGATTTCCATCAGTTTAAGATTAGTATTGCCAACGCGTTTCTGGGCTCGCTGGCCCCTTCTTCCTGGGCAGGGAAACACACGAAAATGAGACCTTCATTGTTCATTCACCACCTTTTATTTCCAGCATTCCCCTCCAATGGGCGTGTCCTCATACCATAAGCCCATGGTGCATGATGGGGAGTGAAGTTCCTAATGCTGGTAAGAATTGTTATCTTTTAAAAAAGTTCATTTGTGCTGTCCCACTTGATTCCATACATATATTCATCCTCTGAGTGAGTTTACCGATGTCAGCAGGCTGCCTGCTGACATCGGTAAACTCACTCAGAGGATGAATATATGTATGGAATCAAGTGGGACAGCACAAATGAACTTTTTTAAAAGATAACAATTCTTACCAGCATTAGGAACTTCACTCCCCATCATGCACCATGGGCTTATGGTATGAGGACACGCCCATTGGAGGGGAATGCTGGAAATAAAAGGTGGTGAATGAACAATGAAGGTCTCATTTTCGTGTGTTTCCCTGCCCAGGAAGAAGGGGCCAGCGAGCCCAGAAACGCGTTGGCAATACTAATCTTAAATTGATGGAAATCGGCAGGCTGCACAAACAGAGCTGGATGGCAGGAAATGGTTGTGTGCTCTCCCGAGCCCCAGGGCATTTGCTTAAACATATTCACACGGCGCCTGGCCGTGGGGAGAGGCACCACTGCGAGCTGCTGAATATGTTAATCAACAGTAAGTGGGCTGCAGTCTGAACTTTTCATGACAGGAACAGCACCTTTTCCAAAGTGCTGATGGAGCCTGCCTGCTGACATCGGTAAACTCACTCAGAGGATGAATATATGTATGGAATCAAGTGGGACAGCACAAATGAACTTTTTTAAAAGATAACAATTCTTACCAGCATTAGGAACTTCACTCCCCATCATGCACCATGGGCTTATGGTATGAGGACACGCCCATTGGAGGGGAATGCTGGAAATAAAAGGTGGTGAATGAACAATGAAGGTCTCATTTTCGTGTGTTTCCCTGCCCAGGAAGAAGGGGCCAGCGAGCCCAGAAACGCGTTGGCAATACTAATCTTAAACTGATGGAAATCGGCAGGCTGCACAAACAGAGCTGGATGGCAGGAAATGGTTGTGTGCTCTCCCGAGCCCCAGGGCATTTGCTTAAACATATTCACACGGCGCCTGGCCGTGGGGAGAGGCACCACTGCGAGCTGCTGAATATGTTAATCAACAGTAAGTGGGCTGCAGTCTGAACTTTTCATGACAGGAACAGCACCTTTTCCAAAGTGCTGATGGAGCCTGCCTGCTGACATCGGTAAACTCACTCAGAGGATGAATATATGTATGGAATCAAGTGGGACAGCACAAATGAACTTTTTTAAAAGATAACAATTCTTACCAGCATTAGGAACTTCACTCCCCATCATGCACCATGGGCTTATGGTATGAGGACACGCCCATTGGAGGGGAATGCTGGAAATAAAAGGTGGTGAATGAACAATGAAGGTCTCATTTTCGTGTGTTTCCCTGCCCAGGAAGAAGGGGCCAGCGAGCCCAGAAACGCGTTGGCAATACTAATCTTAAACTGATGGAAATTGGCAGGCTGCACAAACAGAGCTGGATGGCAGGAAATGGTTGTGTGCTCTCCCGAGCCCCAGGGCATTTGCTTAAACATATTCACACGGCGCCTGGCTGTGGGGAGAGGCACCACTGCGAGCTGCTGAATATGTTAATCAACAGTAAGTGGGCTGCAGTCTGAACTTTTCATGACAGGAACAGCACCTTTTCCAAAGTGCTGATGGAGCCTGCCTGCTGACATCGGTAAACTCACTCAGAGGATGAATATATGTATGGAATCAAGTGGGACAGCACAAATGAACTTTTTTAAAAGATAACAATTCTTACCAGCATTAGGAACTTCACTCCCCATCATGCACCATGGGCTTATGGTATGAGGACACGCCCATTGGAGGGGAATGCTGGAAATAAAAGGTGGTGAATGAACAATGAAGGTCTCATTTTCGTGTGTTTCCCTGCCCAGGAAGAAGGGGCCAGCGAGCCCAGAAACGCGTTGGCAATACTAATCTTAAACTGATGGAAATCGGCAGGCTGCACAAACAGAGCTGGATGGCAGGAAATGGTTGTGTGCTCTCCCGAGCCCCAGGGCATTTGCTTAAACATATTCACACGGCGCCTGGCCGTGGGGAGAGGCACCACTGCGAGCTGCTGAATATGTTAATCAACAGTAAGTGGGCTGCAGTCTGAACTTTTCATGACAGGAACAGCACCTTTTCCAAAGTGCTGATGGAGCCTGCCTGCTGACATCGGTAAACTCACTCAGAGGATGAATATATGTATGGAATCAAGTGGGACAGCACAAATGAACTTTTTTAAAAGATAACAATTCTTACCAGCATTAGGAACTTCACTCCCCATCATGCACCATGGGCTTATGGTATGAGGACACGCCCATTGGAGGGGAATGCTGGAAATAAAAGGTGGTGAATGAACAATGAAGGTCTCATTTTCGTGTGTTTCCCTGCCCAGGAAGAAGGGGCCAGCGAGCCCAGAAACGCGTTGGCAATACTAATCTTAAACTGATGGAACTCGGCAGGCTGCACAAACAGAGCTGGATGGCAGGAAATGGTTGTGTGCTCTCCCGAGCCCCAGGGCATTTGCTTAAACATATTCACACGGCGCCTGGCCGTGGGGAGAGGCACCACTGCGAGCTGCTGAATATGTTAATCAACAGTAAGTGGGCTGCAGTCTGAACTTTTCATGACAGGAACAGCACCTTTTCCAAAGTGCTGATGGAGCCTGCCTGCTGACATCGGTAAACTCACTCAGAGGATGAATATATGTATGGAATCAAGTGGGACAGCACAAATGAACTTTTTTAAAAGATAACAATTCTTACCAGCATTAGGAACTTCACTCCCCATCATGCACCATGGGCTTATGGTATGAGGACACGCCCATTGGAGGGGAATGCTGGAAATAAAAGGTGGTGAATGAACAATGAAGGTCTCATTTTCGTGTGTTTCCCTGCCCAGGAAGAAGGGGCCAGCGAGCCCAGAAACGCGTTGGCAATACTAATCTTAAACTGATGGAAATCGGCAGGCTGCACAAACAGAGCTGGATGGCAGGAAATGGTTGTGTGCTCTCCCGAGCCCCAGGGCATTTGCTTAAACATATATATATATATATATATATATATATATATATATATATATATATATATATATATATATATATATATATATATATATATATATATATATATATATATATATTAATAACCCCAGGCAACCCCAAAATTACCCTTTGTACCAGTGCCAATAGCCCTACCCCCTTAAAATTCTAAAATTACCCTTACCACCCTAATACCCATACCCCCTAAACCCTAAAATTACCCTTACCACCCCAAAACCAAAACCAACCCTGAACCCTAAAATTACCCTTACAACCCCAAACCCTAAAACTTTAAATTACCCTTGGCACCACAAAATCCAAATTTGTCCGAGCCCTAAAATTACCCTGTGCACCCTAAAATCCAAACCCACCCTGAATCCTAAAATGAACCTTGGCACCCCAAAACATATACCCATCCTGAACCCTAAAATTAACCTTGGCAACCCAAACCTATACCCCTAGACCTCAAAACCCAAACCCACCCTAAACCCTATACTTACCTTATACTTACATGTAAAACACATATGCTTTTACCATGCTTGCCTATACAAAGAAATTCATGTAAAGGCATGTGTGGTAAAAGTAAATGCATTATAATGCTTTACATTGTAATGCTATGCATTGTAATAGCATTGCGATGTAATGGTACTTGCGTTGTGTTGGCATGCGTTGTATTGGATATTTCCCTTCTCAGGTGGCCGGTGATGTGGCTGCGGCGTGGGATGTTCAGGATGAGTTTGGCGGATGTGTTCTTGATGTTCAGCAGTTTCTTATGGAGTTTCTGGGTGGTGCTGGATAGAGTGCTGACAAGCTCATGGGTGACAGTGTTGTTGTACTCACTGGGGGCAAACTGGAAGATTTCATGAAGTAGATAGAGCATGTGGAAATAGGAGGAATAAACAACATTGATTTGGTGGTTTATTGAGAGAGAGAAGTCCAGGAGGTTGCCAAGGTTTCGCACGTAGTCAGTGGGCGTGTGGGGGAGGGGGGTTCCAAGTGCTGCAGACCCCCTCTTCCTGGGCCACCAAGAGTCAACCAAGGCAGAGGGAGTGGCAACACTTGGGGGTGGATCCCAGGTTGAGGCCTTAGGTCTTGTTTGAGTTAGTTAAGCTTGAGGCAGCTGTCCTTCATCCTGGTGGTGACTGCATTTATCCTGTTGTGGAAGTTGCTCTTGGCAGCTGTGGGTTCTTCTGTGAGGTAGAGAATCAGCTGGATGTTATCTGGGTAGGAGACAATGTTGAGTCTGTGGTTCTTGACGATGTCTGCAAATGGGGCCTGAAGAGCTTGGGCCTCAGGGAGGAGCCTTGAGACCCTTTGCAGCTGATCTCTGTGGGTTTTCAGTTGAATGGTGGAAGTTGTACTCTCTGTGTTCGGCCGGTGAGGAAGGAGCAGATCCATCCAGGGCTTTGTTCCGGATGCTGGCATCGTGGAATCTTGTGCAGAGGGTGTGGTGGGAAACGGTGTTGAAGGCGGCTGAGAGGTCCAGCACGAAGAGGGAAGCTGTTTCCCATTGGTCGAGGCATTTGCTTTTAGGTTTGAGGCTCCAGCTATCTCCTTGGCCCTTTAACTTCGGCTTTTGTTATGGGCCCAGGTGAAATCTGATAAGCTGCTGCCCCCCTTCACTTGCACATTGCAGCTCGGAATGATAGCAGGCAACGTGCAGCAGCAGGCGCTGCTGAATGTGTCAGTTACAAATGGGGTTTTTGTTTGGCTAAGGTATACACCTAAGCCAAGCAGTACCCACCACCACTCAGGTTAATTCAGATGCAAGATTACCTGTGCTCCTCGTCTGGTAGCTTGGTGCAGGGGAGGCTTATCAAAGAGGCAATGTGTAAAGTATTTCTGCAATGCATAGTAAAGTAACAGTGAAAGACAAAGCAAAACACTCCACACTAGTTCTAGAAAAATAGACCATCTTTATGTATTTAAAACCAGGCCTAAAGGACAGCAATTCAATAGTCTATCAAAAGTTATGCCAGTACTAGTAACGTTAATAGCTCATCACAGTGCTCAGGAACCTTTAAGGGAATTACAGTAATCCTCAAATGAGCCCACCGGCAAGACAAGACAAGATTTTCAATGCAGTGGGGGTTGAAGTTAGCCTGCACAGGCCTTCGGGACAGTACCTGGGGCTTGGAGTCACTGCTCTCGTTGTCGGCGGTCTCGCACACGGGGTCCACGTGGTAGGAAGAGGAGTTGGGCTCTGGCTTGGCCGCTGGAGCACAGGCAGGTCTGTGGCCCCATACTGCTGTGTTGGTGGGCCTCACACATGGAGCTCGTGTTGGTAAGAGGTACAGAGGCAGGCAGGACTGGTGTTCAGCCGCAGTAGATGCAGTCTTGTGAATCTTCGGCCCAAAGAGCCTGGAGAGAGCGAGCTCAGATCGTTGTGTTGCTAGGCAACCAGAATGCGCTCACGCCACTCGGTGCTCCCGGCGCTGACTGAGGGTAAAGGTCTACACCGCTGCGGTATCTTCAGAAACAGCAGTGTCGAGTACGACTAGTAGCAAAAGGTGACTGAGCGCCAACACAGCAGGCGCTAGACAATGTGAGTGTGTCTGGTGGCTGTAACGACCGGATTCTCGAACCAGATGGGATCAGCTCCTTAGAGCACCTCCAACCCGGTCGGAACGTAATCACCTCCCTCCTTAGAACGTATTTACAATAGGTATGTACATATATATATATTTATATCTCGTACCTAAGGATGGGGAAATAGCTATACACACGCATAGGTTTTCTACAATATCCCACTCATACCAGCTAGTCTCACGGCAACTTAGGCCCAGAATAATCTACCCTGGGGCAGTTCTGATTATTTACCATTACACACTGATCACCATCAGTGCTCACTCGACACGCAATCCGGCGTGCCTTACGCACTAGGCTGCAGCCCTAGTGCTCTCTTCCTTCCAATCCGGTCCACAATCCGGCGGACCTAGACACTGGTATCCACCCCAGTGTTCTCTCACTCGCAGCCCGATCCGCAATCCGGCGGATCTACACACCAGTGTCCCCCCTGGTGCTCTCATTAACGCCGCTTACCAACGACGATCACTCTCCTATGAATACCTTTGGAAGGAATCTCTCATTGGCTACTCGGGGTGATACTACAATAACAGGAGTTAGCACAACTTGCCAAATTGAATCATGTACCTTCTGCTCTCAGCATTGAATGGTCCCTCTCTCCCTCATTATTCAGTCACCTCTTACCTGACCGGGATTTACATCCGTTCATGAAAACGATGTCTGACTAGAAGACCAGGTTACCCTGATTGAACAAGAATACAAGGCACATGTTGGTTCACTAAGAACTGGGGTATTTTATTACAATGATTATAAACACAGCACTATACTATAACATATATCCTGCAAAGAAAAGTGAAAGGTTAGAATGTGCACACTATGCAAAGTGGGGCAGAGGTCACCTTATGAGCACGAAGTCGGGGTTCGACAGTCATTTAGGTTCCCTTCTCGTCTGTGCCTTGGCTCGTCTCGGAATCACACCTCAGCAGTCACGAGTACACGTCTGCACCGCTATGCTCCGTCTCCTCCGCTTCCCTCCAAGTCACTGGAACCTTCCTCTTTATTAGCTGCTGTCTCTCTCTGTCTCCGATCGCTCCGCACTACCCCTCTCTCCTCTTCAATCTTTCTCAGAGAGTATCAGCCTCATGATCTTTCTCGGACTTCAAAATGGCGACTGTCTGCCTGGAAATAATTAATGGCATTGATGCTAACGGCTAGCTGCCGCCTACAGACTGACTGACTCACAGCCTAACGCTTTCACTAATATGGAAGCTTGTCCTTTCATGGAAAGTTACGGCCAGTAACCTGCCGCCCACCAAATTTTTGTACCTCCCCGTACCAAGGACACGTTCCCAGCCGGCCGGCCTGATGTTGTGTCTTCGGAGTGGAGAAAAATACAGTCTTTCGATAAGGGCCAGCCTGAGCCGGTTCTCTCCAAGCGAACAACACTTCGAAACTAAAACATTACACTTGACCTAGAAGCATCTCAAGCTGCCGGGGCAGAAAGCAAGATGGAGTCTCTCCCGTTTGAGGCCTACAAGGCCCGAAATAAGCATAACTCCATAGAAGGTATACTAACACTCTTGCAAGAGGACGGATTATCACTAATACTAATGAATCTATCCCCTAGCTTAAGTTTATAAGCCCTGATCTAAGGAAAAGGGTACGAAAGTGCATTACTGTGCCTTATGAATAGGCCCTGTTTATAGTTCTAATCCCTGCACTAGAAGGATAATAGGCTGGAGTCACCTCCAATCATTCTCCCTCAAAGGAGGGCCGAAAAAGTCAGTCAGAACAGTGGCCCAATAACATACAAATAGCCCTGATTCTTCCATAACAGGAGGAAAGCTAACAAGTTCTTGGGAACTTGTAGGATATAGAGGCCCAGTTGTCCATCATTGCAGAGGTAGCAGGGAGCAGGCCAACATAGCTGAGCAGAGTGCATAGGCAGTACAGCAAAGCAAGTGACAAAGGGGCAGTCCTTCCTAGCAGCGTTGTACATCATAGTTGCAGAGTCTCCTCCAGACCCCAAAGTGAACCAATTTGGGGATGTCACAGCGAGGTCCAGTACTAATACCAAAATGTGTCTTTGAAGTGGGGGAGACAACAAAAGACAGCTGTCTTTGATCCTCAAAAGGCCCCTGCCCTTTCTTCTCTGGCTCCAGGCACACTACAGGCGGTTATGTAGCTATTTGTGTTGGAATAGGCATAGCCCTATTCAGGTGGAGGTGTCAGCCGCTCCCTCCTTCTATGTTTAATGAAGTCTTAGTGCAGTGCTATATTTTGACTTGATAATGTCAAAGCTTTCAAATGTTAAAAAGATACACTTTTTAAAAATTTGAAGAGCGTTCACTTTCACATTTGTAGTCCTGTCAAGTACCACTCATTAGTGGTCATACTAGTGCTGGTGTCCGCATCACCACACTAGAATGTACATTTATTTATTTCCATAATTTCTTTTTGTTTAACTTTTTCTGCTGTGATGGCTGAAGGGCACAAGGACCTGAGAGTGGCATTCAAACAATGTGCATAGTATTATTTAAAATAATTTTGATTGTGTTTACAAATATCATATTGGTTTTGAAGGGATATTTCTTAAAATATACATTTATTTATTTTCATATTTTATTTTTATGTAGCCATTTTCTACTATACTGACTGCCACAAGGGCCTGAGGGTGGCATGCAAAGTATTTAAAAATAAAGTAAAACATTCTTACCTAGCCTGCTTCTGCAAATAACGTTTTTGTTCTTTCTTAAATAAATGAAAGATTTTTAATGGATATTTCTTATATTATAAGCAATGCATATTACACTCATTTCCTAACTTATTTTTATTTAGTGGTTTTCTTAAATACTGATAGACCCAAGGGCTTCAGAGAGCTATATGAACTATTTTAAATACAATATTTACTTAATTATTTTGCAAAATTGCCTTGCTCAAAAATCAAAGCTTTTGCTGACTTCCTAAAAATTAAATGTTTGTTTCAAATTGATATTTCTTATACATGTAGCTATTTAATATGTCATAATGATTACTGGGCAATCAATGTTGAATAGCTGATGCAGAAAAGGAAATGGCCAGCCGTCATTTTTGGTAGGAACAACATTACAAGTGTGTTTCTTTGTGGATGTGCAACCTGGCTTAGTACCCTGGCCCTCTTCAGAAGTCAGTCTTGCTTGGCAACACAGAAATTCTCTGAAATAATGTATGAGTTTTCTTTTATGAATGCCTAGAAGAACTGATTTTTCAGTCCATTTATCACAGAAATAGTGCCGAAAATTGCACCAAAAAAAGCCAATTTTTAAAATATTTCTTCGCGGGGGGAGAACCCCCCCACACCCCCCTTATTGCCGTCGGGCTCGCTCGCTCCCGTTCATTGATGCTTACTTCAATAGCCCCACCAGGTTCAAATTCCACCAGCCGCCACTGGTCCAGGTTTTTAAATAGATATGTCGACGTTTCGACTCCTCTTTACGGCCTGACGGTTATTTAAGCCTGAGCCATGCGAGTCTTCTTCAGGACGAAAAAGAAAGAAGGGTAACTTGGGATCACGGATGACCCCTTCCACAACGATGGGGGTGGTGCTTATTCCCACATTTCCAGGGATTATTCTTTAATACAATTCGTCACTCCGTGGGGAATTGATAGTAGATGTAGAAAAGCAAGCAATAGCGAAAAACAAGGAGAAGCACTTGGTTTAATCAGGGCTCAATCTTCAAAAAGGTTCTGTATATTTGAAGGGACCACTGGTTCTGACTCGGGGCCACTCTATATTGTAGATTCCTGTATTCAAATCTCAATTCGGATGGGTCTCCTCCTAACTCTGTATGCACCAACCGAAATGTGGACCATCTGTTCCAAATGTTAAATCTAAAAATAAATCTAATATCAGCGTTGAGCTCTCCAAAAACATCTCAATGTCGGCACACGATATCTGACACGATTAGTCAGATATCTCTTAGTTATCCCAAACGTCTCAGTGTCGGCATAGACAGATTGTCCACATTTCGATTGATGGATACCTAATCAAGAGGGAGTTGAGGTGGCTTTCGGGCATAGGTTTATGCCGACATTGAGATGTTTTTGGAGAGCTGAACGCTGATATTAGATTTATTTTTAGATTTAACATTTGGAACAGATGGTCCACATTTCTGGTTCTTGAAATTGAAGGTTTGTTATTAGCTTCCTGCCGCAATGACATATTCGCTGCCAATATTAGCATAAACAAAGAAATTATTCCTTTGTGAAAGAACATTCTTTGCGTACTGCTAGCATACTTTGAAGTGGAAAAAAAACCAATTAGCATCTGCAACACCAATCGCTCACATTTACATAATGCTTCATTTAGGATTAATCTCCACCGAGGGAACATATCTTTCTCTCCACTAATTAACCTCTGGAGTGATTGCATTTTTTCACACTTGGGAGGTGTATGTGTTTCTCCAGAAAGTGGAGCGCTCATCTGATGTCATCAATATGCTTGGCTTGTGTCATTGTCCTTTGTAAATTGTAGCTTTTCATTGGTCAATAGGCTTAGTAGTCCCTCCTTAGTACAGCCTTGTTTCATCTTGTAACCACCCACAGGGACTGGCCCTCTTACATATGTTGTTACTCAGTAGGCTTTAATTACAGCCTCTGAGCACTATTTCCTTCAATTGTTTTCACGACTTAACAAACAAAGCTTTGTTTTTTGTAAAAGTGCCCCATACCACGCTTTCACTTTAATGGCAGCCCTTTCTTTAGGTGTAGCTCGTCTAAGGATGGGAGTCCGGCCTCTATTAACGTGAAAGCGCGGCATGGGGTGATTGTAAACAACAAAAAATATTTGCAATGCAATAGGTCTCGCATCTGCGAGAATTTAAGCTATTGTCGTTTACAATGCCAAAAGCTCAAACTCTCGTAAATGCAAGACCTATTGCATTGCGAATGCTTGTTTACTTTGGTCCCGGTGGGTGGGTGAGGGGCGGGGGGACTACTGAGTGCGCAATCATCGGGAAGCACTGAAGCCTGTGCCTGATTGTGCTCTCTGAGGACTGCTGGGTGCGTGCTTAATTGGAGGGTATGAATGCCTTTTGAAGCAAGGCAAAATTAATTGCAATCAGAACGTAGCATACATCTTTTTTCCAGCTCAATATTTATTTAAACACCACCTAACAAAATTAAATAAAACTAAACACTACCTTTTCAAGTCATGAAAACAATTAACCTCACAAAGCTCAGCCTAAATGAATGGTGTGTCCGCAAGTAGTAGCAATTGTGAAAACAAGGTGGTTGGGGATCATTGCTGTCTGGGAGGTGGCATACGCCAGCACGGCATTAGCAGCGCTCATGAAAAGTGCGATGAAAGAAATAATAACAAATAAAAGAAGCAACAACAGGCTGAAAAGCGACAGGAAGAAAGTTACAATTAAATAAAAGAGTTCTCTTAAAATAACAGGAAAGCACTGCAAGCGTAATGACACTGTACTTGGCAGTTACTTCTCTGTGGGAAAATGGAAGTGACATATCACTGCGTGTACCAGTTAGGAGCCAGCAAAGAAGAGCGACACTGGACAGCAGAAGGGGGGAGCTAAGTCCTTTACTGAATACAACACAAAATGCTTATTTTTTTATGTCAACCCGAAATATGTTAAATTACAGTGGCACCAGTGTGGTGTGCGCTCTAGTCTATGAGCGTGTACGCGATGACGCGTCACGCCATAGACTGGAGCGGTAGGCGCGCGCATGCGCAGCAAGCACGCAGGGGAAGGCGCGAACGGGGAAAACGGCAGTTGGTGACCGGAGCTTGAGTAGAATAGACGCTCGGCGCCCTTAGCTTATAATTACCTTGTAAAGAAGTAATAAAGCAGTTCTTCACCTACAGAGGCTCAGTGCATTCAGTGTGGGGGCAAGGAAGGAACATTACATTGGCGACGAGGCTGGTACCACGAACACTACCGAGCACAGTGGACAAGAGCAAGCACCCCAACAGCCCCACACCAGCCAGAAGGACAGAACAGCTACAAAGAAGAGCAAAGGGCGTGGCAGCAGCGAAACAGCACAAATATAAGCCAGCATACAAGCTCAAGTATTCAGGTCAGTGCTGCCCAAGGGATAAGAGTCTACAGCCAGCATCCTGGCAACCAAAGGCACCTCCCCCAAGCCAGAGGAAGGGGCGCAGACTGATAACCCCACGCAGGCTATCAGGGATAACACCCCAGGCAGTCCTAGAGGTCAGGGTGACACGGCAGGGAGTGCAGGAGCATCCGGTGTGCCCGCCCAACACAGTGCCCAGGCGGTAGACCCCAGAGGCGAGGCCAAGATGGCGAATCAAGCTTCAGCCCTGATGGCCCCCGTCCCATTCCTGCCCAGACCGGGAGAACCACAGTTAAAATGGGAGGATTGGAAGGAATACTTTCAAAATTACATTGAGGCACTTGAGGATGAAGATGATGGGGAATACACCCCGGCAAGGAAAAAGAGACTGTTACTCCACAATTTAGGCCCAGAAGGGGTGAGAGTGTTCAAAAACTTGGTGCCCAAGGACAGGGACGCAACTGAGACGGATGTCTTCAAGAATGCGCTGGAAGACTTGGACAGCCATTACCGCCCAGCGGTTTGTGTCTCCATAGACCGTTATAATTTTCAACAGAGGAAACAAGAGGCTGGCGAATCCATAGACGACTACGTGGCTGCGCTCCGACGCCTGGCCATCACGTGCCAGTATGGTGCTCTACAGGATGAGTACATAAAAGACCAGATCGTTATGCATACCACCAGCAGGGCCGTCCAAGACAAACTATGGGCGCAGAATGAAACATCACTCAAGGAGGTAGTGGCGATGGTCAAAAAGGCGGAAATGTCTAAACGCGGCGCAGATGCAGCAAAACGGGAAGGCGCACCGAGGCAGATGATTAACAAGATTGACGAGGCGTCACAATCAGGCAAACCTAAGGGGACGTATGGAGACCAGAGGAAGGATACAAAATGGACGGGGAAACAGATGGTCCGCCCCAGCACTGACAGCAAGTTTGCGTGTTACAGATGTGGCAGCACGGCGCATTCGGCTCAGGATAAACGCTGTCCCGCGTTCCGCGCCAGATGCGCGTTTTGCGGCCTGGTCGGCCATTTTGAAAAGGTGTGCCGAAAAAGGGGGAAGAAGTCCACGGTCAAGTGTGTTGAATCGGCTACCGCGGACATCAGCGAGGAAGACGACTTAGAAGATGGTGATTTGGTGCTGTGCATTGAGGACCAGGTGCTGGAGGTGATAGGGAAGCGAAGAGATAAGCCTCGCACGGATATGCTCATAGGGGGAGTGAAGGTACACGTGGCCGTCGATTCAGGATCCCCCTGGACCTTCGTACAAAGATCCATATGGGAAGAAGACTTTGCACCAGTAGTAGGGCCAGACCTAATGCCGCCGGACATCAAACCCATCTCGTATACAGAGAACGCCATTCCCATGGTGGGGTGCCGAGACTTCACATTCGAATTCAGAGGGAGGTCGGCCACATGCACCCTGTACGTGGCGGAGAAGGGCCCCTCGGTGCTGGGATGGAGAGACGCAGGGGATCTAGGAATCATACTCAACCCAGGAGGGAAAGAACAGATACTATTAACGGACGAGTGGCCCCTCACGAAAGAAGAAGACTGGAAATCAGCATACCCCAAGGTTTTTGAGGGTACAGTCGGTAAACTGGACAAATTCGTCCACAAAATGGTCCTCAAGGAGGGAGCAGTACCAGTGGTACACAAAGTCAGGAACATACCCATATCCACAAGCGGAGCGGTGCAACAGGAACTTCTGAGGCTGGAGGAGCAAGGCATCATAGAGCCGGTGGACAGTGCGGAGTGGCTATCCCCCTTGGTGGTGGTCAAGAAACCCAATGGGAAGGTTCGTCTCTGTGTGGACCTCCGAGAGCTCAACAAAAACCTCATTGTGGAGAGATTTCCCCTTCCTAGGATCGAGGAGATGCTGGCAAGTACAAAAGGTGTCACCCATTTCTCCACCATAGATCTCACGTCAGCGTACTACCAAATTGAGCTGCATCCCTTGAGTAGGAAGTACACCTCCTTCATTACGCCCTTTGGGTGCTACCAGTTCCGGAGGATGCCCTTTGGTCTGGCATCCGCAGCGGCCGTATTTCAGAAGCTGATGCATCGGTTGTTCAAGGACATCTCGGGGGTGCAGTACTTTCAGGATGACATTCTGGTGATGGGCTCCACCAAGGGAGATCACGACAGAAAGCTGCATAGAGTCCTAGGAGTGCTGCAAAGCAAAGGTTTAACTGCAGAATGGAGCAAATGTAAGATTGGGACTCACTCAGTAACATACTTAGGTCATGAAATTGGCACGCATGGTATCTCACCCAAAGAACAAAACGTGAAGGCCATCAGGAATGCCAAAGCTCCGAGCACCAAGGAGGAAGTGCGGTCATTCCTCGGAATGGCCGAGTATTATAGCAAGTTCGTGAGGCACTTTGCCACCAGAACATACAGAATGAGGCAACTTATCAGAGACAAGGCAAAGTTTGATTGGGACTCAGAAGCGCAATCAGAATTCGACACAATAAAGGATTGCATCAGCCAAGCTGTCCCACTGCAAGGGTACGTCCCCACAGGCAAGACCATAGTAACGACGGATGCAAGCGACAAGGGCTTAGGGGCGGTCTTGGCACAGGAACGGGTCGATGGATCCATTGAAACCATCAGCTTTGCTTCACGCGCGCTGTCCCCGACGGAACAAAGGTACAGCGTCTTTGAAAAAGAGATGCTGGCGGTCACGTGGGCCATGGGCAAGTTTCGGCAGTTCATTTGGGGCACAAGATTCAAGCTTCAAACCGATCACAAACCACTGATCAAAGTCTTGACGTCCTCAGGCCATGATACAGCGACTCCGAGAATTGCGAAAATGACTCTAAAACTACTTGATTACACCTATGACGTGGAGTACCTACCGGGAACGCAAAACAGGGTTGCAGATTACCTCAGCCGGGCTGCGGCGATGGAGGATGCGCCGGAGGAGGCCCCGGACAGAGAGGAGATGGTGGCCAGCATGGAGGACCATGAGACGACGATAAGCTGTCAGGAATGGGCGGCAGCCTACGAGCAGGATGAGGAGAAGGTAGAGATCAAAAGGCATCTTACGTCCGGCTGGCCAGACAAAAAGAAGCTCACGGAAGGAGTGCGGAGGTTCTACGAGATGAGAGAGGAACTGTCCCTAAGCGATTCGGGAATTTTCATTTACAGAGGAGAAAGGGTTGTGCCACCGGAAACACTGATACCCAAGTTGTTGAAACAACTGCATGAAGGACATCTGGGCATCGTAAAGACCAAAGCACGAGTCAAGCAAATGTATTGGTGGCCAGGTATGGATGTCCACATAGAAAGACAAGTGAGGGAGTGTGGGCAGTGCCAAGGAGCGGACAAAGTGCTACGACCACTCAGACCAGCCTTGGGAAAGTTTGACACCCCACAAAGCCCCTGGGAGAACGTGGCCATCGACATACTTGGGCCCGTCCTGGACAGCAGAGGTGTGAACAAATACTTATGTGTGGTGATAGATAAGTATTCCAAATGGCCTGAAGTGGACATACAAGAGTCCATGGATACGGACACGATACTGACATTTCTGACGTCTGTGTTCTTAAGAGAAGGTATACCCAAATGTATTCTCAGTGACAATGGCCCGCAATTTGTCTCGGACAAGTGGGCTCGATTTATGAGGAGGAATGGGATTGAGTCAAAACACACGGCAGTCTATCACCCGGCATGCAATGGCCAAGTGGAGCGGTTCAACCGCGTGCTGATGGGCTCTATACAGGCAGCCATCACGCAAGGAAAGGACTGGGAGACCGAAGTGATGAGTATGCTGTGGGCCTACAGGATCACCCCCACGGTGGTGGGGTACAGTCCGTTCCAAGTGCTAAGAGGACGACATCCGTTCACCCGGGACAACGTAGTGTGGAGGGAGAAGACCATCACCAGCAAGTGGTCCCCTGCGGTGGTTCAGCACAACCTGGAGAAGGCCCAGAAGATTTATGCGGCACACTACGACAAACGACGCAACACGAAAGGAACAGAGCTGGAAGAAGGAGAATGGGTCAGGGTCAAACTCCCTACCATACAAAAGAAAGGTGAAAGCAAGTATAGCCAGCCCTTACAGGTCACAGAGGTGCGAGGTAGGGCGGCTCTCCTCAGCGACGGCAAGGTGTGGTCCCAAGACCGCATGGCCAGAGTCAACAAGATAGTAGTGTGGCCCAAGTCCGAGGAGGAAGAGATACCGGTGGACTCCCAAGAAGCAAGACCTCCACTGGGGCATAACGCAGAAGACCTGCGGGATGGAGTAGGAGAGGACAGTGAAGCGGAAACTCCTAACACAGAGTCTACCGACAGAGACGGTACACCGGCCGGTGTAGTACAGAGAGGAGATCAGAGAGATGGTGAGAGATCACGAGGAGAGAGAGAGGTGGAAGAGAACATGCCGGTAAGACACACCCGCAGTGGCAGGGCAGTTACTGTGCCCTCTCGATATAGAGACTTTGAAATGAGTGGACACTAGTCATATGTACTGTCACCTCCTCGATGCCCTCCAGAGACATAGACTGGGGGACTATGGACACTCAGTTAGATTGGGGAAAATGTTATCTTGTCAATGTGAAAGGGGGGAGATATGTGGTGTGCGCTCTAGTCTATGAGCGTGTACGCGATGACGCGTCACGCCATAGACTGGAGCGGTAGGCGCGCGCATGCGCAGCAAGCACGCAGGGGAAGGCGCGAACGGGGAAAACGGCAGTTGGTGACCGGAGCTTGAGTAGAATAGACGCTCGGCGCCCTTAGCTTATAATTACCTTGTAAAGAAGTAATAAAGCAGTTCTTCACCTACAGAGGCTCAGTGCATTCAGTGTGGGGGCAAGGAAGGAACATTACAACCAGGTGATCATATAAATGACATTTTCAGTGTTGCAGTTCATGTGTGCTCTAATTTTACATGTTTTTCTGGTGCCAATGATAATTTACTTCATAGTATATCGGACTGGCCAGACTTAGCATATGCCACAGGGTTAGTGACTGATAACTCGTGGAAGGCTCCAAAGGGTGCTAGTCGAGTCTGGAATGGATCGTACCGGTTTGGTGTAGACCAACATGTTTGTTAGTGCTACCACGTTTGAGGGAAAAAAAGGATAGATCTCAGAGGTTCCCATTGCTCTTAAGAATTCTCCAATCGTTTGTTATCATTTTACTTAAATTGGTTGGAGATGTTACGCAAGTGAATTTTCAGAGGCTGGTTCAGGATACGAATCTCTCTGTTATTCCAGGCCCTCCTTTTTGCTCTGTTTTTTGTTCATCTTTGGGTACTGGGCGAGTGGCCAGTTTTGTAGATAGTGCACAAGCCTGTTGATCATATTTGTTTATATGGGAACAGTTGTGTCTAATAAGCAAAACAATGTCCAAAAAAGAGATTTTCCCTAAGAGTTCAAGCATGGTAAATATCCTAACTGGGAAGTTCATTTTTAACTGTCGCTTTGTGAAAACCGTTGATTTGAATTTTCCATTATTTACGTTTATCTCTAAGTCAAGGAATGATATATCAGTCTGACTTATAATGTGAGAACACTCTAGTAATGGATCCCTTTCATTCACCAAGTTGATGAATTGGAGACCCAAAGAAGTCTCTTCTTTCCAAATAATGAGCACATCATTGATATTAAGCGAGGGCCGAAAATCCGTTCCGCTCGCGGATTTTGCGGATTTTCGGGAAATCCGCAATCCGCGAGATTTGCGGATTTCCCGCAAAATCCGCAAATTCGCACGCAGCGGATTTTTTTGGCGGCGCGCGGCGTTGGTGATACAATTTTTGCGGCGCGCGGCGTTTATCATCGTTTGCCGAGTTGTTTTTTTCGATAGTTTGCGAGTGCTGCGCCATTTTGGATCTTGCTGTGTGATCCCGCGGGAATTGGCGAGCGCGATTACGTCATCGCGGCTTGCCAGCGATAGCTTGTCAACGCGAGTACGGCGAGATCACGTCTCGCGGTACTTCGCAATTGCGAGATTTGAGATGCGGCGAGCGAAAATATAAATTTGCAATTCTGCGCAAGAAATCCACCAGCAAGCAGCATAAACCTTCTAGAAATGATGATTTTTATGTGAATAACTCCTTAGTTTGACATTTGCCTGCACTTTTTTAGCGAGGAGTCCATTTTGGGGAGGGGGGCAGGGGGGTGGGAGGAAGGAAGTGCCCCATAGTCTTCAACTTCCTGTTCCTGTTCAGCAGGCTCCTCCCAGTGCTTTGTCCATCTCCTGGTCACTTTTCATTT
This sequence comes from Lissotriton vulgaris, assembly GCF_964263255.1. Classification (NCBI taxonomy): domain Eukaryota; kingdom Metazoa; phylum Chordata; class Amphibia; order Caudata; family Salamandridae; genus Lissotriton; species Lissotriton vulgaris. Next base: position 772,254,430 of record NC_141694.1, read on the forward strand.
GGATGTGGACCTGGAAGGATTACTTTTTGTGGATGCTGCTGGATCTTTGGATTTGAGGCCTTTTTGACTTTCTTTGGATCACTGTTGGATTAGAAATTTTACAAGTAAGTTTGTTTGGGGCATTACAGTTGCTGCAACTAAAATTTTGGGATTTTCGATTTTTGGGCTGTTTTGGGGCCTTTTGCCCAGTGGTGGGTGAACTGATTCTTTCTGTGGGTTGTCTTGAACTTATATATACTAACAGGAGGGGGGAGAGAGAGAGAGTCAGTGGATTCAGTCTCCCGAGTCATATACATAAACAAAGTGGAATCCACTTAGGTGATAGTGATCCCTAAAGTGATGGGGAACACACAGTGTTGTATAAATGCCCCTCACACACCAACAGGCCCCTTGGTGTCATGCTTCATCATCGGGGCCTTCGCACCCCTCTACGGGATGCGGCGTGCTACGACTCGCGAATACGCAGGAGCACTTGACGTGAACTATGTGTGGGGGTGTGTGTTTTATATAAGAATGTGAGTGGGGTGAGGTGAAAAAGTGAGTGGTTAAAAAATACCTGGCACGTGGGAAGAAAAAAACTTTATTAAATCCCCGGCTGGTATTAGTAAAATTAAAAGTGCAGAGCGTGGTTATAAAAAGATACGGATTATGGTATCAAACCACTGTATTAAAAGTCAACATGTTTCGGAGGTCAAAGCCCCCTTCTTCAGGACAAGGGTGTATGCACTTACCCTCCCCTTACTCACATGTAAAATGTAAAAGTGAAAAAATTAAAATTACCACAATGTGTAATGTTCCTCACAATGTTATATATAAGAGTGAGTGTCGTTGCGCCCAGTTGGCGTAATAACTTAAATTTCACAATTAGAGAACTTCATGAGCCTTTAACGTGTATTGGGGAATCCTTCCTAATCAGAAGCGGTTACAGCAACAGCAAATCGCCTGCCATCCCTCAACGCGGCTCCGATGAAGTCGGAAACATGTTGACTTTTAATACAGTGGTTTGATACCATAATCCGTATCTTTTTATAACCACGCTCTGCACTTTTAATTTTACTAATACCAGCCGGGGATTTAATAAAGTTTTTTTCTTCCCACGTGCCAGGTATTTTTTAACCACTCACTTTTTCACCTCACCCCACTCACATTCTTATATAAAACACACACCCCCACACATAGTTCACGTCAAGTGCTCCTGCGTATTCGCGAGTCGTAGCACGCCGCATCCCGTAGAGGGGTGCGAAGGCCCCGATGATGAAGCATGACACCAAGGGGCCTGTTGGTGTGTGAGGGGCATTTATACAACACTGTGTGTTCCCCATCACTTTAGGGATCACTATCACCTAAGTGGATTCCACTTTGTCTTGAACTTAAACATCATGGAGGCCATAGATGAATTGGGATTGTGCTGATTTTTCTGTGTTTTTCGATTATTTTTGTTGTTGTAAAATTTTGTGTTTTTCGATTTTTGACCTGTTGTTGGGGCCTTGACCAGGGGTAGTGAGTGGTGCATGGGCCTAGTCTTTCTGTGGGCTGTCTTGAATTTAAACATCATGGAGGCCATGGATGGAATGGGATTGTGCTGATTTTGCAGTGTTTTTCGATTTTTGGGCCTGTACTTGTGGCCTTTTCACCAGGGGTATTTGAGTCTAGCATGGGCCTAGTCTTTCTGTGGGCTGTCTTGAATTTAAACATCATGGAGGCCATGGATGGAATGGGATTGTGCTGATTTTGCAGTGTTTTTCGATTTTTGGGGGTGTTCATGGGGAGGGACATGCCATGTGGCTGGTGGCCATTTTGAGTGCAGCTACAGGCACTGGCCATGTGCTGGCAGGCAAGTGGCCATTTTGAATGCAGGCTTTGTTGTTAGGCCTCCAACCATTTTGCCTACTTTTCAACCTTTATTTATGCCCAGGGGTAGTGAGTCTTGCATGGGCCTAGTATTTCTGTGGGTTGTCTTGAATTTAAACATTATGGAGGCCATGGATTGAATGGGATTGTGCTGATTTTGCAGTGTTTTTCGATTTTTGGGCCTGTACTTGTGGCCTTTTCACCAGGGGTATTTGAGTCTAGCATGGGCCTAGTCTTTCTGTGGGCTGTCTTGAATTTAAACATCATGGAGGCCATGGATGGAATGGGATTGTGCTGATTTTGCAGTGTTTTTCGATTTTTGGGCCTGTACTTGTGGCCTTTTCACCAGGGGTATTTGAGTCTAGCATGGGCCTAGTCTTTCTGTGGGCTGTCTTGAATTTAAACATCATGGAGGCCATGGATGGAATGGGATTGTGCTGATTTTGCAGTGTTTTTCGATTTTTGGGCCTGTACTTGTGGCCTTTTCACCAGGGGTATTTGAGTCTAGCATGGGCCTAGTCTTTCTGTGGGCTGTCTTGAATTTAAACATCATGGAGGCCATGGATTGAATGGGATTGTGCTGATTTTGCAGTGTTTTTCGATTTTTGGGTGTGTTCATGGGGAGGGACATGCCATGTGGCTGGTGGCCATTTTGAGTGCAGCTACAGGCACTGGCCATGTGCTGGCAGGCAAGTGGCCATTTTGAATGCAGGCTTTGTTGTTAGGCCTCCAACCATTTTGCCTACTTTTCAACCTTTATTTATGCCCAGGGGTAGTGAGTCTTGCATGGGCCTAGTATTTCTGTGGGTTGTCTTGAATTTAAACATCATGGAGGCCATGGATTGAATGGGATTGTGCTGATTTTGCAGTGTTTTTCGATTTTTGGGCCTGTACTTGTGGCCTTTTCACCAGGGGTATTTGAGTCTAGCATGGGCCTGGTTTTTCTGTGGGCTGTCTTGAATTTAAACATCATGGAGGCCATGGATGGAATGGGATTGTGCTGATTTTGCAGTGTTTTTCGATTTTTGGGCCTGTACTTGTGGCCTTTTCACCAGGGGTATTTGAGTCTAGCATGGGCCTAGTCTTTCTGTGGGCTGTCTTGAATTTAAACATCATGGAGGCCATGGATGGAATGGGATTGTGCTGATTTTGCAGTGTTTTTCGATTTTTGGGGGTGTTCATGGGGAGGGACATGCCATGTGGCTGGTGGCCATTTTGAGTGCAGCTACAGGCACTGGCCATGTGCTGGCAGGCAAGTGGCCATTTTGAATGCAGGCTTTGTTGTTAGGCCTCCAACCATTTTGCCTACTTTTCAACCTTTATTTATGCCCAGGGGTAGTGAGTCTTGCATGGGCCTAGTATTTCTGTGGGTTGTCTTGAATTTAAACATCATGGAGGCCATGGATTGAATGGGATTGTGGTGATTTTGCAGTGTTTTTCGATTTTTGGGCCTGTACTTGTGGCCTTTTCACCAGGGGTATTTGAGTCTAGCATGGGCCTAGTCTTTCTGTGGGCTGTCTTGAATTTAAACATCATGGAGGCCATGGATGGAATGGGATTGTGCTGATTTTGCAGTGTTTTTCGATTTTTGGGCCTGTACTTGTGGCCTTTTCACCAGGGGTATTTGAGTCTAGCATGGGCCTAGTCTTTCTGTGGGCTGTCTTGAATTTAAACATCATGGAGGCCATGGATGGAATGGGATTGTGCTGATTTTGCAGTGTTTTTCGATTTTTGGGCCTGTACTTGTGGCCTTTTCACCAGGGGTATTTGAGTCTAGCATGGGCCTAGTCTTTCTGTGGGCTGTCTTGAATTTAAACATCATGGAGGCCATGGATGGAATGGGATTGTGCTGATTTTGCAGTGTTTTTCGATTTTTGGGCCTGTACTTGTGGCCTTTTCACCAGGGGTATTTGAGTCTAGCATGGGCCTAGTCTTTCTGTGGGCTGTCTTGAATTTAAACATCATGGAGGCCATGGATGGAATGGGATTGTGCTGATTTTGCAGTGTTTTTCGATTTTTGGGCCTGTACTTGTGGCCTTTTCACCAGGGGTATTTGAGTCTAGCATGGGCCTAGTCTTTCTGTGGGCTGTCTTGAATTTAAACATCATGGAGGCCATGGATGGAATGGGATTGTGCTGATTTTGCAGTGTTTTTCGATTTTTGGGCCTGTACTTGTGGCCTTTTCACCAGGGGTATTTGAGTCTAGCATGGGCCTAGTCTTTCTGTGGGCTGTCTTGAATTTAAACATCATGGAGGCCATGGATTGAATGGGATTGTGCTGATTTTGCAGTGTTTTTCGATTTTTGGGTGTGTTCATGGGGAGGGACATGCCATGTGGCTGGTGGCCATTTTGAGTGCAGCTACAGGCACTGGCCATGTGCTGGCAGGCAAGTGGCCATTTTGAATGCAGGCTTTGTTGTTAGGCCTCCAACCATTTTGCCTACTTTTCAACCTTTATTTATGCCCAGGGGTACTAGTGAGTCTTGCATGGGCCTAGTCTTTCTGTGGGTTGTCTTGAATTTAAACATTATGGAGGGCATGGATGGATTGGGATTGTGCTGATTTTGCAGTGTTTTTCGATTTTTTTTTGTGCTCTATAACTGAACTGATGTTCCTCTGTCTTCCATTTTTTTTAGGTGCACAAGACTCAAGAGAACCACCAGTGCCAGGAAGAAGTCCTGCAGCGGTGTGTGTGTGCAGCATAACGTCACGCGACGTCACGTCTGGCCTCAGACAACTCTACAATTCGTGCAACTGCGGCCTGCTCTCTGACCTGCTCTGAAGAAGATGGCCCCGCCCCCAAAGAAAGTTCTCCCTAGCTCCTCTAGCAAGAAAGTTGCTAGTAAGGAGCAGAAGAAGCAAGGTACCAAGGAGGCTGGTGTGCCACCCGCCACGTTTTTTGGGAGCAAAAAAAAAGTACGCCTGCTGCAGCAGGTTCTGCTGGGGACCAAGCTGGGAGCAGCACCCCTGCTCCATTGGGTTCAGTGCCTCCACCACCACGCCAACTTAAGTCAAAGCCCTTGAGTGCTTCAGAGGCAGTCAGTGTACTTCTCCAATCACCATCGACCAGTGATGTTGGCTCATCGCAAGAAAGTAGCAGCAATGTCCCTGAATCAACACAGCCGCAACAACAACACCATGTGCAAGTACACGCCCAAGTACATGTGGAAGGAGAGGCAGCAAAAGGAGATGCGCAAGCAAAGGTGCATGGAGGTTCACAAGTGCCCACAATAGTTGTTCCTCCCGAAGTAGGGGCACATCAGGAAATCGACAATGAAGCCGAGGTATCATTGGAAGCCACTCCTCCTGATGATCATTCATTGTCTTCCACATCCCTAGCAAGGAAAAGATCAAGGGGGGTGTCTACATCTTCTTCAAGCCCACCTCCTTCTGATGATAACGATCCAGCTTGGGAACCACAACTGCGGTCTGACAGTGAGGCACACCATGATCTGACACCGGAACCTAAGCGTAAAAGGAAGGTCGTCCAAAAACTCAAACCTATGGAGTGTGATGAGGCTCAACAAGAAGTGACAGATACTGCTGGTGATGAAGCCTCTCACGATGACGACGAGCCAGTCATCACAAAGGTCACTGCAGCCCCACCGGGCATGCAGCAAAGAGACATTTTGACCCTATCCCGAGAAGCTGCTGAGCGTGATGATGATGTCGGCGAGGAGGCAATGGAAATGGAATTATTAGATTTGGAGTTAAGTAGTACACCAAAACCTACCGCTTCCATATTTCTTCGCAAGAAGGTACCCACCTCGTCCTCGACCTCAATTCGTGGTGGTGAAAGTGCAAAACGTACTGAAGTTCGGCAATCCACATCCTCCACTTCATCTGTCATTAGCAGCAGGACCACCACCACCAGTATCGCCGCCTCCTCCGGCCCCCGAAGACATTTCAAGTCTCCAGTTTGGGACTTCTTTAGTGTTTGCCCAAAAAAGGAAAACGTAGCCATTTGTAGCCTTTGTAAGCTTCGATTTAGTCGTGGTAAGCTTGGTTCTAACTATGGTACCGGAGGCCAGAGAGGTCATCTTGAGAGAAGGCACGCTGTCGAATGGTTTCCGCACCTAGAGGCGGTCAAGAAAGCCGGAATTGCACGTAATGAAAACGTTGATTTGTCATCTGCTGATGACGAGGAGGTAGAAGAAGACGATTCAAACACTTCACTTACACCCAGTTCCCATGTCAGCAGCACACCCCATGGGAGCCACACTAAGAGTGTGGGAGAGAGTGAGACATCAATGCGGAAAAGTTCATCAGCGAGCGTAACTGGGTCGAAGAGATCATCATCATCCCGTAAATCATTGGTCCAGGGCAACATTAAAAAGATGTTGTTTACAGAAGCGCAATATGAACGCAACCACCCAATGACCCGTCTGTATAACACTAAGCTGGCTAAAATGCTAGCTCTGGACCTTCTCCCTTTTTCTTTTGTAGAAGGGGTTGGTTTTCTAGAATTAGTGACAGCGCTCTGTCCTAAATGGAAGGTTCCTAGCCGGTTCTATTTTGCCCGAGTTGCGGTTCCAGCACTACATGAAGATGTTCTGAAGGTGATTGGGGCAGCTTTGCAGAAGAGTGCTGTTCACACTATACATCTGACAACAGACATGTGGACCAGTGGCGCAGGCGCTGATTACATGTGCATCACTGCACACTGGGTCTCTTTTTCAGGGGCTAAAGCAAAGCTAAACTCAGGTGTTGACACTAACATTGTTTTTAAAGGTGCTCGGAAACATGCAACACTAGCCATGTTTGGTTTGGAGAAACGTCACACAGCAGAAAACATTTTGGATGTCTTTAACACAAAGGTCCTTAACTGTCTGTCCCCACTAAAACGCAAGGTTGGTTATGTTTCCACGGACAATGGCTCCAATATAGTTAAGGCCATGAGGGACGGTTACTATTTCAGAGTGCCGTGTTTGGCGCACTGTATAAACCTGGTTGTCCAAAAATTCTTGGGTAATAAACGCAGTGCAGCGTACAGACAGTGTATTGGAGAACTGCCGAAAAATTTGCAAGCATTTCAGGCATTCTTTTAAGGCCCGCAAGCAGCTGAGGAGCATGCTATATCAATGTCAAATGCCAGTGAAAGCACTCATCCAGGAGGTGGTAACACGTTGGAACTCAACCTTCTACATGCTTGAGCGTCTGTATGAGCAGTATACGCAACTCGATCAATATTTCTTGAAAGAGGGTATAGAGGAGCTGAGGATGGGTGGGCCGCAATGGAACATAGTTGAAAGCCTAACACGCATGCTTCGTCCTTTTGAGGTCTTCACGCGTGCAGTCAGCAAGGAGGACTCTAATTTGGGAAAAGCTATCCCATTGTTGTACATGCTGGAGGACCAACTGAAGGAGGTGTGTTCTGTGTTTGGAAAAGATGACAAAAAGAAAGACTCTTTGCTTCTGGCTGAGCAATTATTAGAGCTCCTACAAGGTGATGAACGTCTTAAAAAGATCCACTCAGAACAGCATTACATTTGTGCTACTATTCTGGATCCACGCTACAAAAAGGCGCTGGCAGGCAGAGCATTCTTTCCTTTTGGTGATGAAGATGTTACAAAGTATAAACGTTGGCTAGCCTTGTCAGCCAAGAAGTTTGAAACAGAACGGCTGGAAATTGAAGGAAATGGCAGTACATCAGCAGGCCATCCCCAGTCAAAACAATCCACTTCTGCACCTGTGGCTGTGGCACAAGTGACCTCTCAGCCGTTAAAGACACCGGCAACCGGATCATCTGCACGAAAGACAACAGAAACATTGGAGGCTGAAGAGGATTGGCTAGCTCTGCGTGGGTTTGGTTCTCAAAAGGTCAGAGGCACAGCAAGAGCTACGCAAAGTGGAGGAACCTTGGAGGAGGACCTTGAGTCGATGGTGAAGGACTATCTGAATGACTCCACAGAGGTCTATGTTAATTCTGACCCATTGGCGTATTGGCATGGGAAAAAAGAATTGTGGCCACAGCTCACCAACCTGGCTTTAAACTACTTGTCTTGCCCACTCGCAAGTGTGTCTTCTGAACGGGTTTTCAGTGCGGCTGGTGGGATTGTAACTCCCAAACGGAGCCGCCTCTCGCCCAAAAATGTGGAGAGGTTAACAATGATCAAGATGAATCAGCACCTCATACCACCAGATATAAGAGTACGAGAGAGCGTGCCGGATGAAGAGGAGGTGGCCAGCACCATAGATGAGGGAATTTCTACTCTGTCAGGTGGCACTGACCTCACCCTGGCTGAATTCGCAGAGTATGATGACGAAGCCTTATTCTTATTCCTGGACCGTGATACCGACTTCGAGCCCTGAAAATGAGACAACGAATCAATAACTTTCTTTTTCATCCTTATTCACTTTTATTCCTGTGTGTCTGTCTTTCTTTGTTGTGCACAGTTAATATAATTCAAACTTTAATCAGATAATCACAAAAACAAGCCCATCAGCAGAACTGTCTTCACTTGTTTGCTAATTTATTTGAAGGTGCCGCAGTCTGCATTCCTCAGGTTCACAAGTTCAGAAGAACATGCTCCTCTATCCTCCTCCTCCAGACTCCTATTTCCATCAAAGCAGAGGGCTGGTTTACGCCCAATGAAGAAAGACTCAGCACTTGTGGGGGTGTTGTTCTACCTCTTTGCAGGTGAGTTGACGGGTCTGGGGCCATTGCTGGGAAGCACTAAAAGTGGTTTGTGCCAAATCCGAGGCGGAAAATTTTTTGTGTTTTTGATGACTTGCTTGCCTTTGAGGTGCTCTTAGGGGGGGTTCCGTCTGTTTGTGGGTGCGTTTCGTGGTCTGAGAGCATTGCTGGGACACTCTAATCTTGATTGCATTTGCTTTTCAGGAAATCCGTCGTGCCAACCCCGACTTATGGCCTAGCTACGCAGCGCGTTTGGACCGAAGGCCCAGAAATGTTGCAAGTATGAGATTTTGCTTTTGGCCTGTTTGGGGGTGTTATGCTTCTTGGCGGGTGGGTTGACGGGTCTTGGGGCATTCCTGGGAAGGTCTAATACCGGGTAGAAGTGGTTGGGACAAAATCCAGGCCGATTTTTTTTTTGGCTATTTCTGACATTTTGCTCTATGTAGCGTTTTCGGGGGCCTGTTTGGGGGGCTTCCTGGTGTTTGCGGGTGAGTTTCGTGGTCTGGGAGCACTGCTGGGACACTCTAATCTTGATTGCATTTGCTTTTCAGGAAATCCGTCGTGCCAACCCCGACTTATGGCCTAGCTACGCAGCGCGTTTGGACCGAAGGCCCAGAAATGTTGCAAGTATGAGATTTTGCTTTTGGCCTGTTTGGGGGTGTTATGCTTCTTGGCGGGTGGGTTGACGGGTCTTGGGGCATTCCTGGGAAGGTCTAATACCGGGTAGAAGTGGTTGGGACAAAATCCAGGCCGATTTTTTTTTGGGCTATTTCTGACATTTTGCTCTATGTAGCGTTTTCGGGGGCCTGTTTGGGGGGCTTCCTGGTGTTTGCGGGTGAGTTTCGTGGTCTGGGAGCACTGCTGGGACACTCTAATCTTGATTGCATTTGCTTTTCAGGAAATCCGTCGTGCCAACCCCGACTTATGGCCTAGCTACGCAGCGCGTTTGGACCGAAGGCCCAGAAATGTTGCAAGTATGAGATTTTGCTTTTGGCCTGTTTGGGGGTGTTATGCTTCTTGGCGGGTGGGTTGACGGGTCTTGGGGCATTCCTGGGAAGGTCTAATACCGGGTAGAAGTGGTTGGGACAAAATCCAGGCCGATTTTTTTTTTGGCTATTTCTGACATTTTGCTCTATGTAGCGTTTTCGGGGGCCTGTTTGGGGGGCTTCCTGGTGTTTGCGGGTGAGTTTCGTGGTCTGGGAGCACTGCTGGGACACTCTAATTATGATTGCATTTGCTTTTCAGGAAATCCGTCGTGCCAACCCCGACTTATGGCCTAGCTACGCAGCGCGTTTGGACCGAAGGCCCAGAAATATTGCAAGTATGAGATTTTGCTTTTGGCCTGTTTGGGGGTGTTACGCTTCTTGGCGGGTGGGTTGCCGGGTCTTGGGGCATTCCTGGGAAGGTCTAATACCAGGTAGAAGTGGTTGGGACAAAATCCGCGCGGAAAAGCCTTTAGTTTTGGCACTTTTTGTAACTTAGGGTTCGTTAGGGTTAGCCCTAGCAGCAGGATTGCATGTGTTTCGGGGTGTTCTAGATTTTTCAAACTGAGTTCTGGGGTCTTAGAGCACTCGTGAGAATGTGTAATTTTGGTTGCAAGTCATTTGAAGAAAATCCATGGTGGGAAAGGGGGGATTTGGCATAGTTAAAGAAAGCCTTTGCCACTATTCTTAACTTAGGGTTCGTTAGGGTTAGCAGTATTTCTATTGCATGTGTTTGAGTGGGGGGGATTTCGAGTCTTGGAGCGATGCTGGCTATGGCTACTTTTGCTTGGTTGCTTGCAAGTGGTTTGAATGCAATCCACGGTGGGTAATGGGTAATTAGGGTACTTCGGCCTACTTTTACTTTCAAAGTAAGTTTTGTCACCAGTTTTCTGCTAGGCCTCGTTTTTTGAGATTTGATTGGGGGTCTTCTACATTTTTGCGACTGGCTTTAGTAAGGGTCTGGGTGGGAGCACTGCTAGGAAGATCTAATTTTGTTCTAAAACACAGTTTACAGTACACCTAGCTTGAGGGGCAAGATCCGCTACATTAATTTGCCCATACTTATTTATCCTTCAAAAGGTGACTCAGAGTACGCACTTTCAAAAACATTGTACTGTCTACTAGGAAAAACAAATTGTGACTTTTTGCACTCCACAGCCTACATACCTTATATTTATTTATCAGTGGTGTTGTAATATTATATCACTTCCTGTTTTTCGTTGAATAATTACAGGCCGGGTTTCAGTCTCTGCAATGGGGAAAAAAGGATGGAGTCAGGCTTCACAGTAGCGAGCCACAATTCAGCATCAGGCAGGCAGTGGACAGGGTGTCTTCTGGTGACCAACATCGATGGACGAAGCGTCGGCTGCAATGGAGGAGTGCCGCTAATAGGAGGATTTTTTTTCTGCGGGCAACTTACTTACCACTTCCAACAGGACCACTACAACCACATAGATACAGTATCCCTTGCCTTTTTCTCTGACTGTGACTGCATTTCTTGCCTCTCTCTCGGTTTCTACATTGATCCCTTAACACATCACTTAGTCCACTCCACTATCACATCTGCACCACACATAGTCATTTGTAAGTGCTCCTACGTAATTCGCAAGTCGCAGCACGCCCCAGCCCGTAGAGGACTGGGATGGCCCCAATGATGAAGCATGTCACCAAGGGGCAACCCTGGTGAGTGAGGGGACACCTAGAAAAAAAGCAATTTCTCCTTTTCTATCTACTATACCTTCTGTCAGGTTACGCAGCCCCTAAGCGCCTACCGTACTATGAAACTACATTTCCCATGAGTAGGCGGGAGACTTGCAGACTATTTAGTGAGACTATATGAGAGTACCCTTGTATGTTAGGACAGCACTTCACTGATGCCTGTCTTGTCTTCTGTTACAGGTATCCTTTCCCTGCTGACCCTACCTTTACCCATCCCACATTTTTTATTTTAGTTTGTTATTTTTCTCCCCCGCCTAATGCCTCGAACACCCTGTGTTTACACTTCTGGGTGTTGGTGACATTTGGAGGTGGAACCATATTTGCATCGACTGGATCACGGGGAGTAAACCTGACACCTTCCAGACCAACCCCATTGAGTGTTGTTGTGAATGGATTTATAGTGACCAGCAAGGCTCTCGGGTATCTGGCTACAGAGACCTTATGTTGAATATAGTTATCAATATTTCCACCCACGCCCTGTACTGTCGCATTCTTTCTTCCACAGTTGTCGAAAGTACTACTTACTTTTAACTGACATGCATGCAGTAGTGTATGCACTTTCAAAGATTGATGGATAGGTTTGTACCCAAAGATTTGTTTATGTTCACAATTGTTCGTCCATGCTGTGCTACTTTTTCTTGTCTCCCAAAACCTTTCCCAAAAACCCCCGTACCCATCCATTTTTCAAACCCTAACCCTCTTCCCCCGGGCTGTGTGGTTTTGATTGATGTGTGACTAAATTACAGCAATAAATCCACACACTTGCTGGGGAGGATAAGGTGATAGCAACAGGCTGGTGAAGAAATCCGAGGATATATTCTTACTCTGCTTGACAAAGACCCATGGCTAATGTCAAAGAACTTCAACCGAATTAGTTATACTTTAACATTTGTTAGGCTACAACGTGGCACTGTTCTAGTGTACTTCTGTCACCTGCTATATTCTGTATTGTACCTTTGTATTGCTCAGGAGGACAAACCAGATTTCATTTTCTTTTTTTTCATAGGCAAGCAACTGCCACTGTGTCACACCACTAGTACCACCGCTATGAGGAAATTTTATCCGCCCAGGATTGCCAACCTTATTTGCTGTTTCCCGTGGAGCCAGCCCTGGGCCTAGCCCTACTTGCAAACAGAAATTACAGGTAAGATAGGCGTTTGGTTGGAGGTAGTATAATGGAGTATTAGGAGAGACGAGAGATTTGATTGACGGTAGTACTACTAAAGTCCTAGGACTATTCAGGAAAACAAACTTACTGTTATGTTAAACCCCCACCCACCAGACTCAAAAGCAGTAAAAAACAGGTATGGTCAGATAAAGTTTCAAAAAGTATATCTTTATAGCCCTAACAAAAGAATCTCCCGCAAGACCCTCCCTAACCCCAACGATTGTCCTTCAAAAGTCCCCAAAAATCACAACTCCCAATTCCCACCCCCCAAAAGTCTCTAAAAAAGGGGCAAGGGACACTATGGCAGGGTGCTGTTGGAATTAGCAGCCAGGGCATCATGCTCCTTGCGGAGGGTGGCAAGTTCGAAGCGGAGGCCCTCCACCACGTTCTTATAATTATGGACCTCCTGCTCCAGGTAGGACAGTCTGAGGGATAAGCGGCGCCGGTGTGCCTTGCAAATCCTGTGAGGGGCAGCTGCTTTCTTTGCTGCTGGGCGGTGGTGTTTGGCTTTGGTAGCCCGGCTCCGTACCGCTGGAGCACTGCGCTGGCTGGCAGCCCGCACGGAGGAGGATGCAGCTGTCCCAGTGGACGTTGTTGTTGTTCCAGACTGTGTCTCCTCCTCCTCCAGGGCCACCAGCCGCCGATATTCAGCAACAGTGGCATCCAGCCTCCGTTGCCGGGCCATTTGAGCCAGCTCCTTCCTCCTTGATGGTGTCTTGGATTTGGAAGGAGCAACTACATGAAAAAAGAAAGACATAGTCTGTAACCAATGCTCCTTAAGATTAACACAAAATGATTGAGCAGAAAGTTGTCACAGTACAAGTAGCAAATTGAAAGCACAGTGCATAACTATTGAGGACAGTATCTATGTAACCTCCGACTTCTTCATCCTTGCTCTAACATTAGTGGGAGTTTAAGGAACAAATTCTACGAGCACTATGGACTTCTATTACAGTCGACTATGACAGTACACCACTCTTATTCTTCTTCTTCTCTCTTGTTTAGGAAAATTGGTACGTTATCTTATGCAAGCCGGCATAATGCCAGCGCAGTGAACTTGCACCCGAGAAAAACAGACGCACACCATGGTGAGTGAGACAGACTTGCGTTACTGTACCGGTCCAGTACATGCAGGTGGTGAAGCTCTTACTTTTCTATTACGGGTGACACTGAGAATATTCTGTTAAAAGGGCTACTGCTTAATTAATTTAGCTTTCACCCTACAGTGCAAATGAGTATTAGAAAAGGAAAATGAAGAAGCTAAATTATCTGATTATCTATCACTTCACATGGGATGTATTTGATGACATATGGGATGACTTTAGGTGCTTTGCTTATTATTGAGTGAACAGTGATACCCCCACACATGAATGACGTACTACTACTAAACTAAAGTTATTAAGGGAGGTAGGGAGTGTCCACCGTAATAACTGGATATATGCTGTGCTTGCAGTTGCAATACAAACTACTGCTACTATTCATGGTAGTCTTTGGACAAAGTTACAACTTCTTTTCCTTGCCTTTCCTACACTGGAACGGACGTGCGGGTGCGGTGTTACATGCTCTTCAAAGTAACACTTAGTTCATCCAGTGACCGTCTACTCTCTCTAGATTCACATATGCTATCTAAGAGTCAGATAGTACCATGAATGATCCAGGCATCCATCCATTCAAAGTATATTGCACACATACAGTTTCTGTCTCACCCACCCAGGCTGTTCTCCTTCCACCCATCCTTGCTTCATCATTCACCCAGCCATGCACCATACCATTTTCTTACCTTCCCAGCCACCTCGGGGACCAAGCAAACACATATCATTCTTCTTTGCCAGTCATCATTACATTTCTCGTGCTTCCACACTTACTTACACCCTTCTTTCGCTTTTCGTTCATCCCATCCATCAAGTTCACCTCAGATCTGATTGGGATTCTTCTCGCCAAAAACTTCACAGCTAAGTCGAAGTACATTTAGAGGAGGCTACTACCTGCTTTTTTTATAATACACCCGTGCAGAAAGCACACTCTGCAGTCTTCAATCTCAATGACTAAGGAATGTATAGCTTACCTCTGCCCGCCACCACCGTTTGAACCCTCACAGGCATGTCCTTTTCCGGCACTTGCACCGCCTCCTCCCCAGAGTTGTCCTCCTCGTCCAATGCCACCACCTCCGCGCTGGCCCCGTCTCCAGATGTTCCACCTACAAAGTACATTTAATAATGTTAGAATACACCACTCACTACTATATAATATTTGGTCTAGGAGGAAGAAAGAAATGTGAAAAAAAGTGTACAATTTAATAATTTTTGACTGTGTACTCTAGAGTAAAAATGTCCCTTTTTCCAGGGAAGGCTGTTGTCTTGCTGCACTTTTTGGCACAACTGATGAATGTTTGCTTTTTACTTTTTAACACGCACCACTTTTTCTCCTAACAGACAGAACCTTGACTTCTAAGAACACGAGCAGGATCAAGTTCAAACCAGGTGAGAGCTCGGCTCGACCACAAGAAATGTGTCCAATTAATCGTCAGCACTAAGCACTTTTCCATTTTCAGTTACACGTTCACTTTTATGACAAACTTGAATTTAATAAATGTGTTTACTTTTAATAAAGCTTTTAAACTTAAATAGACTCTGTGGTTTTTGGTCCTCCAGACTAGAGTGGATGAGCTAAAGGTTTTCGAATTTTTGCAAGCATGAGTCCGTGCCTCTGCCATCGGTGACTTTGGGAGCTAAATGACTCTGCCACACTATCTAGTCAGTAAGGAGATTGGGGGTTCAACTACAAAGTCTGTTATCACTGAGGTATGTGGAAAGTCTAACAGTTACAGCACCTATTATAATTGATAAGCTAAGCGATGCATTATTTAGTGTCCATAGTTCTGTTTGTGCAGATTTGTCCCTGCAACAGTAGTCGAATGGATTGTCCTCCTATCCAAACCAAAAGTAAAGTAGTATCTTATTATTTCTTGGTGGTGGTCATTCACCTTTTTATTGTTGGCAATGGTCAAAGCATAAACATTTAGAATACTTGAAAAGACATTATGGACAATCCCAGAGGACTACACTCAGTGCATAGAGCTATTGCTGACTAGAATGGGAGTCCAATGGAAATGCCAAATGTGCAATCTTAGTTAGCTACACAGACAGACTAATAAGAATAATCTAGTAATACCACACGGAGTCATAGTCGAGGCAGGATAAGAATTTAGATCCTGTCTACAAGAAGATCAAAGACGATTTAGAAAAAATCGAATGAGGAACGCTAGGAAAAAATAAGTACTCTATATTAAAATTAAAACTTACTGGGGCCAGCAAAGGAGCCCTCGACTGCCCGGTCCTGGCCTGCATCGACAACAGCACCCTCCTCCTCCTCCTCCTGTGTCCTCCTCTTGCCCCTGGGGGAAGCTGATGTACAACATGAAAGAAAGAAAAACAGAAAACATGGATGATATTTCTCAACCAAATCAAACATTTAAAAAAGAACTAACAAAGTAACAAAATATTTTTGCGAAATAGCAAATAGGGAACGACTCCACGGGATATATTATTGACCAATCTCATGTGGTCGACTACGTCATTACTTTAGTATTGCTTGATTTGCGGACCGTCGAATTGGAAACTACCCTATGTAACTCACTAAACAAAGTACTAAAAAGGTTTGCCTAGGATTGGCAGGCAGCAGTCCGCAGCACGCAAAGTGACAGCCAAAGTCCATCGTGATTGAAGATCAGCGACAACACTAAAGTTTCCTACTACATTCACCAGTCATTAAAATACTCAAACTATTAATCCACCACCACTATTTCTTCTTATCGCCATGTGTACAAAGGAAGGACTGGACTTGAGTCTGTAGGGGCTGATTTATAAGGCCCTTGCGGCTCTTTTGCTCCATTGTTGCGTGACTTTTGTGACGCAGCGACAGCACAAAAGAGGCGCAATGGTGCGGCGTATATTAACAACGTGACGCATCTGGGAGATGCATCACGTTGTAAAGCCCTGCGCCAATAGGGGTGTTCCGGCGCAAGGGAGGGCGTTCCTGCGCAGGAACGCATCCTAAAAGTGGCTGAGGGAAATCTACAAGATTTCAATCAGTCACTTTGAGGACAATGATGCGTGACTCAAACCCTGCGCCTGCTTGAAGCAGACGTACGGCTTGACGCAGCATTGGGGAGATAGGGCACCCCAGAGAATTGATGGAGCTGCACCATCGTTGCGACGCAACTCCAGCAATGCGCCACCTTTACGGCACAGATGCGTAACGCTTTGGTGACGTTTTGGGCCCATGGCGCGCCGCATTGTAAATACGGCGCACCATGGGTGATGGTGGCGTGACGCACAATTACTGGCGCATCCCTGCAACTTTGCAGGGATGCGCCGGTAATTAAAAATCTGAACCTTAGTGTGTAGCATTGCGCAGTTCTTTCAACTACACTCATACATAATTTCACAGGCCAATGAAATGAACACAAAATCTAAAACAAATAAGCATAGTAGCAACACTACTGAGAAGGAGAGCAGTGTACCTGAAATGCACAGAAGATTTTGAAATAAAATGTACCTACAATGTAATGAGCAGCATTATTGCTCTTGGTAAAAAACAAAAATTTGCAATATAATAACACAGCAGGAGAAAACATAGTAGTAAAGACATAGCTACTACTACTCACCAAGCCCGGGGATCTCAAGGCCAAGGAGGTCGAGCAGATCTCGCTCACGGGTCAGGACATCCGTCCAGCGGTGGGTGGCCTGGTTGTAGGTGCGCCAGACCCGAGAGTGGTGGTAAATGGCCTGGCACACCTTCTCCCACCGCTTCCGGCGCTCCCAGGCCCCGTACCCGGCACTGATCTTGCCGCCTCCCATGATGGTCCTGGGGAGGCGGCGCTGAACATAAAAAATGAGTTGGGCCACCTCCTCCGGGGTAAAGATCTCCCGTGGCATCACTAGCTCCCCCCTCAAACGCCCGCACGGGAGCCGGACACGGGGTGCGGGACCCTTCCCCTTCTCGGGATGCTTCCCGGCTCCCTTCACCATGGTCTGGGCGGAAAGGAATAAAGAAAATAGAATAGGGAAGAGAAGAAAAGAAAAGAATTTACAAAAGTAGTTTAAAATTAACCAAAAGTAGCAGTAAACACAAAAATATAGGGCTAGAAAAATAGAGGGATAGATAATAAGTAAAATAGAAAAAAAAAAAACTTCAAACAAGCAAAGGATGGCAGAGATTGACAGAGGATACAAAGACCATGCCCAGAACCATAGCAATGAATGAGAAACAAGATGGCCGCGCCCGTTCACGACCGCGCGGGTAAGTTCGCGCGAGATTTTCCTTGCGAACACGCGCGAGACTGTACTGGCAAGCCGCAAACTTTGCGAGATTACACTTCGCGCCCGGAAACGGAAATACGTCAGGCAAACAAGATGGCTGCGCCCTTGAACGACCGCGAGGGTAACTTCGCGTCTTGCGCTACGAGCGGCTCGCAAAAACGCACAAAACCTTGCCAACTAACACGCCGCAAAAAAAACAAATAGCATATTCGCACGAATTTGCGGCTTCCGAATCCGATCTTGCGAGTGTTCGCACCCCGCGAACCCCGCGAAATTGCAGAAAAACGAGTTTTTCAAAAGTGAAAGCACTCGGCAGGGGCAAGAGTTCAAACTCATCATTAGTAACAATTCCCGGTAGTGCTTCCTGACTGGGGCCCCTCCAGAATTCAGTTGCTAGTTGCAACAATTGTATGACCCTGCTCTGACCCTCACAGCAGGCTCATACAATAGCTACAAGTAGGCCACAAAGAAGGTCCTGGGGAAAAAAAATGCACTGCAACAGAAAGCAAAATTACAGATAAGGAAGCAGGTGCCAGACAGTGACACATTAATAAACTAACCCCAAATTAATTCATCTCAGTTGAAGCAGGGCTGGTGTGCTTGCTTTTCCCCCCCATAATCTACAGTAATGATGAACCAGAGGGTGGCATTGATGTAACAGAGGGTTGCAGTGGTGAAACAGAGGGTGCTGGGAACCTGTGATGATGAACCAGACGTACAAACAACATAATTCGCGACCGTTGCGCGACGAAATGTAAGTTCGCAATTGCGAACTGGTACGAAACCCTCGCGAACT
Source organism: Lissotriton vulgaris (assembly GCF_964263255.1). Taxonomy (NCBI): domain Eukaryota; kingdom Metazoa; phylum Chordata; class Amphibia; order Caudata; family Salamandridae; genus Lissotriton; species Lissotriton vulgaris. The sequence continues at coordinate 772,272,905 of NC_141694.1, forward strand.
GGCAGAAATCCTTGCGAACACAAAAAAAAAAAAATCCGCAAATTCGCAAGAATTCGCGGATTTTGCGGATTGCGAGTTCGCAAATCCGCAAATTCGCGAACGCGAGATTCGCAAAATTCCTATACCTCAATTGTGTGTGTTATATTCAGGGTTTGTGTTCGAATATATGAATCTGGTCTCAAATTTATGTACACACAGAGGCCACACCTGAGGCAGAAGGGGTGCCCATGGAAGTCCCCTGCATTTTGGGTATAAAGGGTGCTGTTATATTAAACAAAAATGTCTGTTAGGGCTCAATGGGCACACTCAGTATCGGGGAGATGAAATACCAATCAGTATCAGTAAGAAATTATTTTAAAACCTGAAGTGCACATTCTTGGGGAATGCTAGTGTATAAGGCCATAGTGTTAACAAGTGGTTTCAAAAACCACTTGCAAATTTGGATAGGAGTTCCTGGTTGGAACTGATCCCAGAAACAAAAGGTCTGCCATGAGTATGGAAATGGGGTTTATAGATTGTGTGCAGGATAGAAGCATGAGCCTCCAGTCTTTAAAACAAGAAATCAGCTTCATGTTTCATAATCTACTTGGATAATATAATCTCCTCAATTATCTTATTTAGAATGCCCCTTAGCCTAGGTTTTGGGTCCTCGTGTAGAATCTCATTGCTGTACAGAAGTCTCAGCCTTTCTATATTGTACATCCCCCAACTAATGACAGCAATGGCTTCACCCCTCCTGTTTAATAACTATGTCAGTATTTTTTGAAGGGATTTTAGGGCTGCTTATTCTTGTTTATAGAGATTATGAAAAAATGATCTGTGTCCTCGTTTATAGATTCAATGTCAGTGTTACTTTACTGCTGAAATATTATGACTTCGGATGTTAATGTGTTTATTGGAGGTTGCAATACAGATTTATTCCCCAGCCGACCAATCTGGATTAGGTCACAACATTAGTTTATAAAAAGTCTTCAGTCTCATCTAGTGAAAGAACTGCGTATGTTCACATCTGAAATTACATTTACTCAATCTGGGGGCTGGTACAAACAAGTTTGTGTTGAAGCATTGCAATTCTATGTCTCCCACCAATAGTATAGTATTAAGTTGGGAGTCCCGTGTGATTTCTTGTCACAAGTGCCTTGTTTGTATAAGATTATGATTAGAAGAATCTGTTACAGCCCATTTCTCTCGCATTCCCCTTCAATTTGGGGGTGGGAGGAGGGGGTTAGTGAATTATCTAACAGAATCAGCCTTTCTCTACAGTGATGCTGCTTACAACTGGGTCATCTCCATGCTGGAGCACTCACAGTAGAGGCCCAAACATATTCTGCAGCTGACTAGCAACAGCCACATCGGACAGTGACCAGGAAGAGATACATGCAAATGGCTCCCTTCTAAAGGACCCTTCACACTCTGACAACACCTACTGCAGTCTCACCTCCCACCCCTACCATCCAGGAAATATCAGTTTCAAGAGGATTAATTGGTAGCCTTTTGAATCAAAAGGACCTAAACAAAGTTCTAAGTAGAAGCCTGTTTCCTCTTTCTTCACCTCAATGTCCAGGTTCCCTCCTTTCACTTTCAGGAATGTCAACATTATACTTCCACTGTCTGACAAAGAAATGTCACCTCTGTTGTATTCAAATGAGCAAGCCTGGGGTTTTCCAAAATAGTACCACAGGCCTGTGTCAATCTGGTTTGCTCAGAATGAATGAATGAATGTATCTTACATTTGTAAAGTGCAACTTTTGCTCCGAATGGAGCATCCTGGCGCTGTGCGGCACAGGAAATAAAATTCAAAGCATAAATGAACTAAATGAACAGTTAGGTCCCTAGATAGGAGAGAAGCACAAAGAGTCAGGTACTGCAAAAATCCAGGTTTTTTCAGTAGTTTTATAAAGAGAAATGCTGAATCAATGGATCTAAGATGCCTAGGAAGAAGATTCCACGCTCTAGCCCCAGGACGGCAAGAGATTTACCATCTTTTGTCTTGGACCTAAAAGTAGCAGGTTTAAGAAAGTTTGCTGATTAAGATCTGAGAGTGTGAGTAGTGACATAATGTGTAAATATTGAAGCTAAATATGTTGGCCCTGATGCTCTGAAGGCTTTAAAAGCAATTAGCAGGATCTTAAACAGTCTCCTTTTATGTATAGGCAGCCAGTGTAGAATTTTAAGAGCTGCTGAGGCCGAAGAGCAGCGATGCAGTTTCATTGCAAGTCAAGAGGCTGCATGGTGCACCGTCCATAGCTTCCATAGCATTTGTTTTGAGGCACTTGCATACAGGATATTACAGTAGTCAAATCCTGACGTAATTAATGCGATGGCCACTGTCTTTCTTTTTCAAACAGTTTCAGACACATTCCTGCCACAGCAAGTGCTTGTTACATCAGTGTTTCTCTGTGGACTTATAGTTCAGGTTTCTAGCTGTGGGAAGGGTGCCTTCACTCACTCCAGGACGGATTGCACCTTGGCTCTGACCACCGAGGGATTATTGTAATACATTGGCATGTATAGCTCATAGAAGCCCGGGGAGACGCGGGGAGCTGTGTGGGCGTGCTCTGTGTTCTCTCTGTGCAGAACGTTACCTCGCACCGCCTTCTCAGCCTTATGCTTTATCAGTAAATTATCTTTGAAACAATATCTGCAGCCCGAGCCATGCCCACTGTTCTTAAAAGAAGTCGTAAACTGTGTAATCGAAGAGCACTCGCACTCCTTACTTAAGGTTGTGGGTAAAAAGTTGATTGATTTGTATGTTGGTGCTATTTGGTACTCCTTTCTGAGACAAAAGGATTTAAGATACACTAGGTAGCGTTATTCCAAACGTGGGTAACGTCTCCAAATGCACACAAAGAAGAAAAGTTCCAAGAGGGTGTTATTTGTTTTTGTCAATAATGGTTTTATTGATAAAGTTTTTGTTGAACTGTTTCTTTATTTCATATTCATTGACGGTGTTTTCACATCAATATCTTTTCAAACATAAATTTTCATTGCCCAATGCATTTCGGGCGCTTGGCCCTTCATCAGGGGGTCTATGTACTGTCAAAAAAGGATAATACACAACATTAATTCATATTGTCTGAATTTTGATACCCACAAAATATTCTACAAGAACATGGTATCCATTGTCCACCAGTGGGACAGTTTCACCTTATATACCTCATGGTGCATAATGCATTCACATATTATATACATAGCATAATCGTGTAAAAAAATAAATTGTGTGCAAAAATTGTCATGTGTATACCGTATACAGACTTATGAATTGAGTGATCAAAGTGACGTGCGGAATGCACCGTCCCAAATGCAGAGTGAACCCCTTAGTGATCAGAAAAGAGTGTCAAACACAGGTGAGCTGGAAAAGGTACACGCCGGTCATAGGGTCCTCCTACCTTGGGACCTATTCGTAAAAATGAGATCCTATTACGGTTTTTTGGTGTCTAAATCGTGGTAACCTGAATGCGGTAATAAAAAATGAGAATAGCGTGAGGGACTGTACGCGTGTTTTCAAACGATCACACAAAGCGCCCAAGGCACGTCACTCTTTAAAGTATGGCTACATGCAAACAATGGTACGAGTACGTGAAAGTCGTACCTGGTAATCGGTGGGTCGCGGTGTTCGCGGTATTAAGGTTCACCCATCTGAAAACAATTAATAGAAAAATAATCTTAGCCCCAGGGAGCCAAGGGTCGATTCAGAGGTAAAAAAACGAGGAAATGTAAATGTACAGGAATTTATATAGCGCAAATCACCAACTGGTCTCTAAGCGCTTGCTTAGGGAACCCGTCCTGGTATTCCCCTGTGAGATAACCCCGGCAGGGTATCCGCAAGGTGAAAGCCAGGCATCCCGCCGCGAGGGGCCGTTGTGGAGATTAAGCAAGCTATTGCCCAGAGTCGCAGAGTCTGAACTTGTGAATCGAGTAGGCACCGGAGCGAGAATTGTCGAGTCCATGGACATTTTAGGACTCAAGACCCCGCCGAGCCGGGAATTGAACCCTGGTCCCAGGCTGACCTCTGCTTCCAGGTCTGCCTCCTCTAACCGGTGAGCCACACTTCTCCACACTTTCTCCAGGAAAGCTCAACAATGATCATGTTCTGTTTCTTACCGAAAAGTGAAGTCCGGACTGCAGGCGGAGTTCCGTGGGGTTCTGTCGGCGTGACGGAGGTGAACGCGAAACCGTAACTGAAATTTACGGAACGGGTCACGTGATCGGAAAAAATTGACGAAATACTATAGGATAAAAGAGTAAACAAAAGGTGATACATCTGTAAATTAATCGAGCATTCCAATGAGTACCGTATAAATACCGAATGGTTATGGTGGCATAAAAAATGCCGACAAAGGTTGTAAGGGATCCGAAGGTAGAATATTCGGTTGAGTATTCAAGGATACCAGACAGAGAAATTAAATTCCCTGGGTACTTGTCAAAGGAGAGTATGGCATGGTAAAGGGGGGTGGCGTACATGTAAATATAAGGTGAATATTGCCGATCAAACTGTGGTTCTCATGGTCATATGTGTATATCACGTATGCTGGAAATTAGAGATGAAAGTCTTCACATCAAAACCTGAAGTAAGAGATTAGGTAAATCTGCATATGAGACACATGTGTAAAAACATTTATAAAAAACAATTTAGATCAAAACGGTCATTGAGTCCCTTAGGTTGGGTCGTATTCAGATAGTTGATCCAGAAGATTTCTCGTCTCAATAAGTGTTGACTGTTTTCTCTACCAGGTAAAATGCTGGGTTGCTCAAGGACAAGGAACCTTAGTTGACTGGGGGTGTGATTACAGGCGTTGAAATGCGTTGCCAAGGGTGATTTCTGGCTTTTAGTCCGGATATTGCTCTTGTGCTCTGTCAATCTTGTCTTTATTTTTCTTTCGGTTTTGCCCACGTAGGCTAAGTCACATTGTTCGCATGTAGCCATACTTTAAAGAGTGACGCGCCTTGGGCGCTTTGTGTGATCGTTTGAAAACACGCGTACAGTCCCTCATGCTATTCTCATTTTTTATTACCGCGTTCAGGTTACCACGATTAAGACACCAAAAAACTGTAATAGGATCTCGTTTTTACGAACAGGTCCCAAGGTAGAACCCTATGACCGACGTGTGCCATTTCCAGCTCACCTGTGTTTGACACTCTTTTCTGATCACTCAATTCATAAGTCTGTATACGGTATACACATGACAATTTTTGCACACAATTTATTTTTTTAGTTATGCTATGTATATAATATGTGAATGCATTATGCACCATAAGGTATATAAGGTGAAACTGTCCCACTGGTGGACAATGGATAACATGTTCTTGTAGAATATTTTGTGGGTATCACAATTCAGACAATATGAATTAATGTCTTGTATTATCCTTTCTTGACAGTACATAGACCCCCTGATGAAGGGCGAAGTGCCCGAAATGCATTGGGCAATGAAAATTTATGTTTGAAAAGATATTGATGTGAAAACAACGTCAATGAATATGAAATAAAGAAACAGTTCAACAAAAACTTTATCAATAAAACCATTATTGACAAAAACCAATAACACCCTCTTGGAACTTTTCTTCTTTAAAAGAAGTCGGCCATATTGACTTTACTGTGTACATCCTGCCCTCTCTGGCTGGCCCTCCCTGTCCCACTCTGCCCTCTCTGGCTGGTCCTCCCTGTCTCACTCTGCCGGTCCTCCCTGTCCCACTCTGCCCTCCCTGATCCTCCCTGTCCCAGCCTGCCATAACTGGCTGGCCCTCCCTGTCCCATCCTGCCCCCTCTGGTGGGCCCTCCCTGTCCCACTCTGCCCGGCCCTCCATGTCCCATCTTGCCCTCTCTGGGTGGCCCTCACTGTCTTATCCGGCCCTCTCTGGCTGGCACTCCCTGTCCCATCCTACCCTCTCTGGCTGGCCCTCCCTGTCCCATCTTGCCCTCTCTGGCTGGCCCTCACTGTCCTATCCTGTCCTCTCTGGCTGGACCTCCCTCTCCCACTCTGCCCTCTCTGGCTGGCCCTCCCTGTCCCACTCTGCCCTCTCTGGCTGGTCCTCCCTGTCCCAATCTGCTGGTCCTCCCTGTCCTACTCTGCCCTCTCTGACCCACTCTGATACCCCTGTCCCATCCTGCCCTCTCTGGCTGGCCCTCCCTGTCCCATCCTGTCCTCTCTGGTGGGCTTTCCTTGTCTCACTCTGCCCTCTCTGGCTGGCCCTCTCTGTCTCATCCTGCCCTCTCCGGCTGGCCCTCCCTATCCCACTCTGCCCTCTCTGACCCTCCCTGTCCCATGCTGCCCTCTCTGGCTGTCCCTCTCCATCCTCAGGACTCTTAGAAGTCACTGCGGGCAGTCAGTGGTCTCCGCTCGGCTACTTCCCCTCTCATCTCTCTGCTATTAGCTGGTACAGATATTTGGCACCACACTTTCATCATTAGAGCACCCTGTGGCCCTCTGGTCCCTGTCACTTGTTAATGGATAGCTTGCTGTAATGCAACTTCAGGACATGGAGGTCTTTGAGCACTGAGGTGATGCCCCCTCGTCCCATTCTATCCCCAGGGCACTCTACTGCTCTTAGATCACTAAGGATAGACAAAGACCAGTTTTTCCCTTGGGCACTGTCACCAACATACTCTCATTTCTAGTATAACTCACTCAAAAACAATGCAGACTCGCCCCTACTAAATTGTAGGCATCATGATTCACACCTACAATTTGTGCAGTTGTGTGAAAAACCTTTTTCCTACTTATTTAGTTCCCAAAAAATAATTTGGAAATAAGGCATCCAATCCAGAAATCTGTTTGACCTCCTGATAACAGGTTCGAGGTTTATAAGGTCCAGCCAGCCTTTCATCCATCTGAGGTCGATAAAATGAGTACCAACAAACATCTGTTATTAAGTGGCAAGATGCCTCTAGGGCCAAACGTGCACTTTACAAATACAGATTACAGACTAATTTGGTCTCTTATCAAAGCCAGACCCTTACCCTAACCCTAACAACAATTCCCACACAAATGTAAACCTTAATCCAATTAGTCAACATTCCTCCATAACATAGCAGTTAATCATAACCCTAATTTATTACACCCATTTTGCAATTCATTTTTTTAATTTTTTATAATGAAGCCTATTTTGTTTTCCATTCTAGAATTTTGCCGAAACCCACCCACAGACAAAATCAATAATTGGCAAAGCCAAGAGGTCCCACCTTTGTAAGAGGTAGCTGATCTTTTGACTTTGACAATGCTTGTTGCCGATTCTGATCAACTGCGGCTAACGCAAAAAAGCAAGCATTGGCATAGCCAATAGGTCTCGCTTTTGGGACCTTATAAGTATTTAGTTATGCAGCACAATATCCTTGGTGCAACAATCTCAACCGTTGCATGGCTAAACACTTATAAGGTCCCAAAGGCGATTATATTTACTTACCATTTTTTAGTTACTTACCAACTGTGTCCACTGGCTGACTCGGAGCGGAGGAAGTCCATGCGGTAAGTCGTGAGGGGGTGACACCATGAGTTACCCGCACCAGGTGACACCAACCCTAGTGACGCCACTGCCACCATCCACACTGCCAAATTGAACCAGAGCACAGAGAAGGGACCAGGCCTACAGTCCCCAGCATGCTTTGCGGGTTGCACCACCAAGGTTATCATTGTGAGTGCCAGGAGGCTCACATAGCTTGCAGCAGGCCCGCGCAGCGCGGGAAGACTGCGGGCTGCACCCTGGCGAAGCCCGAGCCAAGGGCGAGCCCATCCTGCGCCCTTCGGCAACAGGAGGCGGCAGGGCGGGGCTACCCCACTTGAGTTTGTGGTTAAGCCACCTGGAAGTGCTTATGGTCTTTAAGGTTTCCCTTTTATATCTGCTACCGAGGATTAAAGTGTTATTGCCGTGACTGATTAATTAAGCATCATAACGCAATGGAAGTACCCTTACACGGGAAGTAGCCATTTTGCTTTGGGCCAGTAAAGCCATACGGGATGGTTGGACTTCAAAGAACAAGGTCCCACTCTCAAAACATACTTGCAGAGGTGTCCATTTATATTTGACTCAAAAGGCCTGCTTCACTAACCCTGTTGATTTTTTTCATCGGCTTAAGGACTGTGATAGACACTAATAGGCATACGCGGCTGTTTTTATTCTATTACGTCAGTGTAAAGATATTGTGTGGTGAGGGGGGTGGCTATTTGACTGAGGATAATTACCCCCAGGGAAACAACACACAAGAAGTGGGGTTAGCGGGCAAACATTTTCGATCATTTGAGTTACATCGTGATAACTCAGATAAGCTCGATATGTTCCTTTATCCTTATAAAGCTGCTGGTCACTAGCGAGTACCACCTCCCTTGTCCATCTTTGTAAGATCAATATACACTGGAGACATTTGAGCCGCTTATTGCCAATATGGGCAAACGAAAGCATCTAGCCCGGGCGGAAAAGCCCCTTCCCCAGATAAGACACAACATCCCTATTAAAATTTATTACTGGGACGATGGGAGCTATAGAAAAACAGATCTCAACTGTCGAAGAATCTCTTGTTAGCAGGAGGGGGAAGCGATAAGCTGGCTATTATTAAATAAGGCCCCCTGCAACTAAGCATGAGACTATTAGTAGTGCTAGCCTAGAGACCATATCCACAAGGGAGAATGAGAATAAAGTACCCACTAAGATTAATAAAAAGACAATGGAGGGGGAACACGATAATTCCGATGTTAACAAGGGAGGCAAAATAACAAGCAAAAGAAGCATGAAGGGGAAGTCGTTAACTGGGAAAATGGCTGTATACAATACATAGATGACAGTATATACCCAACTAAATCTAACTCCCCTCCACCAAAACGTGTCAAGAAAAAAGCCTGTACCCAGAATGCACCACCTCCACCTAGAAAAGATTTCTCTAGGAATACCAAGGGTAGTTCTCCCACCCAGGGATTGGCCCATATAGAGATGTTAGGAGGGCGATCACAGGGGAGGGCAGATTTCGCACCTGACCACCCTGGGACCCACTTCTCCTAGGAACACAGGCGAGCACTGGCGGGAGACCCTCAGGGTGAGGATCCCGAATCTAGAATCGTACGCGCTGCACTAGCACCACTCAACAAAGAGACACTACACAGTAGGTTAAGAGAATGTATTCTTTATCTCTTCAAGAAAAAATGGATCTTTATGATCCGCAGTTTCTCAAGTACAGGTGAGCAAGGGCTCAAAGAGTCTTGGTAGGGGTAGGGTAGCGGGACAGTCTCAAAGGCAAAAGTATCCGGCACACAGCTCTCAATCCTCGAGCTGGGGGATACGGGGTGGTCTTTGGTCCAGCCGGACCAGAATAGTCTCTGAGCCGCGATCGAATCAGCAGGGCTCAAGCAAGAAGGTCGTCGTCTTACGGTTTCGGAGAGCCGTGATCAGATCAGCAGGGCTCAAGAGTTCTCAAGGTAGCAGGGGAGCCGCAACAGCGTCAGCAGGGCTCGGCGATCTTCTTCGGTAGCAGTGGAGCCGCGACAGCGTCAGCAGGGCTCAGATCTTCTTCGGTAGCAGTGGAGCCGCGACATCGTCAGCAGGGCTCAGATAGTTCTCAGATTGTAGGAGAGCCGCGACGAAGTCAGCAGGGCTCGGTAGTCTCTTCAGTTGCAAAAGGAGCCGCAACAAGGTCAGCAAGGCTCTCGTAGTCCAGGATACAACTGCATGCTCGTTCCAGAGCCACCCTTGATATAGGACTCCCTTCCTTTGATGTCCGGAGTCCTCGCAGGCGGAGGTCTTAGCACCTGGGGGCTGGTTGTTGGGGGTTCCGCCTCGGCGGCTCCTTTCATCCTTTCAAGTTGGGTCTGGAGGGATCCCAGACACTCAGCAGGCCTGGAGCCAGCCCTCAGGGAGGCCAGATGGGTGATCGAAACTCATCTCTCGAGGGGAGGTGGAAGGTGTTACCAAGCTACTCCTCCCTCTCTCGCTCACAGGGAGCGCTCTACCCCCTGGCTGGGGATGGCGCCGTCGGCCGAGGTCGGGCTAGGGACGGGGCGGCCATCTTAGGTGCAGGGACATGGGCCTCTGCTTTGGTTACCAGGAAAATGGGGGACGAGGACGGGAAGCCCAGTGTCGGGGATGTATGTCATGACGGGAAGGGTCGGGTGGTTCAGGGTCTTGGGGAGCTGCCTGGGTCAGGGGTGACCACGCCACGAGGCCGGGTCCAACACGCGTCCCCCCCAGCTGAAGGTCGGGGAGACCTACCCATCGTCTTGGGGATTCTCCTCGCTGAGGCGGAAGAACCTGGAGAGGCCGTCAGCGTTGGCGTGGTCGGAACCAGGGCGGTGCTCTACTATGAAGTCCATCCCCTGAAGGGAGATTGACCATCGCAGCAGTTTGGGGTTCTCCCCTCTCATCTGAATGAGCCACCGTAAGGGTCGATGATCTGTCTGCACTCGGAAGTGGGTTCCGAATAGGTAGGGTCGGTGTTTCTTGAGGGCCCAGACTACTGCAAACGTTTCTCGTTCGATGGTGCTCCCTCTCTGTTCTCAGGGCAGTAGTCTTCTGCTGATAAATGCTACGGGCTGGTCTATGCCTTCCTCATTGAGCTGGGATAGTACGGACCCGATGCCATGTTCGGAGGCGTCGGTCTGGACCACAAACTCTTTCGAGTGGTCCGGGGCTTGGAGTATGGGGGCAGTACACATTGCGGTCTTCAAGGCGTCGAACGCCTTTTGGCAGGAGGGGGTCCAGTGCACGCGCTTGGGCCGCTTTTTGGCTGTCAATTCTGTGAGGGGACCCACTATACTGCCGTAATTCTTTATGAACCTCCGGTAGTAGCCGTGAGGCCCAAGAAGGCTCGGACCTCGGTTTGGGTGGTGGGTGGTTCCCAGGCCAAGATGGCATCGATTTTCGGTTGGAGAGGGGCGACCTGCCCGCTTCCGACCTGGTGGCCTAGGTAGGTCACTGACCTCTGCCCGATCTGGCACTTGCTGGCTTTCACCGCCAAGCCCGCCTGGCGCAGGGCTAGCAACACCCTCCGGAGGTGCCGGAGGTGGTCACTCCATTGGGAACTGAACACCGCAATATCGTCTAGATATGCGGCGCTGAACTCTTCTAGCCCGGCCAGGACTCGGTTCACCAGTCTCTGAAAGGTGGCCGGGCGTTTTTCATCCCGAACGGCATCACTCGGAAGTGGTAGTGCCCATCCGGGGTGGAGAAGGCGGACCGCTCCTTGGCTCCCTCTGTGAGCGAAATTTGCCAGTAGCCGCAGGTCAGGTCTAAGGTACTTAGGTAGCGAGCAGACCCCAGGCGGTCGATGAGCTCGTCTGCCCGGGGAATGGGGTGGGCGTCTGCTCGGGTGACTGCGTTGAGCCCCTGGTAGTCCACGCAGAACCGAAGTTCGGGGACAGTCCCAGGGGCCGCGGCTTTCGGGACCAGCACCACTGGGCTAGCCCAGGGACTGTCGGAGGGCTCGATCACTCCGAGGGTGGGCATTTTTGAGACTTTGGCCTGGATGCAGGTCCGGACTCTGTCAGGTGCTCGGTAGGCTCTGTGTCACAACAGCGGGCTGTCTCCATCCACGTCGTGGACACACCAGTCGGTGATTCTGGGGACTAAGGAGAACTGCCCCAAGAGCTGGCGGCAGTCCTCACGCTGCTGAGGAGTGAGGGAGGGAGAGAGGTTCACTCTGTCTACGGAGCCATCTTTCTCTTTGGCACACAGGAGGTCAGGCAGAGGCTCAGTTTCCTCTTCTGCTCCGTCGTCGGTGGCCAAGAGCAAGCTCAACTCCGTCCGCACGAAGTGAGGCTTGAGGCGGTTCACGTGGAGGACCCGAAGGGAGTTCCGAGGGGACTGGACGTCCACCAAGTAGGTCACTTGGCTCTTCCTCTCCACAACCTTAAAGGGGCCTGTCCATTTGTCTTGGAGTGTGCAGGGTTTCACCGGGGACATCACCCAGACCTGCTGGCCCGGTTGAAACTCGACCAGAGTGGCATTCTGGTCGTATCAGCGCTTCATTTCCTCCTGACTTGCTTCGAGGTTGGCTTCGGCCAACTCTCGGAATTTCCGTGTCTGATTTCTGAGGGTGAGGATGTAGCGGAACACATCGGGAGGAGGTTCCCGGGGGGCCGTTTCCCACCTCTCCTTGACCAGGCTAAGGGGCCCCCTGACGGGGTGCCCGTACAGCAGCTCAAAGGGGCTGAACCCCAGGGACTTCTGGGGGACCTCTCGGTACGCGAACAAGAGGCAGGGAAGGAGGACGTCCCATTTGCCCCGGAGGGGTTCTTCTAGGCCCATGATCATCCCCTTCAGTGTCCGGTTAAACCATTCCACTAGGCCATTGCCTTGGGGATGATATGGGGTGGTGAATTTGTAGGACACTCCACATTGTTGCCACAGAGACATCATATACTTTGAGATGAAGTTTGTGCCGCGGTCGCTCACGACCTCGCGGGGAAAACCTACACGGTAGAAAATACCCATCAGCGCCTGGCCCACCATGGGGGCCATCACGGTGCGGAGGGGAATGGCTTCGGGGTACCTGGTGGCATGGTCCACCAGGACTAAGATGAAGCGGTGACCTTGGGAGGTCCTAGGGTCCAGGGGCCCTATGATGTCGATTCCGACCAGCTCAAAGGGGGTACTGATGACTGGGAAGGGTTGGAGGGGAGCCTTGCGCGCGCCTCCGCTCTTTCCACTAGCCTGGCACGTGGGGCAGGACTTGCAGTGGGTCTCTACATTTGTTTGCATTTTGGGCCAATAAAAGTGAGTGACTAGGCGATCGTAGGTCTTATCCTGGTCCAAGTGTCCCGCCAGGGGTACATCGTGGGCCAAACCCAGGAGGAAGTCTCGGAAGCGTAGGGGTACCACCAGCACCCGGCCCGACCCTAGCTCCGCAGACTTCTGCTCACTGTACAGGAGGCCATTCTCCCAGTATACGGAATGAGTTCCAGTCTGGTCGCCCGCAGCTTGGGCCGCGGCCTGTCGCGGGGGTCCGACCAGGGAAGGGCAAGTGGCTTGCTCCCGGCAGAACTCCTCTCGGGAGGGGGCCCCCTCGTGACGCCACTGCGCCAACTCGGGCAGATCATCTAACTCAGGGAGCTGTGCGGCCTCGGGATGCAAGGTCTCGTTGTGGGTGACGGGCTCAGTTCAGTCTTCCCTATCTTCTTCTACAGGGAGATGGCTGGAAGGCTCAGTGTCGACCGCCTCGATGGGGGGTAGTCGGGCGGACATGGAGCGGGTGGTGGCGCACACCCACTCGGGTAGGCCCATCATGCCCAGGTGGGTCCTGTGTTCCACCTGTATCCATGGGGAACTCTCTAGGTCGTTGCCCAGGAGACAGTCTACAGGTTGGGAGGCCCAGACAGCGACTCGTAACTCTCCTGTCACTCCCCCCCATTCGAACGGTACTAGGGCCATCTTACATAAACTCTCGGTGTTGTCAGCGGACAATACGGGGCATAGGACATTTGGAATGATCTGGTCCTCCCTGACTAGGTGACTGAGGATACCTGTTATGCTTGCCCCGGTGTCACGAAGAGCCTCCACCTGGTGGCTGTTCACCATCACCAGTTGTCGGTATTTCTTGGTATTATCTGGTAGGGGGGCCCCGGGGATCATCTCTCGGTCTCCTAGGGAGACTAGGGCCATGGCGGCAGGTTCCCACTCTTCGGTGTCCTCCATTTTCTCTCCTAGAGCTACGTTGGCTACCTGTCTGGTTGGGGGAGCTGTCGTGGAGGGTCGTGGGGCCAAGGGACACAGGGGGTCACTGGCGTAATGCCCGGTTTGTTGGCAGCGGTAACAGGAAATAGTGACCCGGTGCCCACGGTTGCCCGGGGGAGCGGGGTTGGCTGGTGAGGAGGCTGGTACGGTCTGGGTTTGGCCTCTGGGGGGACTACGCTGGGGTCCTGACAGGGAATCCCTCTGTCTACCTTGGTTCCCCCCACCCCTCTGGCGGGGAGATCCCTGATTGTTCCTGGGGGAGTCTCCTACGGGGCCTCGGGGGACCCGGGTGTTCACCCAGCGATCAGCCTCCACGGCCAGCTTCCTCGGGTCGGCAAGCTTGCTGTCGAGCAGATGCTGGCGGAGTTCCACAAAACAATTCACGGACAAATGTTCCCATAGCATGAGGTCAGTTAACTCTTCCATGGTGGTCACTTTGCTGCCCTTGACCCACCCGTCGAATGCTCTGCTAAAAAAGTTTACGTACTCCACCCAGGTAGTACCAGGAATCTTTTTGCAGTTCCGGAACCGCTGGCGGTACATTTCTGGAGTGAGGCCGTATCTCGTCAGGAGGGCCTCCTTCATGTGGCTGTAGGAAGTCTGCATAGAGGATGGTAGGTCGAGCAGGGTGTCTCTCCCCTCGCTCAGGAATCGACCCCACAACCCAGCTCCCCAATCCTTCTGCGGAACCCGGTGGGAGGTCATTGCGACTTCGTATGCCTTAAACCATTGCTGGATATCATCGTTCTTATAGTATTCCTTCACCACATCCTTGGGGATGTGCACCTTGGGTTCCATCGGGGGGACCGTTTCTCGGCTCGCCATGGTTCGGTTTTCTTCACTACGGGCCTTGAGCTCGATCTCCTTCAGGCTGCGCTCATGCTCCAGCTGGAGTCTCTTGTCTTCATGTTCCCGTTGGAGCTTTTTTCCCTCCAACTCTCCTTGTACTCGTAGTTGCTCTACCGCTAGTCTTTTGTCTGCTAGCTTCAGTTCACACTCAATTTTGAGCTTGGCCAATTCAAGTTCATGGTTGCGGTTTCTTTCTCTGTCCGCTAGTTCTCCGGGGGAGAGTTCCCTATCTGGATTGCTGCCCCTCACTGGAGTGATGCTGCCCCCTCTCGGATTGAGTTCGGGTCCGGTCAGCTGTTCGGTTCCTCCTCCTGATGGGGCAGGATTCTCTTAGGACTCGACCCAAGTTTGTAGGGCTTTCTGCATATCTTCCTTCGTATTCAGGCCTGTGGTAACGATTCCTCGTTCCTTGCAAAATTCTTTCAGTTCTCTGTGCGTGTAATTTTCTAACCGTTCCGGGAGGAACGTGGTACTGGCATCAGTTTCAGTGGAACTCTTGGTATTTTTTTCCGCCATCTTTGTTCGGTAGTGCGTCAGCCGCTTACTGTACAATGTCTAGATTATGGACTCGGATCCCGTCGCTTGCCACCAATGTTAGAAGGGCGATCTCAGGGGAGGGCAGATTTCACACCTGACCACCCTGGGACCCACCTCTCCTAGGAACACAGCCGAGCACTGGCGGGAGACCCTCAGGGTGAGGATCCCGAATCTAGAATCGTACGCGCTGCACTAGCACCACTCAACAGAGACACCAACGTATTCTTTATCTCTTCAAGTAAAAATGGATCTTTATGATCCGCAGTTTCTCAAGTACAGGCGAGCAAGGGCTCAAAGAGTCTTGGTAGGGGTAGGGTAGCGGGACAGTCTCAAAGGCAAAAGTATCCGGCACACAGCTCTCAATCCTCGAGCTGGGGGATACGGGGTGGTCTTGGGTCCAGCCGGACCAGAATAGTCTCTGAGCTGCGATCGAATCAGCAGGGCTCGAGCAAGAAGGTCGTCGTCTTACGGTTTCGGAGAGCCGCGATCAGATCAGCAGGGCTCAAGAGTTCTCAGGGTAGCAGGGGAGCCGTGACAGCGTCAGCAGGGCTCGGCGTTCTTCTTCGGTAGCAGTGGAGCCACGACAGCGTCAGCAGGGCTCAGATCTTCTTCGGTAGCAGTGGAGCCGCGACAGCGTCAGCAGGGCTCAGATAGTTCTCAGATTGTAGGAGAGCTGCGACGAAGTCAGCAGGGCTCGGTAGTCTCTTCGGTTGCAAAAGGAGCCGTGACAAGGTCAGCAGGGCTCTCGTAGTCCAGGATACAACTGCCTGATCGTTCCAGAGCCACCCTTGATATAGGACTCCCTTCCTTTGATGTCCGGAGTCCTCGCAGGCGGAGGTCTTAGCACCTGGGGGCTGGTTGTTTGGGGTTCCGCCTCGACGGCTCCTTTCATCCTTTCAAGTTGGGTCTGGAGGGATCCCAGACACTCAGCAGGCCCGGAGCCAGCCCTCAGGGAGGCCGGATGGGTGATCGAAACTCATCTCTCGAGGGGAGGTGGAAGGTGTGACCAAGCTACTCCTCCCTCTCTCGCTCACAGGGAGCGCTCTACCCCCTGGCTGGGGATGGCGCCGTCGGCCGAGGTCGGGCTGGGGCCGGGGCAGCCATCTTAGGTGCATGGGCCTCTGCTTTGGTTACCAGGAAAATGGGGGACGAGGACTGGAAGCCCAGTGTCGGGGATGTATGTCATGGCGGGAAGGGTCGGGTGGTTCAGGGTCTTGGGGAGCTGCCTGGGTCAGGGGTGACCACGCCACGAGGCCGGGTCCAACAAGAGATCACTGCATTGACTACTTTTTCAGACCCAAAAATCTATATAATTATTCAAAAATTAGATAGTTTAACTGAGGCTTTTCAAACACTTGATCAATATGTGAAAGAAGGTATGTGAACAATACAAGCTAAAGTTGAAGGTAGAACCAGCTCTTGTCTAGAACTTTTGACAATTTTCTCAGCAGCCCAAAAGCATAAGGACCCTCGTAAAGCAGACCCCCTTCTATTTCCCGCAGCACTAGCTGAATCTACCAACAATCATACAACGAAGGTCAGTCCAAAAAGAGGTATAACTACCTACCACCCTAACAATTAAGGTGCAGAAAATATCAGAGGGGGAGAGGGGCTTAGGTTAAGATCAGGTGGAGGGGACAGGAATAGGAATGAGAAGGGAAGTGAGAATGGAAGCGTTTGGGTGATCCCAGCGGCTACCAACCAAGCTAAAGAACCAAGGGAAAATGTTAATGAACATTTGAACTTTCTGCCAGCAGCTGCCCCTTATGTGGTAGTCTTGACGACCGTCTCCTCCCTCCCCAATACATAATGATAATGAGAATTGGATCTCACTGAGAAATAAGGCCCTAAACTGGTGAGGGGTGAGAACAGGCTTAACTGACCAGATATTTAGAGAGTTTAAGATGGTTAGGAGAATTACGTGGGTAGGGAGAGGAAATAAAACTCAGTGTGGTGATTCCATGGTAGTGAACTTTAGATGTCCTCAGCTGGTGGAAACAGTACTAAATAGCATTGGGGCCTTTGGCACCTATGTAAATGGCATTGAAGTACGTCCTCCTGGCTATTTCTATCAGCCCCTGAATCAAAGAAATACACAGTGGCAGCAAAGGTATGAACAGAGATCAACCTTTTTAAACTTTAGAATCCCAACCCACAACAGGTTTTAAAGCTTAACTATATTGGATGGCCTTGATTGACTTAAGGAGGGGGTCAACCTGACAGGAGATGACAAATTACAGATAAGCCTTGATGATGAAAACCTAGCGGACACAGACATCGTCACAAATTCTTTGACAATACATGAAGATATTGCATTGAGGAAACAAATAGCTCTGCAAGTAACTTACCATAAGGTTCAAATCACCACGACAGATACTCGCATAGAGAAAGTAGTTCAACTCACAACTGAATCCTTTGGCTGCACGTTCTGGAATGTGGCGGGTTTAAGTGGTAAAATACAATCCACGGAATGGGATGATTGTATAAGGAAATACCAAATTGTATGTCTGCAAGAGACATGGCTTACCGAGGTTATCCATATAAATGGGTTTAGGTCATACTTCACTAAAGCAATACCTTCGACTCATGGAAGGGCTAAGGGAGGTTTGTGTACCTATATAGTGAATACCCTAAAATTTACTAAAATTGACTTTATGACAAATGACCCATTCTATCGTGTAATAGTGTGTAGTGCAAAAGGGTATGCTAGTTTAGTGATAATTAATTTTTACAACAATGCCACTTTGAGAGTAATTAATGAAACACTACAGGAACTAAACAAGGATGTAGAGCACATCATTGAAGGTAAAAATAAAATGTTCACAGTCCTATGGGGGGGGGGGGTTAATAAATGACAGTGCAATGCACAGTCAGGACAAATCTGCGGAATGACCAATAAGGAAGAGACAGACCACTCACGCTTTGTACATAGCATATATGGTAATAAACTAAACAAATTAATATGTAAATTCAATTTGTCATTCGCAAATGAAATGTCAATACCCTACGCGCACCAAAAGAGAACTTATAATGGGCCCACTGATAACAGCATTATTGATCATGTTTTGCTGTCAAATCACTGTGCAGGTTCCTTTTTTAACTTTACTACACAAGAGATTGCACTAAATGATCACTTTCCATTGAGTCTTCAATTAGCAACTGCACCCTTTTTTAAACAAACTAATAATAGTAATGTAGTACCACAGGTAGAAGGGACTGAATTGGTAAGGCGCAAAGGCTACACCTTGAACTGGATTCAGATCATCCCAGACGATTTCCTTAAACAGTTAATAACCAATGATAAAGATGACTTCGACTTATGCCTAAATGAATATACATCCCCAAAGGATATCATCAGAGCTTTTTTGGCTATTGCAAAAGACATAAAACAGAGACTTTTTGCCCCTAGCGGGAAGACAAAAAAGAGAGAAAAAGGGTGGTTTGAGATGGTATGCACTAAAGCCCATAAAAGCTTGAAGGAGGCACTACATAAAACGCCTAGGTGCAATAGGGATGTCCAGCAGTGCAGATTAGAATATAAACAAGAAGTAAAGAGGAGAAAACTGTATTTGAGGGAATCAGCCTAGGAGTTTCTACAGGAGGCTACTGTGGGTAATGATGAGAGAATGTTTTGGAAAATAATCAATTCTACACCATGGAGCAAAGAGTGTCCCCTAAAATTGAGACCGCTATCCTGAAGGAAGAATGGATTGAGCATTTTGTCGGTACTTATTCTGTACTCAACAAAACAAAGCCACAAAACCAGGGACTAGTAATAAAAGAAAACAAAATCGTGTCCAAAATCCCTTCCATTATCTGATTCTCACAAAAATTAAATCAAGTGAGAACAGGAAAGCAGCAGGACCAGACTCAATCCTGGCTGATCTCTATACAAGGATAATACGAATTTGTGGGGACCCTTGAAGACCCGAGTAATAAGGGCTTCTTGCCTGGTAGGCTTCCTCCCGTCCTGGGGAAAGTCAATCATAGTACCGATTTATAAAAAAGGGATCGCCTAGACCCAGCGTGTTGCAGGCTGATCTCCCTGATCGACTCCCTAGCAACAGTAGCAGGAGGCACAATCCTGGAGAGACTACAGCATTGGGAAGAAAGTAACGAGAAATACACAGATCTGCAATATGGATTTAGACCTGGGTTTGGGCCATTTGAGCAGTCTTAATTTAAATATGCTCATTGAAAAATACGTAAGAATACAGAAGGGGAGTTTGTATTTAGCCTTTGTTGACCTTACGTCGGCATTTGATTGTGTAATACATGCTAGGCTGTGGGAAAAACTTAAATGAAACGGGGGTAGATGGACCTATCATCAACTGTTTAAGGGACTTATACACATGCTGCAGAGCCAGGGTAAGGTATGGGGCTGGAGTAGAACGCGCCAGGGCCTTCGACCTGCGTGAGGAGTGAGACAGGGGCGTGTCTTAGCCCCCTTCCTGTTCTCACTTTATATAAAGTATGAGGGAGGAGCTTGGGACTACTTCTAAAGATCTTCCACAAATAGGCACACGCCCAATCCCAGCCCTCCTCTACGCCGAGGATGTGGTATTAATGGCACACACCCCAATGGCCCTTCAGACGCTGTTCACTAACTTTGTCAAGTATATGAGCTATCTGAGACTCCAAGTTAACCAATCAAAAACCTTCATTATGAAGTGTGGAAGGAACAATGCAAAATGTAGATACTTAGAAATAAATGGAATAAAGATACATTTTACTAACACCTTTGCTTATCTTGGAGACCTATTAGACAGAGACGGGTCATGGAAGAAAGCAATTGAGAATAGAAATACCCTGTTTAGTAGGACGGACCTGTTGGGCCGTTAAATGCTTTGCAAGTAGACTTGGCATGAACCCACAGAAATGCTGAAGAAACTATATAAAGCTAAATGCACTGGTATAGCCCTTTATGGGGCGGGCATACAGGGTATAGGAGATGCGCTGAGATGCAAGTAACAGAAAACAAGTTTTTTAGATATCTCTTAGCCACTCCTAAAACACCTCAGCTTATGTATTCCACTCTGAGCTAAACGCACCCTTTCCTAACTAATTTAATCAAGCTGGAACCAATACTGTTGTGGCACAAAACATGGACTTCAGACTACACAGACCTCGACCGAGCGGTAATTACCAACTGCCTGAAATTAAGTGCATATAAGTCTATCCCATGGTTGATGTATGTCCAGCGGTTCCTTGGTGACATGGCCCATCCAGAATATTTTGATAAACCTAACTACTATTAGCAGAATGACATTGAAAACAGGGGTGGTGGCTCATCTGGTAAAGCTTAGCTGGACAAGCGAACTCCCAAAATCTTCTGTTTTACACAATCAAATAATATTAACCACTTTTAATAAGCAGCATTACAGTACACCTGTTTTAAACTCATGGCATAGGTTTGTTCTTACACGTCTAAGATTTGATATATTTCACAGATTATGTACCTTTCCCACAATGAAAGATTGGGCACTTGATCTGGTAAACTGTCTGTGCGAAGGAAGGCTGAGCCTGACCACCATGCATGTGGTCCTTTTGTGTAAATTGTATTTGAAATATAGAAAGCTGTATATTTTTCCATTTATAAGGCACCTACGTTTTAAACAATGTTGTCCTCCATATTTGTACTTAGAGTCGTTACCAACTCCAGAGATCTGTTGTAGTATGTCATCCTTCCTCTGGGCAGTTTTAGTTTGCGAGAAAGAAAATTACAACAGGCACAATATAGAGTATAATAATTGGGAATATATACCAACGAGCCATGGTCATTAAGGTAACTTGAAATAAGTTTACTTGGTGGGGAACACAAGGAACATTGTACAAATGCACTTTAACCATATTTATATAAATGTATAATGGAATTTTGGGTACTACTGGTCTTTTAGCAATTTGTCCTCATGCCTACAATTTCTTATATGTTCCAGATTTAATTAATTAGTCGTCTTTTTAATACCTAGCTTTTTATGAAGACATCATTTCTAACCCTTTTTTTAAATGTACTCAAATGAATTTGACGTTTGTTGTTTTTTATCTGTGTAAATGCTTTTATGATTGTTTTTATGGCTCTGAATAAAGTTATCTTTGATAATGAGAGCACTAAGAGGCCACCATACTGCAGGGTTAAAAGAGTTTAATTTCCCTACTAGTGTGATTTCCGTCTTGTCTGCATTACATGTAAGGTTGTCGACTTGCATCCAACGGATGACTTTTGTTAGGCATAACATAAAGTTGCACTCTGAGTCATTTGAATATTTGTTTAGGACTAAGATCAGCAGTGTATCATCAGCTTATGAAGTTGTATCGATGTCAAAGGATGATGTCATCGAGATGAGTAGAGCCATGTAGATGTTAAATAGTACAGGGCTAAGAGAAGAGCTCTGCGACACGCCTGAGGTGATGGGTTGTTCCATTGATATATAAGGTATCTGCAATTTCCAATAGTGATGACTCAGTCAAATATTTAGGATGGAAGCCCGACTGTCGGGGTGCAGAATATTAACTTCTTACAGAAAGTTTGTTAGCTGGTTATTAACCAGTTTTTCAGCAATCTTACCAAGGGTAGAAAGTAGAGAGATAGGATGACATTTGAGAGGGTAGAGGGAACTGCTACATGTGTCTTCTGAAATGGTTTGACTGCAGCAAGTTTCCAATCTGCAGGGACTTCTGGTGTGGCTAGTGAAGAGTTTATTATTTTTATTAATTACTGGATTTACAATGTCCACAATGGCATTGAGAACAATAGGGGGCAGGCATCAAAAGGGGAGCCAGATTCACATGCTAGAATTGTTTGTTGAGACTGATCGATGCTAATGCTATGGTAGGCTTGGAGGTAGTACTAAACTCTTTTTCAATGTTTCAATTGTTTTTCTTCAAAAAATTAAGAAATCTGAATACATAGGGTCTGAGGGGGGATATCTTTGTCAAGGGATTTTGGAAGTAGGAAGGATTTGGCAATTGGGCAATTGTAAAGATGGATTTTATATCTTGTTGGACATCTGTTATTTGCTTAGAAAAATAGTCTGTTTTAGCTGACTTGATTTGCGAGTGGTAGGTTTTAAGTGACACTCTAAACTGTTTTGTAAGCTCTTCTCCACCTCCGCTCTAACTGTTTACAGTGGGGATGGTAGTCTGCCAATGCCCGAGTGTACCAGGCAGCTGAGGCCTTGGGATTGTGTTTCTTTTCTATTTGAACTAGTGGTGCTAATTTGTCACCGACCTTGTAGATCCAGGACTTAAAATGCCGTACATCTTCGGTAGTATTCCTGATAGAGTGGGTATAGAAGATAATGCACTTTTACTCAAAACTGGGGTTGGTCATCTGCTGCGTCCATTTGCGAATCCTTAGGGGGGTGGATGCTAAGGAGGTAGGGGAAGGGCTAGCTGTAGGAGAAGTAATTTTAAATGGGATTAGCATATGATCCGTCCAGCCCTGAGAAGTAGAGTTGTAACTGTAAGGGTTGAGAGATTAGAGCAAACCGTCCGGTATATGTCGTGCACGGTGTGTGGGTGGTAGCACCAATTGATGACGCCTGAAGGTCTCCAAGTGCCTGCTTCACGGGTCCTTTCTACACTCAAGATAGAGTTTAAAGTCCCCCAAGAGGGTAAAATTAGAATACCAAAGAATTAGAAGGCCTATGGTATCCCCTAAAGAGCCTAGAAAGCCAAAACTGGGGCCAGAGGGACGATATATGAGCTCTCCTGCAATGGAGAGAGATCCATTAGGCTTGAAACAGAAACCAAGGCTTTTCACCCCTTTCAAATGTAGGACGTTGAAGTTAACACATTGGAATGAGTCTCGATAGATAATGACAAGTCCACCCCCACAAGTCTCTTTCCTTTCCTTTCCTGTCTGCAGATGATATATCCGAGGGGTGGATAGTAGGGAAGGTGTTGGATAGTAAATTAAACTATCCCCTATCCTAGAGCGCCCTCCAGCGAAAGTCGTTGTAACGACTTTCATTGTTAAAGCTGCGTCGTAACGGTACCGCGTTGTACCAGTTACGTTGTAAAGGATGTTTCCCATCTTTGCCACTTGCTAGATGGTATGCTGAAATCATCTTTACAACCTTCAAAGTTAATGAAGAATGCTTTTGAGTTTGTAGCCCATTCTGGTGCACTGTTTCATTTTGCGCTGGAACTAAGATGCAAATATGTCTAATTTTGTGCTTTGTGTGGCATCCAAGAATGAGTCATCCCAACTGGGGCATTTAATTGGTGGTTCTCAGTCCTAGAGGCCGTGAATGCTACATTATCCATGTGGTGACCATTTACAGAATTTTTGATTAGTGAGGATGCCAAAGGCAAGAAATGTAAGGATCTTTGGTTGCATATTGATAGTGAAGTGAAAAAAGTACATTCTACTGCATTCTTAGATGTTTACTGGAAAACATGGCTGCCATTGTGGACATAATCAAAAAACTAAAGTCTGAGAACACCCTTGTCTGCCAAGCGTTCAGTGTAATTGGTGAAGATGTGAAACATCTCCTTCAGAGTAGGCTGGGCGACACTTTCAATGACTTTGACACTGTAACATGTTTCAAGTTAGAATTCTTGCCACTTGGTAAGCAAAGAAATGTTGAGGAGCAATTTAGGAAATTTTATTTTACAATGCATGAGAAATGGCTTGCAGTGATGCATGTAAACGTCCATTTGCCAACCATGGCATTTGAAGTCAATGAAGCCTCACTGAGTTACTCTGCACAAGTTCTAGATCCCTTCCGTAAAATTGAATTTTCTCCAGACTTTGAAAAGTACTGCCTCATTTTTGACTGCTTCAATAACTGAGGGCACATGCACCCAGTTTAATGCATATGTTGCAGAGCCTGTCCCAGAGAATTGCAATCTTCAGGTGCACCAGAATTGGCATGGAAAGCTATGTCAGTTGCAAGAGTTGGCAAATTGTGTACTGGCTGTTTTAGCTTTGCCCATCTAAAGTGGCAATGCTGAGAGGGCCTTTTCACAGATAAACGTTTACATGGGAAGGCAAGAGTGAGCGTGCATGATCAAAGACACACTAAGAAATATTGTATGGTGTACTACAGTAAGTTTGATTTGTAAAAATATATTTGGACCTAATTTACTCTGTATGCACATTTTCTATACACATGCACAGTCAGTGCAGAAAGCAAGCAATACCGAAAGACATTCCATAAACACCAGAAAAACACTATTTCTGTTGTTTTTAATGGTACAAAAATGTTTAACCACTGAAAACCACTTTTGTTTTAAGGTATTGAAAACACTGAAAAAACCCCACCAGAATTGACCAAAAATAGAAACTGAAAACAGGAAAGCCTACACATATCAGATTAATTCCCCCACAGGTTAAAATGATACATTTGAAGGTAAGAAAGATTTGTTCAAGCAGCGTGAACTTATCTCACCCACTTTGCGTCCACAGTGGCCGGCACATTAAATACTGGTGCCACCCAACCACTAGAGCACAGAACATTCAAAGATGGCTAATCTAAAACAAGCGCCCGGCCTCCCGGAATAGGAATAAAGTAAAAGTGCGACGTGCACGTTTTTTAGTTAAAAGTGGACTAATCATGAGATATTCAAAAACAATCTTTTGAAAGCACACATCAAAATAATTCTCCCCAATGATCAAATTCCTTCCCCCACAGGTTAAAAAGAAATGATTGAATGTAAAAACGATTAGTTGAAGCAGCGTGAATTTATCTCATCCCCTCTAGCCAGGGGCTTCCATAATAATACCCAAAGGCCTGTGTCACTCGAGTTTTTTTTAGACACTTACTTAGATGTGTAAAGCGTGGACCACACACAACAGCATACACAGGTCAGATTGTTTGTGCAAGGATTTGGGTTCATCTATAACCATGAAACATTATATGAATGAACAAGAAGGCCTCTATTCCTTTCACGGAGGTAAAAGAACTGGTCAAATTAGGATTGGAAATACTTAACATACTGTCACCACTGCTCTGCACACATGAATTTGTGACAAGGACAGTAGTCCTCAGTCATTATAGAGCGCATGCTTGATACACCCCTTCATATTCAGGAGTCTTGTCAAAGAGCAAACTTAGGCTTTCGGGCATAAGAAGAGATATTAGCATGCCAAAAAAGGGATGCCAGATACATGCAGTTTGGCACTAGGCGGAGGAGCAACAACACCATGCAATACAGGGGGAATTCCTGTGTCAACAATACCAGTAGTGACTCTAAGTAGATGCAAAGGTAGATGTTGGAAATGGCCCTTGCTGAAAGGTCACTCCCAAATGTTTGCCTTCCTCCTCCTTTTTTTCTGACCTTGATTTTGTTGGCTTTAGGAATCTGGGCACTTTACCAGTGCTAACCTATGCTAATATGCATGTGCTCTTTACTTAGAATATGGTACCTTTGGTTTAACCACAATTGGCATATTTTATTTACCTATAAGTTCCTAGTAAAGTACACTACACTTGCCCTGTAATTCAAATGCTACTAGTGGACTTGCAGCACTGCTTGTGCCATCCTTTTAAATAGCCTTTAAACATGTTTTGGGCCTGCCACTGCAGAGCCTGGGTGTACAGTTTTAAACTGCCATTTTAAGCTGGCAAGTTAACCTACTTGCCAGGCCAAAACCTTCCTTGTGTTACGTATAGGTCACCCTTGAATCAGGCCCTGGACAGTGTATTTAAAAAGTAGGACATTTACTTTCAAGTTTTACTCTTAAATTTGTTGCGGACTACTGCAAGGCCTTTTTCCTTCCATAGGATGATAACATTGGGATTGCCTTATTACAATTTATAAGTACAATTGCTGATTGGAAAAAGATGGGACCCCCAAACTTGGTGTATCTAGAATCCCAATGCAGAAACACACCTTATGATGAAATTTGTTTATAAATTATAATTCTGAAAATGCCACTTCTAGAAAGTTGGAATTTTCTTACTATACCCATTTGGTGCCTTCAACCTACCTCTAAAATATACGTCTGGGGTGGGTGATAGCTGGCTTCCTGCATTCTCATTAGATAGACACACACAGAGGAAGTGTAGGTGTGACTAAGTGAGTATCTGCATACTGATGGGTTATCCCGAGCAGGATGGGAGGGAGGAGCTGACAAATCTGAAAGGGTTATGCCCAGTCCCCAAGGGCTGCATACCCCCTGTAGTGAGTCTGGAGTCAGGGCAGGAAAGGCAGGGTCCTGTGCACTTCAAAGGCATCTCTTTGAAATCTCCCTACTTCAAATGCCCCACTTAGTACATATACTGGACCTCTGACACCACCAAGTCAGAACACTTCTGAAACTGTCTACCATGAAGTAGGACTATTATGTTGCCAGGAGGGATTGCTGCTTTGCTGAACTGCTTTGCTGTGTTGGCTAGCTTTCTGCTGCTTCTTTCCAGGGAGTGAGAAGGACTGGACCTGCTTCTCTACATCCCAAAGCCAAAGTATTGCCAAGAGCTTGTTGGCTTGCCGCTTGTTTCAGAAGTCTCAAGGAGATCAAATACTTCCCCCTGCAACCTGCAACAAGCAGGGCCTCTGGATGTCCTGGGCCCTTGGAAGTAAGTTTTCAGTGCTGTATCCCATAAAATCCACACATTGAGGGTGTTGCATCAATCGGAACTGGCGCATTTCGTTCTACACCGATGCTTCGCCAGTGCATGAGCTGCAGACATTGCATCACTGATGGTGCAATGTATCGTCCCCTGTTTCATGCTCTTCTCCGACTCTGTGTGGCTCGGCACCAGCGCATTGCTTTGTGATGCATGCATCACCGACAGGCCAGTTGGTTGATGATGATGCATTGCCCCAATGTTCTTCGCATCTTGACTGTCAATGCACTTTTGACGCTACGCTGCTAGGAACCAATGCCTCACCTTCCCCGAAAGAATCCACATTGGCATCTCTGCTGCTTCCTGCATTGTCTTCCGCATCGACACATCCAAGGTACTGTTTCAGCAGGCCATTGCTGGTCCCTGTATTCGACTCACACTCTATCGCAGTTGGTCTGAACATTTGGATTTGGACCAGACAAGCGTGACCAGATAGCTTCAGTAGGCACTATTTGTTCCCAAGCACTACAAACTTTTGTTGTTTTGGTCTTGTTTTACTCATACAAATATTGGTTATTTTTCTAAACCAGTATGGAGTCCTTTAGTGGTGTTTTCACTGTGTTACTGGGTGTTATGTGCACAAATACTTTATACATTGCCTCTGTGCCAATCTAGCACAGGTTAATATACAGTGTGTTACTGACTTACCTTGACTAGAATTGCAATTCCTGCTTGGACAGGGTGCATACCTTTACAACCAGAAACCCAATTTCTAACAGTAGAGATATAGGAATCATCTCTTAGTGTGTGAGCCACATATTACTCTCTATTCTTTCCTACACGTGATAGCAGTCATCCATTAAAGATAAAATGTAATGGTCTTGTAGAATTTTTAGAATTCTTCATATCCCTATGTGAGGGGCTGAAGGGTAATATTGAACCGGCAGCATTCTACACCCTGGTGTAATGTATGGCAGCAGAGGGTTGCATTTTTTGTAATCTAATGTTGCAAGCATTTTGATGTTGTGAATATGTTATGAGAAATGTGTCATTCTTATGTCTTGGAGGCTGCACCTAGCAGTGTGATGGAAGAGAAGGTGTGACCAAACCCAATGGGTGGGGGTGCTGTCTGTGTGTGCCTACAATCAAAAATAAGAAAAGTAGTTAGCGAAGAAGACCCGGTAATCCACATGACAAAATATGCAAGGCAGAGATGCTGACAAATTAGTCAAATGGATTTGTGAGTTGCTAACATAACCAATAACCATGCACCATTTGTTAAAGGCAGAAGTACTGACTATTGCTGTACAATAACACCTTGCGAACAACTAAATTAAGTGTATGAAAAATCAAGTTCGGCTTCTTGAGCTGTAATTAGAAAATCAAGTTAGTCAGCTTTACCTGCTGATTTCAGAGGTCCAGTTGCAGTACACAACCTTAATGCTGCCTCAAAAATACAGTCAGCCACAGATATCATAAAAAATATTGTGGTGACAGGAATACTATGTTTTTTATTATAGTTTTATAGAACATTGATTTTTGTGAAATTTTCTAATGTTTTATGATTTTGTGTGCTTAAGTGATTAGTGTGTTTGTTTTAGTTATTTGTGAATTTTCTAATAGTTATCTTATGGTTTTGGTAATATTTCTGAAGTGTTAATTCTGAGTTTATTATTATTATTTGTAATTATTAGCGGGGTGTTGGGGTTGTAAGGCAGTAGGGTGGGTAGCTATTTTAGTACATAGTACAATATCTATACATTTTTTACAATTTTAAAAATGTAACTGGTTGAACAGATTAATATTAATGTAGATTGTGCAAATGTTGCATTATTAAAGTTTATATTAATACAAAATATATACTACAACGGGACCTAACTGGGCTACACTGAACCTCTTCCACCACTCTGGGTTGGAAGATACCTGAACCACTCCTCTTAGGATAACTCCCCAATGCCTCTCCAGACCCTCTGGAATCACCCAAAAGGTCTGCCTCTAATGCGAGCTCCCTGGGGTCAGAGAACTCACTCTTCAACAGGTGTTGGCATAGCTCTGGGAAACAGGGACTTATAATATGCTCTACCACAACTGGATTACACAGCCCCCTCCAAGGGTTAACCAAACTGTCCTTCACCTCTCCATCCAGTGCCTCGCACACGTACTCCACACCACTCTCCTGAACTGGCAAGACAGTATCTGTCTGTCTCTGTCACTCAACCCACACTCTTCTGGGCGGTCTTCACACTTGCACGCCAGGTCTTCAACCATGGGGGAACCCCTCTCCCTGAACCTCTCATCTAGAGTCAGTAGAGTGTCCCTCCCACCACTAGGACCATGAACCCCTGTGTCAGTTTCCCTATTCTCCTCAGGGACACCGTGCACCACTGGAGCTACCTCATGTCCTAGAAACTCCTGGTGTATGTTAACCCCCTCCTACAAGTCAGTCGCCACATCTCTGGATGTGTGTACTACTCCCTCAGCACTAGATAACTCAATTTAACCGCCACCATCTGAGATGGATTCCACCTCCCATTCAGCAAAGCTCACACTCTGAGCTACACACATTTCTTTATACTGGGCTGAGACACTTATGGCCTCAAGCCTCTCGAGCTCTAACTGAAGCTCTCTCATTCTCAACATATGCTCCAACTGTATTTTCTTTTCCTCTAGGGTTAATCCCCAATTGTTTAACTCCAGTTGCCCACCCAATCTAAACTTGGCAAGCTCCATCTTGTGCATCCTGTTTTCCTTCCTTTCTGCCAGCTCCTCTTGTGACAGGCTTTAGGCAGACACTGCTACCTGCTGGGGAGGGTACTTTCCTCTCCTCTGGACCCAATGGCCCCTCTAGCTGCCCATCTGCATTATCAGTCCCTTCCTCAGGGGTATTCCTTGCTTCGACCCAGGCCCTCAGTGCCTTTTGGTACTCCTCCTTCTTGGAGAGACCGGTCATTGAAACTTTGAATCTTCTGCAGAAATGCCTAAGTAGTCTTAATTGTAGCATTCTAGTCTCTTCCCAATCAACAGATGCTATGGACGCTGATTTACTCATGGTGGCTAAACTTGGCAGTTCTTGGCAAAAATAGAAAATCCCACGAAAAAACAATCTACCAAAAGTATGTGGTCGTGTTTTGGTCTGCACTCACTAGTAGTGTTCACCATATGAGTCATAAATGCAAGTCCAGAATCCTCACCGCTGACTACCAATGTTAGATTTGGGGGTCTCTAGTTAGCAGAGGTAGGTACCTTTGACCAAATAGGAACCCTTGTGCCTAGTCAGGGTATGGGGGTACACTCCTAAAATAACCCCTGCTTACCCCCTTGGTAGCTTGGCATGAGCAGACAGGCTTATCTCAGAGGCAGTGTGTAAAGCATTTGTGAACAAATACAGTAACCCGGTGACAACACTACAGGTGAACACCACACAAGTTGTATATTAAAAATAAGTATCTTTTATATAGATTTAACACAAGACCACTAACAACAAAAATCCACAATATTGTACTTAAAATGGTAGAATTAGCTTAGTTCTCTTTAGATCTTAAAATGCGACACTTTAAGTCAATGTACCTTAAGAAGCGTAACGCAATACAACAAAAGTGTTGCAGGGAAAGTGATGCGTTGGTTCCTTACACGCAAGAACGGTGATGCGTTGGTTCCCTACTGCAGCCGAGGGGACGGTGATACGTCAGTTCTTCTCTGCGAGGGGAGGTGATGCGTCACTTTCTTACTTCGCTTCCGTGGCGATGCGGCCCGCAACTCCATGATGCGATGAAGATCTGGTGCCCAGAAATAAAGATGTCGTCTTGTCTTGGTGCGACACGATGCAGACCGCAACAGGCCCTGCCACACGCTTAACGGTGATGCGGCGGCGTCTGCTGTGACATCGATCCTCTTCTCCGGCGATGCGAGGCGCTTTCGCCTTGTGAAGTGACAGCGGCAGTTCAGCGTCACGCTTCTTGCTCATGAGTGGCTCTTCCAGCTCCTTGCGACATACAGTTCCTCAGAAAGTCCAACACAACTGCAGGCACTTTCAAAGAACTTTTGGAGAGCTGGTGGGTGAAGTCTGTTGTCCCAGAGACTTCAGCAGGAGGCAAGCTCTTTTCTCAAGCCCTTGGAGATACTTCACAAGTTGATGAAAGTACACACAAAGTTCCTCTCTCTTTCCTTGGCAGTCAGGCAACCACTGCAGGCCAATTCCCCAAGCAGCACTTCAGCTTAGGAATAGTCTCTCCTCAGTCTCTCTGGTTCCTCTCCTCAGCAAAGATTTCTTCTTGTTTCCCAAAAGTGATCTAAAGTTCTGGTGTTTGGGTCCCCTCTTTTATACACAGTTTCTCTTTGTTCTCTGAAGGCAGAAAGGCTTTTGCCTAGTCCAAACCAGTTCTAGTCAGTCCTGGAGCACTCTGTTTACATGACTACTTCTTTCCTTTCACAGTGCAGGGCAGAGACATCAGACACACCACGGGGGTGGAGCCGGCATTGTGGAGGGAAGGCACAGCCTTATTCAGTTTCCAGGTGCAAATCCTCCCACCCATCTGCATGTAGATCTCTCTATTCGGTCCTGTGCTGACTCACCCTGTCTCCTGGAATTCCCCAGCCCCTGTCACTCAAACTCCAGACAAGAAATATACAACCTAGCAGAGGCAGGCTTGGATAGTTAGACAAGAAAATACCTACTTTCTAAAAATGGTATTTTCAAACACAGAATGTAAAACTAACTTCACTAAAAGAGGCATTTTATAATTCTGAATTCAAGCATACTAAACTGAAATTTGTACCTAGTTCCCTGAGTCAGTTAGGATTATAAGATGTAATAATCAAACTGCCCATTCTGGCCTATGGGGAACAAGTAGCCTTGCAATAGTGAAAAACGAAAATGGCTGTAATTCACTATTAGGACATGCCACACACATCAGGGCTTGTCCTACCTTTTACCTACAATGCACCCTCCCCTTGGGCCTACCATAGGGGTGACTAAAAGGTAGAAAAGGGAAGGTTTAGCGACTGGCAAGTGGGTGCACTTGCCCAGTCAACATGGCAATACCAGACTGCACACCGGCTCTTCAATGGCAGACATGAGACACATTTTTACAGGCTGCTTCGGTGGGTGGCACAACCAGTGCTGCAAGCCCACCAGCAGCATTTGATTTACAAGCCCTGGGCAGACTCCATGCACTGTACTAGGGTCTGACAAGTAAACCAAACCAGTGAATCAGGGAGACACTAATCCATACACCAATTTACAATAGCGAGCAAATGCACTTTAGCACTGAACTGCAGTGGTAAAGTGCCCAGAGCCATAAAACCAACAAAAACAGGCCAGACAAAATACAGGGGGAAGGCAAAAAGTTCAGGGAGGACCCTGCCAAAAGGGCCAAGTCCAAAACCCAGCATATATAGCTTTGAGTAAAGCGTGGCTGGCCCCAATCTGTAGATTGCTGTCCATTAGAACATGTAGTAGCGCAATGAGGATATTGCGAAATGATACTCTTCCTTGTATTGCAATAGCTGTAGCTAAGTATCTGAGCTGGATGTGGGCTATAAGATCAAGATCTTTCCCCGCCAATTGATCTATGGATGTCTGGTATTTACGTCTGATTTTTTTTTTCGTACCAAAGTGTATTTCTAACTACTTATAGTATTTTTAAACAGAGATCAGCTCTTCTCGTATTAACTAGGACAATCCATCATTGTATCTAATGTATCACTATAGCTGTTTAATTAGATTTTAACTGTGTTTATGTTTGTTGTATATTTATTAATAATTTTATAGTATTTTTATAACAACTGTCCTGAAATTTTATGATCAAAAATGCATTTCTCATTAGATGTAATCGCTTTTATGACATTCATCTGTCGAATAAAGCTTTTTGGATTGGATTGGCACAGATTAGAAGATAGGGTCATATAGTGTAGTGGCATACAGTACAGTTGCATAGAGTGCAGTGGTGTATAGTGCAGCGACAGAGTGCAGTGGTGTAGAGTGCAGTGGCATATATTGAAATGTCATAAGGTGCAGTGACATAGATTGCAGGGCATGCAGTGAAGTGGCGTACAGTGCAGGGGCGCCCATTGCAGTGCCACAGATTACAAAGGTGTATAGTGCAGTGGTGTAGAGTACGGGGACACAGAGTGCAGTAGCATAGAGTGAAGTGGCATGGAATAAAATAAAAAGGCAGCCTTATTGTTTAGAGCAAACTTGTTGTAGGTTTTGATCTGAGATGTAGCTTCATAGTATGTTTTTAAACTATAGTAAAACAAGAGGCAGTGCAACATATATATTTTTTAATGTTTTCGAAGGACAGATGTACTCCCTCGCATGTAGCGTGGTACTTAAACTTTTTTTTTTAAATGAAGGGATACAAATAAAGGGCTGCGCTATATTGGACATTACATTATTATACGCCACTTCACTGTAGTGGCATAGAGTGCATTGGTATACAGTGCAGTGCCGTACAGTGCAATGGAGTACAGTAGAGTGTTGTAGTTTGCTATATAACTCGCCCCTCTACTTGCATGCAATTTTTGTAAAAAATATTTGCTTAGTACTGGGGTACTTTTGAGGGAATACTGTGGTACTTCGAATTCTTCAATATAATACATAAAGCAATTTAAACAATTTTAAACATCGTACTCATTATTCTAAACTGCTTCAAGTCTTATTAAAGCTTAAATAATCTAATAAGCTATATCTCACATTTAAACCCTCAACGCAGTCAAAGTGTGATCTAAACATTATGGCCATTTTTTGGGGGTTAATCTTTTATTAGCCATCAATATAGTGTGCTGGCATTTTTTTCATTGCTATGTACCTCGGTATACCGCAAACGGAATGCAGTATACCACGGCCAAGTCTTATGACTATATAACTGCTGAACAGAATTTTTTGTCTTTGCACCCCCATTACTAATCACCACAAAACCTTGAACCATTAGCCAATATAGAAAAAAAAGGAATAGGTCTGCAAAGTTTTGTGGAGATTCATCAAACTGTAACAAAGCCATTAGCAAGCAAAATTCAGAGGAATTCCTATCTCTAGGAATCCTAACTACAACCACCACATTTTTGTGGGAAATAGATTATTTTAGTTTTTAATAAGTTTGGTGTGATTTGATGAATGTTCACAAAACATTCCAAAGAATACTCTCATCTACCTCAGCTTCTTCCTGGAAATTGGGGGACAAACTGTCAAGTTGGACCTGAAAAAAGGTGAGGGGGTCCAAAAATGGGTTTTCCTCATGCAGTTTTCTATGGAAACCTGACACAGCCACAGCCAAAAACGGCTGAACGGAAGTGCACCAGATTTCGCAGAAAGCTAGATCTGGATTCAGAAAATGTGCTTTTTGTGATTTGGTGTAAATTCTTTCAGTACGGGCAGGATTTCTGTCACTGCCAAGCTTTGAATCAGGCCCAACTGAAAAAAAACTTCAGAAATTCAATGAGCAAATCAAATTGTAAAGGAATAATATAGTTAGGTGACAATGTCAGTTAAAACAAATTACAAGGTATTTTGTTTGCCTTGTACCAAGCAAGGCGACACAGGGTGATGCAAAACCTAAAATGAGATTTACCAAACTACATAAGGCCCCCTTATAAGGCCATGCATGGCTTGGGAAACCTGGAGTAACGCAAGACGCTGCCTTGCATTATTCTGGCCTTGGAAGGCGATCCTTTGGTGCAGCATGGTTGTTCCCATGCTTCCACCCATGGATTTTGGTGCATTCCAGATTTACCAAGACATGTGAACTTGGGAATGAGTCAAAATGCTACGCCTCCCAGGGGAGGCGCATCGAGAAGAAATATCGTAATTTCTCCTCATTGTTTCCTCTTTAAATAGAAAGAGGAAAATGCTTTTGAGGATTGCTTTTGTGCAGGAAGGTGTCTGTACACAAAAAGCAATCCTGCCTACAATGAAGGCGCCCTTGCACCATGGTGCAAGGGATCCTGCCTGCATTGACGGAGGCAGCACGTAGTGCACCAGGGCAAGGACTGGACAGGAATACTCAACATAATGATAACTATGGCAGATTCCCGCCCTCTCCCTTCCATGCAGCGCAGCAAGATATATTGCTGAATTGCATTAAAGTATGATAAATCTGCCCATAATGTTTTAAACTGACAAAAAAAACTGAAGTTCACCAGTTATCTCAAGTAGCTATAACTCATGCCTTAGAGTTACTATAATGAATGCCCTTGCCATGCACTGCTTGTTCCCTCGCATATTACATCACTCATGACATGATCAATGACATTATAACATTCCTAATGACGTGAATTGATCTTTGATTTTTCAGTGAGTCAGTCAGTCAGTCAGTCAGTCAGTCAGTCTGTCTGTCTGTTTGTCTGTCTGTCTGTCTGTCTGTCTGTCTGTCTGTCTATTGGATTCATAAAGGGACTTGTGAGTCATAAAGTTACGATTGCGGAGTCTTTGCACCTAGGGTAGAGTCTCCGTGCTCACCACACTCGGCGGATTCTCCGTGCAGCACACACTCTGCAGTGTGCCGTATGGAGACTCTGGCCCAAGTGCGGAGAGTCCACCACAAGTGTGGAGACTCTACAATCATTACTTTATTAGTTGGAAGTCCCTTTCTGAATCTGGCATATCTGTCTATCTATCCTCTTTCATAGGAGAGTTCAGATGAATACACAAAGGCCACCTACCAGATACATGGCCATAGATGTTTATCTTGAAAAATATAAGAATATTTTATTCACTTTTTGCAACGTCTTAGTAGTAGTAGTAGTAGTAGTAGTAGTAGTAGTAAGGGTAGCAGTTAACAGAGATGAACACAGACCCCATCACAAGCATTTTTTTGGAATGACGTCGTACCCTACCTTTCCTTTTTTTTGCCTTAATCCTTTTGGAACCAGATCATAAGGCAAGTGGGTAGTGATGATACGTGGTGATGGACGATTGATATGATCTACATTCCTAAAGTTGTATTCAATCCATGGGGCTTTGTCAACCGTTTGAATAGTTTCTGTTCCATTCCGGTAACCTTCATTATAAATTAGAGTTAAAATTTGCTGCATCCAAACGGTTCCTAAAGAAATCAAAATGTTCATGGTCAGGTCGCTGCTCGGTAATTTTTCCAGTGCAAAAATATAGGACAATTCAAAAGTTTATATTTTTTCATTGCATACCCTATTTGGGACTGTGAAGTATGGGTGAAAATCACAGTAGTTTGCCACCGCGAAATTTCAACCCTTTGTTTTAAGCATCTCTTATGGTTAGGAAGTTTGAGGCAGCAGCCCCATACTTCATTGTGCTGCTGAGTAATTGGCTTCTTTCTGAAATAATCATCTCTCCCTTTCTTAAAACCGTGTAATTATACTAGATTCCCCTTATATTCTTAAAAAACTGTGCAATCACCAACAGATTAAATCATAAAAATTTCATACTACAAAAAATTAAAAACATGTCATATATCCCGTCCACCGTACTACAAGTCAGTCAGTCGGCCAAAAGATTATTCAGGAAGATATTGCCATAAAAGTACATCATTACATAAAAATAAATGACTCCAAATTTAAAAAAGCACAATAAACCGATGGTTCGAGACTAATTTTAGATTAAAAACTACTTATTGAAAACACCACGTATGCTGTTCATTAAAATGACTGCGTTACAGAGAACTTTGTGTACTTTTAAGACAGGCACAAGTCCATTTGAGAATATCCTAATACTAAGATGGCATCTTCACTAACTTATCAGAGCTACATGTTGACCAAATCCTCCCCATAACATGGTCAGATCATTATGTCATCCTGGCATCGCTGGCGATTCATGATTCCGCCTCCCCTAAATCACACTCCCATTCTCCACAGCAGTCTTTCCCGGTTTGGAGTGATAGTGATGCCACCAGACTAAAATCTCTTCTGTCCACTTCCACCCCCTCTCTCTCAGATGATCCCAACACTGCCACCATACAATTCAATGAGTGGGTAGGTTCCGCAGCTATTTCTCTAGCCCCTCTGAAACAACGATCCCGGAACAGATCCGCTCCATCGGCCCCCTGGTACTCAGAGGAGCTAAGAATTCAAAAACAGTAGTGCAGGAACAAAGAAAGGCACTGGCGGAAAGACTACTCCGCCGAGGCTAAAATTAAGTATAAAGAAACGTTGGTCAGTTACAAATCTATGATTCTCGAGGCTAAGAAAAAATACTTTAGCGACAAAATTGAACTTGCAAAAAACTCCAGTAAGGCACTGTATGAAACTACCAAACAGTTAGCCGGCTGCTCTCCAAATCTAACCCCCCCACCCTCTCAGTCGCTATGCGACTCCTTAGCCAAATTCTTTTATAGCAAAGTCAACGACATCTATGCTGCCTTTGCAAATAACACCA
Source organism: Lissotriton vulgaris (assembly GCF_964263255.1). Taxonomy (NCBI): domain Eukaryota; kingdom Metazoa; phylum Chordata; class Amphibia; order Caudata; family Salamandridae; genus Lissotriton; species Lissotriton vulgaris. The sequence goes on from NC_141694.1 coordinate 772,309,802, forward strand.
ACTCCCCCTCTAATTCATCGACTACCCCTCGGACTGGACCTACTCTTTCTCACTTCAAAGACATTTCCAGCTCTCAGGTAGAGGATCTTATATCCACCATAAAATCAGGTTCAGCTCTGGATCCATGTCCTTTTAAAGTTTTACTTCCTGTAATTGAAGTGGTGCTGCCTGTCATCACTTCCATTTGCAATTCTATGTTTACCTCAGGTATTTACCCGACCACTCTAAAACAAACCCTCATCAAACCCCTGCTAAAAAAACCTCATCTTGACATGGACGACTTAAAGAGCTACCGACCAATTGCCAATCTTCCAATCCTGGCAAAAATAGCCGAAAAGGCCATGAACCTACAACTGTCGGCCTTTATAGAGGAACACCACCTCCTCGACGACTCCCAGTTTGGTTTTCGCCAATATCATGGGACGGAGACGGCTCTGATCAAAGCTGCGGATGATATAAGATCTATCCGGGATGCTGGGGGGACTGCAGTTCTAATACTGCTTGACTTGTCGGCTGCTTTCGACACGGTCGATCATGTCACCTTGATCGGCCGTGTCGAAAACATTGATGTCCAACATAACGGCAAGAAACTGTTGGTGTCCTTTCTGGCCAATAGAACACAGATGGTTACACTGGGATCGTTCCATTCCCCCACTCTGTCGCTGCCATGTGGAGTTCCTCAAGGCTCATCCCTTAGTCTGACACTCTTTAACATTTATGTGTCGGACCTGGCCAATACCATTCGTGCCCACGGGATGAGCCTGACCTCCTATGCCGACGACACACAGTTGGTTCTTGCCATTAAGAACGATGGACACAAAAAAGCAGCTGACCTCAATCAAGGCATGGTGGCAATTGGAAACTGGATGGCTTCCAATTGCCTAAAATTAAATTCCGACAAGACCGAAGTAGTCATTTTCGGTCATCTGACACCTGAATGGTCCTCTTGTTGGTGGCCCGCGTCATCGGGCCTTCCCCCTAAGCCCGTTAGCAAGGTGAGGAACCTCGGAGTCATTTTTGATGACCGTCTTACTTTTCTCCCTCATGCTAACCAGATCACTTCTGCTGCCTTCTACAAACTGAGATTAATTAAGAAAATCCTTCCTTTTCTCCCAGATTCTGCCGGCAAAACATTGGTCACCTCTTTGGTATTGTCGACCCTGGATTATTGCAATGCCCTGTTCTTGAATGCTCAAGAAGGAGTCTTGAACAAAATGCAATTAATCCAGAATTCAGCAGCTAGGCTCCTGGGCAGAATCCCCAAATTTCATTCTGTTTCTGCAACCATCAAAGAACTACATTGGCTACCCATAAGGAATAGAATAAAATTCAAAGTTTTATGCATAGTGTTTAAGGCCATGCATAACATGGGACCTGCTTTTTTCACTCAAAATCTGACCCCCTATTGTCCGCCCAGAACCTTACGCTCCTCCAGTCTGAATGATTTGGTGGTCCCACGCAGCAAATCTGTCTCATGGGGAGACAGAAGATTTCTTGTCTCAGCCCCCAGACTTTGGAATACTCTGCCTCCTTCGATTAAATCAAGCCACTCACTCTGGTCATTTCGTAAACAACTCAAGACTTGGCTTTTTAATCAGTAGACCCTCTCTTCCCCTCCTTGGTTGAATTCTGCAGACACAACAGCGCCGAGACGCCCAAGGGCCTTTGTTCGCGCTCTAAAAATTTCAATAATAAATAATAAATAAATAAATAATTAAGAGCAACTCTAATAAAATTAAAAACCGCTTGACACATTTCTACCGAATCTAACTGTTGTAGATACTGGAAGCCAATTTATACGATCTAAAATTCATAAGCTGCAAAACTGGTACTAAAAACCAACAGGTACATGCGTCAACCATTTTTGCGAGTGCAAAAGGCGTGATTCGCAAAAAATCACCCGTTTGCGCCCGCAAAAAGAGCTTCTGCGACGCATCAACCTGTCAGCCTCTCACAATTCAAGAAATCACAAATTATTAAGATTTCTTAAATTACAATTGCGTTTAAGGAATTGCAAAGTTTGATTCCTTAAATGCAATGCATGATGGAATCGCAAATTGCGATTTTGCTAATAGGGGGCGCAAATTACCATCAATTTGTACTTGATGGTAATTTGCAATAAAGTTGAAAAATGCACTAAAGGGCATTTTTCTAAGTTGTAGGTTACACACACATGTCCTTGGGGCATGTGTGTGCGCAACATGTGTGCACAAATCAATTTCAGGGGTGCAACAGGGTGTCCTTTTGACACCCTTGCACCCTTGAAATTGCATGCGCATAGGTACTCGCAAATTGCGCATGCAATCTCCCATTCATTCCTATGGGCTTGTAGGCCCATAGGAATGAATGGGAAGGCATTCCTAAATTGCGACCCGCAATTAGCGAGTCGCAATTAAGGAATGTTTGGAAATCGCTAAATTTATAGAGATTCCTATATGCATAGGATTTTGCAATTCCTTAATTGCGATTCCTTAATAATCGCAATTAAGGAATCGCAAAAGCATACATTGATGCATGTACCTGCAAGATCGTACCGTTTTAATAAGGGAACAAAAAAGCATACGATGAATGGTGGAGTTAACTGAGCGATTGTCGCAGGGGCACTTAGGAAGATTATCAAACCAGGTACCTTCTTACGGAGCAAGAAAAAGTATGTACAGAGCACAATTGTAACCTAGTTCTGAATTGCGGGTTCTCTATACACTTTAAGTAGAGCTTTAGCTCATATCGAGGGAATAGAGTGAGATATCTTTCCTGAGAGGTCATCCAAAGAGTGTTAGTTCAACGTATGTTCTTGCATTGGGCATAAAATAGAGTCCCTATCCGAACTGTCACCCTTGGACATATTGTTCAGGAATGGTACACAGCTCTGGAACCCCCAGGCTTCTCTTAATGTAGGCTAGCCACAAAATGCAAGCCACCTTGTCAAGGGCCGTGCAATCCACGATAATACATTTAGTGAGACCCAGAGCATGTGATTGCCACAATTTTACATATAATAAAAGAGGGACAACCCTTAAAGGTTTTCTAAATTGGTCAAACCAACCTTAGAATGACAAAAAAGATGGCAGTGCTTGAGGGACCTGAAAGTAATCTACTCAGAAAGCTGTTTTGTCATTTCTGAAAATTGTTGCTATTGCAATACCCCCACACACCTGCCCCATAAGAGGCAACTGAGATGTATTTAGATTGATACAAAGCAAGCATCACCTTTACTGGCCTATGCCCCAATTTTGATGCAAAACGAAAGTTTCCTTCAATTGCTATTGAAAGTTGGAGTGCTCTTAACGACAACCAAGGGCTCCATTTAAGCTTGGAGTCACAAGGGGCACCTTAATAGTTAAAGCTGGGCCATATAAGGGCTGTTGATCCCACTATATGATGATTTTGTAGTTTGGTACTTTTATGCCCACAGACTAAAACAAAAGACTTTGATCGATTAACGTATACATCTAAAGAGGTCTTGAAGTCCTAAAAACCATCCAACAGCTGCTGCGAACCATTTGCAGTCCTAGTTATGAGTACTGTGTCGTTGGTATAGAGGAGGGTGAGGATGAAACAGTTTCCCACCCTCGGTATGTCTGCCCTCTTTTAAAGAAGGTGCCCCTCGAGTCCATTTATATAGCCTTATAGCCGGCTATTAAAGGCCCGCTGAATCGTTAAAGGCCAGAGCCGAAGGCGAGGGACTTTAACGAGACAGCGGGACTTTAATTGCCGGTATAGCCCTGCTACGAAGGGCTATAAGGCTATTAGAACATTCTGCCACTAGAGGGCAGAATGTTCTAACAAATTAAACAAAGGCTTCTCGAAGCTCGAGGGGATATAAATCCCCTCGAGCTTCGAGAAGCCTTTGTTAGACATTGGAATGTTGCTCTGCGGGCCTTTACCGGCCCGTAGAAGCAGGGAGCACTCCATTGTCTTCAATGGAGCTCCCTACATTCCAATGTTCTAATATACATTAAAAATAAGAATGGAGTTAAAATACACTCTTGTCGGACTCCCTGACTGAAATTTATGGAGGATGTGCTGTCTCTAGAAGGAGAATAGCCAATCCTTACAGAGGTATCACAGTGTAAATAATGTTTGAACATAACTAATGGTTTTGATCCCTAAACTCTCTAAGATATTCCACAGTCCAGGTCCAGGAACGACTTGGCCTGGACCGTTCCTATGTGAATCAGGGTCAAGACTGAATTGCAAAGGCTGGGTTTAAACTGAATTGCCATGGGGGGCAAAACAATGATGGATTTAGGCCCAGATATGTGTACTAGGGTGAATGTTTCACATTGTACAACATTCTGTCCATCAATTGATATTGTTCCACTCTTCCAATCTGGCCAGGAGAACCCTGCCTAAAATCTTTATGGTTTAGTCCAACAGAGATATTGGGCGATAGCAAACAGGATTGTTTCTGTCCCCTTTCTTGCAAATGGGTAAAATGAATGGGTAAAATGAATGCTTCTTTCTATGTGGAATAAGAGGTACAGTTATTGCAGCACACACAACATTTGTGAGCAGGGATGCTCAGAGGTCTACATTTCCTTAAAAATATCCATTGAAACACTAATTCAGGCCTTCCTCTTTACCCTTTGCTCTTCCTGATGGCTAGAGCTACATCCTTGGGCCCGATGGTGAGGCTAAAGTCAGACCCCCTCCCCCTATCACTCCTTGTCATTTCCCAGCGACCTTGATCTATATGGGCCTCATTCCTGAAATTGAAAACCTGAGAAAAATGAGCGACCTTAGCTTCAGCTGTAATTAAGCAGTCAATCTTAGACGGGGTGCTCATACTAAACAAGGGTCGATTAACTACCTCCCAAAAAACTTTGGGATCCTTTGACTCCCCTGCTTTCAGGTGGTCGGCCCAGGCTAATTCTCTAAGTTCGAGTTTCATATCCCTGAGTTTAGCTTTGTTAAAAAATCATGCATATTTAATATTCTACTGACTTTTTGGGTGAGATTTTAGGGCCAACTTCAATGACTTGTGTGCCGAAGAACTAGCTGAATTAAACCATTTTTGATTGGGGTGGCACAGGACTTACTTCTTGAAGTTAGTGCTGAGGAAACTATATGGATGCCTTAGCAAAACTGTCTATTATCAGAATAGAGGATATAACAGTGGATAAACACCTGATCATTTATTTGTACCAAACTTTGAGCCATTACAGACATCAATAACTGGGCCAGGTTAACAGCTTCAAACCTAATGCAGATACCGCTATCTGCAGAGAAAGCAATAGGGACTGGCACTAGGTTCTTACCCACACCTGGCTGCTAACAATTGAAAGTAAGAATAAAAAGGCTATGGTCACTCAAACAAATTGTCTAAAATCAAGAGGCTATAAGCGTTTGAAATTATCATAAAGTCAATAATGCTTGTGCTCCACCCCCTATAAAAGTTGGGTAAGAGTTCGAAAGAACTAGGCAACACTGGTTTCAAAAAGAAGATCATTAATGAAAATCTATAGGCCCTATTCACAGAATTAACTTACTACAAAATCCTAAATTGTCTACCATTTCACAGAAGGTACTTACTCATTTTGGTATTCACAGAATGGATTTACTCATACTAACTTTATGTCCGCACTCGGGCTGGAGATTTCGGCCCGGTGGTGGAGATTCTGGCCCGGAGGTGGAGATTCCGGCCCAGAGGTGGAGATTTTGGTCCGGAGGTGGAGATTGGAATCTCCGCCACCAGCCGGAATCTCCACCACCGGTCAGAATCTCCACCATCAGGCCCGAATCTCCACCTCCGGGCTGGAATCTCTACCTCAGGGCCGGAATCTCCACATCCGAGTCGGAATATACGCCTCCGTGACGGAATATCCACCACTGGGCCAGAAACTCCGGCCCGAGTGTGGACATAAAGTTAGTATGAGTAAGTGCATTCTGTGAATACCAAAATGAGTAAGTGCATTCTGTGAATACCAAAATGAGTAAGTGCCTTCTGTGAATATCTTTTGTGAATACCAAAATGGTAGTAAGTTTAGGATTTTGTAGTAAGTCAGTTCTGTGAATCTGACCCATATTATTCAAGGTATCCCCATAAACTGTGTGCTTGAAATTCGTCTTTTACTGGTTGAACTGGTCATCCAGGCCACAGACCAGAGACTCCCGAAAAGGCGCAGGATACAGTTAAAATTGCCCACCCATAACAAACAACAGGTGCTTTCAGTTTTGCAACATAATTGGTCAGCATGTGTACCACATTTAATGAAGGATGGTTAAACAGATTGTAATAAAAATCAATAATGATTAAATCTGCTGGAAGTAAACCAGCCAATATCAGTATTTGGAGTCAAGGTGTCGGAAACAAAAGCTTTACCTTAGGACAAGAAAAATTAACCAAGATTAGAATGGCTAGCCCGTCCTTCGTCTTTCCAGCTGGGGATGGACTTGACTGGGTACAAAAGGATTGACAGACATCCACATAAAAGCCCTTAGTTGCCCAAGTCTCCTGTAAACAAATTATTTCAAAGCCCTTTATAAAATTGACCCAATCTTTGATAGACAGATTAGAATAAATAGCTGCAGTGTTCCAGCTAAGAGTTTATGGGGCATGGAAAACGGGATGATTTTTAACCTTAGTACTACTTTTTGAGGGGTTCTCCCCAATGTTGCCTGAGGGACAGCTGTATCCAGAGATGGGCGCATGGACCCTTTAATGACTTTTATGTCAAGTTTCAGAGAAGGAGGGTTGAAAGTAGTAGATTCCATATGTGATAAGACTATATCAGAGTCGGTTATTGATATTCGTTCAAGATTATTCAACTTGTTCTTTTGACCTGTAATATTCCTTGAGGGATTCCTAAGCCCTTGCCATTCTCCACAAGGGTTCATTAAATTGGGCCTGAAGTCCATTAAATCAATAAAATGGCGTGTCTCCAAGGTCCCCTCCATATTAATATATGAATCATTCTGAACAACCCCCTCCAGAATGGGGTGTAGTCAGTCCAAGTCCTCCAGGAATGCAAGAGCTTCAAAATAATTTTGGACTTCTACATTAAAAGTTTGAGACTCCACCCCAAAATATGGTGTGCTTACTTTTATGAATATGGATGGAAGAGCCTCTAGCCTAAAGAAATATCCCACTGGCAGAACCTGGGAGGACGCTAAACAGTGTTGCTGGGAGTAAAAATACTTTAATAATGATTCAACCATTTTTGGTAACTTAAAACTGATAATACTATCCGTAGGCACTTCCTTCTTCACAGGCCCAATCCAGGGAGTTCTTCTGACCATTATTATCTCCTTAGAAAAATCAGTGGGCCACCAGGATTTGTCCCTTAGCCAGTGAACTACTTTATTTGCAATAAGCTCTAAATGCTTAGGGGAAAGCACACTTCAGCTCTCCTGAGGTTTTTCTCCATGCAGTTAATCTTTTATAGTGGGGAGCCCTCAGGGACCCTGGGGGAACAAGGAGAAAAATACTCGCAATGGTACCCCCTGCAGTACAAAGTCCTAAACTTTGAAAACAACTGGCAGCCTGCCCAAGACTCAACTGGCTCCCCAAGTGAGCTGGGCACAGGGGCAGAGGCAGTAACAGCAGTGGGCTCTCGGCAAGCAGAGAGAGCAGGATCGAGGAAGTACCACATGCCGTAGCATCAATTCGGGTGTTCTACCCTCAATGGCCTTTCCAGAGTCTCCAGGCTCCACCGCGGTTTTCCACGCAGATCCTCGTCTCAGCGTTGGCCGACCACCTAGCCTGTGGGTGGGCACAAACACGGCAGGGGAGGCACAGTGAGTGATGGTCACTCATTTAGAAGTCCATAATAGCCTGTGGCAATTGTAATATGGCAGAAAGGGATATCTGCTATATTTTGCCAGAGTATCCTGTATGTCCAATTCCAAATAAAGCCCTGAATTTAGTAAACAATTAAACAATACATTTCACAGTTTGAAACGTATTTAATTGTAATGAAACGTTAAAAGTATACTAAATCAAAAATCTCACACACAACTCCAGTAGAACCTTAGAAAATAACCAAATATTGCTATTAAACATGTTGGGATGAAGCAGCAGCTCACATAGATATAATTAGTTATTTTACTGCCACAACCTTCATGAACAATCAGTAGTAGGTACTGTGGGTACAAGAGTGCTAGTCTCCATATTATATACGGTAAGCATAAAGTGCAAGTGTTCTGTGCTTAGTAACAGTTTGTTTTGTTTAGTATAAACAGATAAGCAGGGCTGAAAGTGCATGTTTAAATGCAGTTCACAAGCATTTCTTTTAATTTCCTTTTAGGAAAATCACTGAAATTCAGTTGCAGTCTTGGGCCCAGATTTATCAAGGGGTATGGTGAAGCTAGGTGATGCAAGCCCTTAAGTCAAATTTAGATAGCCATGCACAGCCACCTTGCATGGCTCTGCGTGGCTTAGTAAATCTGGAGTAGTGCAAGGCACCTTGCTTTACTCTGCATTGAGAAGGCTTTTTATGGGTGGAGCATGTTTGTCCCCATGCATCCACTCATTTTTATGTGTATTCCCAGATTTACTAAGACTAGTAAACTTAAGAATGTATCCAGGTGTAGTGTAACAACAAGGGTTATGTTTATTTGTCTTTGTTGTTTCCTCTTTTTATGTGTGCTGCATTCTCCAGTCAGAGGGAAGTGTTTCTGATGATTGTTTTTGTGCAGAAAAGGGCCCCTTCCTGCACAGAAACAATCCTGCCTTTAACACAGGTACCCTTGCACCATGGCGCAGTAGTGCCTGCTTTGGCACTTGGTAGCCATTAGTGCGCCAGTGCAGAGAGAGAGTAGGAATGCACCATATGTCAGTAAATATTGCTCTGTCTTGTGTTACACTGTATTGACCAAGACACGCCGGGCCACGCATAATGTCTTTGAGTGGCTTGATGAATCTCATTGTATGTTTTGCGCCAGCCTGCTTTGCCATGCGTTGTGCAGTGGGGTGCAAAACCTATATTAAACCTGGCCTTATATGTGCTAATCCTTTGTTGCTATTATCATTGCTATGAATGTGCAGTGCCGTCCATGGTGCTAAGTTGAATGTCTCATATTTCTGTCCAATGAAAATCATTTGCAAGAGGGTTGTCTAAAATGTAATAGTTTGATTGGTTTGCGGTGAAAGTAACATTTTAATACCATCAGACTCTATAATAACATGTCATGAAACTGTGTAATATCTTTGTCTACAACTTGATAAAGGATCTGCGAACACTATAGGGCTAATTACGATATCGGTAATTGCCTGATAACGATGCGACCGAACACTGTCCAGTCGCATACTCCCATTTCTGTATGGGAGCTTGTGTTAGAAAGCAAACATAAGGAGATGATGACCGGAGTGCTGAAACTTTTCAGACACTCACCTCCATTCACAGATCTTGGTTGAATCCATCATAATTCTTTAGCTCACTTCGCCACCTCAGTTCAGACCCAGCTATATGCAAATCTGTCTTGACCCTGTGCCTCATGGGAACAGCCCAGCCCGAACTGATTTGCATATAGCTGTGTCTGAACTGGGGGGGGCAAAGTGAGCTAAAGAATGATGATGGATTCAACCCAGATCTGTGACTGGGGGTGAGTGTTTGAAAAGTTTCAGCACTCCGTCCATCATCTCATTGTGTTTGCTTTGTTTGCCCTAAGTTGGCAGGTTATGCCCAGACGTGGGTCCCTTGCTCACTTTGCCACTGGATTCAAGCTAGCCTGGCTCATGAGGGCTGTTAACCTGAAACCTGTCCCAGGATGCTTCTTTCCGTTTCAAGAAAGACATGGATTGGCAGCTCAGGCTGGACTGTTCCCATGAGGCACAGGGTTCAGACTGATTTGCATATAGCTGTGTCTGAACTGGGGTGGCAAAGGTAGGTAAAGATCACCCCAGATCTGTGACTTGGGGTGAGTATTTGAAAAGTTTCAGCACTCCGGCCACCATCTTCTTGTGTTTGCTTAGCTTGTGTTATAGCCATGAACTGGCCGTAATACAACCGGACATAATACAGGCTCCCATAAAGAAATGTGTGTGTAAAACCTTTCACCCTGTAGCAGGCACTCCCTGGTGCTGGCCACACAGCGCAGGGGTTTACAGGGGGGTACCATAAGTGCCCCCTTGACCACTAACCAAAGGCCGTGGAAGCAGGGTCCCCAAAGTTGCTTTCCGACAGCCAGTCCATGTCGCAAAGGCCAGCACAGAAAGGCTGCCATAAACTGACATCGGAATCCACTGTCCACAGGGGATTACGGTGTGGTTTCAACCAGTCGGATGAGTCCGAGAGCCAGTTGGAACCTCAATGGAATGACTGGCTGGTTTACGCTCCAACCGCTGACATCGTAACTCAGTGGTCGGAGCCCAAACCTTCTGTGCCAGTCAGAAAGCTTCCGACTAGCAGTCGGAGGCATTCCAACAGACATCATAAGCAGCGCCTATGAGTGTAAAAACTGGAGTATTGGCTGAGGGAATAGAACTCACCTCAGATAAGAATGACAATTCTTGTAAGAGAGAACTACAAAAAAAACACTAAATTAACCTATACTTAACCATCTTGTAGCTTGGCACACAAGCAGTCAGGCCTAACTTAGAGACAATGTGTAACATACGTATGCAGTACTCAAACATTAATAAAGTAAAAACACAACACAAGAAAAATCAAAAGCCAATTTAAAATAGAGTAAAGTTTAATACATAAAATGATAGCAAAACAACAAACATCCAATAAATAGAAAGAGAGTTATGAATTCCTAAAGGTTAACATTCCAGGTAGCACCAAGAAGCATTGAGCAATACCTATGGCTATCTGGTCGTGCTAGGTCAGGTCAAAGCCAAAGTTAAGGCCGACCACAATGGAGCGTGGGTCAGATACAGGGACTCAATTTGGCCCAGTTAAAAGTTTTACCGTCTGACTTAGTCTCTGGAATGGAAGTCAAAAATACTCAGTGGGGGCACAACAGCAGGCTGTGGCCGATGAGGATTCCACATGATCGGATAGCTACTGTACAAAGTCTGGTTAAGCTGTTGATTTTTGTGAAAAAAATCAGAGAAAGTTCCCCCTCTTACCGGATATCTTTGGCTTCTTCACCCAATAAATATTTCTACCTTCACACTTAGGGCTCAATTAACAGTTTGGTGAATGCGTCACTCCGTCACAATATCGAAGGATATCCCATACACTGTATTGCAAGTACCATGGGATATAATGGATTTGCAATTCGGCTGACAGGTTATCCATCATTTGTGTGATGGAGTAACTTAGGGCCAGATGTAGGTAGCCCTTTACCGATCGGAAACGGCCGAAAATACCGATTTTCGGCCGTTTCCGATCGGTAAAGGGCTAGGGAGATGTAGGTGCACATATTCGGTAATTTTACCGAATCGTTAATATTACCGAATCGGTAAATTTACCGATTCGGTAATATTTAACGAATCGGTATAATTATTACCGATTCGGTAATATTTACCGATTCGGTAAAATTACCGATTATGCTATGTGGGTAGCCAATTTTACATTGGCAAATGGCTTACAGAATCGGTATTTTACCATGGAATACAAATCCATGGTAAAATACCGATTCCTGTGTACATGCACATCTGTGCATGTACACATGTGCCATGTGACAGACAGACGTGCCCTTAGGGCATGTCTGTGTGCCACATTGCACACATGCCCGTTTTGGGGGTGCTAGAGGGTGTCAAAGTGACACCCCCTGCACCCTTGACAAAATCGGTATTTACCGAATCGTTGAATACCGATTCGGTATTTGAATTGAATCCTATGGGCTTCAAAGGCCCATAGGATTCAATAGCAAATACCGATTCGGTATTTACCGAATCGGTAAATACCGAATTTTAAGGATTCGGAAAAGAATCCAGATGTTGGGACCTACATCCCATTTACCGATTTTGAAATACCGAATCGGTAAAATTCGGTATTTCAAAATCGGTAAATGGGATTTACCTACATCGGGCCCTTAGTCCACAAAACTCTAAATCAGTCCCATATTCACTTTTGTTGAGCTTGGATTCCTCCAGCAGGCTAAGGTAGCAATATGCAGTCAAACAGGGTTACACAAGGCTGGAGACCTACTCTGTGACATCTCACTGAAGGGGATTTGCTGCTGCAGAAAAGCTCTGAGCAGGAGCATCCTGAATCTTTGGCCAAGCTGCAATGCACCTTCATTGGATTGACTTGGAAGGTTTGTCTTCTGCCAGTTACCTAGGCAAAAAGAATTGTGAAGTTTTATAAGGCCCAGGTATGAGGTTTAGATGGGCGGAGTACACCTGACACAGGCCAATACTTCTGGGACCTCAAGAACATGACTTGAAGGTCAGGTCTCATTATACAGAAGCCAACAGCAGGGTTTAGAGCAGGTCTAATTGAAACTGGTCACCTGGGCAGTTGCAGGATAGGCCTCTGGAAGCTTTGTATGTCCGTCACAGAGGAGGCCAGCAAATGCCCCCTTAGAGTCATTTCCGTAGTGCTGGGGTCAAGACATACAGGTTCAGTCTTCCTTCAGGATCTTCAGACAGCAGGACAGTCCCTCATTTGATTCTTCGCTAGTCCAGAAGTGCTCTCGGGAGGGTACTGGGGGTGTCACTTTTATGCCCTATGCCTATGCCTGTGCCTGTGGCTAATCCCTACCCAATGGGAAAAAGTTTCCAGGGGTGACCCTAACCACTTTTGCTACACTTCCTGGGTGTTATATTGTAAGCTATTATACTGTGCCCTTCACTACTTCAATCTAGCATGGCAGAACTATTCTTACCCTGGTCAGAGGTCCTGTCTCCACCCAGAGGTGTGGATATAATGGACAAAGACTCCCTTGTGGTCACTCAAAACCGGTTCTATGGCAGCCCCTACCCCACTGGGATTGATGTGTGGCTAGCTAGCAGAAAAATGCAGGGGGAAGGCCAAGGTGTGAGCTACTTCTGCTTGTGACAGAGTAGGCACTTTTGAAAGTGTAATTGAGTTGTTATGCACAGCTCAGAGGACTGTCATATCATGGGGAAAACAATCTCTCCACAACAAAGCAGGTTGCGCATTGTCTAGGAGCAATCCACATCTCTCCACAGCAGAGCCATTAACAGTCAGGTGACACTGAACACAGTAATTTAGAATCAGACTTTACCATTATATTGGATTTTAAATCAGTATTGATCTGAGTCATTGAATCATTGTTCCAGCTATTCCTAAAATGAAGTTATCTATTATACGATGATATTCTGTAACCCAGTGCTTTTCTTTGGCTTTGGGAGAGCCAGACTCGCCACAGTGAAAAACAGCTTTGTAGACTTTTCCCTACCAGGACATGTAAAACTGAAGTACACATGTCCTACCATTTAAATACCATGCACCCTGTCCTATGGGCATTCCAGGTATACTGTACAGGTGGCTTATAGGTTTTTATAAGGAAATGTTTATGCTTCGCAAAATGTTTATTTTGCCAGGTTGAAATGGTTGTTTAAAACTGCACACACAGGTTGCAAGGTAAGGCCTGGTGGCATGTTTTACAATGCTGCTTTAGCAAGTGGCATATTGCTTGCTTCATTCTACTCGTAGAATCTAATTTACAGGCCCAGAGTGCATGCAGTGCCATATACTAGGGATTTATAAGTTAATTCAATTTGCCAATTAGGTAAATGCCAATTTTACCATATTTAGCAAGAAGAGCACGAGCAGTTTTCCACTAGATAGCAGGGGTAAAGTATGCAGCACCTTTTGGCCAACAAAAATGGGTTCAGCTAAAAAAGCCAAGAATCTGGGGGAATACCACAGAAAAGATGGTGGTTATGCCTTCCCACATTATTATTAAATTCTGCTATCTCTATTCAGAACAGAGAGTACTGCTGTTTATTGTATGCAGACAATGTTAGTAACTTATGGTCCCTTTCTACATAGAATTTATGATTTTGGTTAGATGAATGCTAATTCCCTAATCATATTAACTTTTGCTTTCTGTAAGGACAATTTTAACATTTTAATAAATCTGCATATTTGAGAATTGGAGGAACCTAGTTGTGTGCATTTATTTTTTATTGAACTTGTATTTGAGCACTGGATACTCAGTGTCCTGTGAACTGACCCTGTTTAATGTTAATTGTACTGATGCATCAACATACCCATGAATATGTTTAGGTCAAATTAATCTATTGTGTCCTCAAAGGGCAAAATGTGACATTCATATGTTGACTAAGGGCCTGATAATGCGTTTGGCGGTCTGAGAGCAGAGCAACATGCCACTGCCCCACTCACATACCGCCAAACACCACCGCTGACCGGCCTCTGGATTACAAATTGCAATCTGGGTGGCAATCCTGAGGCAGCTGGTCCACAGCAAATAGGAGAGCCTTAGAAAGGCAGCACCGTGGGACAGCCACAGCACGGCATGGACTGTAAATTGCTAAAACTGGGGTGCAGAAAGATAGGGGGCCCTTTAGTGCCCCCTAAGATTCCTCTCCACCACCCGCAGTAAGGAAACTCATAATATGCTTGGCGGTGCCGCAGCGGCACCACCAAGCATATTGTGACCTCATATTGGTGCACCACTGACAGGAATTGTGGAATACTGGTGGTTGCGACGGTTCTCTGGAGGTCCAACCGCAGTAGCTATAATACGGCGGTTGGACTGCTGGTGAAGTGGTCTGCGAACCCCACCACATTTCAAACGCGAGTATGGCGGTCCCATGGACTGCCAAACTGGTAATCAGGCCCTAAATGGAATGAAAAATAATAGAACAGAAATCAAATGAGCAGGCTCAGCATTCATACAAAATCCCATAACCATGACCTACTCTATTATACAACTGTCAAATTCATTTTTCAGTTATCTTCGAATTCACAATTCAAGTAAATTGAAACTTTGACATGTTACTAATTATGTGCTGGAGAGTGCCTCAACAAGGGTCCTTTCTCCAAACATCCTGAACTTCCTGCATCTCTTGCACAATTTTCATTCCTCTACATCCAGCGAGCATTCCAGTGGTAAAACTCCACTTCAGCTCATTGCTACCGACTTGTGAATCCACCTAAAAATACCCAATTCTTCAACCATATATTTCATCAGGATGAACCAGCGATTCCTCCTGAATACAGTCTGCACTGAAATGTTGTTAGTGTGAGAAACTGATGCTATCATGATGACCTTTTTCTAGCCCAAGGCCTTGGAAGTTGTCTATCAACTGCTCCTAAATAGGCAAGCAGGGCGCAGCAGCTGTAGTGAAGGCAGTACAGTCTGCAGAGTTTGTGCTTTGTTTTTGGCTCTCCTTGGCAAACTGTTTTGTTTCTCTAAGGGCGTTTGTTTATTTAAACTAAAAACCAAAGTCCTTGATGTAGTAGGAGGATGCCTTCCATGTAGTTCTGTACAGAAAAATCCACTGATGGTTGAGATGCCCAAAATAGGGTGGACTGTGAATGGTCAGTCCTTTGGCTGATGGTCTGACAGGTTAGGTGTTTCTATAGGATGAGCCTGCTGAGGCTTGCTGGAAGAAATGCATGATTTCCATATCTCTAAATGAGGTAGGTAAAACTTGAGGCAGATGAGTACAACAATAGGAAACAATTTTCAAAGGAAGTGCAGGAAGAAGAGGAGAAGGAGAAACTTTCAGGGCTCAATCTTAAACCTTTTAGCTTTGAGTGTCCTGTCTTTCTTTTGTGAACCTCTCTCTCTCTCTCTCTCTCTCTCTCTTTGCTTTAGAGCCCTGAACTGTTTGCCCTGTTTGCCTGTCTGCCAGGCTGCAACGCGAGGAGTACAGGATGCGCGTCACCGCCAGCGCCGGTGGCCCTTTAAATCTCTGGCAAGGCTCACGCATCGCATGAGCCCTGAACTGTTTACCCTGTTTGCCCGTCTGCCAGTAAATCCGGGAGCCCGAGAATTACCGGAGGAACAGCTTGGGGGAGCGAGACAACAACCCCCAGGCTGCAACGCGAGGAGTACAGGAGGCGCGTCACCGCCAGCGCCGGAGGCCCTCTAAATCTCGGGCAGGGCTCACGCAGCGCGAGTCGGGTGCGGGATAAGCCCGGGCCAAGGGCGGGCCTGTCCTTGTCCGTCATCGCCAGGAGGAGGCAGGGCTAGCCCCCCCCCTCTGATAAATTGGGACCCTGATAAGGGAGTGGTACCGTGCTGGATTGCCCAAAGACTGTGAGTGACTTGTACCCCACATCAATACTTTGCCTCCCTAGAAATTTGGCATATATAATGTTTCTCATATATGTAATATAAACTACTGTTCTTAATGTGCACCCCACTCTGATTAACATGTAACCATGATTTTGAACATATTTTTTCTGAGTATCTCTGACCAGTTTTTTATTTAACTTATTTGTATGTAGTATTTCTTATAGGTTTGATAGAGGACCTGATTTGCTGCTTTCTTAGTGGCACTATATTATATTTACTCATTCTAGCGTATTTTACACATTATATGTGTACTGTATTGTAATATTCAGAGCGTTTTTAGGTCGAGCAGACCTACATTCAATGCGTAAGCATTGATTGTGTCTGCTTCAGACCTATTGTCACCCGTATTTAGGAATGAAGACACGACTCAGACGCGCGCTTTTGCAGTCTCAGTTTTGACCGCGGGAGCGCGCTTCTGAGCCGCGCTTGCGCAGACTAACTCGCTTCCCTCGCATGCATTAACGGCACAGACACAGCCAGCCCCCACCCCTCTGCATGCACGCACACACACACACAGGCACGCGCACACATACACACGCTGCCGCCCCCCACCCCCCTGCACACACACAGACACGCACGCATACACACGCCGCCGCAGCCCTCTCTGCTGGCAGCTTGCTGGAGACAGCCACACTCCTGCATGCACACACACACACACACACACACCAGCCACACTCACGCATGCACACACAAACACGCAGGCACACACACACAACCCCCCCTGCCCCCCGCGCATGCCGCGTCAATTAGGCAGTAGTACTTTATGAAATCGCTCAGGAAGACGGAGCTCGACAATTCATTTTTTAATTAAACTGTTTTGTTTTGCAGCCGTACACCACGCTTGGTCTGCGTGGCGGGCGCACTCATTTCTATTTTTTGCTTCACAATGTTACACATTCCATTGGCCCCCGTACAATTCCCGGCCAGTCGGTGGACATACCTGTGGGCAATGGGGCTTCACCTCTGCACGCCCGCTATGGTGTTTCTTGGTCTTGACTGTCAAAGTGGTGCTCCCAAAGCGGGGTGTCTGATTCCGTGGACAGCCCGGCAGCAGCACTACACAGCAATGCGGTCTGCATCCTGTTCTGGGACCCAGGAACTACAATTCCCATGGGGCATAGTGGAAGTGACCGCGATTTGCCGAGGTCACATGGGAATCAACCCGGATGAGAAAGACCGGTTAAAGGAAGCCTCGGGCCAACACAAAGCTGCTGGTTATTCTCTTTTTGGGCACTCGTGTTTACAGCTCATTGGTGTGGGATGCCTTACATCCAGCTACGAGTACTACTACTTATTTTAGGTAAATAGGCTTCGTGGTAAAGGATGTAGTGGTGCATATGTATGTGGCTGGTTTCCTTTGCGTCTCACTTTACATGAGCGACAGAAAGACAGCCTTTACCAGAGCGCTGCAGAGACAGTGACCCGGGCGGCGTCAGACTTTCACCAGGTAACAGGAAAAGATCATTTCGATTGACTCGACCGTCAAAGTCAAAGTGCGAGTGATAATCCTCCAGGTCCACCTCCTGGGAATCCATTGCGAAAAACCCAGAATACATGGCCTAGTCAACGCGAAGGTATCCCGGTGCTGCATCCACTGTGCTCGGGCCCCCGTCTCTCCCTCTGCGCGCCTACCCTAGCCACCCCCATCCAACAGGGGGCGCTCTAACACCTGCACAAACTGAGCAATGCTTTACTAGGTCCCGCAATAAAAGTCCATGCCTCCGCTCGGCGCAACCAAACCCCACTTAATAAATAACTTTCCTGCGAGTGCCCCTCCAGAGAAAGTCAAGCTCCATAGACAGTGCATTCATTTTTGTAAACCATCAACAGGCCGTGTGGTCTTGTGGCACCGCCGCGGCTCCCAGTGGAAACAAACAGTCTTTCATAAAGGACGGAGGTACAGCTAAATGCACATTGGCTCCCCTGCCGGGGGAGCGTGTCCTCGGCAGAGCAGTACAAAGCACGCCCCGTCATTACACAGAAATATGTCAGATGATCGAGCAGCCCCAGGATATCCTTAAAGTTCTAGGATGCGGAGGGATTACGACACACTAATAACCGCCCACAGCTCCCAGCAGATGCACTTCGCCTAGATTGCAGCAGGATGCTGACCTCGCGGCAGCTTTACTCAGTCGTGTATAATTTTTATTTGTTTGCTGTTTTATACAACACGGCTTTGACCCAGAGGCATTAGGGGCAGAGCTTTAAGTGGGATGAAAAAACTGAGGGGCTTCTCAAAGGGTCGTGGCCAACATAATTAAGGGAGTGGCTTAAAAACAAGTAAGCTAAAAATCTGTGCTTAGCGTAGTGGGCCGCCCGACTGGTATTTTCCTGTTTCTGTCATTGCACCCAGTTATATAATACAACAAGTAACATCATACCTCCAACAAGTCAGGACTATTGGCTTTGTCAATGGTTGTTGGTTGCATAAGATAAATAAGCAGCAACTATGGCTTGTTAAATTACCCACGCTGCTGGCGTTATCCTTTCAATCCACTTTTTGCTGCTGTACTGTGCCTCACATTTTAGCAAATGAAGGCGTTATGTGGGGCTGTTAGGGGAGTACAATGGTAGATGTTATTGCAAGTTATTTCACCCTTCACCCCCTTTCAACCCATTGTATACTCCTTCAGCACTGTGCACCCCTTCACACACTCGCACATAGTTGGCCTTCGCTGCGTGCTCTCTTCAGAGAGGCCAGGTATTGGATGGGCGTACATCAGCCGTGTGATGTGACTACAAGCCAGGTAATGTCCCCAAGTGACTTGTGTTCACACTATCTTTCCACAGCTTGCGCCTCTTTAGTCCCCCCCATGCACCCAAATGTGCTGCATTATACTGCATAATTTGGCCTTTTAAAAGTTAAAAAAAAGTTATACCCAACCTTGCCGCATACTATAACCCAAGCCATCGTTGCTGCTTATTTATCTTATGCAAAAAACAACCATTGACAAAGCCAATAGACCCGACTTACCTTATTGTCAGTATGCTACTACTCGTTGTATCATATATCTGGATGCAATGACAGAAACAGCCAAAATACAAGTGGGGCAGCACACTAAGCTAAGCAGGAATTTGTTTTGCACGTTATTTAAGCCACTCCCTTTATTACATTACCCACGCTGCTGGCTTTATCCTTTCAATCCACTTTTTGCTGCTGTACTGTCCCTCACATTTTCGCAAATTAAGGCGATATGTGGGGCTGTTAGGGCAGGGGGATGGAAGTTGGTATAGCAATTTATTTCACCCTGCACTCCCTCTCAACAAATTGTCTATCTATCTATCTATCTATCACCCTCCCTCTATCTATCTATCTATCTATCTATCTATCTATCTATCTATCTATCTATCTATCTATCTATCTATCTATCTATCTATCTATCTATCTATCTATCTATCTATCTATCTATCTATCTATCTATCTATCTATATATCTATCTATCTATCTATCTATCTATCTATCTATCTATCACCCTCCCTCTATATATCTATCGCACTCACTCTATCTATCGCATCACCACAGCATCACTCAGCACTACCACAGCATCTCTCAGGGGCACGACAACATCACTAAGCGCTACCACAGCATCACTGAACGCCACAGTTTCACTTGTCGCCATCACAACATCACTCGTCGCCACCACAACATCACTTGTCGCCACCACAGCATCAATCTGTGCAACCATTCAACAACAACTGGTTCAAATATGTTCTCTCAATGTTTCAAGCTTTATTACAAATGTCACAAAAAGATGTTAATATTTCACTTCTGTTCTTGGATTTTCATCACAATAAATTACACTGAACATAATCTTCACAAAAGTTATGTACAAAAGTTTAAGCTATTGCCATTATAAATTACAGTAACTTTTATTTAAGTATTAATTTAAAAAAAAAATTAAAAGCCATTGTTATTTGTAATATCAATACATCCAAGTCACATAAATACAACACATATTGCATTACAAATGCTATAGGTGTCACATTTGCGAAAGTTAAAACTATTGGTATTGTAAATAACAAAGCTATTAATTGCGCAATTTTCAAAACCAACACATAAATAAAAAATGTCATTTACAATACCAATAGCTCAAACTTTCCTAATGCGAGACCTATTGCATTGCAAATGCTTGTTTGCACATGTTTGTACTTTGCCCTGCACCCCTTTTCCTGCGTAATTTGCACATTTCCAGTATAGTGTGCAGTTATAGGCAAAGCGCTATTTTTTTCACATTTTGCACATTCTAGTACCTTGGTGCTCGCTAATTTAGCACTTTAGCCCTGCACCCCTTTTCCTGTGTAATTTGCACATTGCCAGTGTAGTGTGCAGTTATAAGCAAAGTGCTCTTTTTTCACATTTTGCACATTCTGGTACCCTCCTGCTCGCTAATTTGGCACTTTAGCCCTGCACCCCTTTTCCTGCGTATGTTGCACATTGCTTGCATAGTGTGCTGTAATAATCTAAGCATTTCTTGCACATTCTGGTATCTTGTTGCTTGTCAACTGGCATTTTAGCCCTATACCCCCTATTCCAGTCTTAATTTGCACAAGTGCTCCTTTCTATACTTAGGAATTTTGTTGTACGCCCATTGTTACTTTATTTCCATCCCATGATAATTTCGTACAACTCTTTCACTCGTAGTGTGCTGCCCCTTTTTTGGCAAAATTTCATGTAGGGTAGGCTACATTGTATAAACATACATCATGGGAAAAAAGGAAGAATTTTTCTACCTCCAGTACTAACATAGAAACAATAGGCCGAGGCGGACAACAGTCGCTAATGACGTATTTAACAGGGGCTATGGGTGCGATTGAGGAACAAATAATATCGGTTGAAGAGACATTATCACAGGGTAGATTGTCCCTGCCGGTAGATTCAAGTCTAGGGGAAGATGTACAATGTAGTCAAGCCCAGCTGCCAAACCTAGGGGAAATTAAGACAGGTGTAATAAATGGGTGTTTTCTGGATGTCTTCGATAAGGTTGAGGTATACGACTCTGAGCAAGAGATTGAACCCCCATGTAAAAGATCGAGAAAAAAAACCATGGAATAAGGGGAATCAGCAGGGGACTGAAGACCCGAATATAATTATGGCTAATAACAAAAACATATCAGGTAAAAAGAGGAAAACCACCAGCAAGACAGATAAGATAAAGAAACAGGTGGGTGATGGGTACGACAAGACCGGACTCCCTAAGGGCAATTATAGAAAGGAGTTGGTCAATATAACAAAAACACTGGATGGAGTGTATACTTTTCTAACAGGCACCCTGGGAAAACTCTTTGAAAAAATTAAGGTGATAGAGTCCCAACTAAAAAATAAGGACTTACAGAGGCACAGTGTCAATACAAGTTACCCATGTGCACCTGGTAGGGCATCACGACCACTAAACCCTGTTATTGCTTGTGTGAATGGCCCTGTAAAGCATGATGCCTGAGGTAAACCTGATAATTCCATTAATAATATTAGCACGGTCTGTCTAGTAACCCAGAGTCAGGGCCTGGAATTGCAAATGACCAAGGGGTCTGAGAAGAAACAAAGAATAGAGAAGGTTACCCCTAAGAATTATAATAAAAACGGAAGCCTCCTTGATCTGCCACCGGCTGCATCTCCCTATGTAATCGTGACAGCAAATGTTCCTCTACTGCCTGAAGTAGCTTATGAATCTTGGGAGACGTTACAAAATAAATCACTCTCATAGCTAGGGAATAAGACTGGCTTGCATGAAGCTCTATTCTCAAATTTTAAAATGGCACGTCGTGTAAGTTGGTTAGGTAATAAAGGGTAAATGGCGGAGTGGAACTACATTGTCTTAACGTTTAGAGACCAGAGACTCATCCATGCAATATTGACTAGGATAGGAAAAACACATATTGCTGAGAAAGAAATGTGTGTATTTCCTCTGGTTTTTTTTTTACATTTCTTTAAACTTTCAGTGCACCCACTGTGGGGTAGAGGATGAGCTGGGTGTCGTCGGCATAAAACACGATGTTTAGACCGTGTTGTCGTACGATGGCTGCGAGGGGGGCCATGTAGATGTTGGAGAGGGTCGGGCTCAGCGATGACCCCATGGGACTTTGCAGGTGAGTTTCATGGGCTCGGAGAGGAAGGGTGGTAGTCTGATCTTTTGTCTTCTTCTGGTGAGGAATGATCGGATCCAGTCTAGGGCCGTTCCTTGTATCCCAGCGTTGTTCAGTCTGGTGACTAGTGTGCAGTGGGAGACGGTGTTGAAAGTCGCTGATAGGTCGAGTAGGATGAGGGCTGTGGAGTGGCCTTGGGCCAGGAGGGTGCAGATGCTGTCTGTGGTCAGTGAGCAGGACGGTCTTGGTGCTGTTGTTGCTTCGGAATGCGGATTGGGACTGTCCGAGGATAGCCTTCTCTTCAATGAATCAAGTCAGTTCCCTGTCAACTGTTTTCTCTGCAACTTGTGCTGCAAAGGGGAGTAGCGAGATGGGTCAGTAATTTTTAAGGTCGGTGGGGTCAGCTGTGGGTTTCTTGAGCCGGGGCCTCACTTCTGTTCGCTTCCAGTTGTCTGGGAAGGTGCCTGTTTGGAGGGTGGTGTTGATGGTGCGTTGTAGTTCGGGTGCGATGGCAGCTGCAGCTCTGTGGTAGATGTGAGGAGGGCAGGGGTCGGTAGGGTCCCTCGAGTGGATGCCTTTTAGGGTTGAGGCGGTGTCTTCAGTCATGATTGGAGTCCAGTTGGAGATGGTGGGCTGGCTGGTGTCTCTGGAGGGCGGGGGGCCGG
Source organism: Lissotriton vulgaris (assembly GCF_964263255.1). Taxonomy (NCBI): domain Eukaryota; kingdom Metazoa; phylum Chordata; class Amphibia; order Caudata; family Salamandridae; genus Lissotriton; species Lissotriton vulgaris. The sequence continues at coordinate 772,332,682 of NC_141694.1, forward strand.
CTGTGGCGTTTGGTGGGTGGCTGATGAAGTTGTCATAGAGGTTTTTGCACTTGAGGTGGAAGTTGGTTCCAAGCTTGTCTCAGAGGTCTAGGGATGGGGGGATGTCTGTGGCTTCACTGTGTGGGTTGGTGAATTCCTTAATAACGGTGAAAAGTTCCTTGGAGTTGGTGGAGTTGGCGAGGATTTTAATGTGGATAAAGTTCCTTTTGGTGGTTCTGGTTTGCTTGTGGTAGTCCTTCATTGGGTCCTTATAGGTGGAGTAGTTTTTGGTTGTCTTGGTGTTTCTCCAGTTCTTCTCCAGGCGTCTGCAGGTGAGCCTGGCTTCTTGGAGATCCGTGGTGAACCAGGTGGTTTTCCTGGGGCGCTGTTTGTTGGGGTTGCTTAGCGGTTCGAGCTCATCTGCGGAGTTGGAGATCCAAGTGTGGAGTTCTCTGGCTGCGATGTTTGCGTTGGATGCCCAGGTGTGCTTGTCTCGGGAGATGGAGGAGTTGAGTTGTTCATCAGTCACCTTGCTCCAGTTGCTTCATGGTGGGCGGGGGGCTGGATTGGGTGCCTTGAGTTTGTCGACGGTGAAGTGCACGCAGTGGTGGTTGGTCCATGGTGGTTGCATTGTGTGGATGAAGTGAACGCTGTTCCCTTCCGATAAGATGGTGTCGAGGGTATGTCCTGCTCTGTGGGTCGGTGTGGTGACAAGTTGTTTGAATCCGATATTTGCGAGGTTGTCCCAAAGGATGGTGGAGTTGGGGTTCGCTGGGGTTGCTGTAGTGGAAGTACAGGTCTCCAAAGAGTATGTAGTTCACTGAGGCGATGGCGTGGGGGGTGATGAAGTCAGTGATGGTGGTGGCGAAGGGTGTCCGGGGGCCAAGTGTCTGTAGACGAGGGTTCCTCGGAGTGTGGCGTTGGGGCTGGTCCGGATCTGGAAGTGCAGGTGTTCAGCAGAGGGGAAGGTTTTGCTGGAGGTGGTGGGGTGGAGGGTGCTCTTCTGGGCAATGGCAAGCCCCCTCCCGGGTGCTTGGGGCGGTCCTTCCTCTGGATCTTGTATCCGTCCGGGATGGCGGTGTCGATGGCGGGGCGGAGGAGGCATTGGTCCAGGTCTCCGTAAAGAAGGCGATGTCAGACGAGAGAGAGAGAAGTAGGTTCCAGATTTCTATGGGGTGTTTGTGTTCGGAGCAAACGTTGAGGAGGATGCATCTTAGGGAGTTGCTTGTGCTGGGGTTGGTGGTATTGGAGGCCGGGGTGATGGTGAAGGTGTGGCGGCAGTGGAGACTGGAGAACAGGCTGCGGGTCATCCGGCGATGCCTCTTGGCAGTCTCAGAGTCTCCTGGGGATGAGTGCCTGGAGGGTGGTGGTGTCGTAGCGATGGATGACCAGGGAGCGCCGACGGGCTTGCATTAGGTGCGCCCACGCAGCGGTCTCCATTAAGTAGGTAAGTGGGCGGGATGTGGGTCGGGAGGCAGGAGCAGGGTGTGAGTGGGAGGGAGGGGCCACAGGGCAGCTGCAGCAGTGGGAAAACCAGCGAGTTAATTAATCTTCAAGTAAGTTTAATTAAAAAATAAAGTGAGCTTCAAGTTACCTTAATTAAAAATAAGCATCTCAAGTGTGCTCAGTAAATTTAAAGGGGGCCAGAGGAGTACACTGAGAGCGAGGAGGGGACACAAGGTGTGCGGGGAGCCGGGATAGCAATGAGTCTGGAGGGTGGATGGACTGCTGGAGACTGCAGGCGTGAACCCTCACCAGGTGGAGGGCCGAGCGCTGCAGTGAGGTGACTTGCCTGCGGAGCTGTGGGGGAGAGAGTTAGCCCAGACAGGAGGTCAGGGACTTACTAGCGCTCCCCCACAGAGGTCACCAGTAAGTAGGGTGAGGGGCGGACGTGGGGCGGTAGGCGGGAGCAGGGTGTGAGCAGGGAAGGGGCCGCAGGGGCAGCAGCGGCAGCAGCGGCAGTGGGAAAACCGGCGAGTGGATTATCCTTTAAGTAAGCTTTATTAAAAAATAAAGCAAGCTTCAAGTAAGCTTAATTAAAAATAAGCAGCTCAAGTGTGCTCAGTAAATTTAAGGTGAGCCAGAGGAGTACACTGAGGGCGAGGAGGGGGACATAAGGTGGGCGGGGAACGGAGGTATCTACGAGGCTGTAGTGCAGACTGCTGGAGGCAGCAGGCGCAAACCCTCACAAGGAGGAGGGCTGAGCGATGAGTCTGGAGGGTGGATGGACTGCTGGAGACTGCAGGCGCGAACCCTCACCAGGTGGAGGGCTGAGCGCTGCGGCGAGGCAATTTGCCTGTGGATCTGTGGGGGAGAGAGTTAGCCCATACAGGAGGTTAGGGACTTACTTCAACTCTCCATTTCAGTATATTTGAACATCACAGTGCTCCAGGCGGGATAATCCTCACCTCCGTGTCCCTAATGGAATTGAAACTTACCTTTACATTGTTAGGCACATTTTCATTCTATGTCATGAATGGAGGCTTCGGATTATGCTAGTTCAAAGCTTACTTACCACCAATTGAGCAACCTCTATCACTGGCTTGAAATAGAGCCTCTTGAAGGTCGAGTCTGAAAACCTGCCTGCTGACCGCAATAGGTCTTCCAGACATGCCCCCAAGCAGAAAGCCTTGGAAGCCATGGCTCCCTTGGCCGAATGGACCCCAAACTTTTTGGTGTCAATGCCTGCCTCTTGCATGACCCATTGCACCCGCTGTACAGCCGTGCGTGAAACTGACAATGCCACAACTCGGTGCCCAAGCTGCCAGAAAGCATCAAACCCAGACTGCGTCCGTAAGTACAGACTCCTACTGGGGTGTCAGGTTAATGTGTGTGAAAGCGGGCATACAGACCCGGAAACCTGGAGTCACCATGACAACGGGACAAGGCTCGGCGGATCGCAGCTCCTGCAGCATGGTCGCCTGAGGTAATGGGACATGCTTGACAGGAGCCAGTGAGACGCAGCCAGCAGTGCCACTAGTGGATGCAATGCACACCGCCCTTTCATTCGGGTGCTGACAGCATGAGGAGCGTGCTAACGATCCTGAGGCCGGTGTGGGGATCTGAAACAAAAAAAGTAAAATAGTAAAATAACCTGACAAAGATGAAGCGCACATAGCCACTATTAACATACAGCCTAAACACAATGCGTTTAAGCTAAAACAGCACAAAAGCTCCCAAAACCAAAAACCATAGTTAATTGGCTGAGAAGCAGCAAAGAAAGAGGGGGTCTAGCCAGCGAAGAGGGACTATGTGACCCCAAGCGTCATGGACACTGTGAAAGAAATGAGGATTGTTTGTCTCCCTAATGTTCATGGGAGTGTGTTTTTCTTCTGAGTTTCTTGCTGTTGGCTACTGTGGAATTTACTGTTAATAAAATGAAGGAAGAAATAGCATACTCCGAAGCCTCCGTTCCTGACATAAAAGTCACAGCTTTTTTTTCATTTCTTAAAAGAGGATACTTTTGCATTAGGGAGGCATGGAATGTTTCTGCTCCTATGGATATTTTACTGCATCCAATGGTGATTTGCTTACAAGGAGTAGGAAGAACAAGGGGCCCGATTCATAGAACTAACTTAAGACAAAATCCTAAATGTACTACCATTTTGGTATTCACAGAAGAAACGTACTCATTTTGGTATTCACAGAAGGCACTTACTCATTGGTGAGTAAGTGCCTTCTGTGAATACCAAAATGAGTAAGTGCCTTCTGTGACTACCAAAATGAGTAAGTGCCTTCTGTGAATACCAAAATGGCAGTAAGTTTAGGATTTTGTCTTAAGTTAGTTCTGTGAATCGGGCCTAAGGTCCTCATTTAAATTTCTATCACTGAAGAAAACAGGTACGTTGAGGGGACAGAAATGTGTATGTACACTTGAAATATAGCTAGGTGTTTCAAATAAAGTATATTTTAAACACAAACAGAATTCTTCACAAATGTGACTTGCACTTATGAGCATTTACACGTGCAATTTACTCCTACACTTTTGAGTAGCTTTATCACTTTTGGCTATTGACAAAATCCAAGTGTTAGTCAAACTGTTCACTTACACCTTTCCACCCCCTGAAACAGGGGGGTGGAGCCAGTGTAATGGTTGTAATGTATGAGTGTAATGCACTACAGCCTAATAATAAATGTAGTAAGTTCATCACCAAAAACCTCCAACCAGTGATTAATGCATATTAAAAATACTTTTTTTTACTGTAGGTGGGAATATTACTTTTTAATTTAAACTTCAGAAAAATAATATTTATTTAATTTGATATATTTAAATGATTGAAATATTTCACTAAAAATTAAGTTAATTGTGTTGTAGCATTTTTTAATTAATTTTTGTTCTATATTCAAAATAAGAATAGAAAATTAATTTACAATAATATTTAACCAAAACGGCTTAAAGGAATTACACCAAATTTGGCAGAAAGCTAGATTTTGGTCCAGAAAGTGGAATTTTTGTGATTTGGTGCAAGGTGATTCCGTAGTTTCTGAAAAATGTAAGTTAAAAATGTAAGTATATATAGAGACATAGAGGGCCCATGGATTGAATAGATCAAAAGATATGGTCATGATTGGCTACCGCCACTTCAACAAAGCTGTGGGAAAAGACATTTTAGGTCTCCTGTACTAGAAAAAGAATAAAACAAACATAGCAGGTGCAGGGTAGGTTTACCCTGCCCCCTAAGCCCTGTGGTGGGGTCCCAGAGGTACCACCCTAGAGTCAAAAATTTATTTTTTCCAACCGTACAGCAGATCCGTGGTATATCTGTGTGTCCAGTCCACATAAAAAAAGGCAGGCTACCACACTTTTGAATTATAAGGCCCTGGAGTGAGCTAGGGCGACCGCTACAAGCACTTTTTTGGGGGAGAGGGCCATGCAGACTCCATCTCTGAGCCTTTTTGAGGCCTCAGGGACCCATTAACTGGGCCTGCTATCACTATAACGGTGGGGGGCCCTTGCCACCCATGCCTATGCCATTTTGAGGCCCCTTGGACCCCACCACTTGATCCATTTTCATTATAATGGGGAGGGGGCGCACAGCCCCTCTAAGTACCCATTTAAAGGCCCTGTAGACCTCATCCCAAGGGGCCAATTTACTTTTATGGGGAGGAGTGTGCCTCCCTATCCAAACCATTAGATGGCTGGGGGACCCTAGCCCCTCGGGCAGCAGCAACTTCCAGTTGCTGTGGGTTCCCCGGTCCCATCTTCTCTGCATTGCTATCTTGAGAGTCAAATACTAAAATAGGTACTTTGTCTCCATTTTGAGGGTTAGTGGTATAGAGCTGCCAGGATCCAAGAGGCAAAAACGCCTGCATTAACACAACTTAGGCCCAGTAACTTCTGACTGCCATTTACCTTTCAAACTGTATGTCTCACATCTATCATTACAAAAGATCTTTTTTGGCATGATTCATTGCTTTATGACAGTTTTCTTTATATATATTGTGTAGAAATCTCTACTTTTAATGCCAGTTTGTTTTAAATTTAGCATCTTAGCGCTTAGCTGTTGGTTTTTGGAATTTAGTTATTTAGTGAACCAGAAGGCTTGAAGAGAATGAATTTGAATTTTGCAAGATGGAGCAGGCATGGATTGCTCATCACTGTCCACCTGGAGTTAAATGAAAAAATCATTATGAATTTCTCATCTATTCCACATAGCTGTTTCTTTATTATAGCAGTCTCCTTTTTTTCTCAAATTTATCTAAAATCAAATTGAGGCCCATAAAGCTGTAGAGGAGAGTACAGATGTGCAGTGCATTAGCAAGGTTTCTACGGGTTGCAACTGGCTGTGTATGTATTGGCATATTTGTACTGTCACCCAGAGGGTATCCTGGCGCTTTTGATCCAGTAAGCCGAAACCACCGATGCAAAATCACACTGCTCTTGGAAACAGGTGGGTCTTCAGACCTCTCTTAAAGGATAGAAATTCCCCCTGACTCCTCAGCAATATCGGAAGAGAATTCCAAAGTCTGGCAGCCACAAAACTAAACGACCGACCACCCATCCTTACCCTCTGAACTCTGGGAACCGTCGCCAGACACGCAGAGGAAGAACGTAGTCTCCTAGGGGTGGAGTACCATGAGAATAAATTCTGCAGCAGAACTGGACCCTGTCCATGCAAGGCTCTAAAAACCAGACAGGATGCTTTAAAAAGGATCCGTTGATGGACAGGCAGCCAATGTAGATCCATGAGTGCCATGGAGGAGGAGGCAGTGCGCGAGCGATAAAGTGCCAGCTTGGCTGCCATGTTTTGTACCCGCTGCAACTTGCCTACCAGCGTGCTAGGCGCCTCCAGAAGCAGTGCATTGCAATAATCCAATCTGCTTAGGATGATACACCGCACTACCTCAGGCCTAGCCTGCGCTGGGAGAAATGGTAGAACTTTACGTAGCATCCGAAGCAGCATCATGCAGGTGGCTACGGTTTTATTAACAAAGATGTCCAATTATAAGTTGGGGCCAAACATGACCCCCAAACACCTGGCAATGGACGCGGGGCCCGATCATTAGAGCAATGCAGCACCTCCGTTTTTGACCCATTGAACTGGAGGGAGTTGGAACGTAGCCAGTCCGCTGTAGCTGACATACAGCGGTGAAAGGTCTCTAAGGAGAAGGCGTCTTTACCCTCCAGAGAGAAGACCAATTGGGTATCGTCGGCGTAATTAAACACCGAAATACCAAAAGAACTTATCAAATGGATCAGAGGACGGAGGTACAGATTGAATAATATAGGACTGATGGCCGAGCCCTGGGGCACCCCCTGCCCAACTCTCCGCAAATCCGACCTAAAAGGCAGAAATGCCACCGCCTGCTGCCTGTTGTTAAGACACGAGACTAACCAGTCCCTTGCCAACCCCGTGACTCCGATCTCCTCCAGCCTCCCGATAAGGGTGGAGTGGCTGACCGTGTCGAACGCGGCCGACATGTCGAGCAGCACTAAAAAGGCGGCCCGACCCGTGTCGACCTGCGAACGAAGATTGTCCAGCACGGCCACCAGCGCAGACTCCGTCCCATGAGCTGGCCGGAAACCAAACTGGGCCACATCCAACCAGTTGTTGTTCCTCTAGGAATCTAGATAAAGATCGGGTACCCAGCTTCTCCATGATCTTAACCGGGAAAGGGAGCAAGGAAATGGGTCTGTAATTTGACAAGCAGGTGGGGTCGAGTGTGGGTTTCTTCAGGAGGGGTGAAACCACTGCCAACTTCCAACTCTCCGGGACAGTTGCAGTGGCAAACGACTGATGGCAGATGGAATACAGTGGATGAAAAAGTTCTTTCTGGAGCAATTTCCAGAATTTGTGCGGGAGTGGATGCAACGGGGAACCTGATGACACAGTCTGTGCCAGCTTGCAGAACTCATAAAAAGGAGGGAGAGAAAAACAACTCAGCTGGGGTCGACTGGAAGATTCATCTGGAGCTCCCAGACTGAGAGGGGAGCAACTCAGCTGGGGTCGACTGGGAGATTCATCCGGAGCACCCAGACTGAGAGGGGGACAGCTCAGCTGGGGTCGACTAGAGGGTTCTTCCGGAGTTCCCAGACTGAGAGGGGAACAACTCAGCTGGGGTCGACTGGAAGATTCATCCGGAGCTCCCAGACTGAAAGGGGAGCAACTCAGCTGGGGTCGACTGGGAGATTCATCCGGAGCACCCAGACTGAGAGGGGGACAGCTCAGCAGGGGTCGACTGGAGGGTTCTTCCGGAGCACCCAGACTGAGAGGGGGACAGCTCAGCTGGGGTCGACTAGAGGGTTCTTCCGGAGTTCCCAGACTGAGAGGGGAACAACTCAGCTGGGGTCGACTGGGAGATTCATCCAGAGCACCCAGACTGAGAGGGGAGCAACTCCGCTGGGGTCGACTGGAAAGTGCTTCCGGAGCACCCAGACTGAGAGGAAGACCACTCCGCTGGGGTTGACTGGAGGATTCATCCGGAGCTCCCATCTGGGAACAACATAGAACATCCTCTGGAGCACCCCGACTAACTGGATTATCCAGTGATGCTGACATAGGTGGAGTCGATCCAGCAAGTCCGCTCAGAATAGTAGCGATCTTGTCCTCAAAGGCAACTGCCAGAGAGTCGCATAGAGCCTGAGAGACTGGGATGTTATTCATGGCACCAGTCGGGTGGGAAAGATCATTCACAATCTTAAACAAGGTTTGTGATTTGTTGGTCGCCTGATTCAGCGTGTCTTCCAAGTAGACCGCTTTTGCACACTTGATCTGTGCTTTGTATTCCTTTGTATTCCTGTAGTGCTAGCTGTGAGGGGGTGAGTTAACTGTTCATGCAGCTGAGAGTGGCGTCTTCAGCAGCGGATACACATATATTACATATATAATATACATAGTTGAATACATAGGATTAGGAGGCTGTGCATGCTGTTTTCCACTCCCTGATGGAGACTGAACACAGGAACAATCTGAATTTGATGGCTGACCTGTTGAGCCATCATTGTTTTCTCATTTACTAAATGTTACTCGATTCAATGTATTCGCCTCAGCAAACCCACATCAGACGCTCACCATCGCCACCTTAAAAACCAATATATGATGAATATACTTCTTCCCCTAATAGCAGTCAGAATTGTTGTGGCACACCAACTAGGGCAAGGTGTCATTGGAAACCAGTAATTCACTGTGCATAACAGAACATATCAGCATATCTCTTCTCACTTTTCCCCACACACATCACTTTGTACACATTTCTTATTCCATTAAAACTCCATTCACACCAAATGACCTGCACCATCCAACACTGCCCATTCAACTCAATTGTAAATGAAAAAGTTTGCATCTGGAAGCCTAACTACATATAGTGTAATGGTGTATTGGAGCATATAGGAGTATGATTGACCTTCACACGGAGTATGCAAATTTGAAGACAGTGACCATTTGTCAAAATACACTTTGTTTCATGGCAAAAGATCTACACCAAAGATGCTGAAACTTTACTAATCTCATATTTTTACCTGATCACTGTTGATGTGAGGCTAAATGACCATCAGCTAAACCTTCTTGCATTTTCACTTAGTTTTTATTTGAGTGCTCATGACTTCATTCCCATGTTCATATTGATAGGTGTGCCTCATTTGACACATCCGTGTATTGCAATTTATCTTTACAATGTTATGGTGTTCCTTTGTCACCATAGAAGTCAATGTGTGCTTCGTGTATTATGAATGGATGTATTCACTGCCTTGCCATTTGCAATAGCAAATAACAACGACATTTGGATTTACTCAATGGCTGGTTTGATGTAAATTGCAAATGGCTGTGTGTTCGCAGGTGTGTGTGTGTGTGTCTGATTTTGACACTCTGTTCATCACCACCCCCTTTTCTGAATCATTTTTGTCCACCATAAGCGTGGAAGGGTATACTCAGATGTGAGTCCCTTGCTCATTGCACCATCAGGATTCAAGCAAGCCGGGCCGAAGACGGCTGAAATGCTAGAAACCGGTCCCCGGAAGCTTGTTTCCTTCCCAGTATAAGAATTGGCTTGGTAGTTTGGTCTGCCCTGTTCCCATGATGCACTGGGCCAGGGTCAGACTAATTTGCATATAGCCAAGTTCTGAGCTGGGATGGTGCAGTGAGCTAAAAAACGGTGATGGATCAAGCCCTGATCTTTGGACTGGGTAAGAGTGGTCTGCTTAATTCAGACACTCTGTTCATCACCACCCCCTTTTCTGAATCATTTTTGTCCACCATAAGCGTGGAAGGGTAGACTCAGATGTGAGTCCCTTGCTCATTGCACCATCAGGATTCAAGCAAGCCGGGCCGAAGACGGCTGAAATGCCAGAAACCGGTCCCCGGAAGCTTGTTTCCTTCCCAGTATAAGAATTGGCTTGGTAGTTTGGTCTGCCCTGTTCCCATGATGCACTGGGCCAGGGTCAGACTAATTTGCATATAGCCAAGTTCTGAGCTGGGATGGTGCAGTGAGCTAAAAAACGGTGATGGATCAAGCCCTGATCTTTGGACTGGGAAAGAGTGGTCTGCTTAATTCAGACACTCTGTTCATCACCACCCCCTTTTCTGAATGATTTTGTGAAACAGCAATCTTAGCTGAGGTGCTCTTTTGTTGGTTTGTCTATTAATTTTTTTTCATTTTGATGGTTAGGATTTGCAACTTCTTAGATTCTCGTTTTTGGAAGTAAATTCCATTTTTTAGCATAGAAAATAAATATGCAGCCCTAGTGGAATCACCACAATTGTGTGCAAAAGGTTGCTTGACTTAACCTCATCGTAGATTGGTTTGAGCAGAAAATGTCTCGCTTCAAACTCTGGAATATTCAATATTATTCTGCCTTCCTTTGCAGGAAGCTCTGCCATACCTCCTTTCAGTAGTCTACGCGACACGTTGGGGTCTCCCATTCGAAGTCTCGGTTGGCGCCAATTTAGCGCTTTATTTATTCCTTGCATTAACTGAACCTATAAGGATGATACTTGGCCCCCTTGGGTCCCCACTTGCGGCCATATTTCTTGCAAGGTCAGTGTCTTGCCATAACTGCCATTCACCAGGCATGCTCACTTACTTCCTGATACACCTAAATGATAAATATATCAAAGCACCTGAGAAATCTTTCCCATTTGAATAACTTCACCTTAGAAACCTCCCAATTATTCAGACCCCTTGGTTCATTTACAACGTTCGCATTCATAAACTTACATTAGTATTTTCATTTTTACATTTTCCCCCAGTTACCCTATCTGTGTTATCTTCTCCTTACAGCTGGCAAAATATCAAACTATGTTGTGAATCTCTCAGGCGTCACATCCTTTTAGTCCTGATGATATTATTCTCTGTGGGAAAAAGCCGTTGACTCAAGCACCTTAACACTAAATTGCTGCATAATAATTATTTCATATAAGTGCAATGGTGCTTCTAATATGTTGTCTGGCCTAATTGTGTGTTTATGTTTTGGCCACACTATTGTGTTTTGCTTATGCCTGAGTTTTTCCTTTTCCTTAAAATTGTAGACACTGCCCCACTCCCTCTACGTTTCTCACGATGTTTAATTAAATACTATGATTTCTTAGAAAATATACATGACACAATCGTTATTATATCTCTGTGCTGATTTCTCCATATTGAAATTGTTGAAAGGGACCACTGTTTCCTTATAGGTATTTGATAGCATCTGGTTGCCACGTTAGACTCAGGTCGTCAATCACCTCTGACATTCAGTGAACATTCAGGGGAGACACTTCTATTTTGTCCTTTTTTAAAGAGTAACCCGCTACTAGTGAGTAGCTCTTAATTTCCATAATGATTGGAATAGCCCATGGAGCATCCTCAGTGAACAAGAGCACATCGTCGGCATAGGCTGTAACCACCTGGGGTGAAAACAGACATCCTTGTCATTACTCTAGGTCACAGGAAATGGTCGAGATAGATGACCACTGACCCTGACCTATGCCGTAGGGATAGAATAGAGCCATGATCCTACAGGGAAACTCTTCCCCTAGTTGATAACTGTATAGGGCTGCCTGCAGAAAGGGTCAAGAGACCTTTTCTAAAGCCTTTTCTGAATCCAGTGCAAGGGACCACTGTTGGTGTGTGGGTCAACTTTGCTTTTCCCAGGATACAGAAACATTTTCTAATGTTGTCTGAGGTGAGCCTACCTTTTAGAAATACAGTTTGCGAGTTAGCTATCAGCTTCTATATCATCAACACAATTCTACAGGCCACAATCTTCCTGTATACTTTACGGTTAAGTTTGATAATGGAGATCGGTCTGTAGTTTTTAATGTTCAAATGATCTTTTCCTTCCTTTGGGCTGACTTCAATTATAGCCTCAGTTACTGAGCCAGCAATGGAACAAGATGTAGCATAATGGTGGAAGAGCGCATGGAGAGGCTCTGTCACTTTATCTGTAAAGAGTTTTAGAATTTGGCTGAGTAGCCATCTAGCTTTCCCAGATTTGAGAGAGCGTATCGCTGATGTAATTTCATATTCCACAATGGGCTTATTAGGATCAAGGGCATCTTCTTGGGATACTTGAGGGAGGATACAGTAATCAAGGTATTGATTGAATGCTGAGAGATGGACAGGCTTGTTGGAATTTTATAAGTTCGAATAAAATGATCTAAAGGTCACAAGGATACCCTGTGTTGATGAGACAACCTCCACCTGAGGGTTCCTTATTTGAGTATGAGTGTCTTATTGTTGTAGTATTATAAGTAATTTGCCAAGGTTTTCCCAGCTTGATTTATTTTGCAGAGTTGTCCCTCATTTGCAACATCAACTGATTTCCATGCTCTTTGACTTAAAATGTAATTATATTCCTATAGTAAGGTACGTAGTTTACATAAGATGTCTGAGCCCTTAGTGTGCCTAAGTTGTTTGTCCAGAGCCTGAATCTCTGCTTCTAGCCATCTGAGATGTTCAATCAATCATCGATCAATCAGTATTTATAGAGGTCGGCTAATCAACCCTGAGGGGATCCGGGTGCTGAGGACTTCTAGGTCCCTAGTTGAAGAGCAGGGTCTTGAGTCCCTTCCTAAAGTCTGCCAGTGTTGGTGTTGTTTGTAGGTGGAGGGGGAGGTCACTCTGGGAACTGGCGGTGAGGTAGGAGAATGAACAACCTCTACTGTGGCTGAAGTGGATGTGGGGGTGTAGTGTAGTTCCTGTATCCCTCATAGGCTCTGCGCATTGGAATAATATACACTATAGTTTTGATATAGGACTGAGGTCAGTATGTCTCTATCGAGTACATTAAACTTAATTACTTGTGTGTGCCAGCTAACTCAGAGGTTACTAGAAACTTCCGAATGAACAAGAAGGGATTAGTTTCTGACAACCGCATAAAAATGACAACTTTGTTTCCCTTAGAGTCGGAACAATATCTTCAAAATCGTGGAAACAATAGATAACCGTTTCACTCAGTCAATCATGCATGCTTCGTTTCTACAGAGTTGCAGAGAAATAGTGAGATGGGCATTTAAAAAAAAGGGTTTATTGAATAGTCTTATTTCTCATGCAAGAGATATGAACTGCTACAATTGCAAAACAGAATGCAAAGTATAATACGTACAGCGTGAGCAGTAGGATTAAATAATACTGCAATAGCATGGTCTGTAGCTATGACATATATTCATACAAATACATACATAAATAACACAGGCTAAAATACTCATCTGGTGCTTCTAAAATAATCCTATCCCAGTGTAGCTAACCTAAGTGTAGTACGAGGGAAAAAGTAGGTGCTGTTTAGCTATAGTCTAGTTTAGCTTTGTCAAGATTTGCCAAACATTTCTCTAGGTTCTAATCAGCTCCATACCTTAGAATGAGAGAGGTTGGTATCTCTTTCCGGGACTCTATCTCTAACATCCCTCAAGGGGAGTCAGAAACACTGGCGCTGGATTCTCTGCGAGGAGGATGGCAGCGTCTGGTCAGTGCGTCTGTAGGGGATTTGACTTCCTTCCGAACTTGCTGTGGCGAGCTGCGCCAAACCGAAACCGTGGTTTGCCATGGCAAGTGAAGGCATATTTATACCTTGAAGGTGTTTAGGAATGCCAGTATTGACGGAAAAGTCGGGCATAAGAACATCATGAATAAACCCCTAAGGAATAGATGTTCATGAATAAGAAATTAGTTCTTGGAGAAATCAATATCCAAGCAAGGGGATGTCCTAAAGGCTTAAGAGTCTGGTTTTCCAAGAACTCGTTGTGACGTAGATGAATGGTTGTAAGTAGCCATGCCTGTATTTGGTTAGCATGAGCAATGCCTAAATAGGGGTTTGGATTTCTATTCCTAAATAAGGGCAATGTGAATTGTACCTATATAAGGGCATAAATGGGGAAGTTTTTTTTTTTTTTTTTTAATTTTCAAAACCTTTATTAACACTCATACTCATATACACAGCTATTTGCCGGCAGCAATTTACTTTCAGTAATACAGTGCGCAACAGCAATATATTCATTTACTTGTCATTCAAGAAGCAGTTGTCAGCCTTTGGGCAGGTTACATAAGAGTTCCACAGCAGCACTTTCAGACGCCACTAGTACAGTATCTGCACTGGCTTTGAGGGTAGTGTCAAGCGACAATCAGCAAACCCTTGGACTTTAGAACAGCTAGCAGTTATACACAGCTCCACCTTATCAATTATTTAATCACCTGGTGGTACCTCAACTGTATCATCCAGCTGGAGCCTATAACACCATCAGCTAGATACCCCGTCCTCATACATGTGGAGGTTGAGTGTCCTGTCCACCCCTCTATAACTCTGCAAGCTCATGATCCAAGCATCTCTTTTACCCATTGTGTGATCAATCTCAGAAGAGTGTTGGTCCCACTCCCTCCCATCCTCCTTATCTTTGATCGCACCTTAGTGGTGAATCCCCAGCCCTCGGAAGGTCCATATCTTACTACCCTAAGGTTTCTGTGGGGCAAGGATCTCTAGCATCACCAGGTTCTGAAGCTAGCTCATCCCGACCCGCTATCTGTATAAAGTATGCCTGAAGAGCTCCCCAGATATCAGCTGGTCTAGACGTCAAGGGTTGCATTTCGGAAAATATGCCATATTGTTCCTGGCAGTACACCATGTCCTGAATCCATTCCTTAAATTTAGGCGCACGTCCCCTACCCCATCTACAAGCCAGGCGCCTTTTGGCTAAGAACAGTGCTACATTAGTGAATTTCCTAACACTCCTTGGGATTTGTGCCGTGTAACCTAGCAGGAACATCAGTGGATCTGCCGTTATTGTGTTGCCTATCATGATCTCTAGTGCCCTATGAACTTGTGACCAATACTCCTGTATCTGCTGACAATCCCAGGAAAGGTGGAAGAAGTCCCGCCCACAGCGCTCACAGCAATCTGATTCAGCTAACTTAAATCTAACCTTCCTAGCTGGGGTGTAATACATCCTATGTAAAAATTTGTAGTGGATGATCTTAAAGCGGCAACTAGACATCAGTGTACCCGACAGATCACAGCAATATTCCCACTGATCATCGGTGACTTCTCTGCCCAAATCCTGTGCCCAATGACCCCTGGCTGTGCCCTCTACTATGGGTAAAGCTCTATGCAGACTTCTATATATGTTGGATACCAGATGTGCGCCGTCGGTGCTCTGCAGCACCACCGTGAGAGGATCTACACTAGGAGGTTCCTGCGGAAAATCAGGCAGCAGGGCCTTCAAGCCCTCTCGTAGTCGTATATAATAGAATATCTCCAAAGGGGTAGGGATACTCTCTCCAAAAAACTGGTCACGAGGGCGAAACAAACCTCCAGGGAACAGGTCGCCCCACACGCATATATTCAGCTGCTGACACATATTGCGAAAGCCTGTTTCCTGAAATATTGCCATTTGAGGATGGTAAGTCAATGGCATACGAGCCGTATATAACAGCTCAACCTGCAGTCTTCGTCCTATCTTGCCCCACGCGTCTATGGTGCATGTCACTGTGTTAACCGGTATGTCTAGTACTTGTATGGGAGCATATACCACGTCGCTGAGCGGTAACGGATGTGCTATCCAGTCTTCAGCAGCTATCTGCGGCATGAATCTGCTAGGTTTAACCCAGTGATACAAAAAATGTGCCTGAGCACTCAAATAATAAATTTCAAAATCAGGTATATCGAAGCCACCCATACTGTAAGGTTGTGTCATGACCGTCCACTTAAGCCGCGCTTGTCGACCTCCCCACACCAATCGGATGAGTTCAGACCGCAGTGTCTTAAAGAAATAAGAGCCTGGGTAAAATGGAATATTTAGGAAAAAATAAAGAAAACGAGGCAGGACCTCCATTTTTATAAGAGAGATTCTGGCAGCCATGGACAGCGGCAGTTTGATCCATCGGGTCACGGATTCCACCAATTTGGTAATGGCGGTACCATAATTCAACCGTATGGTCTCCTCTCTATCCCTCGATATCTGTATCCCCAGATAACGCAAATCCGTATGACACCACTCCAATGGATAGTCCAACGGAAACTCAGTAACAGCGGCTGTTAGCGGAAATAGCTGAGAATTCCCCCAGTTAATCGAGACCCCAGATAGACCCCCAAAGGCCAAACATTCCAGCAGAAGTGTGTTCAGATTAGCCTGAGGTTCCGTAACATAGAGTGTGACATCGTCCGCATACAATGAGATGGAGAGCTGTCTTTGAAAGCAGTTAAAGGCACTATTCTTGTGTAGTTGTCGGATACGACATGCCAACGGTTCTATCGCTATAGCAAACAGTAGGGGGGAAAGGGGGCACCCCTGTCGAGTGCCCCTCGTGATGGCAAAGGGCTCTGTTAAATGGCCATTCGCCAGTACTCTCGCTTTAGGAGCTGTATATAAGAGGCGTATCCAGTCTACAAAGATCGGAGGGAATCCCATCTTGCGCAGCACTGTGAACAGATATCTCCTCTCCACAGAGTCAAAGGCCTTTGACGCGTCTAGGAACACCGCGGCTAGAGGAACTTCAGGGCTCACTGTTTGGATAAGCGAGAATGCCGTCCGAAGGTTATGCGAGGTCGACCTCGTGGGTACAAAACCCGACTGATCAGGTAAAATGAGTGTAGTCATGAGCAATGAAAGTCTAGTGGCCAATATCTTAGCAAGGATCTTAGCATCGCAATTAAGGAGCGATAGAGGGCGATATGAATCACATTGTGTGGCATCTTTACCCGGTTTAAGGAGAGATGTGATGACAACCTCTCTCATGGATCGAGGGAGTATACCTACCTCTAACGCATCCTAAAATACCTCTTTTAAAACCGGCGCCATGATGTCGATATAGCATTTATAAAATTTCGCTGGCAGTCTGTCAAGGCCAGGTGCCTTGCCGTTACTCAGGGACATTATTGCATCCCGAACCTCATCTATCTCAAACGGAGCTCCGAGAAACTGCCTACGACCATCACTGATCCAGCACAATGCAAGCTCTCCTAGGAATTCGTCTAAGTCAATATCCCCGGCCATCCGCGAGGTATATAGGTGTTCGTAATGCGATTGAAGAGCAGTTAATATATGATCAGTGTCCCTGCAGACCTCTCCCTCAGCATCTTCAAGCTCCAAAATGGTATTGGTACCCTGAGCCGCACGAATCGCTGCTGAGAGTGCTTGGCCCGGTCTATCACCTTCATTATATGTCCTAGCCCTCCAATTTTTATTCTTAAAGTTAACCTCTCTCTGTGCCTCTGCCTCGTACTCTGAGAGTTTAGTCCTAAACTCCTGTTGCAACCTCTCTCCATCCCCCTGCAGCATACTCCTCTCAAGCGCTCGTAAGTCCACTTCTAGTCTGCGTAATGTACTTTGTATGTCCTTTAACACTCCCGAGCCTTTGGCTATACACCAACCTCGAACTGTCACTTTGAAGGCCTCCCAGACTATCTCCACACTATCTACTGTGTCTTTATGGCGGGGGAAAATTCTTCATTACTTGCCCGTAGCTCCTCACGGAACACCATATCTATTAGAGTCTTGGGCTGTAAACGCCAAGCGGGCCGAGGTCGGTCATACCCAGGCATATCTATGGACAACAACACAGGGCAGTGATCCGATTGCGTCCGAGGGAGATGCCTTACATCAATTATACAGGGTGCTAGTGTCCTAGATACCAGGCAGTAATCAATCCTTGCCCATGTGCCAGTGTATGATGTGAAATGCGTGCCCTGCCTGACCCCTGGGTGAACGTGTCTCCAGCTATCCACAAGTCCCTCATCTTCTACTATACCCTGCGGGGTGTCTCTCGCCCTGGGATGATAGTTCGTCTGTCCATCTGCTCTGTCCATCCCGGGGACCATGGCTACATTAAAATCTCCACCCCATACTATATGAATTGAGCCCACATCTGACACAATACCCCACAACATAGCGAAGAAGTCAGGCGTATCTACATTCGGGGCATAACAATTGGCAAGCGTTATGGTAATCTTCCCCACATAACAACAAATCTCCCTTCCTTGTCTATGCGTTGACCCAGAAGTGTAAAGGGGGTGGAACGATGTAGAAGGATAGCCGTGCCTCTGGCGTAAGAGGAGTAGCAAGAGAAAGCTCTAACTCCCGCCCACCTATTGCCAAATGTGGGGGCAGCCTGCGGGGATATATGCGTTTCCTGTAACTTGACCACTTGTACCTTATGTCTATCCCAATAGGTAATCATCTGCCTACATTTGCGAGCATCCTTTAGTCCACGTACATTCCACGACAAAAAAGTGAATTTGCTAACATCTATGTCACCCATCCATATCGCCCGGGACCTTCCTCGCAATCCATCAGTGGGAGCCTCATCCACGCTCCCCGATGCAGAAACCCATTCCATGCCGTCTCTCTCTCGTAACGCTGCCCACCGTGAGCATTAGTTATACATTGCATAGTTCTTAGCATTGATGAACAGAGTATTACATTTTCGCACAGTACCGAAAATTTCAAAGCATGTTGGTGTATATCGTATTCATTCCAAACATTCAACTCCCAGTCATTCTCCCACTTCCCACCCCCCTCCCACTGAAGCAACCCCAACCTGCCAGAGTCTACACCCTCCCCATCCCACCCCAAACTCCCTAGAGAACCAGGGTTCGAACACACCCCGAACAATTGAATAACAGAAGGGTATTTCCCGTTAGGTAGCATTCCAGGTGGCAGCACGATTACCCCTCACCCCTACCAAGCCCACTCAGGGGAGCGGAACCCGGACAGTGGATAGAGGGGGTGCCCAGCGATCCGCAATCATCTTATTTCTGAATCTGTAAATTAGCATCACATGAGCCACATCCTACCAATCCTCCATAGGCAACTGACAGGAGTATCTAATCAATAGCAGTCCCAAGCCCCGTATCATCATGTTACTCACGTACAGGTACCAGCATAGTAATAGATCCTCAGTCCCCATATAGTGTTCATTCTTCCTCGTCCATTCTCTCATGTGGCGGGTCAGGAACCTCCTCTCCATCCCCACCATGCTGTGCTGTGCGTTTGTATTGTTTAATGAACTCTCCCACTTGCTGGGGTTTCGTAAAAAACTTTTGCCGCCCCTGGTACGTGACTCGCAGGTGAGCTGGATAAAGCAACGCATAGTCCACCTGCATATTCTGTAGCTTGGCCTTCACATCTAGAAATTTCCGTCGTTCCTCCTGTACTATTGGTGTAAAGTCTGGATAGATAGTGAAACTGTTCCCATCGTATGAGAGTGAGTTGGCACTGCGAGCCGCTTGCAAGGCCACGTCCCTATCCCTGTAATTTAGCAGGCGAGCAATGATGGGCCTTGGAGTCATTCCAGGTTTGGGTCTGGGACCCAGTGATCTATGCGCTCTTTCCACTATAAATTGGGGCGAGAAGGCTTCTGTACCGACGGCCGCTAGCAGCAACTTCTCAACGTATTCCTCCATCCTCCCCACATTGGTTGTCTCCCGAATACCTACTATGAGAATGTTATTGCGTCTACTTCTCGCTTCCAAATCCTCATTTTTAGCAGCTATGATGCGCAGCAGGTTGTCCATTCTGGAGAGCTGCGACGTATGTTGAGTCGTGGTATCCTCGGCATCCGAGATTCGCTGCTCCGCTTCCTTCAGTCAGCCATCGTGGACTTCCAGTTTGTGAACCACAGCATCCATACGGGAGGACATCCTATCCACTTTGTCTGCTATAGTCGCAAACCCCTGACGCATCTCATGAAGGACTTCTTTAAGATCCGGTGAGGCATCTGACAGGCCTCCAGTGTCCCCACTAGCACCGGCCTGCTGCTGCTGATCCGGACCATTCCTATTCGATTTCCTGGCCGCCTCAAATGTGATTTTTGGCTGTCTCGCGTCCGGTTTCCCCATCGTCTTCGCTAGCCTATTACCTCAGTTAGCCCTCTGATGGAGTCAGTACGTCAGTGTGTCACCAGAATGTTCGGTTATGCAGGAGAGTTAGTCAGGAGCCTCCGCACATCCAGCAGGGATCCGCTAGGGTAGAAAGGTGATCCACTGTCAGTCCCTGTAGGATACTAGAACATTAATGCAGGTTGTGGCCACAGGTGTGCAACGTCACTGGAGCAGCTATTCAGCCCTATGTCATCTTTACAGTTTGCGTTAATATCCTGCACCCAGATGTATGTTCCAGGTCGATGTCCACCTAGGCCTGTGTGTCAAGCAGGACCCTCCCAATGTGCACGACGATATCCGAGCTGTTTGAAGTTATGCTCCCTCCAACAACAGTAGCAGACAAGATTCCCTCAAAGTTCCTAGGTGCAACCAGTCTCTTGACCGGGCCAGCAGGGATCGTAAGAGGCGCACCCCCTGGGCTCACAATCACAGCGCACGTATATGGGGCTTTATAGTCGCCAAGCAAATTGTGGTGTTCAACACATTAAATAAAGTAACAGGAAACTTGTGAAGTAGGAAAGTGGGTATTTATTAACCCCATCCACGAAGACCAACGATCAACTAACCTCCAGGGAGGTGTACATTCTAAGTCAGAATCTCCTGACAAGATTCCATAAATTAAAGGTACAAAGCATGTTAACACATTATCACACATCTCCCTTCCTAATAAAAACAAAAAAACAAAAGAAGGAAGAAGAAAAGATTAAACGTAATCTTTTAAGTATAAAGGTGGTCTACGTACTCTCTGACCCAACCTAGAAGAAGAAGAGGAAGGCAAACTTGGAGATACAGGGGAAGAGTAACAGGAATAACCTGAACTACATCCAACAGGATGGGCACTTACAACAGCAGGCAACCTTGAATCAACCAAAACCACACGACTGTTATTCCATATCCTTCCATCATCCGTTTTGATAGCATTTCCAAAGATTTTCACTACAGAGCGAACTTCAGTGAACTTCGACCAAGACCTACACCCAACAGGAGCTCTGATTCGAACAAGATCACCAACTTTGAACTTATGAAACAAAACAGACTTTCTGCGATCAAAATATTCCTTCCTAGAAACTTGTTTGTCCAATTCCCTACACCTCCATTCACCAATACTGTTATCAACCAAACCTTTGTTCAGCTTCATCCAACCAGGACACCACAATGTATTGGGAACTTTCCCCCTTTTTTTTTTTATGTTCACTTGTTTAATAGAGCCAATTTTATTTATATAACAAATAGACCTTATGTTTAATTTGAGGAGAAAATTTTTTTTGGGCTAAGTTTGCTTGAAAATATCAATTAACAAATGCTCTTTACTTGTTGAAAAATGTTCTTAGCTTGCTGATAAAATGTCAATTAATCAACAATGCCCTTTATATCAATTTACAATGTCTTGGAATGGTGGAATTGACTTAACTTGATGGAAAAAAAAATATCGATCAACAATGCCCTTTACTTGCTGTATAATGCTCTTAACTTGCTGATAAAATGTAAATTAATCAACAATGCCCTTTACTTGCTGAACAATGCTCTTAACTTGTTGAGAAAATGTCAAATAACAATGCCTTTGAATAGTGAAATTGTGACAAGATACAATGCTTCGACTTGAAAATAGAACTCTGTGGTATTGTGACTTGAAGAATGCGCTGAGTAGAAATAATGGAACACAGCGCTGACTAGAGATGATGGAGCGCACAGCTGAAACGCATTGAGATTGTGCGTGATACGCCCAGTTCAGGTCGTGCTTACGTCAGCTGCAATTCCCTTTCAGATTGTATGGCTCGCGCTTTTCACTGCTCGCGCTCCTCACTTTGCTCGCGCTCTTCACTTTGTTCGCACTCCTTACGTTCAGTTTATCTTTTAAAGCTCGCGCTTGATACTTTTAACTTCAAAGTTGATTTTTAGACTAAAAAGAATAATTTAACTACACTTTCGCTGAGTTTAAATGCCCACCGCTCTCCTCACCGGATGATAACACAGACGAACGTCGTGTAAACAAACAGCCGCAGGGAAGTCACTGCTTCCTTTTCTTAAACACAGCCGCTGGAGGAGGGGTGTCTTTATCTTCTTTTCCCTTCGTGTTGAGGTCTCCCGATCGTCGCCAATTTAATGTGGTGTTTAACACATTAAATAAAGTAACAGGAAACTTGTGAAGTAGGAAAGTGGGTATTTATTAACCCCATCCACGAAGACCAACGATCAACTAACCTCCAGGGAGGTGTACATTCTAAGTCAGAATCTCCTGACAAGATTCCATAAATTAAAGGTACAAAGCATGTTAACACATTATCACACAACTCACCCCCTCCAGCAGGCTCCAGGAGATGTTGCGGTTGTGACCTCGGTCTGTGTTTCGATGAAAATGTGCTCTGGATGGGAGCACGCACCTAGGAGGTGGTTGGGGAAAGCATCGGGGCCCAGCACCCCGCTCCTCAATGTCACGCCTGTCTTCCCTCGGTCTGAGCCTCCGGGGGCACGGGGAACAACCGACGTGGTCCCAAGCCCCTCGCCTGATACCTCCGGTGCTGTACGCCGTGACTCTCGCGGGTCCGCGTGCTGATTGCGGCCCTCAATTGTAGGGTAGGCCGCGGCCTCGCGTAGTGCGCTCTGCCTGGGATGCACACCGGCTTCACCGTCCGATGGTCCCTCCGAGATTTGCTCACAGTCTTGCGCCGTGTGTGCACTAGTTTCCTTGTGGCTATCAGAGTTTATATGGCCGACCTCAGTCCGCAACGTAATCTTGACCTGTGGTTATGCCGTTATGTGGAGCGGCCTAGGCGAGTCCAATGCAGGCCTCACTATCCATCCGCAGTAGTCAGGGACAGCATCAGGGCCCTGCACCCCGCTCCCCAGTGTCCCGGCCGTTATCAACTGACCTTAGCCTCCAGGGGTACGGGGATTCGCCGACGTGGTCGCTGGTCTCCCTACTGGCACCTCAGGAGCGTCGTACCAGGAACCTCTCAGGCCCCGCGTAATGGTTGCGGCCCACAGCAGCAAGACAATCCCCAGTCTCGCGTACTACGCCAGGAGGACGGTCCCACCAATTCAAGTTCGTAGTCTGGGAGTGTGCGTGCGTTATCTTCCTTGCGCCTATTAATGCAATACTGCTGATTTCAGTTCGCAGCACACACTTGCCTTGCTGCCACACCGTCACGTAGATCCGCTGATGCGGGTCGGATGTAGGCCTCCCTGTCCGTTAATCATCCACAATATCGCCAGCGCCTCCGCCTGCTCTCACAGCTCCCAAGTGAGCCAATGGTCCGCACCCGACCCTCTGTCTGCAGTTTAGGATCACTCCGGCGTAGTAGATTGTCACTGCTTGCCGATGCAGGCCGCGACCACGACTTTCGCGCCTCTCGCGGCCCAATCCCCCAGCAGCAGCCGCGAGGTCTCGTAGTACGCCCAGCCGGGACTCAGCGACGTCGTCACCTCCACCAGTCGCTCCCGCTGCAC
This sequence comes from Lissotriton vulgaris, assembly GCF_964263255.1. NCBI lineage: Eukaryota > Metazoa > Chordata > Amphibia > Caudata > Salamandridae > Lissotriton > Lissotriton vulgaris. The sequence continues at coordinate 772,355,891 of NC_141694.1, forward strand.
ACTCTGTCCCGTCTCCAGCTCGCTAGGAGGCACCCAGCAAGCTCGAATTTGGACTGCTGGCGTCTGACAGAGTATAGATCAGGAATATGTAGGTTCCACTCGATGATCTGCCAATTTAAGGATGTCTTTTAAGGATATCGATCGCCAGGCGGTGGGAGCCTCACGCAAAGGCTACCATTCACCAGTCCGCCACCTAGCGCCCCCCCGAATCGGGAGGTTCATACGGAATCTAAATTGACACACAACAGGAGATGTGTGCGAGGGTGAGGGAAGCAGAGCCCAGTTGTCTCGTAGACTGGTAGAAGTTCAGGCGATGGTTGATATAGGCTGGAGCCTGGTAATGGAGGGCTTTGTAGGTGAGGGTCAGCATTTGAACCGGCATCTCTTCTGTATTGGGGGCAAGTGGAGGTTCTTGACGTGGGGTGTGATGCGGGTCCTTTTGGGGAGGTTGAGGATGAGAATGGTAGCTGAATTCTGTATGGTCTGGAGTCTCATGAGGAGTTGGTGGTGATCATGGTGTAGAGTGTGTTTCAGTAGTCCAACAGGCTGCTGATGAGGGCTTGATTGATTGTCGTCCAGGTGTCGATGGGGATCCAGCTGAAGATCCTACACAGCATGCGAAGGAGGTGGAAACTGGTGAGGAGATTGCGTTAACCTGTTGATTCATAGTGAGTTTGTTGTCCAGGATGATACTGAGGGTGTGGGTGTGGTCTTTGCCCAATCCCCAAAGTCCACCAAGTGTTGTCACACTGTGAGGTGTTTGTCTGTGTTGAGCTTCTGGCTGTTGGTCCTCATCCCATTGGCAACATTTGACATGGCGTTTTTGAAGTTTGTTCTGGTGTTGATGGCATCTTCCATCAGTGAGAGGATGAGTTGGGTGTCATCCGCATAGGAGATGATGTTGAGTACATGGGCTTGGATGACGTTGACCAGAGGAGTCATATAGGTATTGAACAGGGTGGGGCTGACTGATGATTCTTAGGACACACCGCAGATGATGTTCTTGGGATTAGAGGTGAAAGGTGGTAGTCCGATTCAGATATTCAGAGATAGCTTTGTTTTTTAGTAACATTTTATGAATCATATTACCTCTAAGTGTGGCTTTGAGTGCATCCCTTTTTATGATTGTGGATGTGTCATCAGTCTGATTAGGTATAAGGAAGTGGCCAGTAGCCAGTTATTTCTTCTCTATTGCCAGCATCCTCAAGTAGGCCATCAGTTAAGCGCCATTGTTGAGATGAAGGGTAGGGTCATTCAAAGTAAGTTCCAGTGATACACATGCATGTCTGAAATTACTGTTGGTTCTAATTTTGGAGATTGGGACTGATGGAGTAAGCAATTACTAACCATTATATAGTCTTGCCTTGACAAAGAGTGGTATGGAGAAGAGTAAAATGTATAATCACTCCCTACGGGCTATATTGCTGCCATATGTCAATTAAGTTATTATTACTGCGGGTGGGGGCGTGGCCTGCTGTGCAGCGGAATGGCCGATCTTTGTGTGCGCACAGCCGGCCGGCAATAAATCCTGACTTAATCCTGCACTTTGGATAGACGCTGAACTGTCCAGACCCATTTCATGCATGGCTGAATGTGCGTGGACTCTTATGGGGGTGATCCGAAGTTCCGCCATAACCCTGGAGCCGAGATATGCGGAGGCAAGGGCGCTGGACAACTGCGTGAATCAGGCTGACCTGCAGGCGGGGAGCATCGAAAATTGAGCCTGAGGCTGCTGGAGGGCCTCAGGCCAAATACTCCTTGCAGAGTGACTGCCTGACTTCTGCCGGCTGAACCGGGGCCCGTGATGCGGCTCCCTGTGGGCAGGGTGTGGAGAACTGCTGCGAACCCGAGTGCCCCTGTGTGGAGATGGAGCTGAACGTGGGGTGAATGTTTAAAGCCGCCTTGCGCACAAGCCCCTATTAGCGGCTTTGGGGAGCTGCGAAAATTGAGCCTGCGCCTGCTGGCGGGCTGCAGGCCGCTGGTGGTTAGTGAAGCGGTCGTTACGTCCTTGCCGATAGAACCTGGCGCTCCGGGGACGGGCTGCAGAGTGCTGAGAAGTGTCTGCATACCCCTAAACTGTGAGTAGGTGCTGCAGGGGAGGAAAAACGCTCAACAACACCCTGCAAGTGGGCCCCTGACCGCCATTTTGTGGCGCACATTAACACTGTTCGTGGCAACTCCTCCCACTGTGGGCCCGCTGTAAATACTGCCCGGGTTGTCATTGAGGTGGCACGCTGACAGTGTGTATCGGACATTGCTTGAGACGCTGTGGGTCTCATGAGCGGCCTCCCACCTGGCAATAGTATTAGAACAGAGCCACCCAATAATCCCCCCGGGACTGGGTTGTATTAACAATATAAGCTAGATGTCCAGGAAGGAATCATTCCACAATATATTCTTATACTTCTTTGTGTCACATTCGTGAAAACCCAATTAACTATGGCGACCAAAGGGCTTCGCAAGCAACACTCAAAGTTGTTTCAAAAATAGAATCTTTTTAATATTTTCTGTTTTTTAGTGTATGAATAACTTGTTTTTAGACAATCAAGGTCTGGCAACACAAGTACTACCACGATAAGTATAACAAAGTAATCTTGTAGTACATAAACACCTTCAGCAAATAATGTGGATACATACAAAGAACCACATATAAATAAATTATACAGAGTAGAATTCACACATTGAATTTTAAGTGAATTAAACGCTATATTGCATAACAGGTGTTAGGCGTCGACGTTTCGGTCCTCATTGGTCATAACGATCCGAAGGACCATCTTCAGGACAGAAGAGTTGCACAGAAGAATGGGTTTGATACGCAACACGGGTCGTTGGATCAAAAGGCCACCAGATGCCTAGTTCAGTTGCAGATCAACGGCTCCACAAAGGAACACGGACAGTGTCGGTTAGAACATGTAGACCAACTCACACTGTCAAATCAATCCAGTAACACAGCCATATTTAAAATGAACAGGAGGCTGCGGTTGAAGCAAAATTAGAGCACAGATAATAACTCTATCAATATTTGATCATTACTATGTATAGACCCTGAGCAGCTATCTGGGGATGATGAACCCAAGACAAGGACTATATTGTGTTAATGGAAAGTAAGACCCATTCAAGCCATTCTTAAGTGTGTCAGGTTTCAGTGGTTAGTCATGTGATCTTCTCATTTGAGAAGACTATATGTGCACTAAAAATGCGCCTTATACCTAGGTGACCAAAGAAGGAGCAAGTAACCTTACGAACAAGGGTAAAGATTGAAACACCCAGTAGACCAACTAGCATCTGAAGGAATTGGCATACACAGTTAAGCCCTATCCAGTGACTAAACTTTGACTCCATTGGTATGTATATGGACTTAAACTTGATCTATAGAAAGAGTGCCATTTAAACACAGACTTAACTAAAAACCCTGATTTGTTAACCTATTCAGGCATCATTCGAGCCCGTGTCGAAGTAATATGCTGCGCATATTGAAAGTCACAAGTATAAACTAGGACACCATGAACACGAGTCTCCCCGTTTTAAGTAAGTGTAATACAAGACCACTCTAGGTCCTCCTTATTCAGGAAGAGAGGCAAGATTATTCATACATTTTCCTCTATAATTTCAGAAATTGTGGCTTATATATCCATAGTACCACAAAGAAGATAATTAGAAACTTTTTGTTGAGAGGTCCAGATTCCAGAGTGAACGACCCACAACATAATAACCTAAGTAAGAATGCCAGTTATAAGAATAACTAAACTATACCAGTGACACAGTAGTAAAAATGTACACAACTAGACAAAATGCACTCTCAATTAGCTGAACAACACTAACTGTATGTATTAATTTTTTAGAAAGAAGATATATTGTTTTTAAAGATACGTCTGTCCTGAAGAAGGTGTTATAATACCACAAAGCACCGAAACGCGTCGACAAAGGACTGTTTTAATCATTTTATTATTAATGTGATGTGATTATATATTGATTTGTGATTTTTGCGGAGAATCAATTTGCATATGAAGTAGTGACTCTGAGTTGAAAACCGTAATAGGAATTGTTATTTGAATCGCTGAGATATGTACCAGAGTTCACGATTATAAAATGTTACATAATATGTGATGTACAAAAAGGTTTTAATGACAAAACAATTATTTTTATAATTAATAAAATTTGAGAGACAAAAGTAAATTTAGTGTTGTGTAGCAATAATTATCTGTGTCACTATTAAGCACAAAACCAAGGTAATTTGTGTGTAGGCCTTTTGGTCACTGATAAGAAGTAAACAACACAGAAAGGAACTTTCTTTTTTTATGATGTAGTTTTTTTAGATGCCACTAAAGCTTTTGATACACTTGAGTGGCCATATTTGTTTGCCTTATTGGGTCGTATGGGATTCAGCACACTTTACTTCAGTAGAATACGGTTGCTATATACCCTACCCAGCGCCCGGATCAGGGTGAACTGGTTATTATCTGATCCTTTCCCCATATCATGAGGCACAAGGCAGGGCTGCCCCCTTTTCCCGCTACTGTTCGCAATAGCAATGGAGCCCCTGGCCGCCCATATCCAACAACATCACACGGCGCGTGGCATAGGATTTAACTCCAGGAGCCTACTCATATCATTATATGCCGACGACGGGACCCTTTATCTTGTTAACCCAGAAGACAACCTGGACCCAATTTTGCGGGAATTTTTTAGTTTTGGCAGCCTGGCTGGGATTTTTGTGAACTGGGTGAAATCCGTGATATTCCCCCTGACGGAGAGCACGCCACAGGTTTCTTCCGAATATCCCTTAAAGTGGGAAGCTAAGGCGGTCAAATACTTGGGTATATGGATGTGCCGGTATATACAGGAGACTGGAATCTATGCTATGGGAGAGCTGTCATGTGTTTGGAGGAGAAGGTTAAGATATGGGTGAAGCTGCCACTCTCCCTTACTGGGAGGATAGCATTGGCTGAAATGGTCATTTTGCCAAAATTCCTGTATTTGTTTGCAAATATTGCGAACCCCCTCACGTCGCATTTTTTTATCACTCTCAAGTCGCATCTTGTTTCCTTGGCATGGGCGGGTGGACAGGCTAGGGCATCCTGGGACATGTTGACACTTCCATTGCATCAGGGAGGTATGGGCTCTCCAGACATGCATCTCTGTGCGTTTTGCGCTCAGGCTCAATTTTTGCATTTCTGGGTACACCTGACGCCCTTCCAACCCCATGTAGCAGTAGAACAAGATGCTGTAGCACCTATCCCACTTAAAGTAGCTATTTGGAAACCGGCACAGCGTCCTAGGGGGGATAAAGACACCGCTGGAATGCTGAGATGGGCATAGGAGGAGCTGCGTATAAGGGTGGGAGTCCCGGTACTATATGCCTCTTCGATTTTGACACAAAATCCACTGCTGCCCTGTATTAAAGATGGGATTAGCAAGGCCCAGGAACAGAAAATGCAACTTCACACTTTTGCTGATCTGTTTCCCGATAATGAATTTAGACCCCCTCCCCGACAGCGGACTAAGGCCAGACGGTGCCCTTCGCTGAGCTATTCTTGTATCATAAGCTACGAGCGGCGTGCCGTGCCCTTAGCAGGGACTTCCCGTCGGCTCCCCCAAGTTTTCCCACACTGGAAAACCTGGTAGGATCCCCTCTCCCCACAAACTAGTCACACAGAACTCAACCCCATTAGTTAAGCCTAAATCCTTGCAATATTGGAACGACGACCTTCCCACCCCACTAACCGAAGCTCAATGGGAATTCTGTTGTGGACAGCTTACAGAACTTTCTCCCAACTACAGACTTCCCCTGATTCATTTTAAATATTTGCCCCTATTCTATAGAACACCCATAAGCTTGCATAGGATGGGGCTCAGGGAGGACAATAGCTGCTGGCGCTGTGGGTTTTCTCCTGCTTCGTTTTTGCACGTGGCATGAACCTGTCCAATACTCACAGACTATTGGTCTAGGATTTTTATCTCAGTAAACCAAATTGTTGGGAGTTCGGAGGCTCCCTCTCCCATACCAGGCTTATTGGGATAAGTCAGGGATAACCCGCCCAAGTCACGTAAATTGCATGCATTGCTTTTACTATTTGCCAAACGGCAGGTTGCAGTACATTGGGGTAGGAGGAGGGCACCATCAATTAAAGGTTGGCTTGCCAATGTCACCTATGGCCACACACAACTAAATACATTCTGGAAACTTATGCCACCTACTTCCCGACCTCGTGATATTTGGGAACCTTTCTTGAAATGGGTACAGGTACAAAAAGATGTTGCTGAGGCGGAAAAGGCTAGACACTTGCAAACCATTGAGTAGATGGGGAGGATACGCGGGTATCACATGTTCTGTGGCAGACCCTTATTTCTGATACTTTGTGGAAGGAGATGATGATTGTATATGTTTATTCGGGATCGTAAGACTTCAGCAAAAGTATTATGATATATTGAATTCGGACACTCATATGTATATATTCTTCTGTCAAAGAGCCCTCGTAGCTACGTACCTAATGCAACTTTAAATCACTGATGTAAGCATGACTTAACCAACTATTGAATAATATACTAATGTTTGCTTTATGCCTGCACCAAATCTCATAATTGATGTAACAACAAACTGGCTTGTTCTGTTGTTGTAATGTTTTGTATCTTAACAAAATGCTAATAATTTTTTTTTTTTAAAGTTAATATTATTGCAGCACATTTTCCTTTGTTTATGAGATCTGTTACTAATGAATTTGTGTGCAGAAATTCTGTTAAGGTTGCCATCTATTGGAAGATTGAAGTCTTCTCATATTATTACCCCTAGATCGTCTGGGAGTTCTGTTATTCGTTTATCAAGGTCCTTCCAAAAGGCCACCGGGTCATCATTTGGCACATAGACATTAACAATATAAAATTTTAGGTCCCTTTTCTCAACCCTGGCAATGAGCCATCTACCCTGCTGGCCATGTGTGTGAGATAACACAGAAATGTTAGATTTTGGGATTTTAAGGTGAGAACCCCATTCTTTTTCTGCAGTGCTAGGGAGATGCCAATATCCGCAATACATGGTCTATAAAATGTTGCCTCTTGGCAGGCTTTTAACTGGGTCTCCTGCAGTATGATAATATCTCTCTTCAGTTTGTTATAATAATCTGCAATTGTTCTTTGTTTAACTGGGTCATGAAGACCCTTTGTATTCAGGGAGAGTATTTTAAGTGGTAGAGACATTATGTTGGTTTGGATTGTCTTGATGTGGTAAAAATTCTTCAAGGGTAAGTGTTATGTTATGCTATGTTATGTTATATTTGTCTTGTATAGCGCACGGCTACTCAAAGAGTGTCCGGGCGCTTTATTGCAGACCTGTACCAAAACATAACAAAGAAAATAGCAGAGAGTAAAAGACCATAAACAGAAAGTCAAGACTCATATCTAAAGAGTAAAAAGCCAGGTTTTCAGGCCCTTCCTGAAAGCCAACAAATTGGAGGTGCTGCGCAATGTCACTGGTAAAGTATTCCAAAGCTGTGGTGCCAGCAACCTGAAGGACCGGCCCCCTGTACGTGCTATTTTTACACGGGGGACCACGGCGAGAAACAGAGACTCAGATCTCAGGGAACGGGCAGGGCGATAGAAAGCCAGCCTCTTTTGGAGATATTTTGCTCCAGAAGGGTGAAGAGCCTTATGGGCCAAGGTCAAGGCCTTAAAAACTATCCGCTTCCGGATGGGCAGCCAATGAAGTGACTGCAGGAGGCCCGAAGTTATAGCTCGGCCGGGTAGTCCAAAAATGGCCCGTGCTGCCGAATTCTGGACCACCTGCAGCCGTTGCAGAAGATACTCCTGCAAGCCGAGATAAAGGACGTTCGAATAGTCCATTCTCGAGCCAATTATGGCCTAAACCGTAATCTTCCTATGATCCTCCGGGAGCAGAGGAAGAAACTTGCGGAGCATCCTGAGGAGGCCAAAGCAAGTACCAGTGAGGCCCAGGATCTGGGATCTCAATGTCAGACCATTATCGATCTTGATCCCCAGATTCTTGGCTAGCTGGGAAGAGCCTGCTGGAGGAAACATATTGGCAGGCCACCATTCCTGCCAATCTGGGTCCGATCTGCAGCCAAAGAAGAGTACCTCCGATTTATCCGAATTGCACTTGAGGCTGTTAAGCTGGAACCAGTTAAAAACAGCTCAAGGCAGCCGCGGATACTCTCTCCGTCAAAATCTACTCCTTTCCTGCACGTAAAGAGGACTGGGTATCATCGGCGTAGGAAACGATCTGGGCCCCGAAAGATTCCGCCAGTGCCGCCAGGGGGGTCATAAAGATGTTAAAAAGAGTCGGGCTCAACACTGAGCCCTGCGGGACTCCGACTCCCAATGGCGGCATCTCGGCAGAGCAGGAAGAGGCCCAGACCGTTTGTCGACGCCCAGCCCAAAAAGATCTAAACCAGCTGAACACCGTCCCCCTCAGACCGATCTCATAAAGTTTGGCGAGAAGACCCTCATGGGGGACGGTGTCGAAGGCCGCCGACAGATCAAGCATCACAAGCATCGCTTTGCCTCCTGAATCCAGTACCTCCTTAATTGCCTCTGAAACTTCCAAGAGCGCCGTTTCGGTGCTCAAGTTGGTGCGGAAGCCGGATTGGGTGGAATGCAGCAAATCATGGGATTCCAAATAGATGGAGAGCACAATATGAGCGTGCTTCTCCAGGATCTTAGCAAAAGCGGGCAGGAGAGAAATGGGCCTGTAATTGGCCAAAACCTCCACATCCAAGCCAGGCTTCTTGAGCAGAGGGATGATCATCGCCTGCTTCCAGGCCTGCGGGACCACCCCCTCACTCAAGGAGCGGTTCAAAATGGGATTCACAATGGGATTTATGACTTCTGACACCTTTGCCAGAAATTTGGCAGGGCACGCGTCAAGAGGCGATCCAGATTTAAGGTTGGCCATAAGTTCCAAGGACAAGGAAACTGAGAGTGGGGGAAAGTCTGAGGAAACAGAAACTTTATGTGGCCAGTGTGTCCCCCCCTTGCACCCTATCCACGTACCTATGCTCCATGTATGTACATGTTATCATGTAATTCCCATCCCGTGCCTGTCATAATAATGCCCCTGCATTTCCGTCTAATGTTAGCATGTCAGTTATTAGGCCTTCCATGAATGAAACGTTAATTCTGCACTGAGGCCTACGTTGCCAATGCATTTACATGGTACACGTTTAAATATCGAGAAGCACACGTTTTGTGGCCCAACCGAGCCAGGCCCTGAATTATGGCTCCGAGCCTTTACTGTCTCTGAAAGCTGCAGTTTAGGTATGCATCCCTGACCTCTCCCTCACTTCCTGCTCAGCCGAGAGGTGCCCAGCCTGGCCTGCCTGCCAAGACGGTATTTTGCCTACAATTACCTGCTCAGCCTCCGCAAAAACACATTCCAGTCTAGTGAAATAGGTAAACATGTTCCGCCTGCAGAGCATAGGGCCTAGCCTTCCTGTCTCCATGCAAGTGATTTACTGAACCCGTTGCCATAGTAGGCCCATGGCCCCACGCAATGCACAAAGAAGTATATGCACACACTAGCATTTAGTGATGAACAGCCTCTACTCGAGAGACCTTTATGTCAGACAATACATCCTCCAAACACACGATATCAGATATGCCAAAGGTGCAGGTCGTTCTGACATCCCAGATTCCAGACTCCTCTACTAGTGCTAAAGTCAACCCCCAGCTCTCCCCAGTTACACGTCAATGTCACGTCATGACCAGTTGCGCGCACATGTAGGGTAAAGGTTTCTGCTGACCCTGCAGACCTCCTCTATGCATCCACCCACCTATGACACATCTATGACTCACCAAGTGAACGCTTATGTACACACCTCTTTACACGCCTTCTTTTACGCCCATGTGTTCTTATCTCTCTCTTTTCACTTGCTCCGCCTGGAGTGTTCCGCCTACCCTATTCATTACAATTGTATGGTTTTACTATATATAATGTGTGATGTTAATAAAACGTTAGATATCCCTTCCTGAACCTTAATGGTGATGGAACCCGATTCTCATTGACTCGAGTCATTCGAATTAAAGCCCTTTTGACTCAGATACCACGGACTCTGCCTCTCATTTTCATGAGTTATCCTTATTCTTTATTAATGTATAGAAATTATGCCCGGGTAATTTTATTTACCACATAAATCTGGCGCCCGAATAGGGACGAGTCCTCTTCCCCACGCGCCGGTGATGTAAGCGCAGCCCCCTGACCCCTTCTATAGCCGTGACGGACCCTTTCTGTGCACATTCGCGCGTTTTCCTGCTAACTCCCTCAGGCCCACGGAGGAGACGGAGACTGCGACCTGGCATCCACACGAGGCGGTGAGGATTGCGGACTGTCCCGACCAGAGCCCAAGCCGAGAGAGCAAGGTCCGAGGTATCCCGAGGCCCACCTGTTCCGAGGCGCATGCGCAGCAAGAAGCCGTAGCAGTCCAGTCCAGTATCGAGTTTCCGAGGCCTTCAGTTTTGCTTCCCGGTGAGTACCGTTGTTGGGAACGCATATAGACAGGTTCATTTAGTTGTGCCCGGTCAAGACGGGTCTGGGTAGACAGATCCGGTATAGACGTGTCCATTCCGGTGGATACGGTAAAGACGTGTCTCTTTATGAGACCGGTATGACTGTACTGTTCTAGCAGTGCATCCAGTAAACAAGGTTTATATTAGGATTTCTAGGATTGTGTTATTTTATGTACTAGTTAGTATCTGTTTCTAATGTTTTAATGTCGTGGTATGAATGATTGTTTACAGTCTATTATTGTGCTTATTGTGTTTTCATTCAAGCTAGTTCAAACATGCCATTGTTTTCGAAATTACGTCAGATAGGAACCAGGAAGGGGATACTCGAAGAGGCAGTTCCCGTCCCGCCTAGGGACACTCCTGGACATTTTATGTATCACAAGCATGGCCTAGATGCCATACTGTACTTAGATTGATGGGTAGATTACACGAAGGATCTGGAAGAGAAATATAGATGGCCTGTCTCAGGGACATGGGATGCTGAGTGCATCATGAGAGTAGAGGAAGCACTGTGGAAAAAGAAAGCTAGACAATCCCAGAAAGATGCCATAGAGTTGTGGCGTAAAGAATCACATAGAAGAACAGAGAAAGAAATCCAGAAAGCAGAAAGAAGTAGAGAAGCATCAGAAAAAGCCAAGGAGAAAGAGCTACAAGAAGAAGGTGAACGGTTTAAGGCAGAACAATTAGATAGACAAAGAAATGCCCTTATTAAAGGCATGTACCCCCTCCTCGCCGAGGGCCTACCTAAAGTGACCCAGGAAGTACCCAGTAACTTGCCGCCACCATTGATCCCGACTAAACTCCGTAGTCATAAACAGACCGCAGCGGATATTTTTCTTTCTTCCTATCTAGACAACGCTGCTCCAGAATATGTAAATGTAAATTTACCTGTTCCTCCCAACCCTACTAATCCTGCCACCCTCCCTACTAATCCGTTTCGCACAGCACCCGTAGTACAAGATCAACCCGCATTACCAGCGACAGCGCTGGCAGTAAAAGCCGATTCAAGCCTGGGCGACTCAAGTCAAGGAGCATCGGGAGGGGGGCCTTCTAGTGATATACTGCACACCCCACTACCAGTAAAACGAACACTACGAGAATTAGCACTACAACACACGCCAAAACCAGCGACATTAGCTACCCTTAGACAGTCCCTCACCGATTGTATATATGATCCAGTACCAGGTGAGGGCACAATGCTCATATACTCAATACGATTAAGACGCGTTGCAGACTATTTGATTATCCTACCAGGCATGAAGGACCATTTAGACAGAATATACCACTTCATTCGAACGGGGGAGGGACCAGAAAGTATTCACGAGGCCATGGCACATAGAAAAGTGGAGCTTCAACGTATGCTCTTACAGTTTTTGGTTAATTGTTTGATCAGGGAACAAGACCAGCCAAATAAAGAAGTAACTAAAGGTATGATGAATTGGAGTGACAATATAGCTATGGGTAAACATGATACACAGAATAAAGTAGAAACCATGTACAGGAAAATTTGTAAAGAAATACTTGAGATACACAAGAATGAACAGGCCGAGAAACAAGCTGAGGAAGAAGACGACGAAGTCTCAGAAGACGATGATGCAGTAACAGGGGAAATGAATAAAATAAATTATGTAGGTAGAGCCAGACCGTTTGATAGACCCATACGCCTAGAAAACACTACACGTCCTCTCTCTCCAATACCAGACCGATATTCCCTTGAACACCTGTTCCAAGCTACTGAACATGCACTGAAAAAACGAGTAGGGAGTAGCGAACTTAGTACTATGCATGAACAGGAACTAGCCCGGTCAGCAGTCCAATGGGCTGGAAATTCTACCATATATAAGGATGACGTAGTAGCCCAAACATTTTTGAGTCTTTCTCCGGAAGAACAGCGTTTAGCTGGTATTTACATGATTCAACATCTCATCACACTGTACGAAAGTCAGCATTCTGATCCAGGACCCTTGTATAAATGGTTAGAGGATCTACTCCTAGCAAGATGGAGAGGCCTAGGTACCGAATTAATTAATGTCATTCTAGATCAACGACATAAGTACTTGACTTTTCTGACCCCGCACTTGATTCCTGCTCCACCCCGAGAAAGAAAGACTTTTTACATAGACAGACAGAATCCCCTACGAGAGGTTCATCCCGTTAGAACTACAGGGGGTGAGCTTCAACGAGTATATGTTTACACACCCTTGACGAAAATGGAATTATTGGAAATGAAAAAATGACTGCCCTGTCACGATAAAGATCCAGCAGGGTTCCACCGTGAATTAAAAGACATGCTCCGCATGGGGGAGTATACGTACACTGATACGATTAAAATGTTGAAAGTATTGTTACCAGCAGGCATAAATGAAAAACTGAAAGAAAAAGAGTGGGAGGTGGGAGAGAAAAAGATTAACTGGACAGAATTAGAGGATGAAGATAATACACGAACCCCTGGTACTGGTCTCAGGGAAAAAGCTAAAGAGTTACCCGAGCTATTGATACAGGTTTTGCCGAGATTATTGACTACTAAAAAGGAAGATTGGGACGCTATTTCAGCCTGTAAACAGAAACAAGATGAAGATACTAGTGATTTTTATTCCAGATTCGAAAAATGTTTTATTATTAACAGTGGCCTGAAGACAAGTAGTGAATCGTATCCACATCTTTTTGTGACCAAATTAGTAGAGAATTCTTTACCACAGATCAAAAATAGAGTACTAAAGGTTGAGAGTACCTGGCAAGCTAATAGCCCTTCCCAAATGTTACAAATGTTACAGTACCATCAGAACCGAATTAGAGAAGAACAGGAACACGAAAAGAGACGCATGAAAGACACGAAAATGAAAGTACTAGTTGCTCAGTCAGTTCCAGCCGATGGCCAGAAGAAGGGCACGGCACCTGTCAAAGGGAACTGTAACTACTGCAAACAGCCAGGTCACTATATAAATGAATGTGCTGTCCTGAAACACAATATAGCTACAGGCAAGACGAAAGAAAGACCGCGTCCCCCTAGACAGGAACACATCCCGCAGAACACGCAAACTCCACAGAACGCGCAACAGACAGTAGCTGTACCCCAACCCATTGCTGCCGCACAACATGTCACACAACAAATGTACCAGTATGCACAGTCAGATTACCCAGATTATCAACAGTGTTCATGAAACAGCCTAGAGAGGGAGGTTAGCTTGCCCCTTATCGAGGTTCCTGTAGATCAAGAGGGTCCCTATGTGCATAGTCATGTATTGGGGAAAGACAGAAAATTTCTGATTGACACAGGGGCGAGCAGAACTACCATCAGTCATGACGAGGTTCCAGGGGCACCCCTCTCAGGCTCACAGAATATTTCCCTGTGATTTTCAGGAAAGCCTATTGTTAACGAAGTGTCAAAGCCAGTTTCCCTAGAAGTTGGTCCATTGTCCCGTACTACAGACTTGTTGCTTACTAAATCATGTCCAGAAAACTTGCTTGGTATAAAAACACTGAAAGAACTAGGAGCAGTGATTTGTTATTCTCCGGAAGGAGTGAGATTGTTTTAACGTGATTTTAAAGGACATTATGTGTTGAGATATTTTGACCCCAGACTCCAGAATGTACCACAGCCTTTATGGGCACAAGGTCCGACTGATGAAGGTTACATGCACATTACACCATACCGTGTCACACTCAAACAAGGAGTTGTACTGCCACGAATCCGACAATACAAGTTACCACCTGAGGCTGTAGTTGCATTGCTGAAAATTGTTGACGAACTCATTGCACAAGGAGTGGTTGTAGAAACTGACTCAAATATATGTAATTCTCCTATCATTCCGATTCTTAAACGAACCGACCCAAATGCACCACCGGTTTACAGATTAGTGATTGACCTCCGAGAACTAAACAAATGCATACTACCCCAGTACCCAGTGGTCCCAGACATTTCTTCACTACTGACTACCATTGATTCCGAAGCGACGTTCTTTACTGTAATTGATCTCAAGAACGCCTTCTTTAGTGTCCCGATCCATCCGGAGAGCCAATATCTCTTCGGATTCTGTTTGAATGGCCGAAGCTTCAAATTTGCAAGGGCTCCTCAAGGGTTCACAGAAAGCCCTAGTATTTATAGTCAAGCATTGAAAAGACAACTAGACAGTATTCACATGCCTACTGACACTGCATTGCTCCAATACGTTGATGATCTTTTGATCACAGCACGGACAGAACGAGACTGCGAACGTGCATCACTGACAGTCTTATACTTCCTGGCAGAAAAGGGGCACAAAGTGTCCCCTTCGAAGCTACAATTCTGTGTCCAGCAAGTTGTGTACCTTGGTCACTTGCTGTCCAAGAGGGGTAGACAGTTGACACCTGACCGCATTCAGTTAATTGCACATCTTCCACAGCCCAAGACACAAAAGGAAGTACGGGCCTTCATTGGCCTCACTTCTTACTGCAGACAATGGATTCCACAATACGCATATCTAGCCAAACCACTCATACAATTGACAACACAGGAGGCAGCGACTTCGACTGTCCTCCCTTGGACCCAAGAACATACACTTGCATTTGATGAATTAAAGAAAGCCCTATGTCAAGCACCAGTTTTAGCGACACCATGTTACAGCAAACCTTTTACACTTTTTGTCACTGAACGCGATGGCACAGCATTATCTGTTCTTACACAAGATCAGGCAGGAAAACACAAGCCTTGTGCTTACTTTTCTAGTACATTGGATCCAGTGGCCCAGGCTCTGCCTGCGTGCCTCAAATCAGTTGCAGCAACAGCTCTAGCAATCAGACAAAGCGATTCCATAGTGTTAGGACATCCTCTGACAGTACAAGTACCACACTCGGTGGAAGTTCTCTTGAACAGGACACAGACACAGCACCTGACCATAGCAAGACTGACAGGATATGAACTGACATTGTTCCAGCCACACATAGATATCAGACGTTGCAATATCCTAAACCCTGCTAAACTTTTACCCTCGAGCACAACAGACCCTGCACCACATGACTGCGTAGAAGTAATTAACACAGTGACGAAGCCAAGACAAGACTTGACTGACATTGCATTACCCGACCCAGACCTGACACTTTATGTGGATGGTTCATGTATGAGAACAAGCACAGGAGAGTTAGTGGCCGCATATGCAGTGACCACCGATACTGAAGTCATAGAAACACATCGTATTGACACCCTGTCTGCTCAAGCAGCAGAGCTCATCGCTCTGACCCAAGCCTGCATACGAGCCAAGAACCTGAAAGTAAACATATACACAGATTCACAGTACGCATTCTGAGTCGTTCACGATTTCGGTGTCCTCTGGCAAGTGAGAGGTTTTCTGGCCTCTCATGGGGCCAAGATTCAGCATGGTCTCCTCATTCAAGCTCTGTTAGATGCAATACACTTGCCTACGGCCATAGCCGTCATGAAGTGCAAAGCACATACTAAAGTCACTGACACTATTTCCCAGGGTAACGACCTGGCAGATCGAACAGCTAAACTTACAGCACAGACTCAAACAGATATTCCAACTGACACGACGAAGACTGAAGTACTATCACTGACAAATTGCATGACAGTCAGGGATCCCTCACAAGATGTACTCGACATACAGACACATGCCACTCCAGACGAAATCAAGAAATGGACTCAACAAGGAGGGGTCCAGACAGATCAGGGATGGATGACAAAAGGCAAAGCAACGTGGTTCCTCCCTGACTCCATGGTTCAAGTTATCATTAATACCGCACATAGTCCAGCACACTTAGGAGAGAAAGCCATGTTAGACAGTATACAGAACATCTGGTTCAACAAGCATTTACGTGCAGCAGCGAAACAGAAAGTGCGTACCTGCATGATCTGTTGTCAGTTCAATCCAGGCAAAGGCATTCCCGTGGAACAAGGTGGATTTCATCCTCCTGACCACCCTTTTGAAGTCCTCCAAATGGATTATATTCAGATGGATAGATGTCGAGGATTCAAGTATGTCCTCGTAGTCGTATGTGCACTATCTAGATGGACAGAAACGTACCCAGTTCCAGATTACACTGCTGTGACCACTGCCAAGCAGTTGGTCCGTGAATTCTTCCCGCGATACGGCTTGCCCCGTGTCGTGTATTCAGATAATGGACAGCCATTTTCTTCCGAATTGATGAAACAAGTATCTCTTCTGTTAGGGTACCAGTGGAAATTCCATTGCGTACGACATCCAGAGGCAGCAGGTCTCGTCGAGAGACACAATCAGACTCTTAAAACACGACTAGCGAAGGTCTGTGCAGAAAAAGGCGTGGATTGGATGGTAGCCTTGCCGGTTGCCCTCTTTTACATGCGTATGGTAGCTCATTCCAGAACCGGACTATCCCCGTACGAGGTGGTTTTTGGTAGACCGCCGAATATGTGGGGTACGCCTATGCCGCGCAAAATTACTGATGTTGACAGTAACATGCTGACAGATTACCTGGCTTCCTTGATGTCTGCACTACTCTCTTGTTGTTCACAGGTTGCAGCTGCCTTTCCGGACAACACCCAGGTGAAGAGCCACGAAATTGTTCCAGGAGACCTGGTTTGCATCCGCAATTTTGACCGATCAAGCCCTCTGGAGCCCCGCTGGCGTGAGCTGAAGTTAGTGTTGTTAACAACGAGGACCGCCGTCAAGGTCGAGGGCCGCAAAGGCTGGCTCCACGCCCATCATGTGAAGCGTTTCCATGGACTTGGCCCGGTAAAGGATTCTAAGGACTGTTTCGCGAAGGTTCCTGAGAACTGTTCTGATATTGACATTAAACTCCCTTTGCTAGAAAAGACTCCGCAACAGGATTATAGACAGAAGCTACGGTCTAGTAAGTCAGACAGCGTTTAATTGTTTAAGTCCCCCTCGGGTGAAGCGGTTAGACAGGTTCCTGACATGTATAAGATCGTAGACCCAATGAGTCAGAGAGATAGGCGGACAGAATTGAAAGAAAAATACTGCAAGAATTTACGCAGTAGATGCATAGTAACTCTGATCATTATGTTTTTCCTGAGTATATCGATTATATGTATAAGCTTGACGCTACATGTTTTCTTTCCTCCTATTGGTTCACATATACATTCTTCCTTCAATGACACTGTAGAGCACACTTTCAGTGACCTGCCACCCCATGAACTATCATATCGACTAGCACTGCGCAACAACACTTTTATCCGTATGTTACACCATTCTCATCAGACCAGCAATGTAACGAATTGCTGGGTATGTGGCCGACTCCCACCTTATCAGAAAATGAAGGGAGCTCTGCCCCTCTTTCCTTATCCGTTTTCGCACAATGGTTCGTGCGGGGCATGGTTTGCTTTAATGTCATCACTAGACAGTAAGTCCACAGTTTCCCAGAGCGATTGGATATGGGGAGACCTGAATACAGTTATGAATTAGGCATGTTTTCCCGATAAAGATGGTTTTCCCCAAAGGAAAGGAACAGATCTAGAAAATGAAGTGTACGAATTAGGAAATGTTTCCCTTAACCTCATGATTCTGAACGTCCAGTCCGAGACCAATACAGGTTCACCGTTAATAACAGTTTTACCAGTGAAAGGTGAATTATGCGTTAGGAAAAATGGTTCAGTACACCTAGGACACAGTGATTGTAATACTGTTGTCGAATTCAGTGATAAAGGAAAGTCTACTTTCAAAGCTTCCCGCCATTCCTATTTTATTTGTGGTCAGACAGCTTATGTACGACTGCCCTTAGATTGGGGTGGAACGTGTTATATTGCGTTCCTACTGCCACCTGTTTTTCTAGCCCCATCCCATTATCATCGAGATTCCCAACTTATACATGTAAGACATAAGAGGGAGATCGAGTCCCCAATTGTCGATCAGACTGAGACAGCATTGGAGCAATATACAGATTTCAATAAAGGATTCTTTTTCTTCATAGGTCCTATCCAAAACAGTAAATTAATACGTAGATTAACCAGAACATTGGAAGCAGTAGTGAACGAGACTACTTCTGCCTTAGGAAACTTGACCGAAGAGCAGTCTGCTATGAGACTTGTTGTTCTTCAGAACCGCCTTGTTCTTGACGTCATCCTGGTCGATAGGGGCGGAGCTTGTAGAGTGATCGGCTCCAGTTGTTGTGTTTTCATTCCTAATAACGCACCATCAGTGTATGCAGCAATAACAAGGCTCCATAAGATAGCTCACGAGATGCACCAGAGCCCAGGCACCTGGACTTGGTCCGGTTGGCTCTGGAATGTGATATCAGCCTGGGGATGGAAAGTATTGTCATTCCTAGGAATAATACTGCTCATAGTATTCAGTTGCTGTCTCTGTCTGCAATGTGGCCCAGCGATTTGCGGCTTGTGTGCCACTGCCTGTATTCCCCGTCCACGTTCACGTTCCCGTGCACGAATGAAAAAAGACGAGCAAATGATGCTGTATGAACAAATAGATGGTCTCATGAAAATAGATGTATCCTAAAGGGCGCAGTAGGGGACAAGGAGGGAATGAGGAAACAGAAATTTTATGTGGGCAGTGTGTCCCCCCCTCGCACCCTATCCACGTACCTATGCTCCATGTATGTACATGTTATCATGTAATTCCCATCCCGTGCCTGTCATAATAATGCCCCTGCATTTCCGTCTAATGTTAGCATGTCAGTTATTAGGCCTTCCATGAATGAAACGTTAATTCTGCACTGAGGCCTACGTTGCCAATGCATTTACATGGTACACGTTTAAATATCGAGAAGCACACGTTTTGTGGCCCAGCCGAGCCAGGCCCTGAATTATGGCTCCGAGCCTTTACTGTCTCTGAAAGCTGCAGTTTAGGTATGCATCCCTGACCTCTCCCTCACTTCCTGCTCAGCCGAGAGGTGCCCAGCCTGGCCTGCCTGCCAAGACGGTATTTTGCCTACAGTTATCTGCTCAGCCTCCGCAAAAACACATTCCAGTCTAGTGAAATAGGTAAACATGTTCCGCCTGCAGAGCATAGGGCCTAGCCTTCCTGTCTCCATGCAAGTGATTTACTGAACCCGTTGCCATAGTAGGCCCATGGCCCCACGCAATGCACGAAGAAGTATATGCACACACTAGCATTTAGTGATGAACAGCCTCTACTCAAGAGACCTTTATGTCAGACAATACATCCTCCAAACACAAGATATCAGATATGCCAAAGGTGCAGGTCGTTCTGACATCCCAGATTCCAGACTCCTCTACTAGTGCTAAAGTCAACCCCCAGCTCTCCCCAGTTACACGTCAATGTCACGTCATGACCAGTTGCGCGCACATGTAGGGTAAAGGTTTCTGCTGACCCTGCAGACCTCCTCTATGCATCCACCCACCTATGACACATCTATGACTCACCAAGTGAACGCTTATGTACACACCTCTTTACACGCCTTCTTTTACGCCCATGTGTTCTTATCTCTCTCTTTTCACTTGCTCCGCCTGGAGTGTTCCGCCTACCCTATTCATTACAATTGTTTGGTTTTACTATATATAATGTGTGATGTTAATAAAACGTTAGATATCCCTTCCTGAACCTTAGTGGTGATGGAACCCGATTCTCATTGACTCGAGTCATTCGAATTAAAGCCCTTTTGACTCAGATACCACGGACTCTGCCTCTCATTTTCATGAGTTATCCTTATTCTTTATTAATGTATAGAAATTATGCCCGGGTAATTTTATTTACCACAAGTCTGCCAGAACCGGGTCCGCACTTGCTGTTAAGTCTGAGACACCCTCAGTGCCAGGAGATCGAACAACCAGCCTCAGGGGGAAAGAGTCCTGGATCGATTTAATCTTGGAGGTGAAAAAGTTGGCAAGGGCGCTAACTCACACATCAGAAGGGGGTACCTGGGTCGAAAGAGTGCGTGGGGCCGTAAATTCCATCACGATAGCGAATATCTCCTTGCACAAATTGGAGGCAGTCTCAATCCTCCTTGCAAAATAGCCTCTTTTTTCAAAGAGGATGTCACAATGGTAGGCTTTGACAGAAGTCCTGTAAGCAAGCTTAGCCGCGGAATCATATTGCGAGTGCCAAGCCCTCTCTGCCACCTTGCACTGCCACCGCGAAGCCACCAGTGCTTCGGTAAACCAAGGGGCGGAAACCTGTTTAGCTGTTTTGCAGGGGGGCATCACAGGGGCAAGATCATCCAGCCTGTCCGTCAGCAATGCTTGCAGCAATTCTAAATGCCTTTCCAGGTCTCCTGTCATAGGACAGGGGTGATCCAGGCATGCCTGTGCCAGCAATTCTGGAGTCACCCGATGGTACGCCCTCGACACTTGACATAACTGCCGAGGAGGAGCACTAGATGTTTTTTTTGCCTCTGACACATAGTATTTGACCAGCCTGTGATCCGACCAAAGCACCTGCAGAGGCACCAGCATCTCTACAGAAGTGGTCGAGAAGACCTGATCCAGGGTAGGGCCTTTTTCATGCGTCGGTCCAAAGAGATACGGAGAAAGGCCTAGAGGAGCCGTAACATCAATCATTTTGATTGTGTCTAGGTCCAATCCATCGTCCATATGGATATTGAAATCACCAGCCAATATACAGTGCTCGGATCTCAGCACCAGTGCCAAGACTATCAACTGGAGCTCTTCAAAAAAGGAGCCTGTCGGTCCCGGGGGCCTGTAGACTAGAAGTCCTTTAAAGGATTAATGAGGCGATAGTGCTATAGAAAAGGCAAGAGATTCACATCCCATGATAACATCCATAGGAATAGTGGTACAAGTGGCACATTTGTTTACCGCAAGTGCCACACCACCTCCCCGCCCTTTTAATCTGTCTTGCCTAAAAATATTGTAATCGGGGGGAATCGCTGTGGCGATATCGGGGTTAGAGAACTCCCCTAGCCACGTCTCAGTCAACATCAGGCAGAGAGGCTTTTCTGTTACCAGAAGATCATAGATATCCAAAGCATGTCTGCTCAGTGATCTAGTATTTAAGAGCAGACAGAGATGCTTCACGCTCTCTTCCTCCCTGTTTAATACGGTAGTCCGGGTCTTATGTGGCAGCCATCCACAGCCAGGACACCGTCTCTTACCCTTGTAACGACCCGGAAAAACTTTGTGACAGGAGCCCCCCACCTTTTGTAGGGACCGGAGCTCCCCCGCCATATATCGGAGCATAATGATGACGAGAATGGAGAAGCCACCTAAACCAGCCCAACCCGTTGCACCGGTCGCCTCCGGGACGCAGACAGGCTGGACTCTGGCGTGACTCCGGCGTCAGTACGGCGAGAACGCTGCGCGAGAACGCTGCGCGTAAGAAGGATCGCGCTATATGCAGGCCAGCGTGTCCTTGCGACAGCTGGTCTGCTTGCAGAACTGGCGCCACCAGGCATCCAGGAAACTACCCCCAATATGGCGCCCAAAGTTAGAGGAGACCGGGGAATCCAGGGACCCGCCAAGCGCGGTGCAACAACAATTATAGTGCGAGTGAGGGACAACACTGCTGGCTAAGAACAAGGTAAAACAAACATAAACAAAATAAAATAGAAACAAGCATTTGCAATGCAATAGGTCTCGCATTTACAGGAGTTTGAGCTGTTGACATTGCAAATGACAATGCCTTTTATTTTTGTTTTTAAACCATTAATAAGACATTTTCATTTACAATACCAATAGCTCAAACTTGAGTAAATGCGAGACCTATTGCATTGCAAATGCTTGTTGTGATCATTTGTTGTTGCTATCAATATCACATTGAATGTAACATAGACAGGAACCATTATATAAGAGCACATACTAAAAACACAGCAATTACAAATACATTCACACATCACAAAACGTTGCTATTCTGCCTTTAACTTACTTACTCTTATTTATTCCACGTTATGGTGAAAAAGATGAGTCTTTGTCACAGGTGACCAAAACCAATCAAGTAAGCTAAACCATATTTTCTTTTAGATGGAAAAATCATGATTGTCCTGGATTGGCTGGCGGACCTCGTGTCAGCAGATAGGCTAGAGAGAAATTAATCTGCAAGCATGTTCATTTGATGTGGTGACACTGGTGTTTGAGCAGTAAAGCTGCCTTTGCCACACAAGTACTGTCTACTCCAGGAACCGACAAACACCTACAAAAAGACCGGAGGAGCCCAGTTAAAACTCCCCACTGAAATCCGAAACCCTTGCCGAGCTGGCTCCTCGATTTCCATTATATGCTTTATGGTATAAATGTATGTCAGCCAACCCTTCCGGAAATTGAATCATGGTCAAGACAGTCAGCTGTTGGTGGCTAGTTAACAAGGGCCCCCACTCACAAGCCCACACCCAGGTGGATTCCAGATACTACCCGCAATTAGTGCATGCTGGGGATCGCAGAACTCTGATTATGACAGTCCCGGCCATGGCAATGCCGAAGATCAAACAGTGTGTAGTAAATCAATCTACACTGGAAGTAGGTCCAAGTAGGTTTATTCATAAGAAGAAACAGCTTAACATCCACAGGTAGCAGGAGAAGTCTTCATACCATCAGCAAACCAGTAACAGCACAAGTCAAGGGAAAACATTCTCAGTTACTCAAACAATTCTAAATGACATAGGAAGATTCCAGATGACATCAAGTCATGGAATACCACACACCTCCCCCCCTTTAAAAAAAAATAAAAGAAAAACAAGCAAACAAGGAGAAAAAAAAAAACTAAAACCCCAAAAGAAACAAGGTAATACAACAAGAAGTTAAGTTCTAATGTAATCTTTAAGCTTTGAAGGAGCACATTTCACGCGCTCACTGCGTCTTAAAGGAATTTCTTCACACTCTATATTTGATTGGTTGTCTAATTCGACACACGGAACGGGTCGAACATCAGGATTAATCACAACATCAGAATTATTTACAACCTCATTTTCTAAATTGTCATAAGCCTCATGCATACCAGAAAAACCATTTGAATTATGGTCTGAAATAGATTTTCCAGGAAAAGTAGAGCTTTGAGTGGAAGAAGCAACAGAAGATTTGCATAAGGAAATTCTTCTCAAATTCCATATTTTACCTCCTTCTACTCTGACAGCTTTGCTAAAGATTTCAATTACTTTGACAGGATCAGACCATCTAGAAACTTTCCTGTGAAACAAACCACCCATTTTTACACGAACTAGGTCACCAACCTTTACACTGCAAGTATTATACTTCTTTTTGGCAGAATGTTGGGTCATTCTTTCCTGGTATTTTCCAATTTTATCCTTCAGTTCTTTAAAATCTAACTCATAAGGAGAATTACCTTTTAACCACCAGGGTAAAAGTCGAGAACCTGGTTTCCTCCCTCGTAACAACTCAAAAGGAGACAAACCAGTCACTGAATTGGGAGACAACCGATAACTTAACAAAGCTGCTTGAAGAGCTTTCTTCCACTTCAAACCACTCCTTACAGCTAATTGGCAAGATTCCTTGATGACCCTGTTGAATCTCTCAACTTGGCCGTTGGCCTGAGGAAAATAATTTGAGGTTCTTTTATGAGTAATTCCACAATTTCTAAGAAAGTCTTCAAATTCATTGCTAATGAACTGTGGACCATTGTCTGAAATCAGTTCCTCCGGTAAACCTTCCCTAGCAAAAATTTCATCAAGAAAATCAATTACTTGCTCTGAAGAAGTTTTCTCAACAATTTTCAATTCAGGCCATTTTGAGAAGTAGTCAATGAGAACTAATGCAAACATTTCTTTACCAGATTGATAACGGAAAGGTCCGATAATGTCAATAGCTAATCTTCGCCAAGGACCATTAGCATACTCGATGGGAGTAATGTCAACAGACATGCTCTTCACTGATTTGTCACTCAAAGAGCATGGAGAACAATTCCTGACCCAACTATCCGCCATAGCATCAATACCAGGCCACCAGTAGTGTTCCCTAATCCTTCTTTTAGTGGTGGACATGCCCATGTGCCCTTCATGTGCTAATTTGCAAATTGTTTCTCTTAATTTCATAGGAGGGATA
Organism: Lissotriton vulgaris; assembly: GCF_964263255.1. Taxonomy (NCBI): domain Eukaryota; kingdom Metazoa; phylum Chordata; class Amphibia; order Caudata; family Salamandridae; genus Lissotriton; species Lissotriton vulgaris. The sequence goes on from NC_141694.1 coordinate 772,380,318, forward strand.
ATTTTATCAGATCTAACAATGATGTCCTGACATAACATTAAATCGTCCTTAACTTTATAGAATGACCCCAAATCACCAGAAAGCTTCCTTTCCTCAGGCCAACCTCTAATCAAGAACTGCTTAACTTGATTCAAGACAGCATCATTCTCCATGGCTTCTGACCAATCTTTCTCCGAAAGAACTAAAGAACTCTCTTGATTTGAAATTATATTAACATCTGCAAACGAGTATGCAACATCACAATCAACACTATTCCCTACATCTACGCTTGCTGGAAAGCGTGACATGCAATCTGCATGAACATTCAAACGTCCTGGAATATACACAACCTCACAACGATATTCTTGTAATTTGGCTGCTAACCTCGCTAAACGAGCAGTAAGAACTCTTCCACCTCCTGCAGCCAACATAGTGATCAAAGGTTTGTGATCAGTTCTCAAAGAGAATTTTGTCCCCCACAAAAATTGTCTGAAGTGCTGGGAAGCCCAAGTGCAAGCAAGTAATTCCCTCTCAATAGTTGAGTAATTCTTTTCAGCGTCACGTAGAGCTCGAGAAGCATACGATACAACAAACTCACCAGATTTATCCTTTTGCATCAAAACAGCACCTAAGCCAACATTGCTTGCGTCAACATAAACAATACACTCCTTACCCACTGAGTAAGGTTTCAAAAATGGTGCTTCAACAATTTTGCGTTTCAAAATTTCAAAGGATTTCTCTTGTTCTTTGCCCCACTCAAACTTTGCATTTTTTTTAATAGAATCCTCAAGGGATGCACAATATCTGAATAATTTTTTACAAATTTACCATAAAATTCAGTCAAACCTAGAAAAGAAAGCAATTGTTCTTTAGATTTAGGAGAAGGTGCATTGACAATATTGTGGACATGGTTAACTTTGGGTTTGATACCATACTTTCATATTTCATGTCCAAGATACTCAACCTTGTCTTGTCTAAACTTGCATTTGGTATATTTCAGTGTAAGACCCTTAGATCGAACTTTTTCCAAAACAAAAGCTAAGTTCTCATCATGTTCAATGTAGTCTTTCCCAAAAATCAAAATGTCATCTTGGAAAGCTATAGCTCCCTTGCATTCTGTCAATAACTCTTTCATAAGGCGCTGGAAGACTGAGGCTGCACTTGCCAAACCAAAAGGCATGCGTAAATATTGAAACATACCTTCTGGAGTGACAAAAGCAGTTAATCTCCTTGAGTCTTCATGTAATTCTACTTGGTGGTAAGCGCTAGCCAAGTCAATGGAGGAAAACACAGTAGCACCTGATAACGCAGCAATTAACTCGTGTATGTTTGGCAAAGGATGTTTATCTATCCATATTTCTTTATTAAGACTACGAAGATCCGCACATAAGCGAAGTTCGCCTGAACTCTTAAGTGAAATCACGATGGGCGAAACCCAAGGAGAGGATTCAATTGGCTCGATTATGTTTCTTTTGACTAAATCATCTAATATTTCTTTTAATTTGGGTCTATAAGCTAAAGGAACATTTCTTACCCTATGCCTGACAGGAACAGCATTATCATTTAAAATGATTTTGTGTTTGAAATCAACGTATTTTCCCAACTTGTCGTTAAAAATTTCAGGAAACCTTTCAAGTACACTCTTAGTGAAACTTACATTGCTAGATGCATCTAAGGTTAAGTTTACCAATGAGTCAGTAATAGGCTTTTCAAATCGGGGCTCATCAACATAAACTGGTGGATTGGCATTAGGATCCAACTTGATTCCTAAGCCACGTTCATGAGGCCAACCAAGAATAGACACACCCTTGGTAGCAACATAAACTTTTGCTCTGATATCCCAGTTCTTGAAAGATAACTTGGCCCAAAACAAAAACCTCTAACGCAATCTTTCGTCCCGCTTACCCACCAGGATATATGTCTGGACTCAAAAGTTCTCTTTGATGCCACAATTGTTCAAAAATATTCTTACCAATAATGGTGTACCACACACAGGAATCAACAAAAATTTCAATAGGTTTGTCATCCATAAAAATTGTACAAGAAGGAAAATTATTTTGCATACTCTCATCAACAGAAAGTATGCAGTTCAGGCTATTAAGAACTTCCTCTTCTTCAGGGGAAATGTAATTAATTCTTTGACCAGACCTGCATACATTACCAAAATGCCCTTTTTTTTTTGCATTTGATGCAGACTTTATCCCAGGCAGGAAAACCTTTGTAATTGCCAACATGGTTGGAACTACCACATCTATAGCAAAATATTGTACTTTTCTTAGCAAAACTCTTACTATCATTAGCATTTCTTACATATTCTTTCTTGAAGTTGGATTTAGAGTTGAAGGTACTCGAAGTGGGATAACTGGTTTGACTTTTAACAATGGCTACTTCAACTTCAGGAACATGTGTTTTCAGATTTTTCCCTCTAATTTCAGATACAAATATTTCAGAATGTTCTATACCTTTAGCTATATTCACTACTGCAGCTAGTGTGGTCTCAGTCCCTAACCATAGTCTTTCTTGGATCTTTTTACTTTTTGTCTTCATCATAATTTGATCCCTAAGAACTTGCTCATATGATATAGTTTCGAAAGAGCAAGTGCAGGCAAGTGAACGTAGTGCTGCAACATAATCTTCAATTGTTTCGTCAGGTTTCTGTTCACGAGAATAGAATTTGAACCTTTCCATCACAGTATTTATCCTTCTACCAAAACGAATCTTCATTTGTTTAGAAGCTTTATTAAATACATCCATGTCACCAGCATCCTCCAAAGGTGGTAGATTGTCAAATTCTTTTATCCCTGCACCACCAAGACAATGTCTTAAAAGGGCAACTTTTCTTTTTGGCGAACAATCATCTTTTTCTAAAACATCCACATATGCAATAAACATGAGGAACCAAAGGTCCCATTCTATAGGAGGATCACCTGCAATTTGAAGAAAATGGGGTGGTGCTGCAATATTAGACATCCTGTAAATAAAATTCAATGTTAGTACACAATAAATTAATTTTAGAACAGTAAGAATAGGTAAGAAAACGAATTTTGATGACATTGAAAAAGTCTCTATTTTTTTTTAAACAGATGTGCAAATCACCGTGGAGATTTTCAGCAAAGTGTATCAAAGAGGTGTGCAAATCACCGTGGAGAACTGCAGCAAAGCGTTTCCATTTGAGGACAAATATTCCGGAATGAAAATTCCAATGTGCTCGTTAAATCCAAGAAAACGCGAAGTTTTGCTTCAAACTGCACCAAGATGGCCGCCGTGAGCGTGTAGTTGTGCGCGATGACGTGCGCGATGACGCTCGTGTCCCAGAATGCAACAGAAGAGATCGAAGAAGTAAACGAACTCCGGGATGCTCGAGACTTGAAGCTCGAGGTGAGTTCTTAAGTGTTTACTTTTAAAACTAAGTGAGCAGTAATAGTAAAAGCGTATACGCTAGTGTAAATAAAATGAAGGATTTTAGATAATGGAGGTAAAGGCCTGAAAACCGCTCGATGAATGCGGTCGAGAAGTAGAAATTGGGTGATGAAATCGTGGATACGCAAAATAGAAATAAAAGTTCAGAATAACTTGAAATAAGCTCACTTACGTTTGAGAAGTAATGTCCAATAAGTTCTTTAGGAAGTTGAAAGATACATGGATGAGGTTTCTTACCGCAGAAGAAAATGAACTTTCCTTTAGTAGGCAAAATAACAATTTTGCATGAAACTGAAGAAAAAAAAAATAAGTGAACGCTGTCTTCATAAATCCACTGCTCCCAACGTCGCCAGTAATTATGTAGTAAATCAAACTACACTGGAAGTAGGTCCAAGTAGGTTTATTCATAAGAAGAAACAGCTTAACATCCACAGGTAGCAGGAGAAGTCTTCATACCATCAGCAAACCAGTAACAGCACAAGTCAAGGGAAAACATTCTCAGTTACTCAAACAAGTCTAAATGACATAGGAAGATTCCAGATGACATCAAGTCATGGAATACCACACAGTGAGTCTGCAATAAGGAGAACATGAACGAGCAGTTTATGGCACCGTGGAGCTATGGCGTGGGTTGCAATGTTTAATGGACACTCTTCCCTCCGACACGTGCAGAAGCTGGTAGGTCACACTGATGAACCACAGGATGATTTTCGGCGTTGTGAACTTTGTGTGTAATAAAAGACTAAAATTAAACATTACGCGAAAAACAAAAAGGTCGGTAAGTATTGATTAGGAGTAGTATTGTTAGCGAAAGAGGGCTAGCACAAAAAACAAGATAAAAATGCTTGTTGAAAAGGGAACAGCTTCTGAAAAATGTGTTTAAAACAAATTGCATCCGGATGGGCAGCATGGGGGTGGGAACAATTGGGAGGGGGGCAGGAAGGCAAGAGAGCAGCTTGAGGTGAGTGCGGTGGGGAGGAAATTGATTTAAATAAAATGTGATCAAATGGCGGGGATTTCTCTCTGGTAAAGGTGGCAACCCCCACAGATTTGTAATGAGCCCGTAACAATGCAGCCAATTAGCAGGACTTGGCTCGTGTCCACTGGGAGCATCAATTACCTCAAGTCAGTCGAGAGCTTTCCTATCCTTTGGGACTGCTTATCAGGAGAGAGGGACACCTCCGCCGTCACTTCCGTCTCACGCGAATATCCACTCCAGTCCCCCAGGTCAAATACCACCAGCAGCTTAGGTAAAGGCAGAGGTAGGGGGGTCTGGAAACGCATGTGCCCACACTTACTGCAACAAAACAAGCGTGAGGCGGCTCGGGCGCAGCACGTCTTCCGGAGACGTGCACGTTCACAGAGCTGAATCGGCTCGCGCACAGGCCAGTAGCTGCTCGTGCACAGCTCTATCTCCCTTGCCAGTTAGCACGGTGACTATAGAACTCGCTGGCGGGAGCGCTTCGCGCTCCAACGCCAGCTCGACCTAAAAATGGGATCAATTAAAAACGCTGCCACGTTAATCACTGCTATGCGCTGCAAAGCAATCTTTGAATACCAGGTAGCTGTAGGTGTTAATAACGAGTGTTAATAAGTGTGGATAGGGAGCAACCTCATGGGTGAGCAGAGTAACCTCGTGTGTGTATGCTTAATTATGGTAGGGATGATAACCCATTGGGCTGCATGCCATGTTGTGCCACTGACACTGGAGAGAGAATAGGGGTTGTATTGCGGAGGGACTCTCAGGTAGCTTAAAGCGGGAGTAAGAGCAGAGAGAAGGAATAGGGGTAGAACAGTGATAGAGGTAGAGATAGAGACAGGAATTCAAATAAAAAAAAAGGCATCCTTCTTAAACCAATGGATGTCTTTAAGTCTTGACTGCATGCATTTACTCACTCATTTACACATTCTCACACAGTACCTTATTGATTACTATCTTGTGCTGCCATGCCATCAAATGCAGCTTACCTTAATTCCTGATTTTCAGAATTGAACACAAATATTGACAGATAAAAAAATAACAATATTAGAAGTGAGAAATGAAAGGGGAAAATAAGCTCAACAAAACTTTAAGTATAACAATATTAAAAAAGAAACCTACTAAGACTAAATAATGAGAATGAATATATTCACCAGATTTTGGATACGTGACTTGAAAAACATCAGTATCTCGGATCTCATCTTCGAACATTGCGTCAATGGTTTGTGGTGTACCAATATTCTTAAACAATTTGTATCCTCTGTGTTCCATTAAGTCTGAGCTTGATATATCAGTTGTCTCTGTCATGATGGAAGATCCTGTAACAAAAGCATTATAACCCAAATTGAAGAATATGGTGAATATTGCTGTAATGTTGATGCAAAATATATTATTTTCTTGGCAGAGCACTTTCTGTCCTATGAATTTATCTCGACCTATAGCTGAGTTTTATTTTATATTCAATTAAAAACATTACAAAAACTAAAAATAAAAGGGATTGCTTCTAATTTCTTGAATCCCCAGCATTCAAATGATAACCTATTCACTGTTCACATTTATACCAACAGTTAAAAAACTATTCATTATATAAATGGAATTACACATGTCATATTGCTGTTATCTTTCAAGCACAATTCCAAAGCAGTAGCCACAGACTTATCTCTGTATGGTACAAAACAAGTTCTTAACTGCAATTGATAAATTGGGTTGTTGGGCAACAGTCGCAATCCCTGTCAGGGTGTACCTCAAAAGTCACTAAATAAACCTGTGCTTAATTCTCTGGTAGCGTGAAACAAAAGCAACTAGGTTTAACTTAGAGCTGATATGTAAAGTATTTATGCAGCGCACAAACAGTAATAAAATGAAGAAAACAATGCAAGAAAAATGCCACACCAATTTACAAAAATAGAGTACGTTTTAATACATGATTGGACACCAAAATGACAAAAATCCAACCAGTGGAACCAGACATATGCAGTTTAAAATATTTATGTGAAAATTGAAATAGAAATCTCCAACTTTGGTTATCAGGTTGTGCCGGACTGGACCAAGGTCACAAGCTCAGGCTGACCGTAATGGAACATGTGCCTCATACAGAGACCCAGTTAGGCCCACTGAACAAAGTACTTCAAATCCTGGTTTGCCGAGCATTGCTAGTTCCCATGCCAAGGATGCGTCGCGCAGAAGTGGTTCTGAGGATTCTCAAATGCAAAATCCTACATCATCGGCGAGGATGTCACTGATGAGGGGCTTCCAATGCGAAAGCTTGCCTAGAGGATGTGTCATGCAGCAGCACTTAAGAGGAGGCTGTGGACTACGATGCATAATCCGTCTTTGGGGATACATTGCACAGAAACAGTTCCAGCGTGACTACATGGAGTTACATTGAGCGGTCAGTTCTGCTCACAGGACCACACCTTGACTGGCAGAGTACCTTCAGACCAAGGGTCCAGGACTGGAGTGGCACCACTTGGGGATAGGAATCACAAATGATTAAGTCCAGCTGCTGAGTTCAAGGTGCTTGGAGCCTTTCCAGTATATGAGGCTCTGATCAGGAGGCCAACCAACTAGCACTTGGAGTCACTCTGGTGGTCTCAGGCACACAATGCAGGTCCAGGCCATCCAACCAAGGCAGCAGAGCGGCATGGCTGAAGGGAAACAGGGTAGCAGTTCTTCTTGAGAGCAACACAACATTCCTTCTGAGTCATCTATAGGTCCAGAGGTGTACTAAAGAGTGGGTCTGAGGGTCATGGTTTTTCCTTTGAAGTAAGAAAAGGTTCTAGAGAATTCCCTATGAAGTGTTTGAAGTTTTTTGACACCCTGTCTCCAAGCAAATTGCATGAACAGTGCAGGGGTGAAAAGTCTGTGGTGCAAAGGCAGAGCACAGCCTAATCAGTTTCCTGCTCAGCTCCCCCTGCCAGTTGATGGTCCTTTCAGGCACACCTAATCCCTGTATTGTGTGGCTGTCTTGGAGGAATAAACAAAGTCCAACTGCCGACTATACCCATTCATGTACCCATGAGCAGGCTGCAGGCATCAAATGGTTATGGCAGAAAAATGCCAACTTTCCTAGAAGTGGCATTTTCAAAATTGTAACTTAAAATTTGATTTTACCATTAAAGCGTATTTTTAATTTCAATTTCTCAGACACCAAAAATGAAATGCCCACCTGTTCCCAATCGAGGGTTAGCACTCATTAAATGTAATAAGGCAACCCAGTCTTATCCTATGAGAGAAGTAGTCCTCACCGTAGTGACAAATACATTTAGGAGGTTTTCTCTACCAGGACATGCAAAACTTAAGAGCACTTGTCCAAACTTTTACTTACAATGCATCCTACCCTATGGGCTACCTAGTGCTACCTAGGGCCTAACTTAGAGATGGTTTATATGTAATTCAAGGGGGAGTTTAAAGCTTGGTGAGGGGGGTATATTGTCAAGTTGAACTGGCACTTTAAAACTGCATTAAGGCTGCACTTAAGTGGGTGACACAATAGGTGCTACATGCCCACTAGTAGCATTTAATGTACAGGCCTTGGGTATATGGTATACCACTTTGCAAGAGACTTACAAGTACATTAAATATGCCAATCTGTGTAAGCCAAATTTACAATGTGTTAGGGAGGGTAAACAACCTTTACAACAAAACTTTTACAACGCACTACCATTATAACGCAGGCATTACAACGCAAACCATTACAACGCATTGCGCTGGGGGGCACTCTAGGATAGGGAATAAGTTTAATTTTCTATCCAACACCTTCCCTAGTGTCCACGGGGACTGGAGTTGGAATAGAAAATTAAACTTTTCACTATCCAGCACCCCAAAGCGCTATGCGTTGTAAAGGTTTGCGATGTAAAAACCGCGTTGTAAAGGCATACGTGGTAAAAGTATGCGTTGTAACGTCATACATCCGTTAGGGAGTGAGCAAAAGCACTTCAGTACTGGTTATCAGTGGTAAAGTGAACCGATTCCTAGGGCCAACAAAAATGAATATCAGCAAAAAGTGTAGGGCAAATGCAAAACATTTGGGAGTAGTCCACGCTACGTCCGACAGGTCTAAAAGCTGTTCTTCACAAAATAAACAGACATGTTCGAAGCCAATTAGTACAGGGCTATGACATATTTTCTCAGGAACCAACTAAGAAAGCAAATCCCCAAAGGAGATAATATCTTAGACAACTACCAAAGTAAGGTTTAGAGTATTGGCCCTCTTCTGAATTGGCAGAGTTAAACTGTATCCTCAAAGAAGAGGCTTATGAAAAGGAGTTAGAAGGTGACGTTTGCATTATGAGTGCTAAACTGAAAAGACAGATCCATCATACTTTTGACTAAGTATCATTATTTTTGCTACATCCCTAAAAAAAGATTATGCGCCAAAAGACTTCAATCTGTGAACAAAGAAATCTGTATATTGACCAACATGTAATAATGTGACAGAAAAGCTAAACACCAAACCCACAGCGGTGGCAGTGGTGTAAGTGAATAGCACTCTACACTATGATAGTCACTCTTAACAGGTGGGACCAGGGTTTAACTAGACTTACTTTCATGACTATCTCTTGATGAAGAATCTGGTTGTAGCTCTGATCACCATTTCACCTCCGTAGTGAGCCTTTATTCGTTTCACATAGGGTGCCTGTCTTTTTCCCTTTCTGGTATCCCTAGATTTTTTCAGGTCCACCTAGGAGGGTTCCCTCCCCCTACGGAATCCAGAACACTATGCTACCAGATGAGTAAAACACTGAGGCTCAGATATATAATCCCCTTGCGTCATTTTTGCACCACTGTTGCGTCACTTCTTTTGACGCAGCAGCAGCATAAAAATGCGGCCCATTTACAACGTGACGCATCTAGGGAGCTGCGTCATGTTGTATAGCCCTGCGTCACAGTATACCTATATCAGGTATAATGTATGCAGGGTGGGTGTTCCAACACAAAAAAGCCTCGTAGAAGTGACGCAGTGAAATCTACAAGATTTCACTGCGCCACTTCTAGGATGCCACTGTGTCAAATTCTTATGCCTGCTTGAAGCAGGCGTAAGGAGTGATGCACCCCAATGAGGAAAGGCCTCCCCCTTCATTGCTGGATTTACGTCATGCTTGCAACACGGCACCAGCAATACCTGACTTTTGCGTCAACAAATGCATCAATTTTTGACGCATCTGTCAATCCTTGCACCATGGTGCGCAGCATTTAAATACGGTGCATCCTTAGTGGCGCAAGGGTTTCTCAGGGTGGCGCAGGGAAAGTGACGCATCTTGACAGATGAGTCAATTTCTTGTAAATTTGACCTTGAATCTGCACTGGTTTACATTACGTATGATTTTAACATTTGGATATTGCTAATTTGTGACCCAGACAATTCCTGTTCAGTTGGGAATTTTTCCTGGAATTCTTTCTTGTGCTTAGTGTTCTATTCTAATGCCTGACCTTAACTCTGTTTTGGGCCTCTTTCATCTGGAGTCCTCCATGCAATTGGGTTTTCTCCTTGTGATGACGTCAGGCCTGCATTTGTGCTTCTTCTTCTCTCACCCAATGTATTCCTTATTTAATATTTTTACTATATGACCACGTTTGTCTTTATTTGCACTCTCGTGCCCTATGACTTAAATCCGACAGGTTCTTCTGTAATCACTCTTCGTTTTCTATTCTCTAGAGGACCCTCTTTCTTTGTCTCCCTTCTCACACTTATGGCTTAACAATACCTCTTCCATGTTCTTTGACTTCTTTGATATTTGGCTACGTTTCATTTTATTTTATTTTATTTATATTTATTACATTATTTTTCCAGTTTTTTCACTATTTTGGTTTTATATATTTATGGTTTCATGCACTATGTACAACCTCATTATTCTTCCCTTTGTTCGTTTGGTGCACTTGTTTTGACTGATTCCTAATAACTTTACCATGGATTTGTGACCGTTCACAGTCGGATGACTCTGCACGTTTTAGACGTCGGATGAGAGTGCATATATTTTGGCACGGCTCATCCCTGACTCTATTCATTTACTGGGAACACAGAGATGACATTGCTCACGTTTGGATTAGTAAGTAATGGACTTCGCCATTGACCCCCGATCAAGGGCATATTCTCAGATTCTAGGAATCTGTTTGTTTTTGCGACTTTACTTCCCTCTCTCATTTGACTTAAGGCTGCCCTCTCCATAAACGCCATTGCATGCTGGTTTCCATTTATTCCATCAACCACCTCGTCTGGATTTATGATATTGCCATCCGCGACCGGTAATGCATGCATTCATGCTTGATTAAGTAATCTATTTCACTATGTAAATTTGTAATTTAAGCCCTCAAGCTATGCGCTGTAGTTACTTTTCATACACCACGTTTGCTATGACATTTTCTTTGTTTCTAACTTGCTCACCCTGCCTATGTCCACCAGGCTTCCTTGCCACTGAAACCTTATCTACCTTTTCTTATTATAGTGATGGAGCAAGGTTTTGTAGAAAAGAGACTTGCTCAGATGCAATCCACTCATTTACCTTACTAAAAAGGTAAATAATAAAGTTTTGTTAATAACTAATATGCACCATATGAACAGGCGGGTTAGTGAAGCTTGCATACGTGTGTACTAACGCGGATAACAACCAAGACAGACTAATACCTTTTTAAATGGGAAACTGTTGTGTGCATGCGTCAACTTCATCTACGTAGTATGATGAACTAATGCTTGGAGGGAAATACTGGCGCATGAGCAGAAGATACTAAAATGGAGTCTTGAAGACACATGTGCATGGCATTGGCTTACTTGAAATGAAAACAAGCTATTTTACTAATGCTAATGTGGAAAATGTATTAATAAGTAAAGGTGAAAAGAGTAGAGGAGGGTGGTATACAGTGCAACCACTTTATTTGTGAAATTAATATTTGTCTTTCTGACTTTATCACTAGTCCGTATTTGGGCCTCTATCGCTTAACTGAATTAAGTGGAGTAACATGAAGTTTGCGCATGTCCACTGAAAGGGAGCCCGGAACGGTGACTGGGAGATTGAATGGGAACCTAGAGACAAGTGTTACAGCATGAGAACGGATGGTGCAGAGTTCAATAATGAAGACTCGTATTCATGATGTTATTATGTTGTTTCAAGGTGAACTAAGAAATCGTTTGGGAATCCAATTTATGAATACAAATTAAGGGGATGAGTTTGCGAACAATAGTTGCACTAATTTGTGTGACATGTAAGCTTGGTGTGATGGAGTTTCCCCCATTGCCTGGTCAATCATATTTCGTATTTTTACGATATTGAAACTTTAGTGGGTCGAACATGAAGAAACAAAAGGTATAATTAAGATATCCATAGTTAGATAGCTAGTTATGCTGGAGCTGTCTTTGCTGCGGGAGATGCTGTTGCTGGGAGAGATGCTGCGAGATGCTGATGAAGAGCCAAATGCAGAACCTGAAGCAGAACTTTCTATCCTAATTAATTGGGTTAGATCAAAAGGTCACGTCAGAATCTCGAGGAGAAAGACAGTGTCAGAGAGGGGTGCGGCGCCATCGTCCGAATTCTAGAGGTCAACTATCCTGTCCTGAATTCTATCCCGAAGTCTTTGTCTCCTGACCTATCACGGAGGACCATTACCAGCCCTTTGGCCAGGGGGTTGGTCTTTCACACCATCCTTGGTAAATATCATTTTTCATTATTTGCAGATGTTCTTTTCTCTCCGTTCTCTCCCTTTCTGATCACTGATTATTGTATGAGTCCGAAGTATATGCTTGGTGTTAATGAATTGAATTTTCTCTCCTATGAATGTTGGTGACAGTACTGTATTTTTGAGATGGTTCACATACATTCAATTCAGAAAAAGATTTAAAACTTTCTTGAGTCTGTGATTATTTACTTTAAATAAAAGAACACGTTAGAGTTATGTTAATTATCACCATCAACTAGTTCAACTAATGGTCCATTGACCAGAGGAAAGAGCTCTTTGATCAGTGAAAGGTTAGTTAGGAGTAATAAATACCCAATCCTGAATATTGTGAAGTATATCAAATTATGACAACCAGCGATTTACTCAAAAGTGAATTTATGGGGCCAGGTGAGTGTATAGTAGTAGAGTATCTGTTGTCGGTACACCGCTGGATAAGTTTTCTGGTAGCAGAGCTATGGTTATTATTGACTAGTTTTGTGATAAATTTGATCATTGATTATTGATTCATGTTTAACAAAAGAGTTAGTGTCCTGTTTTATGTCGTCTAGAAGCACAGGTACAGAGGCCGCCTGGGCATCCCGGGAATGGAATTTGAATAGCGGGTGGTGATAGAAGCCATACTGCAGAAGATTACTCATCTGTTGTCATAATACTGAGAAGCTACAGACGGCTGGCAGTGTTATATTAGTGATTATATTGTGTAAAAGTAGAGTAAGAATGATAGCAGACTTTGGTCTTATTTCGCAAAAGGGGTAACACTAAAGAAGTAACAGGTTCTCCCGAGCTTGAATGAAGCTTGAATGAAGGGTAAACAGGGGTTTTTACTCGCAGTGAACAGGATTCTGCAATAAGTCGAAATCTATTCTATTCAGACAGAGTAGCACTGTTTTTATGTTTTTACTAACAGATTTTTTTTATTTAGAAAAGTAAAAGAAATAAGTTATTGTATTACCTTGTGAAGGGAGGGTCAGTCGCAGGAGTTGTACTGACATCACAAAGAGCCGCGCTGGGACTGGTTGGAACAGCGGGCATGAGAAAGAAGCAGATTTGTAAAGAGAGGGTCAGTAGTGAGGAGCAATACTGACAACACAAAAGGCAGCGCTAGCATTGGTCAGACCACAAGCGTGGGCCTGAGTCTGATTGGTTGATAGATAGAAGCTGCACTAGGATTGTTCGAAAAAGAATTGTATGTTGAGTCCTAATTTGAACACCACCAGTCACCTGATTTTGTGCCACTTTGTTTCAATTAAATTTACTCTTTATACATTGTGTCCATTTATCACTTTTGTGGAAAATGTTACTATTTCAACATTGTTTTTAAACTGCTTTGAGTATGTATGGAAGTATGATTGATGGACATGAAAGTGAGTGCATGAATATTATAGATTGTCTAACTGTTAAGAATGAAAATACATGATATTTTGTATTTTTGATAAATAGTTGTTGTTGCCTTGGTTCTTTCCATTTTCTATTGCTTATGTAGTATTATTAATTATCATTATTTGAATGGTTGCCTTAAATCTGTATATTGATTGATTTTTCCCTACCTTAAGGAACCTCACCAAAATAGTAGGGGGCCTCTTCTTTTATGCTTGAGTCCTAATTTGACTGTGAGTGTGAGTCGTGCTGATATGGGACGTGACGTAGGTAATAGAGCTAGAAGAGATACGAAAGACTCTTTTCTACATTGTCCGTTTCAAATGTTTGGAGAAAGAAAGAAAATGACGTTAATGAAGACAATTAAACATTTCTTTAGGAAAGACAAGCCTATGTTGATTGGAAGTGGGAATTCCTATTCCACCACCTAAAACGCCTGCTTCATTTATGATGATGGAGAAAGGATATCACACGTGTGTATGGTTGGAGAATTGGGTGGAGTATACAAAAGGTGATGGTGTTTTGGCTTTTCCGGATAATAGTACTTTTAATCTAATGATACTTCAGAATTTGAGAGATGCAATGAATATTTTAGAACCAAATCCTAGAATGACACAGTATGAAGCTTTGAAAGAATGGGAGATTGAGGCATTTGATCGTGAAAAATTCAGAAGTGGTCAGAGATTCAGAGGATTTTTACCTAGATATCCGTATGAGTCAAGTGGAGATCAAATGAAGCGTTGGAGAAGAGCTGTAGTGCCAGAGAGTTTATATCCAGTATTAATGGCTGAACAACAGTCAGGAGGCAAGTCTAAAGGAAAAATGAAACACATGAATATGATAGGATATGGTGAATCAGAAGATGAATTATTGGAGGATATTTTAATTAAAAACTCTCCACCGTACCAAAAATAACCTAGTAGGGTTACCTCAAGGGCACCGGTGATAGAAATGCCTTTAACCCCACAAATTTTGCATGATGTGTCAGTTAATAGGGTGTTACAGGATAATGAGGGAGAAGTCCTAAATAAAACTAGGGAAGAATTAGTTCAGAAAATAAGCCAATTGACTTTAAATGCCGAAACCTTGACAGTACCAGTGACTATTGGTCCTGTTATCCCATTATATGGAGATAAAAAGGTTTGCCAGAAACCTCAAGCTGTGACAATTCCCTCAAGCAATCCCAGAAAAGAAGTAATGATTTCTAATGGTCAGGCCAGTGAATGTGAATCCGTTATTTCATTAATGGATCTCCCAAATGTGGTACATTTAGCTGAAACTCCGAAGCGATTTCTACCTGGAAATTTGAGAAAAAAGGGATCTTTGGTCCCTGTAGGAACCGGAGGTTCAACAGCAGTTACTCCTGAAGATTTAGAGAGATGGGCACAGGGAATAGAGAAATTAAATTCACAGCCAAAGATTTGAGATATCAGCAGATTGAAAGTAGATTTGGAAGAAATGAAAGCTGGTAATGTGAGCACAGAAAGTTAAAACATTTACAATGATGAAGAGTTGTTAGTCTTATGTAAGAGTATAACCAGAAGAGCAAGAGTATTTCATGAGAAATTGAAGGAAGTTGTATCAGAGATTGGAATAGATGTAGGAAAATCGAAATTATTACAGAAACCATATCGAGTGGAGTTTACTGAAAAGGATTTAGAAAGTGTAAATGTTTCTGGTAAGAGACTACAGATAAAAGAGTTAATGAACATTTTGTGAAAATGGGGAGACATTGACAAATGGAGAATCAGATGGATAAGAGAGAAAGAGGAAGTACAAGTGAGAGAAGCGTCATCTGCATTTCCAGTGAGAGAATCAGATAAGCTTGAAAGAATATGTCCAATCAAAGAAGTTCCTGGTGGTGGATATGTTCATGTGCCTTGGAATAGACGGGATATTTTGTCATTTACGAAGGATTTCCCTACGTTGAGAGAACAACCAGTTAAATGGTGAAACCGGTGGAAAGATTTGTGAAAGTTTCAAAGGTTTTGTTGAAGGATTTGGATGGTTTATTTGATATTGTGGTACCAGCTGATTTGTGGACAGAATGTAAAATCACAGTTCATTGGCCTAATGTGGAATATGCAAGATATTCTAAAACAGGAGCACCATCAGAGGATGTAATGAAGACATATCATCAGGTGATTAATTTTTTAAAGGAAAAATTCCTCCTAAAGAGACAGATTGGGTAAAAACAGATAGAACAACTCAGGAGCCAAAAGAATCTGTAGATGCGTACCATGAGAGATTGTTACAGGTATTCAAGCAGTATAGTGGATTTGAGAACATATGGAGACAAGGATATGGGACATTTTGTATATCGGTTTGTGTGTGGTCTGAAACCAGAGATTAGTTAGATGATTCAACAGCACATGTTGTGCTGGCAAAGCAAGACCATAGACGAAATATTGAAATATGTAAAATATTGTGATGACGACATTGAGGCAAAGCATAGAAAGCTAAAAGAGAAAATGATATGGGCACAGGTGAAATTTGCAGAGCAGCAGGAGGCACAATGAATTTCCCAGACTGATAATGAGATAAAAGACCAGAGTCAAAGTGAACAAGTGTTGAGTGGTGGTAAAGGACGATGACGAATGAGTAGAGAGGAAGCAAGGAAGAAATTTCCTTGTCATGCGTGCAGAAAGCATGGACATTGGCAGAAGGAGTGTAAAAGGGTCCAGAATATTAATGGGCCAAATCAAAATTCAAATCCGCAGATGCAGAATGAAGCGGTTGTAAAACAGCAACAGCAGCAGCAGGTAGTTACTCCACAGTATCAGGTGCCACAACCTCATATGCCAAACCATGTGAACATTCAGAAATACAGTGCGAACACAGGATTTCATGGAGAAAGTGGTAAGAATAACCCTGTAGTTTCACAGTATTTTTTGCAGAATGATGGAGACGAATCGGACTACATGCAATAATGGTGCCTGAGGGGGGGGAGGAAGAGGAGTGCGTGCTTGGTGCATCCTTGCGGTAGATCAGACAGGTCCATTTATTGATAGGAAAGTTGAAGGTAGTAACATCGCTTTTCTATTGGGCACTGGTGATACCCGGTCTACTGTGAGAACAGCAGACATCCCAAACCTACCCATCTTGGGAGAAACTATCCAAGCTGTGGGGTCGTGGCCTGGTGCTCAGCAAGATGGCCGCACAGTAGTGTCGCTCTGCCGGCCGCTGAGAATAATCCTGCATATATCCTGTCTTCCCTGTGCCAACCGCTCTTACCAATTGTGGATTCTTGTTGCTGGCACAGCGACCGCTAGCTGGATGAGCTTTGCGACGTCGTAGGTGCACTGAGGCGAGATCGCTGATGAGGAGCTGGTGCAGGCCCTTGTGACAAGATGGCGGAGTGACAAAGAGAGGCTAGACCTGGGTGTCTCACTGCTGCCTGCATATACGGTGATACAGCGCACAGAGCGGGCCGGAGTTTAGTGGGTGCCGCCTGGTGTGTATTGGTGCCTCAGGACTGGGATTGAGGCTTTGTGGGGCCGATTCACCACCCACGCCAGGTGAGAGGGACTGGTTTCTGCTGCGTCGGGCGGCCGGAGTTACGTGAGCGCCCAGTACTAACTTGCGGTGTGGGCCGTGAGTGGGCCGTGTGGCCGGCAACGTAATTCCTCAATACAATCCTGCCTGGGCCGCTCTGCTGGACCAAAACCCTTTTTTCCCTGCTGCTGTTAAGACCCGCTACTTGCCTGGAGCGGGATCACACCCGGACTGACGGCCTTGCTTTCCCCGCACCGTGAGGTCACGCATTCCCAGGGGAGTCGTCGCGGAGCGCTGGGATGTGCCGCCATTACGGGTAAACTGTCTGCTGCGACCACGTGTGCTGCGTGACTTTGAGAAGGGGACCTGCAGCCTGGCGCCCCTTGGGGTTTTTTCATCATGGGGTGTTAAATGTGTGCCCTCCTTTGCAAAGGATTTTCAGCATGAACTTCCTCCTGCAGGATTGCCTACACCCTGCTGTGGGGTGGGATATAGAGCCTCAGCGGGATAGCGGGGTGGCTGTGCTGTGCTGAGAGGCTGGGCCTGGATGGTTGAGTGTCAGTGTGCGGATTACTCTGTGCTCTAGTGATGTGTTGGACATAGTGCTGCTCTGAATGAGGTGCAGTTGATTACGCAACACCCATCCTGTGATCGGAGCAGTTCTGCTGGAAGTGCACCTTCTAGTGGGAGGGCAAACCTGAAAAGAATCAGCCGGGCCTAACATTTGAGTTACGCAAGTGTGGTAAGCCCTCACAAAGCGCTGCCTCGGACTCGGAATTGGAGGTGACATCACAGGGGCCTACCGTACTGGAGAAGTCACTAGCTGCATCCAGGCCCGTCTTCAGGCAATAGACGGGAAAATCAAAGCCTTGAATGGATGAATGGACCACTTCTCCGTGAAATTAGACAAGCAGGCTGCGCCAATTGGGGATGCTGAGCAGCGATATTGGATGAGGAGGATGGCCTTCAGCAAGTGGCTGGGAAGACGTTGGATATCTCAAAGCTCCTTGTGGTTAATCAAGCAAAAAAATGAGGACATCGAAGCGACGTCCAGGAGCAACAACATTCGCATCCTGGGCCTGCCAGAGTCTACGAATGTGGGGCGTCTGGAAGACTACTTGGAGACGATGCTCCGTGAAATCTGTGGAGATGGTGAACTATCACCCCTGTTCGCTGTGGAGAGGGCCCATCTCTCGCTGACGGCGCGCCCGCCTCCAGGAGCCGCTCCGAGGCCTATTATCGCCCGGCTGCTCAATTTCAGGGACTGGGACACTGTTCTCCGCATGACTCGGTAAAAAGGCTCAATAACGTACCAGAAAAATGTGTTATCCTTTTATCTGGATTTTACTGCCACTGTACAGGGCATCAAGAAGGTCTTGCTCAAAGAACAGATTCCTTATGCTGTGCTCTACCCGCCGAGGCTACGTATTGGAGACGCCGCCAAGGGCAAAATCTTCACAAATCCCAAGCTTGAGACGGATCACGCCAAATCCTTGGGAAGACGACGGAAGTCTCCAGACCGCACGTCAGACATCAATGAATGAATAGTATCAGGTTTTAGTGAGGTGTGCTTGAGCCCTCGGGCTCACAGAACGTTTCTGCCTGGGGGGTTCAGACATGTACTTATGAGTCACAATTCATATTCTTGTTATCACCACGGATTGGGTACTCCGGGGGTGGAGGTGCCTGCTTTTGCATGCGTGGTTCTGCATAGCTGGCGGGTCAGTGACTCTGATGGATGTGCAATACTCAGGTGCAGTGCCAGGGTGTATGTGTCCTTTCTGATTATTGGCCTATGCATTAGTTTCTACTATCTTTCTTGATATGCAAGATATAGGCTGGACACAGTGGGAATCGTGATTGCTACACCGGCGGCCACCTCTCTATTAGATCTGGGAGTGGACCGTGCTGCTGCGACCCCCGATGGGTATTCCCCTTTTCTTACAATATTTATTTCTGTGTTTGCTGGGGGGATGTTACAAATGGGGCATGTTTTTAGCCGTTTTGGGATGCTGAAATGGGTGGGGGGTGGTGGGGATTGTTTAGTATTGTTGAGCCTGAGGTACTCTAATAGGAGAGCTACTGCTACTTTACTATGGTTTATATGTGTGTCTACATGCTTTGGTGAGCTCCACTCCCTCCGAGATATTGGTTGCTATCACGACGACAGGCGAGCTCTGTAAGTGTGTAACTTGGAACGTCAGGGGGTTGAACACGCCTAAGAAGACAAGACAGGTGCTGGCACAGTTAGACAGACATAATGTGCGAATCATGCTGTTTCAGGAGACCCATTTGTGTGCCTCTACACAAGGTGGGGTGGCGCGCAGGTGGGCGTCTTACCGCCTGGCCTCCTCTTATTCATCATATACGCGGGGGTTCTGCATCCTCATTAAGAGGGGTGTGCCGTTTAAGCCTATGCAAACATGTGTGGATAATGAGGGTCGCTGAGTGATGGTGCACGGCAAACTGGGGATGACGTTAGTGACTATAATCTGCATATATGGCGCTGTGGTGGATGAGCCGGCATCCTTTTTACAGTTGTTTGAGGTCTTGCGCATCTGGCCGGAAGTGGCAATCCTGTGTGGGGGTGATCTCAATACACATCTTAATTCACTGGAGGATAAATCTAATCCAACCGGGGCACGCATGGTCAGAGTCGTGCAGTGCATTGCGGACGCTATGGCAGAGATGGGCCTGGTAGATGCTTGGCGGCTGCGCAAGATGGGGATCCTGGAGGGCACTCATATCACTCCTGCCTTTAATAGTTGGTCCAGACTGGACTATTGGCTGCTTAACGGGGCGGCGAATGGGTGGGTGGAGAAAGTCTATACACTTCTGAGAACCCTACGCAGGCCATTCATGTGGCGTTTTTGAGCTGACGCTTTGCTGGACCCGGTTTATGCTGAAACAATCATGAACTCTATCGTACAGTATTTTGAGTTAAATACAGGATTCGTAGAGAGTCAGGCGGCCCTGTTGGAATCCTTTAAGGCAACGATACGGGGGTGTGCATAAGCACTTCTGTGGGAATACCCTGGGACCTCAAAAAGCAACTTTGTTGGGTGGAAGAGCAGCTGCGAGACTTAGAGGCCCATTATAACAGTGCACCATCTGCTGAGACGTTGGTTCATATTCATGAGCATGTTGAGGAATACAACACACTAGCATCCACAGAGGTGAAATATCTGTCCAAACGGTATGTGTCCAGAGCCTATGGTGAGGGGAGCAGGCCTGGTAAGGTACTGGCTGACAGACTGTGGGACAGGGCTGATCACCCCCAATTGACCATATAGTAGATGCAACTGGAGAAGCCCACTATTCACATGATAGTATAGTAGAGCAAATCTGCTCTTTTTTTACAGACATATATACGTCCAGAGGAAGCATGCTTGAGTCGGCCATGAGTGAGTACCTCGATGATACGGCGTGGCGTGATTATCCGATGTGCACAGAAAATATCTGAGTCTGCCCATTAAGGAAGAGGATGTTAAAGAGGCCATTCTCGCTCTGCCGCACAATAAGGCTCCGGGGGCAGATGGCCTTACGGTGGAGTTTTATAAGGCATACGCGGATCTCCTGGTGCCGTATCTGTTGGAAATGTATGCGGAGACCCATGAGACAGGTTATCTCCCTCCATCCCTGAGACAGGCCTTAATCATTACCCTATTGAAAAAAGATAAGCCTCCAGAGTGGTGCGACTCCTATCGCCCGTTATCTTTGATAAATTTGGATGCGAAGATACTGGCACGGATTTTAGCCACTAAATTACAGCCCTTAATGCCCCTGCTGGTGTTACCGGATGAATCCGGGTTTATTCCAGAGTGGTCCACTTCTTTTAATCTCTGCACGATATTCGCCATGTTCCACATGCTCAATCCTGATTTGCAGGCTGTGGCTGTTCTTTTAAATGCTGCTAAATCATTTGATTCAATAGAGTGGAAATATATGGTGTATATTCTTCATAGGATGGGCTTCTCCCCTATCTTTATCCGCAGGATACAGGTCTTATACACGGATGTCTCTGCGAGGGTTACAGTGGGTGGGCTAACGTCTGAGACTTTCAGCATAGAACGTGGAACTCGGCAAGGTTGTCCCCTGTCCCCGTTCCTGTTTGCCATAGTGTTGGAACCACTGGCATGCAAAATTCAGCAGTTGCATAGGGCGGCTGCGCTGAATTTCCATAACCATCCGGTTGGAATTTCTCTTTATGCAGACGATATGGTCCTGTATGTCCATGAGCCGCAGCGTTACCTATCGCCTCTCCTGCAGGAATATGTGAAAATTGGTCTTTTCTCTGGTCTGCAAATCAATAGGGAGAAATCAGTTCTCATCCCCCTGACATCTGTCACTGTCTCACCCCAGGAATATCCCCTCATAAGGTCAGTAGAACACATCAAGTATTTGGGGACTGGCTCCATCGGAATCCCGAGGTCGTTATCAGGGAGAATTATGGCCATGCATATACAGCGCGGGTGCAGCAGATTGATCGCTGGTGCTGTCTGCCTCTCTCCTTGGCGGACCGTATAGCGGTGATTAAAATGATTCTACTTCCCAAATTTTTATACTTGTTCTGTAATATTCCGATCAAATTATCCAAGCAATTTTTTAAAACAATTCAGACCCAACTGTTGAGGCTTGTATGGGGGAACAAACAGCCGAGGATTGGTTGGCATAAGTTGACGCTGACATTTGAGAAAGGGGGTTTCAAAGCTACAGACCTTTATGCGTACTACCTGTGTGGGCAAGCCCAATATGCATACTTCTGGTTCCGGGCGCATGACTTCATCCCGCATGTAGCAGTGGAGGAAGGCGATGCGCATCCAGTACCCTTGAAAGGCATTGTCACGCATACCTGCAGACACACGCCCAAAGGGGAGATAAACACGTTGGACACTACCATTTCTGCGTTGCAGGAGATCGGAGGCGGGTTCACAAACTTCCTTTGTACGCGCCTGCACTGCCTATAGAGGGGCACGCTGCACTGTTGGTGGCGGGTGAGAGGGGCCCTGTCACAGCACTTAGAGAGGCTGGGCTTACTCTGCTAAGCGATTTGTACATTGAAAGGAAATATATCTCAGGGGACGATCTGAGCTACATACAAAATCCCACTCCACTCTTACGATACACCTGCTACAGACTCCGACAGGTGATGAGGAACCATTACACATGTGTCCCTGATGAGCCGGTAGTGTTACAGGCGCTGCAGCTGATAATAGTTGCCCCCTCTAGGAAGAAGCTGCTAACCAGATTTTATTGGGGGGTGCAGGAAGAGACGGTTCGGGGGTGGATAACAGCATGGAACGCTGGAACGAAGTGCTTGATCCCCCGGTCACGGCTGAAGTATGGGAACAAATCTGTATGCTCACAGGGAGGTTTACGTCTAATAGCAGTCTGCGAATTATACATTTGAAGTTCCTTCACCAGGTATACTACACTCCTTATAAGTTATGTATGTTTGGTCTTAGAGACTCTGAATGTTGCAGGCGGTATGGTCGGGTGGGGCTGATTTTCTCCATCTTGCTTTTCTGTGCTGACCTGTATATCACTATTGGGAAGGGGTTGTTACTCTGCTACACTCCATGACTGGTCAGGTGATAAATTGCACACCATTAGAGTGTCTATTGAGCTACATGCCTGGCTTGAAGGCAGCATTGGGCAGGTTTGTAAGGGTGGCACTGGTGCTGGCCAAGAGGCGGGTACTGTTCACGTGGAATGGACGACTGTGCCCGAAGGTGGATCAGTGGCTGAAGGATAAGGTGTACTTTCGGGAGCAACTAGACCTATACGCTGAGGAGCTTCCGGTGTCCTTTAGGCCTAAGGACATTTGGGCCCCATTGAGGGAGTATCTGGTTGTGCAGAGCGAACAGGGTGATGACTAATTACTGCGGGGTGAGTACTTCCAGTTCTTCTTCTGGTCTTGGTTACATGAAGTACATGGTGGGGCTGAATTGAGGTTAACATGTAGACATGACTGTGGGATATTGAACCTATGACTGTAACCTGATTGTAATTTTTACTTCTACTTTTGATGCAATCCTATTGCGGGACTCTGCTCTGATGTTTCTTTACTGTTCTTGTTTTTTCCATTTCCTGGTGTTTGGCACCATGCCATGATACTGTAATGGTAGATGCTGTATATGCTATGTGCCATTGTAACACTGCATATGTAAAATGCTTAATTTAAAAAAAACTATCCAAGATGTAGGAGTGTCAAACAAACAGATCAGAACCCCAGTTACAGAAACAATGAAAGTGCATATTGGAAAGATGCACCGGTCTGTAGTTTGTGACTCAAGCCCAGTAAATCTGTCAGGGAGAGACCTATTGTGCAAAATGAATTGTACAATCTACTGTACGCCTGATGGTGTTGCTTTCCAAACACCTGATGAGGACGTTGTTTACAAGATGATGCTAGTTAAGCAAGGTACAGAAGTGGATGAAATGTTTTCATTAGTAACTGAAGGTGAATTACCTGAAGAATTGAGAGCCACCGTAAATCCAGAGGTGTGGGACTGTTCAGGAAAAGATATAGGGCTAATGGCAAATTTATATCCAGTGAAAATAGTGTTAAAAGAAGGTGCAGTTTATCCAAACACACAACAGTACAAAATGAGTCCAGATGTAAAAGCAGGAGATGCTCCAGTAATTGATCAAATGATTAAACAAGTGATTCTGAAAGAAATAATGAGAAGTCCTTGTAATTCGCCAATCATGGGACTCAAAAAGCCTAGTGGTAAATACAGGATAGTGCAGGTCTTGCGAAAAACAAACAAAATTGTAGTGCCTTGTTGCCCAGTGGTACCAAATCCACCAGTGATCCTTTACCAAATAGCTTGGAATGAAAGTTGGTATACAGTAATTTATTTGTGTCAAGCATTCTTTTCCATACCTTTGCACCCACACAGCCAGTATCTTTTCACCTTCCGGTTTGAAGATCGTATCCTCAAGGGTACACAGAGAGTCCCTCAATTTTCAATCAAATCCTGAAAAAGTGTCTAGAGTCAATAGTTATGCCAGGAAAATCAGTTTTGGTTCAGTACATTGATGACCTATTGGTGGCATCAAAGACCCGAGAAGATTGTGTCACTGACACATTTGCATTACTGAACCATTTGACCGAAGGAGGACACAAGGTGTCTCCAGAAAAATTACAGTTTTGTCAACAAGGAGATAGATATTTAGGGCATAAAATAGAAAGAGGATTAAGAAAAGTGCCCCCAGAAACAATGAAAATAATCAAACAAATGCAACTACCTCAGACACAGAAGGAGATGAGAATGTTTTTGGGAGTGGTTGGGTACTGTAGGCAGTGGATAAATGATTCTCCATGCTCGCGAAACCATTGATACAATTGACTCAGAAAAGAGCAAAAGATCCAATTGATTGGAATGACCAATGTTTGGAAGCATTTGTGAAATTACGAGATTGTCTATGTGAGGCCCCTGCTTTGGGCATGCCTGATTATTCAAAAGAATTTGCGCTGTTTTGTTGTGAGAGAGAAAATTGTGCACTTTCGGTTTTAACACAGAGACATAGATTGAGCTGACGTCCAGTGGCATATTTCTCTGCCACCTTGGATCCAATGGCTTCAGCTTTACTTGGCTGCTTAAAAGCAGTAGCTGCTGCCTGTATGAGATTGGAGCAAAGTGAGTCAATTGTGATGGGATATCCCGTAAAGGTATATGTTCCAAACTTACTTGAGATTATTTTGACAAGATCGCGCACACAACACCTCATTCCTAGTCGGCTGACTAAGTAAGAAAGAGTGATTTTGGGAGCGGAAAATGTGACAGTGATAAGATGTACAATATTGAATCTTGCCACATTAGTGCCAAAACCATGTTGTGAGGAAGTGAAAGATGAGATTGATCATGATTGTTTGGATGTGACAGAATTGTGTACTAAGCCCCATCCAGATATAAAAGAAGGACCCTTAAAGGAATCTGATCATGTATTGTTCGTAGATGGGTCATGTCTGAGAATCAAAGGAGGGCTAAGTACTGTATATGCTGTATGCAAAATATCAGGAGTGATTGAAGCATTCTGTTTAACGGGAGTCAAGTCTGCACAAGTAGCTGAATTGGTGGCCCTAACAAAGGCATGCAAAATTGGAAAGAATTGGAGGATAACCATATTTACGGATAGTCAATATGGTTTCGGGGTTGTGCATAACTTTGGCCAGCTCTGGATGCAGAGCGGATTTCTGACTTCTTCAAGATCTCCTATCAGAAATATCAAAACTGTACAAGATTTATGGGAAGCATTACAATTGCCAAAAGAAATAGCTGTTGTCAAATGTGCTGCACATCAGTCAGGTAATGACTATGTGATTGCAGGCAATAGGTACCCAGACCAAATTGCTCAATACTGTGCGAAAAATACAACGACAATTAACAGAAAAGTGGAAACAGGGGACACCAGCTGCCAACTTATGCTTTTCTCAGTTCTAGAGACATGGGATGAGGTTGAGGTCAGACAGTTGCAGGAAGTGGTTGAGGAAATGGAAAAGGAAATCTGGATAAAGTCAGGTTGTTTTAAAAAGGACAGCAGATGAAGTGTGGGTGTACTTAGATGGCAGACCCGTCATGCCAGGTTGTTTACTCTCTCAAATGGCAAGAGTATACCATGGAATAACATATATAGGCAGGGATTCAATGATCAGACTACTCAGACAATGTTGGTATAATCCAAAGTTTAGGGTAGTTGCAGAAAGCATTTGCCAAAGATGGTTGCTCTGTTAGCAGCAAAACCCAGGCAGAAAGACAGTGGTTAGTTGGGAAAAGATTGAAAAGGCAGAAGGACCTTTCACCAGGCTGCAGTTAGACTTCATTGAGTTGCCTCTGTGCAATGGATTGAAGTATGTACTTGTCATAGTGTGCATACCACACAAGAAGAAATGACAGTCTCACAGTAGCTAAATTACTGTTAGGAGACTTGATTCCTCAATTCGGTTTTCCCGTTACTTTGGAATCAGATAGAAGACCTCATTTTAATAATGAGATAATTCGATTAATCTGAGCTGCATTTGACATTGAACAAAAACTGCGCTGTGCTTACCGTCCAGAGGCTTCTGGAATAGTTGAACAGCCTAACAGCACAATCAAGTCAAGATTAGAGAAGGTGTGTGCATCCTCAATGCTAAAATGGCCAGATGTGTTGCCTCTTGTATGGATGGGTCTCAGAAGCATTCCTGACAGGAAAACAGGATTGAGTCCTCATGAAGTGCTCATGGGAAGGGCAAAGAGACAATTAGTTATTCCTGGAAATACATTTATGAATATAACTGATGATCTGGTATTGGACTATTGCAAAGGATTGGCTGAAATTGTGCATTCTGTCTCTCATCAGGATGGAAAAGACGCAGTTGCAAGGCAGCAAGACCAGGCACATGATTTGAATCCTGGGAATTGGGTGTTAGTGAAGAATCAAGCGCGGAAATTGTGTCTAGCACCCAGGTGGGATAAACCACGTCAAGTCATACTAGTCACTACCACAGCAGTGAAGTGTGCAGGTTTACCCAATTGGATTCATGCTAGCCATACCAAATGAATTCCAAGCACTTCTGAAGACCAAGAGCAGCGACTGACCAAACCAACTGAGATGCCAAAAGCTGAACATTGTGAAGTCGAAGAATATTGAGTGACAGATTTTGAAAGACAAATAGATGATGAACAACCAAGTATAAGTCATGAAGGGTGGATACCAGTGATTGACATACCTGAAGCTGTTATTGAAACAAGAAGAAGAAATACATTTGAAAAACAAGAAGGTAGAAAGGAAAAGATAGGGAAAGAAGAACACTCTCAGGCAGAAGAGAAAACAATTGTTCAGAAACCTGAGTAGGGTCGGATAGAAGAAGAAGAAGTAGTTCAGGCAGAAGAAGAGCGGATTAAAATGAGATCTGAACAGGACCAGATAGTTGTAGAAGAACAAGTTAAGGCAGAAGAAGAACAAAGCACAATAAGACCTGAACAGGTGCAGGCAGAGGAAGATCCAAATACAGAAAATACAGAGAGAAGAAAATTAGTAAGGAAAGAAGAACAAGAACAGATTGTGCCCAGACAAATTGAAAATAAAAGAACTCTAGAAAGTGACGAATAAGGTGAAAGTGCAGTTCAGGTCAAAAGAGTTAGAAAAGGAGATACTTGGCCAAGTAGAGTGAAAAGATTAAGATACTACCTAAGGAAGAAAGAGGAGCAGTCAGAACAAGTAAATTAAGCTTCAAGTCAAACTAGATCCAAACAGTAGGTAGTAAAATTCACACGAAGAAGCCCAAGATTGAGGAACCTGAACAGAAAATACAAGGCCCCTGAGTGGACCTATGTTATTCTTGAAGAATTAGAAAATCTAGATTTACGAGAAGAATCAGAGAAAGTTCATGTTGCACAGATTGATGACAACAGATTAAGACCACCCTAGAAATAAAAAGACTGAATTTTGAATAAAAAAAAAAGAGAAAAGACATTTTCTCGGATTGAAAATGGCAGAAGTTTAAGTCACTGAACAATCAAAATGAAGTATAAAACAAAAATGTCTTAGGTTTTGCTTATGTAGTATCTTATTAGTAGTATTGGTGTGGTTATTTCTTACAGTGGGAGTACCTTTGTTAATGGTAACAAGTAAAAAGAATAGTACAACTACTAATGAGAAAGTTGAGAGAATAAAGGGAACTAAATTAGAAATAGGGATAGAGGATGAGATAAACTATCATCATAATGAATCAGACAATGATTTGTCTTTAAATGTGTTTACTAAATTATTATTTCAGTACGTTAATACAATGGAAATTAGTGGTTGTTATGTCTGTATGAAATTACCATCATCTGTGTAAGGGGCAACTTATCATCATATACCCTTGACATATGGAATGTCATGAAGTGTTCTATCAAGTTTATTTTATGTAACCGGAAAGCTTCAGTATTTTTATTCAAAATTAGATGTAGTATTTTCAGAACGACCTATTAGAAAGAATATGAATTCAGAATTCACTAGTAAAGATGGGTGAATTTTTCTCAACAATGAGTTCAATAGATATAGCACAAGCAAACAAAGATAGTTTAACATGTATATTACGAGAAGGGTTTTTGAATTTAGCAGAAGAAAGGAGACAGGATTTAACAAAAAAAGCTGCTGAACAAAAATCTCATGTACCTCCCTGGGCTAAGAAAGTGGGAATGCATGCAAAGGGCGAGGTTCATGCTGCAATGCCCCTAGACTTTGTGAAAAGGGGAAAATTCTGCCTCCATAGTTTAAAGACAGATTACAATAACATTTTCATTGGTTCCAGTGAATGTGAACATGACTTCTTAATTTTAGGAGGATGGGGACTAAAAGGGGGAACTGATCCTGTATTTCCAGGAGTTTATTATGAGTGCGGAAATAATGCCTGTGATAGGTTACCTGCAAGGTGGTATGGTAGTTGTTATTTTGGAATCATTTTTCCAAAGATCTACCATGTGGGCAGAATCAATTGAATAAATGAAAATCTAATGGACTAACATTGATAAGAAGAGCTAGTTTTTCTGAAATTGTAGGTGAAATATTTAGTGCATTGATACCCTCAGTTGGAGTCATTCTAAAGTCACGTAAAATTAGTGAATTGTCAATAATAGTTGATTGTCTTTCTACAGATACTGCCAGAGGTTTCATGGTGATTAATAGAGAAATGGTTGCAATAAAATCGTCTTGCTCTTGATATCATATTGGCAAAAGAGGGGGGAGTCTGTGGTATGTTGAAAATTCAACATTGCTGCAGTTACATTCAGGACAAAAGTAAGGAAATGAAAGGGTATATTGGAAATATTACAAGGATGTATGAAGATTTGACCCAACTGGAGGTTGACAGTGTTTGGGGAAGATCAACAAAGAGTATAACATCAATAGGGAAATGGTAAACTAATTTTGGAAAGGGTTTTCTAGGTCGAATAATATTGCCAGTAGTTGTGATAATGACAATAGTATTGACAATAATGATTACATGTAAGTGTTGCAGGAGCAAAGGAAAAAAAGAATACATTTAGAAAGAGAAGAGAAAGGAAAGAAATGAAATGAAAGAGGGAATATGAAGAAACTCAGCTGGAAGAGATAACAGGAAAGCTATATGAAAAGATGAAAAATATTCAAGGGAAAGGAGTAACTGACAAAAATGAGAGGGAAGAAATAGAAACTGAGATATGCTAAAGTTGGCATCTGGAAAGGGATGGGTAATTTTGTGATGGCTCAAGAATGCCATCAGAGAGGGGGTTGATGGAGCAAGGTTTCGTAGAGAAGTGACTTGCTCAGATGCAATCCACTCGTTTAACTTACTAATAAAGTTATTAATAAAGTTTAGTGAATAACTAACATGCACCACACGAACACGCGGGTTAGTGAAGTTTGCGTATGTGTGTATTAACGTGGATAAAAACAAAGACGGACTAATACAGCTTTAAACGGGGAAATGTTTTGCGCATGCGTCAACTGCATCTACGTTGTATGACAAACTAATGCTTGGGGGGAAATTCTGGCGCATGAGCAGAAGATACTAACATGGAGTCTTGAAGACTTGCGTGGCATCTGCTTATTTGAAATAAAAACAAGCTATTTTACTGATGCTGATGCGGGAAAGGTATTAATAAGTAAAGGGGAATAGAGTAGAGGTGGGTGTCTTTCTGACGTTATTAATAGTGCGTATTTGGGCCTCTCGCATAACTGAATTAAGCGGAGTAATGTGAAGTCTGCGCATGTCCACTGAAAGGGAGCCCGGAACGGTGACTGGGAGATTGAATGAGAGCCAAGAGACAAGTGTTACAGCATGAGAATGGACGGTGCAGAGTTCAACAATGAAGACTCGTATTCTTGATGTTATTATATTGTTTCAAAGTGAACTAAGAAAGCGTGTTGCAAACCAATTTATGAATAAAAATTAAGGGGATGGGTTTTCGAATCATATTTGAACGAATTTGTGTGACATGTAAGCATGGTGTGATGGAACTTCCCCCTTGCCTGACCAATCATATTTCGTATTTTTACAATATTAAACTTTAGTGGGTGGAACATGAAGAAACAAAAGGTATAATTAAGATAGCCTTAGTTAGTTAGCTAGCTACGCTGGATGCTGTCTTTGCTGTGGGAGATGCTGTTACTGGGAGAGATGCTGTGAGATGCTGATGAAGAGCCGAATGCAGAACCTGAAGCAGAACTTTCTATCCTAATTAATTGGGTTCGGTCAGAAGATCGCAGAAGAATCTTGAGGAGGAAGAGAGTGTCAGAGAGGGGTGCGGCGCAATCGTCGGTATTCTAGAGAGGTCAACTATCCTGTCCTGAATCCTATTCCGAAGTCTTTGTCTCCTAGCCTATCCCGGGGGACCCTTACCAGCCCTTTGGCCAGGGGGTTAGTCTTTCACACCATCCTTGGTAAATATAATTTTTCGTTATTTACAGATGTTCTTTTCTCTCCGTCCTCTCTCGTTCTGATCACTGATTATTGTATGAGTCCGAAGTATATGCTTGGTGTTTATGAATTGAATTTTCTCTCCTATGAATGTTGGTGACTGCACTGTATTTTTGAGATGGTTGATATACATTTAATATAGATAAAGATATAAAACTTTCCTGAGTCTGTGATTATTTACTTTAAATAAAAGAACTCTTTGATCAGTGAAAGGTTAGTTAGGAGTATTAAATAACTAATCCTGAATATTGTGAAATATATAACATTTTGACAGCCAGCGCTTTACTCAAATGTGAGTTTATGGGCCTAGGTGAGTATATGGTAGTAGAGTATCTGTTTTTGGTACACTGCTGGATCAATAGTGTAAACATGATGTTTGGACGTACTTTTGACATACGCCTTTCTGAATTTCAGCTTTTGTGGCCTAACCTTCTTCATGGGTGTAAGCCACTTACGTTCATATTTATAATTTTACTTTATTTGCTGTTTTATTGCGAGCTACTATTTGGCTCTTATGTAAATAGGTGTAAATAACATACCTTTAGCTACTCATAGATTTTATTTTTCTTTGGCCTGTTAAGTCATGAATAACATTACTTTTATGCAAAAGGATATATCTCTAATGGTTTCTCTGCCTTTGTGATGTGAATTTAAATATGATGATTACCATGATACGTGCTGATTTTTTAAAGCACTGTCATCTGTTTAACAGTATTTTGTTATAAGCATGTATATTTGGGTGTCTCTCTCCTCTGATCTGCCAATGAACCTCTTACCTCTTGGAGGTTAGACACTATTTGTTTTTATTAACATTGTATAATATGAGGACTTTATTGAAGTCTGTCTTCTACCACATTTACATTTTTCAATCCTCCTTCTTTCTTTATATCTGCTTTGGTTTTCATCTTCTTTTCAACATGGGCTCTCACTTTTATAGTTGATGGTTGTGTTATTTTTTATGTTTGTATCACTGGTGCTCATGGGTCTTTTCACATATCAGCCTTGAAAAAGCCTATGGCCAAGGGGCCACTGGTTGAAACACGTATCGACTACTGTTGTGGCTGCTGTTATTGTTTCATACACATTACCACGGATTTAATAAATGACTAAGAAATGGCAACGCCTGGCTTATGAGATAATATTGTTGGGAATCGTTATTCTGGAAATCTAAACAAAATATATGGGGTATAAACCTCCAACTTCAACTCAGACCTTTTTAATAGGCTAAGGTATCCAAACAACATCACTTCTTGTTTAAAAAGTCACAAATCAGCAAATCACATTTTGTCAGAAACCAAAATACATCAGAGGGCACATGCTGACTCTATTCTAACAAAACAACTAATTAATATCCCATCACCAGTACTTGTTGGGAACATAAATGGTACAATGCAATGATCCATGAAATGCCATGGCTTTGAGGCCACCCAAGACAAGGAAGGACAAACTGAAAAATGCATGAAAGCGAATAGATGAAGGGAGCTGACCCAAAGACTTCTCTCTGTCTGTCTCTCTCTCTGTATCTCTCTCTCTCTCTCTCTCTCTGTATCTAATTTTTGGGTTTTTGAGAACTAATGACATTACATTTTCCAGATGGCTACAGCTGCCCATCACCAGACTGCAAAACAGGTTGTGCTTATAGCTCCAGTCTGCAGGTACTAAAAATACAGTTTGCTAAGTTCCAGGATGCCATTACTTTCAATAGGGGTAATAGCTAATATCTGAATGTCATACACTCATATCTTGTCTTTAAACCTTGGCTTCAAATCAAGCAGCTTTGATCTGAGATGATAGTACTGAGTTAGCATGATTGATAGTGCAAAATTTTCAAAAAAACGAATAACCTGAAAGAAGTCTGGCCTATTTCAGGTGAATGCGTGGTTTGCTGCATTTTGCTGTGAGGGTTTGTGCTTGTCAAATATGTGGATACACAAACAGTGCATACATTTAGACAATACAGATGCACACATACACACAGAAAAAGCACATACTTGCACACATGCAATCAGACAAACATATGCAGCAACGGGTGAAGGCTACAACTGAGGTTAATTTGATATGACAATTTGAGACCATTAAGAGCAGACTATCTTCCTGACACACAGTACTAAGGAGTACAGGCACTAGACTACAGAGCTATCTCTAGCTTGCTTATAACTTCTGCACTCACAAGTTAAAACAATGTATAAGTTATGCAGGTATTGACAGTGCCACAGCTGCATCTCATGTCACCAAGCAGCGCAATTCTGTTTCTTTTACAACAGAACCAACCTCCATGTAGCATAGAATGCACAGGGCTGATTCTGAGATATTATGTAAGCATGTGGATGTCTAAGCTGTGGCATGAGGATCCAAAATGTTCACATGACTGAGCAGGTGAATGTATAGAGAGGTTGAGATCTACTGTGAGGTATGCTTCTGGTGTTGTGTGAGAGGGAAGTTCTAAAAGACTAATGACAAATGAATGAGACCAGGTGCATATGTGAGTATATGGTCAAGTACAACTGCTGTATTGTGATATGAGCTCTGGAGTTTTGTGGATGAATAGGTGGCGTGGCAAGTGACTGAATGGTGAGCTATGTTCTGAGTATCAGTAGTTTTGGAGGAATAAATAGAAAACAAAAATGCAATGAATGATATTGTTAGTTCTTAATCAGTTAATGCGGGTAGCAAAGTGGTACGATTTAGTGAGTGGTGTCCTGAGTAAACAAACATTGAGGCAGTTGTGTGTGTTAAGTATATCGTTGAGTGGTTTAAGTTGTGTTGAGTGTTGGCTGATTTAGTTTCAGTTATGGTGTAATGTGTGGAAAAGGTTGGGGGTGACTCTATGTGGAGAGTTGCTAAAGTAGGAGCTGTTGAGAATCAATATGGATGCATGTTGTAAGTGAGCAGTAAGTAGCGTTAAGTGCATAAGCTATATTGTAAGTAGCCTTGGCTATGTGGTGTCAGTAACTAATCAAGAACGGAAAGCTGGGTAACAATGCATGGCTGTGACTGTTCCTATTCGGAAACCTTGACCTCATCCAAAGTATCGCTAATGGCCAACAATACACTGAAATTGGTCACTTTTGTTTACTTTTTTCTGTATTCCCCATTAAAAGTACAAGCATTCATAGCACAATAACGTGCAATTTCATCTGCATAATTGTTTCCAGCAGTGACATCCTCTGTTCCCCTAGAGCATGGGTACTCACAAACTTTCTCTCGGGGGCCAAATTTACAGTGTGGTTTGTGTCCGAGGGCCGCACCGGTGGGGGTGGGGTCAGTGGGGAAGGGGGCGGGGCTAGAGCAACAAAAAAAACTGCGCCCATGAGGTTGATCACAGGTCCCTGCAGCGGACGCCTTCGTCCACTGAGCCACCAGACCCGGCATACACACATCTCTCTCTCTGTCTCCCTCCCTCTCTTTCTCTCTCACCCTCCCTGTCTCTCTCTCTCTCTCTCTCTCTCTCTGTCTCTCTCTCTCTCTCTCTCTCTCTCCCTCCCTCTCTCTCCCTCTCTCCCTATGTCTCTCTGTCTCTCTGTCTTCCTCTGTCTCACTCACTCTGACTCTCTTACTCCCTCTCACTTCCTCTCACTCCCTCTCTCCATCTCTGCCTCTGTCTCACTCACTCTGACTGTCTCACTCTCCCTCTCTCTGTCTCCCTCCCTCACTCTGTTTCCCTCTCCCTCACTCTGTTTCCCTCTCCCTCACTCTATTTCCCTCTCCCTCACTCTATTTCTCTCTCCCTCACTCTATTTCTCTCTCCCTCCCTCTGTCTCCCTCTATCTCCTTCCCTCTCCCTCATTCCCTCTGTCTCCCTCTCTCTCCTTCCCTCTCCCTCACTCGGAGGTCTCCCTCTCTCTGAGGTCTCCCTCTCTCTGAGGTCTCCCTCTCTCTGAGGTCTCCCTCTCTTTGCCTCTCTCTCTCTGCCTCACTCCCTCCCGCTCCCTCCCTTTACCTCCCACTCCCTCCCTCCCTCTCCCTCTGTCTCCCTCTCCCCCTTCCCTCTATCTCCGTGCCTTTCCCTCCCTCGGTCTCCCTCCCTTTCCCTCTCACCATTGCTCTCCCTTCCTATCCCTGCCTTTCCCTCCCTCCTTCTCGCTCTCCCTCCCTCCGTCTGCCTCCCTTTCCCTTCCTCCCTCTCCCTCCCTTCATATGGTCTTGGTACTCTGGGGTGCCTTGCAATATCCTTTTAATGCAAATCACAGGATACTTTATTTCTTATAATACATGGTGACTCCATCACCCTTCCCACACACTGCTTAAAGTCCTTGGGTTGTTGCACTTTCATATGAAATCGATAGTATGTTTGCTGACCTGATGAATAAAAGTCGGACCTGTACCACAAAATTAAACACACCAAAGGGCAGTTAGACATTTTTGCAAAAAGATATTGGAATCAGTTTAATACATGTCAGATTTTTTAAAAATGTTGTAGTGCAGAATGCAGAAGCAATATGCATGGACAGAAACAGAGATGATATATTTTTCTATAATTTCCTAATGCATGCATGCAAAAAATATATATATGTTGCCATAAATGTCTCCGTTCTACAGATCATCGTTCATTCAGAAAATGCGAGGTTTCGTTTTTGCATGTTTATATTGCAGCTTTAATGATGCTCCATGTCCTCCCTTTCACCTTTGCCGCTGGCTCTGGCAGTCGCCTACCGTATGGAAATCAGAGACACGATTTAATAAAGGGATTCCAGTCTCTCCTTTATTATCAACGCCCTTTTAATGTTATACTAATGTTGGACAAAATGAGCGTGCGCATTAAAATCCACCCCCTCCCCCTCCCATCCCCCCCTAAAATCTGCTTATCATAAATAAAGTGCAGGTTCTGAAATGCGGCTGGTGAGTTATTATTCAACATTAAATGTGCTTGTGAAAATGCTGCCTGATGGGATCAAAAAGTGGGCCCTGTCACAAAGATAGCACCACGTAGAACCACTGACCTTTTGCAGGAATACACTCACTTCTTTGTAGGGTACTGCAGTGGGTCTACATTAGCCAGTGCACAGAGGGTGCACAACTTCAGCCAATGGTGAGTGGGGTTGCGCTACGGCTGGCAGGCTGAGGTACTTCAATTTGTATGAGAGAAAATCTATTTGCGTACCTAAACCCCAATTTTGTGGGTTATAGACATGGCTGAACGCTAGTCAAAAAGGTTACTTTGCTTGTAAGCTGAATTTAAACGCTAAAACATCCTCAAGCATCAAATTAGGCAAGCACTAGTTAACGAACTGGTGGTTGAGTATAATGCAAAAATACCCAAGGGCAACAACAGTACTCTCTCGCTCCAACAGATGTTTCAACAACTGCTCTTATTTTTCAGGAGTAAGGTTCAGAGCTTCATCTCTGCGAACAGCTCTCTCCACGAATTGAAGAGGAATGAATTGTAATTACACCAAACGCAAAGGGCGAGCTGTCCCCATAGACAGCCATCCATCACACCGCCGATTCCCCCAGGGACATAGAGGTCAAACATTGCTCACGGGCCTTACTCTGTCCCAGGTGGAACAGTGGCACCACATTACTGAAAATGCTGAAATAGCATTGGGCAGGGTCGGCTTTAGCGTTAGTAGCCTCCCAGTGCGGGAGCCTTTGTTGCCCCCCTTCCCGCCTTCTCCAAGGATGCCTTCCCTATTTCCTTTCAGTGCTTCCCCTCATTTCTTTATAGCCACCCTCTCGCAATGAATTGTTATTATTGCGATGCCCATTCTAATGTAGGGTCACAGAGTGCTTCACATATATCGCACATTATTCAGAGTCAATGAATCCTACAAGAAAATAAATCCTTCTGCCTCCCTTTCCCTCCCACTCGCTCTCCCTCCCTCTGTCTGCCTCCCTTTCTCTCCCGCCCTCCCTCCCTCCCTCTGTCTCCTCACCCTCGCTGTGTGTGCCCAGGCTGTGACAGCTTCCAGGCGCAGGCCCACACACACACAGCCGCACCCGAGCTCTTGACAGATCTTTAATAGACCATTGGCTTGTTAATGAGGCCTTGATCACCTCTCAGCGCCCCTGCAGCCCCACTCGGACTATGGTGGGAATCGCCCGCCCCCACAGAGCAGCAGAGTTGCCGAGTGGCACTCTGGTTGCAGGACACTGTAAAAAAACAAAAACTCTGGTACGATATCTGCAAGGTCCGCGGGCCGCCAGGGAAGGCTTGCCGGGCCGCCAGCGGCCCGCGGGCCGAACTATGAGTACCCCTGCCCTAGAGTGTGCAGAGTATTTGAAAAATGAAACTTTCTTTGGCAACTGCAATGCTTCCAATATTTTTTTCACAATTTCCCCATTTTTGATTGAAGACCCAGACGAGGTATTGAAACCCCTTTGATCCCACAATTGTCTGAAGTTATGAACCACTCCAAACTCATATTGAATGTCATTGTATATATACTCGGAGGTTCTCAGAAACACAAAATGCACGGGTCAGAGCAACAAGTTCAACCACTTACGCTGGAGTATACACCTTGTAACCAAGCAGCTTACACCACTCCAGAAACGGTATAGACAGCAAAGACTGCCCTCAGATTTCCTTCATTGTCCCTTAAACATGATCCATAAACAAATGTAACATAATCAGAATTGGACATTGGCTCATCAATAATGTCAGGACGAGGTTTGGGACACAGTTCAGTGACATGGAGACAGCTGTGGTCTTCACTTTCCTTCTCTTCTGAATTTGGAACAGGTAACAAGGTAGCAGGGTTTAATACAGAACAGCGTTTCAATGTAACGTTGTCAGCCGACAAAATCACCTGTTAATGGATGACCCATCATGATGCTCTCACACCT
Source organism: Lissotriton vulgaris (assembly GCF_964263255.1). NCBI lineage: Eukaryota > Metazoa > Chordata > Amphibia > Caudata > Salamandridae > Lissotriton > Lissotriton vulgaris. The sequence goes on from NC_141694.1 coordinate 772,417,454, forward strand.
TTCAATACTGACCCCAGTTGCAAACAACAGATTTGAGACATTCGGGCAACGCTGAAGTTAAAGGATCCAGTGTAGCGAAGAAATAGGCCACAGGTCTTTATGCACTTCCTTGCAACTGAATGAGGACAGGGAGTGTGCAACCCTCCTGTTCATGGCGGCAGAATAGTAAACATGCTTTGTTGTAATCAGCAGTCCTAAGAGTGGTGCATGGCACAGTTTCTCTCTCAGCTTCAGGAAAGCAAGCAAGAAACCTTTATTCCATGGTACCGGATCTGACACATCCTTATGTGTCAATGTCTGCAAAGGATTGGCCATCAGAGAAAAAATTAGGATCCACTGTCAACAGTAGCCCACCATCCTGGAAAGATCTTGACCTCCTTCTGAGTGCACGGAGGGTTCATTTGCATAATTGCTGATACCCATTCTGGTGACACCTTCCTCTTGCCCTTCTGAATTCAATGTCCCAAAGAATTGTACCTCATGCAGACAATACTGAAGTTTGCTCTGGGACACTTTATTTCCATTGCCAGCCAGGTGATTCAACAATGCAATGGAATCATCTCTGAAAGCCTCTCTTGTGTTAGAAGTAATCAAAATATCATTGATGTATTGGACCAGCACCGAGTTGTGGGGTAAGACGAGGGACTCGAGGTTCCTCTTCAAAATCTGATAGATGGGCTTTCAGTGCACCCTTGTGAGATACAACACCATGTCAAGACACAGTTTCCCAGCCAGAAGGCAAAGGAAAATTGGCTCTCCTCATGTAGTGGGATTGACAAGAAAGCTTGGCAGATGGTTGTATGTTGGGACAACAAGTTCCTCAAAATGACTCCCTAAACAACGAGGTCTCTAGTATGACTGCGTCTCAACCACATTTTTTTTACCAAGTATTTCTTTACCACAAAGGTTCATGGTAAATGAATGCATGGTAAACCCACCCCCTAAAAACTATACCAGGCCCCTCCCACTCCCTAAAAACGACCCCATCACCCCAACTCCCATCCCCTAAAAACATACACCAACCCCCCAACCTCTTAGTATCTACCCTGAACCCCTCCCACCCCGAAAACCTAACACAAACCCCTTCCACCCCTAAAAGATATCACTAACCCCTACCCCCTAAAAACTAACACGAACGCCGCCACCAATTAAAAACTATCACAAACCCCTCCTACCACCTAAAAACTAATGCAAACCCCCAACCCCCTAATAGCTATCACAAACACCCTAAAAACTAACTCAAACCCCTCCCACCCCTAAAAACCAACACAAACCTACACCCCTTAAAATCTAACACAAACCTCCCACCCCCAAATCCTAACACAACCCCCCCTCCACCCTCAAACCCCTCTTACCTGTTCCTGTAGGAGGCTCCTATGAACTCCGCCCTGCCCGAACATGGAACCAACTTAGCCTTAACTACGCACATGCAAGTCGTTCGGCCTGCGTGACTTCGGAACTCATTCCGGAGTCATTGTTGAGGATGTTCCCCTTGGCAGAGATCAATAACCGTGAACCACTCAGCTTTACATAAGTTTTGAAATGGAATAACTGATGGCTTCGGTACTATAGGACAACAAGGAACCACAATGTTATTAATCTTTCAAAGATCCTGAACAATGCAGTACGTGCTGCTAGGCTTTTGCAACCCCATAATAAGAGAAATAAATGGACTCTCTATGATCTCTTTCAGAGTGCCCTGTTCAATCGTGAAGTTGATCACAGGTGTAATACCCGTCACAGTTTCAGGTGATCAAATTATGCTGTTGGGTTCTCAGAAATTCAGCATTTGGCTTAACATGTATGCGAACGGGTCCAACTCCTTTGATGAGTCCTATCTTCTTACCTGTGAAGTCCCACACCACCGCTGAGACAGGGTCTCTAAGGTCTATTAGCATATCTTCCACCGTCAACAGAGGAAACATGGTGGGACAGAAATTCTGACTCGATAACTTGAAAGTGATGTCTTCATCATTCGTTTGTAGTTCTATTCCCTTCGGGGTGCAGTATATGGTCCAATTCAATTATCACAGTAAGTCACGACCCAATAGACATACAGGACCCAAGTTACACATCACAAACTGGTGTCCATCCTCAAAGGACCCAATCTACACAGGTATCTCTTCAGTTAAAGGGTTGGACATCCTTTTATTTGTGGGTAGCACCAGTATCGATTGGGAATGCTATTGGATGACCATCAGCATCAATGTATGGTCCTCTCTGGTCTACCTCCAGGACTGCCCCTAGTCTACAGTCTTCCTCCCCCCTCAGTCATGCCATAAGGACGTGTCCAACCCAAAGTCTTCAACAGATTTCATTAGATGCATCTGATGGTACGGTTGATTTTCCTGCGATATCATTGGGGGTTGGGCAACTGGCATTACATGACCCTGGGACCACCCATGTTTTATGACTAGGCCTAGTCACTGTTTGTATTTGGGCCACATCATTCAATCCCTGCTCTTGATTTACGCTTCCAATGCTCCACCTTATTACAAAAATGATACATTGAAAACTGCTTCAACGTTGTCACATCTATTCCCATCTCTGGGGCCCCCCTCTACCTCTTCCTCGTTCTGCTACCCCTTCAATTGTTTGTGGCTGAACTCAAGGAGTGTTTCCATTAGGTGCCTGTGCAGGTCCTTAATTTTGAGTATTCTGCGTATGCACTAACATCAGCTTTTCCTAAAGTATCTTATGCTTATAGTAAACCTCATCACTACAGTACCTGGGATAGTGGACAATTTCATTCACAGTCGTATTTTTTCCAGCAGACTGTTGTATCGTGAGGCTAATCTCAGGTCTCAAACCTGTTATGAACTTGGACACAAATTGTCCCATATCCTTGGGGTCAAGGGTGTTTAATCCACTGTACTGTTTGAAAGCCTGTAACAGTCTTTCATAATATACATGAAAAGTTTCTTCGGGCTCCTGAGTTGTTCAGTCAATCTTAACTCAGTCAATACCCTGTGGGGCTTTTTTGGATTGCAACCACATGATCACCTGACTATATTTCTTTATTACCATCGGCGATGTGCCATGAGTCGCTGGGTCAAGTTCAAGTTCAAGTTCAGGAATTTGTAAAGCGCACTACTCACCCAGAGGGTCTCAAGGCGCTTGTGGGAGGGGGTGCATTATTTATCGAATAGCCAGGTTTTAAGTTCCTTTCTGAAGGAAATGTGGTTCTGTTTGAGGCGGAGGTGGGTGGGGAGAGAATTCCAGGTCTTGGCCGCCAGGTAGGGGAAGGATCTTCCTCCCATGGTGGATCTGTGGATGCGCGGAACTGCGGCGAGGGCTTGATTGGAGGATCTTAGTTGGCGGGTGGGTGTGTAGAAGGACAGACGTGTGTTGAGGCATTCGGGTCCTAGTTTGTAGAGGGCCTTGTGTGCGTGGGTGAGGAAACGGAACGTTATTCTCTTGTTGACGGGAAGCCAGTGGAGGTCTTTCAGGTGGCCGGTAATGTGAGCTTGGCGAGGGATGTCCAATATGAGTCTGGCTGATGCATTTTGGATGCGTTGGAGTTTTTTCTGTAATCTGGCTGTGGTTCCGGCGTAGACGGTGTTTCCATTGTCCAGTCGGCTAGTGACCAGTGCGTGGGTGACAGTCTTTCTTGTTTCGGTGGGGATCCAACGGAAGATTTTTCTGAGCATACGAAGTACGTTGAAGCAAGAGGATGAGACGGCGTTGACTTGTCTGGTCATCGAGAGGGAGGAGTCTAGGATGAAGCCTAGGTTACGTGCGTGGTCTGTGGGTATGGGTGCTGTGCCCAGGGCCGATGCCCACCACGAGTCGTCCCAGACAGAGGGGGATGATCCTAGGATGAGGACTTCCGTTTTGTCTGAGTTAAGTTTTAGGCGGCTGTTTTTCATCCATTCGGCTTCTTCTTTCATGCCTTCATGAAGATTGGTTTTGGCGGTGTTAGGGTCTTTGGTCAGGGAAAGGATCAGCTGGGTGTCGTCAGCGTAGGAGATGATGTTGAGGTTGTGTTGTCGCGCAATGGATGCGAGGGGACTCATGTAAACGTTGAAGAGGGTGGGACTGAGTGATGATCCTTGTGGTACTCTGCAGATGACTTCGGTGGCCTCTGATTTGAATGGGGGAGTCGGACTCTCTGGGTTCTCCCGGCGAGGAGCTTTTCCTTGTATTCCGATGTTGCTGAGGCGTTGTATGAGGGTGCTATGACAGACTGTGTCGAAGGCGGCGGAGAGGTCAAGTAGGATGAGGGCAGCTGTTTCTCCGTTGTCCAGTAGTGTTCGGATGTCGTCTGTCGCTGCAATGAGGGCGGTTTCGGTGCTGTGTTTGGCTCGAAAGCCGGATTGCGAGGAGTCGAGGGAGTTGTTGGATTCAAGGAAGGCGGCGAGCTGGCTATTGACGGCTTTCTCAATGACTTTGGCAGGGAATGGGAGGAGGGAAATGGGGCGGTAGTTCTTAAGTTCAGAGGGGTCTGCTGTGGGTTTCTTCAGGAGGGCGCTGAGTTCGGCGTGTTTCCAGCTTTCTGGGAAGGTAACGGAGATGGGGTGCGATGATGGAGTTTGCTTTGTTGAAGATGTGGTGGGGACAGGGGTCGGTTGGTGAACCTGAATGGATGGAGTTCATTAGGCGGATGGTGTCTTCAGTGGTGATTGGGTTCCAGGCGCTAAGGTTGTTAGAGAGCGGTTTAGGTTCGGAGGTGGGTGGAGTGGACTGTTCTTTGGAAATGTTCTTAAAGCTGTTATGTATGTCGGCGATTTTGTTGTAGAAGAAAGAGGAATAGTGAAGTAGTGTGGCTCACTGGTTAGAAGCGGCAGACCCGAGAGCAGAGGACGGCCCGGGACCAGGGTTCGATTCCCGGCGCGGCAGGTTTCTGGACCAGGGTCAGCGGACTCGATAATTCTCTCGCCTCGGTGCCCACTCTGATCAGCGATCACACTCGGCAACTCTGGGCATTAGCTTGCCTCATCTTCACTAACGGCCCCACCAGACCGCCGGGGATGCCTGGTCTCACCCTGGAGATACCCATTAAGGGACCATCTCTCAGGGAAGCCAGGAAGGGTTTCGCAGCGGTCGAAGCGCCTTGGGACCCTCCGGGTAAGTAGTGCGCTATATAAATGCCTATACATACATACATACAGGATAACGAATAGGGAGTAATGTCGTTTGAGGCTGCGGTGGGGTTGGTAAATTCTTTGACGATGTTGAAAAGTTCCTTGCTGTTGTGGGCGTTGTTGTCGAGTCGATCCTTGAATGCTGATTTCTTGGTGGATCGGATCAATTGGTGGTGTTTGCGGGTGGCTGCCTTGAAGGTGGTCAGGTTGTCAGTGGTTGGGTTTTTTCTCAATTTTTTCTCGAGAGTACGGCATAGTTTCTTTAATTTCTTAAGGTCATCGTTGAACCGGGGGCCTTTTTGCTACCCTGTTTGGTTTGGTGGTTTTTCAAGGGTGCTAATTCGTCAACGCTGTGAGTGATCCATTGTTTGAGTTTGGTGGCAGCTTCGTTTGGGTCTGATGAGAGGGCGGGAGGGTTTTGGTTGAGCGATGTGGTCGGTGGTGATTTTGTTCCAGTTTCTTCGAGGAATAGGTTGTGGGGGTTGTGGATCGTGGTAGTTTTGTAGCTGAAGTGAACACAGCTGTGGTCCGTCCAATGGAGAGCTGTGGTGTGATCGAAGGAGATGTGTTTGCAGGAGGTGAAGATAGAGTTGAGCGTATGTCCGGCTATATGGGTGGGGGTGTCAACAAGTTGTTTGAGTCCGAGATTGGCCAGGTTGTCCAGAAGGGTGGTGGTGTTGCAGTTGTTTTTTTCTTTTCTAGGTGGAAGTTGAAGTCTCCCAGTAGAATGTAGTTCTCGGAGGGGAGGGCATGTGGGCTGATGAAGTCAGTGATGTCTTCGCTGAATTGTTTATGGGTTCCTGGTGGTCTGTAGATGAGGGTGCCTCTAAGTGTGGTCCTGGGGTCGGTGTGGATCTGGAAGTGGAGGTGTTCGGCGGTTGCAAGGTTATCGTCGAAGCTGGTTGTGATTCTGATGGTGTTCTTATGGACGATGGCGATGCCTCCTCCTGTTTGGTTGGTGCGGTCTTTTCGGATGATCTTGTAAGCGTCCGGGATGGCTATGGCCATGTCGGGTGCTGATGATGCCTTCATCCAGGTTTCTGTGAGGAAGGCGATGTCCGGTGACGCAGTGTCGAGTAGGTCCCAGAGTTCAGTGGTGTGTCTGTGGACCGAGCGGGTGTTCAGCAGGATGCACTTCAGGTGGTTAGATTCGGAGCTGTGTTTGGAGTTCGTGGATTTGGTGTGGGTTTTGATGCAGGCGAACTTGCAGGAGTGGCAGGTGAAGGGACCGTGGGTACGTCCTGGGGCAGCTTCGTAGCATTGTGGTGTGCGTCCGGGGTTAAGGGCTTAGAGGCGGCGTGTAACACAACACAATTGGGGAGGGTCCAAGGGGAACTATATTTAGAGACCAAATATGCCAGCCAACACCCCCAAATTAAACTGATCACTAGAAAATAAAGACTGGTAGCGGTCTGTATTAAACCCTAAAGATTAGAGCAAAAAAATCTTTTATTGCAGGAGGGTGTATGTGTGTTAGAACCTACGAATGTATGGATAAGAGGAAATGAATCCCATCAGCCCACCCATGAGTATCGTCATCTGGGATTGAAAGAGGTCATGGTCCAGATAAGGAGACACACCTGATTGAATTGTGTGCATTCTTCTCCAATTTTCCAAGACCACCCAAGATGGATCCGACCCAGAGTAATATGCGTGGGTATCTATGGTGTGAGAAAATAAATTGCAGTGAAAAAGGTGTGATCAAAATCAGAAATAAGTGCTAGTTAAAATTGGCTACCATGATATAGGGAAATCTTTATTCGGGGTAAACCATGATGTCAAGATTAAAAAGAAGAGAGTGTATAACAGTCTTAAATAATGACTGTCCTATATAGTTGGTGTCATGGTCAACATGTTTCTGCCGTGCAGGGGCATCTCCCCTACTAGGCTTTCATCAGGACCAAATCAGGATACACTACTGCAATAACGTACATATGATCAAAGAATCGAAAGAGAATTGTTACCAAATAATAATACTGGATATTGTGCCGCCCGCTAGTTACTCACTGCGTCGGTACTTCCAGTTTTTTCAAAGGATTCTTTCCTGAAATAATTCAAAACACACATATATAACAGTTTCCAACACATACACAACCTGCCTATGATTCGATCCATGTTGGTAGCGCTTCAAAATCAAAATTTAACAGTGATACAGGGTAACATCAATTTAGAAAAAAATAGTTTTCACTCACCCAATGATGCTTGGGAGTAAGCCTCACCTCTCCTGGCCACGGCTCAGGAAATAGAGGCCCCGCTCTGTATTCGTGGAAAAATAATTTTTCATATATATATAAAAAGTGGTGTACACAAGGGTATCACCCTTCATATAATTTTACCACTACATGTACCTCCACGAGGAGGCACATAAACAACATTGGTATTGAGTCACTTATAGTGTCGAGAAGGCTGAAGACACCCAGGAAATGTCAAGAATCAGATGACTATCTTAACATTCAACATTAATGAGATGATTCTTGTCATATACTTCTAAATATAATGCCAAGTCGTCTCTAATGGCATGATTCTTAAATGCATCTCATTTAAATGGTTAATTTTATGTTGATTAATTTTATGTTTGTGTTTAGTCATAGACTAAAATAGATGTCAGACACAATTAGGAAAAAATTAATTAAGAAAAAATCAATTAAGAAAAAGAGCAGAGTTTCAGCGCGTTGTTGCTCCTTACCTGTCCGTCGGTACCTCTGGCCGTGTCCCGAGGCTCGGGGGGAGGTACCGACTGGACTGAGCTTCATAGTTAATATATCCACTGAAGACCAATTAACGCGCCGTGTTTGCTCATATGACCAGTGGACCATGTTGGAAACTGCAGTTACTTTAAAACAACTGAAAAAGGGACAAACCGGTACTTGTTATTGGCCCTCTGCTGGCCAATAGTATGTCTCCTCCAGTGTTTAGGTGTCGGATTGTGATTCTAAATAGGGTCTGGCTGGAGTCTATTCTTTGGTTGGTCATGATATTAACCCGAGATATACTCCTGTGATTTTATAAAGCCATTTCATATCAGTGTCTAAGCCCTCAGACCCCGAGTCATCGTTCTCTAACGCTCACATGAGAGAAATATTTCCTCCGTCATAGAGGCCCTGTTATTGGGCAAGAGCCCAAATCGAGAGCACTGATTGGCCCCTAGGGAGTCAATGGGCTATCATGTTATTTCACTAAGTATCAGTCATCTTCTAAACTCGAGGTGTCAATTGTACCACAAGCTTTTTGATTGGTTTAAGGCCTGAATACAGGTCATTGATAGGGCAGGAAGTAAGACTCTGTGATAGTAACATCGAAAACCTTAGGCAAGTGGTCCGTGTTCGATGTTATCCATATGAAATAGTAATGTCAGATTTAAGAATTAACCTGATAGCTGTCTAGTGTGTAATAGTGCTCTCCTTCAACATTGTCGAGAAAATCGGAACACCGGAGCCGCGTTCCGTTTCTGACATAATGGAGTGGATGTTATCGTCATCATAGGGGCTTCATGATTGGATAAGAACCCCAGTCAAGAGCGCTGATTGGTCCTTGCAAAAGTCAAAGGGCTTCTCTGTTAAAACGCTCCGTGTACTCCCCCGGTGGAGATCATTTTCTAGGACAGAATTATACTAAGCATCCCAAACCTTATGATAGGATTAGAGCCTAGATAAACAATGTCGATTGGACATCTGCAGAGTCATTGATATTTACCATAAAGACCTAGGGTGTGTTGGTCATGTGCGGACACACTCGGAGTATCCTCACAATCGGATATTGAAAAATAAATAGTGTAACTAATGTGTAGTTTCAAAACTTCACATCTATACGTGGACAGATCTCATTATTGACATACCATCAGACTTCTAGTGCTGACTCTGGTACACTGATAATCTAGTTGGTATGATATATCAGATAGAAAATGAGTTGAGATACTTTGTTTCAGACACGAATCATACAACCACAAGGGAAAACTACCTCAGGTGTAGGCCTGGGTGGTGAACTCTGCTCTGTTCGCAGAGTTTGTGGAGTTTTCTGCACTCCGCAGAGCTCGCAGAGTGCAGAAAACTGTGCTATGCGGAGTGCAGCTTTTTTCCTTGCTCACGCTTGTGAACGGTAAGTTCGCAAGCACGAGCTGCGGTTCGGGTAGAATTTCTACCGGAGTGGCAGGAAGACCAGCGTGAACGACAGTTGGCACTGCACTCCGCCACTTGCGGAACTTCGCCCAGGCCTGATCAGGTGGCGCTTTCAACGAGATGCAGATGGATTTTATCAAGATGCCTGTACATAATGGGCTGAGATGTAGACTAATGATTGTGTGCATCTTCTCAAAATGGGTGAAAAAAAATGGATGAAAGCCTACGCAACTAAAAAAAGCGACAGTCTGACTGTAGCTAAGCTGTTATTATGTGAAATAATTCCTAGGTTTGATATGCTGATTTCTCATGAGTCAGATAGAGGAACGCATTTCAACAATTAAGTGATGAAGCTGATCTGCACAGCCTTGAAGATTGAACAAAGATTACACTGCAGTTACAGACCAGAAGCCTCTGGTATTGTTGAAGCTATAAACGGTATCGTCAAGTCTCGAGTGGCCAAGGCCTGTACATCAACCTCTCTGCAACGCCAGAACACTTTGCCCTTTGTGTTAATGAATTATAGGTAAGAACAGTACGGCATGCACGCAGAATGAGACCCGAGTTTGGAGAGCATTGAGGCTGCTAAATTATACAGATTGACCACAACAAGATCCTTTTATTTAATTGAGAGACACCATAGCATGGGAGGATTACCAGAATTTTAGAAACAAAGGGAGAACCAGACACAGCCGGGACGGAAGTAGAAGCGGCGAAGAGGTGAGTGACCTCTCACTGGCTCCAAAACGGGATGTAATGTCATAATACGAAAATACACTAATGAAGAAACCCCCTAAATTTTGTTTTGTAGAACGGGATAAATATCGTCCATTTGACTGTCAGGTAGGATAAACAATTTTAAATCACAACCATAGTCTGCTTAGCGGCACTAGACCACTGTAAACATGGATGTCACACTAGGATCACAATATTTTGAAGATGGGTGCGGTTGGGTCTGTCTTCTTTTTCTTTACCCAGGCTTTTGCCTTAGTATCTTGGCTTTCCCCTTCAACTAAGATGTCTCTGGAATAAGAGATAAGCCCATGTGTAATCTTTGTACGTTAATAATCACGGAGAGTTTTCACTTAATGTAATACAGAGCATGTTATAAAACTGTTAGGATTTCCCCACCACTGGGAGCTATAAATATGGGGCAACACTTATGCTCACGGAATAAAATATTCAATACGCAAAGAATGGTCACATTGTCACGTGACAGATTCCCCTAAATAGTCACTGGGTGTTCACTATGATATTGGTGAATTGTTTAGATGATGGTATGGGATCGGCTGATCCTTTACACAAAAAATGTTTTCTTGTAGCCCTGAAGAAGTTGTGTGGGATATTTCCCATGATGAAACACATGTTGGCTGGGCATTTCCATATGAAATAAAGGAACAACAGAACACCCAACGACTTATTATTGAAAAAGCATTAATAATGTTTGCTAAGTGAGCTAAAGAACGATGATGGATTTAACCCAGAACTGTGAATAGGGATCAGGGTTTGTATAGTTTCAACTCTCCGTCCATTATCTCCTAGTGTTTGCTATGCACTCTTTTTAGGGTATCAAGAGGGGGGAGTACCCAGCTGAAGTCACTGGGACCTGGGTTGTCAAAGTGATAAGAGGAAGGGGTCCCAGTAATTAACGAACAAATTGCAGAACAGAAATGAAAATAAATCAATCAAGAAACGAATATGTACACATTGTTTTAATCACAATGTGAAAATATATACCAAATATATACTTATATGTCAAAACGGAAGTACATTGGTGGTTTCACAGTGCCCCAAGAAGCAAGGGGGGGGAGGGAAAGTGATCCTGTGAGGATAAAGTGAAGGGAAGGAGGAAGAAATTTGCAAGTGACACTTTAATCTATATATATGAACATTTCTCCATACTACACAGTGTGTGTAGAGATGAGGACCACATGGTTCAAAGTAATATTTACACAAAACAACATACTCCACAAAGTTAAAAAAATGAAAACAATGAGGCGTGGAGTTGATAATGCCAAAGGTTGTCAACGTTTCGACCCTCTAAAATGCAGGTACAATTACTGTCCTTGCGGTGGGGTCTTCATCAGGACGGGGGTGGGGACACACCTATTTAAAATAAATTATTAGATTAGCAATGAGGAATATTATCCCTATTTATTCCAGAGTAAAAAAGCACATCAGTACCATCTAGTAATGGTAGGGGATTAGGTTATTACTACGCCACATAGTTGGCTATTACTACGCCACATAGTTGGTGTGCGTTAGTTGGTAAATTAAATTAATCATAAGAGCTTCCACATTTAATGATAGTTGCAACAGCGATAAATGCACAAATTATTCGATTGACATTGCGGAGAGAAAAAGAGAGCGGCCAAACCGGGGTCGGTGGCAGCGTCTTGACAACTCAATATTCAGTAACACTAGGATAGGATAGGCTTGGAATAAAGGCACAGATTATAAGCAAAGGGTCAGCTGATGATAGTTGCGGTAGACCAAGTGCTGCTTCGAATGTTAACAATAGATACAAAACTTACCACAGGGTGGTATTCAAAAGGACGCGGATTCAGTCTATCAACGCGGTCCAAAAGGTGTTGTCAGTGATGGCGAAGCTAGTATTAAATTACAAGGCACATTTAGGAGTAGATTGAATATTAAGTGAATTATAGCGACAATCAGCAGTTATGGATAATGGCGCGGGGAAACTTACCACGAGGCGGTAACTAGACGACCCCAAATCAATCTGTATCAATGGTCCGAAGTATCGTCAGTAATCTTGACACTGAGGAATAAAATTAATTAAATAGCGGGGGCCTAAATATACTAAAAAGAAAGCCAGCCGCATCCCCACAATGAGACTTAAAGGTCGGATAAGCACTCACCTCAGGGTGTGTAAAACGAGATCAACATACGATCGTGAGAAAGTCTGGGTGAGTCAGACAGGGGGCTGTGAGCTATCCTAAAAGTAAAAGGAGGATACGATGTTGAAGCGGCCCATGAAGGGAGCGTCGTTTTGCACGCATTCACACACTCCTGCATACCGCTTACCGGTTATGGAGTGAATCTCATCCCGCAACAAGCTGGAAATCGCAATAGCGAAGTCCGGTTCCGGCTGTCCAAATATCACCATGGTGATCGAGTCACGTGGTGCCGGGCTCCCGTATAGGCATGGTGGAAAGACTATCACTCACTCTAAAGTGCTCGAGTTTAATTCAATGAATTAAAATACAAAATTGTATTTGGAATCAAACAAACCGCGTGTTCAAAAGCATTATTAATTATAAATACCTAACAAGAACACCAGGTATTTACGTCATACACATCAGTGTTGAACATACGCGAACATTGGAATATTAGCATGAGTGCTTGTAAGGTGACAGAGGGACCTACAATGTCAGAGTCAGATCACCCACAATTATGCTGATTGTGCCTCAAATGAGCAAAGACAGATCACCCACCCGATTAATCCGGAACGGAACACAATTACAGTCAGTATATTTAAAGGAAATAGCCGATTAAGCATACATAATATGTCATTACTAAAAGTGTGGCTAGACTGGATAGTTTCAGAGACACAATAGGAAGTGACATATTACTAACATGAGGGTAAGACCACAAATCTTGCTACTCATTTTAAATGTTATACTAAACAAATATAATGCCCACAACATTGAATTAAGTGATGGATAGGTACGAAAAGCGCTTAGGAAGGAGGCGGCGTACCTCTCACATGAGGGTAAAGGCCGTCCAAAATCTCACTGGAAGTTAACAATCACATAAAAATCACATAAAAGAATCGTGGCGAACCTCTAGCATCAGGGTAATGGCCACATACGCTTCAGGTTAATCTCACAGAAAATTAACAACCTCGTAAAGGTAGATTTAAATCAACAATAGAGTTGCCAACAGCTAACAGTCACATAGAAGGATCGTGGCGTACCTCTCGCATCAGGGTAAAGGCCACATACGCTTCAGGTCAGTCTTACAGAGAAGTAACAACTAAGTAAGGTTTAATTCAAATGGACGATAGAGTTGCCAATTGAGAAAAAGAGCTATCTTGTTCATTGAGCCCATTTTCAATGGAATTAAACCTTAGCATCCATTTTAACTCTCGAATATTTAAAATATTCGCGATATTGCCACCCCGGGGTCCTAAGATAGCCTTTTCTAGGATTACCCATTTCAAACTATCCGGTGTGTGACCGGCCGTGGAGAAATGCTCAACCAAAGGTGCACCTTGAGCTTGGCACCGAATCCTACTCATGTGTTGAAGGATCCTTGACTTGGCTTTCTGCTGTGTCTGACCAATGTATATTTTTTAACATGGACATAGGATAGCGTATATGACATTTGATGAATTACAGTTGGTGTGTGTTCTTAGCGGAATTTTGTGATCAAGGTAAGTGAATTCCTTAGTTTGAATGACACTGTCACATGCTTTACAATGGCCACATCTGAAGTGGCCCACAATGGCAGGCAGATTCCAAAGAGTTGTGACCGTAGGGTCATCCTTGCTTTTCAAAAAGGAGCGAACTACATGGTCTTTTACACTTCGGGCTTTCTTGAACGCATGTAGGGGTGGGTTGGGTTGATTGATGTCATCTGATATTAATTCCCAGTGGTGGTTGATTATGCGTTTAATTCTGTTGCTTTGGGTGTTAAAAGTAGTGACGCATACAATTCTGCCATCCTGATCATCCTTATCAGTTTTGGGGGTAAGCAACTCCTCACGAGGATAAAACCAAGCTCTTTTCCTTGCTCGCTTGATTAGTTGTTTGGGATAGCCTCTACTCAGAAGTCGTTGTTTAAGTTCTTCTGATTCCGTGAAGTAATGATCCTTGTGGGAACAGTTTCTGCGAATTCTCAAGAATTGCCCAAATGGCAAATTGTCACGCAGGGCTCTGGGGTGGTGACTGTTGTAGTGTAGTAATGAATTCCTTTCAGTGGGTTTGCGGTAGAGTGTTGTCAGTAGGTGACCTGAACTTACATAGATGGTAAGATCAAGAAAATTGATTCTGTGATTGTCGGATTCAATAGTGAATTTGAGGTGTTCTGATTGATTATTTAGCCAACCGAAGAACAACATCAATCCTTCTAGGTCTCCATTCCAGATTAGCAGGATATCGTCTATGTACCGCATCCAGAGACCCAGCCGGTCTCTGAATGGGTTAACTTGATTGAGGATAGTGTCCTGCTCAAAGGCTGCCATGTACAAAATGGCTACATCCGGGGCAAAGGGCGCCCCCATTGCGACTCCGGATGTTTGAATATAGAACTTTTCTTTGAATATGAAAAAGTTTTTTGTCATAGCTATGCGTAATAAGGCAACAATGAACTCGGTAGGTACTTGGACTGGTGCCGTGCGTTGGTGAAGGCAGCGTGCGATGACCATTAGCGCCTCATGTTGGGTGGTAAGTTTTGTATCTATTGTTAACATTCGAAGCAGCACTTGGTCTACCGCAACTATCATCAGCTGACCCTTTGCTTATAATCTGTGCCTTTATTCCGAGCCTATCCTATCCTAGTGTTACTGAATATTGAGTTGTCAAGACGCTGCCACCGACCCCGGTTTGGCCGCTCTCTTTTTCTCTCCGCAATGTCAATCGAATAATTTGTGCATTTATCGCTGTTGCAACTATCATTAAATGTGGAAGCTCTTATGATTAATTTAATTTACCAACTAACGCACACCAACTATGTGGCGTAGTAATAGCCAACTATGTGGCGTAGTAATAACCTAATCCCCTACCATTACTAGATGGTACTGATCTGCTTTTTTACTCTGGAATAAATAGGGATAATATTCCTCATTGCTAATCTAATAATTTATTTTAAATAGGTGTGTCCCCACCCCCGTCCTGATGAAGACCCCACCGCAAGGACAGTAATTGTACCTGCATTTTAGAGGGTCGAAACGTTGACAACCTTTGGCATTATCAACTCCACGCCTCATTGTTTTCATTTTTTGAACTTTGTGGAGTATGTTGTTTTGTGTAAATATTACTTTGAACCATGTGGTCCTCATCTCTACACACACTGTGTAGTATGGAGAAATGTTCATATATATAGATTAAAGTGTCACTTGCAAATTTCTTCCTCCTTCCCTTCACTTTATCCTCACAGGATCACTTTCCCTCCCCCCCCTTGCTTCTTGGGGCACTGTGAAACCACCAATGTACTTCCGTTTTGACATATAAGTATATATTTGGTATATATTTTCACATTGTGATTAAAACAATGTGTACATATTCGTTTCTTGATTGATTTATTTTCATTTCTGTTCTGCAATTTGTTCGTTAATTACTGGGACCCCTTCCTCTATGCACTCTTTTTAGACACATTTAGGCCACAGTGGTTGAAACCATAACCTTCAGCACTAGAGAGTGCTGCACCCCAGAGGAAGAATATGTGGAGAAGTGTGGCTCACTGGTTAGAGCAGGAAGACCCTGAAGCAGAGATCAGACCGGGACCAGGATTCAATTCCCGATGTGGCAGGGTCTTGAGCTCAAATGTCCACGGACTCGATAATTCTCGCTTCGGTGCCTGACCTAATCATGGGTTCACACTCTGCAACTCTGGGCATTAAGCTTGCTTAATCTCCACAACGGCCCCCCCGCGGCGGGATGCCTGGCTTTCACCTTGGGGATGCCCTGTAGGGGCAATCTCACAGGGAAAAGCCAGGACGGGTTCCCAAGGCAAGCGCGGAGATACCCCTTCGGGGGTCGATTCAGGCGCTATATAAGAAATATAATAATAATAATAATGTGCTCCAGACTGAGGAGTGTGTAAAACTTTGAAGACAATCCTCGGATAGTCATCACTTTATAGACCCTGTAAACATAGGGTCCCTACTTAAAAAATATTGTTTGGGCCTCTTTGGAGAGAGCTGCAACCCTCCGGCAACTCCTCAACCCCCCTGCTGTTTTCTAAGTTCTTGGCGGTGGTCTTCAGTCTTGGGTCCACCACAAGCAGCAGAAATGGGTGAGTTAGTTTCAGGCCCCCCAGCGAATTATGGGACGCTAATCCTGAGCAGAAAAATGTTTTATTAGCAGCTCTTCTGCTGAGCCACGGCATTAGCTGAAGTTGCACAGTCTTACAAGGCATGCCTTTTCTTTTTTTTTCCTCTGGAGTTGTCCTGCCCCAGTTGGGCAACCACGTGTGCCTCCTTTTTTGGGGACAAGTCAAGGAAGCCCACCCCTGGCTGCCCCCAGGTCTTCTCTCCCCTGCCTGCATCTGCTTGCAGGGTGCTGACTGCAGTGGTGGCCATCCGCTCCCCCAGTCATGGGCACCTGGAGCAGGTTGGTCCACCACCAATAGGGCGGCACTCCCCCAACTTCCTAAGCTCTGCAAGGGCCCGGAGTTGGGAATCCTGGGCCCTGCCTCTCTTCCTCTATGTGGGAGGGTGCAAAGGCACTCTTTTATCCTTCTTGCGTGGCTGGCCCAGGATTGGGATCCCATGCCCCCAGTTTGAAAAGCCAGCCTGGGGGAAGAGTTGTCCATGCCCTCTGGAGGCTGGTGCAGGGGCACCACACACACCTCCTCCTGGCTTGTAAAAAAACCATGAAATCTCCTTGTGGCAACTCCTGAGCCTAGGCCAGCCCAGGGGGATTGGAAAGGCTCAGGCAGTGGAGCTACACTCGCTCCGGGCCCCGCTGCACCATATTTTGTCCTTAATTTCCTCTGGGTCTCTCTTTTTCTAGGTGCTGAAGCCTGGTCTTGTCCCAAACTTGTCCTTTGGGGGTGTAGGAGGACCAGCTTTCCTGGTCCTGGGGAGAGCCCCACTGGTCCTGGAGGGAAACTGTATGCAGAGTCTTTAGTCCAGATGGATATCAGGGGGTACAACCCACACATATCAGGCGGTTCCTCCTTCCAGTGGTCCATGGTCCATGGCTGCCACCTCCAATCCCAGTAACCAGCAGGAAATCAAAACCAAGAGAGGGCTCTCCTCCTTTCTCAAGACCTTTTAAGTGGTGGTGGCAAGTCCCAAAATTGCGGCACCTCTGATCTATCCTGGGGCGCCTCATCACTTCTCCACCCCTGTCCTAACCCTCCTTCATAGCCTGCTGGAACATATCCTTTCTCACTCCCTTAACACTCTGTTAGCACAGGTCATTGTACAGGCTCATAAGTACCCGCATCATTGTTGCGTGACTCACAGCAGCTTTCATATATTTCCAAATTGGATTGGTTGCCGCTATTCCTGTAATTAGGTAAGTCCTTCAGTAGCTGGCGTTTTTATCCTTCACATGCCTACCCCCTCAGCACTCTCACTGTCTGTGCGCTCTCTCTCTTCTTCCTAGGTTACCACGCCTCTCCATGCCAGTACCCTCAATTGGGAATCGTCCCAATCCCACCCTACCTCCTTTGCTATGGTAATAGTTAACGCATGCCCGTATTGGTTTTAGACCATACAATTGGTGGCTATTCCTGAAATTTGTTTCTTTTTACCAGCGCCAAGACGCTCGAGTGATCTATCGTACCTCCGTGCGACCGCAGTAATCCCTTCCTGGCATTATCTCAATTGCCTCATTGCTTGTTCCCTGCTATTACGCTTGGTAAGCTACGCTAGAAACAACTTAGCCCATCACAACTCATGCCATTATAGCACTTGTATGCAAGGCTGCCATTTCACCCATAGCACCCACACGTAACACTTTAAGGTCTTGATCCATTGTTGCACCTTGAGATCGTTGTTTCTTACCAATTTTTACCCAGCAAGTGTATTGTTTCAACACCTAGTACACGAGGTCTGGATGGAAGAGTTGTACCACCTTTGTCTCTCACTAGCACTATGTTACAGATAATTTTTTCTAAAGACTTTTTGATCTACTTAGTTTTCTTTTGTCCCCTCTACCTTTCACTACTGTAACAGCAGATTGATCCACCACTCCACTTAGTAAAAAGAGCAAAACACTATGTTATATGCAAAGAAATTAAGACTTGATTCAGCAGGTCTTGTTCCAATGATTCTTTATTTCAATTCTTCTTAAAAGCGACCGTAGCCAAAAAGTTTTGTCCAAAAGGACTTCTTCAGGGCAAAAACAATGTGGAGAGGCTTTTTCAATAATGGTATGTAAAGTTCTAGCATCTATAGGTGGTCCCTTTTTCTTTGGATATATATAAATTAGACCTTGTACAATTAAAACACATTTCAACTAGGAGAACATATCATTTCCAAGCTGTTTTACAGTCTCTTGATAAAAGTCAACCGTCCAAGTGCAGTTTTGGGTGTTAACCATTGTAATTTGTGAAAAAGAATCCAAACCGCTCACACCATATAGAAAGATCATCTGGGGTATTGAGCCTCGGATCCCTTGCACCCTAAAAAGCCTGATTTACTTATAACCCTTCACTGTGATAAGTGCAGTCAAAGTTGCCCCATACCCCATTTGTTGTGTGTTTTTACCTTTCACTACTGTCTTTCAGGCTAAAATTCCCTCAGGCATGTAATTTTTATGTCCTGATGATGATCCCAATATTGTTTCTACGGGATCGAAACGCCGCCGACCTTATATGCACCGTAAACGCAATTGGATTAATTACTGATGTGTAACGGTGTCTCTACATATTGTTTGCTTGTTGCATTTCTTTATACAAATTACAAGCATTTTTGTCCTTCCTGAGCCTTTTATTCAGAATTTGTGAATTTCTGTTAGTTTGTCTCTTTGTTATAAATGTTGCGTTAGACACAGGATTGTGTCCCACTTTATTCGTGTGTTTGATGTGATTTGATACAATATTAAATTTTCTATCCGGCTAGACAGCTATAATATAGCACTCAATTCAGGCCTATATTCATTGTTTTCTGTGTGAATCTCCCCTGTCAAGGACTATTTTGTAATTGTAACGTACTTCTACCCAAGGTCCCTGAGCATTACAACGGGGTTCCCTTGTGATGTGAAATAAACACTGAACATTTCAAAATGGCATCACCAAGGAGTCACTTTCCATATCTGCTCTAGAGGCGCCAGCTCCACCACTTACTAACATCACTGCCAGGGCATTTTCCACTAAATCTTCAATAGGAGATCACTGCTGTCTTGGCTCCAGATGTGTGGGCTACCTCCTTTTTTCAGTGGGCTGGCGCATCCCTAGTACAGTGTGACAGCTGATTTGTGATGCAGATCCTTCATCCCCACCCCTTTGCTTTTTCTCCTCAGGATCTGAATCAAATACTTGTAATCGCTCCCTTTGCTTGTGGAGGCCTTTGTTCCCGCCACTGGAGAGGAATGCAAATAAACTTAGCACAGGAGGGTGACAAAAGACATAGGGCCAGATGTAGGAAGCCCAATACCGGTCGGTAACGGCCGAAATTACCGAATTTCGGCCATTACCGACCGGTATTAGGCTATTGAGATGTAGGTGGCTACTTTCAGTTTCAGTAATTTACCGAATCCGTAATTTAAGGAATCAGTAAATTACCGATTCCTTAAAATACAGAATCTGTAAATTACTGAATCTGAACTGTAGGGAGCACTCAAATTAATGCATTGCATAGTTAAGGATTCAGTATTTACCACCAAATAAAAGTTGGTGGCAAATATCGAAAACCTTTGAAAAAGCAAATTTGTGCTTTTTCAAAAGTGCCATGTGGCAGACATACATGCCCTCAGGGCATGTATGTGTGCCACATGTGCACCTATGCACTATTCGGGGTGGAACAGTGTGTCAATGTGACACCCTGCCACCCTTGAGAATGTTCCCCCTATTACCGATTCGATATTTACCGAATCGGTACTACTGAATGGCTTCCCATTCATTACTATGGGCCTCCAGGACCATAGGAATGAATGGGAATTACCGAATCGGTAAATACCGAATCGGTAATATCGAATATTACTGATTCAGTAAAATTTACCGAATACTTACCTACATACCATTTACCGATTCTGAAATACCGAATCAGTAAAATTCGGTATTTTAGAATCGGTAAATGGAACTTCAACTTACCTACATCTGGCCCCTAGACTCTTATCCTGAGCTGAACTAAAGAAATATGAAATTCCGTGATGAACCATAGGCTGTACAGATATCTTTTTGAAACTTGCAGAATTGATTTTTATGTACAGATTACACCCCAATTCAATATGTTACATGTCTCTGTAGGCCAAACGGAGGCAAAGCTGCACTCTAAGGCAGCCCTCCCTATAGGTGTATAATGGAGTGTCACTGCAGACAAGACTGTAAACCACACTGACTCACCCTATGAGTGTGTACTAACATTATGAGGTCTACCCAAGTCAATATCCAATTCCTATGAGTCCCCTCTGCTCCAGGCTACCTGGGCACAGTTACTGGGCTGAGCACGATAGCAGTATCCCATGCGCAGACCTCACACATGTGCACCCATGTGTGCACACTTGTTCATGTGCATCCAGCCAAGTGCCCCTTACCCTTGCTGCGTTGCAGGAGCCTTATCTTAAAAGGTGGACACTTGCGGTAAACACATGCAGTTGATTTACCATGAGTTTACTGTGGGTGAGTCGCCAGTTGTTTGGCTCACCCACAGTAAAAAGGTCAAAAACCAGGTTGTAATTAAGCAAAGAATACGTCAGATTTGATGGGCAGAACCGATTTCTGTACACTAACATACCTACAATACAGACCATTCATAACCTATCAGACATGAAATACCATGCCTACCAACCATAATAATTATAGCTTTCATACCTAATCTACCAAACTCAACCTACCATACTTACCTAACCTAATCTACCATTCCTTCTATACCAGACCTATCATGTTGACCTAGAATACCTACCTATCTACAGCAACATAACTACTTCACCATACCAAATCTGCCATACCTAGTTTACTCTATCTAGCACACCTTCCTACCATACCTAACCTTCTTGACCTAACCTACCTCTGTAGCTCTGTAGCATGCATGCCATTCCTAAATTGTCACGTGTGTTCTTCCACCTCTGCAGTGTGTCTATCTTATGCATATACTTAGGTGTCATTTTGTGAAAAAGGGCGAGTTAGGTTCAAGTTGAATTTGACAACATAAAAGTAAAAGACTACAAAAACACAAAAACCTACCCATTACATTTTAGGTATTCTTTTGCAATAGCATATCCTTCAAAAGAATCAACCCTGTGATTACACCAGTACAACCCACACGTACTACTCAAAAAAGTTTCACAGCCTAACAATATGTAGACAAAAGCCTACAAACTGGGAGGCACCAAACATAGCACTTTGCAATGACTCACAAGGTGCTTTATAGTTACAAAAATCCTTTAACATATCAACACTGTCACGACAACCACTCTGTACATCAAAACAGTAGCATTAAACATATTAGTTATATCAACTTCAATACGCATTAGCAATTTACTTCTAATTTGAAAAATAAGTAAAAACTAGATTACATTCTCACATATGTCTACTAATACCATTCTGCTACTAGATTTTTACTATATAACTAGAGCAATGCTCACCTACATAACACTTAATTTTAACAAATGTTGGCTAAGCCATTATATCATATCGATGAGAGAAAGCTATTGGCTTTGCCAATGTTTTTATAGTCATGTTGTATAGCAGTGCGGCTGCTCTGCAGCATGATTGAAAGATTTTTTTTAAAAGCGCTCTGAAAATTACATTAAAAACCGTCCCAGAGGACCATAAACGCAGGCTCCAAAAACACGGCCCACACACTGACCTGTCAAACCAGCGCGTCGGGCACTGCCTGATTGCCATAGACCAGACGGACCTTGATCTGAAACCGTACCCTCAACAGTCTGCCCACATTTGTAGTATGATTTTTTTTTTTTAAATAACAACAATGATCTTCAAACATGAGGAGCAGATCACACAAACGACACTAGTAATTAAGAAATCTGTTCAGCATTTACTTATAATATAGATTGCCCTGGTGTTTTTGAAGATGTACACTAATAGTTGCACCGACAATTGGCCGAGCTGACTAAAACATTTTATTGCACATGCTACGCTGGGCAAATGCCTATGCATTCTTCAGAATTAACCTATGTCATGCAAACGTATGCACATATTTATTTTTCTTAGTTCGGATGTTTTATGAAATACATTTTTTTTAATACGGTAACACTAAAGTATCATACAATGCATGCGACTAAAAGACAAGGAGTCAACATTTCTGCAGTAATGAACTGCTGCTGAAATATTCTTTTTTTCCGATTGAGACCGAAGTGGAAAAAAATACAGCTCAACCCAGCCCCTACTAAGTCTAAGCAAAAATGAACATATTCAACAAGGTGCATAAAATACTACTGAAAATACGATACAAAATAGAATTTCAATACCTTATTCCTTCCTGTAAGCTCACTTTTTATGTTGTTTTGAGCAGCCTCATAAACTGAGCCGTTCCTTACGATTCCATAAACAGCTTTTCTTCAACATACCGGGGAAAAAAATCTGGCATTGGTATCTATGATGTAACAATGAGGCAAGTCCATACCTCACCCCAGCGAGGCGTGTTTTCACAGAAGTATTTCCAGTACACGAGAATTGCTCGATCATTTACTACGAATTTGTCCTTTTCACTAAATAAAACTAGATTGGTTCAAACTTCAGAGAGAGATAAAACGTTGGAGACAGTCCACCGTGCGGGGCACAGGGCTCCCCAGAAGGCCTCCAGCTCCCGGTCAGGTCACGTGTCCCAAACCATGTTACGAAACTCAAAAAAGTTTGGACTCATGTTTTCTTTGCAGATGACATTTATTTGAAGAAAGAAAAAAAATATATTTTTAAACATCACATGTTCGCAAATTTGAAGCACTTCTGAAGGATTTTCAGAGATGGAAACGCTCTTGGAAAACACGAGTCTCTGGGGTAATGCCAGCTCATAAGAAATGTGCATAACAGGCACTTCTAGGTTTCTTAAGGCCTGTATTCAACGCTAACAGCTGTTTTCACTTGCGAGATCATAGCGAACTGCTCCGTTTTTCGAGGCTGCAGGACACAACATAAAGACCGAGCCTGCAGGAATAAGGTATTGTCATCCTGTTTTAGCATATTTTGAAGTGATGTTGCATACGTTTCTATATGGCCCAGCAAACACAGCGGAAATGCTAGCTATGACTGGGAACTTGGTGTTATAGATTTTGAGGTACTTTGATTTTCTCTTTCAGTTAGCCCAGGTTATACCCAGTTTATTCATCTATCCATCCATCATCAATAGAAATCCATTTATTAGATTAAGCATTTTTGACTCATGTTGCCATAGTTTAACGAGCTGCACGGCACTAGAGCGTTACCACATAAAGAAAAAAGCATATTATGTCTGATAAGGCATTCACCCTAAGAAAAGCAAGATGCATGTATAGATTTGCATAGTATTGTCTGGATTACCTACATTGCACCAGCATTTACACTACACATACGTGTAAAAACATATTTGTACCTGTCGGTCAGTCCACTCGTCGATACAAATGTCAGTGATCAATTTCATCAGCATTGGATGCAATCCGTGGAATCTGGAAATGCTGGTGCAAAAATGACATCGATGCTGGTGCTGTTTAACTAATCGGGATCATATATTTAAAAACATAAATACATTGCATTTAGATTTTTGTGTGCCTAAGACTGTTTAGCTAATGTACTTGAACTGTTTTAGAGTTCGAATACACATCGGAACCACATGGTGCACTCACATTTGATTCTATTTAAAACTTCTGTCAAGGGGTGCAGACAAAATAAACATTTCTCAGATGTATTTGAGTATTCATGTTGATTATTTGTAAATTAAATAATTAAAGAAAGCATGTGTTGCTAATTGTCATTGCACAACATTTATCAGGATAATATTTATTTTTAGGTGAAATCACACAATGGTAATTAACCGTTGATAAATCCCATTGTATGTGATTGCTTCAATTGCTGTAACTTTTGACACTTGTCCTTTGAAGGTTATACTTGAACCTTTCTAATTGTTAGAAGTAATTCTAATAATTTTATGTATTTATTTTCTGAAACCCTCCTTCCGTGCACTTTTGTACATCCGACGTATTGAACCGTATAACTTCAAGACGTTGATTGTTTGTTATGCCAAACACTCACATTATTCGTTGTTGTCACTTGGAAGGGGCAAGATGGAAAAATAACGAAGTATAATTTACTAGGAAAGGGGCGGGTGAGACAATGAAAGGTTGCACAGAGCTCCCAGACCACTGACAGGAGCTGTACAGATCTTAGGTACTCTGACAGCAGAGCTCACTTAGAATTGAAATCTGTAGGTTCAGACAGAAGACAGTTTACACCAAATGTTGAAGCACAGGGCTAAGAAAATAATATTGATAGCTTCCTAGACGGCTTTATTAATGTGTGCAATAAAAAAAAAATCACATCGGAATTACTGACAGAACTGCAAAGTACTCTGGCACCAAGGAGGCTAAGAAGGTAACTATTGTAATTTAAAGTTTTCCTTCCAGACGTTTGTGAAGTTAAACTGCCACTTTATGGACCAATTGTTTTTTCATTCGTTTTAAGAGAGTGCACATTCACAAACCTACAACCACCGGCTGTGGGGAGCACCCTAGGCTCCGAGTCACTCCCTCACTCAAGTGTTAGAAATAATAACCTTAAACGGATATCAAGGAAACAAACCTCTCTCCCGACTCCCTAAAGAAAGTCCCTCCGCTATCTTAGATCACTCAATTGAAACTTTAATGAACCCCTTTCCCTTAGAAAATACCTATAAGGTTAAGAACATCTGTAATCAATTAATTGTTCATTCTATTTTGTTCAATAAGTCCTTTAGGTTCAGGGCAAGGTGACCCTATAATGCAGAACACTCTAAACTTAGCAGGCGGGTAAAAATAGATGCAGCCTGGATCAGCAGTAGAATTTTCCCGCTGCTGTCCGATTGCTCACTTTACATATCATGCTCTTCAAAATAAAACCAAACATTGAAAAGTTAGTCGCCAAGATGCAGCAACATCCTTCCTATTAAAATGTTTTGATTTTTGCATATTTTTTCAATCTAAAATAATAAAAGCTTTAGTAATGCAAGTATTTGTTTGGTGTGTAGTTGTTTGTGTATTTTTTGCGAATTACTGTTTGAATTTTTTGAAATTTAATTTGTACAAATTGCTTGGGGGTCCCCGGCTTCCAGTAGTGATTCAGTGGGGGTCCTCAGAAATGCAAAGTTTGGTAACCACTGCTCTAAAGAACCTGGGACAGGCTATATCCTTAAACTCTGTCAGAAGTGAATTCCAAGCATGGAATCCACAGTGTTCCACACTACTTGCCTTTCCCATATCTGATATATTCAAGACCTGGGTATGTCATCCCAAAACCTATTGCACACACCTAACAGTAGATTAATTAAGCTTCATGAGCTTGTCAGCAAAGCCTAAAATATGATATATTGGGAGTCTGACGATTGTGTTATTGAACATTAAATCAATGTGGAACAATACATTCTCCCATATTCTGTTGAGTTTAGGGAAATGTCACTAGAAGAACAAATAGAGCTTCCACACTTCATCCACCATCCCCTTCTCCCGGAGGCGGCCTTAGCATGTATATTTTCAGGGGTGTAAAACCCATGTGGGGCTATCCTGTGTAATGTCCCTTTGCCGAATGAGCTATTCGCACCCCCCATGCTTTCTAACAGATCTCTTTCTACTCTTTACCTGACAACAAGGATCTCCCAACAGCGGCGTCACTAGGGTTGGTGTCACCCAGTGCGGGTAACTCATGGTGTCACCCCCTCACGACTTACCCCATGAATCCATGATGGACCTCCTCCGAGTCCGCCAGTGGTTTTATTATAAGAACCAGCCACCATTTGGGGTGCGGTGGGCCCCTTATGCCCATGGGCCCAGTTGCCACTGCACCTGCTGCACTATTGATAGCTAAACCCCTGGCTGTGTATGGCATTGTGCATGTGTCTTGGGTGAGGAGAAGGAAGGTCTGACATAGATGGCTATGTGCCACTTTCTCGCTATTACTCTAAGTGCTCTGAAACCTGGCTGGGTAAAGTTTGCACATTATAAGACCATACATACATAAGTAAAGAACATCTACATACATGTGCATAATACACATGTGATACTAAAACTCGTTCTTACATAGAACTTCATTACGCTGTTTTTTGTAGCTTCTAAGCGCTGTATGTCACTTGGATCTTTACCTTACCAACTACCATTCCAGTTCATTCTTACAAATATGGGTTTACTCAACAACACAGCAGGGGTCTGTGCAAACCCCAAAGAAGACACAGTGCTTCTGGGTCAGCATAAACAGGGAGAGGTGTAACGAGTAGACCTAAGAGCACAAGAGCACAAAGGAAACTGTCAGTGGGAGAGGATATGTGCAGAGTGTAAAGAAAGCTGCGCCCAGGCCACGTGGTGTCTTAGAGTCCCACCACCGCACACAGCGCAGAGGGGAAAAAAAATACAGCCTTGAATAGTAAATGTGCCACATAATTTTTACATTTACTGTAAAGTTACAGAATACTATTTTCAACGCATTTTTTTGTAAAACAATGGTTAGCTGTTCTGCTCGCCACCTTTGCAAAGACCTCTACATCATAAACATTTACCTCACTGCTCATGAAATACACAATCTGCCCTTTCTAGTAGTGCAGTTAAACCAAGAGGCTCTGGCGTGACTGGCAGCCGGCAATCTGAGCAAACCGCCCAATTAAATATTATTATGAATTGAAACGCGCATGCCAGCCTCAAATTCCTGTACTTAAAACATAGCTTGAAAAATGAATAAAACAACATTATGTGATGTCTGTGAGCGTTCAGTATTTTTGGAGCATGAATGCCTGCTTTGATGTATGTATCATCTTAATTTGGACAAGGTTACAGAGATAGGGCCATAAAAAGTAGTATTTTTTATGTTTTAGGAAATGTGTTGAGATGTGCTTAGTGACAGTCCGCCTCAGCCCGTCTGCTACTTACAGCCACAGAGGAGTCGCGCTCCGCCCTGCACCCACCCCACACCGCGGCGCTTCCTTACCTGCTGGTGCTGGTGATGATGGACAGCAGTGGCAGTGCTTAAATTTTAAGCACGTGTAGTGGTGGCCGTGGGCAGTGTGTGGTAAATTTTAATTACCTATACGGAATTTATGCGGTAAAGTTCAATAAGAATAACTCAGTCAAAATAAGAAGGCAGAGTCCGTGGTATTTGAGGTTTAAAGTGGGGTTTATTCCTTAAAAAGGAATTAGTATTGGTTCGAACCAATGGTAGCATGACCCATCGCCACGAGGGTTCAGGGTGGGAATTGCAATGGACATGTACAATGATTTATTAACATGAAATCATATATATAGTCATTTCATACAGTAGCTTTGAATGCAGAAGGCGTAACAGCTGAGAGAAACGAGATAAGAACAGAAATACGTAACAGAAGGCGTGCACTAGGGCGTACACGGAGGTGTGTGCTGGAAACGTCACATAAAAGTGTCATAAGTGGGTGGACCCCTAGAAGGATCCTGCAGAGTCAGCAAAAACATGTGGCAGAGATGCGCGCGCAGCAGCATGACGTATGATTGACGTGTAACTGGAGGGTGAAGGGGACTTGACATTTAGCCCTTCATGAGGAGATAGAAGTCTGGGATGTCAGAACAACCTAATCCCAAATCATATCTAATATCTTGTGTTCGAGGAACTGTATTATCTAGAAGGAAAGGTCTCTCGGGCAGAGGCTATTCTATACTGACTGCTAGTGCGTGCATATGCGACTACGTGTCTACATGAGATGTGAGGGGCCATGGGCCTACCATGGTAACGGAAGCTATGAATTACTTGCATGGAGACAGTGAGGCCGGGCCCTTTGCTCTGCAGCTGGGAAGCATGTTTACCCAAACTACTAGACAGGAATGTATTTTTCGAGGAGCGGAGCAGATAACTTGAAGGTTGAATACAGTCTTGGCAGGCAAGGCTGGCCGAGCCTGGCACAGCTCGCCGCGTAGGGAGTAAGTCAAGGGTCAGGAAGCAGCAGGCTGCGGCTTTCAGAGGCAGAAGGGAGAAAGAGGCTCGATGGCAGAAATCAGGGCCTAACTCGCCAGAGCTAGAAATCATGAAAGTGTACCACATAAAGACGTTGGCAAGGCACACTTAGGAACTGAATATCGGACCCATTCATGGTGCATCTGAAAGAGGACATGTTAACGTTGGACGCAAATGTATTTGCGTCTTCATAGCTGGTTGTGGAGGGAACTTACATGTACTAGAAGCGGCTATATGGAGCCGTTGGGGTCTACGATAGGGGACACAATTGACCATAAAATTTATATTACCTCATTCCCTCCTTGTCCCCTACGGACCCTTCATGATATATCAATCCTCATTAATCTATCAATCTGTTCATGTAACATCATTTGCTCTTCTTTCTTCTTATGGCGTTTCGAATGAGGACTTGAATGAGGAATACATGATGTGGCGCACAAGCCGCAAATCGCTGGCCCACATTGCAGACATAGGCAACAACTGAATACTATGAGAGGGCCAATACCTAGGAAGGATAGGACTTTCCATCCCCAGGCTGACAACGTTGTCCAGAACCAACCGGACCAAGTCCAGGTGCCTGGATTCTGATGTATCAGACTTGCAATCTTATGAAGGCGAGTTATGGCTCTATATACTGATGGCGCGTTTTCTGGAATGAAAACACAGCAGCTTGACCCGATGACCTTACAGGCTCCGCCCCTATCGGCCAGGATGACGTCAAGGACGAGACGATTTTGAAGAACAACAATCCGCATAGCAGA
The DNA here is from genome assembly GCF_964263255.1 of Lissotriton vulgaris. Lineage (NCBI taxonomy): Eukaryota > Metazoa > Chordata > Amphibia > Caudata > Salamandridae > Lissotriton > Lissotriton vulgaris. The sequence continues at coordinate 772,446,362 of NC_141694.1, forward strand.
CTGCTCCTCTGTTAAGTTACCTAGGGCAGAAGTAGTTTCATTCACTACAGCTTCAAGGGTTCTAGTTAATTTTCGTATCAGTTTACTATTAAAGACAGCACCTAAGTAGGGAAAGAAACCTTTATTGAAATCTGTATATTGTTCCCATGCCGTTTCAGTATAGTCGACAATCGGGAGATCTCTCTGTGGTCTATTGTGTACGAGATGAGTGTTCCTATGATAGTCAGGAGGGGCTAGGAAAACAGGTGGCAGAAGGAATGCAATGTAACAGGTGCCATCCCAATCTAGAGGTAAGCGTATATATGCGGTATGACCACAAATGAAGTAGGAATGACGTGAAGCTTTAAAGGTAGACTTGCCCTTATCACTGAATTCGATCACAGTAGTACATCTACTATGACCCAGGTGTACTGAACCATTTTTCCGGACACATAATTCACCTTTAACTGGAAGTACGGACATGGCGGGCAAGACTGGTTCTGTTTCGGATTCAACACTGAGAATCATGAGGTTAAGTGTAAAGTTACCTAATCCATATACTTCATTTTCTAGATCAGTTCCTGTCCTTTTGGGAAGACCCTCCTTGTCAGGGAAACATACTTTATGCAAAACAGTGTTCAGGTTTCCCCATACCCAGTTACCCTGGTAAACTACGGAGTCTGAATCTAGAGAGTTTATTAAGCTAAACCATGCACCACAGGACCCATTGTGTGTAAACGGGTACGGGAAGAGGGGCAGTACTCCTTTGTATTTCTGATAGGGAGGGAGTCGGCCACATATCCAACAATCAGTGGCATTGCTGGTCTGATGGGAATGATGTAACATACTAATGAATGTATTGTTGCGCAGCGCAAACCTGTAAGACAGTTCGTGTGGGGGCAGTTCACTAAAAGAATGCTCGGCTCGAATATGTTAACAGGGGCAAGCCGAACAACGATAAGTCACGACGAGGTCCCAGGGGCACCCCTCTCAGGCTCACAGAATGTATCCCTTGGTTTTTCAGGCAAGCCTATTATTAATAAGTATCGCAACCACTTCCCCTTGCAGTTGGTCCTTTGACACGTACTACAGATTTACTGCTCACAAAGTCATGTCCAGAAAACTTGTTAGGTATCAAGACTCTGAAAGCTCTAGGAGCTGTTATCTGCTGTTCTCCGGAAGGAGTACGGTTGTTTCTACGTGACTTTAAAGGTCACTATGTGTTGAGAGATATTGATCCCCGATTACAGAATGTACCTGCACATTTATGGGCGCAAGGCCCCACTGATGTAGGTTGTATGCACATTACACCGTATCGAGTTACACTCAAGCCAGGTGTTGTTTTACCACAAATTCGACAATACAAGTTACCCCCCGATGCTGTAGTGGCTTTACTGAAAATCATTGAAGAGCTCATTGCACAAGGAGTGGTTGTAGAAACCAACTCGAATTTATGTAATTCTCCTATCATTCCAATTCTTAAACGTACAGATCCCAATGCACCACCAGTTTACCGATTAGTTATTGACTTGCGCGAATTGAATAAATGCATTGTACCGCAGTACCCTGTGGTCCCAGATATCTCATCCCTATTGACAGCTATTGATTCTGAGGCAACGTTCTTTACTGTTATTGATCTGAAGAACGCCTTCTTTAGTGTCCCTATTGATCCGGAAAGCCAATACCTTTTCGGATTCTGTTTAAATGGACGAAGCTTCAAATTTGCACGCGCACCTCAAGGATTCACAGAAAGCCCCAGCATCTATAGCCAAGCACTGAAAAGACAACTAGACAGTATACACATGCCTGAAAACACTGCCCTACTCCAGTATGTCGATGACCTGCTGATCACCGCCCGAAGTGAACCTGAATGTGAACTAGCGTCATTGACGGTTTTCCATCCCCAGGCTGACAACGTTGTCCAGAACCAACCGGACCAAGTCCAGGTGCCTGGATTCTGATGTATCAGACTTGCAATCTTATAAAGGCGAGTTATGGCTCTATATACTGATGGCGCGTTTTCTGGAATGAAAACACAGCAGCTTGACCCGATGACCTTACAGGCTCCGCCCCTATCGGCCAGGATGACGTCAAGGACGAGACGATTTTGAAGAACAACAATCCGCATAGCAGACTGCTCCTCTGTTAAGTTACCTAGGGTAGAAGTGGTTTCATTCGCTACAGCTTCAAGGGTTCTAGTTAATTTTCGTATCAGTTTACTATTAAAGACAGCACCTAAGTAGGGAAAGAAACCTTTATTGAAATCTGTATATTGTTCCCATGCCGTTTCAGTATAGTCGACAATCGGGAGATCTCTCTGTGGTCTATTGTGTACGAGATGAGTGTTCCTATGATAGTCAGGAGGGGCTAGGAAAACAGGTGGCAGAAGGAATGCAATGTAACAGGTGCCATCCCAATCTAGAGGTAAGCGTATATATGCGGTATGACCACAAATGAAGTAGGAATGACGTGAAGCTTTAAAGGAAGACTTGCCCTTATCACTGAATTCGATCACAGTAGTACATCTACTATGACCCAGGTGTACTGAACCATTTTTCCGGACACATAATTCACCTTTAACTGGAAGTACGGACATGGCGGGCAAGACTGGTTCTGTTTCGGATTCAACACTGAGAATCATGAGGTTAAGTGTAAAGTTACCTAATCCATATACTTCATTTTCTAGATCAGTTCCTGTCCTTTTGGGAAGACCCTCCTTGTCAGGGAAACATACTTTATGCAAAACAGTGTTCAGGTTTCCCCATACCCAGTTACCCTGGTAAACTACGGAGTCTGAATCTAGAGAGTTTATTAAGCTAAACCATGCACCACAGGACCCATTGTGTGTAAACGGGTACGGGAAGAGGGGCAGTACTCCTTTGTATTTCTGATAGGGAGGGAGTCGGCCACATATCCAACAATCAGTGGCATTGCTGGTCTGATGGGAATGATGTAACATACTAATGAATGTATTGTTGCGCAGCGCAAACCTGTAAGACAGTTCGTGTTTGGGCAGTTCACTAAAAGAATGCTCGGCAGTGACGTTGAAGGGAGCATTTGCACGTTTGAATATAGGATAGTATATGTGTAGAAGCACACTTGCAGCAATAATCAGAAGGCTCAGAAAAAACATAACCAATAAAGTCACAATGCAGTGGCTGTGAAGAGATTTGCAATATTCACGTTTCTTGAGCTGTTTCTGTCTATCTCTCTCTCTTTTGGGGTCTAGGGGATACATGTCAGAAAACACGTTCAACCGATTCACCTAGGGGAGGACTTAAACAATTAAACTGTCTGACTTGCTAGACCTCAATTTTAATTTATACTCCTGCTGTGGAGTTTTCTCTATCAGGGGAAGTTTAGAGTCACTAGAATCTGGACAGTCCTTAGAGGGGGAGGGTGAGTCAGTCTCTGGCAATGCACAAAATTTCTTCACGTGACTGGAGTGCAGCCACCCTTTGCGGCCCTCGACCTTGATTGCAGTCCTCGTGGTGAGAAGTACCAACTTCGGCGCCTGCCACCTGGGCTCCAGCGGACTTTTCCTGTCGAAATTTCTTATAAGCACAGTATCTCCTGGAACGACGTCGTGCGGTTTCACCTCGGTGTTGTCGGGAAAGGCTGCAGCGACCTGTGAACGACATGATTGTAGTGCAGACATCAAGGAGGCAAGGTAATCTGTCAACATATTACAATCGACATCGGTAATTTTTCTGGGCAAAGGCGTCCCCCACATATTCGGTGGTCTACCAAAGACCACCTCATACGGGGATAGCCCTGTTCTGGAATGTGCAACCATCCTCATATAGAAAAGGGCAACTGGCAAAGCTACGATCCAGTCGACACCCTTCTCCTTACAGATTTTTGCTAGACAAGTTTTCAGGGTCTGATTGTGTCTCTCTACGAGACCTGCTGCTTCAGGATGTCGGACACAGTGGAACTTCCATTGGTAGCCGAGCAGGAGAGATACCTGCTTCATAAGCTCGGACGAGAATGGCTGACCGTTGTCTGAGTATACGACACGGGGCAAACCATATCGAGGGAAGAATTCACGAACCAGCTGCTTGGCAGTGGTCGGAGCAGTGTAATCTGGGACTGGATATGCTTCTGTCCAACGGGAAAGTGCACATACAACTACGAGGACATATTTGAAACCTCGAAATCGTTCCATCTGAATATAATCCATCTGGAGGACTTCAAAAGGGTGATCGGGAGAATGAAAACCACCTTGTTCTACGGGAACACCTCTACCTGGGTTGAACTGACAACAAATCATGCAAGTACGCACTTTCTGCTTGGCTGCTGCTCGTAAGTGTTTATTGAACCAGAGATGTTGAATACTGTCTAACATGGCTTTTTCTCCTAAATGTGCTGGACTGTGTACTGTATTAATGATAACTTGAACCATAGAGTCGGGGAGAAACCATGTGGATTTTCCCTTCGTCATCCACCCTTGATCTGTCTGGGTCCCTCCTAGTTCAATCCATTTCTTTATTTCATCTGGTGTAGCATGTGTCTGTATGTCAATTACATCTAGGGCGGGATCCTTAACTGTCATGCAATGTGTCGGTGTCGAGACTATTGTCTTTGTCAGGTCAGTGGCGTGAATCTGATTCTGAGCTGTATGTTTTGCGGTTCGGTCTGCCAGGTCGTTACCCTGGGAAACAGTATCTGAAACCTTTGTATGTGCCTTGCACTTCATGATGGATATCGCTGTAGGCAGATGTATTGCATCTAACAGAGTTTGAATGAGGGGACCGTGTTGAATTTTGGCACCGTGAGAAGTCAAAAAACCTCTCTCTCGCCAGAGGACACCGAAGTCGTGAACAACTCCGAATGCATAACGGGAATCTGTGTATATGTTAACTCTCTTGCTCTCAGCTTGAATACAGGCTTGTGTCAGAGCGATGAGCTCTGCTGCTTGTGCTGACAGGATGTCGATACGATTTGTTTCTATGACTTCAGTTTCTGTTGTGACTGCGTAGGCGGCCACTAATTCTCCTGTACTTGTTCTCATACATGAACCATCCACATAAAGTGTCAGGTCTGGATCTGGTAATGGAGTGTCTGTCAAGTCTTGTCTGGGTTTTGTCGTTATAGTAATAACTTCAATGCAATCATGTGCCAATGGGTCTGTTTCAGTTAATGGCAAAAGTGTAGAAGGATTCAATGTATTACAACGTCTAATTTCTATGTGTGGCTGAAATAGTGTCAATTCATAACCTGTCAATCTTGCTATAGTCAAATGTTGAGTCTGTGTTCGATTTAAAAGAACTTCCACGGAGTGTGGAACTTGTACTGTCAATGGATGTCCTAACACTATTGAATCACTTTGTCTGATTGCTAGAGCTGTTGCTGCAACTGATTTTAAGCACGCAGGCAGAGCCTGGGCTACTGGATCCAATGTACTAGAAAAGTAAGCACACGGTTTGTGTGAACCTGCTTGATCCTGCGTGAGTACCGACAATGCAGTACCTTCACGTTCTGTGACAAAAAGTGTAAAAGGCTTACTGTAGCATGGTGTCGCTAAAACTGGTGCTTGACATAAGGCTTTCTTTAAGTCGTCAAAAGCTTGTGTATGTTCCTGAGTCCAAGGGAGGACAGTCGAAGACGCTGCCTCCTGAGTTGTTAACTGAATGAGTGGCTTTGCTAGAAATGCATACTGAGGGATCCATTGTCTGCAGTAAGAAGTGAGGCCTATAAAAGCCCGTTCCTCCTTTTGTGTCTTGGGTGGTAACATGTTTGCAATTAACTGGATGCGATCGGGCGTTAGCTGTCTCCCCCATTTGGACAGCAAGTGGCCTAAGTAAACAACTTGCTGAACACAGAATTGCAGCTTCGAAGGGGATACCTTATGCCCCTTGTCAGCCAGGAAATGTAAAACCGTCAATGACGCTAGTTCACATTCAGGTTCACTTCGGGCGGTGATCAGCAGGTCATCGACATACTGGAGTAGGGCAGTGTTTTCAGGCATGTGTATACTGTCTAGTTGTCTTTTCAGTGCTTGGCTATAGATGCTGGGGCTTTCTGTGAATCCTTGAGGTGCGCGTGCAAATTTGAAGCTTCGTCCATTTAAACAGAATCCGAAAAGGTATTGGCTTTCCGGATCAATAGGGACACTAAAGAAGGCGTTCTTCAGATCAATAACAGTAAAGAACGTTGCCTCAGAATCAATAGCTGTCAATAGGGATGAGATATCTGGGACCACAGGGTACTGCGGTACAATGCATTTATTCAATTCGCGCAAGTCAATAACTAATCGGTAAACTGGTGGTGCATTGGGATCTGTACGTTTAAGAATTGGAATGATAGGAGAATTACATAAATTCGAGTTGGTTTCTACAACCACTCCTTGTGCAATGAGCTCTTCAATGATTTTCAGTAAAGCCACTACAGCATCGGGGGGTAACTTGTATTGTCGAATTCGTGGTAAAACAACACCTGGCTTGAGTGTAACTCGATACGGTGTAATGTGCATACAACCTACATCAGTGGGGCCTTGCGCCCATAAATGTGCAGGTACATTCTGTAATCGGGGATCAATATCTCTCAACACATAGTGACCTTTAAAGTCACGTAGAAACAACCGTACTCCTTCCGGAGAACAGCAGATAACAGCTCCTAGAGCTTTCAGAGTCTTGATACCTAACAAGTTTTCTGGACATGACTTTGTGAGCAGTAAATCTGTAGTACGTGTCAAAGGACCAACTGCAAGGGGAAGTGGTTGCGATACTTCATTAATAATAGGCTTGCCTGAAAAACCAAGGGATACATTCTGTGAGCCTGAGAGGGGTGCCCCTGGGACCTCGTCGTGACTTATCGTTGTTCGGCTTGCCCCTGTGTCAATTAAAAACTTTCTGTCTTTCCCTAATACTTGACTGTGTACATAAGGACCCTCTTGATCTACAGGAACCTCAATAAGAGGCAAGCCAACTTCCCTCTCTAGGCTGTTTCATGTGTATCGCTGATAATCTGGATAATCAGTCTGGGCATACTGGTACATCTGCTGTGATGCATGTTGAGTTGCAGCAATCGGTTGTGGTTGTGGCACCGCTACTGTCTGTACTGTCTGTTGTGAGGCTTGCATAGGCTGGATATTCTGTGGTACTTGTTGTTGGACCTGGTCCTGTCTAGGAGGACGCGGTCTCTCTTTAGTTTTACCCGTAGCTATATTATGTTTCAAAACTGCACAATCGTTTATATAGTGACCTGGCTCTTTACAATAGTTGCATGTCCCTTTAACGGGAACTGTTGTATTATTAGACTGTGTCGTGCCCTTTTTCTGACCGTCAGCTGGAACTGACTGAGCAACTAACATTTTCATTTTCGTGTCTTTCATGCGTCTCTGTTCGTGTTCATGTTCTTCTCTAATTCTATTCTGGTGGTATTGTAACATTTGTAACATTTGTGAAGGTGTATTAGCTTGCCATGTGCTCTCGACTTTCTGTACACGATTCTTAACTTGGGGCAGGGAATTTTCTACTAGCTTTGTTACGAAGAGATGTGGATATGATTCGCTACTTGGTTTCAGGCCACTATTAATACCAAAACATTTTTCAAATCGGGAATAAAAATCACTAGTGTCTTCATCGGGTTTCTGTTTACAGGCTGAGATAGCATCCCAGTCCTCCTTTTTGGTTGCTAATAAACGTGGCAATACTTGTACTAACAATCCTGGTAATGCTTTAGATTTGTCCCCAAGCCCTGTTCCTGGGGTACAAGTCTTTTCTTCGTCTTCTAATGCAGCCCAATCTATTTTTAGGTCTCCTACCTCCCAATCCTTTTCTTTTAATTTCTCGTAAATACCAGAAGGCATTAACACTTTCAATATTTTCATAATGTCGGGGTAGGTGTAATCCCCCATGAGTAACATATCTTTGATTTCGCGATGGAAACCTGCTGGGTCTTTATCGTGACAGGGCACTAATTTCTTCATTTCTAACAGTTCCATTTTCGTTATGGGCGTGTACACGAACACGCGTCTAAAGGTATTATCAGCATTCTGGACTGGATGCACTTCTCGTAAGGGGTTCTGTCTGTCTATGTAATACGTTTTCCTATCTATGGGTGGAGCTGGAACAAAACGTGTATTCAGGAAAGTATTGTACCTGTGTCGATGTTCTAGAATTACTTTAATTAAGTCAGTACCTAGACCTCGCCATTGCGGCGAGAGTAGTTCTATTAAAATATCAGGTAAGGGACCTGGATCAGAATGATGGCCTTTGAATAATGTAATGAGATGCTGAACCACGTATATACCAGCTAATTTCTGTTCGTCAGGGGAAAGGTTTAAAAAGGTCTGCACTAAACCATCATCACTATATGTATCAGGATCGTCAGTCCATTGTACGGCTGACCTGGCCAATTCTTGTTCATCCATGGAATTGAGTACATGGTACCCCATTCGTTCTTGTAGTATTCTGTCAGTGGCCTGGAATAGGTGTTCGGGGGTCTTTGGATTTGACATGGCAGTTCGAAAGATTCTTTTACTTTCCGGACGTACCGGACGCATTGAGTTATTATAGGGTCTTCCCTTACCTACATATGCTATCATTTCTCTGGCTGGTAATTGTGCTTGTCCTCCTGTCTCTTCTGGTGCGTCCTCCTCCCCCGAGGATTCAAGTTTGTCTGAATCTATTTCTGGTGCTGGCTGTCTTCTTTCATGTATCTTTATTACTGCATTTCTGATCCTTCGGTACATATTTTCTATACAGGCCTGTTTATCATGATTCCCGTCTGCTATATTCTGACCCCATCTATGAAGTGCTTTTATTTCTTCCGGGTTTGCACCCGGCCTATCCTGTTCTCTTATTGGGCAGTTTATAAAAAACTGTAATATCTTGGCTTGGGTGTCAACTTTTTGGTAGGCCATGGCCTCGCCAATACTTTCAGGGCCTACCCCTGTTTGGACAAAATGATATATTCTATCTAGATTATCAACCATTCCAGGTAGTGTCAATAAAAAGTTTGTAACTCGTCGCAATCGTACTGATGCGAGCATCATTCTATCGTCATTCTTTTTACCGGGTACTGGATCATATCTACAATCTGCAAGACGTTCTTTATATATGTCAAAATCGGCTGCTTGAGGTGTACGTTGTTGTGCTAGATCCCTATAAGTCCATAAGTCCATCGATGTGTTGGTAGTGGGGTTTGAAAACCTATCGCCCCTCCTGACGCGCCTCCTGAGGCGCCGGATCCGAAGGGATTCGTTGGGTGTAAAGTAGGAGGAATGGGTGCGGGAAGAGGTGGAAGGACAGCCGGAAGTGTTGGAACGGGAGGAGGAGTAACTTGTCGCGGAGGTGGGGGTTGACTATCTCGGGGTCGAGCGCCGCCAGTAGGGGGTGTGCGGGGCGGTGCGGTATTAACATATTCGGGGGCTACATCGTCTAGATAGGAAGAAAGGAAAATGTCCTTTGTGGTCTTGTGATATACTTTAGTCGGGAGCAGGGGAGGGGGCAGATCCTTCGGTACCACAAATCGAGATATAATACAGCGTCTAGGCCGTGCTTGTGGTACATAAAATGCCCTGGAGTGTCCCTAGGTGGAACGGGCACTGCTTCTTCTAGAATCCCTTTTCTAGTTCCTATCTGTCTTAGTTTAGAGAACAGCGGCATGTTTCAGTCGTGCTACTCTGGGCTTGATACTTACTCGACTTCGGACACAACTAATACAGTAAACACAATAATGCAGATCGAACAATCACTCATACCACGACATTAAAACATACTAAAACATTTCAGAGCGAACAATAATGATTAGAATAAAACTAGCTAATGGCATGATACTGTATGTACTGCTAAACAGTACAGATACACCGCTAAACAGTGCAGACAGGATATACTGCTAAACAGTACAGATACACTGCTAAACAGTGCAGACCAGGTCTGTGTACCCAAACCCGTCTTGACCGGCACAAATTAATGCGCTCGTCTAGATGCGTCCCCAGCAACGGTACTCACCGGGAAGCACGGAACGGAAGGCCTCGGAAACTCGACACTGGACTGGACTCGACTCGACTGGACGTGACGTGACGTAAGCACTTCGGAACTTCGGAACTGGTGGGCCTCCGGATACCTCGGACTTTGCTCTCTCAGCTAGGCTCTGGTCGGGATCCTCCGCACTCCTCACCGCCTCGTCTGGGTGTCGATCGCAGCCTCAGTCACCTCCGTTGGCCTGAGGGAGATACAGGAAATCCTGCGGGTACGCGTAGTTGTCCGTCAGCGCTGTGGCAGGGGACCAGGCCTGCAACGCACCGCCGGCGCGTAAGGTGGGGGAGGGGTCCCTGTTCGGGCACCAAATTATGTGGTAAATTTTAATTACCTATACGGAATTTATGCGGTAAAGTTCAATAAGAATAACTCAGTCAAAATAAGAAGGCAGAGTCCGTGGTATTTGAGGTTTAAAGTGGGGTTTATTCCTTAAAAAGGAATTGGTATTGGTTCGAACCAATGGTAGCATGACCCATCGCCACGAGGGTTCAGGGTGGGAATTGCAATGGACATGTACAATGATTTATTAACATGAAATCATATATATAGTCATTTCATACAGTAGCTTTGAATGCAGAAGGCGTAACAGCTGAGAGAAACGAGATAAGAACAGAAATACGTAACAGAAGGCGTGCACTAGGGCGTACACGGAGGTGTGTGCTGGAAACGTCACATAAAAGTGTCATAAGTGGGTGGACCCCTAGAAGGATCCTGCAGAGTCAGCAAAAACATGTGGCAGAGATGCGCGCGCAGCAGCATGACGTATGATTGACGTGTAACTGGAGGGTGAAGGGGACTTGGCATTTAGCCCTTCATGAGGAGACAGAAGTCTGGGATGTCAGAACAACCTAATCCCAAATCATATCTAATATCTTGTGTTCGAGGAACTGTATTATCTAGAAGGAAAGGTCTCTCGGGCAGAGGCTATTCTATACTGACTGCTAGTGCGTGCATATGCGACTACATGTCTACATGAGATGTGAGGGGCCATGGGCCTACCATGGTAACGGAAGCTATGAATTACTTGCATGGAGACAGTGAGGCCGGGCCCTTTGCTCTGCAGCTGGGAAGGATGTTTACCCAAACTACTAGACAGGAATGTATTTTTCGAGGAGCGGAGCAGATAACTTGAAGGTTGAATACAGTCTTGGCAGGCAAGGCTGGCCGAGCCTGGCACAGCTCGCCGCGTAGGGAGTAAGTCAAGGGTCAGGAAGCAGCAGGCTGCGGCTTTCAGAGGCAGAAGGGAGAAAGAGGCTCAATGGCAGAAATCAGGGCCTAACTCGCCAGAGCTAGATATCATGAAAGTGTACCACATAAAGACGTTGGCAAGGCACACTTAGGAACTGAATATCGGACCCATTCATGGTGCATCTGAAAGAGGACATGTTAACGTTGGACGCAAATGTATTTGCGTCTTCATAGCTGGTTGTGGAGGGAACTTACATGTACTAGAAGCGGGTACATGGAGCCGTTGGGGTCTACGATAGGGGACACAATTGACCATAAAATTTATATTACCTCAAGTGGGCTGATGAAAACGGCGGGTCCGGGAGCCACGTCACGTGAGTGACGTTTCGAACATCGTCGACGTCCAGACGCCGATGACATATTATAGCTAATTGGACAATAATCTTGGCCAGCGGCCGGGTAAGGTTCTTCCTGATTTATGTAGCAATTTAAAGCAGAGGCTCAGCAGCGGCGTCACTAGGGTTGACGCAAAACAAAACTATAACACGTTTTTGTGTTTATCACTAAAAGAACAGAGATATTTTTATATTTCAATAATATATTTCTGTCGTTGGACTGAAAGAATGCTTAAGCATAAGAATAATTTTATAGCATAAAGAGACATAGGGGCAGATTTATGTTAACTGGCGCATCCCCAGGGATGCGCCAGTTAACGTGCGCCACAGTGCGCCACAGCTCCGCCACCCATGGTGCGCCGCATTTATAATGCGGCGCACCATGGTGCAAAAACGGCACAGATGCGTGACGCATCTGTGCCGGAAATGTGGCGCATTGCTGGAGTTGCGTCGCAAGCGCGACGCGGCTCCAGCAAGGCTCGGGGGTACACCATCTGCACATTGTTGCTTCAAGACCTACGCCTGCTTCAAGCAGGCACAGGGTTTTGATGCAGCATTGCCCTGAAAGTGACTGAGTGAAATCTCATAGATTTCACTCAGCCACTTTCAGGAGGCGTTCCTGCGCAGGAACGCCCCCCCTGCGCAGGAACGCCTCCCTATGGCGCAGTGCTTTACAACGTGACGCATCTCCTAGATGCGTAACATTATAAATATGGCGCATTGTTTGCGAACAGTTGCGTCAAATACAGTGACGCAATTGCGGTGCAAAGAGGCGCAACGGCCTCATAAATCTGCCCCATAGAATCCTAGACAGATAGTAATATTTAGCATTTTGGTGTCACGGTGTCAGCCTGAAAAACTGAAGTATCTGAAAATCAGACCTTTAGTAACACACAATGCACCTAAAGCATAGGCCAGCATATGAAACGTGTTAATTCACGAAGGCTGTCAGTAATCACATACTGGCTGAGATTTACAAATTCCTAGTGGTGACAAGGGCCATAGTGACTTAATTGGGTACCATGATAATAAAAAACATAATTTTATCCTGTCCATCCCTGCTTATAATGTTTATATATAACCCAGATTTCACCCTGTTTCCAGACCAGAGGTAGGATCAGAAAATGTGAGGATTACTATGACAGTGAGGGCCTCTAAACTTTTGCCAGAATTGAGGTTGACTATGGAGTGTCGGAGCCTGAAAACAGAGCAATGAAGTCACTATGGCCCTTGTTACAGGGGAGGAATAAAGCCCCTACAATTTGTGTTTTTGGGGAAAATGATGCTGATTTCCATATATCAGAACAACAAAGATAGAGCGAGTAAAACCAAGGGTATGTCCTTCTCCCAGGATTCAATAGGTAAACAACAAAGTCAACGGACCCAATAGGGAATCCAAATGCAAGGATGACTCAATGGCATACACAGGAATTGTTTTTTTAGAAGAACCCTCACCCACCAACCTAGTTGGTGGCATGCTTCATCATTGGGTTCCCAGCTGGACTGCCGGATGCAACCTAGCTGTGCTGCGATGCCTGAATTACAGCAGAGCATTTTTGTGTTTTTTTGGGGTGAAAGAGGTGCGGTTTAAAAGTTCCTTGAGGGGCGCGGCTTGGACGGCAATGGGAGCAGCTGCTTGAATCCGATGCTCCGTCAACCCCTGGGAGCAAGCGTGAAATTTATAGCATGCATGGCGTGTTAAGGGAAGAGAAAACCACCTACAACCTCGTCTGAAGGGCTCAGGAGCGAGAGGGGCCAGATGCAGAGGCCCGTGCAGCAAGTAAATCCAAGTTCTATACCAGGAAAGAAACTCTGGGACCTACGAGAGAACAGAGACCCAAAGATGGTGACCGAGCACTGATCAGATCCGGCGGTGACAAAACATGATCGCCAGCGCACCTGGTAAGCCGCATAGCACCAGAGGAGCAAAGCGACAGGACGTCGTTCCCCTGGCACACCACCCCAGGATAGAGGGTAGAGACGAGGAAGTAAAACCTAACCCCCCACGAGGGATCGTCACGAAACCGTAAGTCAGTAACAGGGGGCCACCATTTTGGGAGCCTATCCTTGGTGAACAAAGAAGTCCGGTTAACCATTAGCACCCGATCGCCTGGAGCAGAAAGCACAGCAAAAGAGAAGGCAAGCGCGTAGACCTGCCTGCGAGGGGAGCTAAGCACAAGCTGTGAATCACTGGAGGGGCAGAGCATGCCCGGAGATTAAGGCGGCCGAGGAGATCTAAGGGGCATGGCAGGCTGGCTGGGTGCAGCGGCGGGAACGTGAAAGTCGGAACACCGGACACCAGGAATACCAAGAGGTCAGTGTAGCAGATACTGCAGTGGCTCCACACAGCACTCTGCCTCCTAGCCCCCGTTAACGAGTAGTAGGTAAAACCGGCCCTCTGACGCCCTAAAATGAAACAAGCGAAAGTGAAAGCACACAACAGGGGGCGGCCACCTTAAACGAACAGCGCTGACTACCAGTTAAAGCGACTGAAGGATACACGTTCCCAGTACAAAAAAGGGAAGGAAAGGAAACAACACCATTAACAATAAAAAGTGAGGCGAAGGGAATCCCTGAGCAGTGGGAAGCGAGATCCCTTTTCAGTAAACAACCAAAGAACCAGCAGCAGAGAGGAAAGGTAGTGTGCAGCGCTCGAGGAACATCAGAGGAACTACCTACAAGCTGCAGAAGAGCAGAAGGGCAGGTAAACTGCAGTAAGCCAGGTGGTTGCGGAAGTGTCCTACACAAAGCAAAAAAAAACCTTTGAGAAATCACAAGAGCCCTACCACAGAACACCGTAATCCGAAACACAGAACCACAACGCTGGTACGGGTGGAAGTACAGACCAGACAAGAACAGGACTAGAGTAGCAAGTCTCCAGGTGTACACCAAGCCCATAAAGAGCACAGAAGAGTCAGTGCACCAGGAGACCACTAGCAGACAACACCAGAAGGTAGGGGGTTTACAGCCACCAGCTACATACCACGGCAGAGGACAAAGGGGATAAGCGCGCACCAAGGTGCCAGTAGACCTAATAAGTGGCCGCGGGTCAGGACCAATTACAAAAGGGGTGGTGTCAATAAAAGCGTCTCGGAAACAAACGCGAGCAAGAGAGGGACTCCGCCGCAACAGCACCACACCAAGAGCGCGGCGCTGGAAGGGAGCCAGCAAAGCAGCAGGACAAACCCATAATTCAAACACCACCGAAGCCCAAAAAAACCCAAAGTGATATCTCCCAAGTGAGGCACCACCAACTCACTGATCGGAAAGGTTTAAGAAGATTTGAACTCCATCAAGTGAAGCGAGGCCTCCTACCCATGGCTGGAAATGATAGCAAAATCACGCAACAGTCAAAGAAGAACAGAGGAGACCCTCCAGTAGACTCACCCATCAAACACAAACCAGATATCAATGCCACATTGGACATGATCCTGAAAAAACTGGCCAAGGTGCATGATCTAGCAAATTCAACAAAACAAACCACATATGCATTACAACTAGAACTAGCTGCCGTCAGAGCGGACATCCACGCAACAAATAACAGGCTATCAGAGGTCGAGCAGAAAGTGAGTGACATAGAAGACGGAGACCAAAAGACAAACAAGACGCTTCTGGCACTAATAAAAAAGACGGAAACACTCCAAAGGCAAACTGCAGAAATGGACGATCGCAATAGAAGAGGTAACATAATAATCCTAGAGGTACCAGAGGGGGACGAGGACAAAGCAGGGTCTTGTATTGCACCAATCAAAGACATGATCCCAAAAATTACTAACCTCAAATTCGACAAACCATTTGAGCTCAAAAAAGCATACAGAGTTCCGGCCTACAAAACCTCAAATAGACCAGGCCCTATAATCTGCAAACCACTGCGATCGCAGCACATGGAGGCCATTTTTGGGGTGGCAAGGAAAAGCCAGAACATACAATGGAACGGATACAGCATAATCCTCACGCAGGACTACTCCAAGCCCACAGTTGACCCAAGGAAAGGATTCCTGGCCCAGCGGGAGAGACTAAGGAAGGAGAACATAGTCTTCTCATTTGTAGGCCCCACGAAATTCAGAATTAATGACAAAGGGAAAACGCACCTCTTTCATGACGCTTCTGAATTATCCAGATACCTACAAGGCCCAGCGCATCAAGAGATGGAGACCTCACAAGCAGGTACGAACAAAAGGAGAGCCTCGCCAGAGCTAAGAGTGGAATGATTTGGATAAACAAGGTCCTAGACCGTGCACTCAGGGACTAAAACTGTATCTACCTCACAGTTGTGACCACAAAATGCCTCAGACCAAAAGCAACAACTGGTCCGTATTTTTCCACCGGATAGCGAGAGGAAAAAACTTTAACAGAGACTATAGCTGCCTAACGAATTGACCTCAAATCACTCAGGGACAGAAACCGTGTCTACCTCACAGTTGTGACAACAAAACAGATCAGGCCTCAAGGCCATCTAAAAGGATTCAACTAAATTATCCACACTATGACTTCCTTGCCGGCCAAAAGAGGCAACTGGTCCGTATTTTTCCGCAGGGTAACGAGAGGAAATAACCTTAACAGAGTCTATTGCTGCCTAACGAATCTAACTCAAACCCGTGGTCCTCTCCACAGGAGAAGAAGATCAAACCAGATCTGTACCTCAAGTCACCTGGGGAGAGATACCGGAATAAAGGACGATGATTAAAGACAAAACCAACTGCGGAGAACCAAGAGAGACTAAAAGACAATTATATTTCCTTTCTGGTGGCACAGTGGGGGGTCTGCCAAGGGGGGCATGGGGAAGAGGTGCTAAGTAGAACTGTAGAAGCATACGCTATGCAGAACCACCAATAACTGGGACAAGAAAGGGGGAAAGTGATTAAGTGAATAAGTATAAGTATAAGTAAAAGTAGAACCATCATAACGAACCAATGTATCCCGTGGGGGCGGCGGAGTGGGGATGTTGCCGTCGCACGTCCAAAACACAAAGGTTTAGTTCAGTGAGGGTGGGACGGTGGGAGGGTCAGGGGTGTCTGTCTTGTATGTCTGTACAGTATTATCTGCTGTGTTGTCTTTATCGAGCTCCGGGGTCGTCTGTCTTGTTCGTCTAGTTTGTCTTGTTTGAACTATCTGTCTCTCTTATCTACTCTGACACATCCCACTATCTCCAAACCTATCCACACCACGCATAATAGCAGGTCCACGGGAAAAAGGTATGAGGTGAGACAGTCCGTAAACAGCGCAAGGAAACCTAGAGAAAGCCCACTGCCTAAACAAGAAACACTAGCAAAACAAAAGGGCATGTGCAAAACCCTCAATAGGGGGTAAAGGGAGAAGAAACGCGACGCTCACAAACTATAAGCCATGACACAGAATAACAGATCCCACGTGCTAGCAACCCTGAAAATAGCCACCCTCAATGTGAAGGGCCTCAACCACCCGGTAAAGAGAAAAGAGATCCTAGACTACCTAGCTAAGACCAAAGGGGAAATTATACTGTTACAAGAAACCAAGCTCTCCCTGGAGGACTCAACAAGAGTCGGGGAAGATGGATAGGACAGGTAGCCTGCTCTCCAGCGATAGGGAAGAAGCGAGCAGTGATCACGCTGATAAATAAAAACTCAAAAATAACCATTGAAGATCTGCTACACGATGAGGCAGGGAGACCACTAATAACACAACTGAAAAGAGGGACAAAACCATCCTGGTAGTGAACACTTACGCTCCAAATACAGATGACACCGCATACTGGGAGGGAATCTCGAGGACACTGGAAGCAAGTCCCCAAAACGACATGACAGTGCTGGCAGGGGACTTTAACTTAGCACTAGACTATAGCCTAGACAGACAATCGCAGGCCCATTCCCTCCCCCCGCCTCACACCGCATTCTAAAGAACATATGCAATAGATTTAATCTGAAGGACCCATGGCGACTACAACACCCCAACACCAGAGACTACACCTTTCACTCCGACCCACATAACTCCGATAGTAGGATAGACTACATCCTCACATACCCACTTAATAGAACATTCCGAAATAGCGACTAGAACTATCTCAGACCACTCATGCATCAGCCTACAACTGGCGGGGCGACACAACGAGAACCTCACCTGCAGATGGAGGTTTAACAATGAAGTCATGGCAAACCAAGAAGACAAGATCAGAACAGAGAAAGCCATTAATGACTACATTAGACACAACGACACGCCAGGCATTGACCCCAAGATTCTGTGGGAAGCGCTTAAAGTGACAGTCAGAGGGACACTAATAGATATCAAAGCCAAACGGAATAAGGAAGCTAAGACACACCTAGAACAATTAGAAAAAGACACAAAAGCCTAGCAACATCACACATCAATGGCGGGAAGGCTCCCCCTTACATTCACAGACGAATTCCACCGTAAAACGAACAAAATGATAAACAAGATCCTATGGCAAAACAAAAAACCTAGGATAAGCCTGAAAAAAAACTAAAACTAGATAAGTCACTAGGAGGTCTAAACCTGGCAGATTTCAGAACATTTCAGACTGCATTTATTGCAAGACAGGGAATGTACTGGATCCTGCCTAACCAGGTCTACACGCCGGTCTGGCTCAGGATTGAGAAAGCCATACTAAACAATATCGACCCAATAACACTTCTCACCGCGAACAAACAGACACAAAATAATAACCCTATACTTAAAAACACTAGACACGCCCTGCTTAAGGTAGATCAAAAACTTGAATACAGTGTTAAAACTCTAGCTGGGAATTGCTGTGGGCAAACTCCAAGATAAACTATAGGGGGAAACCCCTAGCCATAAACTCCTTGAAAAAACTAGGGATCTGATACCCAGCCCAGTTGGAGGAAGGGGAAAGCCCCTAATCCTTTAACACGCTAAAATTATGACATAACCTACCAGATATAGAACTCTACAACCTCCTCTGAATCAGAACAGCCCTAAACAAATCAAAGATAGCAAGACACAAAACCTCAATCATCCCGTATATGGAGAATCTGAACAAAGTGGGCCACCAGGTTTCCACATATACAAACTACTCCGCCCAAGCTCCTCCAAGCTTAACGATAAGACAACCAGATACTAGGAATCACACCTAGACACCGCACTTAGCGAGCAGGAGAGACACACCCTCTGGTTGTTCTCATCGAAAAACATGATCTCCCCGGTGTTAGCTCAGACAAAGTTCTCACTTCTGCACAAGACATACTGGACTCCAGTTCGCTTAGCGGCTCTAGGTCTGAGAGAAAATGACTGCTGCTGGAATTGTGACAGAGAACAGGGGGACCTGGCACACCTCATCTTCCACTGCACAAAGGTTCAAAAAGTTTGAAAACAAATATTTACCATCACAAATAAAGCCTTAGGCTGCACACTTAAAGAAGAGTTTGCCTCACTCACCACTGCATTTATAACATCTGGAATTGACACGCAACATGACTGAAACCTCCTAGATCTCCTGCTAACGGCAGCAGTCAAGA
This sequence comes from Lissotriton vulgaris, assembly GCF_964263255.1. NCBI lineage: Eukaryota > Metazoa > Chordata > Amphibia > Caudata > Salamandridae > Lissotriton > Lissotriton vulgaris. Next base: position 772,465,382 of record NC_141694.1, read on the forward strand.
TAGTACTCACCAAGTGGAAAGACACCTCCAAAGCCACCTTCAGGGGGTGGCTCAAAATGGGTGACATACCTGGGAGGAGCGGACATTGCAGCTTTAAGTAACACACCATGGAGAAATTCCAACAGGGGTATGTGGGCTTCCTTGGACAAGTTCCTAGTACCTTATGATTATGAGCCCTCATGAAAGTGCTATCCAGAAACAATCAAAGGGCCCACCTCCACTCCAACCACTAGAGCAGGACACCCCCCTCCTCCCCTAAACTCTTCTCTCTTTCCCCCTCTTTCTTCTTCTTTCAGAGTAGACAGCCGGACAGGGGGCCGGTCATGCATATATTTTGTCTTATTCCGGCCAGCTTGGCGGTTACCCCAAGCACAAAGCGCCAATGAATATATGTTATATGTGAATTGTAGAGATGCAGGGACGTTCAAGCTTATGTGCTCTACGAGCAGACTGTACAACCAACAGTTAAGCCACATGGGCTGTCACCCCTGTATGTAAAAATGCGATGAGGACTACATGTTATTTGGTATATGTTTTAAGTGTTAAAAAACACAATAAAAAAAATGTAAGAAAATTTCCTCTAGGATGCTCAATGACTAATTTTATTCTCAAGGTTCTAGGGCACGGTTAAAAACAGAGCAGGGATATTGTGAGGATGTAGTTGGTCTTCATTATCCCCCTTAAATGGTCTGGATGTTTCCACCTCAACAGGGGTGCTGAGGCTTTCTTTAGGACCAAGGCAAGTAAAGTGTGGCAAGAGGGAGGGTTACCACATAAGTATTTTTCAGCACGGGCGCAAAAGGTGTGCTGTGGCGCAGTGGTGTAGCCATACTTACCGTTCCACCGTCAGGAATAAGATCTGTAAAAATAAAGCGCAGCATGAAAAGACATACAAAACATATCCATTTAAAATGGATGTGATTGCAGTTGTGCAGTCACTTCCTCTGATTTGTAAAATGGTGCTCGCAATTTCATTCGAGTACAGCCATCCAGCTGAAAATAAGGATCCACTATGAAAAGCTACTTCACACATGGGCATGCAAAATGCACTTTGTGTATGCAAAATCACGCATAGTGAATAGTGCACTCAAACACACCTCATAGTGAAGGGAACACATGTGATGGCATCTAACCCAAGTATGGTAAAGGCTAAAATACCATGTAGCAGCCTATACATGTAGACGACGTATGGGTGTATTTGGTCAAATAAGAAAAGCCTACTAAACCTAGGGATGATGGTCGAGGCAATCGTATCTGATTACAAATATGCAACAAAGTGGGCATTTATTAACAAATAATGTCAAGAGAGAAAAGGCTTACAAGAGCTACAGGGAATATGCAGTTGATAATGATCCCAGAGGGGGCGAACTCTTGTAGTCACACACTGTGGGAGAAATGACATGAAGTAGAATGAGACATCGAGATAAAAAAAAGGTTGGAGGACCGTTGAGGAATCAGCCTGTCAAGCTCATAGAAGACACTTCATCAAGGATGTCCATCCGCCTGTGATACCTACTGTGGTCCTACACGGGATCCTGACGGTATCGCAGAGTGGCTGCGTCTCCGGTTAAAGGCAGCTCAGGAGAGGCTGGGGGTGTGGCGAGAATGTGTAAAGCCTTTAGAATACGAAGGGGGAAGTGAGGCATCACTTGAATCAAGCTAGCTAGTGAAGGGAATATTCAGTAGCGGTATGGAGGATGCCACCGCTACCAGTTGCTTGTAAATGCAAGCCCATCCCATATTTTTCAAAAATGCAAAAATGGGGGTCATCGAGAGCCAATGGCTTATAAATTACAGCCAAACCCATATTTTTTCAAGATGGTATTGTAAGGAACAAGTGCAAAACGGTGGTCATGGTAAACTCATACATACCCTTTGGAACAATTGACTGAAACAATAATCAGGGTACCCAAGGAGGTATTAAACTTATGAGAGAAGCCCTGATTGACGGCTGGGGGTATATACACATAATGAGATGCAAACGCCCAAAAGGCGGGGGGAACTGTTCTGCAAGTTGTGAAATGTGTGTTATTATTAAGTAGTGACGCGAGAAGCCAAGAAAGGCTGGGACATGCTGGATGTCACTTGGAGGAAAGACCAGTGAAGGAAATTATTGGATGGATTTAAATTGTACATGCAATGGTCATGCCGGTATCCAAGGAATATGGATGTTTCCTGGAAAGAGCCATCATGCTAGAACCATCAAAAAAATGAAGATGGGCTAATTTCAGGGTTGTTCAGTGCGTTCCAGGGGATGTTGTTGTTAAGGCCATTTCTATCGGTTGACAGGTGGTAAACCCACCATTGCTCTTTCTCAAAGAAGCGGCTCTGGAGGTTGGGGATATTTGTGTCCAGATGTTCACTGACCACCTGATCCAGGTTGTTGGTGGTATGTCCTTTCTCTAAAAAGTTGTCTGTCATCCTGTTGGTACTCCGTGTACATCTAATATTGCTTCTGTGTTCACGGATGCAGACTTTTATTTTGCGACTGGTCATGCCGACATAACGGAGGCCACAGGGGCAAGTGATCAGGTAGATTACATTGCAAGAATTGCAATTGGTGTGTTTTGTGATCTGCCAAGTTTTGCCATGTTCCAGGTTTAGAGATTTCACTGATTTTGTGAGAAGACAAACACTGCAGTTTTCACAGGGAAAATGGCCAATCACATTGGGTAAGCCCCATGCATTGAGAACAGTGCAGGTGAGATGTTCCTGTGTCTGTGAACGGGTAGTCACCAGGCTGTCCTTGAGGCTCCGTGCTTTTTTATAGGAGAACATGGGTTTGTCCCAGTCAAGTTTCCTGGTTCCCAGGATCCTCCGGTACTTATGTATGATCTTGGACATCTGGTTTGAGATTGTGTTGTAGGAAGTCACACATGTGAGCGGTATGGATGTAGATGACTGCTGCGTTTCCACCAGTATTCCTTCTCTGTTTTCGTTTCTGGTGTACTTTTTAGCAGTATGGATGACTTTATCCAGATACCCCCGCTCCTTTAGTTTAGATGAAAGAGAATCTGCTTTATGTTTGTAGTCGATGATGTCACTACAGTTTCTTCGCAGTCTCAGATACTGGACAAAAGGCAAATTTTCACACAGTGGCCTCGGTGGAAGCTATCGAACTGGAGAAGTGAATTCCTGGCTGTGGACTTAAAGTGGGTTTTAGTTTTTAATTGACCTCTCTCAGCTGTGATGTCAAGATCCAGAAATGTGATGGTTCTTTTATCCATACTATGTGTAAATTTTAGATTCCTGTCACGCCCATAGATCCAAGTGAGGAATTCCTGTAGAGACTCTTCCAAACCTTCCTGGATCAGGAAGTTATCATCAATGTATCTTTTATAAAGTTTAATGTTGTTTTGGAAGTGCATTTCTGGGTTGAGGATGGGCTTCTTCTTTCCTAAATCAAAAACATACATACTGGCATGCTCGGGGCAAAGGAACTGCCCATCGAGGTGCCGTAGGTTTGTAAGAAGAGGTCTCCTTCAAACTCAAAAAATGTGTCCTTTAGGGCTAATTCAGCACACTGTTGTATGAATGACCTGGGGGTGTTGTTGTCCTATGTGGTGGCTTCAACTAACGTTTTGAGCATGCTGAGTGTGTCATCTTGAGGGAGAGTAGCATACAAGCTCTCAATGTCAAGGTTAACCAAAAGTGAGGTGTCTGGAGCAAAATTGAGAGAGTCCAGTTGCTGTAGGAGGTCTTTGGTATCCTTGAGGTAGGTCGATGTTGTTTGGACTATAGGTTGCAGGAAAATTTCGCAGAAGTGGGAAAGAGGTTCTGGTAGTGAGCCAATGCTTGACAATATGGGCCGGCCAGGTGGAGGGTTCTTGTTTTTGTGTATCTTTGGAAGTGTGTAGAAATAGGGAATCCTTGCTTCATCTGTTGCTAGGAATAGGACCACATTTTTACTGAATATGCCTTCAGCCTCTGCATCTTCTCTGTGTGCTACACATCACTGCACTCTTTATCCCTAACATGTACTGAATTACCTGCTAACGCTGAATATAGGTGGGACCACTTTAAGAAAAGGTTTTTGCAGTGAGTAAATTTCACTCGCACCAGAAGCGTCTTTACACGCTGTGAAGGAACGAAGTAACGTTTGATTTTAAATAATATGGGGACCCACCAGTTATGGTACGTGCAAATTACTACATGTTAGGGATAAAGAGTGCAGTGATGTGTAGCACACAGTGGGGTAAAATTTCTGGGTTACAAAGTGCTGAATACTAATGATGAAACCAAGAAGGGAATGTTCCTAAATACGGGTTTAATTACTGTTTAAATGGTTTGTGATTCTGGTTTTGGTAGTAAAACTGATGATATTTGTTTTTAAATGTGATAAAATGCTTAATACAGTTGAATATGTCGGTTAAAATTCGTTCTTGTATTTGTAGATGCCCCTGAAGAAGGAAATGTACTTTCAGAAATGGATTGGGCTGTTTTAATAAACATCATGGGATGTTGAACCCATTTTAGACTCTTGAGCTTTTGGGAAACATTTTCGTCTACTAAAAAATTGAGTAAAATGAATTGACTACAAAACAAGAGTAAAACGATTAAAACGGTTTAAATAATGATGAATAAGCAAGAGAAAATCAGACAAAACATTGATTCATTTGATTCAATCCATAAATGAGGCAGTGCAGCCTGACGGAATCAGAAAAGGGGTTCCTTGTTGTAGGTATTTTGACACAGCGCACCGAGACGAAGCGCGAAGCAGTGTATTGCACGCTGTTGAAACTAAAAAGGCTAAGAAAAGATTAAACCAGGACGACAAGGTGTGCATCTCTTTTCTTGAACTCCTTAGTATAATTTTCCTGAGGTCACCGCGGAGATGGCTAACTGAAGACACTCGTCTTCCATTGTGGCCTCCATGATCTCCTCAAGAACAATGGGTAATGGTCGGGATCACTCCACTACCAGCTTAACACACTCCTTCACTTCATCTGCATCTGATTCTTTTTCCTCTGTAGCTGGTCGTGTATGTCTGGAGAGAAAGTTGGCAAGGTTTTGAGTCCTGAGGGGTGGATCAAGAATTTGTCTTTTTGTGATTGCAGAAACCACTGCTCAATTCTCGTGGAGGTTTCAAGGAAAGTCCCATGAACAGTGGAATCAAAGGCTTGTTATCCATGTGGACCACAAAAGGCAGACCATAGAGGTAGAGATGAAAATGGTGACAGCTCCAATGGACCATAATGGCCTCCTTCTGGATGTGAGAGTACCATTGCTCTTTGTCTGTCAGTGCATGGCTCGCATAGGCCACCGAAGGCTAGTCTCCATTGCTGTGCTTCTTCAACAGTAGAAGCTCCAATGCCAATGGGGCTAGCATTCACCGATAGTTCAGAATCTTGAGCCGAATTGAAGTACACTAGAGTGGTGTCAGCAGATAATACTTGTTTGGTAGCTTGAAAATTTTCTCTTGGTCAGGCCCCCACTTCCAGCTAGTGTTGGTCTTCGTGAGCTCTATCAAAGGGTCCGTAAGTTCAGTCAGATTCCGAATTAGGCCCCCACAGTAGGTGACCATAACTAGGAAACTCTTCATGCCCGTAACTGTGGTGGGAGCCGGTGCTGGCTGGATGTCCTTTACTTTAGCTGATTCAGGCAATATGCCATGCAGAGAAAATCAGTATCCTAAGAAAGCTATTTCCTTCTGAAGGATAGTACATTTCGCTCGATGGAGCATAAGGCTGTTGTCATTCAGGCACTGAAAGGTGCCTCTCAGGGTTATCCAGATGTTCTTCCAGTGTGGGTGCATGTACCAAAATGTCATCACTGACGTTGAGGACCCCCTTTAAGCCAGATAGCACCCCCTATGGTGTCTTGGAAGACTTCAGCTGCACTCCACACTTTGAAGCTGAGACGCTTACATCTTCTGAGACCAACATGAGTGGAGAAGGTTGTGATGGCCCTCAACTCAGGGCCCAGCAGTAGTTGATGATTTCCAGCTTGGAGAACCACTGGGAAGCTCTCACCTCTGCCACAATGTCATCTACTGGGGTGATTTAAATGTTGTTCCCTTTTGATGGCTTGGTTAGGTAGCCTCATGTCCACACATATTCTCACTTGTCCTGGCTGTTTAGGCTTTTGTGCCACCACAATGGGGAACACCATGGAGTCGGACCATCGACCCATTTGATGATGTCGGCCTGCTCCAATTTCCTCAATTCTTCCTCCACTTTTAGCCTCAGATGAAAAGGCACCCTTCGGTGTTTCAGGGCAACGGGTTGGACGGGGAGGTCGACGTGGCGATGTGTCATGTGATCTTTGAGGCATCCTATGCCTTCAAATAGAAGTAGGAATTCTGCCAACATACCTTCCTCGCTATCCTTATGTACTCTGAAGGCAAAAGCAACCAGCTGCAGGCGCTGGGCGGTTCAGCAGCTCAATAGCATTCCTGACCTACCTTTGTTGATGTATACTTTGTCTCGAATGGAAAGAGAATAGTAAGTTATGTTGGTTGTGAATACTCTTAACTAGTGGAAGTGGGACAGTGGACCCATACGTGAACACTTGTGTGGATTTGGGGGGTATGGTCGGTTTCGTGGGAAGTGTCTGCATCACTGATTGGGCTGTGATGTTTATTCAGCCTCCTGTGTCAATCAATGCATGTACCTGGGGTCCTGCAATGAGCTTGCGGCCTTTCGGGATCCACCTTCGGGAATATCCATCAGGTTGCATGGCATGTATGACATGGACTGCTTCTTCTACATCGTCATCATCCATGTCTTCCTCTTCCTCAGGGGTTTGAGAGGTGCTTAGGGCATTGATGGGCCGGGTCCTCTGTCCCCTCCATGTGGTAGAGCAGCACACCTTTGCAAAGTGGTTCGGTTTATTGCATTCGGAGCACCTCTTCCCCCTCTTTCATTGAGCTGGGCATGGTCCTGGGTGCGAGAAGGGCCCACCACACCTGTAGCACATCTTGGGTGTGGGTTGCGGCTTGTTCCGCACTTCCTTCTTTTCAGAATTTCCAGGCAGGACGGTGTTGACAGGTTCCGTCTTAACTTGGCGTTGCAATGCCACTTCCATGTGTGCAGCTCGCAATTTAAACTGATCTTTTGACCTTCCCATCATTAGTATATCCGCCATGGACATTCCAGGGACTTGAAGGATGTGTTCTCTCAACTTTGCAGAGGTACACCCCTGAATAAATTGTGCCCGTATTTCATCGTTCTCATATGGCAATGTGCATGTGCTAGCCAGATCTTTGAGGCGAGCGTAGAAAGCATCCATTGATTCTTTGGTCAGCTGCCTTGCTTAACGCAGTAGGAATGCTCGAAATGAGCAGTCAATGCTTCTTTCAACGTGTTATATGTATACAGAGGTCCTGCCTCCATGATGGATTTTCCCAGTTTGTGGAGGGCGGCACCTCCCAATTGCAAGAGCATAGGGTGGTGCCTGTCATTTTGCTATGTCACTGCTGTGAATTATGTCTTGTGGCATTTAAGCCAGTCCTTCCACTTGGAGCAGACGGCAGCCCATCAATTTGGACCGGTTAAATTGGAGGCACAGTAGTCATGATGATTATTGGTCATTGTAATCACCCCCATGGAGTTGGGAGTCTTTGTTGATCAATGATCTTAAGTGGCTGCTGATGGATTGATCTGGAGGCCAGGACTGCCGGTCCCAATGATATTTACCTTCCACTGAAGGTTGAGCCAGATTTGATGGGGGAGGTAAAACACCAGTGATATAGAACCATATTTGCAGGATGTGAGTTCGGGGCAGCCAATCCCCACTTTGAATTAGGAATGGTGCTGGGTGAATCGTTGAGAGGTACCCAGTCGTTAAAAGAAAAAGCTCTCCAATTCATTAGTATTCAGTTATTTTCTTTCTTTTTTTTGTAGTTCCCACTTTTTTCTTCAAAACTCCCTTTGAAGCAAAGGGAGGAGTGCACATAGGCTGGTCTCGCCGCTGGCTAGCAGAGCGCGAGCTCAGATGGCGGAAGGGGCTCACTTCCTGGGCAGCCCGTATGATCATTTGCTGCAGAGCTGATCCCTCAGGGCTTTTCAATGAGAGCAGGGATGGCCCAAGGATTGTGCGGTGGATCGCGGGCATGCCCCTGTTGTCTCAAAAGCCAGGACGGGTGTGGTGAGTCAGGGAAGCTGCCTGTGTTAGTAGTAGATGGCAGGTGATGCTAGCAGTGACCTCACCTGCAATGGATTGCAGCTCGGTGGTCCCAGCAGAGATTCTCCGCTGCTGTCACCAGGAAACATCCAAGAAGCCTGAAGTGGCCAGGCAGGGGAGGCCATCCATGGGACCCACAGCACGGCAGTAATGCAGTTGGGCACTAGGGTTCCACCGTCCTCGTCTCCAGTTTTTCTACAGTTATAAGACATGGCCTAGTAAATGCTGGCTATTCACAATGATGACTAGGACGCTTGGTGTGTAGTGCGTTCTAGCCCATGAGGCAGGTTCCCTGGTCATTTTATTTGTTGTACCCCTCCCCCCAACGGCACCAACCATTGCCTGCATGTGAGGAGGCTTTGTCTTTTGTACACCTCTCATATTGGCGCCCTTGGTGGAAGGGTCCACCAACAGAACAGTCACCAGTAACTAATTGGTCAGTGAAGCACCAGTGTGTTTCACTCTCCCTTTTCTACTTGAGCATATCTCCTAGTTGGGTTGTGTGATAATAGTTCAGTATGTGTGGCATGCCAAGTCCTCCCTTTTCTGATGAGCTAAAGATTGCCCTTGCCACTGTTCTGAGATTCTCACATTTATTAATTAATTGTTGGATTTTCTATAGGGTACCTGTTAGACCTGTCAGCCCTTTGGGTGGTCCCTCTTATTTATTTATTTATTTTTGTCCCCTTTTTGCCTCCTAATCTTCTTTCATTTTTGTGTCCACTATTTTTTTTTTGTGATGTCGTCCCTAGGGTTCTGGGTGCCTCCTTTCCCCTACGACATCCTGAGGCACAGGTACTTCTGTAAGATGGAGAAAAGGGAGACACAAAATGGTGGCTTGCAACTGCCAAGTTTTTTTACCTCAGGGTTCTGAGCCATAGGACAACATAGGGAGGTTCTGGAACCTTCCAGCCAGTTCCAGTAGCCAGAGTCCAGCCTATAAAAGGTCAGAGCTAGGGCGGCCATTTTAGAGTGACCAGAGGGTGTGGGGCAGAACTGGTGAGGAGTGAGGCGACTGAGTGAGGAGGAAGACGCACTAGGAGGGGATAGATCCACCTGTGGGCCGGCTGCTCTTCTGTACTGACATGACCCCTCTTCTGTTGACCAAACCCTGCCATTGGGGAACCACAACTAGTTCCAAGATACCCCCCCTCTTTATCTCTATTGCCCCATGTGAAATTAACTTATGTTGCTACAGGAGAGCTGAGAAAAGCTAGCTCGGAAGGAACATCCATCGCAGCCGTGAAACCAGATTCTCCCCTGGTCCTGCCTGGAAAGAATTAATCGGCAGTGCTGTGACCCTAATTTAACGCGGACAAGCTGTGTGAGGGAAGTGGGACTCACCGGGTGAAGGACGCGTTGGGCCAGCTACCATCCCTTCTGTGTGGAAGTGCCCTCTCCTCTGATGCCGAGTCCTTCTGCTGTGGTGTGGTAGCAGGGGCCGCCAAGCGCATCCGGAGGACAGCGGAGGCATCTTGACCTCTGGAGGCAAGTCTGTGGTGACGTCGGGGAAGGCGTGGAGACACGGGACGAGGCCGGGCGAAGGCGAAGTCTTGGTGTGTGTGAAGCCAGCCGCGACATCGGAAGAAGCCGACCGTCGCTGGAGGAGGCCGGGTGAAGGCGGAGCTTGTTGTGGGTAGAGCCAGCGAGAGGAGGACCGCGGAAGTTCTGTCAGACGCCGCTACAGGCCAGCAGAGTGAGGAAAGCTTGAACTCTGCCTCGAGAGAAACGAAAGGCAAGTTAAACCAGTCCTCAGCGGAGACTTCCCCTGATCAGGAACACAGAACGAGCGCTGTCTGGAGCTCGATTGATACCTCAATAAAAACGAAGTAAGCTGGGTACCTACTCTGGGAGGGGGTGGCCGTGGAAACAATCGTGTCTTGGCCTGAGTTGGTGGTGAGCTGGGGGCCTAGGCAGTGACACAGACCTGAGGCGTTGAAAATCAGACAATCTGCATCACGAACGGTAATCCCTAAGTACTGGACCGTACATTCCAGTGACTGCCTTACTCGAGTGAGAGTGATCTGGGAGGGAGAGAGAGTACCAGAAAATTGTTCAGTCATCAGCCACTGGAGGCCAGGGTAATAGGGCTGAATCGGGAGTCAGGGAACCTCGTCGTGTAGAGTACTCAAAGCATAAGAATATTCTGGTGATATCCATACCAGCCCCCTGCAGGAGTAGAGAAAGCTATATGGCAATATGAAATACATGTAAAACCTGCCTGTTTTCTTTTATATGCACAGCTGTTTGAGTCATTTACAAGAGTGTCAAAGGTTTACGAAACAGCTGTGATCTCTAGTTTGTGCTGACCCCGAGTTCCCAAGGGTAATGTACATGTCAGTTTCCTTATAGAAAAGCATTATTTTGGTAATTCACCTCAACTGCACTATGATATCAAAGCTGAAAAGTGTAGGTGCAAGGGTAATTGCTGAGAAGTTCTCCTCTTGAGAAAAAGATAATAAGAAATGTAATGTGAAACCTTGTGGACGTCAATAAGCAAATGTGGAGTTAATTAATGGATTTGAAACCCTGCTATGAGACAAAGAGATACGAAAAGAGTTTTATAAAGCAGACCGTATTTTTCTAAACTGGTGTAGAGTTGTTCTTTTGGTGGATGGGCGCTGAATTACTGTGCGAGGTGTGATGCAAGCGTAACACAATTTACCTCTAAGTTTAGTCTTACCTACTCTGTGCCAGGCTACCCTATGTGGACTGGTAACCCCAGGTCCAACAGTACCCCTTGGGGGCTGAAGAAGCAAAATGAACAAATCTAGGTAAAGCCGCAATTTTGACAATGAAAATTCTGCCCAGCCATGTCAAGCCACCAAAGTGCCACATTTGAAGATCTCTGCATAGGAAGAGTATTATTTAATAGTACTTTTGATGTGTTGCCTTCTAGAAAGAGGATAATATTTTAAATCCTAAGTAGGGGATATGCTTTTAAGCCCTTCCCAATGGAACCCCCTGCTTCAAGGTATGTTTCCTTTCTACTGGGATACACATTTTAAGAATCAGGGATGTCTGCGAACTTATTTTGACAAAACAAATGTAGACCAAATCTCCCACTAGCCCCAAGAAGAGATGGCAGTGAAACGTTTAAGCAACTAGCACATTCTCTGCATACTTGCATATTTTTGGTTCATCTTTCTATAGTCACACCCACTTGATTTCATCCTGGTCTCTCATTCTGTTTGCCATTGGGTCCATACACAAGAAAAAGGGGATGGGAAACAGGAGGCAGCCCTGCCTAATGATCCCCCTTGTTAGAACCTGGGGTAGCCTGGCCTAGGGCAAGACATACATTTCAGAGGCACAGTGTAAAGGTTGCAGACCACCCAACAGTAAAACCACGCAATATCACACAAAAATAACGCTACACCAAAATGTGGAAAAATAAGTACTGCTTTATAAAAATAATATTCTCTTTGTTTTCAAAATATACAGCTTAGGACATTTCAGGTTACTTTAGAATCAGCAATTATACCTTTTAAACTGCTAAGCAAATTATCATTTAGATTCCAAGTTACATCACATTTGTCAGGAAATCATTAAAGGCACTTTCAAAGTATCAAATTACCACACTAAACAGTATTAGCAGTACATCTCATTAATCTCTATAATTATTTAAACTTTGCTACTATGACTTCCTATGACTTTCAAAGAGGCAGTGTCAGCATTTTACATTAGATCAGATATTTAGGGATCATCTCATTGACAACCATACAATTCCCCTTTCTGGGCTTGTCACCTTCCCAATCAAAGAACAGTTATTCCTTGGATGAAGCCTGAACTCTTCTAGCAAAGAGGATTCCTTTCCTTCCTCCTCCCTTCTGTTAGCTGATAAGATGACCAATCTAATTAGAACCACATTATATTTAGGCCATCCAGGGATTTCCCAAGAGCGCTTCACCCTCTGGAATGATCACTTTATTCCCCTTCTGATCAAGCCCCGCTCCCCTGCCCTCTCGCTACTCTCCTTACTTGTGTTTGGAGGTCCTGTATTGCCAGAGAGCGAGTGGGGAAAACCACGTGTCAGGTTAAATATGCCCAGCACCGGCGAGGCTCACCAGCCTCCAGGGCACCTCAGCTTCCCTCTCCCACTCGAGCCAGCTCCTCTGGCGGTGCTCGAGCGGGGAAAGGATTATGGCAGCTTCTCCCAGCAGGCAATCGACTTCCTCACTTCCCCCCTCTCGCTCGCGCCGGCTCTTCCGTGTGGCGCTTGAGCGAGGGAGAGATTACTTCACTAGGCTGCAGCGGTAGCCGGCGCTCTGTGAAAACCCCTGGCGCCTCTCCTCAGCGCCGATCTCCAAGAACACTCTTCCAGCGGGCATGCGTGTAGCGCTCGGCTGGCGCCGCCTCCCACTGTGCTCGCTCGAAGAGCAGACGCTTCACTCCTGGGCCTGCCTACTTCTTTTGCCCCTCCTTCCGGGGATTCCAGCAACGAACAAGCATGCGCGAAGGCGCCGATTAGTAGCGTCTCACCGGGCTTTCCCCTGGCAACCGGGTGTCACACGGCCACACAACAGAAGCGCGGAAGGCGCCCCCGGGGTCCCGCTCACGGCGAGATCAGCGCCGCTTCAGGAAACCGGCACCCTTCACCTCCCAGGCGCCTCCTCAGTCGCAATCCGGCGCCGGCCCCTCCTAGTCACTGCTCCCTCAGCGCCCACTCCTCAGCAGGTGAGAGGTGACTCTCTGTGGGGTGATTGAATGAGGGGACAGACGCTGAATCCAGGGCAGAATGGTATTGAGGGCCAAATTAAAGGGTGGGGGCCACAAGAATTAACCCTACACTGCTTGAGGGAATCACAGCAGAATTCCTTTCACTGGGCAGAGGACTGCGCTCCGCAGCGCCACAGTCTCCTTCTCCTGTTTACACCCCACTATTTTGAAGCTAGGGGTCAGTCAGGCGCCCAGGGTCTCCCTTAAACAGCCACAGCGGGGACAAGACAAGGATCCCAAAGGAGGAGTAGAGAAGTGGATTAACTAGGCTGCTTCCCAGTCCAGGAGTTCAACCCTCTCACTAGCCTCTCCCCACCTTCCAAGATAGCCTATCCTCCAGCTGACTCTCACAGGTAGACAAAATGGCTGCCCCGCATTCCGCCTTATATAGGCTGACCCTCAGTGGTCCAGAATGGACCAGAAGGTTCTAGAACGCCCTATGCTAGGCTATGGCCAAGTTCTGAGTGTGACAGTTAGGGCAGTTGGTAGCCACCATTTTGTGTGGTTCCAACTTTTCCTGTCAGAACAGGCCTCTGGGCCTGAGGTGAAAAATTATGAGGGGGGAAAAGAACACCTATCCCCTGGGCCAACACCTAGCAAAAGTTAGTGGACAAAAATTATCAAGGGTATGAGGGGCAAAAAGGGGACAAAATAAATAATAAATAGGAGGGACTACGCCAAAAAGCCAGACAGGTCTAACACCCCTGATATGGAAAAAGACTGCAAGAAGAAATATCCTCATTGACAGCAACCCTGGTGATTGGATCTCTACAGCAGTTGAGCATCAATGTGCATAATCTGGGACTACAGCCAGACACCTCTAATGCTTTCATGAAAAATGGCCAATGTACTGTGTTGAATGCTTTTCAGTATTAACTTAAAAGGATTAAGGCCACTTGTCATGTTCTTTTAACATTGTCCAATGCATGGATAATGAGTTTGTTGTTGGATGAGCATAAAGCCTGTTCAACATGGGCTAATTATGCTTCATATATGTGATCTAATCTGTTTGCCGTGATCCCCATAAAAAGTTTGACATCTATATTAAATAGGGATAATGGCAAAAAAGAGAACAAGTCTAAGACATTTTCCTATTTGGGTAAGACCACTAATTGCACCTCCCTGATTGGCTTAGCTGTTACTTTCTAATTTGTAAATGAGTTATACAAGTAGGTTAGAAATGATCAATCAATTAAATATCCCTGCTCCAGCACCCAGGAATTACTCTATACTCATAACCCTTTGTCCACGTTCCTACTACAAGGGTCTAGTTCAGGCTGCCATCTTGCTCAAATAGCGACTGCTATAGGTTGTAAAAAAGAACAGTGGTGTTTGATTGACTGACTGTATGTGTGAAGTGCACCCATGCCTTCTGTTTGATTCTCAGCTCCTTCCATGATGTAATGGTGTTTAAAATTGGGTCAAATATGAGAGAAGGTTTTATGAAATATCTCTTTGAATCGATTTGGTCCTGAGCCTTGCAAGATTATAAGTTTGAGATGCAAGCTGTCATTTCATCTATCATTGTACAATTATTGTTATTATTATTGCAACTTGTAGAGAGCACGGCTACCTCCAATGGAGGTGTCCCGGCGCTAGTAGTGCAGTTGACCTATTTCGTGGAATCAGGGGAACAGGGTGCATAGAGTTTCAGTGTGTCTCGGTTTTAACCCAAAAAGTCCGGCCACCAGTCCTGGCCATCGCGAATCGTGGAATAACCAGAAGTTTCTGGTCATTTGACAGGAGTATTCTATTCATACTATATTTTTGAAGTCTCTGTCTCAAATATTGCGGACCAGTGTCATTCATTTCTCTGTGGGCCAAAGTGAGTGCTTTATTTTCTATTCTTCTTTTCACGGGCAACCAATGTATACTGTGAAGATGGGGGTAATGTGGTGACGCATTGGCACATTCGGAACAAGACTTGCTGCCGCATTTTGAATAATCTGCAGTGACCAATGCATGCACCATGGTCTTCCTGCAGTCCATTGGCAGATAGTGAAGGAAGCTCCACAGAGCTTTCAACTTCCAGAAGTTTTGCATGGAGACATGGGCGATTTTCACTTTGCCAGTCAACTGCCCATCAAACTTGAAGCCGAAATTCCTAGCAGAGGCAACTGAAAGAGGGGGGCGGATTTAACTCAGCCGGCCACCAAAGTTTTGGCGGTGGGGTGATGGACTGGTTGAAAAACAAGACCTCAGTTTCTCTGTGTTCAGTTTTAAGCGGCTCTCCGTCATCCATGACAAGATATTAAAAAGACACTGCTTAAAGTTGATAAAGAAAAAACAATGGTTCTGTCAGGAGTCTTCTAAACTTACTTTCCACTGTACTTAATACATTTCATGGATATTACATTAACCATTGGATGCACGGAACATACATGCACACCAAATAGAAGAATAGAGGTTCAGAGGATGAATTCATTTTTTACTCTTTAGATTAATCAATCAAAAATATATGTACAGCTGTCCAAAAACGTGGACTGTGAAGGAAAAGGTGACTTATCGTGTTAAGTGACAAGGTGCTGTACAAAAATAACATATATAACACATATTTAAACAAAAGGATGGAATTGTTCACAGATGTCCCATGTTAGATACATAAACCACAGCAGGATATAATGTTTCCTCATTCTAATTGTTGAATTGCGTGGACAAGTTGGACTAACAACATCGACGTTTCGACCCTAAGATGTAGTGCAGATTCATAAGCATCTATAGCAGGTCTTCATCAGGACAGGAGGGGATCTGACAGCCTAGTACCAAAGAAGTCGAGTGATTTGCTTCCTTGTTTTCTACTTGTGGAGGTGTCAACCAACACCATCCATTCACGTCAGGGATCGTCTGTTCTAATACGATTATTTTAACCTTTTCATCACCAGCTGGTGAAATGAATGGGTTGGGCTCCACCGTAGCGATCACCAAGGATTGTACGATTCAGCGAGAGACGTCCTCGTCTGTCTGTCTTTTGCAAACGTCGACGTTGTTAGTCCAACTTGTCCAGAGCATCCAGTGCCATCAAACTCCAACGTACCAGTGACCCAACAAGCATGGCACGGACCATACACTCTAGAATTGATAGAGAATGAAGGGGCCATGGCGAGTAACAAAGCAACCATATTCATAACACATCTTCCCCCTTTACCAAAAAAAAACAAAAAAGCTGAAAATAAAGAGAGGAAAGGAAGACAAAAGAGAAGAAAAGGAAAAAGAGTAGAAAGAAAACAGAAGAAAAAAATGAAAGAACAAATCATTTATACAACTTATCTCGAATGCAATTAACAAAATGTGAAAGCCAAACAGGTTTTTGCGTAAGCGCTTAGTTGCAAGTAATTCAGGAACAGATGCACAATCATTGGTATGAGACGTGCTTACATCCATGGACACAGTGGGAACAGAAGAATCAAGATTAATTATACTTTGCTCTCCACTACGTTCAAGGACCATAGGACAACCATTATCATCAAAATCGTGTCTAGAAGAAACGCAATTGTCACAATACAAATTCTTGTTACCCTTGAGCACAGCAATTCTGGTGAGATTCCATACCTTGCCATTGGAAAGTCTTACTGAATTCTTTAAAATCTCTTTCACAGTAAATGGTCCCATATATTGGATTTGACCCTTTGGAACGTTCCAAGGTTTTTTAACTTTAACACCAGCATCCCAACTTGACCAACTGGATCAATTTTAGAACCTCTCTTCAAATCAAATCTATGCTTATTGACTGTATGAGTCTTTTCAATCTTTTCCTTAACTAAATCCAAATCAATGCGCCTCCTGGTGGAAGTCACTAACCAAGAAGGGCTACATTTGGTTCTTGGTAACCTTCCCCTCATGATTTCAAAAGGTGAACAATCAGTCATAGCATTAGGAGTAGTTCTGTACTTCCACATGGTCTTCACCACATGAAATTCCCATTTATCATCTTCAACTCCAGTGACCTGTATGGTGCTATTCTGTACTCTGTTAAATCTCTCAATGATGCCATTATCACTAGAGTTATACAAAGAAGTGGTACAATGTATGACACCAACCTTTTGAAAGTAGTCCTTAGCCTTGTTAGAAATTAATTGGACTCCATTGTCAGTAATGACACGGATGGGTAAACCCTCTTCTGTGAACATTTAATCTAGAAATAGCAAAACAGTATCAGTATTCACTTTCTAAACACTTTTTAAAACAGGCCACTTAGAAAATAAATCAATGGCAGCAATAATGAACTTGTTTGTTGGACCTATGGGACCCATAATATCCATGGCAATAGTTTCCCATGGTCCATTTGGAACACAGTGTTCACCCATATTAGGTCTGAGTGTCTTTAAAGACTTGTCAGCATTGTCACAGGTGACACAATCTCTAACAATGCGTTCCACAAAAATGTCCAATCCTGGCCACCAAAATAATTTTTGTTTGGTTCTTACAATGCCATTGTGGCCCTCATGACCATGAAGAACAGCCATATATCTTATACCAATATGAGGTATAGCTCTGTTTCCCCTCGAAATGGTACCATTAGTGAATGATAATTCATTTGTGGAGAAGTGTGGCTCAGTGGTTAGAGGCAGCAAACCCGGAAGCTGGGATCGACCGTGGACCAGGGTTCGAATCCCTGCCTCAGCGGGTCTCGGGCTCAAAATTCCACGGCCTTTATAATTCTCGCTCCGGTGCCTACTCGACTCATGGGGTCTCACTCTGCAACTCTGGGCAATAGCTTGCTTAATCTCCACTACGGCCCCTCGCGGCGGGATGCCTGGCTTTCACCCTGTGGACACCCTGCCGGGGCCTCTCAAAGGGAAATACCAGGACGGGTTCCCTAAGCAAGCGCCAGGATGCCCTTTGGGTGACAGGTTGCGCTATATAAGTACACCTACATTTACATTTGTCACCTCCCAGAAGCCTTTAGGCTTGGGAGCGAAGTCTTTCTCAGAAGGCCTGCCTTCAAGAATATATTTCTGAACTTTTTGCAAAGTATGATCTTTAAGGTATTCAGCAGACCACACCTCCTTCTTAATGGGAAGGGGACCCTCATCATGTACAAGAGCAATTTGAAAATCGTCCCAAGAATTATGGACATGCTCCCTAAGAGGTAAGGGAAGTCTGGATAGAAAATCAGCAGTGACGTTCTATTTGCCAGGAACTTATACTAGTCTGTAAATAAAACCTTGTAGTCTCATGAACATCCTGGAAATTCTTGACGAGGCATCCATCATACCATCAGTGTTGAGCAAACGCACCAAGGGTTTATGATCGCTATGGATGTCACATTCTTTTCCCCACACAAATGCCCTAAAATGCTCTAAAGCCCACACACAAGCTAAGGTCTCCCTTTCAATGGTTGAGTATTTCTCTTCGGAAGGTGTGAGAGTTCTAGATGCATAAGCAATGATAGTTTGTTTACCCTTCTCCAATTTCTGTGCAAGCACCGCTACCAAACCCTTGGAGCTGGCATCTGTGGTAATAACACAAGAAAGAAGAGGGTCAAAACTGTTAAGTGCTGTGGTATTTTCAATGGCATATTTTACATCTTTAAACTTCTTCTCACACTCCAAGCTCCATGCAAATTTGCTTTTGATTTTTAGCAACTGTCTAATATTGAACACCCTGCATGAGAAGTTCAGTATGTATTTAGCATAGAATTCAGGTAATCCCAAGAATGATCTTACATCACCTTTTGAAGTAGGAGAAGGTGCCAAACAAATAGCTTCAACAAGCTCAGGTTTGGGTTTGATACTATCCTTGCACAGTACATGACCAAGATAAGTCACAGACTTGACTCTAGATTTACATTTCGAAGGCTTCACAGTCAAACCATTAAAAGACAATTTTCCCAAAACAGAATCTAAAGCATGATCATGATCGACTTTGTTGTTGGCAAACACAAGGATATCATCCTGAAAACACACTGCATCTTTACAATCCAAAAAGATATTATGCATTAAACGCTGGAATACGGCCACAGCAGACGCATGACCAAAGGGCATTCTCTTAAATTGATAACATCCAAAGGGTGTAACAAATGCAGTGTATTTCTTACAATCTTCCTCAAGGACAATTTGATGGTAAGCGGCGGAAAGATCAATACAGGAAAAGACATTTGCCTTACCACCTAGTGCCAACACTTCAGAAATCCGAGGTAAAGGAAATTGGTCGACCAAAATATTGCTATTAAGGTGGCGCAAATCAATGCAGAGCCTGATGTTGCCATTGGTCCGTCTGGCCACAACAATGGGGAAATCCATTCAGAGGATTCAATCTTCTCAATCACATTGCTCTCCACCAATTTGTTAAGTTCTTTTTCTATCTCTTTTTGCATCGATATGGGAATATTACTAGCCTTAAAGATTTTTGGACAAGCATTATCCTTCCAAATTATCTTGTGTTTAAAATTAGTTAATTCACCAATGTCATCTCTGAAAACTTCACAAAATTTGTTCAAGATAATTTTACTGTATTCTTCTGAATCTCCCATAACCATTACTGGATAAGTGCTATTAGGATTGAGGATAATATTAAGTTTTCATTGCTTGAACCAACCTAAGACAGATGGCCCTTTTTTAAAAATGTATAACCTTGTAACACGTTTACGGTCTTTGAACCTGAAAATAAGTGAACAGGAGCCAATAATGGCAATTCTTTCTCCTGAATACCCTTCAGGATTGATGTCGGGGGCATCTAAATTGGGCCAAAACCTTTCCAAAATTTGGACTTCCAAACATACTCATTAACTATAAAATATGGGGAGCCCGAATCTGCATAACTTTGTATCTCCTCACCACCTATAGTCATATTGCAAATGGGTATCTTTTTGATCATCAAATTATCAATATTTAAGACGACATGAAAAGAGTCAGTAATATTTAACCAGTAAGACCTTTCAAAATTTGTATTCCTGTCATAACTATCCCTCTCAAATGGGTCGTCTCATCAACACACTTAACCTTACCACCTTATGATCTTCCTCACATCTTAGAGAAATGTCCTACAAGGCCACAGACAGCACATTTCTGTTTTATGGCAGGACATACTTTGTTGTTAGCTAAATGAGATTTACTGCCATATCTGTAGCAAATAAACCTGTCCTTTTCGGGGAAAGTGCTAGGTTCATTAGGAGTGCTTTGCTTTTTTGAATTGGGAATATCTCTGGTATTGCTTACCTTAGCTACAACAGAACAACTTTTATTCACTTTATCTTTATCATCTACCCTGACTTCTTTAGCACTTCTACACAACATTTCAGCTTTTCTAACTATTGCTACAATTTTGTCTAATTTGAAATCTCTGTTGACCCATATTCTAGCCTGGATAGAAGAATCCCTAACATTCATGACTACCACACTCCCTTATAAAATCTTCTTGCAAGATATCAAATTGACAATCAAGAGAAAGAGTTCCTAAAGCTGAAACATAGGAGTCAATGGATTCATCTGCATTCTGCTTTCTCTGAAAAAATGTGAACCTTGTAATGCCAATACATACTTTAGGCGAGAAATAACAATCAAAATCATTAAGAGCAGCTGTAAAAACATTTTCATCACTACCCCCACTAACTCTTATAATTTGACTGTAAGCATTGAGACCTTCAGGTCCGACAGAGTGTAAGAAAATTAATTTCTTTTCTATGAGCAGGATACATTTTTCCTTGAACATCGAGAGTGTCAATGTAATTGATAAAGTAGGCTTTTCATTCAGCCCACTTCATGCAAGGAAAAGAACCAGCAGGCCAAAAACACTGAGGAGGAGCAAGATTATA
This sequence comes from Lissotriton vulgaris, assembly GCF_964263255.1. NCBI lineage: Eukaryota > Metazoa > Chordata > Amphibia > Caudata > Salamandridae > Lissotriton > Lissotriton vulgaris. The sequence goes on from NC_141694.1 coordinate 772,485,978, forward strand.
ATGTTGAGAGACATGTTGAAGTAGAACAAAATATTTTCTTAGTAATTGATAATTAAAGCAGTGTCCAATCTTCACCCTTTAGATATCTTGAAGCAAAATTGTAAATGAATTCTAAAGGGAATTGTTCACTGAATGTGCATAAAACAGAGTGGAATCTTTCAAGTGAAAGCTTCATCCACTATTAATAAAAATATTAGTAAAATGTACAGTTACCGCAAATGCCTCCATATAATTGCAGCGTGATGGTTCTCCGGTAAGAAAAAAGAGCGAAAAGCAAAGCGCTGCGTCAGTGTGAGTTGCTAGGAGACACTAAAACAATTATTTTTTTAAATGGCGGCACGTTGCGTGAGAAAATGAAATGACATTGACACGTTCATTGATGAGGAGATGCGTAAGAGTCTTAGCTCACGTTTACTGTCGACAAGATGAATAACCCTTGTAGCTCCAGAATCTTTGTTAGATCAAGATTCTGAAGATGGAAGAAGAAGTCACAGCTTGGGCCACTCCAGACTCCACAGTAGTGCAGGATTTTGAAGGTGTGATTCACTACCTACTGCATTGGTAAGCATTTGAATGATGCAGCTAAGAAAATTGAGTGAAGAGCAACTCGGAAGAACACCAATAAAATAAAAAAAATATCCTCAAGCGCAGCTTCACATGACACGGTAGCTCCATAAGCAGGCACATACGACCGAGAATCTCCGGTTGGAAATGTTCGTAGTCCGGTGAAATGTTTGTCGAAGAATTTAAAATTAAAAAAATGCAAAATTCACACACAGGTCCATAAAGTGATGATGTACAGTCCTCCGTCCCCAAATTTTTAAGAAACGAGGAATCCAACTGAAGAAGTAAAAGTAGTTTATTCCAGTAGAAATACAGCACCACCAGCGAGCATCCAGTGCCATCACACTCCAACGTACCACTGACCCAACAAGCACGGCATAGACCTTACACTCTAGAATGAATAGAGAATGAAGGGTCCGTGCCGAGTAACATAGCAACTATATACATAACAATAAGCTAATGAAATGAGGCAGCTTGTGTGTTTGTGACCTTTGTTGGCACTGCACCTTAGAGGTAACTTACAGCTACCTCTCTGTTTCCCTGCTTCACCACATACAACTCACTGTATAAGTCTGTAAATGCTTGTTTAATTTCTGTATCCTCATTAGTCATTACCCCTGTGCATGTTTTGATGGTCACTACCCTGTCATCTGCCACTATGGGACTAAAGTTACAGGCAAGCAGCTACATTGCTTTTCTCACCCCCTTTGTATTATGTTTGCTTAAAGTGTGGGCTGACTGCCGTAATTTTTACCAAATCCACTGTGCCTCTGTTAGACCTGACAGCCTTTGGTTTTGCCTTCACCCTTCCTGTTTGCTGCATTTGGTTTTTGTTGGCTTTAGGACTGTGCACTTTCCCAATGGCTAACCAGTACTAATGTGCTTGTGCTCACTCCTCAAAGAATGATAAGATTGGCCTACACCTGAGTGGCACATTTAATTTACTTATAAGTTCTAGTAAAGTGGTAAAACATGTACCAAAAGACTGTAAATGAAATGCTATTTGTTGGCCTTCTTATTATCAAAAGACAAAGGCTCCTGTGGACACTTAATGAAGTAATCTCAATGTATATGAGCATCATGGCAATATATTGGGTTATAGTGATATTGGAGAGAGAAGGAAGCAAATACACCTCTGATTTGGTTTTGAATAAAAAATATATATATAATCCTTGAAATTAAATACTGTTACAAAGTAATACATTTGAACATATAGTTCTGAGTGAAAGGTGTCCCAGTGAAAAGCGGAACCTAGAAAATTAGTGACATATATGTGAAATATATACAAGGTTTCAAATGCTTCATATAAACGACCATTTACTTATATATGTACAGTATACAGCGCCAGATACAGTGATCAGTGCTGGTGAACAATGGTTTGTTTATGCAACTTGTCGACGGCGTTTCGACACTGTGTGCATTGTAGGGTCTCTTCAGGACCTAAGATCGTACGGACACCTATGAGAAGATCAAGGATAATGTCAGTATGCGGCTCACTTTAAGCAACTGGTATTATGTGGTGGAACTGAGGTTTCGTTTGTATAGTACCTGAAAGGTAATGAACCGGCTTGTGTGGAGGGTATGGCACCATGCAAAGGATAAGAAAGGGATACTCACATGGGTCCCAGCTGGGAGCTACACATGTGAGAAAAACAAGTAATTAGCATTCAAATATTGGGGGGTTGAGGCATGACATAGTATTGCAACTAGGCACAGACCTGGCACTTACCCCAAGTGTGAGGTGGGTTGGTGAGCAGGCTATTACGTGAATGCGCACAGATGTAAGAGAGAGGCAGAGATTCTGAAATCTAAACTGATCACTAGAGGGTACCCTAACAGGCTTGTGGGTTTTCAATTTATAGTCTAATGACTAACTAATCAGTAGGGTCCCACTGCACTACAGCCTTTCCGAGCAGACCACTCACTTCAAATAAAGTAAACCCTTGTTCCAGATAAACCCAACATACAACAATCCTACCAAAAATATCCTAGATCAATACCACACCCTCTCACCAGTGCTCCCTTACTCCTCTCCCACCCTAGAACATATTGTCTGGAACAGTATTGCATATGTCCTGGAAACTACTTAACACCTTAACTGCTAAGGCAATTCCCGCTTGGTGCTGAGCTTATATGAATACCATTGTTTCATGACGAGCTCAGCTCGTCATAAGCACACAACCAGTGTACTGCATGACGAGCTGAGCTCGTCATGAGCAGCGAAGGGGTTAAAGACATAGAACATGCTTGCATACCAGATTGTACGGCTGACATCTCATCACCTACTGTCTCTGCTCAATAAAACCATCATACCTCCTTAGGACAGTAACACAAATTGAGGGATGGAGCAAGGTTATGGTCTTGTGCATACCCCCATGTGTTTAAGATGTAATTTAGCTCAGTTCTGAGACTACTTGGTCTTCTGTATGTAAGCTGCATTCCTTCCATCTACGCGAGAAATTCTCCGGCCCTCCCATCTGTATGTCCGCATTATTCCCAAATGGGGACTGACGCATGTAGCCAGGGGCGAACTTTCACAGCAACATGCACTTGTTACCGGTTGTGGTTTGCATAAAGTCCCCAAGTCAGGCTTTCATATATTTCTCAATCTTTATCCATATTAGGGGATATTATGTAGTTAGAGACCAATACACTATGGGCCATATGTAGGTAATCCATTTTTACCGATTCTAAAATTCAGAATTTTACCGATTCGAAATTTCAGAATCGGTAAATGGGATGTAGATAATAATTCGGTAAAGTGTTTGAGAATCGGTAAGATTCGGTATTTTAGAATCGGTATTTATCGATTCGGTAATTCCCATTCATTCCTATGGGCCTGGAGGCCCATAGGAATGAATGGGAAGCCATTCACTATTACCGATTCGGTAAATACCGAATCGGTAATGTAACTGTAAATGAAAATGTGTTTGTATTTATATAGCGCCTTCTACCCAAAGGTCTCGTAGCGCTGTATTCATACCGCTGGGGAACCCTTCCTGGCTTTCCTGTGAGATGTTCACTTCTGGGCACCCCCAAGGTGAAGCCAGGAATCCAAGCACTGCAGGGGCAGCGGTGGAGATTAAGCAAGCTATTGCCCAGAGTCCCAGAGTGGGACCCATGATTAGACTAGGCACGAGGCGAGAATTATCATGTCCGGGGAGATTGAGTCCAAGAGCTGCCGAGGCGGGAATTGAACCCTGGTCCCGGGCCAGACCTCTGCATCAGGGTCTGCCGCTCTAACCATTGAGCCACACTTGTTAGGGGGCACATATTTAAGGGTGGCAGGGTGTCACATTGACACCCTGTTGCACCCCTGAATTGTGCATGTGCGCACATGTGGCACACATACATGCCCTAAGGGCATGTATGTCTGCCACATGGCACTTTTGAAAAAGCAATAATTTGCTTTTTTACAGGTTTTCAATCTTTACCACCAACTTGTAGTTGGTGGTAAATAACGAATCCTGAATACTGGAGGAGGCAGAAGAATCAGATGGGGAAATTTTGTGCAATCACATGATAAGGTAGCAGAAATGTACCATCTAGTCGCAAATACCTTAGAGAGAGTCCTCCCCTTTCCGGTGGATAATCTAGAAACCGACTATCTAAATTCTCTATATAACACCCATTCAGAGTTCTTTGATAAAATGGCTACCTTTTTCTATTCTACCGCTACTAAAAAGGCCCGGCCTCCCCGTCCAAATAAATGGTACAGCTCAAAGTGTAGACAGGCGAAATCTCTTCTCCTGAAGGAGGTTAGTAGTGGTTCCACTGAATCAATTAGACTAGCTAGACTTCACTATAAGAACATTGTCGTAAAAGCCAAATTAGAATGGGAGGAAGATAGATGGGCTGACTTTAAAACAGCATTGGACAATCGTGACTATAGGGCCTTTTGGTACCTGGTAAAATCAGGCAGAGCAGATGGCTGCTTTGCCATAGTCTCCAACGTAAGTGAAGAGGCCTGGACCCTGCACTTTAAAAAATTGTACTCCCAAACTAACAGTCCTTTTTTTGAGGTCTCCACATACCCCTTAGACGTGCCTCTTGAGTGTAAAGATCCCGTAAATCCAGACTTGGCGGTTCCTACTTGCACCATGCTAGAAGTCCGAGCAGCCCTGAGGCCTTTACCAACAGGATAAGCGCTGGGCCTCGATAGGATCCCCGGTGACCTGTTCCTCAGTGAGCAGAAGGTATGGGCTCCTTACATATGGGTGTTGTTTAACGCCATCCTCCAGGTCATGGAGAACCCGCACACCTGGCTTGGAGCAGAAATTATTCCAATCTTTAAAAAGGGCTCCCCCCTTGATCCGGTGAATTACTGACCAATCAGCCTTATCAATATTTAGCAAAAACTGTTTGCCCGAATACAACTCAGCAGGCTACAGTTATGGATAGAAGACCACAAGATTCTCACCCCCCTTCAGGTGTGGTTTAGGCCTAAGGTCTCCACCACGGACCAACTCTTTAGACTACAGCTAATTCACTGGAAAGTGGTGATCAAGGGGGGAGGTAGCCTGTACTTGATCTTCGATCTGCGTTTGATCTCATACAAAGAGACAAGCTCTGGGCCTTACTGCAACAAATGGGCATTCCCCACTACCGCTGCCACATGATTCAACGTCTGCACCAAGGCAATTACGCTAGGGTGCGCTATGGAAAAATGGGAGAGCTTTCGGCTCCTTTCAGAGTTGAAAAGGGGGTCAGGCAGGGGTGCGTCCTGGCCCTCACACTCTTCTCCCTTTTTCTCAACGGCCTGGTAGATCATCTCCTAGGATCGAAGGATCTAGATTCCCCTCGACTAGCAGACCGTCTTGCACCAGCTCTAATGTTCGCTGATGATACTTTACTTTTATCTAAATCATCTATGGGAATTCAGCGAACATTGGAGCATTTTGTAATTTCTGCTCACTAAGGAACTTGGAGATTAATCTTTCCAAAACAAAATACATGGTTTACCACGCCAGAACGGTAAACTGTCCTCACCCCCATTTGAACGGTCAGGCTCTGGAAAGAACTTCTACATTCGATTACCTGGGGATCACCCTGCACGATCGTATGGACTGGCGGTCTCATATGGTCAAGGCCAACCTAAAACTTTCACAATAGTCAGGGCGCATTTTGAAGGTTCATAATGATTGCCCCCAAAAAACCTTAGGTCCACCACTTGAACTATACAAGGCCCAAGCTAGGGGAGGAGCGCAGGCCCGGACTGGCCGTTGCGGGCACCGGGCAATCCCCCGGTGCGTCGCAAGGGTGGGGGCCGGTTTTGAGCCCCTGGGGGCCGTTTTTGTTACAGGGCCGTTTTTGCAGGCCGTTTTTGCAGCGTTGCTGCAAAAACGGCCCTGTAACAAAATCGGCCGAAAACCGGCCCTGTCAATGAGCGCAGTCGCACCCCCAATCACCACCTGGGGGGCGGGGGCAGGGGGCGGGCCGGCCGAGCACTTTGCCAGGGCCGGTTTTGGTTCCCAGTCCGGCCCTGGAGGAGCGTTGTACGGAAAAGAACTCTGGGGTCATGCTAACGCTACCTTCTTGGATGTGACCGACAACGGTTTTCTGAGACGTTTATTATGTCTCCCTCAGAGTACTCCTCTACTCCCACTGCATTTAGATGTTGGCTTGACCCCAATCAGGGATTTAATTTCTAATCGCCCCTTATTCTACTGGAGACGTCTCTGGAGCACCCCCAAGCTTATCCATTATAGGGAGGAATTGAAGGATTTCCTACTTTCTCAGGGTGCAGGGAAGATTCCCTGGCTCATGCACATTAAACAACTATGTCATTCACTGGGAAGGGTTGATTTATGGCTTACTCCAGAACAGACATGCCCCAGTATCTCCAAGAAATCTCTTGCATTAGCACTCAAGGAACACCACCTGGCCAATATATTACAGAACAGCGCCCTAGGGGCACTAAGCTCGAGATTTCTGGAGGTCAAGTGCACATATCGTTTTGAACAATTTCTGGACAGTATCCATCCACCCCTTCCAAAAAAACTTTATGTGCAATTTAGACACGGAACTCTGCCGGTAAGGGATTTTACGAACAAGTGGGCAGGTGCAAACACTACATCTAAGGGCTGCCCAGGTTGTAATGCCAGCACAGAATCCGACTCACACGTCTTACTTTCTTGTCCTTCTTATGCCAACACAAGAGCCAAATGGATCATCCAACTCTGTAAAAATCTAGGCATCAGGAAATACCAGGAAGTGTACCGTATTCTAAGATTTGATTCCTCTCCCTTACCAGTATTTGTGACATCCAGATTCCTATTTTCCATGTGGTGACAAAGAAGGGCAAGGCTTAAGGTGCTCGATACTGCTCACAGCACCTAGGTGGTTCTTATCTTATACAAACAACGGAGGGGGCTGGCAAGTATTGAGACTCAAAAACCCAGATCACCTTGCTTGTTTCAAATGCTCTCAGCTAAGAAAAAGAACTGCTTGTGATCAAACATGGGGATGGGTATGCTCAGACGTGAGTCCCATGCTCTCCACACCACTGGAGTCAAGCTATCCTGGCTGAAGATGGCTGATAGCCAGAAACCGGTCCTAGGATGCTTGATTTCGGTCCAGGAAAAAATGGCTTGGCAGTTCGGGCTGGACTGTTCCCATGAGGCACAGGGTCAAGGCTGATTTGCATATGGCCATGTCTGAACTGGGGTGGTGTGGAGTGCAAAAAAAACGATTGATTTAGGCCCAAATCTCTGTACTGGGGTGAATGTATGACATTGTTCTGCATTCTGTCCATCAACTGTTGTTTTGCATTTTGTCACCCCGAGTGGGCTGATTTGCATATGGCCATGTCTGAACTGGGGTGGTGTGGAGTGCAACAAAAACGATGGATTTAGGCCCAAATCTCTGTACTGGGGTGAATGTATGACATTGTTTTGCATTCTGTTCATCAACTGTTGTTTTGCATCAGGTTGTAATGCCGGCACAGAATCCGACTCACACGTCTTACTTTTTTGTCCTTCTTATGCCAACGCAAGAGCCAAATGGATCATCCAACTCTGTAAAAATCTAGGCATCAGGAAATACCAGGAAGTGTACCGTATTCTAAGATTTGATTCCTCTCCCTTACTAGTATTTGTGACATCCAGATTCCTATTTTCCATGTGGTGTCAAAGAAGGGCCAGGCTTAAGGTGCTCTATGCTGCTCACAGCACCTAGGAGGTTCTTATGTTATACAAACAACGGAGGGGGCTGGCAAGTATTGAGACTCAAAAACCCAGCTCACCTTGCTTGTTTCAAATGCTCTCAGCTAAGAAAAAGAACTGCTTGTGACCAAACATCATCAATATTAAAAAAAAAAAAACTATTTTAAAGGATCTTACTGTTATTATCCAGTTATAACCACATCATCTTATGTCAACATGCTCGTTTTAGTTTTGTATGTCAGACAAGCCTTGTGCTGTTTTATCTTTGTATTGCTTTTATGGCTTATGGCCGAAATACAGTTTGTTGACTGACTGACTGAATCCTGAATGCAAGAAGGCACTCACTTGAGTGCTTCCTACATAGCTTTTTGGATTTGGTAATTACTGATTCCTTAAACTAAGGAATCGGTAATTACCAAGGCAGATGCATCAAGCAAAATACCTCCCGGTAAAATAGCGATTCGGTAAAACAGGCCGATACCCCCCGCAAAACCCCCAAATGCAATGCATCAACACAAATCGGTAAATATTAAAGAATCGCTAAAAAAATCCCCTCGGTAAATTACCGAATCGCTATCCAGCCAATCAGAAATAACGAAAACCAAAGCAGGGCCCGGAAATACCGAATCGCTAATAAAGAATCGCAACGGAATGCATCAAAAATCGCAAATACCGAAAACCTCAAAAATCGCAATTTAGCATGAGCAAAATAAGGGGAATCTCAAACTGGAGGTAAAGTCATTCGAATGAAGAAAAAAAAAGAAAAAATTCTGACAGGTGCTGACAATCAGTAACCCTTTTAAAATGACCCTGGAAACCCTGTTAGTCAACCAAAATGGCAGCCCCCTACGTGCTTGCTCGGAGGAGGAGAATCAATGCCCTGGCCCAGCGAAGGAGGATGATCCGGGAAAGGGTCTTCAAGGTGCGCATCACATTGCTGGGCCAAACAGAGGAGCAGGTGTACGATAAGTACAGACTCAGCCCTGCCATAATAATGCGTCTAATAGCAGATCTGGAACCATAACTCCAGCACCAGACCCTTAGGACCCACGCAATACCAGCCCATGTCCAAGTCCTTTGCAGCCTGCACCTGTTGGCGTCCTGAATCTTCCAGGGGGTAATAGCAGAAGCCGGAGGCGTGTCGCAAAGCGCACTATCACGCTTCTTCCACAGGTTCCTGGATGCCATGCTAGCATCGATACATCGCCACATCACCTTCCCCATGACCCCACAACAGTTGAACCGCACCAAGCGTGAATTCTACCAGGTGGCACAATTCCCCCATGTGATAGGGTGTGTCGACTGCACCCATGTCCACATCTGTCCTCCCTCAGCCACCGAATACATCTTCCGCAACTGCAAGTCATACCATTCCATTAATGTGCAGGTTGTGTGCAATGCAAAGCACATCATTACGGACCTCGTAGCCCAATTCCCATGAGCACACACGACGCATACATCTTCCGTCACAGTGGCATCCACAGGCGCCTGATTAACGGTGATTTTGGAGTTGGACACCTACTAGGCAGGTATTGATGCAACACCATTTAATCCATCCCCACATGTACCATTGCATTCATGCGGCTGACCATTCTCTACCCATCCTGCAGGTGACAGCCCTTACGCCTTGCGTGAGTATCTACTCACTCCCTACCTCAACCCAGCAACACCACAAGAGCAGCGCAACAACAGAGCACACATCAGCACAAGGAATGTGGTGGAGCTCACATTCGGCATCCTCAAGAGTCGCTTCAGAATATTGCACAAGACAGGAGGTGCCTTGCAGTACGACCCAGTGACCTGCTGCTAGATCATAGCTGTCTGTGCCATCCTGCATAACATCGAAACAAGAAGGGGGATACCCATAGAGGTGTAGGTTGAGGACGAGCTAAGTGCACAGCAACCCCCCCCCCCCAACACCGACAGGCACATGTGCCCAACACAGCAGAAGGCCAACGGAGGCGGACATACATCACACGGCATCACTTCTGAGACAGGTAAGAAAGAGCCATGACAAGATAAGATGCATAATGGCCATTAACACCTGACTGGTGCTGATTAATGTAACAGAAACATGATGCAGCATAAATTAAAACAAAAGAGAAAATGTCCATTGACAACACAGGTGCTGCATGTGGCACTACAGTTGGCCCATGGTTACCTCACAATGGCCAGGGAGCCATTGCATCATGGCTATTTACGTTTGCCACGGACACCCAGCCTCCTGTCCCGTGACTCCTCAACATCTCCTTGCTGACTTTCAGTGGCTGGTGCGCTGCACGCGCTGCGCGCGCTGCGCGCGCTGCGCCTCCTCACGCTTGTCTCAGGCATGGCGCCGCTGCTCACACTTGAGGCTGCCTCACTCACCTCATCCCCTCCCACACTGCTCATACTGGCAGTTCCAGACTGCATATGCTCCACTGCAGTGGTCACTCTCTCGAGGGTCCTTGCCACATCCCCACAATAATGGCCCATGTCCACCTGCAGGGACACCGATCGGCGGGCTACCACAGCTTGCACAGCGTTTGATGGCCTTAATTGTGGCATTGGTACTGAGGGAGTACTGCTCATGTCTCCGGCGCTCACTCCGTTGGCCTGCAACAACAGCGCGTGTGAGTTCCTGTAGGCATACCTTAATGTCATTGTTGCCCTCTGCAACGGCTGTGGTCAGCTCTCGCACACAGCGTCAGTCATTTCTGAAAATCTGTTGGACATCCTTGTCATGCTAATTTCATTGCACCCATGTGTTTTGCCTGCAGGCGCTGTACACGCAGCATCCGACTCCATACACATCTGCAGGATCTACTGTTGTCGCTGCAGCCCTACCCAGGGATCCGGGCCGCTGTCTAGCTCTCAGACGTGCTGCTGTTCGTGCGGTTGGGGTGACGACAGCCTGCTGCTGTACATTAGTGGCTGCTGGCCTCAGCTCCATCTCCATCTCCTGCAGGGAAGGGACATTTGCCCTGCAGCTATGTGTGGTTGGCAGGACTTGTGGAGGTGGAGGTGGTGTTGGTGTTGCTGTCCGCGGTGGTGGAGGTGGAGGTGGCGTTGGTGTTGCTGTTCGCAGTGGAAGTGGTGGTGGTGGTGTTCTTGTCCGGGGTGCTGGTGGTGGTGGTGATGTTTGCGGTGGTGGTGAAGGGGAAGGACTGCCTCCATGTTACAGGGTGTGCTCCGCATCGGTCACCACTGGGGCCTCACAGATGACTAGGCGGCCGCTGTCATCTGATTCCATGGGGGAGGCATCTGTGTGTGAAACAGAGCATTGTTAGGAATTTGTGGATATTGTAATTTTTTGCTTTTGTCATCTACATAAAGGACATATGGTAATTGACATTTGGCCCTTTGCTGCTGTTTTCATGTCATGCACCTCAGGGGTCAGACATGAACCCTTTCATGTTATGACTACAACCCCCATGATGCAACACTCGGTTGAGGGATTGGGCTTTAGGTACGGCTACTTTTGCACTGGGTTTGGCTTGGGGTAATGGGCAGGGATTGACAAGACGCTACATATCTGCGCAAACATTTATTTATTTATTTATTTTATCGATTTTTAGAGCGCGCAAATACCCGAGGGTGTCTCGGCGCTATTGTTGCAGAACTCTCTGGCGGATATGGGAGGAGTTAGGCTGGGAACAACCAGGTTTTCAGTTTCTTTCTGAAGTTGAGTGGGTTGGTGCACATTTGATGTGGAGAGGGAGTGTGTTCCACAATTTGGCCGTGGCAACAGTAAAACGTTTGTCTCCCCAGTTGGCCCTTCTTGTGCGGGGGACTCTTAGCAGGTGAGCCGAGGATGAACGTAGTGTCCTTGGGTGTTCAAGCGGGCGGAAGGCTTGTCTTAGGAATAGTGGGCCGTGGTTGTGGATAGCTTTGTAAGCTATGCATAAAGCTTTAAATTTGATGCAGCTCCTCACCGGCAGCCAGTGAAGCTGTCGGATGTAGGGGGAGACAGAAGCTAATTTTGGAATGGATAGCAGGGTCCTGGCTGCTGCGTTCTGTACTGTCTGTAATTTGTTAAGGACCTTTTGTTGTGCGTTTAGAAGCAAGGCATTGTGTTGCGTGTTTATCTAGGTTCCTGATCGATACTGTAACCTTATGCCCCTATTCGGCTATAAATCCATTTATTCCCTATATTGGCATAACCGTTCAAGTGCGATATTCAGAAAGTCATCTCTGGCCTCACACGAACAGAGCCACATTCCAGAATAGCTTTCTCTGCCACTTCCTTTGCAACCAATTAGTGCAATGACAGAGCAGAAGTCACTATCTGATATTCCTAGATTAACACTCCGAGTTCTTCAACAAGATAAAAACTCAGCAAACCTGGAAATCCGCGCTTGCTGTGTTTTGATTAGTAATGGAACTCTAATGAGCAACTGATAGCTATCACTTCCTAGTGACATCTTTAATTGACGTCTTATGTCCAGCAAACTTGCGTCAAACCAGGCACCTGTCAGGTATAAATACTACCAACGTTCCCTTAAGCAATAGCCTGTTGCCCGTAGCCTGTTGCTGCAGCCTGCTACCCTGTTGCCAGCTGATGCTGCTGCCCCGCTGCTGTTGGTGAAGCTACTGATACCATTATCGCTGCTAAAGCGCGAACGATGGTGTGGTGAGCTTAGGAGCTGAACAGCCGTCCCTCTGCGAAGAGCCCAGCAGATGCCAAGCTGCCCGCGGACGCTGTCCCCCCTCCTCCTCTCGACGCGCTGAAGAGAGACACTGCCTTTCTCGTGCTGAGAAATCCAGCTCCAGCGTTTCTAGTCTGCCCTCGCGGGTGACTGGGATACCGAGTTCCTCCTGAAGGAAATACCAGACTTCCATCATTCTATTCAGAGGTGTGGTGTTGACTAAACCCTTAGAAGAGAATTCTTGAAGCAAACCTTGGCAAAACCAACTTAACTTAAAGCTACTTACTTACTCCCCTTCCACGTGTTAGGCTTAGGTCGGGTACACTGGGGTAGGCTTAGTTAGAAGCACCAGTTGAGTATTTCAGCCTAATGTATATATGACTGTATATATGTTTTATTACTTTTAAACCATTGTATGGCTAAGAAACCATATCAATGCTTTTACAGTATTATTTCGCAATACTTATCTTACTGTACGTACTTTTTATAATAACAAGTCTTGCAATTGTGGCAATACATTTCTCTTGTACGAGAAGAAAGACTGTTCAATAAATGTTAACCCTTTATTGACAAACGCCCGTCTCTCTATTCTCTACATATCGTGTAAGTAAACTGCACTAACCTGACTGAGTGAAATACTGTCTATTGTTTCACACGACCCTAGAGATCGACTCTTGATCTGAGGAGCAAAGTTGTCATGTTGCACGGTTGTTGGAAAGCTGAAACCCTTCTTGTCTGTGCCAGGGAAGCTGATCACTTCCCATGCAGAGAAGAAAGTTTCCAGTGACCTCTGAGCTAGTTGGTAACACACCCAATTAAGTTTAGCATAGTCAGTGGAGGCCTGGAATATCCGCAGTTCCACGTCGATACTACTGTTTATGTTATTCCAATGCGCAGGGCCTAGCGGGAAACTAGGAACTACACTACATGGCGCCCAACGTTTGGTAAGGCGATAAACTAACGCAAGACGTTAGAGTAACTCAGTCGTGCATATTTCACACAGACCCCTTTCTCCCGTAAATACTCCAATAGACGTCTGGAGTGGGTGAAAGGTTAAAATCCGCCCGACCTTAGTAGGAAGAGATTCCTATGTAAAGCTCTGGTTTATTCAACGTTGAAGGATACAGTGTTCCAAAATATTGTGCACCTAATCTTTGTCTCCTTGGAGACCAAATCTGCAAACCTTGCATTTATACAATGCCAGGAGAAAACGGAACCACTGGGGCCGCAGTAAATGCAACTCAGCAGGATTCCGACGATACAGTACCGGGTGCAATAATCATCCCGGCACATTTAAGAAAATCTATAACGTTAAAACTTATAGAAAACGGACTGACACCACAAGGTGGTACAGTAATTTTCGTGATAGAGGCTCACGAATATCGGCAGACAGAGGTATTCTATTCATGGATAAACTTTCCAGCGGCAAACGCTACAACAAAAGAGTTTCACTATTACAAAATAGAGGAACCTCCGGAAGAGTACGCTCCTTTCGAGGAGATTGAAATTCCACTTAAATTTCAAGAGCACCTGCTCTGGTTTAATGGCGCCCTAAAACATAAAGATCACATTACCAGGCTCGGTCCACTAGGTAGACCAGGAGCAACGTGGCCGGTTCTAGCCAGCTACACACCACATCCGGACATTGCAAAAATGTCAAAAGAAGAGCTGTTAGTACAGCTAAAAACACTTATAAAAATACATAGGCAATTAGTCCAATATGTAATGCGGACTGCAACAGTCCAGCCAGCTGTTAATGTACCACAGCTGACCCCTCATCAGGGGAACACTAATAAAATTACACCACAGAACATACAGTCATGTCTTGGTAAAACACCCGTAAAACGGGAACAAATTCCTTTCTGGTTAGCACAGAAAATCACTCAAATAGAGGCAGTATTTCCTGATACTACCCCTATAGAGAAACACAGAATCTTGACCATCTGCCTTCCTATGGGAATCGCACCACATGTGGAGGACTGCGACACTTGGGGTACAGTCTTTGCTTCCATTTACACAAAAACACACGGTGTTCCGTCTATGGCGGTAATACCAGAAGTGCTAAAACAGATTCAAAATGAATACTGTCCAGAGCCCGCTTTAAATCTAGGTATGAAATTACTGAAAGACTTCAAGCAGGTCTCGGCTATATTATTAGCCAACATAAAAGGAGAAGCAGCATCTGTGGCGATCCGCCAGAAGTTGAAGGAAACAGTTATAGAAGATCCTGTTGAGCTTGCCAAAATCATAGAAAAATGCTATGAAGAATTAGGTAGAGACGGCTTGGGTGGGAAACCGGTAAAGCCCCAACTGCTCGAAAATCCTGAAAAATTATTTATTAAAAATAATTTAAACACTCCTAAAAAGAGCTGGGATGGAAATAAACAATCCACTCCCAAGAAAAAAGTTTTCCAGTCCAGAGGAAGGTCTCCTCGACGGAGGGAAAGAACTCCGACTCGAGAACACCAGTCTCCCCAGAGGGAGCCCTCTGAGAAAAGATATAACCTTAGAAATAGGGATAATCTGAAAAAACCTGATAGATATCAAAGTATTGATACACTTCCCTCTCAATCTTTTCCACAGAATTCGGAAAGAAGAGGACGGTCAGACCCAGGAGAGCACACCAAGTCCAAAGACAAGGAACCTGCTCAAAATAAGAAATCACAATTTCCAAAAAAGAAGGTAGCCAGTATTAGAGTAATCAACCATGCCGAGAATACTGAGGACACAGTTGAAAAACGGGGAGTGGGCATTGACAATGTTGGACAGTGCAGCAGAAATCAGTATAGCGCGCAAGATCTTGGTGAGTCATCTGGAGACAGTGGACACGAATGAATTCATTCAGGTTGAAACTGCCGACACCAGACTTAGCGAGCCCCATAAAATATACGAAATAACATTGCGTATAGAGCGTGATAAGACTAGGAAAATAAAGGGTCTATTTTGGGATAAACTCTCAAAAGGCTATGATATTCTGTTAGCTGAAAAAGATTGGCCCCCAGAGTTTGTCAGGGAGTGCCCTCGTGGCGAAGAAGTGATTATGCCTGCCTTCTCGAATCACATTCCGATTCACAAAAAATATACATATGCAAGGAAATGGGCAGTGGCCCAGGCACCTGCATTATATAAAAATCATGTAGGATGGGATGAGGACTCTCCTCCTCACAAAATCCAATTAAAAAGTGGACCAACTGCCCAACGGCAGTATCCCATAAAGCAAGAAGCTAAAAAACAAGTCAGGGAGATCTTAGATCAACTTGAGTACCAGGGGGTGATTGAAACATGCACCTCTCAAATGAACAATCCTTTGTTTCCTGTCTCCAAGCCAGACAATTCATATTGTCTAGTTTTGGACTACAGACACCTTAATACATGTTGCAAAACTTTTGCAGTACAAAACTCGCATAGTGCAGCCCTAATGAATAATATAGTTAGGAAAAAATACAAAACGACATTAGACATATCTAATGGTTTCTTTTGTCAAAACATTGCACCGGAAAGCAGATATTTGACCACTTTCTCTGCATTTGGGTCGCAGAAAAATTCTGTCGACTCCCACAGGGGTTCAAGAACAGCCCAGGACTATTCTCAGCTAGAGTAACAGAGTTACTACAAATATATGATGATGAGGCATTATCTTACGTAGATGATATTTATCTCACAGACGACGACTTGGATACTCACTTGAAAAGAGTGAACACCATTATACTTGGGTTCGCCGCAGAGGGTTACAAATTCAACTTTAAAAAGTCCTGAATTGCCCATCTGACAGTACTATTCTTAGGGTACGAATTATCAAGTGAAGGGAAAAGCCTAGCGGACAACTTCTTAGAGAAGTGCGCTATACTCCAAGCTCCAAAAACGCGGAAGAATTTACAATTCATACTAGGTTTTCTGAATTTCGGTAGAACTTACATTCTAAATTACGCAGAGAGGGTTAAACCTCTTTACGAACTAATTAAACCTGATTTTAAACAAATCAATTGGACTCAAAAACACACAGAAATTTTGAGATCACTGCAAACAGACATGTTAGCAAAAACTAAATTAGATACACGTGACAACACACGCGATCTTGTAATCCGAGTCATCCCAGGAAGATGCGGATTCACGTACCTGACCTCTAATGAGGGAGAAAAGGTACCAATTTCAATTAAATCTCACTTGTACACACAAGCAGAGGAAACATTCAGTCACACAGAAAGAACTGTGAAAGCAGTGCAAATCGCATTAGCAAATGAACGAGAACTAGCACACGGCAAACGGATTAATATCCTCACAACGGAATCCGCCTTCGAGGCGCTATTCAGCCCGGTAAACCTGCCTACAGTGTCACTGGATCCGAAATGGATACAGTGTGTAGATTCTCTAGGAGCGGAAGACGTGAAATACTATTTCGCCCCGCAATTCGAAGAACTGAATGATTTAGAATATGAAGAAGAATATCCTCTGCCAATCGAAATTCTGCCTCTCCCACAATACGCATGTATAATCTATACAGATGGATTTGTACAGCATTTCAACGTAGAGAGAAAATCCTACGATGCAGCATGTGCGATTATTAAAGGTCGTTGGCTGTGCGGTAAATTCAGACCGAAAGTAACAAAAACTGAATCTGTAAGAAACTGTTTGGTTCAGAGAACTGAGATCAGATCTTTAAAGATGGCGCTCGAAAATGCAGAACGTGAATTCCCCACACTTATCGTGTGCGATTCTCATTTTTGCGTCAACTCTTACAATAATAAACTGCAGATGTGGATTGAAAACGACTACAAAGATGACACAGGTGCCACAATAAAGCATAAATTGCTCTGGAAACAGGTAGCTCTTTTACACAAAGAACTACGAAAGACTCACGTGGTACACGCACTGAGTCTTCAACGTGAGGGCCTTCACGTTGCAGGAAATTCATTGGCTAATACAGCCACAGCGGAAGCAACTAAACCGGCTTCCGTAGCCGCAAAAAAGCGTACAGAACAATACATAGACGGGGAAACCATGCTGGCAGTAAAAACTATCGTAAAAGGCGACTGTGCAGCATTACCCGTGAACTATCCACTCAATTATGCATACGTAATCGATGCAAACTCCGTTCCTTTTGCTTTTGAGTAATTTCAAACAGGAGCAGGAGGGGCTTCCTCTTACTGGAAGCACACATGGGGTTGGGTCTGAGACACCAAACAATCAAGGTTTCTCTGAAAGAATTACAATCAGAGTACTGGTGGCCAGGAATGAGTATAGATATTCAATGTTTTGCTCAAAATTGTGAAAACTGCAACAGAGATCGCAGTAATGAACAGGCCAGTGTAGTTTCAGGATCCCTGCTAGACAGCATAAGGCGGTCTATCTGCGCAATCAAAGAAGAGAAGCGCGTCCCATTGTACACAGTTAAGGCTAAACACACTTAAATAATGAGGCCTCCAGCGCTCGGCTGACGCTAGAACGGTTATAAAAGATTTGCGAGTCTTTATCGGCACATACGCAATTACCACGTTCCATTCTGACCAGGGTCCTGCTTTCAGCTCTCGAGCCTATAAGGAGGCCATGGCTAGCATGGGAATTGGGTTGCGATATTCTTGTCCGTCGCACCCCGAAGGGAATAGTGTGGTAGAAAGAAAAAAACGTGACATAAAGCAATCTATAACAGCGAAGGTATTAGGTTCAGGCGCTGGGTGGGTCAAACATTTAATAAGTGTCCAGTCCAGTCTTAACAATTTGCCAAGAAATTCTCTAAAAGGTTTCAGCCCATACGAACTATTGTTCGGAATTAGAATGCGTATTCAGGACCTCGATAGTCAGATGTCAGTGGTACAAGAAAAAACAACAGACTTTGATGTAAAGGATCGTTTGGCTGTTTTACAGGAACTGAATGAAACAAGAAAATCCTTAAGCAACATAAAGTTAAAGCAACAGCCAACTACCACTGACGAGGCACCACAAGCAACAGCCCCAGCAAGGCCTGTCTGGATTCCAAAGATTGGGGATCTAGTCAGAGAAAAGATCGCGGTTAAGAAGGAATTTGGGCCTTCTTACAGAAAAGCAGTACCTGTCTTGGCAGTCACCGGAACAAGATCAGTTGTACTACCGCCCCTTGCTGGTAAAAAGGAGAACAGAGTCTTGTCTATCGATCTGGTAAAACCACAAGCATGTGGCCTATAATCAACAGTAGGCCCAGTGGACTCCCAAGAAACAACAGAATACCCAAACTTGCAACAATCCAAGAGGTTCAAACTGAAAGACTAATCACATTCGATCAGCCTGCAGTACAAAGAGAAGGACTATGCAATAATGCCATGGAACTCGTGCCTCTTGGGACACAGATTGAAACAGTTCATCAAGAAACACCAGTCTACAATGATGTGGCATCAGAAAGTGCTACAGAGAGACAGATTGAAAATCCAATCCCATCAATTGACAGAACTGCCTCTGGTTATTTCATCAACTTCGGCAACTTCTCTGAAGATCAAAACGACCCCGAAGTGATGCCAGAAACAAAAAAGACTTTTAAAGAAAAAGCAACGGAACTCTTTCATCAACTGAAGGAAATCTACCTTATTTCCCCTTGGCTAGAGTTCTGGTTTGGTCTAGGTGTATTTTTCCTCCTGCTTTGGCTCATCATGGTACTGTGTTTGGGAAAATTCATTGAGGGAAAATATATTACAATGGACACAGCAAGTCAGAACATCAACCTAGTCCTGAAACCACACAGATCATCCCACGTGAAGAAAAGAGAACTGTCAACAGTAAACGTCACAGCAATTCCAATACCTGGTGGGGTAGTATGGGAGAAAACAGACTATGAGATATTTGGTCCGGTCGAAATCCTGAAGTATCCTCATCAACTGAAGGTTTCCTTAAGTGACTTTGTAACTCCTAGTACATTCTCTGATGATTGGGACTTTAACAGTATTAATGACATGATGTCTGATTTAGTAATGTCAGCTAGATTCACAGATCATGATTATTTACAAGGTTCATCTAGTTATGAGCAGTTATTCTGTTACACACACTATGGTGATCATTACTTGCATAAATCTGCACAGCCTAGAAATGTTTTTATGTATAATCAATGGGAACATTGTGCTACACCGCCTAAAAGCAGTTCTAAAGCATTTTTTGAGAAATTCAAATACTTTTCAGGGTTTAACACCAGTGATGCAGAAACGTTTTATTACAAACTGTTAGATAAAACAGGAATGAAAACAATGCTGACAAATTCTAAATTGATATATTCAGAAGCATTTTATGACAAAATGATGACATTTGGTTTTGATTATTGGAAAAATAATATTGAAACAAAAACAATTTGGGGTACAAAAGATTGGCAGGTACAAGGCCTAGAAGCACTATTTAGAACCTGCATGATACCAGAACAAATGTTGTTTTTAAATGACACAATACACCAAACATCCTGTCTTGGCCTAGCTAAGATCAAAGACCTTAAAAAACCATCTATTCCAAAGCCAATACCTGAAAATGCAACTGCAGATATTGAGTTAGACGTATCACAAATTTTAAATGTTAACAGAACACATCCTGATTGGAAAAAGTGGTTAATCTGGCCTATTGACACAAACAACTGTCAAGATAGATTCCTGAACAAAACACAGGGGTTAAAAATGACCAGACTAGACCCTAGATACTCCCAGAGACAACATCCAGGGATAATAACAACATACAGTGTAGGGAAACTCTGCCTTGAATGGCTAACATCATCCACACTGGCTGAAATTAAGCAACACTTGTCTTTACTAAAAGATGGTGCTGATTTGCGCGATTTCATTCTTGGACCACGCAAACAGCGTCAAAAGCGTTTCATAGCGACCAGTATCTATGCTGCGTACAACGAGGCTTGGAAAGTCACACAAATTGAAACAGCTGAAAAAATATGAGAAATTGATCGTATTAATTTGGAAAAATCACTTTCTGTAGTAGACAATGGGTTAATGACTCTGTCTTCCAGAATATATTCGTTGGACAATATTGTATCCTCTGCCTTTGATGTGATAGACAGAGACTTGCTAATGTTACAACATGGCCAGTCGCAATTACGTTCTATTATAGAATTAGGCTGGACGCTGCAAAATCTTCGTTCAGGCTATGTGCCTTGGCGTTTAATCAACACAACGTCATTATTTTCCATTTTTAACCTTACTGATAAACAGATCAGTTTGGCACAGAAAGGAGCAGACTATACAATCATGAGCATCGAAAAACTTGAGAGATTACCATTGACAATGTCAGAAAGTCCTGTCATTGAATGGATAATACACGGAATTATCACCATTCCGATAACAACTTTCCGATTTAAAAAGTGCCTTGAGTACATACCTGCTGGCCAGTATGAACAATTGGGTAAAGGTTATGTAAAATCAGAATGGAAATTACCATACACACATTCTTGCTATAGTGAAAGCGACAAAAATGTATTTCTTAGTGGTGACAACTGTAAACATTCACTGAACGGTACACTTTTGTGTCAGGGTATTAATTTACACGGAGCATGTGATGGAAATTCTAACAACCTTTCATGCCACCAGCTAGTCACACCTGCAACTCAGATAGAGCCCTTCTTTATGCAACTTTCAAACGGGAGTTACATTCTTAGAACGGATCACAGATGTTGTGGCCTTGTGCCAGGGAAAAGTTATCTAGTAAGCGTAACATCCATGGTCAAATGCTGTATGCAGGCATTGTTCCCGAGTGGGCCTGCAGACACAGTGACTCCCATCTGGCCTCGTCTGAATCTCTATTCTATACGAATTGATACTTTAAGCAAAATGAAATCTGATTTTTACAGACAACAGTGCCTATAACGTCATCAAAAGAGACGTATGATCTTCTAGTTGCAAGGACAGCTACTGAAGTTCATGAACTTTTATCAACAAATTGCCCCGTGCATTTCGCAGAAATGCTCAGCCAACTCCTTAACATGTCTAGTGCCACAAGCATCCCAGGCATATTTAAGACAGTCTTTACGGGACTGCTAACACCTTTTCAGGCAATTTTGGGAATCGTTCCTAATTTTGTACACTCTGTTTTTGGCGGCATACCATTATTTTTGGGACTCGTCGCAGGGATTTTATTTTTGACCCTCCTGCTTCGTTATGGCAAGCCGAAACTCAGACATAGCTCCCATGGGAATGGAAGAGACAATGCTAGCAATGCGCTACCGGGACAGGATAACTAACGTCCTCGGATTGGCCAGGCTGAGAGATCTAAACATGACCTGGTTCCTTTCGCTCAGACCTATATGGCAAAATTGCATCTTACCTGTGCTACGGTGTATGCTTTGCGGAGATGAATGCGTGTTGTACATCTGTCTTTCACTGTCATCAGTCCAATAACGGCTCACGCATTGTGTTGTCCCCAGCGGCTACCAATCCTGATGACGGCATTCGTGGAGACTCCTGTGCTACAACCAAGTGGTAACAGTGGAGCGAGTGGCAAAAGTAACATCATCCAGGTACAACGTTCTGTGAGCATTGCTGGTCCTGCCCTTGACGACAGCAATCACTCTCACACCTGCCAAGTTACAGCGCTATCGAATTTGGTTGAACTGTCACCTGATTTTGTAGACCAATTCTTTGAGAGCCTGTCTGATACGATGTTCTCACCCATACAGAAACAATAACTTTTGAGAAGCTTTCTGACACACAGCGTTCCCATGAAATCTGAATTCGGCCTTCAGTTTTGAACAACAAAAACTGCTAACAGCGTTGGAACTCTATTTCTCCGTTCAAGCATTAATTCTTTTGAATTGAGCATTTTTTAATATTGACCCTTTTTTGGCACGAACAATTCTTTGCTTAAGGTAAAAACTATTCTTAGAGAACAGAAGCTTCACACTTCTATTTCTACACACATCTAGAGACATAATAACTTACATCTGCCTCTAGCACATTTATTGCAATGCATTTATATGTGATGATTTATCTCGCCCTTCTTCTGTTTCAGAGATACTTCATGTGTAATTCTTTTTGCATAATAGTTCATTGATTTCATATGCAATAATTTTTGAATGATTTCTATGCTTCAAAAACGTACAGTACCTAAATTTCACGTATTACAAATACGCCTATTTCGAATGCATTTATGTATTTTGGGGTGGGCATTGTTAAAAAAGCATGCATCCTATTGCTCTAGTTTTAGTAATTTGATGGACATGAAAACGTGGAGTGGGTGTTGCGTGTTTATCTAGGTTCCTGATCGATACTGTAACCTTATGCCCCTATTCGGCTATAAATCCATTTATTCCCTACATTGGCATAACCGTTCAAGTGCGATATTCAGAAAGTCATCTCTGGCCTCACACGAACAGAGCCACATTCCAGAATAGCTTTCTCTGCCACTTCCTTTGCAACCAATTAGTGCAATGACAGAGCAGAAGTCACTATCTGATATTCCTAGATTAACACTCCGAGTTCTTCAACAAGATAAAAACTCAGCAAACCTGGAAATCCCCGCTTGCTGTGTTTTGATTAGTAATGGAACTCTAATGAGCAACTGATAGCTATCACTTCCTAGTGACATCTTTAATTGACGTCTTATGTCCAGCAAACTTGCGTCAAACCAGGCACCTGTCAGGTATAAATACTACCAACGTTGCCTTAAGCAATAGCCTGTTGCCCGTAGCCTGTTGCTGCAGCCTGCTACCCTGTTGCCAGCTGATGCTGCTGCCCCGCTGCTGTTGGTGAAGCTACTGATACCATTATCGCTGCTAAAGCGCGAACGATGGTGTGGTGAGCTTAGGAGCTGAACAGCCGTCCCTCTGCGAAGAGCCCAGCAG
This sequence comes from Lissotriton vulgaris, assembly GCF_964263255.1. Classification (NCBI taxonomy): domain Eukaryota; kingdom Metazoa; phylum Chordata; class Amphibia; order Caudata; family Salamandridae; genus Lissotriton; species Lissotriton vulgaris. The sequence goes on from NC_141694.1 coordinate 772,509,122, forward strand.
ATGCCAAGCTGCCCGCGGACGCTGTCCCCCCTCCTCCTCTTGACGCGCTGAAGAGAGACGCTGCCTTTCTCGTGCTGAGAAATCCAGCTCCAGCGTTTCTAGTCTGCCCTCGCGGGTGACTGGGATACCGAGTTCCTCCTGAAGGAAATACCAGACTTCCATCATTCTATTCAGAGGTATGGTGTTGACTAAACCCTTAGAAGAGAATTCTTGAAGCAAACCTTGGCAAAACCAACTTAACTTAAAGCTACTTACTTACTCCCCTTCCACGTGTTAGGCTTAGGTCAGGCACACTGGGGTAGGCTTAGTTAGAAGCACCAGTTGAGTATTTCAGCCTAATGTATATATGACTGTATATATGTTTTATTACTTTTAAACCATTGTATGCCTAAGAAATCATATCAATGCTTTTACAGTATTATTTCGCAATACTTATCTTACTGTACGTACTTTTTATAATAACAAGTCTTGCAATTGTGGCAATACATTTCTCTTGTACGAGAAGAAAGACTTCAATAAATGTTAACCCTTTATTGACAAACGCCCGTCTCTCTATTCTCTACATATCGTGAAAGTAAACTGCACTAACCTGACTGAGTGAAATACTGCCTATTGTTTCACACGACCCTAGAGATTGACTCTTGATCTGAGGAGCAAAGTTGTCATGTTGCACGGTTGTTGGAAAGCTGAATCCCTTCTTGTCTTTGCCAGGGAAGCTGATCACTTCCCATGCAGAGAAGAAAGTTTCCAGTGACCTCTGAGCTACTTGGTAACACACCCAATTAAGTTTAGCATAGTCAGTGGAGGCCTGGAATATCCGCAGTTCCACGTCGATACTACTGTTTATGTTATTCCAATGCGCAGGGCCTAGTGGGAAACTAGGAACTACACTACAATTGCAATAGTCAGTTTTGGAGAAAACTAGTGTGCTGACTAAAGTTTTGCCTGCAGAAGATGGTAAGTAAGGGATGAGTTTTTTGATCCTTTTCAGAATGTGGAAGGAGGATGAAACCACCGAATTTGCATGCTGCTGGAAGGACATTTTGTTATCAAAGATAACCCCTAGGTTACGTACCTTAGTTACTGGTTCTGGAGGTTGTCCCATCTGTTGGGGCCACCATTGTGGAGACCAGGTTGGTTGCAGTCTCCCAAATGTCATCACTTCTGTTTTATCAGAATTTAGCTTCAGACAATTTGATGACATCCAGGAGCTTATTGCCTTCATTCCAGTTTGGAAATTTGCGGCAACAGCTGTGCCGTCGTCGTATACGGACAACACCAGTTGTGTGTCGTCTGCGTATGTGGTGAGAGAGATTCCGTGGGATTTGATGACCCTCGCTAAGTCAGACACGTATATATTAAACAGTGTCGGGCTTAGCGAGGATCCCTGTGGTAACCCGCAAGGCAAGGAGAAGGTCTGGGAGGTGTATTGGCCTAGCTTCACCGTTTGTGGGCGCTTGGACAGAAATGAAGCGATAAGCTCCTTAGCTTTGTCTTTTATTCCTATGGCCGCGACAGGGTCGATCAGGGTGGCATGATCGACCGTGTCGAAGGCCGCGGACAGATCTAAAAGTATCAGGATTGCGGCTCCTCCATTATCCATTGTGGATCGTATCTCGTCCGCAGCTTTTATGAGCGCAGTCTCAGTGCCGTGTCCCTGACGGAATCCGAACTGGGTGTCGTCCAGAAGGTTGTTGTTGTGAATATAGGTTGACAACTGCTGGTTCATGATTTTTTCAAAAATCTTGGCCGGGAATGGGAGGCATGCAATGGGCCTGTAACTGGCCGGCAGGGAAGGGTCTAGACTGGGCTTTTTGAGTAAAGGTTTGATAATGGCTTCCTTCCATACCGAAGGGTAAGTGCCGGATGTGAACATTGCGTTGCAGATGGTGGTTAGCGACGGAGCAATAGCCTCTGGGATGAGATTGAGAACGCCTGGAGGGCACGGATCTAACAGTGAGCCAGATCTCTTTCGGGCGATCAAGGGCTGGATGATTTCTTCCGTGGTGTTTTCAAAGGCTGTGAATTTTGGGGCATTATCGGCGATGGATTGTCCAATAGCGGTTAAAGAAGGGTCAGGCGAGAAAGTAGTAAAAATGGCTCTGACCTTGTCTTCAAAAAATTTGGCCAGTGCATCTGAAAGGGCCTGGGATCCTTCTGAACGGGGTGGCAGAGGATTAGACAGATATGTTACCACCTGGAATAGTTTCCCTGATGAGTTTTTGGCCTTATTGATTTGGTGTGTGTAATAGGTGGTGCATCTTACCTTGTCCGCCTTTCCGCAGCACTAGAGGTGTCCAGTTGGGTGACCCCCACCACAGTTTCCGGTTCGATTGTGGACTCCACAAGGTCCTCGAGGGCTGTGTTCGGTGTCACATTGGAGGACCCACCACCTGTGCCTGCCGCATCCTTCACCCTTTCCGCAATCCTCTCCTTAGCCCTTTTGCGGAGGTTGGACCACCGTTTTTTAAGGTCCTCGATGCTGCGGTTGGTGACTCCCACATCATTCACACTGTCCTTGATGCGCAGCAGTAAAGTGAACAGCTTCCCATGGGTAAGTAACTATATAGGGATGCCCAAAAAATTTGGTCTTGGACACAAAGCTTCACTAAGCAAAAGCATAAACAATAAGAACAGTTGTATATAAAATGTAGAAATTTATTCAAACATACAATAAAAGCATATTAAAAATCATTATTTTTACATAAAAAAGACCCTTTGCATCAATTAAAAAGAACATCAACTCATTCACAATTTATACATGTAAACAAATGTCTGTACTGAAATATAACAGATAAATAAACTTTCTATGTATCAAAGAAAAAATGGGAAAAGAGAGAGACACACACTGAGACATCAACAATTTGTCATTCGAAAAATGCACATCATGGCCCTCTTTTGGACTCAATCCAAGACTTGATTTTTTTCTCTTGTTCTTGGGGTGAGTTGGGTGATTGGATTGTGCAGTATTAGGCGTCGACGCGTTTCGATGGTTTTTGATTATTCATGTACCATCTTTTTCAAGACTATTGGATTTTATTGTCTCTCCTGTATTGGCACTGGATGGTTGCCTCTACAAATGGGTCCTGTAGGTAAATATACTTAGGTCAGTATTCAGCATCAGACCCAGAATAGTCAATAACATATTACTGGTTGACTGTCAGTCCGAGCATTTGATATAATTATGACTAGCCGTTTAACATAAGGCTTGTATTTAAGGCACATCACATTTATCCTTATTGGCAATTTACCACAAATACACGCATTGGTTTATAAATATGCTTTTGTTGCTTCACCATGGGTCCAACTAATGTGTGGGCAGCCATTGGAAAAAACCACCTCCCGGAAAAGTCCCAGCGGAATGATAACTCTTCTGATATATTTTTGAGTCTCACCACCTCCCGGGGTTCTCCCAGGGACACTTGACATTTTTGTGGTCTTAACCGGGGATTTATATGCCCAGGGGTAGAAGAAACTATGTAGGATGTTAATCGGAGGTACCTTATTCCATGTTCAATTATCTGGACAAGGGTTTAGTTTCTATTTTCTGGTATCGCATTGTTGCACCATAATCTTTCATTAAAATCTAGAAAGACAAAAATTTTATTGAAGGGTCGTAATTCAAATAGTCATCCCAAGGTTGCATTTGTCTACATCTATAGCCTTGCTTTTGTTTACCTGTTATCTTGTACACTGGTGTTTGTTGTTTCTCTGTAGCCCAATAAGAATTTAGGAATTTTGCCCTCCTATGGAAAAAAATGTTGGATACTCTTTTAGTTGTATTCTGGGTGGTCTTTGATTTTTACATCAACTTAATCTTTTTATTACCATAATTGTTTGAACTACCTTATTGTTGGCTGCAGGGTTGCAGTGTATGTTTAGTCTTCAAATCGCTATTTAGTCATTGGCTTTGTTCCCAGGTGACGTTGTTCCTCTCTATTTCAATACTAAAAAAGATATATTGAATCTATTCGTTTTTCGGCAAATTCTGGGGGCAGATTCCTGTAAACTGCACATTATACACAAACCTACCTAAAATTCCGGTCGAGATCGTCTTGGGGTCGGGGGTACCATAAGGGATAGCGCTTATCCAGGTGCAAGATCAAAATTATAACCTGGAATGAAAGTTGGGCTTTATTATATTATCTGCCTTGTACCCATTTTTTAATGGTTAGTGCAAGGCGGTTAAGTTGATCTTAGCTCGCATTCAGTGCCTCAAAGAAGGAGATGCGCCTTGTTGTTGTGACTGTGTAGCCAACGTTTCCAACGGGAATAGATATTAACGGTGCATTATTAAACTGGCTACTTTTAATGCGCAGCCACATCCTGCTCTTCTCCACCTCTGGCACCTTCAGGGAGAGCTTGCCAAACAGTCTTTCATGCCTGCTGCCTGACACCCTCTATTAGTATCTCAAGTTCCTTGTCAGAGACCTTTCATTTTCTCTTCCTGGGGGTGTCCTTTCCCTTGGGTGCTTCTTTCTCCATGATGCACTGCTATGCAGGTCCTGGTCACTGCTGGCTATGTATTGCTCCTCAGCTCCTGTGCTCTGCCTCCTCCTCTGAGCTCCTCAGGGCACCCAGTGAAGTATGGGCTGTGCTACTTCCTGGTTGTGATGTCATCAGCCTGCTTCCGATGCGGCGCGTCTTTTTGCGATTTCGCTAATACCGATTTCGCAGATACCGATTCGGTATTTTCTAAATCGGTTTCTCGCAGCGTTCTCGCAATGTTTTACCAATTTTTACCGATTCGGTAATATTTAGCGATTTTATTGATGCATCGCGGTTTGCATGTCCTTATTAGCGATTCCTTATTTTTCGCTATTAAGGACTTGAAATACCGAATTTTTATGCATCTGCCAGCAAATCCTTAAACCTGCCTCCTACATCTCAAACCCTAAATACCGGTCGGTAACGGTTGAAATTCGGTCATTTCGGCCATTACGACCGGTATTGGGCGACCTACATCTGGCCCGTAATGAGGTAGATGATTCGCCAGGTAATACCTTTCAGATAATCAGATTGCCCCTGCCTTAGTACTTGCATAACATTTGGATATGTGGATGCCGGGTCTCTCCCTGCTCCACACAAATCTCTTTAAATGAATGGTCTGCATCAAAGAGTGCAAAATATACATGTGCACCATATCCACATTAAAATGAACTGTGGTACCATTGAATTTTCAATGCTTATCCCTCTCCCATAGTGATATCTGAAGGTGGGGCTTTTTAGCAAAGTCAGAGAGCATCTTGGTCAGCAAAGGCTTGATGTTGTCCTCAACCATGTATCGGAAGTGATTCTTGACATAAACGACTGACCCTGGGGGTAGGGGGGTAGGAGAAAGAGAGAGAGAGAGAGAGAGAGAGAGAGAGAGAGAGAGAGAGAGAGAGAGAGAGAGAGAGAGAGTGAAGGTTCTGGTGTACCTTGAGTTCCCAATGAAAGAATGACAGGAGCATGTTAATCCTTTTGAGCACTACCCTTTAGCGTTCTAGTTTCCAAGCATACTCCTTCTGCCAGGAGAGTTTCTCTGTGACAAAAGAACACAATCACTTTAGGCAAACAAACATATATGCTTTACAATCCATCCACAATACCTAAACCCACTTATAGAGACCACCATTAAGTTTACCCTTATACTCTCCATAAGGTAAAATTAGGCTTAGGCAATGCATTTCTCTTTTTAATAAAAAGTTACTTCAGAGAATTTTTTGGGTGTGACTCCTGAAGAACTTATTAAACAGGAATTACTGAAAGAAATTCAAGTCCTCTTAGGGAGTGCTTTGAACACCGACCCCTACACTAAATTATAGCAAACCTTTCAACTGTTTTTTATGTTGAGTTACTTCATACAACTCACACAATGTGTCCATACTTCCTTTTCTTCTGCTAAAACCTGCTCCTTTAAATTCAAACTATAAGAGTCTCTTTAAAGAAAGGAGGAACCCAAAAATTGAGAGGCGCCTGGCTAGTGCACCTGAGGCTCATGTAATGGGCTGTAGTAACTGGAGCATCGAGTGGCAGTGAGAGAATGATGGTCCTATTCAAGGCGAGGGAGGGGCAGCGGCACCAGCCAAAGCTAGGTTGAAGGGGCTCGAGGTTGTAGAAAGTCTTCTTGAAGGAACAGATTTTAAGTGAGACTGCAAGCCCTCAGCTTCCAGGTGCCAGTGGCTTGGTTGCTGTTTTCGCAAGCGGCAGGGTTCTAAACCCACAAACAGTGCTGGAGGGAGACACAGCTCTCTCTTCAGTGGCATAGAAGGCAAGTCGGCAGACAGACTCTTTTTCTGTTTAATAATTTTTTATTTAGTTTTCAGAAAAAGAGAAACATAATAATCAAATGAACAAATTATGAATGAAATATAACAATTAATATATGAAAGAAAAAGTGAGCAAATACTTCAAAAGTGAAAAAAAGAAAAAGATAGAAGAAAATAAGAGGAAAGAGAGAGATATAGAGGGGACAAAGATATAAAAATAAAAAATAAAGGAATTAAGGAGAGTTAGAAATTAGGAGAAAGTAAGAAATTAAGATGTAGGTGCATGAGTATAAAAGTAAGAAGTAAAAGGTAGCCAAAGTAGGTCAGATTGAATTTTCTGAGAAAGAGTAAGAGAAGAGACAGTAGCAATTCTGTGTTTGTCACAAATATAGTTCCACCAAGTTAATAATGATAATTTAGAGTTATGTTTCCAACAGGACTGAATCACTTTAAATGCTAGAGCAATAAACAAAATAAAACAGCAAAGTAATATGATTAGGAACATCAAAATCTGGTGAGGAGGAACCTAAAAAAACATTTTGTAATGCTAATGGAATATTACATTGAAATATTGTCATACATTTAGGCCAAATAGATTGCCAGAACGTCAATATGTTCAAACAATAATAAAGTTATTGAAATAATGTCCCAGAACATCAAAATCAAGTGAGGAGGAACGTAGAAAAACATTTTGTATTGCTAATGGAATATTACATTGAAATATTGTCATACATTTAGGCCAAATAGATTGAAGGAACTTCAATACATTCAAACAATCATAAAGTGGTTGCATTAATGTCCCAGTGGACTGAGAACAAGACCAAAAAAGGGATGAGGAAGTAGGTGAAAACTTGGATATAGAAACAGGGGTAATAACAGTTCTATTATAAATAAGGTAGAGGGATTGAGTATAACGTGAAGAAATAGAAGTTTTAAATAACTTGAGCCATAATATATCCCAAGCAGAGATAGGGAGTGACAGATATAAGTCTGCATCCCAGAGTAATTCAACATGAGATTTAGATCGTTCAGTGAAATGTGATAATACCATCTTATAAATAAAGGCAGCCTTAGGCCTATGTTCCTGAGAAACACCTTATAACGGTGAAGTGAGTAAGGTGAAATTGTTAGAAGATAAATAAGACTGCAAAGCTGTTGATATTAAATGGTAAAAAAACTGAAAATGAGGGGGGAGGTAGAAATAAAAGCTAGGTCCACCCTCCATTATTCTATACTAAACCTGAAACCCGAAGTATCGGGTAAAGAACCTAGCCGAAAAACAAGGATAGGGTTTCCAATCAGTATGAGTCTGAAAAACCAATCAGGAAAAGAGAAATTCCCCATGGTGAAATGCTTCATCATAGGGGCCATCTCAGTTCTCTACGAAATGAGGCGTGCTGCGACTTGCGATATTTACATAGAAGCACTTTTGTGGAAAACTATGTGTAGTGCAAAAGTGTAGTGGAGTGGGCTAAAGTAAGTTAAAAATGCCTTGCTAGTGGGCGATTCTTTATATTGTTGCTCCTAGTTTAGTATGTCTAAAACTGGGGTAAGATACAAGTAGACCTAGCTATAATGGGTTAAGAATCCTTAGTATACATTGACATATTTTGAGCATTCCCCCTAACTCTTCGTCAGGACTACACAGGGACCAGCCCTGTGTATGCCACTCCTAATCTGCCTATGTTAGGCAATCTAGAAAATAAAGAAATGAAAAACGATGCAACTATAAAGCATGCGTCAGTACATCCATACGATCAAGACTTTGTCACCTAGTATCTGTGAGGTCGAAAAACAAAACAATGTTAGGGTCACAAAGGCGGCCCTCCTAATGGGTGGGTATACAACAGTCATCATTGCGTTTCCACACTCTATAATGCTCCTCTATGTTGTGTGCTCAATTCCAGTACTGAGTGTGATTCTTTGCCTGTGTAGGACAAAAGAGACATACTGGAATGTTTGGTGCCGCTAGTGAATAACCAAAGGTTAAAAAAAGACATAAAAGACAACACACCTAGTGACTTAGAAACACATTTGCCAGGATGCCAATAGCATTTATATACTTCTAAGGTAGCAAAAATGTGCCCCATGGACTGAGGGGGTCGATGGTTCTTGTAATCCTAAATCTGGGAAATACGGAAAAACGGGGAAGAGTGCCTCCTTAGTTGCCTCCTTTTCCAAAGTGTACCGAAACGATCTTGGTCAGGTAAATTGTAAATTGATACTTGTATAGCGCACTACTCACCCGCAAGGGTCTCAAGGCGCTTGTACGAATACCGTTGTGGAACCCATGCTGGCTTTCCCTGTGAGGCGTCCACTCCTGGGCACCCCCAAGGTGGAGGCCAGGCATCCTTAGCGTTGGGGGGCCGTTGTGGAGATAAAGCAAGGTATTGCCCACAGTTGCAGAGTGGGACTCCATGATTGGAATAGGCACCGAGGCGAGAATTATCAGGTCCGTGGAATTTTGAGCCCAAGACCCGCCGAGGCAGGGAATTGAACCCTGGTCCCGGGCTAGACCTCTGCATCAGGGTCTGCCGCTCTAACCATTGAGCCACACTTCTAAAGTACACTCGTACTAAAAGCCTGTGGAAAGTAAGGACTTACTTGGCGTGAGAGCTCCTCGCGGAAAATCACATAGTGGGTGTAGGAAGGTGGATATCTGACTATATGGTTACCCCCACTTTTTGCCTGGTGTTTTGCTGGTTTTCAACTTAGTTGGCCTGGGACCCTGCTATTCAGGGCCCCAGCCTCTCTGCTTTCTCTATAAAATGGAGTCCATGTACTTTAGGTACATCCCACATTGGTTACTGGGTCACCCTTGTGAGTCCATGTATAGTGTACCATAGGTACCCAGAGCATAGGTGCACCCAAGGCCTACCAGGGGCTGCAGCATGTATTGTTCCACCCCTGGTTCGGCTTCCAAACTGACACCACAGGTCTGTTCACACATCCTGGGTGAGGTGGTGTAATCACCCCTTACTTAGATATAGTATACCTATATCTACCTTATATATAGACCGATAGTAGCCTATAAGACACTCCTATGGCAGGCCTTAACAATCCTGGAGGCAGAGTGCTTGGTTTTATGTGAGAGGGTGCCCTAGCATGAGCTGAGCCCCTCTGCAGCTTTCGGAACCATCTCCTTATAGTTGTTCTATGATATAGCCGTACCATATACTCTTAACTGCATTATAATCCTCGCGGTTAATGCTAACTTTGGTTTGGCTTTATCAAAACATGTCGTGTAAGGTGTCAAACACTTTGGAATGCTACCCCCCACAAGTCCTGGTGGTGGGGGTAGCATTCCACCCTTCTAGAGGGAGAAGCCATGTAGTTACTGGTAAACCCAGTTAAAGTTAAACAGAGCCTCAGCATCACAAAATGGATGCTGCTGCCACAAACACTAGTCTGACCTCCTGCTGCTGGACGAAACTCCGGCAGGGGAGGCCTGGAAAATAGGTTTACTGTCAGGGGAGGTGCTGGCACCACCCCAGACAGACTTTAGTGTATTGGGGCAGGGAGGGCTGCATCCAGAATGCATTTTTCAGACACTGCCTGGGGAACACAAGGTGCTCCATGCATAGCCCGGTTCAAACCAGTTGCTGGGGCACTCCAGCCTTGCTCCGGTGCAGAACTGGACAAAGGGGAAGGGGTGTAACCACCCCCTCCCCAGGTGCACCCATAGGAGGGACCTTTCAGGTAGTCCAGCTCCCAAACTTAGTATAAGTATAGGAGCTGTGTCCCTAGGACTTTAGATTACCCTGGACGAAACTTTGAAACATATATCCTGGACCTTCGACATTCCATTTCAACTGGAAGATGGAAGTAATCTCCCTTGTGGTCAAGGAGTGACCACCCTGTACAAACAGGCACCTGAAGCAACTTTGCGGTCTGCATTGTCGAGGCTCCCGCCAGATCCCGAAGACTCTGCGACACAGGACACAGACTTCCAGACATCTCGGACACTGCTTGATGTTCCCTACAAAGCTGAGACCCATGGCGGACACGAGAGACGTGGGACCGGAACTCCTGGACATCCTGCATTTTGCAAGCTGCATCTACTTCCCGAGGTATTTGGAAGTTGTGCTTTGGGGTGCTTGAAGCGCCAAACCCGAGCAACATTTGGACTGAAACTCAGGCTTCCACACTCAGTGAGTGTCCCGTGGGGCCCACTCCTGCATTTCAGCTTGATGTGTCTTCCCGGTTCCTTGTCCGTTGGCTAGTGAGCCAACGGAAGACTTTCTTTTGAATTTAAACTGCTTTCCTGGTTGTCAATGCTTGCTCCAACTTTTCCCCAAAAGAGAAGTTCCTCAGACCTTGTTTGTCTGCACCGAAGCCAATCTTCATCTCCTGCGTGGATTGCGTTTGCCAAGGCTTGTTAGGTCCAATCCGGATACCGACACCGCAGTCAACTAGACCCTTTGTGGGACAGCTTGAATCCAGCTCCTGGTTGTTATCGACACCTCCTGGACCTTGTGGCTGCAGAGACAAGCTTCACTGTGGGTAAAAAGGGAGCAAATTTGCACCGGGTTTTGTGCCTGTTGTTTTAGAGAAAGAAAACTAGAGACTAATGACTAGACTCACACTATACTTGTGTTGATGTACTTTAATATTTTATTAACTTTTTATATCATCTTTTTTTAGAAATTTTTAGTCTTGTTATAATTTACTACATACAAAATTGCAATACATATAAAAGAATATGCAAGGACAAACAGTGGAATAGTTTTTATAAAATGCAGAAGTGCATTCCCATTTCAACGCGTTTCGGCGTAAGCCTTCTTCAGGAAGTCTGTATTCATGCACAATTATATTTAACTGTTGACCGATGGAGCACAGTCGGTAACTGGAATCTGTGGTAGTGTCCGCGGTGGAAGCTTGCAACTGTGGTGTGGGAGACCTGATATTTACTCTGGTAGAGGCCTATTTGATTCCAATAGAAGGACTCTGCACTTGTGACAGACACCGTAGAATTTGGAAACTAACATGCCCCACTTGGGAATACTTGATAAAACGATGTGATTTCACCAAGTAGAGGATGTAACAGGTATACGAATCGTCATACGTACAAAGAGTGCTCCATCGTGAAACTGAATGACTGGATACATCGGGCGGTCCACTGTGAGAAATTCCGTCAGAGACAAGCTTCACCTCTTTACCTGAGATTAACGTGACATCACCTGGTTCCTTCATGGTTCCTTACTGGTCACTGGCCTGTGACCCAGACTCTGTCCCTTCTGCTTTCATGTTCTTCAGATCTTCTATCCACCCTTGGATCCACCTGGACACTTTTCCTCTGGTCGCCTGCAGCACTTCTTTGCAGATCTCCATTGAAAACATCGACGAAACCCGACACCAAAAGGCACCTATGCAACCGGCTTCCCTGGGTGAGGTAACACGAGTACTCCGGTGCTCCTGTGGGTCTTGACTCTCGAAGTGTCCTAGTCTAAAGGGGTTTCATCGTAGTCCATCTGGAAGTGCCCTTAAATTGTAACTTTGTAATGTGTTTGTTTCCCATAGAAAGTCAATGGTAACTCGCGGCTGTGTTTAGACACTGCACGCTTCAACCGTGGGCCTCCTACTTCCTAACCTTTGGTTGTTTAGAGTAGCCCCAGCGATTCCCTAGGCCCTAGGCCTAATTTCTATTCTAGACGTGATTCTTATACCACTATTTTAGTATATGCTTTGTGAGGCTCCTAGGGCAAAACGTATACTGTGCAACTTATCGTATGCTAATTTAGATTCTTGTAATGTACTTTTACCTCTGACCTCATAAAGAATGCAGAGGGGTTGTGTTTAGAATAAATACATATATATTTGATATATACCTTGTGTGGTGTACTTTCATTTGGTATTCAAGGGGATATCATTGGTAAAACAACTTGCTTAACATGCTCTCTGAAGTCTTAGCCTGATAACTGCTGGTCCATGCTACCACTAGGATAGCTTTCTATAGGGTTGACTTTACAACCACCATCAATAAGCTCGATTATACTGGGGAAAGGTTCCCACTAGAACTAGTGGACATCATATGCCAGACTAACTTCTCACAGTTGGTTCCCCTCCAGACTGCATATTAGCGTGTCTGCGGGCAGGGATCGACTATGTAGTTTCAGTTTATGCAATTCAAAGCTTTTTCAGCATCTACGGACAATGCTGCAAGTGGGGATTTGTCTTTCCTTCCAAAGGAGATAACCCAAGCCAATCTGCCCTTAACAAAACCAGCTTGATCTGTCTTAACCAATAGTGGGATAATATTCTCAAGGTGAGTGGTGAGGATTTTAGCAAATATCTTACAGTCACAATTGATTAATGAAATTGGGTGATAGTTTTTACAGAGGGAATGATCCTTATCAGATGTGGGTATAATGACAATCAAAGCTTCCATAAAGAAACCAGAAGCTATGGAATCAACAATGAATGAGTTAAAAAGGGCCAAAAGTTTGGGAGCAGAAATAGAGGAAAAAGTGGAAAAAAATTCAACCGAAAGACCATCAGGGCCTGGTGCTTTTGATTTTTTAAAAGATTTAATGGCTTCCGTTATCTCTTGAAGAGTAGCCTTTTTTTCTAGTAATTCAAATTTTTCAGGAAGTAAAGGGGGTTTAGGGAGGCCAGAAAAACAAGGGTGTAAATTTGGATTAGAGGGATTCGTATCATCAGAATATAATGATTGATAATAGTTATGAAATGCATTAGCAATATCTTTATCAGAGGATGCTAAATTACTGGTAGATTCATTTAAAATAGGACCTATATTTTTACATTCAGATTACATTTTTAAGTATTTGGCCAACATCTCACCAGCTTTATTTTAAGTGATTCTACACCATTACAATGCAATTCTTGAATAAATGAAACACGAGAATTCAATTTAGACAAATGAGAGACTACCTTTTGTCTTTGACGGGGTTTCCAAGAGCACGAACATTCCACGTAACAACATTACACATAATGGAGGGAAGGTAGGGTAACACTGACTGCCGGAGGTTTCCTGCCCCGTACGAAGGTTATAACAAGAGACAGATCGCTGTTGCAGACTGTGAGTAATTGAACCCCGATAGGCAGTCGCTGTTTTAAGCACGGGTGTTGACCAAGAACAAACCTGTTGCATAAAATGTTTTAACAAGCCAGACTTGACGTGCACTGGTAAATACGTGTACAGGCAGGAAATTCTGTGAGGGATTGTCACTAACTCTCGCTCGTTGAGCTACTTAAAAGTGTATGGTGGCCAAGATTAATAGCATACCAGAATATATTGAACTACTTAAAGATGGAGGAAGCTTGTTGAGGTGTAGATGGCTGTCAAGCTCCTAACAATCGAATATTACACTGAGACTTGAACTTGTTTTAAGGTATTGACGATATACAGGGCCTGTAGGCAGTAGTGTTTCTGAGTTCCAGTTGGCATTGGACTCTGGAGACTTTAAGACTCCCAAAACTTACAGATGTTTTCTTTGATTGGGACTTTTTAATATAAATGTTCCTGAAGAAGGTGTTGGCGAACAATTAGTGCCCACCGAAATGCGTTGATGCTTTTAAAGAGAAAACCGTGTAAAATCTATGGTGACAATTGTTTTTAATTACAGCATTTCAGCAAATCAACTATAGCTGTCACAATTGATCCTTGTATGATTTACTGGCTCTCTTTTGTAATAGGAATTAGTTTTTCCTTGAATGTTCCCAATAACCTTTTTGTATATTAATTTGTGTATTAATGTGTTGTGTACATATACATGTTTTTAATAGAGCTTACACCACGGCCGAAATAGAAAAGAAAGACAACTTCTCCTTTCAGCCTCTGACTGGAAGTGTTACAAATTTGATATACATTGTAATATGCACAGTGTTTTTAATCATTTTTAATTATCAATACATTTGTTTATTTTTCCAGATTTGTATGTTTCTAGATAATGTCTTCTTACTTTACTGCATCCCTCGTACCCACAGCTATACCACCGTTAAGAGGCGGGTTTGTGTATGAATGTGGTGTGAAGTGTAAATTTATCCAAAAGGTGTTTCTTTTTTGACTTTGGGAAGGTAGGGTAAAACATGAATGGAAATGACACACTTCAGGAGAACACCTGAAAGCAGAAAAATACCACTTATTAGATGAATACAAAAAACAACATGTGCAACAGCAAATAACAATAATAGGTACAAGCAACAAGCAACATTTTAAAGAAAAATAGGCACGTAAAAAATATAAGGAAAAACATTCATATACGCAAAAAATTGAGATTGAAAATGCACTGTGAAAAAAAGTAGAAAGATAATAGGATGATGGTAGAAGAAAGGAAAAGAGTAAAGAGAGAAAAACCGAAATTTGAGAAAAGAAAGCAGATCAAGGAATTAAATCCAGATCTGAAGGTAAACGAGCAACAAAGATGAGAAGGGCAAGTTGATGACAAAAGCAAGGACAGCGGCACGAGGAAATAAATAAGGATAAGCCTCAGTAAAAAGTAAATGAATAACCGTAGTAGGAAATAAAGGGTGAAGGGAAGAAAAAGTAGAACATTTTTGAGGAAATAAAAAAGAATATAGAGGAAGAACAAGCAATAAAAAGAAGGTAAAAGTACAATTATAGAACTAACAACAAGCAAATACCTAGTAAAGACTGAGAGAGTAATAGAACATTAGTTTTCCATATTTCGAGGAGAAATACTATTGAGAAAGAGTTTCAGTTTAGTAGGATCATCAAAAGAGCGTGACCTTCCTTCATGAGTAACTTTGCACAGACAAGGGTGAAGAATGCCATATTGAATGCTCAAGTGTCTCATCTGGGGACGAAGAGCCAAAAATTCATTACGGTGTGCATTTGTTGCATTTGAAACATCTTGTGAGATACAAATATTATGACCTGACCATGTAAGGCGTCGTTTGGGTTTAACCGCTTTCAAGACATGCATCAATTCAGTGAACTCTAAGAAAAGCATGATGATACCACGTGGATTGTTAGAGTTGGGTTGAAGATGACCCAAACAATGCACCCGTTGTATGTTAAGAGGAGATGAATATTGAAGATCTAAGAGGTCCGGCTGGAACTTTTTCAGAAATGACAACATATCTGGACCTTCAATATTTTCCAGCAGACCATGAATGCGAAGATTCTTCTTTCGATTGCGATTTTCCAAATCTTCAGTGTGAAGTTTGAGTTTATGAATTTCTTGTTCTAACAATGGAATTTTAGTAGAGATATCTTGGAGATCCCGACCACGTTGTTCAAGCTCCAATACCTTGCCCTCCATGACTATCCAGCGGTCTTCAATTTGTTTTAACTTTTCGTTAGTAGTAACCATAAAATGTTGAAAACTGCGTACCTCCTCTAAAATAGAATCCAGAACGGGGTTTTGTGAGGTATGAATGGGGGAAGGTGGATCATTCCTATGTCTCTTTGGTTTGGCACCTGAGGAGGATGATCTAGAGGAGGTGTGAGGGTCATTCGCCATCTTGAAATGTGGAAGAGATCGATGAGTAGAAATTAAAAGCAGACAAATGCAACCCATACACCAAAGGAGAAGTAGGCATGAGTATTGACCATCCAAAATAGTCAAAAGTGTTGGGTTGAATAAAAGCACTGTAGAAAACTTCTGTAGAGAATGAAGCTAAAATAGAGTACCTTTCAATATTGTCTCAATGCGAAGAAATGCCGCCATCCAAAAAAATACAACATATGTTATGTGGTGTCATGGGAGAAAAATTCATTCACCCCTGAGACCTCAAAAAATAGAAGGAACAGCATTCAGCATATAACATTAGTCTGGGGGAGAACATCGCGGCCGCTAGTTGAGCTACTGCTGCACCCGGAGGTTCTGCCTACCTTCATGCCATGGTGAATGCGTGCTGAATACGGAGGGGATTTTCTTCGCCTGATCGTTGTGCAGGGATTGTGCTGCCTGTTTAGGCTTTGATTCTTTTTTGTCTCCATGGCCGGTTTTGGACGGATGTGTATCGGCTCCAGTATTGCTCCTAGCCTGGTTTTGGCTCCTCCCTGCCCAACGCAGTGGGAGGCGGCAGTGCTGGAGCTAAGGAGAAGCCGGAGAGTAGCAGCCTGTGGTCTCCTCCGGGTCACCCGGGGAAGAGGCAGCACTAGCCGTATACCACCCAAGCTGGAGAGCGTCGGGGAATTTGACAAGTGCAGCAAGAAGGAAGACGCCGGAGTATTGCCGCAAGGGAGCCCTGAGGAGCAGACCCAGGCTCGTGGTGGTTTGTTGGTTTGCGGGGGGCCCCAGACTCAGGTAGGCCGTGCCACAATCATTACCAATACCCCAGCTTCTGCCCAAGCTTATAGTAAAACTACTAGGAAGGGGAAGAAATGTGGAGGGGGGTCTTGCAAAAGCAAATCTGTCATGAAGGATATTAAACAGGTAAATGAGAATAGACTGGAGGAAAGTTTGGATGCAAGCATGGACAGTGTTCACAATAGCATGAACAACAGTACTAAGGAGGGCCATGGTAGCAGAAGTGCTAAGATGAAGACCACAGTAAAGAGCACCTTGACCTTTCTATGTGGGTAGTTAAAAAATGGAACATAAAATTGGGCAGGTCTAAAAGTAGTCCTTCAGAAGCCAGGCTCAAGATTACCCCTTCAGTAAGGTCGTACTTTAAAGTCCTCTCGGCGGAGGTCCTGTGCCTTGTGAGACAAGAAGAGACTGAAAAGTCAGGATAAGTTGGAAGGTTCCCCACTCGTTGGAGAGCCTGATCCATTTGGTACTGAAAGTCTTGCTTTGGAGCAGAGAGATGACGCAATGGAGGTGGCAGGTCAGGCCCTTCAAGTTGAATCCCCGGATATTCCCAAGGACATATCTAAGGGATAGGCTCTGGAAGCAAGAGGTTGGAGGGATGGCTCAAAATCTGGAGGAACACTCGATTTCTTCGTTGGAGCTCCTTCTGGCCTCATTATCGGCCAATATCAAAAAAGGGTTTGAGGTCTCAGCTGCAAATCATGGAGAGATCAGCACCTTTTGCGAGTCACTGGACAAGAAAGTGGACCTTTTAAACACCAGGACGGAGACACTAGAATCTAATGTGGTGGCATTAACAGATCAGCTCGATGTCCTGAAAGCAGATCTAGTCACTCTCAAAAGAGATGAAGGGGTCCTGCGAGACAGGCTGGAAACTTTGGAAAATAACTCTTGTAGGAATAACCTGCAAACATTAAATGTTCCAGAGGGGAGCGAAGACGAAGATCTCAAGTCCTTCGTGATCACACTTTTAAAAGAGTCACTTAAATTAGAGATCTCAGAAGACGAACTGGGCTGGGATATCCAGAGAATCCACACAGACCACTTCAGAAGAAATCCGAATCGACCTAAACCGAGAAAGATCCTCGTAAACTTCCATACTTACTCATTGAAAGAGAAGATCCTCAACCTATCTCTTAAATATAAGTCATTGAAGGTTAAGGAGTTTTCATTCCAGATTAGATCAGACCTGGCTAGAACAACGTTCGATAGACAATGGGAGCTGGGTAGGAAGCTGGAGGACTTTAAGAAGCTAGGAACTGTGGCTCAACTCAAATTCCCTGCCTCTGTGAGGATCATGTTTAGGAACAAAGGGGCATATTATCAAGGGGGTTTATCTCCGCTTTTTTGGCTTTAAAAGCCAAGAAAGCGGAGATAAAATTATCTCCCTATTACCTAGCTGTCGCTAACACCAGTAGCGACAGCTAGTAGGAGATAGCGACCATCTTGGGCCCCACTTTGCATGTCAGTGATATTTATCACTAATGACATGCAAAGTGGGCGTGCCAAGATGTTAGCAACTGAAAACAGTCGCTAACATCGCTATCTCCTATTACCAACTTTTGGAGATATTCGCGCTAAGCGCGAATATCTCCAAAAGCTTACACCTGCCCTGAGCAGTTCTTAGCCATGTTATCCAATGGGAGGTGGATAACATGGCTAAGAGCATTAGCTCGGTAATGCATGAATATCGCTGACTTTTCAGCGATATTCATGCATTGCGGCGATTTTTATCGCATTTGCGAGAAACCTTGGTAATACCAAGGTTTATTTGCGGTAAAAATCGTCGCAGCTCTGCGGTAAATGTTTGTCTCTAACCAAGCAATAGCGATAATTATCGCTATTGCTTGGTAATATGCCCCCTAATGCATAATGTGAGATCAGTACAGGAGGCAGAGTAATTGCTTGCTAACATGCACATGAGCAAGGATCAGTGAACAGGTCGGCGATACCTTTTGCATAATCTTTTCTAGCTTTTTCCCCAGTTTAATAGGGCTCCCTTCACAGCCTGCCTCCAAAATATAAATATTATAAATATTCTTCTATGCAGCAAAATTAAGGGGAGTAGATATTGTACATTTTATAAAAAAATATATATACATATAAAAACAAAATAAATAAATAACAAATGGGGGTATAGGATAAGGTTTTCCTTCTTTTTTATTCCTCCTTTTACTTATATATCTATTTTGCTGTAATTAGGTTGGGTCAGGTTAAGTTAGGTTTTTTATTTTTTTCTTTCTCCTCAGTATTTTTGGTTCTCTCTTTTGTTTGGGGTGGAGAGGGTGGGCACCTCCGGGGTTCAATTATCTGGACTCCATTTGTCCGGATGACTGGGGGTAGCGTTCTCCACGGGTGGGGGGTGGGATGTTGGGGCACAAGGGTAGGGGGAGGGAGCAGCAGGTGAATAAAACAAAAAAAATACTAATTTCCACTACTTTTGACTTGTCCAACTTTAAAGCTAATGATAAGGCCGTTGGAAGTGGGTGGATCTGCTTGCGGGTGCTTATGTTGGTGCCTCAAGCCTTGACCACGGGGGACAAGCAGAATTCAGACCCACCATGAGCTCTTTTCAGATTCTTTCCTGGAACGTCAATGGCCTGCGCACTAGACCAAGAAGAGATAAGATCGTACAATATTAACGGGACTCTTCAGCACAGGTCACTGTCCTCCAGGAAACTCATCTACTAGAAGAAGAGATGATTTCTCTGTTAAAGTGTCAAAGCAGGGTAGGCTCTTCTGTATGCACAAGTCAGTCAGCAAGCATTAGAGGGATATCAATTATTTAAAAAAAAAAACAGCTAGGGCTCATATCTTATCCCAGATAAAAGATCCAAATGGCAGATGGGTCATTGTAAAAGCTGTAATAATGGAGACCCTGCTAACTTTAATTGGATACTATGGTCCCAACCACGATGACCCCTCTAGTTTAAAGTCTATTTTCTCACATCTACTTGACTTCCCGGAACTGATGGTCCTGGCAGGCGACTTTAATATCGTCTTGAACCCCGCATTGGATAAATCCTCATGCAATGGAGCTGTAGTATTTTCTAAACCTCAGGAGTATTTGCTTGGGGCAATGAGGCAGTTCACCTTATCGGATATCTGGAGGGATAGATCAGGGCAGCAGTTATGGGTGTCATATCGAAATTATAAATATCGGCACCAGTCAAGAATCGACTTTGTTCGGGTCAGCTACTCATTAAGGAGCAAGGTTGAGAAAATCTTATACCTGGCAACCCATCTCTCAGATCATTCTAGGGTTCTACTGGTTCTGAAATGCCCAGTTTCTACTTCAATTAGGACTTGGTCCTTCAATCAAGCTATTCTTTTGGAGGAGGAGGAAGTCTCCTTTCTCTCACAAGAAGTGGAATGGTTCTTGGAGGTAAACGTTGGCACAGCTCCAATAACTTCAGTTTGGGACTCTCTAAAAGCCTTTTTGTGAGGCCAAATAACCAGTAGGTCTTGTTATAGAACAAGAAGTATAAAGAAGAGATCACGGATATTGAAAACAGGCTTAAAGAGGCAGAGGTAGATCTTTGAAGCCTAGTATCCCCTGAAATTCTACAACAGAAGCAAGATAAGGTTAATAGATGAAAAGCCCAGCTCAAAAATATTTTGAACACCAGGCTTACTCGAAGATGAGAAGCTAGTAAGATCTCCCACTTCGAGTACGGGAAGGAGCGGGCAAACTCCTTGCATTGAAGAGTAAATCGGACCGAGCGAGGAGCTGTATTAAAGAAATCAAAAATGGTAATGGCCCTCTAGCTACTGACAAGGAAATCTGTGATGCTTTTCAGACCTTTTTTCAATCTATTTATCAGGAGATGGTGGCGTAGACAGCTATAGTGCAGAGAGGTAGCTGGAGGCATCCCTCTCCCCTCCCTCAATTTAGAGGAACAGCAACATCTAGACAGGGGCTTTTCCTATGCTGAGGTAAAGGATGCTATCTCTGACAGCAAGAACAGAAAGGCTGCGGGTCCGGATGGGCTTCCAGCCGAGATCGACAGAGCTAAGTGACCAGGTCGTTCCCATTATGACGAACCTCTTCAATCAGATATTGCAAGAAGGACTAAATCCGCCAGATTCATGAAACAATGCCACTATAGTCCTCATCCTGAAACCAGGGAAAGCGGCATCTAACTGTGGGTCTTATAGACCCATATCTCTCCTGAATGCTGACTATAACATTTTCACCTCAATATTGGCAGCAAGATTGGGTATAGTGGCTGGAGACATTTTGCATTCAGACCAGAAGGGTTTTGTTAAGGGTCGCCAGCTTTCGCACCTCACATATGACTTAATTGGAGCGATTGATCTGGCCTCTACATACTCTATCCCCTTGGCAGCTATGACCTTGGATGCCACCAAGGCCTTTGACAGGGTTAATTAGATATACCTGTTGGAGGTTTGGAAAAATGTAATCTTGGCGAGAAATGTTGCTGTACAATACAGTCTATCTACCAGAGACCAAAGGCTAGACTTCTTGTAAACGGCAATATTACTGGTTCTTTTAACATATCCAGGGGGACTAGATAGGGCTGCCCACTCTCCCCTCTCTTTTTTGATCTGTATATCGAGCCATTTGCTCAACGGCTCAGAGAGGACCCTAACATCCAGTCTTTCAAATAGGGGGAGTGTGAGAGGAAGGTAGCCCTCTACGCTGATGATATTGTAATTTTTACAGCCAATCTAGACACAGCATTTCCAGCAGTTATCAGTCAATCTCAGGAGTTTGGACTAGTCTCAGGCTACAAAATAAATGCCGCAAAGACAGAGGTAATGGTCTGGAATCAGGAGGCAAATCATTATCATCACCAGATTAGCCCCAGAATGAGATACTTGGGGGTAAATATTCCGCAAAACATAACTAAGATAGTTGAAACTAAATTGACCATGGTGGCAAAAGAGTGCGTGAAGTTAATGAAATCTTGGGCTTCGTTCCCTCTTTCTATTATTGACAGAGTCAACTTAGTTAAAATGTCAATACTTCCGAAAATTACCTTTTTTTACAATAGTATTCCCCTCCATTTTGAGAAATCACAAATTGTTAAAATTCAGAAGGATATCAACTCATTTGTTTGGGGATATAAACTCTCAAGCATAGCTTGGAAAAAGTTAAGACGCAGGAGGGAGAAGGAAGGTCTCGCTTTGCCAGATATCCAGCTTCATGCTTGGGCCTTCCAACTCTCTCATGCATGTATGCTTCTGAAAATGATGGTTAACACCGGAGCAGGAGGGATGTTTTTAGCTATGCTTCGGGGTGCACACTTATCGGTGGAGGGTTTTCTGTTCAAATTTGGTGATCCAAAGTTTAAAAAAAAATAGTCTTAAAGTTTTGCAGGGTGCAGGTAAAACATGGACAGAATTGAGGAGGTCAGTCACTCTCGGACACTTCTCTAGTTTGGCTCCACTATGGGATTCCCCCGCCGGCCCAGAATGTTTGAGGGACAGATTGGCAACCTCTTTGAGGGAAGCCGGTCTGGTAGTTTGGGGGATCTGATCCTAGATGGCACCATAGTTACAATGGAAACAACTTAGGGAAAGGATTGGGGTTGGTCTCTCTAAATTTAAGTATCTCCAACTGGCTAGTTGGGTCCAGTCACACTTACAAACAACCCATGGAAGCTGATTAAGTGGAGGCAATCACCTGGAACATCTGCTTGTGACTAGACCTCTAGGGAAGAAGGAAGTCTCCTCTGGTACCAGGCTGTATTGGAGGAAGTGGACGGTGACTTTAAACTGGCCGAGGAACTGTGGGGAAGTTCTCTGCCTGCTCAAGACTGTGATACATTGTGGCAGTGCTCATTTAAAATCTTACACGAAATTGTAAAACCGGCATGGTTAAAAAGGAACCATCTGTTCACTATTCACAGAGCTTACTTCACCCCATTGAAACTCTCAAAAATCAATAAAGAGTTGCCTGTATGTTGTAAAAAATGTGGATTGGCTTCGGCCTCCGACATCCATATGTTTAAAGAATGTCCAGCTCTAGCCTCTTTTTGGGACAGCATTGGAAAATGTTTGTCTGATACATTAGGAAGCCATGTTACTATTGACTTGCCTTTGATCATCTTTGGCTTGAAGGATAATGTCAGCAGCCCTGCAAGATCGCTACTTTTTTATGCCATTCTCCTAGCTAGGAGACACATTTGTATAAAATGGACAGACCCTATCCCTCCTTCCTTTTTAGACTGGCAGTCCTCAGTCTTGGCGATTTCCAGGTTAGATTTAATGGGATCTGGCAGGAAAAAGAAAATAACATTTTGGAACATATTGAAATCAAGATGCGACCCAGAGCTGAATAAACCCTTTTTTTTTTGGGTCCTATGATTATGCTGCCTCAATACTCTATGGGCCATGCCGAACACTTTCAGTCTAGGACTGGAAGTTTTAAGATGAAGGTCATCTAGCTCCTGGAGCTTGTTAACAGAGTTATATCAGTTGGTGTCTTTCTTAGCACACAAGCAAGTCCATGTACAGGTAGGCGGGTCTCTCCATCCTTAGACGCTTACGCCTCTCAGCTTGCTGAGTGTGGGTACGGACAACTTGAGTGTGTATTTGAAGCGAGAATGGTGGCAAATGAGAAGAAAAAAAACATTGGTACAAGGGTGTTCTTCCTTATGTATGTTACACATGACTGCCACAGACTGGAAATCATGCATCATGCTGCCATTGATGTGTTAAAGCAACTCACATGCAGGCTTATGTGGAACTTCATAGCTTGCAGCTGATATGAGTATATCCAAAGATAGTGGAGAAATCTTCTATGCCTTTATATTAAATTCTGTTTCCACATAAACAAGAAGGTAAAAGAGAAAAACGGAAGAAAAAGAGGAGCTGCTCATTTATATGGTATTAGCAGACTTTAGCAGTGAACCGGCAGCATTTTAAAACAAGCCATAGCATAAAAGCGGTTCTGCATGAAAAAAAACAGAACGCAAGCGCCGTGATTCAAAATGGCAGACACCCACGCTTCCGTGAGGAGAATTTCACCGCTGTGGGATCCAGGCTTTATACTGCAGGAATTGCAATGGAAATGCGGTTGCTGGACTCACCGCCGCTTCAGGAATTGAGGGCCACCATCTGCGTCCATAAATTCCACAGTTCGAGGCGCAAATGAGCTTAGAGTACTCCGCTTCCAAGCAGAGCTCACTCGTATTCCGCCATCTTGTTCTGGCGTTCAAGCCACGCCCCCGTCAGCCAGACTCTAAACGTAAAAATATTTCTAGCCTGTCATGCATGTGGAGAGTGCTGCCTGTCAATAAGAACAAGGTCTCCAGCAGGAAATAGGTGCAGGAAATTAATTAGTAAACAGTTATTGTACAAACAAAAACAAACCATCAGAAACTCTGGTAAGAAACAAGGGCAGCAGGAAATAGAGGTCTTTAACTTCATACCAGTGTGGAATTAGTCAGCAGCTGTTGTACAAACAAAAAGAGAGTACAAGAATTACAGCAGGAAACGAGGACAGCAGGAAACGGAGGCCTTTAACTAAAATAGCCTCCACTTGGACTACATAGTACTTCATTAAACATACGTGTGTGCAAAAATTAAGCTGCAGAGCATGTATTTTAAATTAAATACTAATGTAAAATAAAGTACATGATAGAGGCCATGTGATCTGCTAATTAGAAATTAGTCATGTCAACAGGGAACATATAGCACAGGCAGAACAGATATGTCATCATCTCTCTTCCCTGGCTGCTGGGAGGGGACTTTAGTTCGGTACTCAACATTGACACAGATAGATTGTTTCCTCCTCTTAACAGAACCTCTGCTGTGTCTAACGCTCAGGCACTCACAGACTGACTCTCACTCTGGGGGTTGTTGGATGTATGGCGTGCTCTTAACCCTACTGAACATATTTACTCCTATTACTCAGCGGTGCATAACCTACACTACGTCTTGACAGGGTAGTGGGTTCCCAATCGCTGCTCCCACTAATCACGAAAACAGAATACCTAGGGAGGACACACTCCGATCATAGCCCCCTGTGGATACAACTTAGTTGGGAGGCAGAGCATCCCCCCATACTCACATGGCACCTCCAAACAACTGCGCTAGAAGACCCAGAGTTTCGTTCATCACAGGGGACGGCCATACTCACATATTTCGAACTCAACAAGGGTACAGCAAGCAATACACTTGTAGAATAGAACATCTTCAAAATAGCGATCAGGGGGCAGTGTTTGTGAGCCACATGGAATATACGTAGTCAACTGTCAACCTCACTTACGAAGTTAGAGTCCCAGCTGCTGGGGTACGAACGTGAAGGAGAAGGGAGGGGCAAAGACCCGAGCCAACTGGAAAGGCTCTGCACCAAACATGAGGACCTACTGGAGAGACTGCAATGCCACAATTACACATCCCATACAGCTCGCACGCATGCCTCAGCCGATAGAGCAGGCCGATTGCTTGCCTGGCTGCTACGGCAAGAGAACAACCATGCTCCAAAAGGAGCCATACGCACATCGGAGGTAACCCTAGTGTATACGCAGCGCGAGATACACTGGGCCATGACGGATCACTATGCCCAATTTTACCAGTCTAGAGGGCGCTGCCTAGATCATGAGCTAGAGGGGTTCCTGGGCTCCGTCCAACTGCCCACAGCTTCAGGGGCACACCAGGAGACACTTAACAGCCCACTCACCTTAGAAGAGATTGGAGATGCGATTGGGTCCATGACATGCGGGTAAATGCCAGGGCCAGATGGCCTGCCAGACGAGTATTACAAGATCTACTGCGAATCCCTTGTACAAAACCTCCATGCACTATATACTATGGTTCTGGAGGAGCAAGAACTACCCCCCTCAGTGCGAGAAGCATACCTGATGTCTCTGCTAAAGCAAGATAGGGATCCCACGGCCTTGGGTTCGTATACACCCTTAGCCCTACTCAACACCGACTATAAGATACTGGCCAAGGTGTTAGCAGACAGACTGGCACAAGTGGTCCCTGAACTGATCCACACCGACCAAAATGGATTTGTGCCTGCACGGAGCACCTCTCTGAACCTGTGGCGGTTTTTCAGGGAGGTGACAGATGCCAAACAGGAATGGCCCAGAGCGCGGTGTCTCATACTAGACCTGGAAAAAGCATTCAACTGCTTAGAAAGGGGCTATATATCTGTAGTGTTGTTGCGATACGATCTGGGCCGGGGGGTCCTTCAAATGGTCAACTTTCTATACAAAAATCCCACGGTACATGTGCGACTGGGGCCGCACATATCTGATGCCCTGTGCCCCCTCCTGTTCGCTCTTGTGATAGAGCCCCTAGCGGAGGCGATATGTACGACACTGGGAAAAGGTATACCCCTGGGGGATGCGACACACCAAGTGTCACTTTACGCAGATGACCTACTGGTCTATGTGAAGGACATAGGAAACATACCTGATCAGTTAGCGCACCTCTTGCAGGAATTTGCTGCCATCTCAGAACTGCGAGTGAACGCTGACAAATCCTGCATATATGCGTTCAGTGAGGGAGGTCAAGACCCAAGATACACTCTGAATGGTACAGGGGTACAATGGAGAGACAGCACCTTCCTCTACCTGGGGATCCAGATATATCGCCAGCCAAAAGACTTGTTTGACGGAAACCTGGGGGGGGGGGGGCTTAACAGCAATCTGGTCGCAGATGCGATTCTGGAACACACTTCCGCTAACGGTTTTCGGCAGGGTAGCGCTAGCCAACATGGTGATCCTTCCCCAGCTCCTGTACTATTTCGCTAATTAGCCTTTATATATCCCGGCAACCCTCTTTGCTATGCTCACTAAACTACTCAGGGACTTTCTCTGGGGAAGTGCCCGAAATAGAATGGCCGAAAGAAACTATATTTGCCTACCGATCAGGGAGACCTTGCTGCGACGTGTTTTGAACACTACTATTTGGCTGCCCAACTGCAGTGGATAGCCTGCTGGCTCACGGACAGAAGTCGCACGGACACGGCGACCACGCTGCCACCATAATCGCTAGAACAAAGTGTCAGGTGTTTCCACCCGCCACCAAGGCCGTACCGCCACTGCCGCTCCTACTGGCAGAGGCATACAAAATGCTACGGCAGGTGCCTCTATATTACCAGAACCATTGTCCCCTATGCGCCAGCAATACCACTAGAGGGATCTCCTAGCGGGCCCACGGTACTCATGTCCCTTTCACTCACAGAATGGCGAGAAGCCGATTTACAGACATTAGGAGATCTGTACCGGGATGGGGTACTCATACCGTATATGTGCTTAGTGGAAGACGAAGGGCTTCCACCAGGGCAATTCCTCACACACTGCTCACTGGTAGCAACACTAACAGCCAGATGAGGGACATAACCACAGAGCCGAGTTCGCACCTCACCATACAGTATTTACATGTCATGGGGCATTGCAGACACCTTATACGCTGGTTTGGGGCATCTCTCCGAACTCATGCGGCACGCAGCTTAGATCCGCTCCGCTGTAAATGGGAGCTGGACTTGGGGTGACAATTACCAGATAAAGAATGGGAACGGATACTCAAGAGTCCATTACGCATACCTAGAAACATGAGATTTCGAGGAGGAGGAGTGTGAGCCAATAATGGGAGACACACCCACCACCAGGGAAAGGCCTTGATATTCCATTGACACATGCAAACTAATTGACTGCCTACATAGAAGTGGACACCGCTGATGGGAGGGGACAACTGTAATGTTTATTAGAAATTGCTAGGGAGACACATGCAGAGGGGCAGAGAGGGGGATAAGTACACATAAACCAGTCAATGTTATTGTTGTTTTCGTTCTTTGTTGTATCATCTGTTTGGCAGCCCACGGTGAATGAGCTGGAAGAACTTATGTGGAACACCATCACGATCACGACGATACTCTAATGTAATTAGCTGTAATTCTATACAATATGTAAAATTGGTCAAAGACCAGAGGCTATCCTTGATCCCCCACAGAAGGAATTGTATGTTATCAACTGTGCATCACAACCCAACCCCTTGCCCTTTTTTCTCTTTTACTGTGTAGACAGCTACCCAAACATCTGTTGCCTTTCATAAGAATGAAAATAATCAATAAAAACAGATTTAAGCAAAAAAAATCATGAGTAATTCGACACAAACATCCCACTACAGGAGCACAGGAACAACAAACTTAGGGAGTGGATATTGCTTTATATGTTCAGTTCCATTTATTGCTTTTTCTTAGTGCTAAATTCATCCTCTATCAGACTTGGGTACAAGGGTACATTTTGCACTAAGAAGATAGTGTTAAATGCTGGGTTATACATCTTGATAACTCTGCGCGCTCTTGCATAATTTTGCTGTAATTCTGCATAATTACATTAGAACAAATTACATTAATTACTTCTACCCCTATTTCACTTAGCCATCTTAGTAAATATGATGCACTTCTTCTGTCTCTTCCATGCAATGATGCACAGCAAGTTGTCTTGCTGCATTGTGAAGGAAGTAACCCTTTTAGGGCCAACCAGGTCACTAATGACCACCTCTGAGCCTTCTGTGCTAAATGAAGAGTGGGTCAGACAGTAGAGAATAACAGCCAAAACTATATATTCATATACACTCAGTGCGGAGCCCAATCTGCCCAGTCGCTAGTAGTGCTGCAGAGGGAACTGAAATCGACAAGCATAAAGATACATTATGTATGTTTTGAACTGGGGGAAAACACACCCACAGTGAAATTTTCCAGGCAGGTGCAAGTAAACAGCAAAATACAGGAAAAACGGTTTCAGCACTCATATCTTACACAAAGTAACATAGCCCAAGGTTGTTCCATCTGGAGCCCGCCACCAGACAAGGGAGAGAGGACCTCTATCTAGTGAGAAAGCTATATGCTAACATTAACAGGGTGCTCATTACTGAAACAAAACCCAAGTGAATAAACAAACCCCAGAGAGGAGCATTTCTCAGATTTGAACTAGATCAGTTACGAACAGCCTAAAATGGCGCCCAAAATAGAAAATGGCGCCACGAATGCTAACTTTAATTAAAAACTGCGTAAGCAGAAACAATTTCTATTCTAACAATTGCGCTGCAGGAAGTATTGGTAAATCTGCCCCTAGTATCTAGCAAGCTAGGTGAAGCGTGCAGAGTTTTCGACCATTCCCTAATCAGGGCCAGCCAGTACATCAACTTCAGTGCACTTCTCTAGACTATTTCTTTGTTGATGGATCAGTAAACAGTTTTTTTGTTTTCTCCTGGGATCTATTTAATTGCCTGGATCTATTTATTGACTCTCTTCAATGTTTAATGTATGTTTTCCATGAAACAGCAGTGAATCACACATGCACCCACCTGTCTGAGCCACTCCATCTGCTGATATGCTGACTGAGAGCACCTGGGCTGAGCATGACTGCTGCTGCATGGGAAGGCAGCTCCTTCAAGGCTGCTGCTCTCTCCAGTGCCCTGCAGAGTGCCAGTACTCTTGGCTGCGTGAGTCCCTCCTTGGCTGATTATCTAGGAGGAGCCAACCTTCCACCTGCACCACACTCCACACCTGTGGTACACTATTTATGGTTCTGACAGGTCTTGTCAACTTTGGGTGTGGCTCAGTCAATACTTGATTTCCCACGATAGGCAAATGCCCCACTGTGGCACACTTCTACTTTTAAGCGTCCGATGGTTCGTCAACAGGTTCTGTGCCTTCCAGGTATAGTCTCCCCCTTAGACCACTGTTTCTCAGATTGCAGCTGCCACTTGCTTGCTTTCATCCACTCTTCTGACATCACAACCCTGTTGCTAAGAGTCTGGCCAACGCACGCTCAGGATCATTGATCAGAGTTCAGGAAGCCCTTGTCCTTGCTTCTGTTAAAGGCAGACCAGGATGTGTCCCCATGCCACCATCTTGGCTCCAACCTACAAAGCCACCACTTTGGAAAAAGACATTTGTAGAAATAAATATTTTTACCTACTCTAGTCAGGATTTAGTTTAATCCATTGATGATGGTTTGCGTGGCTTGAAGAGTACACCTTTCAGCAATAGAGAAAAGAAGGAAACATGCCCTCCTTGGTCAATATATTGAAATCTCCCAGGTGCTGAGCTCTCTTGTACAACAAGCTCATCCATATTATGACCAAGATTAGCTAAAAAATAGGTCTCGCTTATCTCAAGCTCTCATGGGATGGGTATTTCTATCTCACTGCACAGTTTTGTATTATTCTTGCTCCTGAGCTCAATTTTTGTGGTATTAATTCCTGTACAACTGCCTATTTGAAAGGATCTCATCTGTTGCCAGGTGCTGCACTAGTTGACTGGCGTCTGAGTACACTGTGATGCTCGGTGTTACTCTTACCGACGAGACGCTGACAGGAGAAGTGCTGCATTTACAGGTTACTTCGTGGTCTCGGACGCTCCCGCCCGTCTGACCGCTCTCCATACCCATTCATCTTCTTAACTTTTACCCGTATCTGGGTTGGAATTATCACCGGACATCCGCCCTGAAGAGTCATTTGGCATTGTCCTTTGACGAAACACGTGTCGGCTGGCGTTTGTCTAATTATATCTACAGGCATTAAAGCTACAAGATATCCATCCGGTGTTGACCACATTCATTCATTATTTTACGGACTGTCAATAATTATATGTGTGCCCAGGTTTTGTTTCCCCTTTTACACTGTGATGCCATTGGTATTTTCTGAGACCTATTTAATGTTTGTAATTGATTTAGGTAACAACTTGCATTTACAGTGCTATGAAAAAGAAAGACTCTGGCACTAAGCACTAAATGAACAACACATTGTTAGGTATTTTGCAAAATATTCCCATTGCTTTAATTCATAAAAGAGGGTGATGCAGTGTAGCAGTGATTTCCATATATACTAGAGGTGCTTTACTTGTGTGCATTGTGGAGGTCACAAGTGGGTCAGAAACTTTGGAGCCAGACATAAAGAACATGCATACCTGCCTGTCCTGTCTGCAATCTCTCACACTCTCTCTTTCTCTACCCTCTCTCTCTTACTCTTCTCTAGTCAGTGGAAGCAGCCATCAAGCCCAGGATGTGTTCATGAGGCTGTTGAATAAAATTCAAGCGATTCTTATTCAAATGCTGATTATTAGTAAGTAAGTAAGAAAAGTAAACAACTTGTAGAGCATGAAAATCCCAGAATGCTTCTTGGCATTAGCGAAGGACAAAGAATTCTACTGGCAGACCTAATGTGAGGGAGAGCGTGCAAAAAGACACATTTTTAGCTGTTTGCTGAACAGTAGTAGGTCTGGTTGAGCTCTAAGTTTCAAGGGCATAGAATTCCACAGTTTTCAGGTTGAGACAGAGAAACTTCTGCCTCCCAGAGAATCTTGTTAAATCTTAAAATGGCCACCACTTTAGCTGCAGAGGATCGAAGCATGCACTTGGGAGTGTGCCACTGTAACGTTTTTTTTTTAATTTTCTGGAGCAGCATTGTGAAGGACTTTGTGCCCCATACTAAAAATTCCCAATCAAAGGGTCTGGACCAGCTAAGAAACAAAGCATGGCCGGGGCAACAAGTCTGGCGACTGCAAAGCCGACTCAAGAAGCGCAGCAGGAGGAGGAAGCCGCAGACTTATCAAAGCAAGGACCAGACAGGATTTTAAGGGACAGTGAATGTCAACGGCCATCACCTATTAATATAACGCTACTGGGCGAAATCCCACAAAATAAAGAATCACCGGAATACCTACAATAAACAAAACAGGGGAGAAAGCAGAGAAGGAAGGGCTGCAACCAGAAGAAAAAAATCCCTGCAATACTTAGAGAAAAAAAATAACAGTACGGGGCGTTTGACATAGGAACCAGTAAGAGATATGCCAGCCGAGAACTGCAATGAAATAGGCACAGATCACGATTTAAGAGAAAATCCGACTCATGAAGAGAGACAAATGACCAAAAAGATCATGACATTTAATAGAAAACTGCCACTAGCGTCACTCACAAAAAAGCAGGGCATGCTCAGAGGAGCAATGAAAAAGATCTGGTTTATGCTCTCAGGGAACGATCGGAACCAGAAAGAGACATGTCAGCCGAGCACTGCAATGAAATAGATACGAATCCCGATTCAAGAGAAAACTCAATTCAAAAAGAGAGGCAAAAGTCCAAAAATAATACTACATTTAATAGAACGACAGCAACTAGTGCCAATTACAAAAAAGAAGCAGGTCATGCACAGAGGAGCAATGAAAAAGATTTGGTCCATGATCTCAGGGAAAGTTCGAACCAGGAAGAGATGCAAAAAGAAAATTATACCACTCGAAACAGCAGATTTTTCTACAACCTGATTTATCGAAACGAAACGGGTCATCCACAAGGGGCAATAATAACATCAGCAATTATAGGCAACCTGGAGTCAACACAGGCAAAGGAAAATATCGTTCAGCATCGAGGAACTCTGAGCGAGGAACACCATGGCTCAGGGGACGTTCCTACTATCACTCACGACAGCCCAACACACGAGATGGGGCAGGCAGACAGCCCCACAATCATGTTCTTCCCGGAGTATAAATCAAAGGGCCCATTTGACATCTTAAATATGGGGAACATACTACGCTTCCTGAATTCCAAAATCAGCCTAAAAAATATATCCACCAGTGACTTAGAGTAGGTCAAGTTCATAGAAATACTGGATCGCCCAGGGGCCGAAGCAACAAAAACAGTTTGGTCAACCGCAGAAGTGGCTCAGAGAGTACTAAAAGAACAAGCCAAGTTCAGAACCTGGGGTATAAAGCTCCAACCATTCTCAAAACAAAAATTCCCCGATCCACTGGCACCAGACAGCATTCAACGGAAAGAGAACGGTAAATCTGATCCAAATCCACGATAACTTTCGGTACTGCTTGGGGCTCGCAGCAACACCCCTGACATCCCAGACCTTAGTGAGCGACGCAATAAAAGATTGTTCGCCACTAAAAGCGCTGCATATCAAGACTGGAGCTGGCTCTCGAGGACTATAAATGTCAAAACAGAAAATCAATGACGAAATAAGTATAATGACGAGAACTCTTCCAACACTCTTAACCTGTGCTCTTGGAATATTAATGGCCTAAGTGATACGTTTACTGATACAGAACTTTATAACTATCTGAAAAGATTCAATATTATTGCATTGCAAGAAACGTGGGCTGATCATCCACCGGCACTTCCCGGCTATAATCTGAACTTCATTCCAACCATGCAAAATGCACGGTTTGGCCATAACAAGGCCGACCTTGCCATATATAGTTTTATAGGGAGCCTTTTTGCAGTAGTGCCCCTTGCACATAAACTAACCCCGCCAAATGCAATGCAAATGCTACAAATTTCAATTAGGGGGAGCCTCAAAATGGAAGAACTAATTTTAATAAACCTCTATCTACATCCCCGAGAAAAAAAAAGTGGAGCACAGCAGTTGAAGGAAGAGATCACAACATTGTTAAATGTTGAGGATACAAACAGTTGGATTATTAGTGGTGACTTCAATCTAAATATGCTCTGCAATCCAACTATTGATATCACCCATGAGGAGGATCCATTCGCTTGGGAGCCAAATTCGCAAGATAACACCTCAGGAGGCAAAAGCTCGAAAACAGCACAGAGACTGCTTTCATCTTTAGAAGAACTGGGCTTCGAGCACTTTATGGTAGAGAGGACCGCCCTCAAGCAGCAACCTTTCACATTACAACAGCCAATTCCACAATTGACTTTACATTCCTTTCAAGCAGTCTGTACCAAAAGGCAAGGGATTTCCACATCGGTTTACAAGACTACAGTGACCATTTGCCCCAGGAAGTTATGATTGACGCCATCTTAATACTAAACCCACCTACAGCTGACGCACACAGCTTGGAATACACTGCGAACGAGAGACCGGTGAAAATGTAGAGCAATGAACCACAAAGTCTCCTACTTCATGCTAAACAGGGTTTAGGCTAAGTGCAAACAGGAACAACAAGCCTGATTGACAGCTGGGAGGTATTTACAAGAACATTACAAAATAAAACAGGAGCTAGAAAGGGCAATGGCCACGCTGAAGGGACAGTCAAAGTTATGAGGCACAAGAGCAATTTAAATTTAAATTTCAGAAATAAAACTCAGATAAAAAAGCTTAAGACCTTGACCAATCAAACACTTTGAAGACTGAGGACAAACCCTGCCGCTCAACCAGAACTGAGACTATTAAAGGGTGACCGCAGGAAGCTGATTTGGCAACTTAAAGAAGACGAAGAAGAAACTCTGTGGGCCAAACTATTACATGATATTAAAACAGACAACAGTTCACAGTTTTGGCAGAAGAGCAATATTCTGACAAGCGAAGGGAGTAAGGGGATTGAATTTTATGCCACAGAAGAAGCCTGGACAACTTTTCTTGGTTTACATTTTAACGAAACTCAAGAATCCAGGCAAGGGTCACATAATTCCTCACATGATTCTAAAGTTCGGCTACAACAATCCAATGAAATCCAGGCATCTGAACAGGACATTTCAATTACAACTGCGCAGATCTATAAAAGAATTTCAAAGGTTAAATGAGAGAGTGCGCCAGGACCAAATGGGATTCCCCCATTTTGTTTAAACTAGACCCTGAATTTTGGGCTGCCGTTCTTAAACCAATGTTTTACAATATCTTAGAGATGTCACTAATCCCCACATCCTAGAGGGGGGCATTATCTCCCCAATCTATAACAAAGGAAATAGAAGCGATCCGAGAAGCTACTGGCTAGAATCCTTACTTGACAACGAGGCTAAATACTTTGCAGGCCTACTACTCCAGGAATTAACATCATGGGCAACAGAAGTTATTGCAATTCCATACAATCAAACTGGCTTCTGCAAAAATACAGGAATGACTACCAATATTCTAGCCCTATCCCTCATGATTGATGCTGCTTTTGCAGCAAAACAACCACTATACCTGTGCTACATCGATTACAGCTCTGCATTTCACTGGGTCAATAGAAACCTTTTATGGCAAAAATTAAGAAAGTTGAACATGCCGTCATTTCTCCTAAATCAACTAATCCTCCTGCATAGTGACACGTGGATGCAAATTTAACTAGTTAACGGTGAATATCTATAGAGGAAGATCCCAACAAGCACAGGGGTTAAACAAGGCTGTGTGCTAGCCCCAACACTTTTCAATCATTTTATGGGAGAGCTATCAACTTTGCTGAATGAAAGCAACTCGCACGCACCGAAGCTAGGGGTCACTCAGTTGTCCAAACTTTTCTATGCGGAACGATTTTTTAAATGCTCATGGGGGCGCACCAAAATGAAAGTCCAAGAAGAAATAAGTAGAAAAATGTTCTTTATTTATCTTTGTCCAGCTAAAAAACACATCATCAGTAAAATATGTAGCGAGTTCAGCCAACGCGTTTCACTCCCTACCAAGGAGTTTCTTCAGGGCGCTGCAAATCTTTTCGGTGTGTTGTATTTAGGAGTTCCCTCTGTAATCACACTAGTATTTCGCCAATCATTTCTTCATTCCGACATGGTTCTTAAAATTCTTTGTAGTATCTCTCTTCCCTTATCTTCTCACGTTATCACGGACTTTGTATATATTGTCCAAAAAGCGGTTCTGGTAATCCAATGTTTACCCGTCCCTGGCTGTATTTGTTCGAGGTAGTTACAGTGCTGTACTGGCAGTCGTTCGGTTTCAGCGTCTCGGCATGGCTGGTTCCAGGCTCTTTTCTATGCGGAACGACCTGATCCTGATTAGCCAAACCGCGGTAGGCTTACAGCGGTTGTTGGACATAACATCACAATATTCTGTAACAAATATGCTTAGCATTAACCAAGAGAAATACAAAGTCATGTGCATTAACATCCACAAAAAGAGACAATTGAGAGCAAACGAACTGGGGAAAGGGGTCTAAGCACAATTGCACCTATCCCTAGTGCTGCCTTATTCAGTCTTATTGGTGCCGCGGATCGGAGATTCTATGCCCCCTAAATCTCCAAGGACAACCAATTGTCCCAACTTTCAATTTGAATCAATATTGATCAAGCACACAAATTTCTTTTTCATAAAATACCTGCAATAGTAACCACAGTTAGTAAATCACAGTAGTGAAGCATTCAGTAGCAGAATCAATGATGTTATTTTTGAAGTTCAATCTTTATTTAATCTTCATAAAGCACTGTAGCCAACGCGCTTCGTCCTCCACGGACTTCTTCAGGGCAAATAAAGAAAGCTCTTCTTACAATGTAAATGTAGGAATCTATTCTTCCGTCCAGTCCAATTAATACTGGGTATCTTCAAGGAAATCTCCCCTACTTCTTCATGTGTTTTTATTCTCATTGAATGAAGGGCACTGTATTTTCAATATCAAAGTCACTCAGGTAAGGTAGCCCGGTATAGTTGAAATTTTAAGGGTGGATTGCGGCCGGCTCCATCGCGTGGCGTCTTTCGTTGTAGCGTATTCCTTGAAGATACACAGATGCACAGATGAGACTTGAATCCGGACTCCAAAGAGATGAGCTGGCACGCAAAGGATCATATATAAAAAGCTGGCACAAATTAAGCAAGGGAGAATCGAATACGCTAAATGCTCTCCTGTGGAAGGAGCTACAAACCAAAGATACCTGCCCTGCAAGGCTTTATTTGGAGGCTGCCTTCAACCAATTGGGGCTACGACAGCTATGGGAACTCCCAGGGGCCCCAGCAGGCTTCAAAAAAGCATTAAACAAGACCATCAGGAAAGACTCTCTCTTGCAGGATAAAGTGTCCCTGGTAGAGCGTGCACATGGCTGGCTTACAATACAATCCTACAGTAAACCCTTGCCTCAAGGATACCTCCAGATTGGCTTCTCAAAAAAAACAAAAGAGACATTTTTGAAGTTGCGCCTAGGGCTGCAACCTTCGGCAAATCATCTATCCCCTTGGTTACGGGCCCAGACACCAGTAAAGTGACGTCTTTGCGGCGGAGGTGAAGAAAACATGGTGCATCTGATAACCATTTGCAGGGAACTATTACAAGATCGACAGGTCCTCCTGAGACTGCTCTTTAACAGAAAACGGATTTGGACAAGCGGTGTTGACATGCTTTAGTGGCAATGATATCCAATTGAGCTGCCGGATGGTAAAATTCTTAGCAGCGACCGAAGCTCGACTTAAAAACAAATAGAACCTCACTGAGACAGGAGTACGGATGCAGAGGAGAACACACTTCCATGACCTATTTATAGAAAAGCTCCTGAATATCCCAGCGAAGAAAAAGGAAGAAAGCATTGGCATTTGGAACTTTTTGACCAAGACACTATATCTGAAGGGGCAATGATCGCGATTTTAAAATCACTCTGTTAATGAATATTTCTTGGTATCACATGTTTTAAACTTTTGATGGTTCGAAACTACGATAGCTTAAGATCATGCGGTGGGTTATCTCATGTTGCCCCCCTGCACCAAAGGTTTTAATAACTAGTCTGGCGGAAAGGGAGATCGAGCAAGATTAATTTACCCCGGGGGGGGGGGCTAACCTTAGCTTCTTTACAACAACTGTCAATGCCCTTGCTTGTAATAAGCCTTTTTTTTTATTTTTTAGCACAAACTTAAATCATACCCTTGTAACCTCACATATATAGATCTGGCTAATTGCTCTCAAGACCAGAACAGCCTCATATGTGCACTGAGCAACAAAATAGTTCCAACGGCCCCCTGGTCACCTTATTAAGGCTTTTAATAATCTGTACGAATGGTACTCTATTCCCATCCAAACATCCCTTGTAGTAGAACGGGCTCTGACAAGGGAATTTCTGGGCTACCCTTTATGTTTATCTGAGGCTCAGAAATTATTAACCGCATGTTTTATAGTTTTTAGCTTGTATTCTGAACAAATAGCCTTTTTAGCGTTGAACTATTAATGTAATTTGTTGTTCTCTCTTTTTTTTAAGCTTGAAACTGCGTAAAAATGGAAATTGTTTGTTATGGTTTTAATTAACTGTACAATAAAGTTTGCTTACTTGTGTGCCATGCAAATAGTTTTGAAGTTGGCCCACTCGAAAATTGGAAGCCAATAAAGTTTAATGATGGCTTGGGGTGTCGAGTTGAATTTGGGAATTTTTAAATCTGGTGAGCTGCAGCATTTTGGAAAGTCTGGCGTTTGCTCAAAAGTCGTTGTGTTGGATACCTACGTATAAGCATTGCAATCATAAATCCTAAAAAATGTTGATACTCTTTCTGTATAAAAGGAAAAATATTCCTCAAAATTCTCAGCAAGGAAAAAGCAGAACGAAGTTACCTGGTTTATTTGGTCTGTGAATAAAAGTTGTGTATCAAAGAGCACACCTAGGTTTTTGGCTTTAGTAACTGGGCAGGGGAGTGGACCAAGATTATGAGGTCACCAGGAGGCTGACCAAAAGAATGTACCCCTCTGGGATGGCAATTCTTAAGTCAGAGTACGAAGTACATTCAGCCCATGTTTCTGTGCCAAAATTATGTCTGGGGAGTGTTGGTCCACAAACTCGCAAAACACATATTTGTTTTTTATGAGTGAGTGAGTATTAAGGAGAATGCACAATAGTGAGTCAGAAGGTGGGTTAGAGGTTGATTGTCTAGTACACGCCTCTATAAGGGAGACGCTGTTAGGCATACATATAAAATTGCATTCTTCACAGATGAAACAGTCAGATTTAAGGGGTTCGCAGCGATAGTTCCTACCTCGGCTACCCAGTTCCAGTAGCAATTCCCTTGAATAGTTTTTAGATGGCGAACTGGTCAGGGGTCCTGGCGTGGTTGTGGCCTGGATGGGAGCAGATTGGCTTGCCTTTAAATGCCAGCGGCGCATCCGCTGCGCCTTGGCGGAACACCCGCTGTGCGTTGGCGTCGCATCCACTGTTCATCAGCCCATGCTGAAAATATATGCAAAATGCGAGGTGGAGCAGATAGACCACAATGGTTTAAGATGATGGCCTCTGCGGTGTGGCTGCGCCAGAAGATGGAAACCCTCTACTTCCTACGCACAATCAGCGATGCTGCGGCAGACCAGGGAGCTTAAGCACAATGCACTAAATAACAATGCAGGCCTGATGAGTGTTTGATGGAAAACAGATGAGATAATGAGAAACAGTGAATTAAAAAGTTTAACAGTTATGCAAGAGGTGCAATTTAAAAAACAATCAGACAAGCTTGTGAGAGCTTACAAACATATGCGAAGCAAATATCAAGTATGATACAGGAATGGCCACTCTCCATCCTGTCTGTTGCTGCGCCTTGGTGTCAGGCTGACAATTTATGCTAAATGTGAGGTGGAGTAGCTATACCGCAACCATCCAAATATGGCAGTCACTGCTGTGTAGCTTCATCAGAAGAGAGAAACCCTCGACTCCCTCTGCGCATTCAATGATGCTCTGGTGGACCAGGGAGCTCAGGGACAATGCTCAAAATAATTATTGTGGTCCAACCAGTGCGGTGGCAAAACAGATGAGATAACGAGTGAAGGAGCTGGGTTCCATGTTCTAGATCTCCTCTGGAACCTCAGGTTGATGGTACTTTCTGTCAGCATGAAAGCGTGGATTGGAGAGAAATCATTGGCAAGTCAAACATTTCAGTTCCAATTTAGCATGACCCCTAGGAATCACAGACTCCCAGTTAAGTTTAGTTAGTTTATTACAAAGCCAAAAACAGCTAGATGTACAGGCACCCTTAAAATGAGGGTGTAGAAATACATCAGAACTAATACAAAGCCAAATCTACAGATGACGTTAAGGAGGTGCAGCATGCACAGGATGATCAGTTCAAGAATAAGGATACAAAAAATAATTGAGCGAACATCGGAATTCCCCTTCATTGGAAGTTTGTGGGTAGAAAGCATTAATCTGTCCCTACAGTACCACTAGCGTGACATCCATACATAGCATTTCCTAAGGCAAGATTCATTAACGTTTCAGTGTGTGAAGCCTTCCCCAACACATTAGATGGTCAAGTAGCATACAGTTACAGAGCTCATTCTAAGATGCTTTCTATCTCTCTCTGCAAGGCAGAAGTCCCCGGACACTTTCCCTAACTTCGATAAATTAATAACACAAGTAGTATACCAAGATGCATTCCAGTATCCCAATATTCAGTCAAGCCACCTCCTCGTAAGTGATTTTCCATTAGGAAGGTCCAGGCCGTGGCGAGATGACCTTAATTCCCAGGTTTGCTCCGATGAGAAAGTACAACAGTTCTCCATTATCAGTTTCAGTTCTCAATGTATCCTCTTCTCCCTGACCTAACTCCTAAAACAAAGACAACATTCTAGCTAACAAGGGTGAATTTTTCACCTGCAACAGAAAAGTGAGAAAGAACAAACCCATCATGCACATGAAATTCAACTATAAATATACTGTGAGAGCTTCCAGGGAAAATGCATTTCAGGCCTACAAAATCAGCTAACATAAAAAATAGCACACAGGCCTCACAAAATTACACATAAATAGATGCTTTTTACTGAGCATTTCTAAATTAACACGTTACATAAGCACATCAAATACGTGAACAATTGTCAGCAGCATACACAATTTCTGCACGTTAATATTTTCACCTAAACACATATGAATTTCAACGCTAATTTCTTCAGGTTTATATGAAGATATCTCTAATACCGCACAATTCACGTTATTACAGTTCACGTTCTACTGCCCCAAGTTAATACGACAAATGATTATATGTGGGTACAAACTATTTGTGATTATGATGTACCCCAACAAAAGAAAAGTGACATTTGTGCTACATCATGAGCAACTGTGAGTTTAAAAGTTTAAAAGTTATGCAGGTGGTGCAATTTAAAAAAACGGTTAGACAAGCATGAGCACGCTTACAAACATATGCGAACCAAATAGCAAAAATACTCTCAGTAAGGCCGATCTTCGACCTGCCTGTCGCTATTGGTTACAGTTGCTTTCTGTTGTGAGCAATAAGACATGTTGTGCAAAGACATACATGTTATCAGTAGCTATTATGACTTCACATATAGGCCATACAAATGAGCAGGGCATGTCAAGTGTGTGATTATTTTCTTTATATTAAGGCACTTGTTTATAACTTTGTTCGTATTTGTTTTTCTTAAGATTGGTAGGAATTTTTAGTAGGCTCTAAGTATTATTTATTTAAACATTTAAGGCCCTGCGTGGGAAGATCACATTTCTAGTGTTTACTGTTTTTAGGTGGCACGCATTTTAATTTGTTGGTATCAACTGCAGTAGATTTGTGTTCCCACTTTTTTTGGTGCATAACAGAGTACCCAGGGAAGTAATCTAGAATTTCCAACCTGTTAATCAAAATTGATTTTGGTGATGTGAATTAAGGTACTATCTTTTGGCCTCACAGTGGTTATGTAGGAGGTGTTTGTGTACATGGAAATACATATTTGTAAGTTTGGTTAGACGTGTATTTACCTTGCTGCTACTGACACAAAACACAAATCCTTTTTTCACAGATTAATACGTTTTCACACTGCGAATGATGTCGGCCACAACTAACGATCCAGGTGAGTTGGTTTATTTTGATTGCACTACGTGTATATCGTCAAGTCATGCGTGATATTCTGTGTTGTCTAGTGGATGAGGAGGTGCATACTTTTGCTAGTTTACCTACTCACAACTGGCTAATTTCATTGTTTCATTAGTTTTGTTTTTTAACAATAACATCACTTGAACTGCTGTTTTCAGTGAATTTCTAAGGTTTTATTATTGAGCTTTTGTAACTGAAACTAACAGTAACGTCAAAGTACATAAGCAGATGTATAAACTGCTTGTTTTACAGTTGCTGAGTGTGGGCAGGGGCCATGACTTCCAAGAGACGTATTCTCTAGTGGAGGGGGCCATGATGCTCCTTCCTCTCTGTTAATATTGATAGAAAATAGCAAACAGTGTGGTTCCCATGGCACATGTCCTCTACTGGGAAAATAAATTGTAGTATGACTTTTGTG
The DNA here is from genome assembly GCF_964263255.1 of Lissotriton vulgaris. Taxonomy (NCBI): domain Eukaryota; kingdom Metazoa; phylum Chordata; class Amphibia; order Caudata; family Salamandridae; genus Lissotriton; species Lissotriton vulgaris. The sequence goes on from NC_141694.1 coordinate 772,550,467, forward strand.
CTCTAGTAATACATTTGCAAATGGGTGTTTATTAGTACAGTTGCTCTAAATAACATGTTATTGGACAACATTTGTTTTCACTACTATGCGTACACATATGCAAAACATCTGTACAAATAAAGTAAATGGCCTAATCTCTTGTAATAATGTATTATAAGTGACTAGCGGGAGCCTAAGCAGTGCTTGGGCCACGTTCCAACTTCTGTGAAGAAATGCATGCAGTCTGAACAACCTGAAAGAATTCCCAGGGTGGATCCCTCTGAGAAAATAAAATCACTTCATTCACAGACAAATGGTAGAGAAACATAGGGGGCATATTACCAAGGAATAGCGATAATTATCGCTATTGCTTGGTTAGAGACAAAAATTTACAGCTGAGCTGCGGCGATTTTTATCGCAGATAAACTTTGGTATTACCAAGGTTTATCGCAAATGTGATAAAAATCGCCGCAATGCATGAATATCGCTGAAAAGTCAGCGATATTCATGCATTACCGAGCTAATGCTCTTAGCCATGTTATCCACCTCCCATTGGATAACATGGCTAAGAACTGCTCAGGGCAGGTGTTAGCTTTTGGAGATATTCGCTCTTAGCGCGAATATCTCCAAAAGTTGATAATAGGAGATAGCGATGTTAGCGACTGGTTCCAGTCGCTAACATCTTGGCACGCCCACTTTGCATGTCATTAGTGATAAATATCACTGACATGCAAAGTGGGGCCAAGATGGTCGCTATCTCCTACTAGCTGTCACTAACTGGTGTTAGCGACAGCTAGGTAATAGGGAGATAATTTTATCTCCGCTTTCTTGGCTTTTAAAGCCAAAAAAGCAGAGATAAACCCCCTTGATAATATGCCCCATATTTATTTGCTCCTCTACCTTTAACTCATGCGAGAAATAGTTTTTGGTTCTTGGATGAGCCGGTGGTGTTAAATCCTAGAGGCTGCCTAAAGCATAGCTGGTAAAAGGCTCCATGTCATATGCCACACCATGAGCTTCACCTGCCTTTATAGCTTTCAGAAGATTACGTTGCATTTCGGGACATGTAATTTACTTTCAAAATTGAAAATCCCAGCATGCTGTGGGCTAAAAAGGCAGGTCCAGCAAATTAAATCACAGATAACATCAGGCTACTCGTTTGCAATGTAATGTTTTTTAAGATGGAGGGGGATTAAAATGCCAAATGATGTCACATATTATATGTATAAATTCCCCTTTTACTTTACACTACTTTACATTATTACGATATTGCAGATCACCTTGGGGTTTGTGACCAGTGAAGGCACTATGGATATTTTGGTTTGAGAAATCTTCACAAAACTTTCCAAAACAAAGCTTTCCTATGCAATTTTGATGGGATTTTTGAACAGCGAGACAGTCAAAAAGGGCTACAGGGTATTACATCAAATTGAACAGAAAGCTAGATCTTTACCAAGAAAGTATACTTTTTGTGATATGGTGTAAATCCATTTAGTCGTTTTTAAGAAATCAAGGTTTAAAATATTTAAATATCAGAATGGTTGGGTTGGCTGGAGGCTGGCGAAAGTCGAACAATCATGCAACTTCAAATAATAGAGCAAAATGATTAGCTGAGATTGACACTTTCTCCTTTGCCAACAGTGCTTCTGCAGGAGTGAAAAGCTCCTGTGAGTCCTGCAAGACCCGCTTAAGCTTGTGCACTGACTGGCTGGCCGTACCACAAAGAGAAATATTGCAGCATCTATTTTAGGACACAGGAACTTAGGGGCATATTTATGAGCCTCTTTGCTTTGGTCTTACACTACACAAAGCAGTGCAAGACTGATGCAAATGTTAAATGAATTTATGAAGCCATGCAAGGTCACCTTGTGTGGCTTCATAAATCATGAGTAATGCAATGCAGAGCAAATTGCTGTTTTGCATGACTTTGCATCAGTGAGGTGCTTCCATTGGTGTTGCGTTAATTAATTTTAATGCATTCCCAAATTTAGAAGAACAGGTCAACCTGGGAATGCACCAAAAGGATACACCTCCCAGGAGAGGCATAACAAGGAGAAATATCTTTATTTCTCCTAGTTTTGTCCTCTCTCCATGTGTGCTGTATTCTGTAGCACACACAGAAAGAAGAAAAAGCCTCTGAAGATTGTTTTAATGCAAGAAGGTGCCCCTTCCTGCATAAAAAAAAGTCTGCCTACAACACAGGTACCCTCGCACTATCATGCAAGGGTGCCTGTGTTGGCAAAAGCTGCCAAAATGGGTCCAGCTCAAGGCGAAAGGACCGGGATGTGCTGTATTGTATAGATAAGGACGTCCTTGTGGAAAACTATGCCTCCTGTTACTTCCAGTAAGTCGCACACGGCAGGATAGCTGATAGGGTGTCGGAGGACAGGCTCCCTTTCTCCACCACTGTGCAAATGTGCCTTTTGGTGTACTACTAGTAGGGGAATGAAGTCCCCTTGGCTTTTGAGGGTCCTTGGGGGCCTACTACCCATCTAGCTACCTCCAGTAAGTCCCACACAGTGGGTCTACTGAGAGGTGTTCGTTGGCCACGCCCCTTTTCTCCACCACTTTGCAAATATGCCTCCTGGTGTGCTACTAGTTGGGGGATAAATTCCCCTTGGCTCTTGAGGGTCGTTGAGGGCCAACTTCCCCTCTTGTTACCCACAGTAAGACCCACACACCTGGAGTGCTGAGAGGTCATCAAAGGCCACTCCCCCTTTCTCCACTGCTTTGCAAAAGCGCCTCTTGGGGCACTACTGGTTGGGGAAGAAGTCCACTTTAGTCCTGAAGTCCTCCTCAGTAATTTAAAAAAAATACTTCACATTTCAGTTCAACTGCTTTGCTAAAAATTATAGGGTGATCCGTCAAGCATGAGACCAAGAAAAGAGGAGGGCCCAAAACGCGTCTTCCCCATGTCATGCCTATGAGAATGTTACATTTTTTTAAATTGACTACAGCCGGAACCGCTGAACGGCATTACACCAAATTTGGCAGAAAGCTAGATGTTGTTCCAGAAGGCGTGCTTCTTGTGACTTATTGTAAATCCGTAGTAAACAATGGAGAGTAAGGGTTTTATTTGGGGTTGTACTCCTCCCCGTACCCTAGGGTCATATATTTTAAGAATGGGAAAAATGTGGGAATTCGCGGTATGCGAATTCGTGCGAAAGCGAATTCGCGGTCCGCATAATCTGGGAATTTGCAGACTTTTTTTGGGTGTTCACGGGGCGCTTTGTGTGTTCGCGGGGGGGGGTTTCAGCGCGTCAACCGCAAAGTTACCCATGCGGTCGTATGTGGACGCGGCTATCTTGTTTTCAGTGTTCGCGTTGCCTATTTCCGTTTCCAGGTGCTAGTTGCATGCTCGCGTTGGGCATTTCCTACGTGCGGGGCACAATTATGTCATTGCATCCGTTTTTGCGTGTTCGCGGGGGAAATATCGCCCGAACTTACCCACGTGGTCCTCAATGGGCGCGGCCATCTTGTTTTTCATTCATTGCTATGGTTCTGGGCATGCTTTTTCTATCCTGCTTTAATCTTTGCAATCTTTTGTTTGTTTGAACTTTTTTTTTCTTTTTTACTCATTATCTATCCCTCTCTTTTTCTACATCTATATCTTGTGTTTTTTTCTACTTTTAGTTACTTTAAAACTACTTTTTTTAACTTGTTTCTTTTATTTACTTTTTCCCTATTCTCTTTCCTATTTATTTCCATTCCTTTCCAGGACCATGGCAAAGGGAGCCGGGAAGAACAAGGGGAAGGGTCCCGCACCCGGTACCCGGCTCCCTTGCAGGCGATTAAGGGGGGAGGATGCATTGGCCAGGGAGATTTTCAGCGAGGGTGGAGGTGGCCGCACTTATCTTTTATGTTCAGCGCCGCCTCCCAAAGACGGTAGCAGCAGGCGGCGGCCCGGTGCTGGGTATGGCCTCCGGGACCATCGCCAGCTCTGGGATAAGGTGTGCCGGGCCATGTTTAGGGAGTCGAGGGTCCGGCACACCAACCATCAGGCGACGCACCAGTGGGCAGACCTCCTTGACCGGGAGCAGGACCTGCTCGACATGCTAGGCGTGGTGATCCCTGGGCTTGGTGAGTAGCTATTTAATAAATACTTTGTTTTCTTCTGCTCTGTGTCACTATATTGCTAATATATGTTTTTCCCGAAGAGTAAGAATGCTGCCGATTCAATTACATTGCAGGTAAATTAATGTTTATAGCTTCTGTAATTGCAGGTGCTCGCCTGCTCAGTTGCGTTGCTACTATGCTTACTTGTTTGCAACTTTGTGCTCATTTGGCCTGATTATGTATGAGTGTAGTACTTTACAGAACTGCGTAATGCTAGAGAGACTAGAGACTCAAGTCTAGTCCTTCCTTTGTACTCCTGCTGCCACTAAGAAGAAGAGATAGTGGTGGATTGATAGGTTGAGTATATTATGACTTGTTATTAGTAGTAGGACATTTTTCAGTGGTCTGCAATCATGATGACGGACTGTGTCTGTCACATCGCGTGCTGCTGAGTGCTGGCAGTCGTAGTAGAACCTTTTTGTTGTTGGTTTAGTTAGTGATTTACATAACTTTCCAAGTAGACAGTCTGTGAATCCAGCAATACTGTACTATCCTCCTAGTTGACCAGATCAGATAGGTCAATACATGTAGTGCAATTGTTGGTAATTTGTTTCCCCAAGATAATTTTAGATTGTGGTCAAAGAAATCTAATATAAAAAAAAAATCATCCATGTTTGTGTTTATTTCATGATCATCAGCATTAAACTTCTCTAACTTTTACAGCACCTATTCATTCCAAACTGTTTCCTAATTCTATTTTTTACAAAATAGTCTTTGATCTTCTTGTAGACTGTGTCTACATTCTTATCCTGCCACTACTATCACTCTCTGTGCTATTACTATTTACTATTATTATGATTCGGTCTGTGTAGGTAGCTAAGCTTGCCCAGTCGGCAAACGGTGTGAAACAAAACTCTGATCCAGCAATAGCTTGAGGCACTGAGTGCAGTCCTCTGGGTTGCCCTTGCTGTCTATTCCAGTCTTCTTAATGTAAGTGCTTTGACAATTTCCAACCACAAAATGTCAATGTATCCACCAAGAATAAGCTATTAGTAGGCTTTTTTGATTTGATAGGAGCACATACCATACCACTAGTGTTTCAGGGACTATTCTGCACATACAGAAGTATAGACAAGAGAAATAGGACATTGTTGATGATAGGTGCAGTTCGACTTTCCACACCTCAGTCCGAACAGAAGTTGAACTCCCAATCCCCTGATCGACTATCTAGTGTGTCTGACCAATGATTATACGACCCAGAAGAACAGAAGAAGGCTACAGCCGAGTTCTGACCTATCAGAGTCACGGAAGCATGCCTTCAAAGTGCAGTAGTGCAAACCCTTCCACTCAGTCACTCGTGAACAAAAACCACACCGTGTTTTTTAGTTTTAAAGTTTTATTTTCAAATAAGAAATAAAAAAACTATTTCTTTAATTGTAATAGCGCAGTATTCCGATCGAGCAGTGGTGATAGATGACGTTAAAGTTTAAACACCCTTTCCTAGAATCAATATACTTCAACTTAACACATCTAATTATTAGAGCAACTGTGCGGGAGCCCTCACCGAGTTTGAACTTCAAGTACTGGTGGTGATGAGGAGTAGGTGGTGAATTGAAAAGCTCTTTTTGGCAGAAGGGCAATGGAATCTTCTGTCTGTAATTAGAAAAATGGTGCACGTTTAAAAAGCAAGCATTCATCAGTTGTGCCAAAAAGTGTAGCATGTAATGGCAAAGCATATAAAAGGTTAACACCCTCCCCAAAACCGTCACTTTTTTTCATTCCCAATAATTAAAAATTGTTTATGTATTAACATTTTCTTCCATTTTGAGACGAAATAGGGGGTGGTGTATTGCATCTAAAAATATGACATGTTTTTTCTAGGCGTCACAACGTCGGATGCGGCATATACTACCACCACCACCAGTGCCGGGGCCAGCAGCGCGGAGGTGTCCACTCCAGGGGGTGATGCGGCGGCACCACAAGTGCCACCAGGAGGAGCTGTGGGGGATGGCTCAGCAGCGGCGGACGGTGGTAAGTTATTATACTCCTTACTTATTGACATTTTAGAGTAGGCCCGCAGAGGAGTGTAGGATGTACTGTACAGTAGACAGTACACTAGTACAAGTACACTGTACTGTTAAGAACAGTTACTAATTTAGAACTACATTTTTGCCAATCACGGAGAAGACAGTCACCCTTACCTTAGCAATAGCATTAGCGGCAGTAGTTCTTGAGTAAGCAATGGCCCCCTTTTTTTTACTTCTACTCAGCTTGGAAACTTTTATTGTGAAGCCAAGTCATATCAGATAAACTTGAGGGATGTGATGAACAAACAGGGAAAGAACGGTGAAAGGAAGGACGAGCGAATCGTAACATTTATGACTGTAACGAATGATACGTGTTTTTGAATGCAGGCAGAGGTGGCTGATAGGAAGGAATCAGATGCATGGCTGCTTGAAGCAATGATGGTTGGAGGAGAAAGAAAAGATGACTGCCTGTGTGGGTGAATCAGAAAATGCATGTGTGGTGTGCATTGCAATATATCATTTGGGTGAAACTCAAATACAAGTCTAGACGGTGGCTTACCAAATAAAATAAAAAGGGTGTTAGTTGGTTGTTGAGAAAAAGTAAAGTTGGTACAGTTGAGACATTTAGAAGCATGATAGACGTTTACTTTGGAAGCCTGGATGGTATCTTCTTCCTCATAGATAGCAGAGGTGAATGTAGAGCAGACGCTCAGTGAATGAAGATTGTTACTTTGAACAGCTTGTCCGTGCCAGAGTAGCAAAGCAGAGGAAATCCAAATACTAGAAGTTGTGATTGTTCAGAAATACTCCCTTGACTAACAGTAAAGTACTTTACTTTGCAAGCACAGCATATACTGTGTATGTATTGTATAGTTCACATTATATCAAGTCAAGTCCCTTCCTTGGGCAATTATGGGTACCACACTCACTCCCTATTTTAATCATTTTCTTTCAGCATGGCTGGACTATCGAGTGTTGTTCACTCAATCTATCAAAACAAAGCACCTAAAGTCACCCATCATATAAGTAAAGATCATGTGATCGGCTGGATATATGATCAGAAATAAATAATCTTCATTTTCCTTTTGTAGTAGTGAAAGCCCGGGGGCAGTGCGAAATATAAATTACATTGAGCAGTAGCCCTTGATGTAACCGAGTATGGCCAGTGCCACCCCTATAGAAAAGTAAGAGCTTCCCTATCCCCACCTGCATGTACTGCTTAAAGTAATGCGAGTCTGCGTCATCATGGCTTCTGTCTTTTTTTCTTGTGTGCAAGCTGACTGAGCTGGCATTATTCTGGCTACCACAAGTTCACGTACAAGTAATTTCTTTCATAAAACAAGAGAAAAAAAGAAGAAGACTGGTGCACTCTCTGACTCTCTGACTATGTAGTGAGTCCATAGTGCTGCTAGTAGAATTCCTGAAACTCCCACTAATGTTACAGGCCTACAAAGACGGTGGAAAGATACATGCCAAAATGTTATACTGTGCTTGCAAGTTGCTAGTGTTACTGTGAGACAACTTTCTGTTGAATTATTTTGTGTTAATGTTAAAGAGTATTGGTTACAGTATTTTTCTCTCTTTCTTCATAGATGCTCCACAAAAGCTCACCAGGAAGGAGATGGCTATCCGGGCCAGGGCCCGGAAACTGGAGGCCATTTGTGCCGAATATCGGCGGCTGGTGGCTCGGGAGCAGGAGGGGGCGATGGCAACAGCTGCATCCTCCTCCAGTGCCCCCGGGTCCATCAGCCAGCAGCCTCCAGCAGCACGGCGCCGTGGCCCGACAGCCTCCCGCCACCGCCATTGCCGAGCAGCTAAGAAGACATCAGCAGCTGCCCCCCACAGAGCCTGGATGGCATGCCGGAGTCTCCTCCGCCGAAGAGTGGATTCCCTGGAGCGTGTGGTAGAGAAGCTCCAGCGCCAGCCCTGGGACCTCCGCAAAGAGATGCGGGACCACCCATCCACAGGACACCGCCGGAAGAAGTGACTGTCCCTTGCCCCTTTTTTAAAGACTGTTGGGGGGGGGAATTGGGCGTTGGGGATTCAAAGGAAGTTTTGAAGGACATTTGGACATTGGTTGGGGTTAGGGAGGGGGGTGAGTTGTGGGTCTTTTGAATAGTTTATTTTTGTTAGGGAAAATATATTTATTTATTTTACATACTTAAACATAGTATACCCGTTCATATTATTTTGTGTGGTGGTGGGCGGGGGTTACTGTACGTTTGGTTTCCTCAAACTTATCAGCATTAATTATCTAAACGTCAAAAAATTTACAAAAGTGCCCCTAACAGAGTTAGTGAATTCAATTACCCTACTAGTACTTTACTAGTACTACTGTCAGTCTCTCCTGTCCTCCGAGTCCTAGCCCATTATTCTACCTCCCCAAAATGCTTATCTTACCTGTGATTCGTGTTTGAGAATAGGGCTATGCACAGGGCTGGCTGCATGGTAAATGGCGATTAAGGCTGGGTATGGAATCCTGGACGGATGAAATGTCATCGTTGTGCTGGTAGTAGTAGTGGTACACACTGGCAGTAGCAGCATATGAAAAATAAAAGAAATGAAACATTGAGTGGCCTGAGCGTAGCACTAGAACAGTACGATAGATAGTACGGTAGAGAAAAGTGCCATAAATTGTAGCCTAAGCAGTGCTAAAGTATTCAAAATATAAGTACTAATTGCGAGGAGTATGGCTCCTATAAGAAATAGTATTGAAGGTGAATGACACAGCAGCGTAAGCATTAAGCATTTGATTCGTGTAGGAGGAGGATGTTGTTGATGATCAATCCACGATGGAGCACATGAAATTCTGATTTGAATGCTTTTTCTGTTGCTTTGACCTTATGCTCCCAAGCAAGTGTGTGGAATTATTGTTGTCATTTATTCTCACCTCAATGAAAACCACACAGCCCGGGGTAAGAGGGTTAGGGTTTGAAAATTGGATGGGAATGGGGGTTTTTGGGAAAGTTTTATGGAGAGAGGAAAAAAAAGCACAGCATGAACAAACAACAAATGAAGATAAACAAATCTTTGGATACGAAGATATCCATAAATCTTTTAAGGGACATAAAGGAAGTGCTTGCACTACTGCATGCATGAAGTTGTTTGCTAAATGGATGGTTAGGTTACTGAAAACTAAGTAGTACTTTCTACAACTTACTAGCTATGAACAAACAATGTGACAGTACAGGGCTGTAGTAATTACGCAATTTCACTTGCCTATCTGCCCTCAGAGAGAATAAACACTTAGTACATTAAATTAGTTTTAAAAATAGCAAAGAAAAATGTATACAATGGCTGGAGGGATGAATTTGAAGCGGAGAGCAAACAAATGCACAGAGTCACACTCATAGACGCTCACAACAATAACAATATTTTAAAGATAAGGAGAAGTGAAGAGGATACTGTAACTGTATGTTGTAGTTGTCCTGTTGAATTTGGGAAGTTGCATGCATCCAGCCATTCCTGCTATTTGCGGTACTCCTCCATTCCATCTGACGCTCCGTCGATCAATCTTGGTGACCAGACACACTGTCCACTGCCTGCCTGGCAGATGCGGAATTGCGGATCGCTAATGGTAAGCCTGAGTTAATCATTTTTCCCATAGCACAGGGTAAAAGCCGGCCTGTAATTGTTGATGGAAAAACAGGAAGTGTTATTAAAACACCACAGAGAAAAAAATATAAGGTACGCTGTGTAGTGCAAAAATAACACTTTCAGTTTCAGAGGCGACAGTATTACATACAAGCATCATTTCTAAAGTGAGTACTCTGAGTGTCTTTTCAAGGATAGTAATTAGCACACAGCAGGCCAGGGCCATGCAGGCGGTCAAGGCAGACACCACTGAGTGAAGCAACCTGATGTAGCATAGCTCTTAGACACAGACAGACAAAGCATATCTAATTGTATGTAGCATGCCATATAGCCGCAATTTTACATGAACTGCTGTCTGGACTCTGGCATAACAACACTACACTGGCTCGACCACTCCATACCACGACTAGACAGACATGTAGTTCTGCTGTAGTAGTTGTTGTTGACTGGTTTACCTGTTTGCCACTCACGAATTGGCCATAGTTCTTCCGTAAACCGACGATGATGGTCCATCCATCCCAGTGAGTGACTGTAAAGAAAAAAGATATATTATTTAACTTTGATCATCAACACTCATCATCATCATGGTATATTGGCAAAGAGTGAGTCCAAGGACATTTTGCATATTGGAAAATGCAACGTAGTGGCCCCTGCAGTTGAAGTACAATTTGAATTAAAAATTGTAAAAAAAACAGAGTAGACTTGAGTTACATTTAGTGTGTAAAAGATTAAATAATAACAGAAGACATATGATTCATTTCATGCACAACAAACAAACAGCAATTGCTTTCATCAGAGCCAGACAGACAGTGTTGTCCACTGCTACCATCTCATTATTCATTACCTGTTCCTCTTTTTGTCTCTCGTGTCAATTTCCGAAGTAACAGTCAGCATCAGCAATCAGCATATAGTCAGTAATTCCAGTCCCACTTCTTTTGAGGGGACTCATCTACGAAGCGACAGTTTCTTGATTCTGCGTAATCCAGCCATCTGCCTTGAGGGGAATGGATAGGGGTAGTTTGGAGGAGGAGGATAGAGGAGCATGCATGAGTTGTGAAATTGTGAACTTCAGGAATGCAGACAGCTGCACCTTCAATAAGGAAATAAGACAAATACAGTGCTGGTGATGGAGTTCTTGTGAGTAGCGTTTTCGTGTGGTAAAAGTTGCAAAACAAAGAAAGACACACAGGAATAAAAGTGAATAAGGATAAAAAAAGAAGAAGTTAGTATTTCAGACCTAGGTGTCGGGGAAATAGAGCTCGTCCTCAAACTTTGTGACTTGCAACGAGAGTAGGTCATCTAACAGAGAAGAACTTCCATCACCTAAGTCGGTGTCCTCCTCTTCTTCCTGCGTGGATTCAAGTGTTTTGTAATCTGGTGGTATGAAGTGCTGATTCATCTTGATCATTGGTAACCTTTCCACATTTTTGGGTGCGAGGCGGGTCCTTTTTGAAGTTACAATGGCACCAGCAGCACTGAAAACACTTTCAGAAGACACACTTGCGAGTGGGAAAGACAAGTAATTTAGAGCCAGCTTGGTGATCAGTGGCCATTGACCTGGAGAACCTGACCTTACGGGCCAGGCGGCGCAGGGCACACCTAAGATCTCCGGGTTCACCTGCTTTGGCAGACAGAGACACGTGACACTCTGTTAGGCGTAGAAAAGCAGATTTATTAGCTGGTGCTAAGCACAGTGGTCCTGTAAGTACATCATCTTGTATGTTATCAGGAGACTGCCACTTCATTCTGTGGCGCACAGACTATTATAGTGCTCAAGTTTACAATGCCAACTCCCAAAACATACAAAACTAACAAATAGGAATAGTTTGAAAACAAGGTATTGAATGTCTAAAACACACCCTCCTTTCAGACCCTGTGTGCTCTCCTTCCCTCAGGTTAATCAACACTAGTGCCCGTAATTTAATTTGCAGGTGGTAGAACATGTTGAATATTTCAAGGGACAGTCTATGTAACAAGAGAACACATGAAGAGAATAGCGAAGGCCAGTTAAACATGATAAAGTCAAGAAGAATGGTGGGACCCAAACAGTGGAGTAAGACATGGATTAATCAGTCTAGACATGGATTTACGAAACTCGGGAGACCCTGACATCGGTTTCATAAACATAGGCCGAAGTTACTCTTTAACTGGAAAGACTCGTAGCAGCTGCAAGAGCAAAAACATCGCGTTCACCACGTCCGCCGTTCTGCCTGAGTGAGGCAACACAAAATGGCGGCTAAGCTCAAAATGGCGCCCAGATACGAAGCGAAGTCGAAAACCACGTAACCTCAGACCCTCCTTTTGCCATACTTAGGCAAAGCACAAAAAGACTCATGTTAGTCTGAGTCGATATCGATGGTCATGAGGTCATTGAGGTGTTGCTGCAACATCATTCTAATGTTCCCTGTTTCCTGTGTAACTGGCTTAGAAATACACACAGTAACACAAAGTCCGCAAATAGCTGGACCGCACTGTAAACAAAGATAACAAGAAAAGATGATCGCTAGAATCGCTCCAAGGAAAGGTAACACTTTCCATCCCCATGTGGACAGTAGTCCCCAAAACCATCCCATCACAGACCAATCTCCAGTGTCCTGATGAATGGACTCTGAGATGACATGTAGCTTAGAAATGGCTTGGTATACCGTAGGGGCATTATCTGGAACATAAACGCAGCAACTGAACCCAATCAATTTACAGACTGTGCCTCTATCAGCCAAGACAATGTCTAGAACCATTCGGTTCTGCAAAGTCATAAGGCGATTCGCCTGAAGTTCAGCTGTCAAATTATTCAATGCTCCAGAAGTTACATTTATGGTAGCATCGACCACACGAACCAGACGTCTGATGTTTCTACTATTTGCCATTGGACCCCATAAAGGAAGAAATCCTTTCAGGAAATCTCCTCCCTCTTGTCCGGCTGTGTCTTCCGCATCAATAACCCCTCTACCCAATCTCTTTCTATGATGATCTGCAGGAGCAGTATATGTCGGAGGGAGAAGGAAAGCTATATAACATGTTCCCGAGAAATGTGTGGGAAGCCATGCATAAGCTTTATCATGACAAATGAAGTATGTGCCTTGTGATGGAACTAACGATGAAGGAGTCAAGGGTGTATAGACGTATATGTGAGAACAATTACTCCTTTCTTGCTTAACTTTGGTATTCTGGCCATTTATTTGTAAACACAAATTACCTCTCTGGGGTAAAACCCAAATTGGTGCAAACTTCTTCGGATTGATCTTATCAGTGAGGCTAGTGACATACCGGGTCACGTTCCATCCTTCATATATTCTCTTTTCATCTTTGGGGATCTTGATATTATCAGCTATTTTTGCCATGGTCACTATCCCCTTGATCAAAGAACTATGACTGAAATCCACTCCACCATTATAGGACCCACCAGGAGGATATCGGAGTAGGTTCTGGTATCCATTAGAAAACATAGCCAGATAAGCCCAAGCAGAACCTTCATACGTAAATGGAAGAACTAAATACGGCATCCCTCTCTCTGTGTTGTGTGGTATGAGCCCACAAACCCAACAATCAGTAGTATTCACTACCAATTGATGTTGATGTAACAGTTGGATAAATGAATTGTTAAAATACTCCATTCTTCTCATCTGCTCATGATCTGGGAGTGCATAAAATTTATGTGGAGAAACATTAGTAGAGAAAATCAAAGAAGTAGAAGTAGGGACAGGTGTTGGCTGCATACTGTGTACGATCCATCCTACTAATGCTAATAAACTGCATAAACATACTGAAATACATAATGCTACGCCACAACAACTGAATAATAATTTCTTATAATGATTTCTTTTCATAATTTTGACATCATTCTCTTTTCCTGCGCTATCCATTACTCTAAAGGCGTTGCTCACGATAATCTTCCTTGATCACTTAGCTGTGGTTGTTAGCCGTCCTACGACACTGCAAGTCATGTTGACCTAGTCACTATTCAGGTCACAGACTAAGACTCCTACCGTGACCCTGCAACTTGATGGATAGTGGAAAAGGAATCTTTCACTTTTTAAAGCAAAACAAAAATCATAAGGTACAAAGTTTAATTGTTCTTAGGCAACCTTTCTCTCAGGTTGTATCATGTCTTGCCAGGTATCCTTTACTCCTTGAATAAAGTCTCTGGATCCGATGTGTTTAGTCGTAAGAGGAGAGGTACAGCTTCCTGCAAAATGTTGTCGTCCTCTTTCTCGGAACTAGTCCAGTCCAGGTGTGCACTGCTGAATGGTACGAACCTAGGTACCTTTTCACATTCACTGTCCTCAATGTCTTCTCGGACCCACTGGTCGTAAGGTAAAGGCAATGGTACCCGCTTACAATGCACGCCATGGATCCAGTTTCGTTTTCTGATGACCTTTACTGCTGTACAGGTGGTGAGTAGGACTTGTCTCGGCGGCCCCCAACGAGGTTCCAGATTTTTCTTCCTCTGGAAGTTTTTCAGACACACCCAGTCGCCGGGTTGGATAGTATATCCTGGATCTGAGGAGGCCTCCGGCAAAGCTTTTTGGACCTGTTGACGAATAACACGTAATTTAGTGGTGAGGTCGTGCAAATAACCAACCAACAATGGATATGGAATGTCTGAGTACTTTTTGGGGCGAGGGACTCCGGAAAACATTAGCAGGGTGCCCAAAAACAATCTCATATGGGCTAAGCCCCAAACGAGAATGGACAGTCGTTCTTGTTGAGAGAAGAGCTAAGGGCAAGGCATCAGACCAGGAAAGGCCTGTACTAGTCTGAATCTTTGCTAACTTAAGTTTGAGAGTGCCATTGTAACACTCCACCAAACCTGCTGACTGAGGATGGTTTGCCGCATGAAATTTCTGTCTAACACCAAGACCCACACACACTTTCTGCATAATCTGACCTACAAATTCACTCCCATTGTCACTCCAGACAATGCGCGGCAAACCGAACCTCGGGAAAAACTCTTTCAGAAGGACTTTGGCAGTAGACAATGCAGTATTGTCCTTTAGGGGGTAGGCCTCTGTCCATCTGGAAAAGGCGCAAACCACCACCAGGACATACTTGAGGTTATTGAAACGCGCCATATGGATGTAGGCTATTTGTAATACCTCAAAAGGATATGTAGGGGGAGCAAAGTGACCTGCTGGAGTTGGAGTTCCCTTTCCTGGATTATGCATCAAGCAAACAATGCAATGCTTCACTACATTTTCTGCACATTTAGGAATATTTTCATTTTGCCATACTGGGGCTAGGAGTTTACATTTACCCCTTGCATTAATATGGGCTGGCCCATGAGCCATAGTGACCACAGGTAATACATATGCATCCGGTAACAACCATCGTTGATGCTCTGACAATTCCGTCCAACATCCCATCGTATCCAACATTCCCGTACTCTTTTTCCACTTACTCAATTCTTTTTCAGTTGCTTCTTTCTGAATCATTTTCACGCTTTCTACTGTATCTTCACACATACCAGCCTCTGGGACCCAATTTGCCGGTCCTGCAATGTACATTCGACTCTCAACATTCTGTGCCGTTTCTTTCGCTATTTCATCCGCAAATGCATTTCCCCGACCCACATCATCAGTAATCTTTTGATGCGCACTACACTTCACAATCGCTATTTGAGTGGGCAAGGTAAGTGATTCAAGAAGGTCAGTCACCAACTGACCATGCTGTATTTTAGTGCCGTGGGAGGTAAAGAATCCTCTTTCTCTCCACAAACGGCCAAAACTATGGGCAACGGCAAACGCATATTGACTATCTGTGTCACCCTTTTTCCTTTCGCCAACACACATACTCTCATCAACGCAATCAACTCTGCAGCTTGCGCTGAATTCTGTGAAATGCGTGCAGTTTCCACTATCGTATGTAAAAGCTTGAAACAAGACCCATCTACCCACAGGATCCCATCCGGATCCGTAAGTGGTGTATCTTTCAAATCAACTCGACCTTAAGTTTCTTCTTCCGTACGAAGAAAACAATCATGCTGATCTTGTACATTTTTCTCATCCAAATAGGGAACAATGTTGCTGGATTCAGAACATTACATCTCCTGATATGTATATGACTTGCTAAAAGCGTCAACTCATATCCAGACAAACGGGCACTCGTTAAGTGCTGGGTTTTCGCCCTGTTTAAAAGAGTATCTACTGCGTGTGGCACCATAACGTTAAGAGTATGATCCAACACCAATCCAGCAGATTGACGAATAGAAATCGCTGCTGCCGCTGTTGCTCTAAGACAACTAGGTAATGCTTTTGCAACTGGATCTAACGTAGCCGAGAAATAGGCGCATGGCCTTTGTTTCCCTCCAAATTGCTGTGTCAGAAATGATAATGCACAACCTTCCTTCTCATGAACATAAAGTGTAAAAGGATTACTGTAATCTGGAGTAGCCAACACAGGAGCCGAACACAAAGCAGTATGTAAATCAGAAAAACTCTTCTGACATTCATCAGTCCAAGGAAAAGGTTGGGGCGTATCTTTCAGAGTGAGTGCCAACAAAGGTTTCGCTAGTAAAGAAAAGTTCGGAATCCACTGTCTACAATAAGAGGTAATGCCTAAGAAAGCACGTACCTCTCTTTGTGTGGATGGTACAGACATTTGCGCAATTGCTTGAATATGTTCTGGGGTCAATCGCCTTCCCTTCTTCGACAAGAGATAACCTAAATAGGTAACCTCTTGTCGGCAATATTGTAACTTAGAAAGCAACACTTTGTGATGTAGATCCGACAAATGTCCCAGAAGTAACACAGTCACATTTTTACAGACATCTTCCGAATCAGCACCACTAATAAATCATCCACATATTGGATAAGTGTAGCACCAGATGGCAAAGAAAAGGTTTCAAGCTGAGACTTCAAGGCTTGACTATAGATGGAGGGACTCTCACAATAGCCTTGAGGTGCATGCTTAAATCGAAAACTTCGGCCTCGAAGAGAGAAACCAAAGAGATCCCTACTCTCCTCAGCAATGGGAATGCTAAAGAAAGCATTTTTGAGATCAAGGACCGAAAACCAAACTGCCGAAGCAGGAATCATAGTAAGCAAAGCAGTAATATCTGGGACAACAGGAAACTGAGGAACAACAATTTTGTTGACCTCTCGGAGGTCTATCACAAAATGATACACAGGTGGCTGAGAAGGATCAGTACGCTTTAGAACAGGCAGAACAGGACTGTTACAAACATTTCCTCTGGTCTCCTCAACCACACCCTTCTGAACCAAGTCATAAACGATAGCCAACAGCGCTCTCTCACCATCGTTAGAGATTTTATATTGTGGAACGCATGGTAGCTTAACATCAGGCTTCACAGTAATCACATAAGGTGGAATTTGAAGCAAACCAACGTCATTCGGACCCGTAGCCCAAAGCGTAGCAGGAAGCGAACGTAGTTCGAGTGGCAGTTCGTCTTTAGATACCTACATCGGAGAAGTCAACTTAGCACCCAAAGTAAGATGTACACCAGATGGTGAACAATACAGTGTGGCATGCAGACGTTTCAATAAATCCAAACCCAATAAATTCTCTCCGCAACCCGTCGTCAAAAGAAGTGGAGCTTCTAAATCATACGGACCAATGGAAAGAGGCAAAGGACAAGAAACAAGGTTGTGAACTGGGGCGCCAGAGAATCCTACAGAAACATTTGTTAAGCCAGACAAAGGTGCCCCAGGGAGTTTAGAATGCATAATAGAACTTCTCATTGCACCAGTATCCAAAAGAAATGGCTCTGTAACACCCAATGCTACAACATTAACATAAGGTCCATCCTGATCTACTGGAACTGATACGACTACCTTACTCTGTCTATGGCTGTCCTTGCAAGTGAGGAAATCATCATTCTCACCATCTGCGCAATAATTATCAGTGTAATACTGTGCAGACTGAGAATTCTGCTGGTCAAAATAATTTGCAGAGTCCTGAGGGGGAGAGGGATGTCGTTCCTGAGACGATGCACCACGCCCTCTACCTATGGACACCGACCGAGAATCTCCACGGCCTCGTGACTGTGATCCGCCATAACGCTGCAACAGAATCAGACAACTAATCCTAAAATGGCCTTCCTCTTTACAGTAGGCACATTGATTAGGACCCAACGGAAATCGCGGAGCTGGAAGTTCAGGTTTTTGCAACAGCTTCTGAAACTGTGGGGGCTGTTGAAATTGGGACTGAGCAGAATGAGGAGGATAAGCCTGTTGCAGAAGGACCTTCGTCTTTAATTCTTTAGTTTTCTTCTCCGCTTTCTCCTGATCTTCCTTATCCCTATTCTCGTAATATTGAGCAGTGGCTAATATCTGGGTAGTTGATGAAACAGCCCATGCACTTTCAGATTGTTTCAATTTATACGATAGTTCCGGAAGTAGATTGAAAACAAACTTATCTACAAATAATCGCTGTCCACCTTCAGTACTCATATCTTGACCACTATGGTCGATGAAAGTCTCTTCAAAACGAGTGAAGAAATCAGAGACACTTTCATCTATTTTTTGTTTGCCCGCTGCTAACTTATCCCAGTTAACGCGTACAGCAGGCATCATCGTTTTCATAAGATCTATTATTTTACCGGGCAAATCCGTAATCAGATCATCAGGTTTGGCACCACCTACGTGTGCTGTATCTGCGGCCACAATAGCAGCCCAATTACCACCTAAAGCTTGATCATGATCTTGTCTACGAATTTTAGCCCATAAAGCTTGTGGGACTACAGTTCCCATAAGTAAATCAATATCTGCCAAATTCATAACACATGCGTTAACAGTCTGAGACAATTCTTTATAATACCCAGCAGGATTCTTACGAGGGTCCGGTAAGGACTGCTTAAGTGCCAACACTTCTGATTTTTTCCAAGGATCATGTATCCATATGCGCTGAAAATGAGCAAGAACAGGCGGCTGAGCATTTGGGTCTGCCGCTTTCCATATTGGAGGAACTTCTCGCATGGCATATTGTGCCGTTTTACGTAAGATCAGGCTCGAGAGAAGTTTGAGAGAAAAAGGAAGATTGGAATGTAACAAGCTTCTGAACAGCAGATTTTACATCAGGACCCACAATAAATCCCTTATCAAATTGATCCCGTATTTCAAATAAATCCTGAGGAGGTGAATTTAAATCTGCATCTTCCCACCCTTTAATAATAAGGATGTTTCACATAATATTAAAGACATACCTCTGCGTAGGCGCATTCCATTGCAAAAAGGTGTCTAAAATATCACGCACACTATACTGTAAACTACTTGTGATCCAATTACGAGCAAGAGAATCTAACTTAGTCCGTTCTTCCAAATCTGGAATCTGACTACGAGATTGTCTTCAAGATGAGGCAGGAGAAAAGAAAAGAGATCCAAGAAAAGGTGACAAAAGACCAGAAACAGTTTCAACTAAACGATGTCGAGCTGTAGAGGAATCTGACAATAAAACAGGAGACAAAGTATTCTGTACAGCAGGAGAAGAACCAGGAGTAACAGAGGGTAAAGGAAACTGAGACACAGGAATTTGGGGTACAGGAGTCGGTGGCAAAGGGGGTGGAGGTGGAATCACAGGAAGAGGCAACTGTGCAGGAACCAGAACAGCTGGATTAACAACAGGTTGTAATGGAAGTGCATTAGCGCCTAACACATAAGTTGGAGGTAACGTTAAGAGATGAGACACAAAATAATCTTCATCAGGACCCTTACTCTTTGAAGCAGGTGGTAGTACGGGATAGCATCTATCTATTGCATACGATGCTGTCTCTCCGAAACCTCAACCATTTGATCAGCCTCGTCATTTTTAAACTGTTGGGCTGCCTGTAAAATCGTCATATCCTGTTCTTTCTTATCTTTCTTCATTTGCTTAATTTCTTTCTGTTTGGATTCTTTACACCAGAGGCGGAAAGAGTCAAACATTGCCGGCCGGGCTTTTCTCTTAAATAGAATCGTTTCCAAATTATCTAATATAGCAGGCTCAAAGGTACCATTTTGTGGCCACCGTAAAACACCATCCTTTTTAGTGTATCGAATCCATGTTTCATTAAAAATAATAGGACCTAAACCATGTTTTGAATAGAGCTCATAAGTGGGAGTTCCAACCGGAGGAATCGGACAAGAATCCTCTAGCCGGGAATCCCTACTACAACCAAAACAACAAAATTTCCTAAACTTACTAAATCCAGGCATTTCGTAACGAACTGGACTACTTACAAACTTCAAGGGATTTCAGACAATATAGTCACAGCACAAATGTACTTACCCCTTGGCTTCAGTTAGTTCACTAATCGAATAACAAAAACCAAAACAAAGAGTGGGCGCTACCCACAAATACTTAACTAAATGTTTTCTCACGCCAACAGATGTCCGTCTAACGTCTCGCGATACTAATCGTCACCAGGGGTTAAAGCAGGGCGATAGTCAGGGCAGCAGTCGTCAGCAGCCGTCGGGAAGGAGTAGCCACGCCTCAAAAGACCTTCGGTCCACTTCGACATACAGGGGTCTCTCATGTGGCTCGCGAAATCCTCCGGAATTTTCTTTTTCCAAACCAATACATCAATGGGTTGTGATCAATGTAGACCTCTGTTGGGTCATCCAGATAGGCCTGCACCATCCACTCAAGGTCATCCAGGGGTGCTCCAATTTGCGTACCATCTGTGGCCTTTGCATCAACACTGGAACGAGCAAACCCTTGATGAGTTATCCAATCTGCTTCCGACAATATTGTGGCTGGGCCTGGTGCAGGTGAGGAGGATTATGATGATACGGTTGCTGCTGTCGGTAACGGCTCTGAGGGAAAGTGACTGCCTTCGGCCACAGAAGTGGACTTTGATGCCTTATGTCCTGCTGATTCAGTAGTACTTGTGGCGGTTCCTTCAATTTCCTGCTGCTCTTTTTCGAGCAGAGTGGCTGACAGAGCTAGCCAATGTTTGTACTTTGAAACATCTGCTTCTTTAAAATGAATGAATGTATTGCTGGCCAGTGCCTTTTTGTACCGTGGATCCAGAATAGTGGCACAAATGTAATGTTGATCACAATGTATTTTATTAAGCCTTGCATTGTCAAGTAGGCGGGTTAATAAGCTTTCCGCCAACTGATATGCGTCTTGCTTGTCAGTATCATCTTTGAACGTTGAAGACACCGCCTTCAGTTGGTGCTCTAGCATGTGCAAAAATGGGATAGCTTTGCCCAAAGTACAGTCCTCTCTGCTGACTTCACGCATGAAGACCTCAAAAGGACGAAGCATGTCTGTCAGGCTTTTAACTAGGTCCCATTCCTCCACCTCTAGCCTCATGTCTTTCATAGAAAAACCCAGTACAAAGACATACTCATTGATTACCAAGCACTGCTCAAACAGACGCTCAAGCATGTAGAAGGTTGAGTTCCAACGTGTTGCCACCTCCTTGATGATCCTCTGACTGCCACTCTACGGTCACGTTGGATGATCCTCAGCTGCTTCTAGGCCTTAAAAGAATGGTTGAAATGTGTGCAGATTCTTCGGCAGGTGGTCAGTAACTTGCTGACTTTGTTTTCTTTGTTCAAGAAAACTTGAACAATAATGTTAATGCTGTGCGCCAAACACGGCACTCTGAAATAGCCACCATCATTCATGGCCCTAACTATATTACTGCCATTATCCGTGGTAACATAACCAATCATGCGCTTTCTTGGATGCAGCCATTCAAAGACCTTACTGTTAAACACCTTCAAAATGTTTACTGTAGTATGAGATTTCTCCATGGCAAAAATGGCTACTGTTGCATGTTTCCGAGTGGCTTGAAAAATGGTGTCACAGTCAAGACCTGCAGATAGATTCTCTTTAACCCCTGCAAAAGAGACCCAGTGTGCAGTGATGCACATGTAATCAGGGGGTTGGCAACTGGTCCACATGTCTGTTGTCAGGTGGATAGTGTGAACAGCACTCTTCTGCAAAGCTGCCCCAATCACCTCCAGAACATCTTGATGTAGTGCTGGAACCGTAACTCTGGCAAAATTGACCTGCTAGGAACCTTCCATTTAGGGCAGACTGTTGCCACAAATTCTTGAAAACCCACCCCTTGCACAAAAGAAAAAGGGAGAAGGTCCAGCGCTAACATTTTAGCCAGCATTGCATTATAAAGACGTGCCGTTGGGTGGTTGCGTTCAAATGGCGCCTCCAACCAAAACATGCTTTTGATGGTGGTAGGACCGTTTTCATATGTGATGAGGAGGATCCAGACCTCTTCAACCTAGTTAGGCTCATTGATGTACTTTTTCGCCTTGGTGTCTCTACCAGACTACTGTGCCTCCTTGATATTGTTGGGGTAGAGGAGGGGGTTGGCGCTACCACTGCAGTGCTGCTCCCAGGGGTACTGTGTGTACCAGAAAAAATGTCTCTCGGTTGTTCACCTCCCACCTGCACGATCAGCTCCTCTTCGTCATCAGATGCAATATCAATGTCTACATTTGGATTTGTACTTTTGGCTTTCTGGATTGTACTTAGGTGTGCCTCCCACTGGATAATATGGTGTTTTTTGAGATGACCTCTCTGGCCTCCGGTACCATAGTTGGTACCAAGCTTACCCCGACTAACTACTTGTTTACAAATCAAACAAATGACTAGGTTTTCTGCCTTTTTGCGAATACTAAAGAAGTCCCAAACTGGAGACTGGAGATTTCTGGTGGTGGTGAAGGTGCTACTTTCATTGCCAGATGAAGTGGAGGATGGGCGTGGCGGAATTTGACTCTGTTGTGCACTTACAGCACCACGACTTGAGGTAATGGAGGTCGAGCTGCATGGAGGTCCCTGCCGGCCCTTCTGACGAGAAAATATGGAAGCTGTAGGTCGTGTTGGTGTAGTAGTTACCTGCGTTGGTGGTGGTACCAGTGCCACGCTGCCCACATCATGCACAGCAGCTTTTCGGGATAGGGTAAAAATGTTTGTCTGCTGCATGCCCGCTGGGGCTGGAGTGATGACTGTGATGACTGGGTTGTCATCGTCAGACTGTTCATCAGCAGCAGAATACACCACTTCTACTTCTTGTTCGTCGTCATCATCCATAAGTGAAAGCCTTGCGGAAACCTTCTTTTTAGCTACCTTTGTTGGCTCATGGCGTGCCTCCCTCTCAGACTGCATTGGTGGGTTCCAATCAACTTCTAGATCGTCAGAAGGAAGGGGGCTTGAAGAGGAACTTGTACTAGCCCTCCTTGACCTTTTGCTTGCTGAGGATCTGGAAGACAATGGATCATCAGGAGGAGTGGCTTGCTCGGATGATACCTCCGCTTGAATCTCAATTTCCTGATGTACCCCTACTTCTGGAGGAACAAGCATTGTGGGAAGTTGTGCCTCTCCATGCGCCTCTACTTGCGCCTCTCCATGCGCCTCTACTTGCGCCTCTATTTGCGCCACTACTTGCACCACTCCTTGCGCCACTCCTTGCGCCACTCCTTTCGCCTCTACTTGCGCCACTCCTTGCACCTCTACTTGAGCCACTCCTTGCGCCACTCCTTGCACCTCTCCTTGCACCTCTCCTTGTTGCACCTGTGGTTGTCGTTGCGGCTGTAGTTGAACACTCGTCAGCTGACTTACACCCTGCGTTGATTGGATGCTACTTTGCGATGAGTCAACGTCAACATCACTGGTCGATGGTGAAAGAGCAATTAAAGAGGCTGACACCGCTGCTGCAGGCATAGTTTTTTTCCCCAAAAAAGGGCCTGTCGGCACACCAGTCCCCTTGGTAAGTGGCACCACTTGCTTCTTCTGCTCCTTCTTACTGGCAGTGGCACTGGCAACTTTCTTGGTAGAGGAGCTACGGCCACCTTTCTTTGGGCCCATCTTCTTCAGATGTCAGAACAGCAGGATGCTGTTGCACGAGTTACAGAGTTGTCTGTGGCCCCCACAGGTGACGTTATGTGACGTTGTGCACACACTGCAGCAGGACTTCTTCCTGGCACTTCAGCAAGTGATGATGATGAGGATAATTTTGTCAGTCTTTGTGCACCTAAAGCAAAGGAAGCCAGAGGAACATAGTTAAATAAATGTTGCATATGTCATGCTTCAATTAATATTTGCAACTAGGCATTTAATATTATTAACACAACACACCCAAAAACGGAGAGACCCAAAATAAAAATAAAAATTGCAATTCTAATCCAAAATGGATGTTTAAATTAATAGAAGAGAGAGAGACCACACAGAGAGAGTTGTTTCATGCACCACTGACTACCCCTGGGCATAATAGATGAAAGCAATGCAGACTGGATGCAGGCCTATGGTACAAAGCATACTGCCCTGCTTGAAAATGGCCCCTAGACCCTACCCACATGGCCAGGCCCTGCCTGGACCAGGCCTCAAAATGGCCCCCAACCACATGACCAGGCCCCAACAACACCCCAAAAAAATAAGAAAATACACAACAAAAACACCACAATCCAATGCCATCCATGCCCTAAATGATGTTTAAATTCAAGAGACCCCACAGAAAGCCTTGGTCCATGCACCACTCAGTACCCCTGGGCATAATGGATGAAAGCAAGGCAAACTGGGTGCAGGCCTATGGCACAAAGCACACTGCCTGGCTTCAAAATGGCTCCGTGACCCCCACCAAAAAAATATTTTTTTTGCCCTTCGGGGTCCTTCAGGGACCCCCTGAGAAGGCCTAGGGGGTCAGGAAGTCTCTACCCTGCCCTCTTTTCACATTCTCCACTTTTGTTTTTGAGTCACTTCTGCCTCGAGGGTGCGTGCAACGTGTGCGCACCTCGCAATTTTTTTTTTTAATGGTTTTTTGCCATTCAGGATCCTTCAGGGACCCCATGAGAATGCCTAGGGGGTCAGGGAGTCTCTTCCCTGCCTCCTTTTCATGTTTTTAAAAGTATTTACGAAAATTGGTTAAAACGTCATTCATATGCGACGGTCGCGCAACGTGCGTGCGCCCGTGCGTGTGCCCGTGCATGCACCTGTGCGCGCATGTAAAATCCTGTGACTAGAAAACAACACTTTTGCTTGGTTTATACTAGTTTCTTTTCCAGAATCTTCAAAAAACCCCACCCACTTCCCTCACTATCTCTTTCACTTTCCTGGGAGAAGGATCTTTGGGGATTTCTTCCATCTTTTCATCTTCACAAAATGGCAGAGCAACAGCAGCCACAGGATACATCATCTGACTCAGTTGTGGACTTTGTTGAAGAACAGCCACGTGTTAAGAAGAGCAAGGAGTCCTTTATCTGGAGGTGTTTCACCTTTCCAGAGGGGCAGAAGAAAGTTAATGCCCCGAAGGTCACCTGTAATATCTGTGGAAGTGTGCTGTCAAGAGGAAATAGAAACCTTATTCCTTCAGCATACATACAATGATTAGACATGTGAAGAATGTACACCTGAATAACTTCGCTAAAGCTTCAACAAGAGCCCCTGCAGTGAATGCTCCAGCTGCTGTCCCCATCACCTCTACTGCAGGACTATCTCCTTCCTCTTCTAGTTTGGATATCCGGCCACTTTTGGCTAAAGTTCATTTCCGTTGCAACTTTTGCAAAGAAATTCTGTGTTATGGTGAGCAGAGTGTTGAGAATAATAATTCTTTATTTGATTTAAAACAAATCATAAAAGGGTGGACTTACCACCATGCAAGAGATATTTACATCATAAAAACAACACAGAATAAATTTTGAGTCGAGTTGAAAATTAATAACATGCTCTGAAAAAGTAGCAGAAAAAAAAAAAAAGGTCTAAGAAGAGAAAAAAAAGTATAAAAGAATAATGGTTATTCAAACAAGAGGCTCGTTATCATTAACTCGTGCTGCGTAAAAGCAACCATTGGAAAGAAGGGAGGAAGAGTCTGTGGTCTGCCAAAGCCTGACCTATTGTCCAGGAACCTCTTCAGATGGTGCCCTTTTTTTCCAGCTCTATGGCGGCAAGGTTCAAACATTTTAAGGTTTTGCATGATAGTTCTATCCAAGAACCGCTTAGGCATCTTATCACCGCCGCCCTGCAAGTTCTCACCTGGGCTTCTCTTAAGGGAGATCGAAGGAGCGATTTTCTTAGATTTTGGAGTGCCGGGCATATACATATGAGGTGCAGTAAAGACTCTGCACCGTTGCCGCATAGGCGGCAATCGGGAGTTGCCCACTGCCGTTGCCATTTGGGAGTGAGGTCTTTGGACGAGAAGCAGCCCAACCTTAGAAGGCTTAGTTTCCTTTTATAGTGGTCCCTAAAGCATTCTTTCAAATAATCCTGTGGTTTTAGGTGGGTATATGACGGCAAGACGATCCAGGCATGGCTTTTGCCAGCCACTGCTGCTTTGTCCATGAATAGTGATGATTGTTTGACTGCTTTCTTGGTTAGCAGTTTGAAGGCAGAATATGTCATGGGCAGACGCCAAGATTCATCTAGTTTTAATGCCTCCAGCGCTTGCCTCAAGATCTTGTATATTGAGTCTGGCTGCCCGGCCTGTTTTTCAACTTCTAACCAGCAAAGGTGGGCCAGGGATTCCTCTTCTGCCTCCCTCATGCGCCAATAATATTTAATGAGTGCTCCTTGTCTTGCTGGGAGCTGGTTAGTGAGACCGTACTCCAAACGAATTTGGGCTTGCGAGATGTGTCTCGGAATTGAAAAAAGAGTTTTGAACAGCCTAGATTGGGCGAGATTTAACGCTGTAGCGTCCCGGGTTGCCAGTAGTTCAGAACCGTATGTCAATGATGGCAAAAATTTGGCAGTTACGATGTTGAGAATGTGGCCGGTAGAATGACCTTTTAATTGCTTTTGGACTATTTTAAAGGCAAATTGGAGCTGCTTTGCTTTGGTTTCCCCCTGGTCTTGGTGCAGTTTAAACTTTAATCGGTGGTCTAGTAAGATTCCCAGGTATTTATAATGATTTACCTGGATTAGAGGGGTAGAATTAATCCTCCAGACAAAATTATTATTATTTTTTTTTCTCTGGCCGCAGAAGCATATGATGTTGGTTTTTTTAGGTTTATAGTTAGTTGTGCGTTCACAAGGTACTGCGACAGTTTTGAGATCGAACGTTGTAAACCGATGGGGGTTTTTGAAAGGAGAACAATGTCGTCAGCGTATTGGAGACTTGTTATAGGCGAGTGGGCCAATTTTGGTGGATCTCCCGGGATGGTGCTTATGACAATTTCTAGGTCCGCAGTGTAGATATTAAAGAGGCTTGGGGCCAGAACACAGCCTTGCTTTAAACTGTTAGTTGTGTGGAATTTCCTGGTCAGGCGTCGACCGTCTCCTTTTTTCACTTGGACCCAAGTATCTGTGTAGAGCTCAGTAATTGCTCCTAGCAACTTTGGCGGCACGCCCCAGGCTTTCATTTTTGCCCAAAGACTTGATCTAGGCACTTTATCGAAAGCCGCTTTTAGGTCCAGAAAACAAGTATACAGCGGGGTGGAGTTATGGATAGCTTTGTTAACAAGGAGGGTTAACGCGGATAGATTGGTCAAGGTGCCCAGGCCTGGCCGAAAGCCTGTTTGTGTCCGGGGAATGATCCCAGTACTGCTCACCCAGGATTCCAGTTCTACCAACAAGTTGGAAGCATAGATCTTAGCCTCCACATCAATTAAGGCAATAAGCCTATAGTTGTTGGGGTCTGACCTGGGCCCAGATTTGTAGATTGGATGCAGAATACTGCCTCTCCATGATTCGGGGATGTTCCCGGTCTGTAGGCTCTGACCAAACAAAGGTGTTAGTTGACTGGCCCAAAACGATGGGTCTTTCTTAAATAAGGCGTTGGGAAGTCCGTTTGGACCGGGCGCTCCATCTGCTCTCAATGATTTTATGGTGTTTGAGACCTGCTTTAATGAGAACAATTCAGTGTCTCCTGTAGCCTTTAGTATCTGTGAATTCCCAGTGAATTTTGGAACTGGCATTATACTCGGGCTGGACCGAGAAAGCTCCACAAGATGCTCGATGTTATTGTCCTTACATGACTTGTACGAGGAGTTATATAATTGGTCGATGTGACTACTCCAGAGATTGTCAGTCATGTCTGAGTTAAACTGGCGTTGTTTGCCATTTAGCATGAAGTTTATTTTTGCCCAAAAATCTTTCGAGTTCTGCAATTTACTTGCGTGAAGTATGGAACATGCTAGTTTTTCCCTGTGCATTCGCTTTGCCAAATTGGTCTCTCTTTTTAGTTCTTTTTTTAGAGATTCGATTGTGTTCAGCACGGGTTGTGAGAGCTGGGGATCTTTTTTGCGTTCGGCCCGGAGGAAAGCATTTATTTGCCTTTTTAGTTGACGCAGTTTCGGTGTGTACCATTCCCCACCTCCCTTTCTTATGGGTTTGCCTCCTCTGTTGTTAGATTGGTGTTTTTTATTGATCTCTGTTACAAAGTTTTCCCACGTTTTGACTGTGTCGCTCGATGTTTCTGATAGTAGGAACAGATCGTGGCATGATGCCATTAAGGTAGAGAGATTTCCTTCGTTCCAGTTTAACCGTTTTAAATTGAAAATTTGTGTGTGCAAGGTCAATGACGCCGCCTTATCTGAAATATACGAAAATTGGTTAAAACGTCATTCATATGCGACGGTCGCGCAACGTGCGTGCGCCCGTGCGTGGGCCCGTGCGTGCACCTGTGCGCGCATGTAAAATCCTGTGACTAGAAAACAACACTTTTGCTTGGTTTATACTAGTTTCTTTTCCAGAATCTTCAAAAACCCCCACCCACTTCCCTCACTATCTCTTTCACTTTCCTGGGAGAAGGATCTTTGGGGATTTCTTCCATCTTTTCATCTTCACAAAATGGCAGAGCAACAGCAGCCACAGGATACATCATCTGACTCAGTTGTGGACTTTGTTGAAGAACAGCCACGTGTTAAGAAGAGCAAGGAGTCCTTTATCTGGAGGTGTTTCACCTTTCCAGAGGGGCAGAAGAAAGTTAATGCCCCGAAGGTCACCTGTAATATCTGTGGAAGTGTGCTGTCAAGAGGAAATAGAAACATTATTCCTTCAGCATACATACAATGATTAGACATGTGAAGAATGTACACCTGAATAACTTCGCTAAGGCTTCAACAAGAGCCCCTGCAGTGAATGCTCCAGCTGCTGTCCCCATCACCTCTACTGCAGGACTATCTCCTTCCTCTTCTAGTTTGGATATCCGGCCACTTTTGGCTAAAGTTCATTTCCGTTGCAACTTTTGCAAAGAAATTCTGTGTTATGGTGAGCAGAGTGTCAACATGATTGAGTTGAAGATTAGGCAGCACACATGCTCCCGCACTTAACTTTTTTCATGTATTATTTTTGTTCCTGTTGAACAGTTTTTAGTTACCTGTTTACTTTTTTGTTTAGAAAAAATTCACAAAAAAATATAAAATTGTTAAAAAACTACAAAAACAAAACAAAACAAAAAAGACAAAAAAACAGTTCTTTTCAGAACTAACTTCACTTCTCCAAGAAGAGCTATATCTCTTATATACTGTGTCATACTTTTTTGAATGAATGTGTAGTCTATAAATGAATGACTGAAATGACTGAGTGAAGGAGAGGAAGGGACTGATGGAATGTAAATGTAAAAATGTAAATGTATTTGAGCTTATATAGCGCACAGCTACCCACAAAGGGTTTCCCGGCGCTTGCTTAGGGAACCCGTCCTGGTATTCCCCTGTGAGATAACCCTGGCAGGGTATCCACAAGGTGAAAGCCAGGCATCCCGCCGCGAGGGGCCGTTGTGGAGATTAAGCAAGCTATTGCCCAGAGTCGCAGAGTGTGAACCCGTGAGTTGAGAAGGCACCGGAGCGAGAACTATCGAGTCCGTGGAATTTTTGAGCCCAAGATCCGCCGAGGCGGGGAATTGAACCCTGGTCCAGGGCCGATCTCAGCTTCCGGGTCTGCCGCCTCTAACCCCTGAGCCACACTTCTCCACTAATGAGTGAGGAAAGGGTAGTATGGTGAGTGAGGAAAGGGGAGTCAAAGAGTGACTGAAACAAAGGGACTAAGGGTAGGGGAGTGAGGTAAGGGGAGGGAAAGAGTAAGGGAAGGGCAGTAAGGAAAGGAAAGTGAGGGAGGAAGAGTGAGAAAAGGGGAGCAGGGGACAGAGACAAGGAAGGGGCGTAGAGGGAGAAGTAGAGCAAGGTAAAGGGAGTGGAGGTAAGCGAAGTGGAGTGACTGTGACGGAAGGGGTATGAGGATAAGAAAAGGGGGGTAAGGGAAAGTGAGAGATGGGGAGTGAGGGAGAGAGAAGTGGAGTGAGGGGATGGAGGGAGTTAGAAAAGGGAAGTGATAGAAGGGGAGTAAGTAATGGAGTGAGAAAAGGAGAGTGATGGGGAGTGAGGAAAAGGGTGCGGGAAAGTGAAAGGGTGAGAAATACAGACAGGAGGAAGTGGAGTGGGGGAAGGGGAGTGACAGTGAGTAAAGGGCAGTGACAGTTAGGGAAGGGGTATGAGGGTGAGGGAAGGAGAATGAGGGAGAAGGAAGAAAATTCAGAGAGAGGGAAAGTGAGTGAGAGAAAGAGGAGGAGTGATAGAAAGAGAGAGGAAAGAAGATTAAGGGTAAAGGAGAGAGAGAGTGAGAGAGAGGGAGAGGAAGGAACTGAGAAGTAGTGAGGCAGTTAGAGTGAGTGAGACAGAGGGAGACAGGGAGAGAAACATGGATGAAAAAAAAGTCAGTGAGGGAGTGAACAAAGGGGAGTAAGTGAGATGGAGTGAGGGAGTGATGAAAGAGGAGTAAAGGAAGGAGAGTGAGGGAAGGGGAGTGAGAGAAGCAGAGCGAGGGGGAGTGAGGAAAAGGGAGCGAGAAAGTGAAGGGGTGAGAAATACAGATAGGATGAAGTGCAGAGGGAGAAAGGGAGTGACGGTGAGTGAAGGGCAGTGACAGTTAGGGAAGGAGTATGAGGGTGAGGGAAGATGAATGAGGAAGAAGGAAGAAAATTAAGAGAAAGGGAAAGTGAGTGAGGAAGAGAGGAGGGGTGATAGAAAGAGAGAGGAAAGGAGTCTAAGGGTAAGGAGAGAGAAGGACAGAATGAGAGAGTGAGTGAGACAGAGGGAGACAGGGGAGAAAAATTGATGAAAAATAAGTGAGGGAAGGAATAAACGAAGGGGAGTAAGTGAGATGGAGTGAGGGAGTGAGGAAAGAGGAGTGAAGGAAGGGGAATGAGGGAAGGTGAGTGAGGGAAAAGTACTGAGGGTGAGTTATAGGCAGTAACAGTGAGAGAAAGGGTATGAGAGTGACGAAAGGGGAATGAGAGGGAAGGAAGGAGATTGAGAGAGAGGAAAGGGGACTGAGGGATAAAGTAGGAGTGAAGGAAACAGAAAGAGAAAGACTGGAAGGGTGAGGGAGAGAGAGAGAGAGAGAGAGAGAGTGAGAGAGAAAGAGAGGGAGAGCGAGTGACTGAGAAGGAGTGATTCTTCTCATCTGCTCATGATCTGGGAGTGCATAAAATTTATGTGGAGAAACATTAGTAGAGAAAATCAAAGAAGTAGAAGTAGGGACAGGTGTTGGCTGCATACTGTGTACGATCCATCCTACTAATGCTAATAAACTGCATAAACATACTGAAATACATAATGCTACGCCACAACAACTGAATAATAATTTCTTATAATGATTTCTTTTCATAATTTTGACATCATTCTCTTTTCCTGCGCTATCCATTACTCTAAAGGCGTTGCTCACGATAATCTTCCTTGATCACTTAGCTGTGGTTGTTAGCCGTCCTACGACACTGCAAGTCATGTTGACCTAGTCACTATTCAGGTCACAGACTAAGACTCCTACCGTGACCCTGCAACTTGATGGATAGTGGAAAAGGAATCTTTCACTTTTTAAAGCAAAACAAAAATCATAAGGTACAAAGTTTAATTGTTCTTAGGCAACCTTTCTCTCAGGTTGTATCATGTCTTGCCAGGTATCCTTTACTCCTTGAATAAAGTCTCTGGATCCGATGTGTTTAGTCGTAAGAGGAGAGGTACAGCTTCCTGCAAAATGTTGTCGTCCTCTTTCTCGGAACTAGTCCAGTCCAGGTGTGCACTGCTGAATGGTACGAACCTAGGTACCTTTTCACATTCACTGTCCTCAATGTCTTCTCGGACCCACTGGTCGTAAGGTAAAGGCAATGGTACCCGCTTACAATGCACGCCATGGATCCAGTTTCGTTTTCTGATGACCTTTACTGCTGTACAGGTGGTGAGTAGGACTTGTCTCGGCGGCCCCCAACGAGGTTCCAGATTTTTCTTCCTCTGGAAGTTTTTCAGACACACCCAGTCGCCGGGTTGGATAGTATATCCTGGATCTGAGGAGGCCTCCGGCAAAGCTTTTTGGACCTGTTGACGAATAACACGTAATTTAGTGGTGAGGTCGTGCAAATAACCAACCAACAATGGATATGGAATGTCTGAGTACTTTTTGGGGCGAGGGACTCCGGAAAACATTAGCAGGGTGCCCAAACCAATCTCATATGGGCTAAGCCCCAAACGAGAATGGACAGTCGTTCTTGTTGAGAGAAGAGCTAAGGGCAAGGCATCAGACCAGGAAAGGCCTGTACTAGTCTGAATCTTTGCTAACTTAAGTTTGAGAGTGCCATTGTAACACTCCACCAAACCTGCTGACTGAGGATGGTTTGCCGCATGAAATTTCTGTCTAACACCAAGACCCACACACACTTTCTGCATAATCTGACCTACAAATTCACTCCCATTGTCACTCCAGACAATGCGCGGCAAACCGAACCTCGGGAAAAACTCTTTCAGAAGGACTTTGGCAGTAGACAATGCAGTATTGTCCTTTAGGGGGTAGGCCTCTGTCCATCTGGAAAAGGCGCAAACCACCACCAGGACATACTTGAGGTTATTGAAACGCGCCATATGGATGTAGGCTATTTGTAATACCTCAAAAGGATATGTAGGGGGAGCAAAGTGACCTGCTGGAGTTGGAGTTCCCTTTCCTGGATTATGCATCAAGCAAACAATGCAATGCTTCACTACATTTTCTGCACATTTAGGAATATTTTCATTTTGCCATACTGGGGCTAGGAGTTTACATTTACCCCTTGCATTAATATGGGCTGGCCCATGAGCCATAGTGACCACAGGTAATACATATGCATCCGGTAACAACCATCGTTGATGCTCTGACAATTCCGTCCAACATCCCATCGTATCCAACATTCCCGTACTCTTTTTCCACTTACTCAATTCTTTTTCAGTTGCTTCTTTCTGAATCATTTTCACGCTTTCTACTGTATCTTCACACATACCAGCCTCTGGGACCCAATTTGCCGGTCCTGC
This sequence comes from Lissotriton vulgaris, assembly GCF_964263255.1. Taxonomy (NCBI): domain Eukaryota; kingdom Metazoa; phylum Chordata; class Amphibia; order Caudata; family Salamandridae; genus Lissotriton; species Lissotriton vulgaris. The sequence continues at coordinate 772,583,288 of NC_141694.1, forward strand.
AATGTACATTCGACTCTCAACATTCTGTGCCGTTTCTTTCGCTATTTCATCCGCAAATGCATTTCCCCGACCCACATCATCAGTAATCTTTTGATGCGCACTACACTTCACAATCGCTATTTGAGTGGGCAAGGTAAGTGATTCAAGAAGGTCAGTCACCAACTGACCATGCTGTATTTTAGTGCCGTGGGAGGTAAAGAATCCTCTTTCTCTCCACAAACGGCCAAAACTATGGGCAACGGCAAACGCATATTGACTATCTGTGTCACCCTTTTTCCTTTCGCCAACACACATACTCTCATCAACGCAATCAACTCTGCAGCTTGCGCTGAATTCTGTGAAATGCGTGCAGTTTCCACTATCGTATGTAAAAGCTTGAAACAAGACCCATCTACCCACAGGATCCCATCCGGATCCGTAAGTGGTGTATCTTTCAAATCAACTCGACCTTAAGTTTCTTCTTCCGTACGAAGAAAACAATCATGCTGATCTTGTACATTTTTCTCATCCAAATAGGGAACAATGTTGCTGGATTCAGAACATTACATCTCCTGATATGTATATGACTTGCTAAAAGCGTCAACTCATATCCAGACAAACGGGCACTCGTTAAGTGCTGGGTTTTCGCCCTGTTTAAAAGAGTATCTACTGCGTGTGGCACCATAACGTTAAGAGTATGATCCAACACCAATCCAGCAGATTGACGAATAGAAATCGCTGCTGCCGCTGTTGCTCTAAGACAACTAGGTAATGCTTTTGCAACTGGATCTAACGTAGCCGAGAAATAGGCGCATGGCCTTTGTTTCCCTCCAAATTGCTGTGTCAGAAATGATAATGCACAACCTTCCTTCTCATGAACATAAAGTGTAAAAGGATTACTGTAATCTGGAGTAGCCAACACAGGAGCCGAACACAAAGCAGTATGTAAATCAGAAAAACTCTTCTGACATTCATCAGTCCAAGGAAAAGGTTGGGGCGTATCTTTCAGAGTGAGTGCCAACAAAGGTTTCGCTAGTAAAGAAAAGTTCGGAATCCACTGTCTACAATAAGAGGTAATGCCTAAGAAAGCACGTACCTCTCTTTGTGTGGATGGTACAGACATTTGCGCAATTGCTTGAATATGTTCTGGGGTCAATCGCCTTCCCTTCTTCGACAAGAGATAACCTAAATAGGTAACCTCTTGTCGGCAATATTGTAACTTAGAAAGCAACACTTTGTGATGTAGATCCGACAAATGTCCCAGAAGTAACACAGTCACATTTTTACAGACATCTTCCGAATCAGCACCACTAATAAATCATCCACATATTGGATAAGTGTAGCACCAGATGGCAAAGAAAAGGTTTCAAGCTGAGACTTCAAGGCTTGACTATAGATGGAGGGACTCTCACAATAGCCTTGAGGTGCATGCTTAAATCGAAAACTTCGGCCTCGAAGAGAGAAACCAAAGAGATCCCTACTCTCCTCAGCAATGGGAATGCTAAAGAAAGCATTTTTGAGATCAAGGACCGAAAACCAAACTGCCGAAGCAGGAATCATAGTAAGCAAAGCAGTAATATCTGGGACAACAGGAAACTGAGGAACAACAATTTTGTTGACCTCTCGGAGGTCTATCACAAAATGATACACAGGTGGCTGAGAAGGATCAGTACGCTTTAGAACAGGCAGAACAGGACTGTTACAAACATTTCCTCTGGTCTCCTCAACCACACCCTTCTGAACCAAGTCATAAACGATAGCCAACAGCGCTCTCTCACCATCGTTAGAGATTTTATATTGTGGAACGCATGGTAGCTTAACATCAGGCTTCACAGTAATCACATAAGGTGGAATTTGAAGCAAACCAACGTCATTCGGACCCGTAGCCCAAAGCGTAGCAGGAAGCGAACGTAGTTCGAGTGGCAGTTCGTCTTTAGATACCTACATCGGAGAAGTCAACTTAGCACCCAAAGTAAGATGTACACCAGATGGTGAACAATACAGTGTGGCATGCAGACGTTTCAATAAATCCAAACCCAATAAATTCTCTCCGCAACCCGTCGTCAAAAGAAGTGGAGCTTCTAAATCATACGGACCAATGGAAAGAGGCAAAGGACAAGAAACAAGGTTGTGAACTGGGGCGCCAGAGAATCCTACAGAAACATTTGTTAAGCCAGACAAAGGTGCCCCAGGGAGTTTAGAATGCATAATAGAACTTCTCATTGCACCAGTATCCAAAAGAAATGGCTCTGTAACACCCAATGCTACAACATTAACATAAGGTCCATCCTGATCTACTGGAACTGATACGACTACCTTACTCTGTCTATGGCTGTCCTTGCAAGTGAGGAAATCATCATTCTCACCATCTGCGCAATAATTATCAGTGTAATACTGTGCAGACTGAGAATTCTGCTGGTCAAAATAATTTGCAGAGTCCTGAGGGGGAGAGGGATGTCGTTCCTGAGACGATGCACCACGCCCTCTACCTATGGACACCGACCGAGAATCTCCACGGCCTCGTGACTGTGATCCGCCATAACGCTGCAACAGAATCAGACAACTAATCCTAAAATGGCCTTCCTCTTTACAGTAGGCACATTGATTAGGACCCAACGGAAATCGCGGAGCTGGAAGTTCAGGTTTTTGCAACAGCTTCTGAAACTGTGGGGGCTGTTGAAATTGGGACTGAGCAGAATGAGGAGGATAAGCCTGTTGCAGAAGGACCTTCGTCTTTAATTCTTTAGTTTTCTTCTCCGCTTTCTCCTGATCTTCCTTATCCCTATTCTCGTAATATTGAGCAGTGGCTAATATCTGGGTAGTTGATGAAACAGCCCATGCACTTTCAGATTGTTTCAATTTATACGATAGTTCCGGAAGTAGATTGAAAACAAACTTATCTACAAATAATCGCTGTCCACCTTCAGTACTCATATCTTGACCACTATGGTCGATGAAAGTCTCTTCAAAACGAGTGAAGAAATCAGAGACACTTTCATCTATTTTTTGTTTGCCCGCTGCTAACTTATCCCAGTTAACGCGTACAGCAGGCATCATCGTTTTCATAAGATCTATTATTTTACCGGGCAAATCCGTAATCAGATCATCAGGTTTGGCACCACCTACGTGTGCTGTATCTGCGGCCACAATAGCAGCCCAATTACCACCTAAAGCTTGATCATGATCTTGTCTACGAATTTTAGCCCATAAAGCTTGTGGGACTACAGTTCCCATAAGTAAATCAATATCTGCCAAATTCATAACACATGCGTTAACAGTCTGAGACAATTCTTTATAATACCCAGCAGGATTCTTACGAGGGTCCGGTAAGGACTGCTTAAGTGCCAACACTTCTGATTTTTTCCAAGGATCATGTATCCATATGCGCTGAAAATGAGCAAGAACAGGCGGCTGAGCATTTGGGTCTGCCGCTTTCCATATTGGAGGAACTTCTCGCATGGCATATTGTGCCGTTTTACGTAAGATCAGGCTCGAGAGAAGTTTGAGAGAAAAAGGAAGATTGGAATGTAACAAGCTTCTGAACAGCAGATTTTACATCAGGACCCACAATAAATCCCTTATCAAATTGATCCCGTATTTCAAATAAATCCTGAGGAGGTGAATTTAAATCTGCATCTTCCCACCCTTTAATAATAAGGATGTTTCACATAATATTAAAGACATACCTCTGCGTAGGCGCATTCCATTGCAAAAAGGTGTCTAAAATATCACGCACACTATACTGTAAACTACTTGTGATCCAATTACGAGCAAGAGAATCTAACTTAGTCCGTTCTTCCAAATCTGGAATCTGACTACGAGATTGTCTTCAAGATGAGGCAGGAGAAAAGAAAAGAGATCCAAGAAAAGGTGACAAAAGACCAGAAACAGTTTCAACTAAACGATGTCGAGCTGTAGAGGAATCTGACAATAAAACAGGAGACAAAGTATTCTGTACAGCAGGAGAAGAACCAGGAGTAACAGAGGGTAAAGGAAACTGAGACACAGGAATTTGGGGTACAGGAGTCGGTGGCAAAGGGGGTGGAGGTGGAATCACAGGAAGAGGCAACTGTGCAGGAACCAGAACAGCTGGATTAACAACAGGTTGTAATGGAAGTGCATTAGCGCCTAACACATAAGTTGGAGGTAACGTTAAGAGATGAGACACAAAATAATCTTCATCAGGACCCTTACTCTTTGAAGCAGGTGGTAGTACGGGATAGCATCTATCTATTGCATACGATGCTGTCTCTCCGAAACCTCAACCATTTGATCAGCCTCGTCATTTTTAAACTGTTGGGCTGCCTGTAAAATCGTCATATCCTGTTCTTTCTTATCTTTCTTCATTTGCTTAATTTCTTTCTGTTTGGATTCTTTACACCAGAGGCGGAAAGAGTCAAACATTGCCGGCCGGGCTTTTCTCTTAAATAGAATCGTTTCCAAATTATCTAATATAGCAGGCTCAAAGGTACCATTTTGTGGCCACCGTAAAACACCATCCTTTTTAGTGTATCGAATCCATGTTTCATTAAAAATAATAGGACCTAAACCATGTTTTGAATAGAGCTCATAAGTGGGAGTTCCAACCGGAGGAATCGGACAAGAATCCTCTAGCCGGGAATCCCTACTACAACCAAAACAACAAAATTTCCTAAACTTACTAAATCCAGGCATTTCGTAACGAACTGGACTACTTACAAACTTCAAGGGATTTCAGACAATATAGTCACAGCACAAATGTACTTACCCCTTGGCTTCAGTTAGTTCACTAATCGAATAACAAAAACCAAAACAAAGAGTGGGCGCTACCCACAAATACTTAACTAAATGTTTTCTCACGCCAACAGATGTCCGTCTAACGTCTCGCGATACTAATCGTCACCAGGGGTTAAAGCAGGGCGATAGTCAGGGCAGCAGTCGTCAGCAGCCGTCGGGAAGGAGTAGCCACGCCTCAAAAGACCTTCGGTCCACTTCGACATACAGGGGTCTCTCATGTGGCTCGCGAAATCCTCCGGAATTTTCTTTTTCCAAACCAATACATCAATGGGTTGTGATCAATGTAGACCTCTGTTGGGTCATCCAGATAGGCCTGCACCATCCACTCAAGGTCATCCAGGGGTGCTCCAATTTGCGTACCATCTGTGGCCTTTGCATCAACACTGGAACGAGCAAACCCTTGATGAGTTATCCAATCTGCTTCCGACAATATTGTGGCTGGGCCTGGTGCAGGTGAGGAGGATTATGATGATACGGTTGCTGCTGTCGGTAACGGCTCTGAGGGAAAGTGACTGCCTTCGGCCACAGAAGTGGACTTTGATGCCTTATGTCCTGCTGATTCAGTAGTACTTGTGGCGGTTCCTTCAATTTCCTGCTGCTCTTTTTCGAGCAGAGTGGCTGACAGAGCTAGCCAATGTTTGTACTTTGAAACATCTGCTTCTTTAAAATGAATGAATGTATTGCTGGCCAGTGCCTTTTTGTACCGTGGATCCAGAATAGTGGCACAAATGTAATGTTGATCACAATGTATTTTATTAAGCCTTGCATTGTCAAGTAGGCGGGTTAATAAGCTTTCCGCCAACTGATATGCGTCTTGCTTGTCAGTATCATCTTTGAACGTTGAAGACACCGCCTTCAGTTGGTGCTCTAGCATGTGCAAAAATGGGATAGCTTTGCCCAAAGTACAGTCCTCTCTGCTGACTTCACGCATGAAGACCTCAAAAGGACGAAGCATGTCTGTCAGGCTTTTAACTAGGTCCCATTCCTCCACCTCTAGCCTCATGTCTTTCATAGAAAAACCCAGTACAAAGACATACTCATTGATTACCAAGCACTGCTCAAACAGACGCTCAAGCATGTAGAAGGTTGAGTTCCAACGTGTTGCCACCTCCTTGATGATCCTCTGACTGCCACTCTACGGTCACGTTGGATGATCCTCAGCTGCTTCTAGGCCTTAAAAGAATGGTTGAAATGTGTGCAGATTCTTCGGCAGGTGGTCAGTAACTTGCTGACTTTGTTTTCTTTGTTCAAGAAAACTTGAACAATAATGTTAATGCTGTGCGCCAAACACGGCACTCTGAAATAGCCACCATCATTCATGGCCCTAACTATATTACTGCCATTATCCGTGGTAACATAACCAATCATGCGCTTTCTTGGATGCAGCCATTCAAAGACCTTACTGTTAAACACCTTCAAAATGTTTACTGTAGTATGAGATTTCTCCATGGCAAAAATGGCTACTGTTGCATGTTTCCGAGTGGCTTGAAAAATGGTGTCACAGTCAAGACCTGCAGATAGATTCTCTTTAACCCCTGCAAAAGAGACCCAGTGTGCAGTGATGCACATGTAATCAGGGGGTTGGCAACTGGTCCACATGTCTGTTGTCAGGTGGATAGTGTGAACAGCACTCTTCTGCAAAGCTGCCCCAATCACCTCCAGAACATCTTGATGTAGTGCTGGAACCGTAACTCTGGCAAAATTGACCTGCTAGGAACCTTCCATTTAGGGCAGACTGTTGCCACAAATTCTTGAAAACCCACCCCTTGCACAAAAGAAAAAGGGAGAAGGTCCAGCGCTAACATTTTAGCCAGCATTGCATTATAAAGACGTGCCGTTGGGTGGTTGCGTTCAAATGGCGCCTCCAACCAAAACATGCTTTTGATGGTGGTAGGACCGTTTTCATATGTGATGAGGAGGATCCAGACCTCTTCAACCTAGTTAGGCTCATTGATGTACTTTTTCGCCTTGGTGTCTCTACCAGACTACTGTGCCTCCTTGATATTGTTGGGGTAGAGGAGGGGGTTGGCGCTACCACTGCAGTGCTGCTCCCAGGGGTACTGTGTGTACCAGAAAAAATGTCTCTCGGTTGTTCACCTCCCACCTGCACGATCAGCTCCTCTTCGTCATCAGATGCAATATCAATGTCTACATTTGGATTTGTACTTTTGGCTTTCTGGATTGTACTTAGGTGTGCCTCCCACTGGATAATATGGTGTTTTTTGAGATGACCTCTCTGGCCTCCGGTACCATAGTTGGTACCAAGCTTACCCCGACTAACTACTTGTTTACAAATCAAACAAATGACTAGGTTTTCTGCCTTTTTGCGAATACTAAAGAAGTCCCAAACTGGAGACTGGAGATTTCTGGTGGTGGTGAAGGTGCTACTTTCATTGCCAGATGAAGTGGAGGATGGGCGTGGCGGAATTTGACTCTGTTGTGCACTTACAGCACCACGACTTGAGGTAATGGAGGTCGAGCTGCATGGAGGTCCCTGCCGGCCCTTCTGACGAGAAAATATGGAAGCTGTAGGTCGTGTTGGTGTAGTAGTTACCTGCGTTGGTGGTGGTACCAGTGCCACGCTGCCCACATCATGCACAGCAGCTTTTCGGGATAGGGTAAAAATGTTTGTCTGCTGCATGCCCGCTGGGGCTGGAGTGATGACTGTGATGACTGGGTTGTCATCGTCAGACTGTTCATCAGCAGCAGAATACACCACTTCTACTTCTTGTTCGTCGTCATCATCCATAAGTGAAAGCCTTGCGGAAACCTTCTTTTTAGCTACCTTTGTTGGCTCATGGCGTGCCTCCCTCTCAGACTGCATTGGTGGGTTCCAATCAACTTCTAGATCGTCAGAAGGAAGGGGGCTTGAAGAGGAACTTGTACTAGCCCTCCTTGACCTTTTGCTTGCTGAGGATCTGGAAGACAATGGATCATCAGGAGGAGTGGCTTGCTCGGATGATACCTCCGCTTGAATCTCAATTTCCTGATGTACCCCTACTTCTGGAGGAACAAGCATTGTGGGAAGTTGTGCCTCTCCATGCGCCTCTACTTGCGCCTCTCCATGCGCCTCTACTTGCGCCTCTATTTGCGCCACTACTTGCACCACTCCTTGCGCCACTCCTTGCGCCACTCCTTTCGCCTCTACTTGCGCCACTCCTTGCACCTCTACTTGAGCCACTCCTTGCGCCACTCCTTGCACCTCTCCTTGCACCTCTCCTTGTTGCACCTGTGGTTGTCGTTGCGGCTGTAGTTGAACACTCGTCAGCTGACTTACACCCTGCGTTGATTGGATGCTACTTTGCGATGAGTCAACGTCAACATCACTGGTCGATGGTGAAAGAGCAATTAAAGAGGCTGACACCGCTGCTGCAGGCATAGTTTTTTTCCCCAAAAAAGGGCCTGTCGGCACACCAGTCCCCTTGGTAAGTGGCACCACTTGCTTCTTCTGCTCCTTCTTACTGGCAGTGGCACTGGCAACTTTCTTGGTAGAGGAGCTACGGCCACCTTTCTTTGGGCCCATCTTCTTCAGATGTCAGAACAGCAGGATGCTGTTGCACGAGTTACAGAGTTGTCTGTGGCCCCCACAGGTGACGTTATGTGACGTTGTGCACACACTGCAGCAGGACTTCTTCCTGGCACTTCAGCAAGTGATGATGATGAGGATAATTTTGTCAGTCTTTGTGCACCTAAAGCAAAGGAAGCCAGAGGAACATAGTTAAATAAATGTTGCATATGTCATGCTTCAATTAATATTTGCAACTAGGCATTTAATATTATTAACACAACACACCCAAAAACGGAGAGACCCAAAATAAAAATAAAAATTGCAATTCTAATCCAAAATGGATGTTTAAATTAATAGAAGAGAGAGAGACCACACAGAGAGAGTTGTTTCATGCACCACTGACTACCCCTGGGCATAATAGATGAAAGCAATGCAGACTGGATGCAGGCCTATGGTACAAAGCATACTGCCCTGCTTGAAAATGGCCCCTAGACCCTACCCACATGGCCAGGCCCTGCCTGGACCAGGCCTCAAAATGGCCCCCAACCACATGACCAGGCCCCAACAACACCCCAAAAAAATAAGAAAATACACAACAAAAACACCACAATCCAATGCCATCCATGCCCTAAATGATGTTTAAATTCAAGAGACCCCACAGAAAGCCTTGGTCCATGCACCACTCAGTACCCCTGGGCATAATGGATGAAAGCAAGGCAAACTGGGTGCAGGCCTATGGCACAAAGCACACTGCCTGGCTTCAAAATGGCTCCGTGACCCCCACCAAAAAAATATTTTTTTTGCCCTTCGGGGTCCTTCAGGGACCCCCTGAGAAGGCCTAGGGGGTCAGGAAGTCTCTACCCTGCCCTCTTTTCACATTCTCCACTTTTGTTTTTGAGTCACTTCTGCCTCGAGGGTGCGTGCAACGTGTGCGCACCTCGCAATTTTTTTTTTTAATGGTTTTTTGCCATTCAGGATCCTTCAGGGACCCCATGAGAATGCCTAGGGGGTCAGGGAGTCTCTTCCCTGCCTCCTTTTCATGTTTTTAAAAGTATTTACGAAAATTGGTTAAAACGTCATTCATATGCGACGGTCGCGCAACGTGCGTGCGCCCGTGCGTGTGCCCGTGCATGCACCTGTGCGCGCATGTAAAATCCTGTGACTAGAAAACAACACTTTTGCTTGGTTTATACTAGTTTCTTTTCCAGAATCTTCAAAAAACCCCACCCACTTCCCTCACTATCTCTTTCACTTTCCTGGGAGAAGGATCTTTGGGGATTTCTTCCATCTTTTCATCTTCACAAAATGGCAGAGCAACAGCAGCCACAGGATACATCATCTGACTCAGTTGTGGACTTTGTTGAAGAACAGCCACGTGTTAAGAAGAGCAAGGAGTCCTTTATCTGGAGGTGTTTCACCTTTCCAGAGGGGCAGAAGAAAGTTAATGCCCCGAAGGTCACCTGTAATATCTGTGGAAGTGTGCTGTCAAGAGGAAATAGAAACCTTATTCCTTCAGCATACATACAATGATTAGACATGTGAAGAATGTACACCTGAATAACTTCGCTAAAGCTTCAACAAGAGCCCCTGCAGTGAATGCTCCAGCTGCTGTCCCCATCACCTCTACTGCAGGACTATCTCCTTCCTCTTCTAGTTTGGATATCCGGCCACTTTTGGCTAAAGTTCATTTCCGTTGCAACTTTTGCAAAGAAATTCTGTGTTATGGTGAGCAGAGTGTTGAGAATAATAATTCTTTATTTGATTTAAAACAAATCATAAAAGGGTGGACTTACCACCATGCAAGAGATATTTACATCATAAAAACAACACAGAATAAATTTTGAGTCGAGTTGAAAATTAATAACATGCTCTGAAAAAGTAGCAGAAAAAAAAAAAAAGGTCTAAGAAGAGAAAAAAAAGTATAAAAGAATAATGGTTATTCAAACAAGAGGCTCGTTATCATTAACTCGTGCTGCGTAAAAGCAACCATTGGAAAGAAGGGAGGAAGAGTCTGTGGTCTGCCAAAGCCTGACCTATTGTCCAGGAACCTCTTCAGATGGTGCCCTTTTTTTCCAGCTCTATGGCGGCAAGGTTCAAACATTTTAAGGTTTTGCATGATAGTTCTATCCAAGAACCGCTTAGGCATCTTATCACCGCCGCCCTGCAAGTTCTCACCTGGGCTTCTCTTAAGGGAGATCGAAGGAGCGATTTTCTTAGATTTTGGAGTGCCGGGCATATACATATGAGGTGCAGTAAAGACTCTGCACCGTTGCCGCATAGGCGGCAATCGGGAGTTGCCCACTGCCGTTGCCATTTGGGAGTGAGGTCTTTGGACGAGAAGCAGCCCAACCTTAGAAGGCTTAGTTTCCTTTTATAGTGGTCCCTAAAGCATTCTTTCAAATAATCCTGTGGTTTTAGGTGGGTATATGACGGCAAGACGATCCAGGCATGGCTTTTGCCAGCCACTGCTGCTTTGTCCATGAATAGTGATGATTGTTTGACTGCTTTCTTGGTTAGCAGTTTGAAGGCAGAATATGTCATGGGCAGACGCCAAGATTCATCTAGTTTTAATGCCTCCAGCGCTTGCCTCAAGATCTTGTATATTGAGTCTGGCTGCCCGGCCTGTTTTTCAACTTCTAACCAGCAAAGGTGGGCCAGGGATTCCTCTTCTGCCTCCCTCATGCGCCAATAATATTTAATGAGTGCTCCTTGTCTTGCTGGGAGCTGGTTAGTGAGACCGTACTCCAAACGAATTTGGGCTTGCGAGATGTGTCTCGGAATTGAAAAAAGAGTTTTGAACAGCCTAGATTGGGCGAGATTTAACGCTGTAGCGTCCCGGGTTGCCAGTAGTTCAGAACCGTATGTCAATGATGGCAAAAATTTGGCAGTTACGATGTTGAGAATGTGGCCGGTAGAATGACCTTTTAATTGCTTTTGGACTATTTTAAAGGCAAATTGGAGCTGCTTTGCTTTGGTTTCCCCCTGGTCTTGGTGCAGTTTAAACTTTAATCGGTGGTCTAGTAAGATTCCCAGGTATTTATAATGATTTACCTGGATTAGAGGGGTAGAATTAATCCTCCAGACAAAATTATTATTATTTTTTTTTCTCTGGCCGCAGAAGCATATGATGTTGGTTTTTTTAGGTTTATAGTTAGTTGTGCGTTCACAAGGTACTGCGACAGTTTTGAGATCGAACGTTGTAAACCGATGGGGGTTTTTGAAAGGAGAACAATGTCGTCAGCGTATTGGAGACTTGTTATAGGCGAGTGGGCCAATTTTGGTGGATCTCCCGGGATGGTGCTTATGACAATTTCTAGGTCCGCAGTGTAGATATTAAAGAGGCTTGGGGCCAGAACACAGCCTTGCTTTAAACTGTTAGTTGTGTGGAATTTCCTGGTCAGGCGTCGACCGTCTCCTTTTTTCACTTGGACCCAAGTATCTGTGTAGAGCTCAGTAATTGCTCCTAGCAACTTTGGCGGCACGCCCCAGGCTTTCATTTTTGCCCAAAGACTTGATCTAGGCACTTTATCGAAAGCCGCTTTTAGGTCCAGAAAACAAGTATACAGCGGGGTGGAGTTATGGATAGCTTTGTTAACAAGGAGGGTTAACGCGGATAGATTGGTCAAGGTGCCCAGGCCTGGCCGAAAGCCTGTTTGTGTCCGGGGAATGATCCCAGTACTGCTCACCCAGGATTCCAGTTCTACCAACAAGTTGGAAGCATAGATCTTAGCCTCCACATCAATTAAGGCAATAAGCCTATAGTTGTTGGGGTCTGACCTGGGCCCAGATTTGTAGATTGGATGCAGAATACTGCCTCTCCATGATTCGGGGATGTTCCCGGTCTGTAGGCTCTGACCAAACAAAGGTGTTAGTTGACTGGCCCAAAACGATGGGTCTTTCTTAAATAAGGCGTTGGGAAGTCCGTTTGGACCGGGCGCTCCATCTGCTCTCAATGATTTTATGGTGTTTGAGACCTGCTTTAATGAGAACAATTCAGTGTCTCCTGTAGCCTTTAGTATCTGTGAATTCCCAGTGAATTTTGGAACTGGCATTATACTCGGGCTGGACCGAGAAAGCTCCACAAGATGCTCGATGTTATTGTCCTTACATGACTTGTACGAGGAGTTATATAATTGGTCGATGTGACTACTCCAGAGATTGTCAGTCATGTCTGAGTTAAACTGGCGTTGTTTGCCATTTAGCATGAAGTTTATTTTTGCCCAAAAATCTTTCGAGTTCTGCAATTTACTTGCGTGAAGTATGGAACATGCTAGTTTTTCCCTGTGCATTCGCTTTGCCAAATTGGTCTCTCTTTTTAGTTCTTTTTTTAGAGATTCGATTGTGTTCAGCACGGGTTGTGAGAGCTGGGGATCTTTTTTGCGTTCGGCCCGGAGGAAAGCATTTATTTGCCTTTTTAGTTGACGCAGTTTCGGTGTGTACCATTCCCCACCTCCCTTTCTTATGGGTTTGCCTCCTCTGTTGTTGGATTGGTGTTTTTTATTGATCTCTGTTACAAAGTTTTCCCACGTTTTGACTGTGTCGCTCGATGTTTCTGATAGTAGGAACAGATCGTGGCATGATGCCATTAAGGTAGAGAGATTTCCTTCGTTCCAGTTTAACCGTTTTAAATTGAAAATTTGTGTGTGCAAGGTCAATGACGCCGCCTTATCTGAAATATACGAAAATTGGTTAAAACGTCATTCATATGCGACGGTCGCGCAACGTGCGTGCGCCCGTGCGTGGGCCCGTGCGTGCACCTGTGCGCGCATGTAAAATCCTGTGACTAGAAAACAACACTTTTGCTTGGTTTATACTAGTTTCTTTTCCAGAATCTTCAAAAACCCCCACCCACTTCCCTCACTATCTCTTTCACTTTCCTGGGAGAAGGATCTTTGGGGATTTCTTCCATCTTTTCATCTTCACAAAATGGCAGAGCAACAGCAGCCACAGGATACATCATCTGACTCAGTTGTGGACTTTGTTGAAGAACAGCCACGTGTTAAGAAGAGCAAGGAGTCCTTTATCTGGAGGTGTTTCACCTTTCCAGAGGGGCAGAAGAAAGTTAATGCCCCGAAGGTCACCTGTAATATCTGTGGAAGTGTGCTGTCAAGAGGAAATAGAAACATTATTCCTTCAGCATACATACAATGATTAGACATGTGAAGAATGTACACCTGAATAACTTCGCTAAGGCTTCAACAAGAGCCCCTGCAGTGAATGCTCCAGCTGCTGTCCCCATCACCTCTACTGCAGGACTATCTCCTTCCTCTTCTAGTTTGGATATCCGGCCACTTTTGGCTAAAGTTCATTTCCGTTGCAACTTTTGCAAAGAAATTCTGTGTTATGGTGAGCAGAGTGTCAACATGATTGAGTTGAAGATTAGGCAGCACACATGCTCCCGCACTTAACTTTTTTCATGTATTATTTTTGTTCCTGTTGAACAGTTTTTAGTTACCTGTTTACTTTTTTGTTTAGAAAAAATTCACAAAAAAATATAAAATTGTTAAAAAACTACAAAAACAAAACAAAACAAAAAAGACAAAAAAACAGTTCTTTTCAGAACTAACTTCACTTCTCCAAGAAGAGCTATATCTCTTATATACTGTGTCATACTTTTTTGAATGAATGTGTAGTCTATAAATGAATGACTGAAATGACTGAGTGAAGGAGAGGAAGGGACTGATGGAATGTAAATGTAAAAATGTAAATGTATTTGAGCTTATATAGCGCACAGCTACCCACAAAGGGTTTCCCGGCGCTTGCTTAGGGAACCCGTCCTGGTATTCCCCTGTGAGATAACCCTGGCAGGGTATCCACAAGGTGAAAGCCAGGCATCCCGCCGCGAGGGGCCGTTGTGGAGATTAAGCAAGCTATTGCCCAGAGTCGCAGAGTGTGAACCCGTGAGTTGAGAAGGCACCGGAGCGAGAACTATCGAGTCCGTGGAATTTTTGAGCCCAAGATCCGCCGAGGCGGGGAATTGAACCCTGGTCCAGGGCCGATCTCAGCTTCCGGGTCTGCCGCCTCTAACCCCTGAGCCACACTTCTCCACTAATGAGTGAGGAAAGGGTAGTATGGTGAGTGAGGAAAGGGGAGTCAAAGAGTGACTGAAACAAAGGGACTAAGGGTAGGGGAGTGAGGTAAGGGGAGGGAAAGAGTAAGGGAAGGGCAGTAAGGAAAGGAAAGTGAGGGAGGAAGAGTGAGAAAAGGGGAGCAGGGGACAGAGACAAGGAAGGGGCGTAGAGGGAGAAGTAGAGCAAGGTAAAGGGAGTGGAGGTAAGCGAAGTGGAGTGACTGTGACGGAAGGGGTATGAGGATAAGAAAAGGGGGGTAAGGGAAAGTGAGAGATGGGGAGTGAGGGAGAGAGAAGTGGAGTGAGGGGATGGAGGGAGTTAGAAAAGGGAAGTGATAGAAGGGGAGTAAGTAATGGAGTGAGAAAAGGAGAGTGATGGGGAGTGAGGAAAAGGGTGCGGGAAAGTGAAAGGGTGAGAAATACAGACAGGAGGAAGTGGAGTGGGGGAAGGGGAGTGACAGTGAGTAAAGGGCAGTGACAGTTAGGGAAGGGGTATGAGGGTGAGGGAAGGAGAATGAGGGAGAAGGAAGAAAATTCAGAGAGAGGGAAAGTGAGTGAGAGAAAGAGGAGGAGTGATAGAAAGAGAGAGGAAAGAAGATTAAGGGTAAAGGAGAGAGAGAGTGAGAGAGAGGGAGAGGAAGGAACTGAGAAGTAGTGAGGCAGTTAGAGTGAGTGAGACAGAGGGAGACAGGGAGAGAAACATGGATGAAAAAAAAGTCAGTGAGGGAGTGAACAAAGGGGAGTAAGTGAGATGGAGTGAGGGAGTGATGAAAGAGGAGTAAAGGAAGGAGAGTGAGGGAAGGGGAGTGAGAGAAGCAGAGCGAGGGGGAGTGAGGAAAAGGGAGCGAGAAAGTGAAGGGGTGAGAAATACAGATAGGATGAAGTGCAGAGGGAGAAAGGGAGTGACGGTGAGTGAAGGGCAGTGACAGTTAGGGAAGGAGTATGAGGGTGAGGGAAGATGAATGAGGAAGAAGGAAGAAAATTAAGAGAAAGGGAAAGTGAGTGAGGAAGAGAGGAGGGGTGATAGAAAGAGAGAGGAAAGGAGTCTAAGGGTAAGGAGAGAGAAGGACAGAATGAGAGAGTGAGTGAGACAGAGGGAGACAGGGGAGAAAAATTGATGAAAAATAAGTGAGGGAAGGAATAAACGAAGGGGAGTAAGTGAGATGGAGTGAGGGAGTGAGGAAAGAGGAGTGAAGGAAGGGGAATGAGGGAAGGTGAGTGAGGGAAAAGTACTGAGGGTGAGTTATAGGCAGTAACAGTGAGAGAAAGGGTATGAGAGTGACGAAAGGGGAATGAGAGGGAAGGAAGGAGATTGAGAGAGAGGAAAGGGGACTGAGGGATAAAGTAGGAGTGAAGGAAACAGAAAGAGAAAGACTGGAAGGGTGAGGGAGAGAGAGAGAGAGAGAGAGAGAGTGAGAGAGAAAGAGAGGGAGAGCGAGTGACTGAGAAGGAGTGAGGCGGTTAGACTGAGTGAGACGGAGGAAGAGAGGCAGAGAGAAATGGAGTGAAGGGGAGTGGGGACTAAACTTATGGGAGTTAGCAAAAGTGAATTAGGAAAGGGAAGTAAGGGAAGAGGACTGACGGTCGGAGTGAGGGAAAGAGAGTGGGGGAGTGAGGGAATGGGAGCAGGTGAAAGGGAATGGGAGTGATGCACAAAGAGGAGAATATGAAGTAGGAGAAGAGGAGTGAGATTGAGTGAAGGGCAGTGACAGTGAGGGAAAAAGAAGCATATTAAGATAGAAGAAAAAGTAGTGAGTGAGAGAGAAGAATTTATGGAAAGAGAGAGGAAAGAAAAGGAAGATTGGTGGGGAGAGAGGGAGACAGTGAGAGAAAGAGAGGGAGAGTGAGGGACTGTGAGAGAGTGAGGCAGTTATAGTGACTGAGACAGAGGAAGAGACTTAGAGATGGATGGAGGAAAGGGGAGTGAGGGAGGGAATAAAGGAAGGGGAGTGAGCAAAGGAAAGTGATGGAATAAGAGAAGGGGAGTGACTGAAAGTGAGTGAAGGATGGTGTGAAGGAAAGAGAGTGAGGGGGGAGAGAGAAAAGAGTGAGGGATAGAGCAAAAGAAGGGTAGTGATGGAGGAAGAAAGAAAAGAGAAGTGAGGGTCACAGAGAGGAAAGAGGGAGCAGGAGAAGGTAAGTGAGGGTGAGGGAAGGGTACTGATGGTGAGAGAAGGAGTGTAAAGGTGAATTAAGGGGAGTAAAGATAGTGAGTGAAGGAGAGTAACATGAGCAAAGAAAGTGGAGTAAGAGACAAACTGAAGAAAGTGAAAAAGGGAAAGAGAAGTAAGAGAGTGATGAGAAAGTATTTTCTGTTTGACATACTCACCTTATAAGTAATAAAAAGTTAATAATATATTTTTAATAAATATAATATCTGTGGATGAGAAGACAAAATTGTGTTATAATATATATTTCACAATACAAAATAATTTTTACAATATGTTATGTATTTTATTTTGCTGTTCTCTGAATATATTGAATTTCACAGAAGACAGTGAGTTCAATAGTACTCATCATATAACAGCGGGCAAAAAAAAGACAATCAATAAGATTGTCTTTAAAAAATCCATTCATATATTTAATTTTCATTATGAATGTAACAATTAGAAAAAAACATATCTTAAATGTTTTTTTCGAACAGCAATTTTTTACGTAAGGGATATTACCAACAATCACAAAGTAACAAAACATTATTACTTCTTTTTTATACACTCTAAATAAAGTAATGTACAAACATATGCTAACAACATTTACCCGAAATAGTCATTTTTTTGTTTCAAATACCATTCCTCATGGCCAAATAGTATATGTGAAATCCTTAGTTTGGAAGATACTTAATAGTACTCTTAAGCGTCCGTTTCCCAACCTTCTGAATCAAAAGCACCAACATCTTTTGTACCATCTAACAATGGTTATACCTCCACCCGATGCTATTTATCGTGTACATAGAACCTTAAACAACTAGCATGCTATCAGAACCTCAACATCATCTGGTATGCCGACCACATTCTGTCCATCCCTTATCTTACCAAGGAGCTGTATACCAATAAAAGAAACCTCTACAAGGGAATAAAAAATTTCACCAACATCTCCAACAACTACAACAAATCTAAAACAGCTCTGCCCACTGATGATCAACATCTCCTGTGATAGCCACATCACCCACTATCTGATACACTTACACTATCTCTACGTCAACAACAAGAATTTTTTGAACCTCATCACCCTCACTCACAAAGTACTTTTCAACACCAGACTACCCTTTCTTAACAGCAGTAATTTTCCCAGGCCAATTATTTTCCCCAAAATTTGGGTTGTAAAAACACTAGGTAAGAATTTGGTAAGTCATAAGGCAAATGTTTAAAAATCAATTGAGTATCATTACAATGAGTCCAGTCTTTTGTACATTTTAAATAAGCTGTGTAATGTCCTGATGTTGTAGAAGGATCATCATCGAAAATAATTGCTACACTTACAGAAGTTCTTCCTGAAATTGATAGTTGAGAAGCCACAATTTTTTTATTAAAGTTGTCAGTTTACTTCCATCAGGTCTGCATTGTTGCAGCATTAAAATTACATACTGTCCATATCTTTGTATAAATAATGTTGATAACATTTGTGAGTTACATTGGGTACAGCCCATGTTTTGATTTGCTTCTCTAACTAGATTATTGAAAGACACTGATTTGCAGTCTGGTAAAGTCAAATATATAAATCTGTCAGTGTCTATTTCAGTACTACTTGAAAACGAACAATTATCAAAGTCATGTTGCCATTTATAAGAAAGGCCAAAAAGATGTTCAATATCTATACCTTCATCTTGCAATACAACAAGCATATACATTAGAAATTCCTGACAATCTTGATGAATATTCTGTGAAAATTGATTTAAACCAGAACATATGCCTAAAACATTTCGAATATCAGAAACAATTTCTATTTTAGTTTTATGTCTACTACATTTCTCAAACAAAGAATTCAACAAACAAAAAAATGTTTTGTCCCGATTTTCAATATTTTGTTGTAGTAAAGTTTCAAGAAAAAAAAACAACATTAACCACTACATTAGCATAGCAGTTGACACCAGAACTGTTTTCAAACTGAAAACCAACAACCTCTTCAATAGAATCCTTTTTCTTTTTGCTTACTATCACTGATTCATCTAGTTTTTTTTCTTTTCTCTGCAACCTCTTTATATTTTTTCTCATATCTTCTTTTTCGCCTTACCACACGCTTTTCAAGTACTGGATATTGAGGTAAATTGGGAGCATGTTTTCTTCTAAACCTATTATACTCTTTTACACAATGTACATCTGAACTAATCTTTGTGTCATCAAAATCAATCAGGTACAATCCAGATAAAGTTCTGACTCGAGATAAAGCAACATATGCCATACCCTCTTTAAACACAGTACTTCCAATATACACCAAAGCACAATCTACACTTAAACCTTGAGATTTATGAATAGTCACCGCATATGCCAAACAAATAGGAAACGGTTTTCGGCGGACATATACATCTTTTACAAGCAAAGAATGAGCTGAACAACGACTCAATTGTTGTACTTCTTCAATTTCATCAAATTTGATTTTCAAAAATTCAATGTTATCTCTATGTGGGTAATTCACAAAATCAACAACATTACCCATTGCTCCATTTACTAAACCTCTTTCCACATGTAAATTACGTCGTAAAATGATCAGACAATTTCTACATGCATGTAGATTCTTTTCTAAACCAGCAGTTTTAGATATTGATTTTTCTAAAGAATCCAATTGTGACTTCAACTTTTCTGACAAAATAATAGTAGCTCCTTCATGCTCTATTCTATCAATAGCTTCCAGTTTTATAATTTCTTGATTTTCTGACTTTAGCATTTTTTCATTGAATATT
Organism: Lissotriton vulgaris; assembly: GCF_964263255.1. NCBI lineage: Eukaryota > Metazoa > Chordata > Amphibia > Caudata > Salamandridae > Lissotriton > Lissotriton vulgaris. The sequence continues at coordinate 772,602,518 of NC_141694.1, forward strand.
GAACATTCTTGCAGAGTTGGCATCAAGCATATCACTGATTTCTTTTCTGCAATTTTTCTCTATATATTCTCTGGGAGAATATTTTCGTTTGGAAACAAATTTGTAAGTAATCGTGCCTGTAAAGCGTCCTTGCCATGTTCACTCACTTTTCCAATCTTCAAGAATACTTTTATAATCAGCGTCCTTTGCCTGTTGCATATTTGTAATGAGTTCTGAATATTCTAAATATGACCAAATATTAACATTTCCAATGCTTCCCAGGCACTTTCTGGTGTCTTCATGTGTAACTGTTTTAAATACTGGCTGTCCTTTCACAGGAGTTAGTTGTAGTAGAGCTCCAAAAACTATGATGTGTTTGCCTCCAAATAGCATATCATACTCTGTTTTAAGGATTTGTTGCATTCCTAAATGCACAAAGGCAAGCATTAAATTTGATACCATGCTTACCTCATCAATAATGAGAAGTTTCATTTTTTTCAAGACTCTAGAAACTTCACAACAAGCTTCTCCAGATAGCTTGTGGTATTCTAATTTATTTTCATGCTCTACTGGCAGCATCAATAAACGATGTAAAGTAATCCCTTTAATGTTATGTGCTGCCAACCCAGTTGGAGCAGTAACAACACAAGAGAGTGATGACTCAGTTCTTTTCTGTAGATAAGTTTCAATTCCTTTAATTAAAACACTTGTTCCAGTTCCTGCTTCTCCACTCACGTACAGTCGGACAGGTTTAAATGACGTACATGAGCAGTCTTTTTTCTCGTCTTTTAAACCATGCTCAATCTGTTCTGTCACTTGATCGTATATTTGTTTTTGCTCAACATTTAGTTGTTTTTCCAATTCTTCTAAGTTTATTATATCCTCTTGAGCTTGTTGCATTGCTTTTTCCACCTCATCCATGGCAGTTGCTGCTTCATTTTGAATAAGTGGTTCTCCTAGTGGATCCTGACTCAACAAAGGAGAACTTTGACTGTCTTGAGAACTGTCTCTAGCAATCTCTGCTTCAATTGAAGCTTCTTGCTGTATTTCGTCGTTAAACATTTTCAGATAATAAGTAAAAGCAGGACATTCTATAGTATTTTTAGTTGCGTTGAATAAATCTTCATAACTGTCAAAATCTCCAAGTAGTTCCAGTTCTGTTCGCCATGGCTTAAAGAGTTGCAAAAGAGCTAAATAATAATATTCCCTTTTGTCAGGAGTTTAGCAACTCCGTTTTCGTGAATAATCAAATGTCCTTTTCTTTGTTTCACTAAACATCCTTCAGATCCAATCACAGCATATACTTCTTTATTGATATCTTCTGTAATATTCCTCTTAAAAGTATAGCTTTGCAGTACTTCATAGAGACAAACGTTCTCAAGATGATTACTTCTATTTTGATAGTATGTATCTGTGATTGTTGATTTCCTATTGTACAGAGGTATTCAAGAGAATGTCCGTTTGTATGCACTGTGGTAAAAAATTAGACTATTTGTGATCTTAGACACATGACAGTATGCCTTGCAATTCAGTAAAATGATTACTACAGTGAAAGAGAGTCTTGCGGGGAGTGCTGTTTCAGTTTTTACGAGCGTGCAGCGTTGTTCAGGCAGTGTAGAGGGTCAAGGTGAGACTGAGAATGTAGAAATAAGAATTCACTGAAATGATTAAAACATGCTACAGAGACAGTTGGGTTTCTACATACTACAGAGAGATTTGGTATGCAATTTCAACAGCACACCCAGGATCTTTATTAAACAGCATGGAGACTATTTGGCAATTCAGAGGCCTGGCACACATGCGGCTTTGGACTTCATAGCACTAACTGTCCTAAGGACTGACTCACTCCATGACTACATGTTTTGCCATATTTTAAAACACATCGACTAAGCAAATTATTCTTTTTTCTGAAATGAATTCTGACTCACACTGTGATCTTAGGCTTATGACAGTATGCCTTGCAATTCCGTAGAATGATTACTACAGTGAAAGAGAGTCTTGCTGGGAGTGCTGTTTCAGATTTTAGGACAGTGCAGTGGGGTTGTATGATGTTACAACGCATACTTTTACAACGCACACCTTTACAACTCATTTCATTACAACGCATACCATTACAACGAATTTTAAAAAACTACCTTTACAACGCATTCCATTACAACGCATACTACCTTTACAATGCATACCATTATAACACATTACATTGCATGTATGGTAAGTATTGGATAGTGTAGGGGTAAATATTACTATTCTAACTCCAGGGGGTGCAACAGTAGGGTAAGTGTTGGATAGTGTAGGGGTAAAAATTACTATTCTAACTCCAGAGGGTGCAACAGTAGGGTAAGTGTTGGATGGTAATGGTATGCGTTGTAATGGTATGCGTTGTAATGACTGCGTTATAAGGACATGCATTGTAATGGTATGTGTTGTAGTGTCATGCGTTGTAATGGTTCCGTTTAATGGCATGCTTTGTAATGGATGTTGCTTCGTAAAAATGTCGTTGTAATGGTAGTGCATTGTGAAAATTGATTTGTAAAGGTTGTTTCCCGTGCAGTGGTGTTCAGGCAGAGTAGGGGCTCAAGGTGGGACTGAGAATGTAGAAATGAGAATTCACTGAAATGATTTGAATTTGAATTTTTGAATTTAAAAACACTTATAAAGGGCGCATTTACCTAGCGGTTTCTTGGCGCTGACGGACTTTAGAACCTGGGGGTAGCTGTGAGAAAGCTAAGCTGGGAATGCTTGCAGAAAAAGATGGGTTTCTACATACTACAGAGAGATTTGGTATGCAATTTCTAAAGCACACCTAGGATCTTTATTAAACAGCATGGAGAGTATTTGGGAATTCAGAGGCCTGGCACACATGCGGCTTTGGACTTTATAGCACTAACTGTCCTAAGGACTGACTCACTCCATGACTACATGTTTTGCCATATTTTAAAACACATCGACTAAGCAAAATATTCTGCCACATTTTTCTGAAATGAATTCTGATTCACACTGTGATCTTAGGCTTATGACAGTATGCCTTGCAATTCGGTAAAATGATTACTACAGTGAAAGAGAGTCTTGCTGGGAGTGCTGTTTCAGATTTTAGGACAGTGCCGTAGGGTTGTATGATGTTACAATGCATACTTTTACAACGCACACCTTTACAACGCAGTCATTACAACACAACATCCATTACAACTCATTTCATTACAACGCATACCATTACAACAAATTTTTAAAAACTACCTTTATAACGCATTCCATTACAACGCATACTACCTTTACAGCGCATACCATTACAACACATAACATTACATTGCATATATGGTAAGTATTGGATAGTGTAGGGGTAACAATTACTATTCTAACTCCAGGGGGTGCAACAGTAGGGTAAGTGTTGGATAGTGTAGGGGTAAAAATAACTATTCTAACTCCAGGGGGTGCAACAGTAGGGTAAGTGTTGGATGGTAATGGTATGTGTTGTAATGGTATGAGTTGTAATGTCTGCGTTGTAATGACATGCATTGTAATGGTATGCATTGTAGTGTCATGCGTTGTAATGGTTGTGTTGTAACAGCATGCTATGTAATGGATGTTGCGTTGTAAAAGTTTTGTTGTAATGGTAGTGCATTGTAAAATTGCGTTGTAAAGGTTGTTTCCCGTGCAGTGGTATTCAGGCAGTGTAGGGGCTCAAGGTGGGAATGAGAATGTAGAAATGAGATTTCACTGAAATTATTTCTACATACTACAGAGAGATTTGGTATGCAATTTCTACAGCACACCCAGGATCTTTATTATACAGCATGGATACTATTTGGGAATTCAGAGGCCTGCCACACATGCTGCTTTGGACTTTATAGCACTAACTGTCCTAAGGACTGACTCGCTCCATACCTGCATGTTTTGCCATATTTTAAAACACATCAAGTAAGCAAATTATTCTGCCACATTTTTCTGAAATGAATTCTGACTCATACTGTGATCTTAGACACATGACAGTATGTCTTGCAATACCATAAAATGAATACTACAGTGAAAGAGAGTCTCGCTGGGAATACTGTTTCAGATTTCAGGACAATGCAGTGCTGTACAGACAGTGTAGGGGCTCAAGGTGGGACTAAGAATGTAGAAATGAGAATTCACTAAAATGATTTCTACATGCTACAGAGAAAGTTGGTATGCAATTTCTACAGCACACCCAGGATCTTTATTACACAGGATGGAGACTATTTGGGAATTCAGAGGCCTAACACACATGCTGCTTTGCACTTTATAGCACTAACTGTCCTATGGACTGACTCACTCCATAACTACATCTTTTGTCATATTTTAAAAAACATCAACTAAGCAAATTATTCTGCCACATTTTTCTGAAATGAATTCTGACTCTTCTGAAGTGATCTTAGACACATGACAGTATCCCTTACAATGCAGTAAAATGATTACTATCTGCTACTGAAAGATTTTCTATGGCATTTGTGCAGCACACCCAGAATGTTTACAAGACTGCAATGAGACTATCTGACAATTCTAAACCTGATATACAAGTGTATAAGTGGTTAGACCACTTAATGTACAAACTCTATATTTTTAACACCAGCACTGTACTGCAAACACATATCTCCTCAAACACACCAACATACCAAATGCTCCTTTCACAATGTTTTTCCCAAAGCAGACAAATTCAAAATCAGACTCTATAGAAATAAACTCCTGCTTCCACATTAGAATACATTTTCCAATTTAACTTAAACTGCACAACATAGATCCCCTTAAAAATTAACAACTCACCTTTAAAAATACTTTTGTAGTTTTAGAACAGTGTCAATCACACACCAGATTTTCGTAAGCAGAATCTCTGAATAGTGCACCAATCACTGCAAGCACAAAATGGCATAGCATCCCTCTCATTTTACACTCATATTCTTGTAGATAACCAATCAAATATCTTCCCACACAAATTCAAAACCAAACTAACATTTCAATTGGTTCTAAATTTAACCACTTTCAATCTGACATAATATTCAACCTTCCCCACAACTCTCTCTGCCTGTTACCATGGTAACACTCCATAGAACATCTAACTGAACACACAGGTGAAAAGTTCATCTGCAAAGCAAACCAGCAAGGTTGTTTGACTTTTTAATACAGCAGCGTATCCTGTGCAATGTTCCTTTCAATCACTTTCTCTCAACCATTAGCATTTCTCCTTAAAAAAAAAACAGTAGCATGCACCCTTGTTTTCAATGTTGAATTTTCAGAAACCACCAATCATTTATTCTTTTTCAAGTGCACTGAATCTCATCCATGTTTTTTTCTAAACTCATACTTTTCAAACTGCCATTTCATTTCCAGAGCCCATCTGAGTACAACCAGATCTCCCTTCAAGATGCTTAGAGTGTGGATTGTAGGACACAGCTATATTTTCTGGAGTGAAAGGCATGCAGCAAATAGATGCTTTCTCAACCTTGACTTACCAAATATGGATATTATGTGGATTTGCCAGAGAGGATTGAGATGTCACCAATTGATGCCATTGGTAAAATCCTTTTTGCATCTCCCACACACTGACCTCATAATTGTGCACTGTGGTGGCAATGAACTAGGCACTTTGACTGGGGTAGGTCTGGAAATGCTTTTAAAGGACACCTTTGGGCAATTAATGTCACTTTTCCCACAAACTGTCTTTGTATATTCTAATATATGCCATAGGCAAAAATGGAACTGGTCCAACCAATAATGTCCACAGATTGAGAAAGCAAGGAAATATGTGGATAAGTATGTTTCTGCTTTCATCAGAGACTATGGTATGGGTTCTATATACCACAACAACTTGTGTTACAACATGCAAGGCATTTATAGAGGAGATGGTATACATTTCACAGATGAGGGAAACAGAGTCTTTCTCTTGAATTTTAGACACTCAATGAACACAGTGGCTCTTTTTAGAGCCAACCAATATCTAAACACTCAAACTTGTTATTTAACTGTATTTTTTATTTTTTTTATTTCTGACGTGTGCGCTACGTGCGCGCACCTCGTGATTTTTAACCTCGAGGGTGCGTGCAACGTGTGTGCACCTCACGATTTTTTTTGCCAAAAAAAAATAAAAAATGTGACCTTCAGGGACCCCCTGAGTAGTCCTAAGGGGCCAGGGAGTCTCTTCCCTGCCTCCTTTTCACATTCTACGCTTTTGTTTTGAGCTCTCTTCTGCCTCCGGGGGTGCGTGCAACGTGCGCACTCCCCGCGATTTTTAAAATAATATATATATTTTTTTGCGCCTTCGGGGTCCTACAGGGACCCCCTGAGAAGGCCTCAAATGACATCACTGATATATAATGAGACTCTACAAATTAGTCAAGGAAACAATCAAAGACACTGTTACTAAATCCACCATCCACACATTTATATTTATATATCCACTCATTCTTCAATGCAAAGTAGTGTATTTATAATATATATTTAAATATCAAAGCAAACCACATTCACTGGATGATGTCATCAGTGATGTCATTTGAGATGTCATCAGTGATGTCATCAGTGATGTCACTGACCATGTCATGAATGATGTAATATGTGACATCATCAGCAGTGGATTGCGGGCGCGCGAGTTATAGTGAGTACAACTAACTATAACAGGGGAATTTCAATGGTTTTGTATGAGTAAAATGTCCAGCTAACTATAACTGATGTGAAACCTATGGTTTTTTCAGTGAATTTCAAAGGTTTTTTAAATGCTAATTCCTAACTATAACGAGTGTGAAACCTATGGGGCCTTATTTACGAGCCCCTTACGCCTCCGGAACGTCACTTTTTGTGACGTTCAGGTGGCGCAGAAGACTGACTGATATTTATCAGGCAGGACTAAGCCACTTTTTGTGGCGTAATCCTGCCTGATAAATATCAGTCCCTTTAACGCAGTGTCCTGCGTTAAAGGGGCATGCAATGGGTGTTGCTGGGGGCGTTCCCAGCAGCATCCATGGACTTCAGTAATTTATAGCATCCTCAAAGTCAGACTTTCAAAAATTCCAGAGTATAGGACATGATAATCCAAATCCAAATGTTTCTCAAGAAAAGTCATAAACCGTGTCCGTGGGTCATATCTGCCCAAACGCCGATATTCCGAAGGATTGAAAAGGACTTTTCTTGAGAAACATTTGGATTTGGATTATTATGTCCTATACTTTGGAATCTTTGAAAAACTGACTTTGAGGATGCTATAAATTACTCGTCTGCCCGAATTGTATGGGTAAAATTGATACCTAGTCACTTTAAATAAGAATGTACTTACGACTCGTCTAACATTTGGAAGAAATATCTGGTTATATGACAACAGGATACCGACATAACTTGAAGGAAATAAGAACGCCCTGAAGAAGTTCTGTTGTACAGAACGAAACACGTCAGCTGGCTGTGGTACATAAACTTAAGGAAAATAAAAGTATTTGAATATACACCAAGATTCAGCGCTTCAATAAGGACTCTAAGTGATATGATTTGATTGGACTTGTTGTGCAAGTGGTGCTGTGCCAAACTTTGGAATATTCTCCACTACTCTCTACTACTCACTCTCTACTACTCCACTACTCTCTAATACTCCCTCTCTACTACTCATTCTCTACTACTCTACTACTCTCTACTACTCTCTCTCTACTACTCACTCCCTACTACTCACTATCTACTACTCTCTACTACTCTCTCTCTACTACTCACTCTTTACTACTTACTCTCTACTACTCACTCTCTACTTCTCACTCTCTACTTCTCTCTACTACTCACTCTCTACTACTCGCTATCTCTACTACTCTCTACTACTCACTCTCTTCTTCTCACTCTACTACTCACTCTACTACTCACTCTCTACTACTCTCTACTACTCACTCTCTACTACTCTCTCTACTACTCACTACTACTCACTCTACTACTCACTCTCTACTACTCCACTACTCTCTAATACTCCCTCTCTACTACTCATTCTCTACTACTCTACTACTCTCTACTACTCTCTTTCTACTACTCACTCCCTACTACTCACTACCAACTACTCTCTACTACTCTCTCTCTACTACTCACTCTTTACTACTTACTCTCTACTACTCTCTACTACTCACTCTCTACTATTCTCTCTCTACTACTCTCTACTACTCACTCTCTTCATCTCGCTCTATTACTCACTCTACTACTCACTCTCTACTACTCTCTACTACTCACTCTCTACTACTCTCTCTACTACTCACTACTACTCACTCTACTACTCACTCTCTACTACTCTCTACTACTCACTCTCTACTATTCAGTCTCTACTGTTCTCTACTACTCACTCTTTACTACTCTCTACTACTCACTCTCTACTGCTCTCTCTACTACTCACTACTACTCACTCTACTACTCACTCTCTACTACTCCACTACTCTCTAATACTCCCTCTCTACTACTCATTCTCTACTACTTTACTACTCTCTACTACTCTCTTTCTACTACTCACTCCCTACTACTCACTATCTACTACTCTCTACTACTCTCTCTCTACTACTCACTCTTTACTACTTACTCTCTACTACTCTCTACTACTCACTCTCTACTTCTCACTCTCTACTTCTCTCTACTACTCACTCTCTACTACTCTCTCTCTACTACTCTCTACTACTCACTCTCTTCTTCTCACTCTACTACTCACTCTACTACTCACTCTCTACTACTCTCTACTACTCACTCTCTACTACTCTCTCTACTACTCACTACTACTCACTCTACTACTTACTCTCTACTACTCTCTACTACTCACTTTCTACTACTCACTCTCTACTACTCTCTACTACTCACTCTACTATTCACTCTACTACTCTCTACTACTCACTCTCTGCTACTCTCTCTACCTCTCTCTACTATTCTCTACTACTCACTCTCTACTCTCTATTACTCACTCTCTACTCTCTACCTCTCTACCTCTCTCTACTTCTCTCTCTACTAGTCTCTACCTCTCTACTAGTCTCTACCTCTCTACTAGTCTCTACCTCTCTACCTCTACCTCTACACCTCTACCTTTCTACCTCTCTCTACACGCACACATATACACATATATATATGCGTATATATGCATATGCATTTATATATATATGTATGTGTATATATATATTACCTACTGGCGGTCGCCAGTAGGTATATATAGTTAGGATTTTTTCTCAATGGGACTTTTGAAAATTCTATGTCTAATAACTTTGGCGTTTGTGGACGGAATCGGCTGAAATTTTCAGGAAAATGGCACATTTTGTTTCTGAGCAGCCCCTGAAAATTTGGGGGGTTTCGTCAAGGGGGGGCCGAGAAAAAAGGGGGGTCCCAAAACGCGTTTTTAACATTGAGTTTTCCATAGGGCGTTTGGCCTCACTTTTAGCTCGAACGGCTGAATGGATTTGCACGAAACTTGGCAAAATTGTAGGGACTGTTAGCCCGATGTGCCTTTGCTGGGTCTCAATATATGTGCTCCAGTGGATTTTGAGAAATTAACGTTTTAAAAAACAGATATATCTGTGACAGCGTCCCGGGTAGCGCTCCGGTTCGCGAACTTGTCGCGTAACGGAGCTTTGCAAAGCGAAGCTGATTGGCTCTCCGGTGTCTGTCAACATTCTAAACAGTCCGGAGCGGCCGCCATCTTGTCTCTCGGTAGGATCGAGAGAAAAGAGGAGAGAGAAAAACGAAGGGGGAATTTAATGAAAGGGGGCAAGGTAGACCCCTCTTGACCCACTAGGAATGATGTTGGGGTTAATAAAGGGTCCCGTGGGAAAAAATTATTTTTTTTGATTTTTCACGGTAGAAGCGCTTCCCGGTTCGCGAACAGGTAGCGAAACGGGAATTCGCCATTTTGTATTTCGTTTTAATTAAATTACAGGGTATAAGGGGGTACGGGAGACGTATCCTGACCCTTTATGTTTTCTGAGGGTGACTGAGGAGGCTCATATATGTTGATACATGTCTTCCAGCGGCTGCACGTGAGCGTTTTTTTTTTTTTTTGCTGCGTGACGTCTGTTAACGTTCGATTCGAAGGAAATCAGGAAGTGTTGACCGCCATTTTGTCACTGTGAGTAAATATTTTGTTAAAAATAATTGTTATAAATTAATCCGTATTGATAAACATTGTCTGCGCCATCTTGCCTTTTTTCCAATACCACAATTTTGTCGTGCACAGCAGCCATTTTAGATGCCTTGACCAGACCCACTCTCTGCACGTCGCCGATCCTCAGCATGGCTCCCCACCCTCGCAAGCATCTCCCCCACGCACTGGTCACCCCCGCTCTCTCTCTCATGCATGGGCCATAAACCTCCCCCCATCTGCGCTGTTCTTCCCTGAGAATCACACCCTGTGCCCGCCCGACACCTCCCTTTCACCCTATTCACTACCGCACCCTCTGACACTCCTCTTCCTCTGTGTATAATTGTCCAGGCCGGTCCTAGGCTATCACCTAGCCGTGCGGATGTAGTTTATGGCCCCAACTTTAAAGAATCACCCCTGTTCAAAGGAGTTACAGTAGATCAAGGCCCCCACCTCATGAGATCCGTCACAGCACACGCGTTCCTACTATCTGATAACCATCCTGTATTGTGATTGGGGAGGGGATTCTCACTGTGAGGGTGTGTGGGACCGAGCCTGAAGCGGAAGATTCCAGGGATGCCTCTTTGTACATCAAAGTTTTTACAATTATGTGTCACATTAAAAATATATAGCACTCCAACAAAGTAGTAGGATTATAAAACTTTAATAACTTATAAATATATACAACGCAACAAAAACAGTAAACACATTTAAAAATAAATTTTGAAAAAAGAAGCAACAATGGTCAGTAGCTGTCTTTTGTGCGAATAGTCCCAAGGCAGCACAACGTGCTGAGTTCTGGACGGCACCCAGGTGATGTCACCTGGGTGCCGCACTGGTTTTTGGTATCCTACAATGCTGCTCCGAAAAACGGCGTGGGGCGCCCCGGGGGGGGGGAGGGGGGAAGCCTCATTAGTAGCGGTCTGTTGTGCGAATAGTCCCAAGGCAGCAGAACGCGCTGAGATGTGAATGGCATCCAGGTGATGTCCAGTAAGTTGCCGCACTGGTTTTGGTATCCTACAATGCTGCTCCGAAAAACGGCGTGGGGCGCCCCGGGGAGGGGGGCGGGGGGAGGCGGCGTGAACGGGCCTCCCCAGGTGGAGGCTCGTCTGCTGTAGTGGGGCGCCCCTTTACCGTTTCAGTTGCCATTCTGCCCGCTTTTGGTACACTGTGCCAAAATCCGCCATTCAGCTGAGTTGCGCCCACTCTTGCGGTGCAGCGATAGGCGGCTGCCACAGGACCCTCAAAATGGTGGCAGGCTCTTCGGATTTGGGCCTGGTCCACTAAAATGGCCCTGGGACACCTTGGAACTCGGACGCTTGTCTGCTAGGGCTTGGGCCCCATTCTCGAAAGCGTCCCCTCAGCCTTGAAGATTCTACAAAAGTCTTGGGGGCCCCCGACTCCCGCAGGCTTCCGGTGGGTAGCGGCTGTCATGATTGCTTGCGGAATGGCCACGACGGAGCTACGAGATGGTGGTGCTCTCATGCTGACGCCAGCTTCAGTCTGAAACATCCAGAAACACTGTAGACTATCAATTCGATGAGTTCCGGTGGAGCTCCAACGTGACCCGGTAGGGAAGAACTTGCCCTCCCCTTTTTTGAGTGATGGTTCTTGTTGCCTGTCCCCTCTGTTGTCATCTAACAGAACCTTTTTGGATTGCCGAGTGAGAAAAAGAAAGGTGGGGCTTTCATCGTTTGGGAAAAAAAATGTTTTAATCCAATGAAAAGTGTTATTTTTAGGTCATATGATCAAGCCTTCCATCATTAGGAAACCAAAAGTAAAATGAACGAATAAAAAGTTTTAAAAACAAGTCACATGACCTGTTATGCGGCTTTGGGCTATAAAAAGCCAAAAAAATCCGTTGGCCCGTGAGGCGGCGTCAGTAGCGGACCGATTTGCGAATAGGCCGAAGGCAGCACAATGCGCCGAGATCCGGATGGCACCGAGGTGGTGTCCAGCAAGTTGCCGCACTGGTGTGGCCATCCTACAATGCTGCGCCGAAAGTCGCCGTGGGGTGCCCTGTTGGCCTGTGAGGTGGCGTCAGTAAGTGGGGGCTGTTTGAGGATCTGACTGCATTGGAAAGCAATGGGATGCGGTGCCTCACCCCCAAGATGGAGGCTTCTCGGCTGCAGTGGGGCGCCCCTTGGTGTTTCACTCACTATCCAGCTGAGTTGCGTCCGCACTTGCGGCTACAGTAGGCCGAAGGCAGCACAACGCGCCGAGATCTGGATGGCACCAAGGTGGTGTCCAGCAAGTTGCCGTACTGGTGTGGCCATCCTACAATGCTGCGGGGGGGGAGGCAGCGCAAATGAGCCTCTCCCGCCTCTCCAGGTGGAGGCACTTCATCTGCAGTGGGGCGCCGTCTAGCTGAGTTTCACCCGCTCTTGCTGCTACAGCGATAGGCGGCTGCAACAGGACTCTCAAAATGGCGGCCTGTTCTTTGGATTTGGGCCTGGTCCACTAAAATGGCCCTGGGACACCTTGGAACTCGGACGCTCAAATTTTTTTCCATGCAAAAAAGGTAAATGCCCGGTACGTTACCTGCCTCATCTGCCACGATGTACTCTCCAGAGGAACCGAAAAAAAATATAGTTATGGTAATTATACCATGCATCGTCATATGGAGAGGTGGCACCCGATTAATTATAGTGCTGCCCAAATTCGAGATTTGGTGGATAACCCCCGACCTGCCAGTCCATCCACCAATGAAGTGGCAGTGATAGCATCAGAGGCAAGGGAAACGGTTCTAAATCTTCAGAAGAACTTTGGACAAATGAAAATGACATGTTTAACTTGCGGCAAATTAATTTCATGTGGAGAGAGGAGTGTTAGTCTAATCAATAGAGCTTATGAACATCATCATAGTCGATGGTTGGTGGAGACATTTTTTTGACTATATCCTGGACCTGCTCGGCTTCGGCCAAAATGGCGCCGGTATAAATGGGACTTGTAACTCCTTGTTGTGTACTGGTTGCCCAACCTTGATATGACGAGATACGTATGCAGTTTTGAAGCACATGGCGGGCGGGGACGAGAATTGATTGAACATTTCGACATCCCTATTGATATTAAGTTCTGATGTGTTATTGATTACTGTACTATTGAAAGTTCGAATTAACGTCACCCATGGTACTTGCCCGCAAATGTATATTTTGATAATTTTATTGTAACTGGCTTGTCGTATTTTAATTATAAAATGTACGTCCATCGATTCCGCAACTGTTAGACACCTTAGTTCTTGCAACCAAATCATATACGATTCCAGTTTGCTCCGTGGCCGGCCCACGTGGTTATAGGCCCGTATTTGTAAACTGACATTTTCACAATAAAAGTTTTTAAAACAAAACATGGTAGTAGTACTTACATTGGTAAAGTTTTGAATATTAGCCACTGTTTTCGAATCAGTAAAAGGCAAGTGAAATAAAGCAGTCCAATTACATGACGGTTGAAAGGTATAATACGCAGGAACGCAGTAAAGATAAATGGTCAAGGGCTGTTGTGTTTTCTACTCCTGCAACATAAAGTGATCGATAAGAATCTGATATTCATGCCTATCAGCGACTAAGACAGCAGGTCCCCATCACCACCCCCTTTTCTGAATCGTTTTTGGCCACTATAGGTGTGGCAGGGTATACTCAGACATGAGTCCCTTTCTCACTGCTCCATCAGGATTCAAGCAAGCCGGGCCGAAGACGGCTGAAATGCCAGAAACCGGTCCCCGGTAGCTTGTCTCCTTTCTGGTGAAGAATTGGCTTGGTAGTTTAGTCTGCCCTGTTCCCATGATTCACTGGGCCAGGGACAGACTGATTTGCATATAGCCAGATTCTGAGCTGGGATGGGGCAGTGAGATAAATAACAGTGATGGATCAATCCCTGATCTTTGGACTGGGTAAGAGTGGTCTGCTTAATTTAGACACTCTGTTCATCACCACCCCCTTTTCTGATTCGTTTTTGGTCACTATAGGTGTGGCAGGGTATACTCAGACATGAGTCCCTTTCTCACTGCTCCATCAGGATTCAAGCAAGCCGGGCCGAAGACGGCTGAAATGCCAGAAACCGGTCCCCGGTAGCTTGTTTCCTTCCCAGTATAAGAATTGGCTTGGTAGTTTGGTCTGCCCTGTTCCCATGATGCACTGGGCCAGGGTCAGACTAATTTGCATATAGCCAAGTTCTGAGCTGGGATGGTGCAGTGAGCTGAAAAACGGTGATGGATCAATCCCTGATCTTTGGACTGGGTAAGAGTGGTCTGCTTAATTCAGACACTCTGTTCATCACCACCCCCTTTTCTGAATAATTTTTGTCCACCATAAGCGTGGAAGGGTATACTCAGATGTGAGTCCCTAGCTCATTGCACCATCAGGATTCAAGCAAGCCGGGCCGAAGACGGCTGAAATGCCAGAAACCGGTCCCCGGTAGCTTGTTTCCTTCCCAGTATAAGAATTGGCTTGGTAGTTTGGTCTGCCCTGTTCCCATGATGCACTGGGCCAGGGTCAGACTAATTTGCATATAGCCAAGTTCTGAGCTGGGATGGTGCAGTGAGCTGAAAAACGGTGATGGATCAATCCCTGATCTTTGGACTGGGTAAGAGTGGTCTGCTTAATTCAGACACTCTGTTCATCACCACCCATTTTTCTGAATAATTTTTGTCCACCATAAGCGTGGAAGGGTATACTCAGATGTGAGTCCCTAGCTCATTGCACCATCAGGATTCAAGCAAGCCGGGCCGAAGACGGCTGAAATGCCAGAAACCGGTCCCCGGTAGCTTGTTTCCTTCCCAGTATAAGAATTGGCTTGGTAGTTTGGTCTGCCCTGTTCCCATGATGCACTGGGCCAGGGTCAGACTAATTTGCATATAGCCAAGTTCTGAGCTGGGATGGTGCAGTGAGCTGAAAAACGGTGATGGATCAATCCCTGATCTTTGGACTGGGTAAGAGTGGTCTGCTTAATTCAGACACTCTGTTCATCACCACCCCCTTTTCTGAATAATTTCAGACAGTGTTACAAGCGCTGCTCAGAACTTTGAACTATGGCACCCAACATCCAGGACTTATGCCATTTGTGCAAGGCAGTGACATCGAAGCAACTCAGGGACCAAAACCATGAACGTACACTCATGTATGAAAATCTTACTATTGATGCTTGACTGAGGCCAAGGAGATCAGAGTGCATGAGTCTCATGCTCGATCGATTGAGCTAGCCGAATCGGGCAACAAAAAGTATAAAATAGTTATGTAAATAGTTATTTAATAAAATGTTTTACCCTGTTACTCTGCTGGTGTGTTGTATATATTTATAATATTTGCATAGGGTTTGTCGTTATTTTGGGTGGGGTGGGTGGCGGAGCCGAACTGTCTTGCAGCCATCATGGTGTGGAGCTCAGTTCATCTCACTAGTTTCGTATTTGTTGTTAATGTTTCTATTTTAGCGAGGTCAAAAAGAGATCCCATTATTGGCCTACTGATTTTGCTCGATTCCTTTTGTTTTTTTAAACGATTTTTCACTATCTGCAAAGACTAAACAGAGTATTGCGACTCTGTGCTTGTTTGTAAATAGAGAATGAACCAAAGAGAACCAATTCTAAAACAGTAAATGCTTGGATAACAATCAATCAAATGGAGAGAGAAGCAGGCACGACGGATTACAACGGGGGCAAAGGCCTGCGTTAACTACCCTTCACTATCTGCAAAGAGAGAGTACTCCTAAGAGAAAAGAGGGGGGGGGCAGCGTTCAAAGCACATCAGCGTGCAAAAACACGAAAATGTTTTTACCTATCACGTACTTGACATTTGACAGCTTTTGATATTTGCTATTAAAAAACCATTGAAATTCACTGAAAAAACCATAGGTTATAGACCATATATAGTTAGGGATTAGCATTTACAAAACCTTGAAAATTCACTGAAAAAACCATAGGTTATAGACCATATATAGTTAGGGATTAGCATTTACAAAACCTTAATTTACTCGCACAAAACCATTGAAATTCGCATATATAGTTAGTTGCAATAACTATATATCGCGCACCCGCAATCCACTGCTGATGATGTCACATATTACATCATTCATGACATGGTCAGTGACATCACTGATGACATCTCAAATGACATCACTGATGACATCACTGATGACAACTCAAATGACATCACAGACAACATCACTGATGACATCAGTCATGTGATAATACGATTAACCTCTTCAGACTCTAATATAACCTTAGATACACTCAGAGTAAACAGACACTCACAGATTGTCACTCATCCATGGAGTTACTCATACACCTAGTCAGTCATGCAAAGAATCAATCACACTTCCATTTCCTCAACTATACAGTTATACACACCTTACTTATTCAAACATATTCTAACACATATTTACTCTCTTATACAATCACTGATACAAGTTTTCAATGATCCATGCAGCCACTCACACATTCACTAGCTCTTATACACAGTAATTTATATATGTGAACTCTCACATGTACTGTGTTTTACATATGTACTTACTTTGACATATAGCACTGAGATATCCATTCACTCACCAATACACTCATGCACACAGTCAACCACCCATACAGCTGTTTCCACATGCAGTTTTGAACCCATACATCTAGTGAATCAACTGTTCATTCATCTATGCACAGAGTCACACACCTCCCAGACACCCACACATACACACTCACTCTCCCATACAAATACTTGGGCAACCAATCAATAACCCATATAGTTACTCATATAGGTACTGATCATTACATGCAGCATCTTACACAACAACAGACATACTGATGCACACATTCAGACAGTTTAGTCACTAACCAATGCACTCAGTGAGACACATTTAATCACTCACTCATACAGTCAGTCATGCACCTACTTCATCCAGACACTTATACATCCACTCATTCTTCAATATGTAAGACATATTTTAACTTTACAGAAACATACAGTCACTGGATGGTGTCATCAGTGATGTCATCAGTGTTGTCACTGACCATGTCATGAATGATGTAATATGTGACATCATCAGCAGTGGATTGCGGGTGCGCGATATATAGTTATTGCAACTAACTATATATGCGAATTTCAATGGTTTTGTGCGAGTAAATTAAGGTTTTGTAAATGCTAATCCCTAACTATATATGGTCTATAACCTATGGTTTTTTCAGTGAATTTTCAAGGTTTTGTAAATGCTAATCCCTAACTATATATGGTCTATAACCTATGGTTTTTTCAGTGAATATATTTATATATATACATACATATATAAACATATATAATCTGCTTATCTATATAAATACACATATAAATGCATGCATACATATACATATATGCATACATATGCATGTTATTTACATGAAAATTTGAAAAACACAAATAAAAGCAAAGCTAAAAAGCCACCTCATTACAAACAGAATTGCTTTAACTTAAAGGAGAGCGAGATCTATTGCATTTTCAATGCTTGTTTACTTTGGTTCCATCAAGAAGGCATTCAGATGTGTCACACATTTGCCATAAATTCTGAATATTAGCCCTCCAGTTGCTAATTAGATCACTGTAGTAAAGCTACTGCTCACCAGGGAAGTCTTCTGCTGGTATTCAAAGTTCATATTTCAGTCTGCATTTCTTAATGAAATAGAAGAGGATTTGAGAAGTCAAAATGTGCCCTAATTTTTCTTTCTTCAGCACTAATCCTAATTTCTATGGCAAAATGAACCCCCTCATTTTGTTCCTTTGCAAATTAAATATTTTAAGTGTTACTACTTTATTCCAATCAAGATGACTTCAGGTGTGCCATACTTTTGTCATAAGTAAGACTGTTAGCGCTCTAGTTGTTCTTTAGAACACTCTGGAACATTCTGTCATTGGGCTATACTTGGGCTACATCTGGGGGATATTTGTGCTACATTTGAGCTCTTTTGTCTTTGGTGGCCATCTTGGGAGACTTATTTGTTATGAAGTTTACTAATTTCCTAATTGACTACAGTCTCCTCAGTAGGAAATACTTTCAGTTTTCTACTTTGATTCCATCAAGAAGGCATTCAGATGTGACACACATTTGCCATAAATTCAGAATGCTAGTTGCTTTTTAGATTACTGTAGTAAAGCCACTGCTCACCAGAGAAGGCTGCTGCTGGTATTGAAAGTGCATGTTTCAGTCTGCATGTCAGAATTTTTTTAATGAAATAGAAGAGGATTTGAGAAGTCACTCAAAAGGTGCCCTGATTTTTTTTCCGAAACACTAATCATACTTCCTATGGCAAAATGAACCCCCTCATTTTGTTCCTTTTTAAATGTTTTCAGACTTACCACTTCATTCCAATCAAGATGGCTTCTGGTGTGATATACTTTTGTCATAAGTAAGACTGTTAGCGCTCTAGTTGTTCTTTATAACACTCTGGGACATTCTGTCATTGGGCTATACTTGGGCTTCATCTGGGTGATATTTGGGCTCTTTTGTCTCTGTTGGTCATCTTAGGAGACTGCATATCAGAGGATTTGAGAAGTCACTCAAAATGTGCATTAATTTTTCTTTCTGCAGCACTAATCATACTTTCTATGGCATAATATACCCCCTCATTTTGTTCCTTTTTAAATTAAATGTTTTAAGAGTTACCACTTTATTCATAACAAGATGGTTTCAGGTGTGCCATACCTGTGTAATAAGTAGGACTGTTAGCGCTCTAGTTGTTCTTTAGAACACCCTGGGAAGCTGCAGTAGAACACAAAGGAATCAAAAATGTTGCTAGCATTCGCACCAAGAATGATCAATTCTATTAAGGACACGGAGGCGAGGATTATGCTTCTCAATCTTTACTGCATAAACACAGCAGCCAATGAAAATGCATATTTTCATTTATAACAGTATAAACAAACTACATTGCCCATGATACACACATATATAGGCACACCCCCACAGTCCATAAGAACCCTCTGCGTGCTCCCATCATCGTCTTTCTTTTTAGTGAACACAAGTCCAAACGGTAACTTGAATAACTGTACAATCTCCTCCAACGTGGAAGAATAATTGGTCTTCAGGCCTAGGCTCTTGCCAGCCATCTTCGTTTATTCAGACTTCTTGTCTGATCCTGAAACAAAGGAAATGAAACAACCGTAACCACTGAATAAAGTCAAACATCATCAGAATAAACGGGTGGGAAAGCTTGTTACTCCTAACCAAGCTGGGTGGGATAATCCTCGCCTCCGTGTCCTTAATAGAATTGAAAATTCTTGGTGCGAATGCGAGCAAATTTTTGATTCTATTACAGGACCGGAGGCTTCAGATTATGCTAGTTTAACGCTCCTTAAAAACCACAGAAGTAATATCACCCACTGGCTTATAATAAAAAGTCTTAAATGTTGACTCAGAGGACCAATCTGCACAACGCATAATGTCCTAAATGTTAGAACCCAACATGTACCTTTTTGACGCCATAGCGCCTCTTACTGAATGAGCACCAAATGTGTCAATACCAGCTTCTTGCATTATAAAACAAAGCCATCTGGCAATGGTGGCGGCTGCCACTGGTTTAAACTGAGAACAACATTGAGGCCTCAATGCCTTCGTACAGTCTTCATACGTCTTTAAACATTGTACCACACATAGTTTCTCATTTTCGGGAAAAGCATTATAATCAATATGACGTGACAATGTTTTAGTATGACCAGTAATATTGAATGAATCCCCTTCAGGGGTAAATACTCTACATGTAACGTTGAGTGCTCTCACATCCGATGAACGTCTGCACGATGACAGACAAAGCAGCATAGCCAGTTTGGCTGATAACTGTTTCCTAGCAAGAATGAATTAACAGGCCACTTGTTAAATAAGGAAATGACTAAAGAAACGTCCCACAGACCCTTATA
Source organism: Lissotriton vulgaris (assembly GCF_964263255.1). NCBI lineage: Eukaryota > Metazoa > Chordata > Amphibia > Caudata > Salamandridae > Lissotriton > Lissotriton vulgaris. The sequence goes on from NC_141694.1 coordinate 772,622,432, forward strand.
GTTGGGTTTAGGTGGGTTGGCAACCCTAATTCCCTTAAGGAGTTTGCATACTACCGGGTGCATACCCACCAGTTTCCTGTCAACCTGTGCATGCCCGCATAAATGGCTGATCGAAAATTGTTTACCGATCGATAAGCCAGACCGTCCGCTGCCTTATTTGACAAAAAATTCAACACGTGGGATAAGTCCACCCTCACAGGATCCAAATGTCGTTCCACGCACCAATCTACCCAGTTCTTCCAGGCTGAGGAATACCGTTTTATGGTAGAAGGTGCCCAGGCCTGTCTGATGAATTCAGAAGTCCTGTTCGAAACTCCTGGCAAGTGCCACTGTTCCCTGAAAGCCTCCATGCCATCAGCGTGAGTCTGCCCTCTAGAATGATAGGGTGTCGCTCCTGAAGAGGGCCCAGCAACAGCGTGTCCGATCCCAGGATCAACCTGGGAAGATCGCAACTCCACTGTAGCAACTTGGGGAACCACTGCTGGGACGTCCACCACAGCGTCACCAGGACTATCTCCGCCCGTTGTCTGATCACCTGCGTCATCACTCTGGGAATCAGCAAGAACGGGGGAAATGCATACTGAATCGCATTCGACCAATCCTGTAGGAAGGCGTCGGTCGCTTTTGCCATTGGGTCCGGCCTCTTGCTGAAAAACTGAGGAATCTGGCATGTGAGTCTGGAGGCAAATAGGTCCGTCTGGAATGGACCCCAAATCGTTTGAAGCCACTGGAAGACTTCGAGAAGCAACTTCCAGTCGCTGTAATCCCTGAGAGGCCTGGAATTCCAATCCGCCACCTGATTGGACTGGCCCGGGATGTATTCTGCCATCACTGAGATCTGATTCGTGAGGCAGTAATGTCAAAAATCCTTGGCTATCTGTACAAGAAGAGACGATCTCGTGCCGCCCAACTTATTGATATACCTCACCGCGGACACATTGTCCATGCGGAAGAGGATGCAACAAGAGGTCTGTCTCGGGGATAGCGTCCGAATTGCGAATGACCCTGCGAGCAGTTCTGAGCAGTTTATGTGCAAGGATAGCTCTTGCGGAGACCATCTGCCACCCGTGGAGATGTTCCTGCAGTGCGCGCCCCAGCCCCATCGGCTGGCGTCGGACTCGATTATCACCTCTGGTTGTGAGCCGAATATTGCCCTGCCGTTCTAGGTGTCTACGTGACCTAGCCACCACTGTAGTTCGGTTCTGACTTCCTCTGACAGTGGGATGGTGTCCGAATAGGACAGTCCCTTCTGAAGATGCCTGATTTTCAGGCGTTGAAGGGCCCTGTAATGAAGAGAGCCCAGGAATATCGCTTGAATTGACGAGGCCAAAACCCCCACTACTCTGGCAATCGCCCTGAGTGTGACCGTCTGACTGTTCAATAACTTCAGGATTTCCTTTTTGAGATCCCTCAATTTCGTCTGTGGAAGGCACAGCTGGGCTGACTGTGAATCTATTGTAAACCTGAGGAAATCTATCACCTGAGTCGGAACAATCACCAACTTCTTTGGATTGATAACAAATCCTAAGCTCTGAAGCAGTGTTGTCGTAAGGACGAGGTGCTGCCTGAGTGTGGTTTGACTCTGTGCCATGATAAAGATGTCGTCTAGGTATATTATGAGCCGAGTTCCTCTCTCCCTGAGATGGGCGACCACTGGTTTCATCACCTTGGTGAAGCACCAAGGAGCTGAGGAGAGCCCAAAATGAAGAGCCAAATATTCGTACCACTGGCCGTTCCATCTGAACTGTAGGAACCTGCGGTGGGGAGGGAAGATTGGGATGGAGAGATAGGCGTCTTTGAGGTCCAACCGAACCAGCCAATCTCCCTCCTGTAACAAATCTGCTAGAAGATGGATGCCCTCCATCTTGAAATGATTGTAGGCAAGGAACTGATTGAATTCTTTGAGGTTCAGCACAAGCCTGTTGCCACCTCCTTTCTTCTGTACAATAAAGATGTTGTTGCAGAAACTGTGAGGCCCTTCTTGGCACTGAGCAATCGCACGCTTCTGCAGCAAGACTGCAATCTCCTCGTCTATGAAATTGTGCTCTTGTTGGGAAAAATGGAGACTTGTTGGAAGAGCTGACTGCCATGGAGGAGAGTAAAACTCCAACCGAAACCCTTGAATGGTTTGCAACACCCAAGCGTCCTGAGTCAGGACTTGCCACTGTTTGAGACAATGTCGAGTACGACCCCCCAAAGGAATGAGATACTGATCTACTACACTCACCTGCGGAATGCTGGGCCTTGAAGTTTGCTCTGTTGTTTCCGGCCTGGAAACGACCTCTGTTAAATCGTCTGCGTGAAGGGTAAAAGGTACCTCCACGGGTGGAGTACCAATCTCCTCTTCCGCGACCGAAGTCGCCGCGTTGGGAACCTTGATGAAATCCTCGGCCTGACGAGCGGCCCCCGCCTCGTCCGGCCCGATTAAAAACACTTTGGTTAAAGACCCTTTTTATACCATTTTGCGCCTTATCAAGGGAGGTAAATGTTCCGATGTACTTTGAAACGTCCTTTACAAAGCGCTCTCCAAATAATTGACCACCAGCTAAGGGTCCTGGCTCAGCATCAGGTAACTTGGTAAGGTTGCTGTCCATCCTGATTAATAAGGACTTGCGTCTCTCTGACGAGATCACACAATTTGCATTTCCGATGAGGCAAATAGCCCACTGGGTCCAACCCGCCAGAATGTCCGGATCAATGGGAGCTGCGCTCTCTTTGGCCGCCAGCGCCATTTCCAATATCTTAGCCAAAGGTCCCACAACGTCTAACATCTTGTCCTGACATCCGCGCCACGCGCGGTTGAGTCCGCATTTGGGATCCTTTGAGAATTTCTTTAGAAACGTGAGTAGGCTAGCATCAATTTCGGGCGTCTCCACCACCTTTTCTGGCAAATCCGGCCGAGGACACTCCGATTTGAGGCGATTGCGTACCTCTCTAGAAAACCCCTTCCTCAGATTCTCATGAAGACACTAAGCAGCACCACCACGGGCGGTTGATGATAAGCCAGGCATCCCTTTTGCAGTGCAGTGGAGCCACAGTTGGTGCAAAGACGGCAGCAGCACCCCTCCAGGAGGACATAACCCGGGGCCAAGTAACAAACAGTAGCACCCCTGGAGGCTGTTGGAGATTGGAGATTGGCCGCGTCCCACTAGCGTGACTGCTGAGGCTCGCCAGGTAGGCATGGCAGCGTAGTAGAGCGGAGAGGCTGCCGGCAGCGGGTGTGCGGTGTGCGGGGGCCGCACTGAGAGCGGGGAGCTGCGGGCTTGGCGAGGGCACAGCGAGGCAGACCGTCGCCTTGTAGCCGTGGGGGAGGCCGATTGAGACCGGAGTGACTTGCTGGGAGACTTACGGTAAGGCAGCATTCGGCGCACGCGAGTGGGGGCACAGGGATTGACAGGGGCTGACCGAGAGGGTAATTTGAGAGTTAATCCCTCGCACCATCACCGCCGTTCACTCCGGTGAGCGGGCGGCTTCTTCTCTGGTCCCCCCTGACCCCTCCCCGATGCGCTGCTTGCCTGGCGCTTGCTCAGGCGTTTGAACTTGACGCACATAGAGCCTCAGAGTTCTTGAGTTTCTCTCTGAGTTCTCCCCATCGGCCAAGTTCCTGTAGCCCTCGCGGCTTGCGGTGCTCCCGTTGCTCTCGTTGATGCCTCAGCCTCCTAGCGCTTATCGCCCTCAGTATTCCTCACTCGCTGCTCGCCGCTTGGCTGGTTACGGGAGCCCACCAGCTCTGGGGCTGCTCACCTTGCTCTCCATCCAAGTACCAGCCCAGGTCCTGGTTAGCCACCCAGAGCCTGTTGGCTGCATCTCATCCCCAGGCCCTGCGGTGCCTGTACACGCCTCCCAGAGTTGCGCAGCACGCAGCCCCAGTTGCTTTCGGACTCCGGTCCGACCCGGAGAGGCGGGGTGGTGAGGTGGTGTCAGCAGGTGGGGGTAGGGTTGGGGGACCCTGCGCAGGAGGAACGGGGTGAGCAGGGGGGTGCCATATACTAACACAGCCGCACAACGATCAACCTGCCCATACTCCCAGAAGCCAGAATCTCGAAAACTTGCTGCTACAACAAAGCTGCAAAAAAGAAGAGCCCAAGCCCAAGCCCAAAGTCCAAGCCCTCAGGAAACAATGGGATCAGGAAAAGAGAGGAGTACACAGCGCCCAAAAGAAAGAAAGCTACACAACCCGACGTCGCAGAGGCCTCTGCCAACGCCAACCACAGCTTAAAAACACAAAAACCGCTAAGCATACAGGATTTCTTTAAAAAAAACATCATCTAAGTCCGCGGAATCGCCACAACCACGACCGCAATCTTCAGAGGCAACAACTAGTATCCCCCTGGCGCAACCAGGCCAGATTAATTCGGTCCAACCTGGGTCGCTTAACTTGGCCTTGATGCAACATTGGGCACCTGAAACTGCGAGGGCAATCGAGCCATCAGAGGTCTATATATTTGGGTCTACCTGCAACGACCAAAACAGCAAAAACTCTCAACTTGACCACCTTTCATTGGACAAGCTTTCAGTGTCCCCAGCAGAGGACCACTGGCCCTGTCAAGCACTACAAACCCAGCTGGAGAACACTATGTGCCCAACAGAGGTCCAATTAACGCTGCCTCAGCCTACTGTAACTAATGCAGCGACCACGACCATCCCTCTTGTGGCCTCTTTTCACCAAACAACGACGGCACAAATTCACGGGCAACCCAACCCCGAGCACTCCAATAGCAGTCAACAATCCTCAACCCCACAAACAATAATCTCCACAACAGCACCACCAGCTTTGAGTCCCCCGTAAATGATATTTTCGCCATCTGGACACACAAAGGACACATCGCAAAGCCAGCCAGCATTGCCTGCCCAGAACGATCAGTTTATGACGGACCTGTCTCTTTTTTTCAAGATGTCTGAAAGTTCACCCAGGTCCAGCCCGATCCCAAACGAAAAACAAAATATTGAAGAAAACACCGGGACCAGTGCTTGGCCACAACTTTTACAAACCCTGCAGCAAACAGTCAACGCACTTAATTACCATTTGATAAAATTGGAGGTACAGGTCGACCTACTAAACACCTTGGCACTATTTACGTCTGGGATCGACAGCAAACTAGACAAACTCAATTCCTTAATTTTACGGGCGCAAGCCTCCACGAAGCTTGCCCAATCAACCTGCTGTTGCTCCCCAATCATAGATTCTCTTTCTCTGTTCCCAGAATGCCTAACCACTGTCATAAAGGAATTAAAGTTGTTGAGGGGAGTAAACGTTTTTACCAAATCGCCAACCCCCACACAGCAGGAACATCTAAAACCCACTGATGTTTCTGCTAAGCAGAACACAAACACAAATGAAGGGGAGGCTCCAAACACTGGAACAACTACTGACCCAACTAAGCTGAACGGCTATCCCCAGAGCGCTCAATCAAAATCAAACCTGACGGCAGAAAACGGCCCTCCTTTGTCACCAATCGGACTCACAACCAGGCATGTTCATCTTGAGCCTGTGCAATCAAACAGCCCGGTTTCTCAAAGCGAATCAACAGTGGCGGCCCTCCCAGGGCCAGTTTTAACACGTAGCAAAAGAGAGCGTAAACATCAGCGCAAAGCCAGAAATAAACTATGGGCAAACTCCACATGGTTCACCAGGAACTCTTTCCTATCTTCAAAAAAGTTGAAAACAAAAAATCCCCCATCAAAAACAGTGCCGCAGAGCAAAGGATTACCCCCAAGGGAGTCACCCTGGAAAGACTCACCCAAGAATCTGCGAGGAGCCCACAGGACCAAAGCAAACAAACAATGGCCCCAGAAACAACTGAGGGCAGGGCCCACACAGAAATCACCAGGGTGAGCTCAGAGATGGCAAGTGCAACCGGGCATAAGATGTCACCAGAAAAATCCAGACCATCGATGGCCCTCATTTCCCCGGGAAAAGAAAACGCAATGTCAAGATTCAATTACTCTAAAACCATCTGCAACGATCCTAAAGCTGCGACCAGTCACAGTTTACATTTGAAGAGGGCTTCGCATCGACTGTCACAACAGTCACACAAAATTAAACCAGACAGGACAGTCGAAAATTCCAACATTAAGCCCACAAGTGTTCCGGAGTCAATCAATAATGATCCACCGTGCCATCAGATTCTACTGGCCCCCGAATATAAATCTAAAGGGCGGCACGACATTCTCAACAGATCCAATCTGTTAAAACTAGCAGAAGGAATTCCGGGTCTAGCTGGACTGGCCTCGAACAATATAGAATCCATTGAATTCCTCTCCCCTCGAGGAAATCAACCCTCTGAGGTCACTGTGTTGACTTTTTCATCGGTCAGCTGGGTAGGAGCTTTTCTTGAACAGAAGCCGACTCTGCGGAACTGGGGAATCAGAGTGTACCCTTACTCCACCCCCGGGTATCCTACCTCCCTGCTAACAAGACCGACCCCACCCAGTAATCTGGCTACATCCAAAATAACAGGATGCGAGTGACCCTACTCGGTCTTAAAAAATGCTTCAGGGGCCGACGTTAAACCAAAAGGGCCAGAAAAAGCCGGGGACAATGTAGAACCTAATTACAGCTGGGGGTGGCTGCCCGCAATCCTGTCATCAAAACACTCAATTTGACCGCCAGCGGGTGAAACACTTATAGAAACACACAATTCCTCTAGAAAATCCCTCTCAGCGGCGGACACACAGCACAAAAGAGACAACAAGCAGGGACGGCCTCCATTCTCACTGTGTTCATGGAATATCAGTGGACTTCATCAAAACACTTCAAACGATGACACCATGGTTTTCTTGTGCAAACATGCAGCAATCGCCCTACAGGAAACCTGGGCGACAGAGGGTTGTCCCATTTTTCTTTTTTTTTTTTAAATATATTTTTATTGCAGGAATCAGTAAAATTTTACAAAGCGGACCAGCATTATAAGTTCAATCAAAATTAGTAGAACACATCCCATCTCCCCTCGGCAAGACAGTCCTTTACACAGCCATTCAGCCCTCAACCCGAGGGTCGGGCGGCGATTAACAGTGGGGACTTAACAGGAAGTCGAAGCCGGTCCGGATGATCCACAATCCGTCATCTGCTTTTCTAAACCATCCTATAAAAAAGGCAAAAGAAACCCCCCCCAAAACACTATGAACTAGGCAGAACCCCCCCCAACCCCGCCATCAGTGCATGGTAATAAACGTAGGAGGATCCATGGGAGGACCCCCGGGGAAAGCTACAAACATGTAAAGTGCAATCGTCTATCGGGACTCGGGGCGAGCTGCATCCTCACTTTCGGAATCGCTGGGAGCGCAATAATCCCTGAGGGCCTGCACTAATGTCTCCCATTCTAGCGCTGCTTCCTGCGCCTTCTCGCTGTGTTGTCTCCTAGCTAACTGGTATCTCAGCGTGCTTTGCCCCGCCGCCCATTTCAAAAGTTCGCTGTGCCACCGAGCCCCTGTTGGACCAACCCGTGCCTTCCAGTTCCTGGTCACCTCCCGCTTAGCAAGGAGAAGCCCCAGATCGATAAATTTACTAGAGATTTTATTTTTGGGGGTATGCGGAAACCAGTGCAGGAGCCCCACTGCCGCATCAACCGATAAGGACCTCCCCGTTACCTCCTTCAGGGTGTCCCCCACCTCAAGCCAATAGGAGGACAGCCCCGGGCAAGACCACAGCATGTGGAGGAGGTCTGCACCAGGCGCACGGCACCTGGGGCAGTCCGCAGAATCCGTGGCAAAATATTGTTGGATCTTCGCCGGGGTCAAATATGCCCTGTGGAGTACATAGAAGTGAACCAATTGAAAGCGGGCGTTGCGCGTGCCCTTCCAGGCCCGCCTCATGAGTTGCGACCAGGTCGTCTCCGGGATCTCCTTCCCTATGTCCGCTTCCCAACGGGTTCTTAAGGTAGTGAGGGGGGTCAACCCCACATTGATCAGTCTGCCATACAGGCAAGTAACCGTTTTAACCGTTCCCGCGGACATCATAACATACTGGCACACCGGAGATGTAGGAGGTTCCTCCAGTCCGTTTTTCCAGTGCGCCTGAATCGCTCGGACCAGGGCCGTGTGCAAAAGAAAATCGCCACGAGGAACATCGAAACGGTCAATGAGCTCCTGAAAGGGCAATAGCGCCCCGTCCTCATAAAGGTCACCCACCAACTGCAGACCCGCGTCCTCCCAGTCCGCCAGTCGTGACCAATCACCGCCGTGAGGCAGGGCCGTCAACATACCCAGAGGCACTTCGGGTGCATATGGTATCCGCAACTGGCCCCGGGCGTGGGCACGGTTCCAGCATAATCGAATGGTCCTTTCTTCGAGCGTCAGGTCCTGCAAGGCCAAACGTTGCCGCAGCGCGATGAAGGAGATAACATGCCTAGCCATCCCTGTGCCCCTCCTGTCCTCTGGGCCTCGGAACTCTCTGGCGACCTCCTGGGTGAAGGTCTGCAGCTGCGCCGCCAAATAATACTTCTCAAAGTCCGGCACCGCAAGACCACCCTCAGCTTTCGGTCTCGTCAGGGTCTTGAGGGCCACTCTCCGGCGGCCCGAACCCCAGAGGAATCCCACCACCATTGACCGTAACAGGTGAAAGGTGGCCGGCGGGATCCAAATCGGCAGCGCCCGGAAATAATACAGCAGCCGGGGGAGCGCCACCATTTTAAGCAGAGCGATCCGCCCCGCCACCGAGAGCGGCAGAGTAGCCCAGAAGTCCATACTACCACGCAGCGCGCGAGTGCTGCGAGCTATGTTCCCATCCAGGAGGTCAGTCGGGTCGTGGTAGACGTACACCCCCAGGTACTTAAAGCAGTCAGGTTCCCACCTAATCTCCCTGCTGATATCGGGGCTGGGCGTACCCTTGCGAACCGGGAAAAGGCAGGTCTTAGCCCAATTTACCCGAAGGCCCGAGACCTCCCCAAATGCCGTGAGCGCCGATGCAGCCCCATTCAAGGCAGCAACCGGGTCCTCAAGGAAGAGCAACAGGTCATCGGCGTACAACGAAACATAATGTGGGCCCGAAGGCGTCCACAAACCGCTAAAGTGGGCCCCCGACCGGAGCAGCAGCGCCAGCGGCTCCACCGCTAGCGCGAAGAGAAGCGGGGATAGTGAACAAACCTGCCTCGTGCCTCTCTCCACCGGGTATTGTGAGGAGATCAGCGGGCCTGCCCGTACCCTGGCCGACGCCGAGGCATACAGTACCGTGGTCCACCTAACGAAGCCCTCACCGAGGCCGAACCGCAGCAACACAGTGCGCAGGTAGTCCCATTCCAGGCTGTCAAAAGCCTTCTCCAAATCTACTGAAAGGACTACCGGGCATGGGGCGTCCACGAGCGGTTCTCCCAGCAAGCGGAACAGCCTACGGATGTTCATGGTCGTGTTTCGCTTGGGAATGAATCCGGCCTGGTCCTCGTGTACCAGAGAGCTCATGTGACCTAGCAACCTCGATGCCAATATGCTGCTCAGTATCTTATAATCGACCGTCAACATCGATAAAGGACGGTAGGACGCCGGATCGGACGAGTCCCTTCCCGGCTTGAGGAGGGGAACCACCAAGGCCTCGCACATCGAGCCGGGGAGCCGCCCCAGTCGCTTCGCCTCCCTGTAAACTATCAGCAGCCTCGGTGCCAGGAGATCAGCGTAGGCGGCATAAAATTCAATCGGAAGGCCATCTAGGCCCGGGGTCTTATTCCTCGCCATCTTTTTAATGGCGCTGCGAATTTCCCCCAGTTCGATGTCGGAGCCCAGAGCTTTGGCTACGTCTGGCTCTACCATCGGGAGCTCTAGGGGTCGCAGGTAGTCCTCGATCAGGTCGGGGTCCCTGGCAGAGCGACTGCGGTACAAGCGTTCATAGTAGCGCAGGTAACAACTCAAGATCTCAGGCTGAGTGTGCACTTCGGCCCCTTCCGCCGTGCGCATAGACGTCGTTAGAGAGGTCTGGCGCGTGGGATTAGCTAGCCACGCCAGCAATGCGCCCGATCTGTCCCCCTCCGCGAGCGTTCTAACAGTATAGGCCTTATAGTCGAAGCAGCGCAACCGCTCGACCTCTGCCGCTACCGCCTCCTTCGCCGCTGCCGTGCGCTCCTGAAGTTCAGGACGCCCGGGGCGGCGGAGTTCCAACTCACGGAGTTTCCGATCAGCCACAGCCAAGTCATCAAGGATGATTCGCCTTATGCCCACCTTTTTAGAAATGCAGTAGCCCCTGACCACCACCTTAAAGGCGTCCCATTCCAGCGCCCTCTATCCCGCAGTACCTCCATTGGACGCGAAGTATTCCGAGATTTTGTCTTCTAGGTCCGCTTTGAAGACTATGTCCTCCAAGATTTCCGGACGCATTTTCCAGGTGGGCACAGCAGGAACCCCGGGAAACCAGCGAAGGTCCAGCAGGAGAGGGTTCTGGTCCGAGACAGTCCTGGTCAGGTATTCAGACCGGACCGCTGCGGAAGCCAACTCTGCCGAGCCCAGAAACCCGTCCAGTCGGACGTGCAACTCGTGCAGGCCCGAGAAGTAGGAGTAGTCCCTAGTGTCGGGATGCTGTGCCCTCCAGATGTCCGTAAGTCCCCAGTGCGTCTGCCATTCCCTCCTACCTTTAACCACACGGCGAACCGGAGAGTCAGGGAGGGGGGGGTGCGAACGGTCGGCCTCCACGTCCACTATCGAATTAAAATCCCCTCCAAGCAGGAGGGGCCCAGAGAAGAAGTGGGCCAACGAGCCCGATAACCCGGAAAGGAAGGCAAGCTGGTCCACATTAGGCGCATAAACACAGCAAACGTTTAGGTCCCTCCCCCCCAGTGTGCCTGAGATGGCCACGTAGCGACCCTCCGGATCCACCATTGATTTCGTAACCTGAAAGGGAACCCCAGCTCTGATCCAAATCAGCGCCCCCCTGGCATACGCTGAGTACGAAGTGCAGAAGACCTGCCCTCTCCACCTACGCTGTAGCGCCGCCCCTTCAGCCTTGTTGAGATGGGTCTCCTGCAGCAGCGCCATTTGCACCCCTCTACGCACTAAATAAGCGTGGACTTTGTGACGTCTAGACATAGTGTGAAGCCCCCGTACATTCCAAGTGATGCATTTCACATTAGCAACATCAGCCATTGTCCCATATCGTTCGTGCCGGGTCTCTCCACCCGGGTCCCAACAAAGAAAGAGCAACAATCAACCCGACACTGATGGAGGCCATTTTCCCCAACCAAAAAAACAACAACCCCCGTTCGAACCAAACCCCTGCCCACCCTCCCCAGAACAGGACCCAAATAGTACCATCTAGTTCCCATCCAAACCATACCCCCAACAATCCCACAGTCCCCAACTAATCCTGCAGTCGCCACCGCAGGAAGGCCTTAAGGGCTAGGTGCGGGCTGGGCGCCGGCAATGGGCCCTCGATTCTCGGGCTATCAAGACTAAAGTGAGCCCAAAACAAGAGACTATGTCATGAGCAGGGCACCCCACCCCACTTTCACCGGAGTTCATGAGCAATCGCCTACCCCCGCCACCCCCGCCGCGGGCCCCCACCCAAACGGAAGTAGCTCACCCCGTCATCCCTGTCCATCCAAAAGGTCCTCAACCGAATTTGGAGTGATCACCGGCGTGTGGACACTGTCGGTCACCGATTCCTCCGAATCCGTTGGTGCCCCCTCGTCTCCAATGTCCGCTTCCTCTATAATGGGACCATCTCGTGAACCAGACAGCGTAGACAACATCTCCAATACTCCTTTCCGCTCCGCCGACGTCTCCACAGTCGAAGGTCTGCCTGTCTGGCCACGGCGACTCCGAATTCTCTTGGACCGCCGCCGCTGTCCGGGCTCCACTGCCAGTTGAGATGACGAGCCAAAGCCATCTTTTCCAGCTCTATAGAGTTCGAGCCAGCTACAGACGTCTTCCGGGGAATCAAAGAACTGAGTCTTGTCATCAACGATTATGCGGAGCCTTGCAGGAAACAGGAGCGAGTATTGAATGCCCTCGCCCCGGAGCTCGCGCTTGACCGCCAGGAAAGAGAACCGCCTGCGCTGGGTCTCATATGTATAGTCCGGGAAAATATTCACTTGGCTATTCTCCACCTTGTAGGGGCCATTATGTCTGGCGGCATTAAGGATGAGGTCTCTGTCCCGAAAGTGCAGCAAACGTGCCACCACCGGTCGCGGGGCACGGCCCTGCTGCGGCGGCCTCACTGGGACTCTGTGTGCTCGCTCCAGGGAGTAGAAGGAGGACAGGCCCTCCGGGGCCACTGTGTCCCGGAGCCAGGCTTCCAAGTAGGCCACCATGTCGCCATCTTCAATCTTTTCCGGCAGGCCCACCACTCGAATGTTATTTCGCCTATTACATCCCTCCGCATCCTCCGCTCGCCGCTCCAGGGCCTCAATCCGGGATAGGGCATCCTCGACCGTCGCGGCCAGGGTCCTCTGTGCTGGCTCCAAGGTCTTTACTGAGCCCTCCACTTCCTTGACTCTATCCGAGAGCTTGCCATGGTCCGCTCTAAGGAGGCCCAGACTCGTCGCAACCTGGGCAATGTCCTGCTGGAGGGCCGAGCGCGTGGTCGCGATCGGCTCCAGGACCCGGTCAAATTGTTGTTGCAATGGAGCGCCACCAGAGCTCTCCGGGTCTCCACGATCCTCTTTGTCCGGCGCCTCCGAATCTGAGGCGGCTGGGGTGGTCCCCTTGGGTCCCCTCGGTTTTCCCATGTCGCAGGAGTCCCACGGTGGAGAGTCAGTCAGAGGCACCACCGAGCGCGGGCGTCGATTATGTCCCTCCCGGCAGGTTGTCTTTGGGCCGAGGGCCGACGATCTCCGTCTCCAGGGCCTCTTGGTCCTCCACAACCTCGGGCCGCGCCACCACCGCGTCGTCGGAGGGCACTGAGGAGGAGGCGGGGACAATCGGCGCCAGGTCGGGCAGGCCCGTTTGGCCGAGGAGGATCCGGAACGAGGGTCACCAACACCACCGGAGACTCTGTGGCGCCAAGGCGCCGTGCTGCCCATGGAGGTTAGACACTCGGTGGGGTGCGGACGGGTGCGGCACAGGGAGTCGGCCCCACAGACAGGGCCGCCAGGCGTCCGTGATTCGAGGTCCACGATGGTGTGGTCCTCCGATCCTCCAGGAGCGGTCACCGCGCTCAAAGTCCGATCAAAGCGACACCCAGACCATCACATCACAGGGAGATAGGAGGTGGAGGGTGCGCCGTGGCCAACGATGCTCCTCCAGATTGAGGGTCCCGGCCAAGGAGACGAAGAGGTCCGGGCGCCATCTTGGGTCGCACTCCGCGGGTCCCCAAACTTCGATTTTCCGTCGGGTCTACTCATTTTCAAGTATCACCGGGTGCCTCGGCAGGTCCCAATCGGTCCGATCATCGGTTTGCGGGGGCTAGGGTGCCCCGCGGACTCCGATCTGCAGGATAATCGCGGGCTCAGTCCCGGAGCCGAGCTCTCAGGCGACCATCGCCATCGGCGTCCAAGCCACGCCCCGACAGAGGGTTGTCCCATAGAAGGATATATCGAGTTTTGGAAACCAGCACTCAGGGACAGCCGATTTGGCCACCCCAAAGGCGGATTGTCCATATACATCTCAAACAACCTAAAAGGAGCTCTCAATCAATTTCACTTCAAAGAAGACTGGTTACTTGGGGTCAAAATTAACCCCTGGAGGATGCAGCGTCCAATTCTCCTCGTCAATGTGTACATTAATCCCAGCACCCGTACAAAAAAAGACCTCCTGGTCCGATTGTGCGAAATCATGAATGACATCGCCACTGAATATCCCAATTCGGACCGCATGATTACGGGGGATTTCAACACAAATCTATTTCAGGGGAATGCAGCAGACATGGAAGGGCTGGACCTGACTAACATCTTTGAGGCTATGACTCAATCCAAACCTCCGAAGCAAGCCCCAAATATGTTAGGTGAGCTCTCTGTGATGAGATTCTATAACTCAGGCTACCTGGTAGTGAATGGAAGGACAACAAGCGATTCACCCCCAAATTGGACCTGGTCGAACGGAAGAAAAAAGTCTTACTTAGACTTTACTATCTGCAATTCAGAACTACTATTCAAGCTGAACAGTTTTTGCATCCACCCACGGTCTGAAAGCGACCATAGGCCCCAGGTTATCACCCTCACTACAAATCCGGAATTCCATAAAGCGGCTCCTATAATCTACAAGGGAATTCATACCGAAAACCTCAAGCGCCTCAAATGGAATGAATCGAACAGTGAGAGTATTTTAAAAGCAAGCAAGGACTTCACAACAGGCAGTCTTGATAAAGATGCCAACCCGATATGGAAATGGTCGCAGCTGTGCCTTCACCTGATCAACTCATATCCAGCGACTGCGTAGAGATCAAACCGCTCATCACCAGTAGGGGCCGCAACCTCCGCCGTCATAAAACCACTAAAGAGAGCAAGGAACACCGCATTGAGGCTGGTTTCAAAATTCCCGGGGAACAGCGCCTTCCTTGCCACATATCATCATGCCCAAAAAGCACTCAGGAGGTCAGTCTCCCAAGAGAAACAGGCTCAGGAAAACCAATACTGGGTAAAATTGGTGTGGGAAAGCAAGCAAAAAAACTCAAGGAAATTCTGGTCCCTTGTCAACCGCACCAACCTGAACCTAACAAACTCTGGCTCTGCAAATATCCAGGAAGCTGAATGGGTAACATATTTAACAGATCATTTTCAGGCACAAGACAACCATGACTGCACCAGACCACCTAGGGCTTGCGGGATTGCAGATGCTGTATCATTGAATACCTCCTTGGATATAAATCGGGGACTTACCCCTGCATATGCACTAACCGAAGAACGAGTTGCCAAAGCAGTGACAAAAGGGAGACAAGATGGAGCACCAGGCCCGAATGGCCTGCCACAAAGGTTATTTAAATCGGACATCCCTTTTAGGTCCACGGTGTTACTAAATCTCTTTAACCACACCCTGAGAACACTGACAATCCCGGACTCATGGCGGGGCGCAATAATTCATCCCATCCACAAATCTGGATCACGAGCTATGCCTAATAACTACAGATTAATCGCCCTACTGGACATAGAGGCAAAACATTTTGCAGGACTCATTCTGGAGGATCTAAGGCAATGGGTAAAGGACCACAATCTGATTCCTCTGAACCAAACAGAGTTTGTTGCCAATTCAGGAACTACGACAAATTTACTGGCAGTTTCC
Organism: Lissotriton vulgaris; assembly: GCF_964263255.1. NCBI lineage: Eukaryota > Metazoa > Chordata > Amphibia > Caudata > Salamandridae > Lissotriton > Lissotriton vulgaris. The sequence goes on from NC_141694.1 coordinate 772,637,567, forward strand.
ACTATAATCGACAAAGCTTTATCAACACGCAGGATGGTCTTTTGCTGCTTTGTCGATTTTAAAGCAGCGTTTGATAGAGTGCCTAGGGCGGCTCTCTGGAAAAAACTGACACAGTGGGGCATTCCAAACAAAATACTGAACCCAATTATTCAACTCTACTCTGACACATGGGTTCGAGTGAAGTTGGGGTCCGGCTCGCATCTCTCGCGAAAACTCATGACGCCACGTGGTGTCAAGCAGGGATGTGTGCTGGCCCCTCTTCTCTTTAACCTATTCATAGCTGACCTGTCAAGCACTCTAGACAAGGTAAATAGTCATCCACCCAAAATAGGAGGTGCGGCATTATGTAACCTTTTATATGCCGACGACTTGGTCCTATTTAGCTTCACTAGAGTAGGGTTACAAAGGCTCCTTGTTGCACTATCGCAATATACGATTGGCAATCAACTAGAAATTAACATGGAGAAAACCCAGATAGTCCCATTTGGTAAGAAACACTACAGTGGTGGTGGTTGGTCAATTAACAAAACAAATCTTTCGATTGGCCAATCATACAAATATTTAGGTGTCCACTTGGACACAAGGGGCAGCTTCTCAAAGTAAAGCAGTGTGATTGCAGCTAAAACTATGGCCTTAGTGGTATCCTTGGCCAGGCTATCACAGAAACTTTCAGGTCCAACCTTTACCCCTTTATTAGAAGTCCTCAGAGCAAAAATTGGGCCAACACTTTCTTATGGCGTAGAGATCTTTAAAGGCAAAATGAATATGTGATGTGTCAGTATCGGTATTCGTGGTAGTGGTATCTGTGTCATTCTGTACTTTGGACCTAGCCTTTGATTTTTCTCCTGCATAGGAGTGTTCCGCTGTTCCACTGGCAGGCAGTGTCGATAGGGCCTGGGCATGCAGCCATTGTTTCGGGGTACCTGAGCCTGTGCCGGAAGTAGAAGCTTCAGACTTCCTTTTCTGTTGCTTTTTGTCATGGCCATGACGTTTTGAAAAACCCTCTAGTTGCTTTCTAATTGGGACGGGCATGCTGGACGGTCTGAGGAACCGTAGTCTCCTTTGCTTTATCCACTGAAGATTGGACGGAAGCGTCCAAGGCTTCAACGAGGTTATCCTCCAAGACAGCCTCCTGCTGTCCTTCACCCACCTCCTCCTCATCATAATACTCATCTGGGTACTGAGCCCACTCATCCATAATCAGGGTGGAGTGAATCAAGAAATAAATATCAAGAAGTAGTAGCTGAGCAGCTCCTATATCCACCACCAGGAGGGTATTGGGGGGGGGGTCAGCCCACAAGCACACAAGTCCAGTAACAAAGTTCACCTAAACCCCCTCAGCAAAGCTGTAATCCAATAGGTCAGTGACCTGAGCCAAGTGATAATACCAAGAGCGTGTGCTCACTCCTTGGCCAGTATTTTACAACCTTTTTTGGAAGGCGATCTGAACAGAGAGGCAACCGGTGTGTAAAACGCTCAAAAATGCGTTTAAAGTAAGCCTGGGATTCGCGCCGAGGTGCGCAGCCCAAACGCGACCAAAAACCAACCCAAAAGTTTAGCTTATAGATCCCCTTCCAAACCACTGTGGGAAAAGCATGAGATAATAGTTTTCTTTCAAACATGATTCATGATATCCTAGCAGAAGGCTTTTCCACATGGTAAAATCACCTTAGAACACACCACAATTCCTAAAATGAGTATGGTACCATCAACAAATGATTTATAATGTAACTAAAGTCCTAAAACCTTCTATTAACTGCAATGATTTTTAATGAGGTGCTATCATGTATATTGGTCCCAAGATGGCTGCCAACACTTCTTGGATGAAGTGCTAACAGCCAATCAGATCTCACGATGAGATGTGTGGTTAGGCTCCGCCCAGATATATATATATATTTTCTTTTGATTTTCTCAGGAACTCTGGAGGGATTTACACCATTTAACCAAAAGCGTGATCTGCGTACCAGACCCTACCATTTTCCCAAATTTGGTGTGATTCCGTTCAGCGGTCAGGCTGTAGCCGTGTCTAACTATCCTATGGAAATTAACATGGGGAAAACACGTTTTGGGACCTCATTTTTTCTTGGCCCCCGCTTGACGAATCTTCCTGAGACTTTCAGGGAAGGAGCAGAGCAGAGCGGGCCATCTTCTTTGAGAAATTCGCGAAGATTCAACAACCGGCGCCAAAGTTATTCCCAATAGAATGTTGCAGGTTTCCTATGGAAACTAGGTCCTAACTATAACTACCTACTGGCGACCGCCAGTAGGTAATATATATATATATATACATATATATATATTCACTGAAAAAAACATAGGTTTCACACCAGTTATAGTTAGGAATTAGCATTTAAAAAACCTATTAAATTCACTGAAAAAACCATAGGTTTGACACCAGTTATAGTTAGCTGGAAATTTTACTGACATAAAACCATTGAAATTCCCATGTTATAGTTAGTTGGACTCACTATAACTTGCGCGCCTGCAATGCACTGCTGATGACGTCACATATTACATCACTCATGACATGGTCAGTGACATCACTCATGACACCATCCAGTGAATGTGTGTCTTTCTGAAAAATAAATATGTTTTATATATGTATATGTAAAGGTCGATGGAAGAATAAATGTTTAAATAAGTGTCTAAATGGATGTTTTAAAAAAAAAAATTGATTGGTTAACTGGCTTATTAAGTGTATCTTAGTGAATACATATGTTAGCGAGTATTGTTTAAATATTTAAATGTTTGTATCAGTGTTTCACTTTGTGTATAAGTGGCTGCATGGTTTGGTGAGTAGCTACATGTGTCTGTATATGGGTTATTAGATGTTTTTTTTAGTATCAGTATGAGTGTCTCTATGGTTTGGTGGGGGTGTTACTTAGCACATAGATGCATCAATGACTGACTCACTGTATGTGTTTTGAAGACAGCATATGTGCAGGACTGTATGGGTGGATGACTGTGTATATGTGTGTGTTAGTGAGTGAATGACTGTCTCACTAGTGTCTTTATCAGTAACTACATATATTTTAATCTAGTATATGTGAGTATTGATGTATATAAGTGAGTATATGTGAGAGTGAGAGATTGAAAGAGTTCTTGTTTAAAAAAGTATGTGTTTCTATAAGTGATTGTTTAAGAGAGTAAGTATGTGTAAGTTTCCTTAGAAGTAAGGTGGTAGTGTGTGTATAGCTGTATATGCAAATAAATGGATGTTCAATAGTTTATTTGCATGTGTGATTATGTGTGTGAGTAACTTTTGTATGACTGATGGTGTGTAACAGGATGTATAGGTGTTTCACTACATATGATGAGTGACTATATAGAACTGTTGGTGAATGAGTGGATGTGTATATAGATGGTGGTATTACTGAATTGGTTGTTGTAACTGGTATGAGTATCTCTATTTTTGTTGAAAATTTTATTTTCTTTTTTTGAATATGTGTTTCAAGGGTTACATTACACTGAAAGGAGGTCTGTCACTCTGTCACAAGGATGGTGTCATCAGTGATGTCACTGACCATGTCATGAGTGATGTAATATGTGACGTCATCAGCAGTGCATTGCAGGCGCGCAAGTTATAGTGAGTACAACTAACTATAATGTGGGAATTTCAATGGTTTTATGTCAGTAAAATTTCCAGCTAACTATAACTGGTGTCAAACCTATGGTTTTTTCAGTGAATTCAATATGTTTTTTAAATGCTAATTCCTAACTATAACTGGTGTGAAACCTATGTTTTTTTAGTGAATTTCATAGGTTTTTTAAATGCTAATTCCTAACTATTTAAGGCCTGAAACCTATGTTTTTTCAGTGAATTTCAAAGGTTTTTTTAATGCTAATTTCTAACTATATAAGACCTGAAAGCCCACCAGGAATCTCCAGTATGCGGCAGGGGACTGCATTGCAGAGAGGTGTAATGAAGCCACGCCCCTTTTTACACCTCTCTGAAATGCAGCCCCGTGCATGTTTGAAGAGGGGGAACTAATTCCTCTTGCATACTGGGGGCCCCTGGGGGCCAACTAGCCCACCTGGAACCTCCAGTATGCGCCAGGGGGCTGCATTGCAGAGGTGTAACGAGGCTATGCCCCTTGTTACACCTCTCTGTAACGCAGCCCCCTGCCACGTTTGCAGAGGGGGAACTAATTCCCCTTGCATACTGGGGGTCCCTGGGGGCCAACTAGCCAACCAGGAGCCTCCAGTATGCGCCAGGGGGCTGCATTGCAGAGAGGTGTAATGAGGCCACACCCTTTTTTACACCTCTCTGCAATGCAGCCCCCGTGCATGTTCGAAGAGGGGGAACTAATTCCCTTTGCATACTAGGGGTTCCTGGGGGCCAACTAGCCCACCTGGAACCTCCAGTATGCGCCAGGGGGCTGCATTGCACAGAGGTGTAATGAGGCTATGCCCCTTTTTACACCTCTCTGCAACGCAGGCCACTGGCGCGTTTGCAGAGGTGGGACTAATTCCCCTTGCATACTGGGGGTCCCTGGGTCATATCTGCACAAACACCGATATTCCGAACGATTGAAAATGACTTTTCTTGAGAAACATTTGGATTTGGATTATCATGTCCTATACTTTGACATTTTTGAAAGACTGACTTTGAGGATGCTATAAATTACTCAAGTCTGCCCGAATTGTGTGGGTAAAATTGATACCTAGTCACTTTGAATAAGAATGTACTTACGTCTCGTCTAACATTTGGAAGAAATATCTAGTTATATGACAACAGGATACCGACATAACTTGAAGGAATTAAGAACGCCCTGAAGAAGTTCTGTTGTACAGAACGAAACGTTTCGGCTGGCTGTGGTACATAAACTTAAGGAAAAAAAAAGCATTTGAATGTACACCAAGATTCAGCGCTTCAATAAGGACTCTAAGTGATATGATTTGAATGGACCTATTGTGCAAGTGGTGCTGTGCCAAACTTTGGAATATTCTCCACTACTCTCTACTACTTACTCTCTCCTACTCCACTACTCTCAAATACTCACTCTCTACTACTCATTCTCTACTACTCTACTACTCTCTACTACTCTCGCTCTACTACTCACTCCCTACTACTCACTATCTACTACTCTCGACTACTCACTCTCTACTTCTCACTCTCTACTACTCTCTACTACTCACTCTCTACTACTCTCTCTCTACTACTGACTCTCTACTACTCACTCTACTACTCACTCTCTACTGCTCTCTACTACTCACTCTCTACTACTCTCTCTCTACTAGTCTCTACTACTCACTCTACTACTCACTCTCTACTACTCTCTACTATTCTCTCTCTCTGCTACTCACTCTCTGCTACTCTCTACTACTCACTCTCTATTACTCACTCTCTACTACTCTCTACTACTCACTCTTTACTACTCTCTACTACTCACTCTCTACTGCTCTCTACTACTCACTCTACAACTTACTCTCTACTACTCTCTACTACTCACTCTCTACTACTCTCTACAACTCACTCTACTATTCACTCTACTACTCTCTACTACTCACTCTCTGCTACTCTCTCTACCGCTCTCTACTACTCTCTACTACTCACTCTCTACTCTCTATTACTCACTCTCTACCTCTCTCTACTTCTCTCTCTACTAGTCTCTACCTCTCTACCGCTACCTCTCTACCTCTACCTCTCTACCTCTCTACCTCTACACCTCTACCTCTCTCTACACGCACACATATACACATACATATATGCATATATATGCATATGCATTTATATATATATGTATGTGTATGTGTATGTATATATGTATATATGCATACATATATAAACATATATAATCTGTATATCTATATAAATACAAATATAAATGCATGCATACATATACATATATGCATACAGATGCATGTTATTTACATGAAAGTTTAAAAAACACTAATAAAAGCAAAGCTAAAAAGCCACCTCATTACAAACAGAATGGCTTTAACTTAAACGAGGGCGCAATCTATTGCATTTTCAATGCTTGTTTACTTTGGTTCCATCAAGAAGGCATTCAGATGTGTCACACATTTGCCATAAATTCTGAATGTTAGCACTCTAGTTGCTCATTAGATCACTGTAGTAAAGCTACTGCTCACCAGGGAAGTCTGCTGCTGGTATTCAAAGTGCATGTTTCAGTCTGCATGTCAGAATTTTTTTAATGAAATAGAAGAGGATTTGAGAAGTCACTCAAAATGATCCCTAATTTTTCTTTCTGAAGCACTAATCAAACTTTCTATGGCAAAATGAACCCCCTCATTTTGTTCCTTTTTAAATTAAATGTTTTCAGACTTACCACTTCATTCCAATCAAGATGGCTTCTGGTGTGCCATACTTTTGTCATAAATAAGACTGTTAGCGCTCTAGTTGTTCTTTAGAACACTCTGGGACATTCTGTCATTGGGCTATACTTGGGCTACATCTGGGTGATATTTGGGCTACATTTAGGCTCTTTTGTCTCTGGTGGCCATCTTGGGAGACTGTATGTCAGAATTTTTTAATGAAATTGAAGAGGATTTGAGAAGTCACTCAAGATGTGCCCTACTTTTTCTTTCTGCAGCACTAATCATACTTTCTATGGCAAAATATACCCCTCATTTTGTTCCTTTTTAAATTAAATGTTTTAAGAGTTACCACTTTATTCCAATCAAGATGGCTTCAGGCGTGCCATACCTTTGTAATAAGTAGGACTGTTAGCGCTTAAGTTGTTCTATAGAACACTCTGGGACATTCTGTCATTGGGCTATACTTGGGCTACATCTGGGTGATATTTGGGCTACATTTGGGCTCTTTTGTCTCTGGTGGCCATCTTGGGAGACTGCATGTTTGAATTTTTTAATGAAATAGAAGAGGATTTGAGAAGTCACTCAAAATGTGCCCTAATTTTTCTTTCTGCAGCACTAATAATACTTTCTATGGCATAATATACCCCCTCATTTTGTTCCTTTTTAAATTAAATGTTTTAAGAGTTACCACTTTATTTCCATCATGATGGCTTCAGGTGTGCTATTCCTTTGTAATAAGTAGGACTGTTAGCGCTCTAGTTTTTCTTTAGAACACTCTAGGAGGCTGCAGTAGAACACAAAGGAATCAACTGACAGTCTCTGTCCTTGTTGGATGTACATGTTTTACTGAGAATGTCAGACTTCATTCTCACATGACTGAGAAAGATAATGTGAATTTACAGAAAATATGCTTTCAGTTTAGCTTATAGATCCCCTACCAAACCACTGTGGGAAAATCATGAGATATTAGTTTTCTTTCAAACATGATTCATGATATCACAGCAGAAGGCTTTTTCACATGGTAAAATCACCTTAGAACACACCACAATTCCTAAAATGAGTATGGTACCATCAACAAATGATTTATAATGTAACTAAAGTCCTAAAACCCTCTATTAACTACAATGCTTTTTTAATGACGTGCTATCATGTATATTGGTCCCAAGATGGCTGCCAACACTTCTTGGATGAAGTGCTGACAGCCAATCAGATCAGATGTGTGGTTAGGCTCCGCCCAGATATATATATTTATTTGAACCTAAATTACTCAAAATCCACTGGAGCACATATCTTGAGACATAGCAAAGGCACATCGGGCTACCAGTCTCTACAATTTTGCCAAGTTTTGTGGAAATCTATTCAGCCGTTCGGGCTTAAAGTGAGTCCAACCGCCCTATGGAAATTAACATGGGGAAAACATGTTTTGGAACCCCCCTTTTATCTCGGCCCCCGCTTGACGAATCTCCCCAAACTTTCAGGGAAGGAGCGGAGCGCAGCGAGGCAAATTTAAGGAAAATTACAGGCAGATTCCTCAACCGGCGCCAAAGTTATTTCCAATAGAATGTTGCGGATTTCCTATAGAAAACAATCCTAACTATATATATATATATATATATGCCACAACGTTGCGCCGGTGAATGAGCCACAGACTCTGCAGGGCGGGTCAGTGCAACGCTACCGGTGCTCCCACGTGTAAATTCAACACACCACCAAACTTCCACAAAAGTAAGGAACACTGACACCATGCTGCAGGTTCAGAACGATGCTTTAATCTCGTGTAGAAAGCTTGCACAGGTTCAACAAAGCCCAACGCGTTTCTCCTCCATAAGAGGCTTGATCACGGGTAAAACCTCTGCTTCCACCTTGCCTCGTGATTTAACACTGCGGTTTGGTTTCCTCCCAGAGAGCAATTACAAACAGGTGTGTCCTTTGTTTTTTCCAAGAAAAGCGGCAGCCTGTTGAACCTTTATTGTTCACGCAAGTACTGCCAAATGTCTTTAAATGGGGAGTGTAAGTAACTGCAAAGTTCATTTGAAACCTGTATTTAAACAGTAATTGCCTTCTAACAGCACGATCATTCCCTCAGACAGCAAGTGAAAAAAAACTGCATCTTGCGTCCCTTAAGAGCATTCTTTTTGATTTTTTCATTGAACATTTTCCGTTTTGTATCTTCCAGAATGCTTGGTGAGCAGGGCTCATGGAAAGTTCAATGCCACAACGTTGCGCCGGTGAATGAGCCACAGACTCTGCAGGGCGGGTCAGTGCAACGCTACCGGTGCTCCCACATGTAAATTCAACACACCACCAAACTTCCTTATATATATATAAACATACATATTACCTACTGGCGGGTCGCCAATCAGTAGGTAGTTATAGTTAGAAACTAGTTTCCATGGGAAAAGAATGTTTTGATTTGATAATAACTTTGGCATTTATTGACGAATCTTTGTGAAATTATCCACAAAAAAGGTAAATACAGGTTAGTTCCTATCCTGAAAGTTTGGGGGCCATTCGTCAAGTAGGGGCCTAGAAAAAAGGTTACAGACCGAACTGCTGAACGGAATTACACCAAATTTGGCAAAAAGGCAGCGCTTGCTTCAGAAAGCGACGTTTTTTTAAATGGTGTGAATCCGTTTAGTAGTTGTTGAGAAATTCGAAAAAAATAAAAGTCTGAAAATCAATTTCCCATAGGAAACTTTAGCCAAGGCTACAGTCCGAACAGCTGAACGGAATTACACCAAATTTAGCAAAAAGGTAGTGCTTGGTTCAGCAGTTGCTGAGAAATTAAAAAAATAAAAGTTTTGATATCTGGGGCAGCAGTGGGGTCGCGCTCCCTCCCGACCACCAGCTTTACAGTGATTGGCTGCCAACACTCCAAATCAGGAAGTGTTGGCAGCCATCTTGTGACTCAATAAAAAAAAGATTAAAAAAAAGAAAAGGGGGCATGGTAGAAATACCCTGACCCCATAGGCCTGATCAGGGGGCCCCACAAGGACCCCCAGGCCCCCCAAAAAAATAATATATTTTTCAAGTCAAGTCAAGATTTCGCTTAATTCAGTTAAAATTTTAAAACCATCAAAGCAATATATTTTTCAAAAATGTCCGAATGCGCGCTGGGTGAGCGAATCCGGGAGAATTGTTTTTTTTTAAATGAAGCCGGGCTTCCCCACTTCATTTAATTTAGCCGAAGGGTGGGCCAGGTCCGGGGCAATCCTATAATTATGTTGCGGGGCCTGCGGGCGCATTGGGAGCAATGCCTGTTGCCTACTGGACTGTGTCATCTGCAATCGTGACTCGATCAGAATTGTGAGCCCTGCTATCCGCAGTGTAGATGGAAGGCAATAGTCAGCACAGACATCGAGGAATGCTTTTTGTCACTTCCTCTTAACAAAATACAAGGACATAGAGTACAATTCACTCTGCAATTAATAAATCAAGACTGAATTTGTATTGTGAGCCCTGCTGACCACAGTGTAGGTGTATGCAACAAAAGATGAAATATGTATGGAATACATTGTCAAAATATGTAGGTTTCAGGGACATTATAGTTAGTTGCCTACTGGACTCTAAAATTAATGAATCAAGATTGAATTTGAATTGTGAGCCCTGATGGCCGCAGTGTAGGCCAGAGGCAGTGGTCAGCAAGGGTAACAGGCATGTGGCATTGAGTTGAGCTGCCCAGTTAATGGCACCTGAAGCACTCAGCGTGTGCACAGCCAGCGTTGATTCATGGTCCAGCCGGGCCTCACTGGGAGCAATATCTGTTGCCTACTGGACTCTGCAATTAATGAATCAAGACTCAATTTTAATTGTGAGCCCTGATGACCACAGTGTAGGCCGGAGGCAGCAGTCAGCAAGGGCGCACAGCCACGTGACGTTTACTTGAGCTGCACAGAGTTAGTGGCACCTGAATCACTGTGTGCAGCCAGCGATGATACATCATCTGGGAGGGCCGCACTGGATGCAATGTCTGTTGCCTACTGGACTGTGCAATTAATGAATTAAGACTGTATTTGAATTGTGAGCTCTGCTGACCACAATGTAGGTCGAAGGCAGCCGTCAGCAAGGGTCCACAGCCACGTGGCGTTGACTTGAGCTGCACAGATTTGGAGCATTTGGTCTTCTTAACCGATTACACTCTCTTACACAATTTGCATCAGCACTAATCTTGAATTGTGAGCCCTGCTGATCGCAGTGTAGGCTGGAGGCAGCGGTCAGCAAGGGCCCACAACCATGTGGCATTGACTTGAGCTTTACAGAGTTAGTGATACCTGAAGCACTAAGCGTGTGCCCAGCCAACGATGATGAGTGGTCCAGGTGAACCACACAGGTAGCAATGTGTGCTGCCTACTGGACTGCTTCATCTGCAATCATGACTCTATCCGAATTGTCTGCCCCGGCTGACCGCAGTATAGGGCGGAGGTAGCGGTCAACAAGGGCCAACAGCCACATGGCATTCACTTGAGCTGCACAGAGTTAGTGGCACCTGAAGCACTCAGATTGTACTTAGCAGGCGATGATGCGTGGTCCGGGCGGGCCACACTGGGAGCAATGTCTTTGCCTAATGAATTCTGACTCAATAAGGCTATGTGGTAGTGACTTGTGGTGCACTGAGTTAGTGGCACCTGAGGCACTCAGGATGTGCACAGCCAGCGATGATGCGTGGTCCGGGAGGGCTGCACTGGTAGCAATGTCTGTTGCCTACTGGACTGCGTAATCTGCAATTGCGACTCAATCTGAATTGTGACCCCTGCTGTCCACATTGTAGGCCGGAGGCAGCGGTCAGCAAAGGCTCACAGCCACGTGGCGTTGAGTTGTGCTGCACAGTTAGTGGCACCAGAAGCATTCAGCGTGTGCGCAGCCTGCTATGATGCGTACTCTGGGCGGGCCACACTGGTAGCAATGTCTGTTGCCTACTGGACTGCATCATCTGCAATTACGACTCAATCTGAATTGTGAGCCCTGCTGTCTACAGTGTACACCGAAGGCAGTAGTCTGTACAGACATAACTCTGCGGTGCTGTGCCGCTGGGTTCGCAGGGGGCCTGTGTCGAGGAGGCCGGCGGTCACAGCACGGCTGTCGTGCCTGCCGCATAGAGAGTACAGGGCAATATTGCTTTCCCGAGTTGGCTGGAGATTCGGCAATGTTTCATCAGGGCGCATGCGCTGAACACCACGTAAGCGTCAGCACAAGTCATCCTATTTAGCCCGTTTCTATGGTGACATGAACGCTTTGCGTTCTTCCGCTTCCGGGGTTCCTGTTCCGGCCGGGTCACGGTGGTGGCGTTCTGCGGGCTCGTCGTGCATCTATCGGCGCTGACGGTATTTCTAAAGACTTATGTAGCCAGTACCTTTTTGTTACCGGTGTATTTTCTTCTGGCCTGATATATGGTGTGGAGCGTTCATTGCCCTGGTTCCACGTTCTCTCAGCTCGTTCAGAGCATTGGTTGTGTTTATTTGCTATTTGTTTTTGGAGCATTTCAGTGCCTGTGGAGTCTCAGAGAGTATTCATTATTTCCTGGGCATTCCTCATTCATGAATCTATAACGGAGTTTGCTGGGACCATAGCGTTGTTACGACTTGGTTCTATTATACTGTTCTTGTGATATTCAACAAGAGTGGTTGAAATATTATTTAGAATTTATTCTTGTATCTCAAGATTTGGTTATTGTTTTCTTCTATGGTCGAAAGAAAAGGTGCTTCATATTATTGAGTCCTGATTCTGTATTTAGTGGCTTTCTATTACTTGGGGTGCCATGGTATGAGTCTTCGTTATGTTCCTCAGGTAACAGCACACCTAAGAGTATACTGCATTATTTTCTGTATAGTATAAATAGTTATAGAAAGGTAACCCTGTTTATATGTTCCTCAGGACTAAGCATTTATATATTCGAGTACCCTATGAAGACCTACCTGTAAACGCTATATACAAGAAGGAGACAGGTATTTGTTATTTTTACTGGAGGATCACAATACATTTCAATGCATGTTTGTCATATCTTTATTATTGATTGTGTCTTATTTGTTGCATTGTGCCTACTGCAGTCCTGTTGATCAAGGTGAACCAGTATCCTGAATTTTCAACAGTTCGTCTCCAGTATACTTAAACGAGGGCGCAATCTATTGCATTTTCAATGCTTGTTTACTTTGGTTCCATCAAGAAGGCATTCAGATGTGTCACACATTTGCCATAAATTCTGAATGTTAGCACTCTAGTTGCTCATTAGATCACTGTAGTAAAGCTACTGCTCACCAGGGAAGTCTGCTGCTGGTATTCAAAGTGCATGTTTCAGTCTGCATGTCAGAATTTTTTTAATGAAATAGAAGAGGATTTGAGAAGTCACTCAAAATGATCCCTAATTTTTCTTTCTGAAGCACTAATCAAACTTTCTATGGCAAAATGAACCCCCTCATTTTGTTCCTTTTTAAATTAAATGTTTTCAGACTTACCACTTCATTCCAATCAAGATGGCTTCTGGTGTGCCATACTTTTGTCATAAATAAGACTGTTAGCGCTCTAGTTGTTCTTTAGAACACTCTGGGACATTCTGTCATTGGGCTATACTTGGGCTACATCTGGGTGATATTTGGGCTACATTTAGGCTCTTTTGTCTCTAGTGGCCATCTTGGGAGACTGTATGTCAGAATTTTTTAATGAAATTGAAGAGGATTTGAGAAGTCACTCAAGATGTGCCCTACTTTTTCTTTCTGCAGCACTAATCATACTTTCTATGGCAAAATATACCCCTCATTTTGTTCCTTTTTAAATTAAATGTTTTAAGAGTTACCACTTTATTCCAATCAAGATGGCTTCAGGCGTGCCATACCTTTGTAATAAGTAGGACTGTTAGCGCTTAAGTTGTTCTATAGAACACTCTGGGACATTCTGTCATTGGGCTATACTTGGGCTACATCTGGGTGATATTTGGGCTACATTTGGGCTCTTTTGTCTCTGGTGGCCATCTTGGGAGACTGCATGTTTGAATTTTTTAATGAAATAGAAGAGGATTTGAGAAGTCACTCAAAATGTGCCCTAATTTTTCTTTCTGCAGCACTAATAATACTTTCTATGGCATAATATACCCCCTCATTTTGTTCCTTTTTAAATTAAATGTTTTAAGAGTTACCACTTTATTTCCATCATGATGGCTTCAGGTGTGCTATTCCTTTGTAATAAGTAGGACTGTTAGCGCTCTAGTTTTTCTTTAGAACACTCTAGGAGGCTGCAGTAGAACACAAAGGAATCAACTGACAGTCTCTGTCCTTGTTGGATGTACATGTTTTACTGAGAATGTCAGACTTCATTCTCACATGACTGAGAAAGATAATGTGAATTTACAGAAAATATGCTTTCAGTTTAGCTTATAGATCCCCTACCAAACCACTGTGGGAAAATCATGAGATATTAGTTTTCTTTCAAACATGATTCATGATATCACAGCAGAAGGCTTTTTCACATGGTAAAATCACCTTAGAACACACCACAATTCCTAAAATGAGTATGGTACCATCAACAAATGATTTATAATGTAACTAAAGTCCTAAAACCCTCTATTAACTACAATGCTTTTTTAATGACGTGCTATCATGTATATTGGTCCCAAGATGGCTGCCAACACTTCTTGGATGAAGTGCTGACAGCCAATCAGATCAGATGTGTGGTTAGGCTCCGCCCAGATATATATATTTATTTGAACCTAAATTACTCAAAATCCACTGGAGCACATATCTTGAGACATAGCAAAGGCACATCGGGCTACCAGTCTCTACAATTTTGCCAAGTTTTGTGGAAATCTATTCAGCCGTTCGGGCTAAAAGTGAGTCCAACCGCCCTATGGAAATTAACATGGGGAAAACATGTTTTGGAACCCCCCTTTTATCTCGGCCCCCGCTTGACGAATCTCCCCAAACTTTCAGGGAAGGAGCGGAGCGCAGCGAGGCAAATTTAAGGAAAATTACAGGCAGATTCCTCAACCGGCGCCAAAGTTATTTCCAATAGAATGTTGCGGATTTCCTATAGAAAACAATCCTAACTATATATATATATATATATATGCCACAACGTTGCGCCGGTGAATGAGCCACAGACTCTGCAGGGCGGGTCAGTGCAACGCTACCGGTGCTCCCACGTGTAAATTCAACACACCACCAAACTTCCACAAAAGTAAGGAACACTGACACCATGCTGCAGGTTCAGAACGATGCTTTAATCTCGTGTAGAAAGCTTGCACAGGTTCAACAAAGCCCAACGCGTTTCTCCTCCATAAGAGGCTTGATCACGGGTAAAACCTCTGCTTCCACCTTGCCTCGTGATTTAACACTGCGGTTTGGTTTCCTCCCAGAGAGCAATTACAAACAGGTGTGTCCTTTGTTTTTTCCAAGAAAAGCGGCAGCCTGTTGAACCTTTATTGTTCACGCAAGTACTGCCAAATGTCTTTAAATGGGGAGTGTAAGTAACTGCAAAGTTCATTTGAAACCTGTATTTAAACAGTAATTGCCTTCTAACAGCACGATCATTCCCTCAGACAGCAAGTGAAAAAAAACTGCATCTTGCGTCCCTTAAGAGCATTCTTTTTGATTTTTTCATTGAACATTTTCCGTTTTGTATCTTCCAGAATGCTTGGTGAGCAGGGCTCATGGAAAGTTCAATGCCACAACGTTGCGCCGGTGAATGAGCCACAGACTCTGCAGGGCGGGTCAGTGCAACGCTACCGGTGCTCCCACATGTAAATTCAACACACCACCAAACTTCCTTATATATATATAAACATACATATTACCTACTGGCGGGTCGCCAATCAGTAGGTAGTTATAGTTAGAAACTAGTTTCCATGGGAAAAGAATGTTTTGATTTGATAATAACTTTGGCATTTATTGACGAATCTTTGTGAAATTATCCACAAAAAAGGTAAATACAGGTTAGTTCCTATCCTGAAAGTTTGGGGGCCATTCGTCAAGTAGGGGCCTAGAAAAAAGGTTACAGCCCGAACTGCTGAACGGAATTACACCAAATTTGGCAAAAAGGCAGCGCTTGCTTCAGAAAGCGACGTTTTTTTAAATGGTGTGAATCCGTTTAGTAGTTGTTGAGAAATTCGAAAAATAAAAGTCTGAAAATCAATTTCCCATAGGAAACTTTAGCCAAGGCTACAGTCCGAACAGCTGAACGGAATTACACCAAATTTAGCAAAAAGGTAGTGCTTGGTTCAGCAGTTGCTGAGAAATTAAAAAAATAAAAGTTTTGATATCTGGGGCAGCAGTGGGGTCGCGCTCCCTCCCGACCACCAGCTTTACAGTGATTGGCTGCCAACACTCCAAATCAGGAAGTGTTGGCAGCCATCTTGTGACTCAATAAAAAAAAGATTAAAAAAAAGAAAAGGGGGCATGGTAGAAATACCCTGACCCCATAGGCCTGATCAGGGGGCCCAACAAGGACCCCCAGGCCCCCCAAAAAAATAATATATTTTTCAAGTCAAGTCAAGATTTCGCTTAATTCAGTTAAAATTTTAAAACCATCAAAGCAATATATTTTTCAAAAATGTCCGAATGCGCGCTGGGTGAGCGAATCCGGGAGAATTGTTTTTTTTTAAATGAAGCCGGGCTTCCCCACTTCATTTAATTTAGCCGAAGGGTGGGCCAGGTCCGGGGCAATCCTATAATTATGTTGCGGGGCCTGCGGGCGCATTGGGAGCAATGCCTGTTGCCTACTGGACTGTGTCATCTGCAATCGTGACTCGATCAGAATTGTGAGCCCTGCTATCCGCAGTGTAGATGGAAGGCAATAGTCAGCACAGACATCGAGGAATGCTTTTTCTCACTTCCTCTTAACAAAATACAAGGACATAGAGTACAATTCACTCTGCAATTAATAAATCAAGACTGAATTTGTATTGTGAGCCCTGCTGACCACAGTGTAGGTGTATGCAACAAAAGATGAAATATGTATGGAATACATTGTCAAAATATGTAGGTTTCAGGGACGTTATAGTTAGTTGCCTACTGGACTCTAAAATTAATGAATCAAGATTGAATTTGAATTGTGAGCCCTGATGGCCGCAGTGTAGGCCAGAGGCAGTGGTCAGCAAGGGTAACAGGCATGTGGCATTGAGTTGAGCTGCCCAGTTAATGGCACCTGAAGCACTCAGCGTGTGCACAGCCAGCGTTGATTCGTGGTCCAGCCGGGCCTCACTGGGAGCAATATCTGTTGCCTACTGGACTCTGCAATTAATGAATCAAGACTCAATTTTAATTGTGAGCCCTGATGACCACAGTGTAGGCCGGAGGCAGCAGTCAGCAAGGGCGCACAGCCACGTGACGTTTACTTGAGCTGCACAGAGTTAGTGGCACCTGAATCACTGTGTGCAGCCAGCGATGATACATCATCTGGGAGGGCCGCACTGGATGCAATGTCTGTTGCCTACTGGACTGTGCAATTAATGAATTAAGACTGTATTTGAATTGTGAGCTCTGCTGACCACAATGTAGGTCGAAGGCAGCCGTCAGCAAGGGTCCACAGCCACGTGGCGTTGACTTGAGCTGCACAGATTTGGAGCATTTGGTCTTCTTAACCGATTACACTCTCTTACACAATTTGCATCAGCACTAATCTTGAATTGTGAGCCCTGCTGATCGCAGTGTAGGCTGGAGGCAGCGGTCAGCAAGGGCCCACAACCATGTGGCATTGACTTGAGCTTTACAGAGTTAGTGATACCTGAAGCACTAAGCGTGTGCCCAGCCAACGATGATGAGTGGTCCAGGTGAACCACACAGGTAGCAATGTGTGCCGCCTACTGGACTGCTTCATCTGCAATCATGACTCTATCCGAATTGTCTGCCCCGGCTGACCGCAGTATAGGGCGGAGGTAGCGGTCAACAAGGGCCAACAGCCACATGGCATTCACTTGAGCTGCACAGAGTTAGTGGCACCTGAAGCACTCAGATTGTACTTAGCAGGCGATGATGCGTGGTCCGGGCGGGCCACACTGGGAGCAATGTCTTTGCCTAATGAATTCTGACTCAATAAGGCTATGTGGTAGTGACTTGTGGTGCACTGAGTTAGTGGCACCTGAGGCACTCAGGATGTGCACAGCCAGCGATGATGCGTGGTCCGGGAGGGCTGCACTGGTAGCAATGTCTGTTGCCTACTGGACTGCGTAATCTGCAATTGCGACTCAATCTGAATTGTGACCCCTGCTGTCCACATTGTAGGCCGGAGGCAGCGGTCAGCAAAGGCTCACAGCCACGTGGCGTTGAGTTGTGCTGCACAGTTAGTGGCACCAGAAGCATTCAGCGTGTGCGCAGCCTGCTATGATGCGTACTCTGGGCGGGCCACACTGGTAGCAATGTCTGTTGCCTACTGGACTGCATCATCTGCAATTACGACTCAATCTGAATTGTGAGCCCTGCTGTCTACAGTGTACACCGAAGGCAGTAGTCTGTACAGACATAACTCTGCGGTGCTGTGCCGCTGGGTTCGCAGGGGGCCTGTGTCGAGGAGGCCGGCGGTCACAGCACGGCTGTCGTGCCTGCCCCATAGAGAGTACAGGGCAATATTGCTTTCCCGAGTTGGCTGGAGATTCGGCAATGTTTCATCAGGGCGCATGCGCTGAACACCACGTAAGCGTCAGCACAAGTCATCCTATTTAGCCCGTTTCTATGGTGACATGAACGCTTTGCGTTCTTCCGCTTCCGGGGTTCCTGTTCCGGACGGGTCACGGTGGTGGCGTTCTGCGGGCTCGTCGTGCATCTATCGGCGCTGACGGTATTTCTAAAGACTTATGTAGCCAGTACCTTTTTGTTACCGGTGTATTTTCTTCTGGCCTGATATATGGTGTGGAGCGTTCATTGCCCTGGTTCCACGTTCTCTCAGCTCGTTCAGAGCATTGGTTGTGTTTATTTGCTATTTGTTTTTGGAGCATTTCAGTGCCTGTGGAGTCTCAGAGAGTATTCATTATTTCCTGGGCATTCCTCATTCATGAATCTATAACGGAGTTTGCTGGGACCATAGCGTTGTTACGACTTGGTTCTATTATACTGTTCTTGTGATATTCAACAAGAGTGGTTGAAATATTATTTAGAATTTATTCTTGTATCTCAAGATTTGGTTATTGTTTTCTTCTATGGTCGAAAGAAAAGGTGCTTCATATTATTGAGTCCTGATTCTGTATTTAGTGGCTTTCTATTACTTGGGGTGCCATGGTATGAGTCTTCGTTATGTTCCTCAGGTAACAGCACACCTAAGAGTATACTGCATTATTTTCTGTATAAATAGTTATAGAAAGGTAACCCTGTTTATATGTTCCTCAGGACTAAGCATTTATATATTCGAGTACCCTATGAAGACCTACCTGTAAACGCTATATACAAGAAGGAGACAGGTATTTGTTATTTTTACTGGAGGATCACAATACATTTCAATGCATGTTTGTCATATCTTTATTATTGATTGTGTCTTATTTGTTGCATTGTGCCTACTGCAGTCCTGTTGATCAAGGTGAACCAGTATCCTGAATTTTCAACAGTTCGTCTCCAGTATAGAAGAGATTCCTGTGTTTATCCCCTCCTTTCCTTGTTTTGTTCCCCTGTTTTCCCTATTGAGCCCCATCCTATGCGTTCAGGTGTTTGATATTCCCTGGCGTGTGGCGGACCCGGTGGGGGAAGCTGTGGGCCAGTCTTCGGATTCCGTGGGGCTCCCGAGGCAACTTTTGAAGTTACGACAGAACGCAAAGCCTTGTCATTTATTTGCCTCCTGAGCACTATGGATCGGAAGATGGAAGAGTTAGCTAATTTGATGGGTAATTTACAAATGGAAACCCAAGCCTTAACAGAGCGTCTTGATTCTCTCACAGTAGGTGATTTGGATAGAGTAGGGGGCGCGTCCGGGTCACAGAACCCGGTAATACAAGTGGTAACACCTCCACCTCCTATACCCTTGGCCCCTCCTGAGAGATTCCATGGAGACCCAGCTAGATGAGCTGCCTTTATTAGTCAGTGTCAACTCCACTATATATGTAAGGCTAACCACTTCCCTTCAGACCAGGCCAAAGTGGCATTCATGATGTCCTATTTAGGAGGTGCTGCAGCCAATTGGGCTATGCCCCTCATTGAGCGTGATGACCCTTTATTACTTAATTATGATGCCTTCAAGGGCGAATTACGTAAATTATTTGACCGCCATACATTTACGCATGCAGCTGATACTGAGCTGTTATCCTTAAAGCAGGGCACGAAAGATCTACCCACATATATATCTACTTTCAACCGACTAGTGGCAGAAGCGGAGTGGCCTATGGAAAAACGCAGTGCCTTATTCTACAAAGGGTTGCATGAAGATTTAAAGGACGCCCTAGCTCACGTTGTAGATCCCCCTGACTCATGCACTGAATTAATGGATCTGGTTGTTAAATTAGATCACAGACTGGGTGAGAGAAAGAAAGATAGAACTCGTTATGAATTCACTAAATTCTCATATAAGGAAAGAAAGACAGAACCCGAGACAAGGGTTGACAGTTCTGAACCTATGCAAATCGGGAGTCTAAGAGGGCCTCTTACAGAAGCAGAGAGACAACGCCGAAGGGACAATAAGTTGTGTCTCTACTGCGGTAAGGCTGGCCATTTTTTGAGAGATTGTCCGATTAAGCCTAAAGCTTCAAGGAGATCGGAAAACTAGAAGACCCGAGGCCAAGAGAGGCTGAGGCATCGGGTCGTTCAGGAATGATGGTCTCATCTATTTATGACACTCAAAGTCATTTTTTTATATCAGCGGTACTGCAGTGGGACAATGAGAGCAGGAGCATATCAATAATGATAGATTCCGGGGCATCCGGGAATTTTATGGATGACAAATGGGCCTTGAACAATAACATCCCACGAATGCTTAAAACCACAAGAGATGAGGTTTACACTATAGATGGAAGTGCATTACAATCAGGACCTATTACACACTCCACAGAAACATTGCAAGTTACCATACTCCCAGATCATAGGGAAGATCTTCCATTCGATTTAATTCAGTCTCCTCAGTTCCCAGTGGTCCTAGGACTCCCTTGGTTAAGGAAACATAACCCTGATATAGATTGGGTAAAGGGACAGGTGAAATTCAACACATCCACCTGTAGGGCACATACAAGAACTGAGTCTACCCATCTCCTCATGAAAGAGTCACTAGAAGCAGGAAATATACAAGAACAGAAACCTCCATATTCTAGTATAACATCGTCCTCTTCTCTCGCTGGCCTATACAGTTTAGATGAACCCGATTCCACATTGCCTAAGGAATATCAGGAATATCAAGACATATTCAATGAAGAACAAGCCTCTCAATTACCCCCACATAGGGTATGTGATTGTAGGATCGCGCTACAAGCAGGTGCTAAGATCCCTACCAGCAGAGTATATGCATTGACAGAGAAGGAAAATATTTATCTAAGAGAGTATTTAGATAAGATGCTAGATTTGGGATTTATAAGAGTTTCTAGATCCCCTGCTTCATCAGCTCTCTTCTTCATACCCAAACGTGAGGGAGGCTTGAGGTGTTGCATAGATTATCGCGCCCTCAATGCAGTAACCATCAAGAATAGATACCCCTTGCCTCTCATCTCTTCTCTATTAGATCAGGTGAAGAATTCCAGGTATTTCACAAAGTTAGATCTGAGAGGTGCATATCATCTGGTGAGGGTACAAGAAGGTGATGAATGGAAGACCGCATTATGCACTAAATACGGTCTATTTGAATACATGGTTATGCCATTTGGACTGTGCAATGCTCCCTCTGCCTTTCAGTACTTTATTAATGACGTACTGAAAGAGTTACTGGACAAATGCGTAATTGCTTACATTGATGATTTGCTTATCTATTCAAACACCTTAGAAGAGCACATTAAGCACGTTTGTGCGGTCCTAGCCAAGTTAAGGGACAATCTCTTGTTCTGTAAACTCGACAAATGTTTCTTTCATAGAGACCAAGTAACCTTTCTAGGATTTGTGATATCCTCTAGTGGGTTGCAGATGGACCCTCAAAAAGTTAAAGCAGTCACACAATGGCCTACACCTCAGACGGTTAAAGATATACAACGCTTCCTTGGCTTCGCCAATTTTTACAGGCGCTTTATAGCCAACTTCTCTGAAACCGTAACACCCATTACTCGACTTCTGAAGAAAAACACAACCTTTGTTTGGTCCTCTGAAGCAGACATGGCCTTTACTAAGTTGAAGACAGAATTTACAAGTGCACCCATACTCAGACACCCTGATCCTCACAGCCCATTTATCGTGGAAGTTGATGCCTCCCAAGTGGCAGTTGGGGGAGTATTATCACAAGTCCACCCAGAAACTGGCAAATTACACCCAGTGGCGTATTATTCTCATAAGTTATCCCCTGCTGAGATCAATTATGCCATAGGAGAACGAGAGCTGCTAGCAATTAAGAAAGTATTGGAGGAGTGGCGGCAATATCTGTTGGGTACCCGTTACACTGTCACCATCATCACAGACCACAGAAATCTGCAGTATTTAAAAACTACAAAAGCATTGTCTATGCGACAGTTGAGATGGACTCAATTTTTTAGTGGCTACGATTTTGAGATCCATTTCAGGGCAGGGAAAAAGAACGGGAAGGCTGATGCATTATCCCGTATTGGGTTCGAGGCGCCTTTGATTGACGAACATCCACCTGCTATTATATCACCTAGTAAGATCATAGGTGCACTCACGATGGAAGAGCTATTCATGGATAAAGTGGCTGTAGCACAACAGACACCTGATTCCGTCACCTTTCTCCAGAAACATCCTTCTCAGATTAGGAAAGGTCTACACTATATACAGGGGGGTCTTTATGTTCCTGAGGTTCAGTTACAACGCGAGATCCTACAATGGTGTCATGAGCATGGGGTTGCCGGTCATCCAGGGTACAAAAAGACCATAGAATTAGTCAAACGTCATTGTTGGTGGCCTAATCTAAATCAGGATGTACAAGATTATGTAAAGACCTGTCACATATGTGCACAGGGTAAATCCTCACATGTTAGACCTGTAGGATTGCTACATCCCATTCCCACTCCTCCTGGTCCATGGCACACAGTGTCAATGGATTTCATAGTAGAATTACCAAAGACAAAGAAAGGAAATAACACGCTTTTGGTGGTTGTGGACTTATTCACGAAGACAGCGCATTTTATACCTTTGCCTGGTTTACCGACCTCTAGCTCATTAGCAACAGTCTTTTTGCAGAACATCGTCCATTTGCATGGTATCCCTTCTGTTTTAATCACCGACAGGGGTACGCAATTTGTATCGAAATTCTGGAGACAGTTATGTGACACCTTGAAAGTTGACGTTCGTCTGTCCTCTAGTCACCATCCACAAACAGACGGGCAGACAGAACGTGTCAACCAGAGTTTCGAGCAATTCATGAGATGCCACTCCCTACAAGATCAACAAGAATGGGATGAGGTGTTATGGTTAGCAGAGTTATCATATAACAACAGCCACCATTTCTCTACATTGTTCACACCTTTCTATGGGTCACATGGCTTTCATCCCAAGTTATTGCCCATTGCAACTGCTACATCCTGTAATAACCCTGCAGTAGAAGATTTAGTACAACATCTACGTACAACCCACGATACAATTGCAACTAATCTTGATAGGGCCAAAACCACATATAAAAACAATGCTGATACTCACAGAACTCAGGAACCTATTTATCAAGTAGATGATAAAGTATGGCTATCCACAAGACACCTCAACTTGAAGGGATCATGTAAATTCAGTCCTAAATATATAGGGCCTTTCACCATAATTAAGGTCTTAAACCCAGTGGCCATGAAACTTGATCTGCCCTCTTCAATAAAAGTCCATCCTGTGTTCCATGTTTCTCTCCTTAAGCCAGTGGAACCAGGCACACGTTTACCGTCAGTCCCTACCCCTGTCCTAGTGGACTCTGAGGAAAAATATGAAGTTGAATCTATATTGGATTCCAGGAGGAGTAGGGGAAGATTGCAGTACTTGATACATTGGAAAGGGTATGGCATCGAAGAGCGCAGCTGGGAACCCGCCAGTCAAATACATGCACCTCAGTTGCTACGCGCATTCCACAGGCGTTACCCCACCAAGCCCAAACCAGTGGGAGGGGTGTACTGTCGTGCCTGCCGCGTAGAGAGTACAGGGCAATATTGCTTTCCCGAGTTGGCTGGAGATTCGGCAATGTTTCATCAGGGCGCATGCGCTGAACACCACGTAAGCGTCAGCACAAGTCATCCTATTTAGCCCGTTTCTATGGTGACATGAACGCTTTGCGTTCTTCCGCTTCCGGGGTTCCTGTTCCGGCCGGGTCACGGTGGTGGCGTTCTGCGGGCTCGTCGTGCATCTATCGGCGCTGACGATATTTCTAAAGACTTATGTAGCTAGTACCTTTTTGTTACCGGTGTATTTTCTTCTGGCCTGATATATGGTGTGGAGCGTTCACTGCCCTGGTTCCACGTTCTCTCAGCTCGTTCAGAGCATTGGTTGTGCTTATTTGCTATTTGTTTTTGGAGCATTTCAGTGCCTGTGGAGTCTCAGAGAGTATTCATTATTTCCTGGGCATTCCTCATTCATGAATCTATAACGGAGTTTGCTGGGACCATAGCGTTGTTACGACTTGGTTCTATTATACTGTTCTTGTGATATTCAACAAGAGTGGTTGAGATATTATTTAGAATTTATTCTTGTATCTCAAGATTTTGTTGTTTTCTTCTATGGTCGAAAGAAAAGGTGCTTCATATTATTGAGTCCTGATTCTGTATTTAGTGGCTTTCTATTACTTGGGGTGCCATGGTATGAGTCTTCGTTATGTTCCTCAGGTAACAGCACGCCTAAGAGTATACTGCATTATTTTCTGTATAAATAGTTATAGAAAGGTAACCCTGTTTATATGTTCCTCAGGACTAAGCATTTATATATATGAGTACCCTATGAAGACCTACCTGTAAACGCTATATACAAGAAGGAGACAGGTATTTGCTATTTTCACTGGAGGATCACAATACATTTCAATGCATGTTTGTCATATCTTTATTATTGATTGTGTCTTATTTGCTGCATTGTGCCTACTGCAGTCCTGTTGATCAAAGTGAACCAGTATCCTGAATTTTCAACAGTTCGTCTCCAGTATAGAAGAGATTCCTGTGTTTATCCCCTCCTTTCCTTGTTTTGTTCCCCTGTTTTCCCTATTGGGCCCCATCCTATGCGTTCAGGTGTTTGATATTCCCTGGCGTGTGGCGGACCCGGTGGGGGAAGCTGTGGGCCAGTCTTCGGATTCCGTGGGGCTCCCGAGGCAACTTTTGAAGTTACGACAACGGCCTTGATGCTGGGTGAGGGCAGATGCTCTGGCAGATGCATTGGCCTTCCCAGAATTAAACCACACCCAGACCCCCAGCCTATTTATTCACACTGCTATGCTGGAGTGGCGCACGTTTGACCAGCCCACTCCGCTTACAGGGGGGAATGACACAACGACATGACCGAGATCTTCTCCACTGCCTGAGGTAACATGGTTGGGTCCACTGTCCACAACACTACAAGCACCAGCAGTATAGGTACACATGGAGAGGTCTGTGCTCTTCATAGTGAGGTCTGTGAAGCACATCACCACTACACTTGGCATTGTGTACATTGTTATTGATTGGTGACTTGCCTTCTTCACACTTACTTGGTTTCTACCTCTCCCAACATTCAGCTATTGTGTGGCTGAGGGGCCATGCCATTTTGGGAAGATCTGCTGTCCTGTTCTGTACTGCCTCGGTGGTAGTGGGGGTCCGGGGGGAGATCCTGGGGGTGGTGGGTGTTGTGGCCTTCTTGGGTGTCGGAGCTGCATGATCAGTAGCTCTATGACATGTGTTGGTCTTCAGATGTGACTCTGGGCTGCTTTACACCAGTAAAAGGCAGTTGTTAAATTCTTACTGCTAACGCAGCTTATCGCCTGTTTTTGGATCGCTTCGCAGATTTCGCTGGTCGTTGAAAATATCGGGAAGTGGTGTTTTCGTGGTTTTTTTGCACTGGAATGCCTACTCTGCATATCATTAGCGTTAGTTGTCGTTTTCATTCGTGGCAAGGTTTTTTTGGACGCTATCGCTGCAAAACTGACGATATCTGCAGTTTTCACCAGGTTGAGAATGGGCTGATAATTCTTTCACCACTTTTGCTGCTCTAAAGTGCTGATAACTCAGCGATAAGTCCTTGAGAATAAGCCCCATCGTTTTTTGATTTTCTTTCCATCTGGATTCGTGCACCCAGCCGCTAAAAAAAATAAATAGTAATAATTTTTTGGCCCTGGGGCTTTTTGTGGGATTCCCTCTGCAGTCCTAGGGGGTCAGGGTGTTTGTACCCTGTCCACTTTTCTTGTTTTTCCATCTTCTTTTTTCTTGTGATTCGCATGTAGCTACAACAAAGTCCTAATAAACACAAGGGCTCGTTTTAGAGTCACCCTATAACCCAACAGTGGGGACTTATCGCTGAGTTATCAGCACTTTAGCACAGCAATATTGGCGAAATAATTATCGCCCCATTATCAAGTTGGTGCACATGTCGCATTGCCCACAGGCTGACGGTACCAACACAGCGGACAATCAACATCCTTATGCAGACAAAGCTGCTGGCTGGGCTGCACCTGTTGGCCTCTGGTACCTTCCAACTAACAACTGCGAGAGTCTAAGGAGTCTCACAACCAGCCCTATTAAACTTCCTCACACGTGTTGGATGCATGTCTACAAAAGAAACGTAGGGCCCCTATATCCGCAACACCCGCTCGTCCCAATTCGTAGTATTCCTGCACAACCAACACCAACCCCAGCCGATTCTTGACTCTTCTGTGCTCCAGATCCAAGATTGTAGTCACTGAAATGGGGGTGCGCCAGGTCATGAGGTCTAGTAGTCGACAGTAGTAGAAAAACAGTACTTTATTTGAAAAACATAAATTAACAACACAAAAATATCAAACAACAAGTGACACTCCCAACTGGGAACATCAACTTGTGGATCAAAATAACTGTAGATCGTCCTGGAAATCCCCAAACTGCATATTCAGAAACCTGTTGGATAATCAAAGACAATGGTCACAAATGTAATATGGTAGAATGCATTGCTGGAATGCTTACAGATACGATCAACCCTGAACTAAATGACCGTAACAGACGTTTGTGTGGTCGTAACCTTCGTAGGAAAGAAAAGGAATGTTACAACCACACGAAGTTCTGTTATGGTCTCATAATGCAGGATTTATCATACCTGTAAGCATCAAAGTTCGTTTCAGCTTGATACACCTGCATGTTCACTTCACCCACACTGCGCAGGAACAGCTGGAGACCAAGCAAGGGAACCATGCCATAGCAGGCTTCCTGCACATGTTGGGGGCAATTGACTGCACACATGTACTACTTGTGCCTCCTGCTGACACTGCATATAATCACAGTAACAGAAACCACACGCATTCCAACAATGTGCAGGCAAAACTGGACCACCGGGGCCTGTACACTAATGTTATCGCAAACTTCTCAGGCAGTGTGCATGATTCCTAAATCTTTCGCAAGCATCCCAGCCCTGGTCCCAGACCAGTCCGCTGCCCTGCGATGACTGCTCGACCCTGCGCACCCAGACCTCAATGCTCACCAGCTGCCGCCGGTGTGTCTCCAAGAGGGCCCACCACGTGCCAGGGCAACCTCCTCAGCCGTCGCTGGATTCCGCGGCACAGCCCACAGTGCATCCTGCTACACCACGCCAAGGAGTCATGGCTGTTCTGCCAGCTGCCTTTGGCATACACGTGGTCCAGCAGAGCTCACAATTCAAATCGGGTCTTGATTGCCAGGATGGTGTATCGAAGCCTACGCATCATCGCAGGCTGCACACCCACTCAGCTCTGGTGGCACAAACTCAGTGCAGCTCAAGTCATCACCACATGGCAGGAGGCCCTTGTCGACCAAAATGCCTTGGCTGTCGCCAACTCTGTGCACCTCAAGTCATCTCCACGTGGCAGGAGGCCAGTGTCAGGCAAAGTGCTTCGGCTGCCACCAACTCTGTGCACCTCAAGTCATCGCCACATTGTGGGAGGCCCATGTCGGCCAAAGTGCCTTGGCTGCCACCAACATAATAATCACAGGGTTACACCCAGATAGATAGTGGAAATGGCGTCGAGCACATGCGCCGGCTCTTTTTATTGGCATGGTCACATGCCCTGTGATGCCTGTGCTGCATGGGTGTGGTGTGGGTGTAAACCAGCCATGAGGCAGTGGCTGTGGCATGCTGATAACTAGACCTGTGATCAGCAGATCACTACAGGGAAGACCTGGGACATGTAGCGTTGTAGTTCCCTCCCGGTAAGTGTAAGCGGAGTGGGCTGGCTGAAATGCGCATTCTTCACAGCATTACCAATATGGCGTGTTGAATCCTCGCACCCACCGCAATAGGTGCACGATGGGTATACAATGGCGGGGGGTGTCAGGTCACTCCATGGCATCTATTGTTGCTCAGGTGTGGCTGGGCTCCCTTTCATGTTGCAGGTCGTACTCTGACTTTACACCAGGTCAGAGCAGGTGTAAACTACCTGGTGCTAATGCACCTTATCACCTGTTTTGTGTTCTCTTCGCTGATCTTGTTGATCGTTGAGAATGTTGCGAAGTGGTGTGTTCGCTGCTTTTTGCACTGGAACGCCTACTCTGCATCTCATTAGTGATATTTCCCAGGGTCATTTTTTGAGGCTGCTTTTTTCTAAGCCCCTGCTTGACATATCACCCCCAAACTTTCAGGATAGGAGCTGACTTGGATAGACCTTTTTTTTGGAGAGTTTCGTGAAGATTTGTCAAACGACGCCAAAGTTATTAGCAAATAAAAAAAATACTTTTCCTATGAAAACTAGGTTATAATTACAACTACCTACTGGCGTCAGCCAGTAGGTAATATATATCTATACATATATATATATATATATATATATTACCTACTGGCGGTCGCCAGTAGGTAGTTATAGTTAGGATTTTTTTCAATGTTAAATCTCAAAATTCTATTTGGAATAACTTTGGCACCGGTTGACGAATCTGCCTGAAAATTTCCTGAAAATGGCCTCGTCGAGCTCCGGTCCTTCCTTGAAAGTTTGGGGAGGATACGTCAAGCGGGGGCCGAGATAAAAGGGGGGTCCCAAAACGCGTTTTCCCCATGTTAATTTCCATAGGGCGGTCGATTTCACTTTTAGCCCGAACGGCTGAATGGATTTCCAGCAAACTTGGCAAAATTGAAGGGACTGGTAGCCCGATGTGCCTTTGCTATGTCTCAAGATATGTGCTGCAGTGGATTTTGAGTAATTTAGGTTCAAAAAAATATATATATCTATAGGCGCTTTCCGGTGCGCGCACCGGAGTGCGCTCCAGGCGCGACACGCGCCTTGCGCGCAGGAAGCTGATTGGCTCTTGGGTGTCTGTAAACATTCTAAACAGTCTGGAGCGGCCGCCATCTTGTGTCTCGGTAAAATCGAGACACAAGGGGTTTGAAAAAAAAAGGGGCAAATGACCATAAGGGGGAAGAGTAGACCCCATCTGACCCCCTAGGTTTGATGTGGGGGCTAAAATAGGGTCCTGCGGGGCATTACATTTTTTATTTTTTTTTTCGTTTTGCGCGGGGGAAGCGCATGGTACGCGCACCGGCGAAGCACGGGGAAAATCCAGGACCATATTTATGAAGGACTTGCGCTGCCAGTTTTGCGCCGCCTGTGCGTCAATTTTTGTGACGCACCAGCGGTGTAAAAAAATGCGCATTGTTACGCAATATTTAAAAAGTGACGCATCTAGCTAGATGCTTCACTTTTTAAATATAGTGCAACGAGGCACATTTTTTTACACTGCTGGTGCGATGCGTCACTTTTCTGTGCGCACTCCTTATGACATTCCAGATGTGTCATATTTAATGTATGACGAATCATGTTGCAAGGAGTTACAGATACATCAGTATTTCTGACATATCTGTAAACATAAAAGTGACGCGAGGCAGGCGCAAGATTTTGACGCAACAGCATCCTAAAAGTGATGCAGAGAAATCTCATAGATTTCAGTACGTCG
Source organism: Lissotriton vulgaris (assembly GCF_964263255.1). Taxonomy (NCBI): domain Eukaryota; kingdom Metazoa; phylum Chordata; class Amphibia; order Caudata; family Salamandridae; genus Lissotriton; species Lissotriton vulgaris. The sequence goes on from NC_141694.1 coordinate 772,666,923, forward strand.
TTATTACCAAGCTTTTTGCGGGGGAATGCCCCCTCTGCATACATTATACCTGACGCAGATATAATGTGGCGCAGAGTTTTAAAAAGTGACCCATGTACCTAGATGCGTCACTTTTTAAAAATAGCGTCAGGTATAATGCATGCAGAGGGGGTGTTCTCCCGCAAAAAGCTTTGTAATAGCGACGTAGTGAAATCTTTGAGATTTCACTGCGTCACTCTTAGGATGCTGTTGCGTCAAAATCTTGCGCCTGCTTTACAGCAGGTGTTAGACTGACGCAAGACCTTTCACATGGTGCTTTTTCCATGTGAAAGGACACATTACTGGAGTTGCATCACTTTTGTGACGCACTCCAGCAATGCGTTACTTGGAATGTCATAAGGAGTGCGCACAGAAAAGTGACGCATCGCACCAGTGGTGTAAAAAAATGTGCCTCGTTGCGTTATATTTAAAAAGTGACGTATCTAGGTAGATGGGTCACTTTTTGAAATCAAGCGCCACATTATATCTGCGTGAGGTATAATGCATGCAGAGGGGGTGTTCCCCCGCAAAAAGCTTTGTAATAGCGACGCAGTGAAATCTTTGAGATTTCACTGCGTCACTTTTAGGATGCTGTTGCGTCCTTTAAATATAGTGCAACGAGGCACATTTTATTACACTGCTGGTGCGATGCGTCACTTTTCTGTGCGCACTCCTTATGACATTCCAGATGTGTCATATTTAATGTATGACAAATCATGTTGCAAGGAGTTACAGATACGTCAGTATTTCTGACATATCTGTAAACATGAAAGTGACGCGAGGCAGGCTCAAGATTTTGACGCAACAGCATCCTAAAAGTGACGCAGAGAAATCTCATAGATTTCAGTACGTCGTTATTACCAAGCTTTTTGCGAGGGATTGCCCCCTCTGCATACATTATACCTGATGCAGATATAATGTGGCGCAGAGTTTTAAAAAGTGACCCATGTACCTAGATGCGTCACTTTTTAAAAATAGCGTCAGGTATAATGCATGCAGAGGGGGTGTTCCCCTGCAAAAAGCTTGGTAATAATGACGCAGTGCGTCACTTTTAGGATGCTGTTGCGTCAAAATCTTGCGCCTGCTTCACAGCAAACCTTTCACATGGTGCTTTTTCCATGTGAAAGGACACATTACTGGAGTTGCGTCACTTTTGTGACGCACTCCAGCAATGCGTTACTTTTGTGTTTACAGATACGTCAGAAATACTGACATATCTGTAACTCCTTGCAAATTGATTAGTCATATATTAAATATGACATATCTGGAATGTCATAAGGAGTGCGTCCAGAAAAGTGACGCATCGCTGTTTTCACGTAGCGATGCGTCACTTTTCAGAAATGAGGCCTCCAGTTTATTCACTGTGTCATAACTTTCTTTTCTAACACTCACCTTCTTTCATTCCTCCTACTTCACTTCCTTTCACCTCTCATACCTTTCTGTTCTTTCTTACTCATTCTCCTTTCAATTATCAATGCACTATATTTCACTTACTCTTCATTTTTTTAAGAATATAGCTCTTTGATGAGAATTGGAGGTAGTTCTGAAAAGAACTTTTGGTTTTCTTCTTTTAACTGAACAGGAACAAAAACAGGGAATGGAAACTGCTTAACAGGAGCAAAAAGAAAATAAAAAAATTAGGGGTGGGAAGGGCAGCGATGGTTCTCCAATGCTCGAACCATGAGCAGGACACTTTGCTCCCCATAGGTGAGGAGTTGATTGCAGTATCTGCATTTGACGACACCATGGTTAAATGCAGGTTGTATGTTTGGCACCTGCTCCTGCGATTGCTCTCTCCCAGAAGAAGTTGCTCCTCTGGTTGATGTAGAGGCCCCATCTCTGGGAACCTCTTGTGCCAGAGCCCTGACACTTTCCCGGGCAAAATTCTGGGGGTGCCTCCTCTCCACATGTCGAATCATGGTAAAGTTCCCAAAAGAGTACTTTTTTGGGGGGTTACCCCGTGACAGGACCTGTTTGCAGATCCTGCACTCCACTTTTGGTGCATTCACCTTTTTCTGGTCTGCTGGAAACTTAAAAAATTTCCAAATGAAATGCTCTTTCACCTTTGGTTGAGGAGGCTCTTCATCGATGAATTCAGGCTCATCTTCACTGCTGGATGGTCTGGCAGCCATGATTAACCAAGAAATATGCAAGAGCAAAAAGGCAGGTCTTTCAGTCACAAAAGTGAAAGAAGAAGTGAAGGAAATGGGTGGGGATTTCATTCATTGTAAAAAAAAACTGTTAGCAACCAATGAAAAGTGTTATTTTAGGGTCACATGACCCGACGCATTTACGCTGCGCGCTCCGGAGCACTTCCGGTGGGTTTACGCAGCGCGATCGTAGGCGCTTCCGGGGCGCAAACGTGGCGCGATCGTAGGCGCTTTTGCGTGCGTTTACGCGCCGCGAACGTAGGCGCTTCCGAGGGCACTTACGTTGCGCGCCGAAGTGACGTCATCAAACTTTTACAGAAATGCATAATCATTTTCCTTATTAAAAAAAACTAATTTTATTTGTATGGTACGAAATGTTTTGCATTATTATTAACTTTTCATTCATATTTTTTTTCACGAACGACAGTAGCGCTCTGGGTGCGCTTTCAGATGAGCTCACGGAAAAGCTTACCGGAGAGCTTAGCTGAAAGCTTCCCGGAGCGCGCACCCAGAGCGCAAAAGAAAAAAATTATATAAAAAAAATGAATACTTTAAAAAAAACAGCAAATTGTAAAAAAAAAAAAAAAGGTTAGAAACTCGATATACAAAGGAATTAGCATTTTAAAAACCTATGAAATTCAATGAAAAAACCATAGGTTTCACACCAGTTATAGTTAGGAATTAGCATTTAAAAAACCTATCAAATTCACTGAAAAAACCATAGGTTTAACACCAGTTATAGTTAGCTGGAAATTTTACTGATATAAAACCATTGAAATTCCCACGTTATAGTTAGATGGACTCACTATAACTTGCGCGTGGAATGCACTGCTGATGACGTCACATATTACATCACTCATGACATGGTCAGTGACATCACTCATGACATCACTGATGACATCATCCTTGAGACAGAGTGACAGACCTCCTTTCAGTGTAATGTAACCCATGAAACACATATTCAAAAATAGAAATTAACATTTTCAAAAAAATGGAGATACACATAAAAGTTACAACAACCAATTCAATAATTCCACCATCTATATACACATCCACTCATTCACCAACAGTTCTATATAGTCACTCATACATATACTCACTCATCATATGTAGTGATACACCTATACATCCTGTTACACACCAACAGTCATCCAAAAGTTACTCTCACACATACTCACACATGCAAGTAAACTATTGAACATCCATTTATTTGCATATACATCTAAACACACACTACCACCTTACTTCTAAGGAAACTTACACATACTTACTCTCTTAAACAATCACTTATAGAAACACATACTTATTTAAACAGGAACTCTTACAATCTCTTACTCTCACATATGCTCACTTATATACATCAATATTCACATATACTAGATTAAAACATATGTAGTTACTGATAAAGACACTAGTGAGACAGTCATTCACGCAGTAACACACACATATACACACTCATCCACCCATACAGTCCTGCACATATGCTGTCTTCAAAACACATACAAAGAGAGAGTCAGTCATTCATGCATCTATGTGATAAGTAATACCCCCACCAAACCATACAAACACTCATACTGATACTAAAAAAACATCTAATAACCCATATACCTACACATGTAGCTACTCACCAACCCATGCAGCCACTTATAAACAAAGTGAAACACTAATACATATATTTAAATATTTAAACATTACTCACTAATATATGTATTCACTAACATACACTTAATAAGCCAGTTAACCAATCAATTTTTTTTTAAAAACCATCCATTTAGACACTTATTTAAACATTTATTCTTCCATCAACTTTTACATATACATATATAAAATATATTTATTTTTCAGAAAGACACACATTCACTGGATGGTGTCATCAGTGATGTCATGAGTGATGTCACTGACCATGTCATGAGTGATGTAATATGTGACGTCATCAGCAGTGCATTCCACGCGCAAGTTATAGTGAGTCCATCTAACTATAACGTGGGAATTTCAATGGTTTTATATCAGTAAAATTTCCAGCTAACTATAACTGGTGTTAAACCTATGGTTTTTTCAGTGAATTTGATAGGTTTTTTAAATGCTAATTCCTAACTATAACTGGTGTGAAACCTATGGTTTTTTCATTGAATATATATATATATATATATTCAATGAAAAAACCATAGGTTATAAACCATATATAGTTAGGAATCAGCATTTACAAAACCTTATTTTACTCGCATAAAACCATTGAAATTCCATATATAGTTAGTTGCACTAACTATATATCGCGCACCCGCAATCCACTGCTGATGATGTCACATATTACATCATTCATGACATGGTCAGTGACATCACTGATGACATCACTGATGACATCTCAAATGACATCACTGATGACATCACTGATGACATCTCATGTGACATTACTGATCACATCACTGATGATATCATTCATGTGATAATACGATGAACCTCTTCAGAATCTAATATAACCTTAGATACAATCAGTGTAAACAGACACTCACAGATTGTCACTCATCCATGGAGTTACTCATACACCTAGTCAGTCATGCAAAGAATCAATCACACTTCCATTTCCTCAACTATACAGTTATACACACCTTACTTATTCAAACATATACTAACACATATTTACTCTCTTATACAATCCCTGATACAAGTTCACAATGATCCATACAGCCACTCACACATTCACTGGCTCTTATGCACAGTTATTTATATATGTCAACTCTCACATGTACTGTGTTTTACATATGTACTTACTTTGACATGTAGCACTGAGATATCCATTCACTCACCAATACACTCATGCACACAGTCAACCGCTCATACAGCTGTTTCCACATACACTTTTGAACCCATACATCTAGTGAATCAACTGCTCACACATCAATGCACAGAGTCATACACCTCCCAGCCACCCACACACACACTCAGTCTCCCATACAAATACTTGGGCAACCAATCAATAACCCATATAGTTACTCATATAGCTACTGATCAACACATGCAACAGTTTACAGAACAACAGACATAATGATGCACAAATTAAGACAGTTTAGTCACTAACCCATGCACTCAGTGAGACACATTTAATCACTCACTCATACAGTCAGTCATGCACCTACTAAATCCTTCATCCAGACTCTTATACATCCACTCATTCTTCAATATGTAAGACATATTTTAACTTTACAGAAACATACAGTCACTGGATGTTGTCATCAGTGATGTCATCAGTGATGTCATTTGAGATGTCATCAGTGATGTCATCAGTGATGTCACTGACCATGTCATGAATGATGTAATATGTGACATCATCAGCAGTGTATTGCGGGTGCGCGATATATAGTTAGTGCAACTAACTATATATGGAATTTCAATGGTTTTATGCGAGTAAAATAAGGTTTTGTAAATGCTGATTCCTAACTATATATGGTTTATAACCTATGGTTTTTTCATTGAATTTCAATGGTTTTTTGAAAGCTAATATCTGTAACTGTAAAATGTATTCTTCTTTAAATCTTAAAATATATTTTACATGTTTTTAATAAATTTTTTTAAAAAATATTTTTTTGTTCCGCTCCCAGTCCGCGAACCGGTAAACGTTCTTTTAGCGTAACTGTTACGTTAGAATGACGTTTTGCGTTGTCGCGTAATACGTCATCGGACGGGCCAAGTTAGCGGACCCGGAAGCGGACCGGAAAGCGGCGCAAAGCGCGAAACGTAAACACAGCAGGTCATGTGACTCGGTAATAACACTTTTCATTGGTTCATTTCACTTTTGGTTTCCTAATGATGTAATACTAGGTAATGTGATCTAAAATTAACACTTTTCATTGGTTTAGAACTTTTGCTTTTCCCAAATGATGAAAACCCCTCCTTCTTTCCTCACTCGGACTTTCATCTTGGTGAGAGAAAGACCCTTTTACATTCCAGAGAAATGGCTTCAGTTGTTGCTTCTGGTAGTGTTCCCCCACCACCACCTCCACCTCCTCATGGAAAGAAAGGACCACCTACTCAACCAATCTTTGAAGAAGAGGAAGATCAGGAAGAGGAGGAAGTGCCTGAGTATTTGCCTGAGGAGCCCAGGAGGTACAACAGAAAGGAACATTTCATCTGGCAATTTTTTAAATTTCCACCAGGGCAAAAGAAAGTCAACGCAAGATATGTCTTTTGCCGTATCTGTGATGATCGCCTTTCAAGGGGGACGGACAAAAAATATAGTTTTGGGAATTTTACAATGCACAGGCACATGAGTAGGTGGCACCCAAATAATTATAGTGCTGCTCAGCTTCGGGACGAACAACAAAATCCCCCAGCAATAGCCAGAAGATCGGTTGTGCCAGAAGTTTCGGGACCAGAAGCAAGGGAGATGATCCCGAATATTCAAATGGACATGGGAGAAGTGAAACAAATGTGCGTGAGGTGCAATCAAATATTATGCTACCGTGAAAGTAGCATAACTCTTATAATAAGAGCAATCAAAAATCATGTATGTCCAAAACGCCCCCAAAAATAAATTCTTCTTTTTTTTGTTGCTCCTGTTGAGCCCTCTTCTATGAATCATTTTTGTTTCCCCCCTCCCCCCAAAAAATAAAAAAAATTACAAAATGTTCAGAAAAAAACAAAAAAATATAAAAAAATTTCAGAAAAATAATACAAAAAAATTTAAAACAACAAAAACCCAAAAAAAAGTTCTTTTCAGAACTACCTCCCCATTATAAAAAAAAATTAGAAGAATTTTTGGAACTCTGCCAAGCTCTATTTTTTTTAGTTCGCTCCTAGTTCGCACTCCGGTACGCGAACCAGGAGCGAACCAAAAAATTTTTTTTTTTGAAAAAAAACAGTAAGTATAAGGAAAGGAAACAGACAGTTATGTTACAAGAAAGACAGCTATAGGAAGTAAAGAAAAGATACTGTTACCCGCAATTCACTTCTGATCATGTCATATATTACATCATTTTTGACATGGTCAGTGACATCATCAGCAGTGGATTGCGAGTAACAGTATCTTTTGTTGACTTCCTATAGCTGTCTTTCTTGAAATATAAATGTCTGTTTCCTATCCTTATACTTACTGTTCTTGTTTTAAAAAATTTTTAAGATCATTCAGAAACAATAACATTAATAGAGACAGAATGAGTGAATAAGAATGAAGAAGTATGAGAAGAGAGGGACTGTGAAAAATATTGGAAGGAGTAGAATAATTAAGTAATAGAGAAAGGAATGAGAGAAGTAGCAAACACAGGAAAGTAAGAATTAAAGAAATGAAGCAGTAGAACTAATAGATGTTAAATGTGATAGAGTAAATGATTGATTGAGGGTGACGATAAGGTGTGTCCTCTCTAAAAGTTTGTTTAAGGTGAGGCGTACTCAGGGTTGCATATCAAATTTATGCTTGTTGAAGAATACAGAGGAGATAATACATGTAAAGACCTACCATTGTAGTAAAACATGCCCACTTATTACATCATTCATGAAATAGTCAGTGACATCATCAGCAGTGGAAGGCGGGTTAAAAAAGTAGAAAACATTTACCTTATAATTCTTGTTAACTTTTAAAGAAAATTTTTCATACTTTCAATCTGTAAAAGAGAGAACAAACATTTCCAAAAATATTAAAACATGTATTTAAAAATTAGAAAAAAGAAGGGAAAAGGTTCAAGAAGAAACAGTTTTTCAACAACTTTGACACTTACAGAAGCCTCTGCTTCTCTACGACCCCTACACAATCCTAAAGATATTTATTTTAAACAAACAGTATCTTCATGCTGATGAAGTGAGGCCTATTTTGGAACATGGTGCTTCTTTTGCATTGCTGATGTCTCACAATAGTGATGCAATAGCAGCGCAAAAGAGATGTAAAGCCATCATAAAATTGTGTGTAACATTGTAAATGATTGTTTCAGGATGCAAATAAGATGTGTCCTTTCAAGAGGTTTCTTTAATGTGAAGTGTATTCAGTTTTCAAAAAAAAACAGTACCTAGAAGTACTGCACTGTAAGCATTAAAATTGACACTTACTGAAGATTCAGTTTCTCCATATCTACCTCACATTTCTAATGTATATCATAAGTACAAAAAGGAAAACATTAATTATACATGTTAAATGGTTTATTTTTGCTGTTCTCAGAATGTATCAAATTTCACTTAAATCAGTGACTTGAAGATATTCATCATGTAACAGCGGGGAAAAAAAACCACAATCAAAATGATTGTGTTTAAAAAACCCATACAACCTAAGAAATCTGATTTCAAAACTCCTTAAAATTAACTTACTTTCAATGACGTCGAAGGATGTCCTATGAAGAGCGTCCACTCTATTGTGCTATAAATATTTTCAGCCCGCCACTTTCTGAAAGAAAACCTCCATTGTTTTGAAAAATATGTTACATACAAGAAAAGACTTCTCACATTCTACCACATGTTTCCACTTGGCCAAATCATGTTGCAGCGATTCACAAGTCTTCTAATTCTTCCAATCAAAGCCCGTCATTTTCTATTTTCGCAACTTTCAAAAAGAAAACATTTGAGATTATTTTCACAATCCTGGACTACTAATATCTTACCCTTCTTTGTCACTCATGTTCTCCTTTTCCTATGACACTGATACTGTTTACTATGAAGCAGACTTACTTGCATCAGGTTTATATAGTTGAATTTTTAAATTGACATTATAATTAAAAGTTTTGGACCAATAATCTAGACAGCATTGCAGACTTACATTCCCTCTACTTGATGAACCTTTTGCAATTCCTCACAGGAAATCCCAAGATTCTTTCTTTAAAATTTTGGTTTTAAAAACACCAGGTAAGAATTTTTAAGGTCAAATGGCAATTTTTTTTTGAAAGTTACAACAGAATCATTGCAGAATGACCAGCCGTTTCGAGACTTTAAATAAGCTGTATAATGTCCTGATGTTGTTGAAGGACCATCGTGATAGATAATTGCTACAGTTACAAAAGTCCTTCCTGAAATTGACAGCTGAGAAGCCACAAATTTTTTTATTAAAGTTGACAATTTTGATCCATCAGGCCTACATCGTTGGATCATTAAAATGACATACTGGCCATATCTACGTATAAATAATGTTGACATCATTTCAGATTTACATTGGCTACACTTCATGTTGTGATCCGCTGCATTTACTAGCTTATTAAAGGAGACTGATTTACTGTCTGGCAAAGTTAAATATATAAATCTTTCTGAGTCTACACTAGTAGTACTTGATACCATACAGTTCTCGCAGTCATGCTGCCATTGATAAGAAAGCCCAAACAGGTGATCTACATCTACACCCTCATCTTGCAATACATCAAGCATATACATTAAAAACTCCTGACAATCTTGCTGATTATTTTCAGAGAAGTCTGTTTGACCTGAACATTCATCTAACAGATAACGAACTTCAGACACACTTTATACTTTTGTTCGATCAGTGCTACATTTCTCGAAAACAGAATTCAACAAACAGCATAAAATTTGTTCTGAATTCAAGAGAATCTGTTCTTTTAAACTCTCTAGTGAAAAGAGAACATTAACCACTACATTTGCATAGCAGTTGACACCAGAACTGTTTTCAAATTGAAAACCGACAACATCTTCAACACAATCCACTTTCTTTCTGCTAACAATTTTCGGTTCATCGACTTTTGGTCTTTTTGCTACAACCTCCCTACTATTACTGATATTTCTACGTTTCCGGCCTACCACACGTTTCTCAAACAAAGGATATTGAGGCAAATGTGGCGCATACTCTCTTCTTAACCTATTGTATTCCTTAACACAATCTAGATCCGCACAAATGTTTGTGACATCACAGTCAATCAAGTACAATCCCGATAAAGTTCTAACTCGTGACAATGCCACATATGCCATACCCTCCTTGAACACAGAACTGCCAATATTCACCAATGCACTGTCTACACTTAAACCTTGCGATTTATGGATTGTCACTGCATATGCCAAGCAAACAGGAAACTGTTTACGGCGAACATATAAGTCTTTAACAAGCAAAAATCTAGCAGAACAACGACCAATTAGCTGTACTTCCTCAATGCCATCAAATTTAATTTTTAAAAATTCTATTCCATCTCTATTTCAGTATTTCTCAAAATCAACAACATTACCCATTGATCCATTTACCAGACCTCTTTCAACATGTAAATTCCTTCTCAAAATGATTCGGCAATTTAAGCACACATTCAGAGTCTTTTCAAAACCCGCAGTTTTAGATATAGTCTTCTCTAATGAATCCAATTTTGATTTCAAATTCTCTGACAAAATAATTGTTGATCCCATATGCTCTATTTTGTCAATAGCTTCAAGTTTCACAATCTCTTGCTTTTCTAAATTCAACATTTTGTTGTTGAAGATGGCACATTCTGCAAGAGTTGGCATCAAACATATTACGGATTTCTTCTCAGTAATTTTCTGAAAAATATTCTCAGGCACAATCTCTTGTTCGGGATATAAATTTGACAGTAATCGTGCATTTAAAGCTTCTTTCCCATGCTCGGTCACTTTTCCAATTCTAATATCTAGTAGAATATTCTTGTAATCTTCATCCTTTGCCTGACGCATATTTTCATGCAGTTCAGCATAATTGAAGTTTAACCATATATTGACGTTGCCAATGCTCCCTAGGCACTTCCTGGTATCTTCATGCGTGAGTATTTTGAACACAGGTTGACCTTTTACTGGTGTCAGGTGCAGAAGATCTCCGAAAACAATGATGTGTTTGCCACCAAATAACACATCATATTCAGTTTTAAGTACTTCTTGCATTCTCAAATGCACAAAGGCAAGCATGACATTGGAAACCATGCTTACTTCGTCAATGATAAGTAGTTTCATTTTCCTCAAGACTCTTGAAACTTCACAGCAAGCATCCCCAGATAACTTGTGGTATTGTAATTTGTCGTCATGCTCCACTGGCAGCATCAGTAGACGATGCAAAGTAATACCTTTAATGTTATGTGCTGCCAGTCCAGTAGGAGCGGTGACAACACAAGACAGCAATGACTCAGTCCTTTCCTGCAAATAACAAGAAATTGCTTTAATGAGGAAACTTTTTCCAGTTCCCGCTTCTCCACTCACGTACAGTCGGACAGGCTTCAACGATGTACATGAGCACTCTTTCTTCTCATGACTTAATCCGTGCTCAATTTGCTTGGTAACTTCATCATATATTTTCCTCTGCTCAACGTTGAGTTGTTTTTCCAAGTCTTCTAAGTTAACTGAATCCTCCTGAGCATGTGCCATGGCTCTTTCCACTTCATTCATAGCAGTGGCAGCTTCATTTTTGATAATAGGTCCTCCAAGTGGATCTTGACTCAATGAAACAGAACTCTGACTGTCCTGAGAACTGTCTCTGGCAATCTCGGCTGCAATCGTTGCTTCCTGCTCAATTTCCAAAGTTAGCATTTCTTGATATTTGGGAAAAGCAGGACATTCTATGGTCTCCTTAGCAGCAGTGAAAGAGTCTTCGTAACAGAGGAAATCTCCAAGCAGTTCCTCTTCTGCACGCCAAGGCTTGAAAAGTTGCAAAAGTGCTAAATACAAAAACTCCTTTTTTTCTGGAGATTCGCCACTCAATTTTCGATGGTTTACTAATTGCCATTTTCTTTGCTTGACCAGGCATCCCTCACTTCCAATTACAGCATACACTCCTTTCTCAATATCTTCTTTGATGTTCCTCTTGAATATATAATTTTGTAGAACCTCATATAGACAAACATTCTCAAGGTGACTGCTTCGATTTGGATAATATGTATCCAACATGTTGGTCTTCAAAATGTCGGTACTGTTTGGTTCCTTTTCTGCCAAATACTCAATTTCCCGGACAGGTTTTAGAACTCGATTTCGCGTTGCAGCAAGACCAAGACTCGCCCAAACGATACTCCTGGATTTGGCATAGAGACTTGCTGAAGACAATCGATCAGAACATTCGTAAGCTCCGATTTCTCGATGCGACAACATCTTCAGACTGAAACTGTACAACTTCTTGCTGAGGCTCTTTTCATGGGAAATGTCCTCCCACATTTCCTTCAGTTCTGTCTTTTCTTTTTTGGTGAGGTAAGATGTCACATACCGAGCCACAGCCATACAGTTGTCAGCCACAAACTGTATATCCATGTTAGCATTCCACATGGACAAAATCACTGGGTTGTAGTCATTGATGTACTAGGACTCTTCGTTCCTTTTCAAATTGTATGTATTTTTGGGTGATTTCCTCGTCACATTATGTCGCAGTGAAGACATCAAACTGTTCACTCTTCCTTTAGAAATCACCGGTCGTGGAAAGTTGAAACGACATTTGGTGTAGAACTTGTCCTTGTTTCTGAATTTACGACGACAGTACTTTCCACAACGATGGCTTTGGAAACGTAAAACTTGTTCTCTTAGGCTTTTCTTCTCCGTTGCGTTTGGAACAGCACACGTAGAATACTGTTCTATGAAATTCATCACTAAGTCATCCGGATCTGTTCCAAATTTAGGTGCATCCTTGATCCACAACAACATATGTATATGAGGAGCACCTCTTGCTTGGTACTCCTTTCTCCAGAAGAAATCCAACACCTCTCCAAGGGGTGGATTCTTCTTATTTGTGATGAAAGACATCATAGCTTCAAATCTATGATTGAAGTACCTGCATACATTCACTGGATCCAAAGAACACAGTTCTCCAGGTGTCTTGAAATCAATGTTTTCAATATTTCCATTTGCCTCTCGTAGAAATTCAAGTAAGTCTTCCCAGCCATACTCGGCACAGCTCAGAGTAAGGAACCATGTTGGAGTTCCTAAGTTCCTCAACATACATTTTAAATCACCATGACGACGGTACCAGTACTCATTAGTACCACGCTGACACGCCATGAGATTAATTAAGTGAGAATCCAAAATACTGTCTTGGACATTGACTTTATGCATAAAATCACTTGCCGAGATGTTTCGCATCTGTATACCACTTTTTAAGATGTGGTTCACTGCATATGACAGTCCAGACAGATCGCTTTCAAACAGGAGATGAAACAAATAGGGAATGCATTGACGAAACCTAGGATCTTCTGCATACAATCGTAAAGTCCGGTATTCAGACGCAGGAATTTGATGAGGTCGCTCATCATATCTTCCTCCTCGACCTGTGGGAAATAGCTGTGGGAAACACCGAGCTTCCAAACTTTCCTCCCAAACACTAATGGGACTCCCTTTGGCTTGTTTCATTTGAAACAACTCAATAGCATTCCCCATGACTTCCTTGGAATGCAAAGGATGAACACTATAATGTTCATATATTTCTTCACTATTAGACGCCTCTACTTTCTCAATTTGGCCAGCACACAAAACGCTATCCTCTTCATCACTTACTTCCTCTTCTGCAACATATACATTCTTATAGTACTTATTATTTTTCTTCAAATACAAAGTTGCATTTTTGACTTTCCTAACATCCACTAAATCTTGCCATATTTTCTTATTCTTTGTCGGAACCCCATTAACCAAGATAACCAGAGGTTCCTCTTCCACTTTTTCTACTCCAATTGTGTTAATGTTTTTGTTCAAATCTAGAGGCAAATAAACAACTCTTCCCTTTAATCCTATCTGTAAATCTGTGGGAGGCAACTTCCCTGTCTTTGGTTCCATTCTTACAATAGCCTGGAAGGGATGGACACTTTGAATCAAAATAGATTCATAAGTATTTAAATCCTTCAATTCTGAAGGAATCTCAACCAATTCCAGATTATTATGAACTGCCCTAGCAGGCATCTGGTTTTGGTTTAATTTATTATAACAATAAGTACACACACGTTGGTCCACTCCCAAATCAAAACAATTTTCTACCATCAAGTATGTGGCAAAATCCTTCCATTCACTATTATTTTCCCTTTCAGTTTTTGCATATAAATCCACTAACTTAGTCTGATTCTTATAATAAGTGCGTCGACAACATACACAAGTGAAATTAGGCCTCTCACTTGATTTCATCTGAAACGTGGCAATTTCCTTCTGAAAATTATCTGTACTAGAAACCTGTATATTATCTTCAACATAACCCTCTACTTCTGGGTCAATTTGAACATTCTCATCTCTACTACCAAAGTAACAAAACTCAATTTCTTCACAAATATTCTTCACATCTATTTCAGAACCATGCAAAAGAGCAGCACATAATTGTTTAAGCATAATTGCTGGACTCTTAGCATAATACAACATTCTCACTAATTTTCTCACTTTATTATGATGCACTGCTAGCATCCTGAAATGATGAAAAACACTCTGGCATACTCTCCTGGAAAGACAAGCCAGTGAATGACCACGCAAACCTGTCATTTGTCTCACTCTGCAAGGATCTAAATCTTGCAACAACTTCATTTTCTGCTTCAAACTTTTCTTATTAAATGTCCTTATAAAATCACAAAGCAAATTGATGGAAACCTGTCGCACACTGCAAATAGAACTACACTTCCAAATGTACACAGGACCCTTAGGACGTCTTCCTAAAACCTCATCACTTAGCGCCTCTTCTGTCTCTGTTGTCACAAGTTTTTCTTTTTCAACTGGACAACCATCCTTCACTTCATAAGCTCGACCACTGGTGTCAACTGCAAACAGCAAATCATTATCCTGAAAATAACTCTCCTCATTAAAAAATGCCTCACAACTTGAACTATGCATCCATTCTCCGGAAAAAACTTCACAAAAGTTAGTACGATTTACTACTCTCTTCCATCTACTTTTTGTTTTGAAATCAGAAATTACCTTGCTTAGTTTCCTAATTCTATTGATTACCAAAATAAACAACTTTCGCTTAATTTCAAAAGCATGATCAATAATTTTCTCTACATTTTTCTTCTTCTTATAAAATGCCGCTTTCTGTTGGCCTTTCTTAATATTTTTTAAAAAATTAACTATTATCCTGTTACGGAACATTCGATTTCGAATGTCCCTAAACTGTTGTTTCCTTCTACTATCATGCACAGAGTTATCTCTTCCTCTACCAGTAACATTTTTGATGGGTCTTTCCTTTCCATTTAAATTACTTTTCTTTTTCTGAACTGAAACATTTTTAGGATAAATACTTTTTTTTCAAAAAATATTTCTTAAGAATGATTTTGTGCTCTTACCCGGAGCTTTCTTGGTGTTTTGAAAAGTATTTGGGGAAGAGGACTGCTGCAATAAAACATCATCCTGCTGTCTTTGACGTTTTCTAGCCTTTCTAATACGATTTTTCGTTGGCATTTTTCAAATTAAAAAAAGATCTGCAGTTGAATCTGTGGAAAAATATAATAAAAAATGTTATTAACCACTATTACCAAACAGTAAATGAATAACAATCATCTAAAACTTAATGCCCTACTTATTATTTAACATAGCAAATCTTTTGCACCAGCACTGCATCACAATAATGACACACAATGGTACAAAACAGGCATACAACAATCATAAATCACTCCCTAATATTTTAAATGATTAATTCAGGATGACGATAAGGTGTGGCCTATCTAAAGGTTTGTTTAAGCCCAGATCTTTGGACTGGGGTGAATGTGTGTCATTGATCCACATTCGGTCCATCACCTGTTTTATTTATTTGAGGTGAGGCCAACACATGGTTGCAGATAAGATTTTCACTGAAGAAAACAAAGGAGAAAATACATGTGAAGGCCTACCAATGAAGTAAGTCATTATTTGAAATAAATTACATTTCTGGATATGTACTGCTAGAGCTTCATAGGTTGTTTTGGGTCATATTTATAAGGCATTTGAGTGTCTATTATGCTATTTTACCCTTTTTAAATGGAAAGCGTTCTTCATGGTGCAAATTTCTTGTAAATACGCTCCCACCTGCGGTTGGCAAATTTAGATTTTGATTAAGCCCTTACACCATTTTTGGGAAATTATTAACATGCCTATGTAACTCCCATAATCAAAATCTAAATTTGCCAACCGCAAGTGGGAACGTATTTACAAGACACTTGCCCCATGAGGAAAAAGGGTAAAATAGCATAATAGACACTCAAATGCCTTATAAATATGACCCAAAACAACCTATGAAGCACTAGCAGTACATATCCAGAAATGTAATTGTTTTCAAATAATCGTTTTTAAACACAGCATATAAATCAATTGTATACCTGCATTCATGAAGAAATGACTGAAAATGTCCTTGAGACACATGAAAGCGTTTTCTGGAATGCCCTAGCACCATTTTTGGGATATTATTAACATGGCTATGTAACTCCCATAATCAAAATCTAAATTTGCCAAGTGCAAGTGGGAGCGTATTTACAAGACACTTGCCCCATGAGGAACGCTTTCCATTTAAAAAGGATAACATAACATCAAAGACACTCAAATGCCTTATAAATATGACCCAAAACAACCTATGAAGCTCTAGCAGTACATATCCAGAAATGTAATTGATTTCAAAAATCGTTTTTAAACACAGCATATAAATCAATTGTATACCTGTATTCAAGAGGAAATAACTGAAAATGTCCTTGAGACACATGAAAGCGTTTTCTTGAATGCCCTAGCACCATTGTTTGGACATTATTAACATGGCTATGTAACTCCCATAATCAAAATCTAAATTTGCCAAGCGCAAGTGGGAGCGTATTTACAAGACACTTGCCCCATGAGGAACGCTTTCCATTTAAAAAGGAAAACATAACATCAAAGACACTCAAATGCCTTATAAATATGACCCAAAACAACCTAAGTGAAGGACAGAATGTGGATCAATGTCACACACTCACCCCAGTCCAAGGATCTGGGCCTAAATCCATCGTTATTTTGCACTCCACACCACCCTGGGTCACATTCGGTCCATCACCTGTTTTGTTTACAAGACACTTGCCCCATGAGGAACACTTTCCATTTAAAAAGGAAAAAATAACATCAAAGACACTCAAATGCCTTATAAATATGACCCCAAACAACCTATGAAGCTCTAGTAGTACATATTCAGAAATGTAATTGATTTCAAAATTCGTTTTTAAACACAGCATATAAATCAATTGTATACCTGTATTCAAGAGGAAATGACTGAAAATGTCCTTGAGACACATGAAAGCGTTTTCTTGAATGCCCTACCCCCATTGTTTGGACATTATTAACATGGCTATGTAACTCCCATAATCAAAATCTAAATTTGCAAAGCACAAGTGGGAGCGTATTTACAAGACACTTGCCCCATGAGGAACACTTTCCATTTAAAAAGGAAAAAATAACATCAAAGACACTCAAATGCCTTATAAATATAACCCAAAACAACCTATGAAGCTCTAGCAGTACATATCCAGAAATGTAATTGATTTCTAAAATCGTTTTTAAAAACAACATATCTGTTTCAGCTTACATAAGAGACCATGGAATGGGCTCCATGTACAACAATAACTTGTGTTACTGCATGCCAGAATGCTACACCGAATATGCAATTACGATTTCTCAAAGAAACAAATTCTATTTGTATATCACTAGAGACAAAACCACATTTTAAAAACACAGCTTTCTTCATCATTTTCTCCTTAAATCATACAATTCTCTATCTAAATTAAATAAATCTTTTCTCACCTTAGCAAATATTTTTTGAGTTTTGAAAACAGTCTCAGAAATACACCAAATTGTCTTCAGCAGAAGAAAAAGGATGCACTCCAGAGGCTGCAGCTATTGAAAGCACAGAAATACAGCTATTCATTTCACATATCTCTCATATTAGCCAATCATAACTCTTCCCTCACTTTTTTCAAATCAAAACCCTTCCCCCCTCTGCCCTCTCTGCCTTTTTTCCATAGCAACCACCTCCTGGAAGACCTCTCATGTTTGCAAATTCACACAACAATGTTTCAATTGAACTCTGAACTCTCAGTGCACCTGCGTATCCAGTGCAATCTTTCATTAAATGTTTCTTCCTTGACCATTCAAATTACATCTTTCAAAGAACACATCCATGCACCCTAACTTTCTGTTTTCAGAAATGGAAATGCACCAATCACTGCTAATGATTCATTAGCATTGGAAATCCACAGTTTTTTTTCTTTACAAACTCCTACTGTTTCAACTGCCCTTTCATTACCACACTTCATCTGACTGCAGAACAACCTTCTCCCACCATGTTTAAGGTCTGGATTGTTGGACATAGTTACATCCACTGGGCTCAAAGGTATGCTGAGAACAGAAATTTACCTAACCTCAATTTACAGGATGTGGAAATTAAGTGGTTGGGCCAAAGAGGATTAAAATGTCACCAATTGATACCATTGGTGAAAACCTTTATGCATTTGCCAAAACCCGACCTGTTAATAGTGCACTGTGGAGGTAATGATTTGGGCACTTTGACAGGGGTAGGTCTGGAAATGCTTTTAAAGGACACCTTTGAGCAATTAATGGCACTTTTTCCTCAAACTGCCTTGGTATATTCCAATATATGCCAAAGACAGAAATGGAGGTGGTCCAACCAATTTTCTCCACAAATTGAGAAAGCGAGGAAGCATGTAAACAAATCTGTTTCAGCTTTCATGAGAGACCATGGAATGGGCTCCCTGTACAACAATAACTTGCGTTACTACATGCAAGATATCTACAGAGGAGATGGAGTTCACTTCTCAGATGAGGGCAACAGAATTTTCATTCCGAATTTAAGACTGTGCATTGGTACCTACTTATAAGTACCTAAATGTACCATAAACCCAAAAGCTCTTCTCAGAGCTACCCTTCATCTGATCACATACTTTTATTATTTTTTTTCTAACTTTTTTCTGTAATTTTCAACAAACTACGCTCAAAGAGCGCTATCCGGTACGCGAACTGGAAGCTAACCGCGCAAATTTTCAAAAAAAACGTTTTTTCTTCGCACATATGGTCCTCCTCAGCCACCCTCAGAAAACCTAGGGGGTCAAAACACTTGTACCATGCCCCCTTCTACCCATTCAGAACATTATTTACCCTCCATTTTATACCTTGATTCGACCGAAACACAAAATGGTGGACTCCCGTTACGCTCCTAGTTCGCGGACCGGACCGCTTTCCGGGAAGCGGTCCAAAAAAAAGGTGGGAAAGTAATTTACCGAAAAACGACTAGAGACACTCTCACCAAATATAGATTAGCTCATACTACATAACAATCCCTTTCATTCTCACAAATTTGATTGAAATTTCATTTAGCCATTTAGCCTGTAGACCTCTCTAAGTACCGTGAGGTAAATTACTTCACAAAACACATCTGAAGTGTTGGAATTGACAACCAATGAAAATGTTACTTTCATTTTCTACTTTTATTACCTGACATTTGATTGGTTATATACCTGAATATATATAAAGGAAGAGAAGAAAACACAGCCATTTTGACTGCTACTTCTTGTTGTACATCACATTTGAATAGCTACCAAACACCTCAACTTGTTTCTAAAGGTAAGTTGTTATTTTTAAAACTGAAGTATATTGTGCACTATAACTTAATATGGTAGACTTTTTCTGATAGATATATACTATCCCTCTGTAGTAGTAATGTATTTAGATAGACTTCTCTGTTATAGTTATGAATGGAGTTAGGCTTGTCTTGGTTAAATCACATACACTTTTTTATAGTCCTATTTCCACTCTGATACTATACACTGCCAAAAGATAAATTCACTGATAAAAACTGCCTATCTAAAATTAATCCCAACAGTGCCCTATCTCTACTAATATATATTTTTTTAATCCAAATTTCAGGCAAAATGGAAGGCGAAAACCAAGTTTCTTTTGAAATGGACCTGCAAGAGAGCAGCCAAGAATTGATTGATCAAATTGACATGGAATTTATGGATGAAAGCTTGGATAAAGAACTGCTGCAATGTGTCCAAGCAGTAGATGCCCTCCTTGAAAATGAGGACATTTTACAACCTCACAGATTGCAAACAATATTTCAAGAAAATAATGACATTTCAGACACTGAAATGTTAGAAAGTTTAATAAATTATGAAAAACAATCAAAATAAAAAAGAACTTTAAAAATAAAGAAAACAAAAAAAAACAACAAAAACAACAAACAATTAACATACAGTATTTGAAAAGTGTATCATTCTATTATCCTTATAGTACGCTGCCCAGAACGCTTTCCGGTTCGCGTACTAGGCGCCCATCGCGCAAAAAAAAGAAAAGAATTTTTTTTTTTTGACCCTGCTGGGCCCTTTTAAAACCTCCACATAAAACCTAGGGGGTCAACGAGGATCTACTATGCCCCCTTATGGTAATTTCCCCCTTTGTTTTGGCCTCCTCTTGTCTCTCGATCCTACCGAGAGACAAGATGGCGGCCGCTCCGGACTGTTTAGAATGTTGACAGACACCGGAGAACCAATCAGCTTCGCATCGCAAAGTTCCGATACGCGATAAGTACGCGAACCGGATCGCTGCCCGGAGCGCTGTTACAGATATATATCTTACTTTGAACGTTAATTTCTCAAAATCCACTGAAGCACATATATTGAGACCTAGCAAAGGCACATCGGGCTAACAGTCCCTACAATTTTGCCAAGTTTCGTGTAAATCCATTCAGCCGTTCGAGCTAAAAGTGAGTCCAACCGCCCTATGGAAATTAACATGGGAAAAACGTGTTTTGGGACCCCCCTTTTATCTCAGCCCCCCCTTGCTGAAACCCCCCCAAATTTCCAGGAGCTGCTCAGAAACAAAATGTGCCATTTTCCTGAAAATTTCAGCCAATTCCGTCCACAAACGCCAAAGTTATTAGACATAGAATTTTCAGAAATCCCATAGGGAAAAAATCCTAACTATATATACCTACTGGCGACCGCCAGTAGGTAATATATATATATATATATATATATATATATATATATATATATACTCCACTTTTCCTTAGTGCCTCCTCGCACAAACAGGAACACGTCCACAGAGTATAATGGTGCCAGATTTTTAATTTATTTTATTTTTCAATGCTGGAACAGTGCAAGCCTCAGACATGTTTCGGACATGAGGCTGTGTCCTTGTTCACTCAACGAACGGGAGGCATGAACATAAATTTAAGCACCCATTTGGCGCCAACTAGGTATGTGCATTATATGTCATATTATAGATCAAAAAGGAAAGGATCACTTGTCCTGCATAACCAGGGTATGCAGGTAGGTGTGGGGTGTCTCCCAAGTAAAAGACCCTCATGCACATGTAGTTCGAATTCTCGTAGCGGTATATGTTGTCTCCCCGCTTTTAATAAACACGTGTGTGCATAATCATAGGGTCAGTATTTTTTATGCACCCTCCGCCAGGAGGTTTTTACCTTTGGTTAAAAACAGTAGTGATCGTGAATAATGGGTGTAAAGTGCTCAAGGTGAGTTGTTAAAATACCAGAACAGCTAGACTGAAACTTTAATTAGTCTGGGTTCAGGTAGATTCAATTTGAATACTTTTGTGCTGCTATAGAACGATTGAGTATTCAAGCGCACTTCAAGGTGAGGTTAAAAATAGGTCGACATGTTTCAGCCCTATGCGCCTATGTAGGTCAGTGGGCTTTCTTCGGGACCAGTGCAAGCTAGTGAAAATAGTGAAAAGAATAAAGAAGAAAGGTTGTTGACCTGTTTCTTCAGTTGTTGGTAGGTCTCATTGTACCTGCAAAATAAACATTAAATAGAGAAAAGACAAGGGGAGGGGAAAGATGGGGGAGACACACATTTAAGTACTCATTGGTACAATTTTCAAAATCTGATTTGATTTTGTAAAAACACCTAAAAAATGGCAATACTTTATCCAGATTCGTACTTATGTGGGGTGTCAACTCTCTCATTCTCATGCAAGTTGGTATAGTGCGCGAGAGATTTGTTAGGAAAAAAGGGTTCCAAAAATGGTTTTTGCCCACCCGTGCTTATGGATCCCTTCATTGTGCCTATAATTGTTTAGTTACCATATATGATTACGGAATATGCAATAGGCTTTTAAGGGTAAAGAAATAATGATTGTTGCGCTAATTCATTCTAGTGATGGAAAGAATTACGTGCCATTTCCGTGGTTGGTACTACCGCCAAGTTTCGTGACTGCTGATTCGTGGCTACACGCGGTGGGGGCAGTGTTAAAAAAAGAGAAGACATATCGTGTTGGTTTTAGGCACACAGAAGTAGTGAGATGTCCTCATATTGTGATTAATTTATACACCCACGCGGCCGGAGTCAATCGTAGCATGCCGCTTTAACTATTGAACAAAATGCGGTAATGCGGTTGTGCTATAGCGCATATTTGTGCGAAGGCGTTGGTGGTCGCGGTTTAATAAAATGTGCGGCAAACATATTGCGGAAAGCGGCGCTGATGGCGATTGATTATGAAACATACCTATATGGGTGACTATTCGCACCTCATCGGGTTGGTGGCAAGATAGGGAGTGCCTCGCTGCGGAGAGGAATAGTTATCACAATTAGGATGGGTTTGTTAAATACTTGCGGTTTGTCGTGGTGGTAGACGGAGCCTGGCTTCAGTACCTCGGGCTACTCGCTCTAACGCGCAACTAGTTCTGTCTCTGCTTCTCGGAACCCGGAAGTGTGCACGGGTCTGCTTCCTGAGGGCTATGTGTAGCGCTAGTGAAAGGGAGGAGTTACTATAATGTTTTGAGGGTTAATCTGCTTTAAGTCATTAACCTGTTTCTAAATTGATTTTCAGGCCTTATATTATAATATTGAGGGTTACTGTGAAGATAAAATTTATTCAATGTGTGGAATAATGCGGGTAGCTTGAAAACGTTTTTGGAACCTGTTCATATACTGATGGAAAGAGATATGTTTTTAGTCTTTTGAATCCTATATGTGCTCAGTTATAGAATTTACATGAAAGATAGAAAAAGATATGTTTTCAGGCTCTGAAATGTTTAGTTATGGAGCCGGATAATCAAGGAAAGAAACTGCAGACGTTGGTGTTTATTCTATTTGCTTAGACTGAGCCATGGAATGTCATCATTCAAACCTATGGCATTTGTCTTAAGACGATGTATCCATCGTTGTTCTTTTTCAAAAAGAATCTTAGCTGCATTCCTGTCTATTACATTCAGAGTTTCTAGGATGACCCATTGTAAATCAGTGGTAGAATGTCCTGATTCGAGAAAGTGGGTTGACATTTTTGTGGTGATCCTTTTGCAGTTGATATTACTGCGATGTTCACACAGTCTTTGTTTCGCTTTGCGGCACGTCATGCCGATGTATCGCATTTGGCATGGGCACGTAATCATATAGATTATGTGACTCGTGTTGCAATTTGTGTGTCGCCTCATTTTTCACTTTAGATCAGGTAGGAGTTGGAGTTCCTTTGTTGGTTTTGTTAAGTTGCAAACTGAGCATGTTCCGCAAGGATAATGGCCTGTTACTGGTTGATTGTCCCATAGGCCGGGTTGATCTTTCTGTTTTTTGGGTGCTGGTCTGGTATGTACCAGTAGATCCTTAAGGTTCCTACTCCTCTTATTGTCAAATCTCGGTTTCGGCCAATTAAGGGAGTTAGATGTCAAAATCCTCCAGTTTTTATTGATAATCTTTTTGATGTTGTTGGTCACTGGGCTGTAGGTCGTGACACATGTAATTCTTTCATCTGGTGGTTTTGGTGTAGTCTCTAGAAGGGCTTCTCTGGATTGGTTCCGGGCTCGCTTCTTGCATTTGTTGATGACACTCTTGGGATATTGACGGATTGGAAAATGAGGCGACACACAAATTGCAACACGAGTCACATAATCTATATGATTACGTGCCCATGCCAAATGCGATACATCGGCATGACGTGCCGCAAAGCGAAACAAAGACTGTGTGAACATCGCAGTAATATCAACTGCAAAAGGATCACCACAAAAATGTCAACCCACTTTCTCGAATCAGGACATTCTACCACTGATTTACAATGGGTCATCCTAGAAACTCTGGATGTAATAGACAGGAATGCAGCTAAGATTCTTTTTGAAAAAGAACAACGATGGATACATCGTCTTAATACAAATGCCATAGGTTTGAATGATGACATTCCATGGCTCAGTCTAAGTAAATAGAATAAACACCAACGTCTGCAGTTTCTTTCCTTGATTATCCGGCTCCATAACTAAACATTTCAGAGCCTGAAAACATATCTTTTTCTATCTTTCATGTAAATTCTATAACTGAGCACATATAGGATTCAAGAGACTAAAAACATATCTCTTTCCATCAGTATATGAACAGGTTCCAAAAACGTTTTCAAGCTACCCGCATTATTCCACACGTTGAATACATTTTATCTTCACAGTAACCCTCAATATTATAATATAATGCCTGAAAATCAATTTAGAAACAGGTTAATGACTTAAAGCAGATTAACCCTCAAAACATTATAGTAACTCCTCCCTTTCACTAGCGCTACACATAGCCCTCAGGAAGCAGACCCGTGTACACTTCCGGGTTCCGAGAGGCAGAGACAGAACTAGTTGCGCGTTAGAGCGAGTAGCCCGAGGTACTGAAGCCAGGCTCCGTCTACCACCACGACAAACCGCAAGTATTTAACAAACCCATCCTAATTGCGATAACTACTCCGCAGCGAGGCACTCCCTATCTTGCCACCAACCCGATGAGGTGCGAATAGTCACCCATATAGGTATGTTTCATAATCAATCGCCATCAGCGCCGCTTTCCGCAATATGTTTGCTGCACATTTTATTAAACCGCGACCACTAACGCCTTTGCACAAATATGCGCTATAGCACAACCGCATTACCGCATTTTGTTCAATAGTTAACGCTGCATGCTACGATTGACTCCGGCCGCGTGGGTGTATAAATTAATCACAATATGAGGACATCTCACTACTTCTGTGTGCCTAAAACCAACACGATATGTCTTCTCTTTTTTAACACTGCCCCCACCGCGTGTAGCCACGAATCAGCAGGCACGAAACTTGGCGGTAGTACCAACCACGGAAATGGCACGTAATTCTTTCCATCACTAGAATGAATTGGCGCAACAATCATTATTTCTTTACCCTTAAAAGCCTATTGCATATTCCGTAATCATATATGGTAACTAAACAATTATAGGCACAATGAAGGGATCCATAAGCACGGGTGGGCAAAAACCATTTTTGGAACCCTTTTTTCCTAACAAATCTCTTGCGCACTTTACCAACTTGCATGAGAATGAGAGAGTTGACACCCCACATAAGTACGAATCTGGATAAAGTATTGCCATTTTTTAGGTGTTTTTACAAAATCAAATCAGATTTTGAAAATTGTACCAATGAGTACTTAAATGTGTGTCTCCCCCATCTTTCCCCTCCCCTTGTCTTTTCTCTATTTAATGTTTATTTTGCAGGTACAATAAGACCTACCAACAACTGAAAAAACAGGTCAACAACCTTTCTTCTTTATTCTTTTCACTATTTTCACTAGCTTGCACTGGTCCCGAAGAAAGCCCACTGACCTACATAGGCGCATAGGGCTGAAACATGTCGACCTATTTTTAACCTCACCTTGAAGTGCGCTTGAATACTCAATCGTTCTATAGCAGCACAAAAGTATTCAAATTGAATCTACCTGAACCCAGACTAATTAAAGTTTCAGTCTAGCTGTTCTGGTATTTTAACAACTCACCTTGAGCACTTTACACCCATTATTCACGATCACTACTGTTTTTAACCAAGGGTAAAAACCTCCTGGCGGAGGGTGCATAAAAAATACTGACCCTATGATTATGCACACACGTGTTTATTAAAAGCGGGGAGACAACATATACCGCTACGAGAATTCGAACTACACGTGCATGAGGGTCTTTTACTTGGGAGACACCCCACACCTACCTGCATACCCTGGTTATGCAGGACAAGTGATCCTTTCCTTTTTGATCTATAATATATCCTACGGAGACTGAAGGGATCAGTACTCTTTCCCCCTAATTTGATTGACATTATACGTCATAAACACAGAAAACAGACTTGTTTTGTTATGGCATATGTTACAAACGGAGAGAGCCATCTTACAATATGTTCTGATTTCATATAACAAACGCACAATTGAGCAAAATTTAAAATAGATGATCGTCTAAGGGTTCATTTCAATCACGGAGAACTAAATGCATATTGAATATTATAAAAATTACTCTAGTTTAAATATTTCATAACATACTGAACTTCACAATATATGATGGCGTGTTTATTGAAAGTGCAAAGTGCCTGGATAAAAATAATTAAATATATCAGAAATGCAAATAAAAACATTATGAATATACAAATATATTTTTTTATAAATTGCATAAATAATATGGATAAATGGCACCAATTTGATATATAGAGAATGCTATATAAATGACTATTTCTGGAGTCAAGCTCTATGTGCATTACCTAAACCCAGGGAGATCCTGCTTTTCTTGTGCAAAATACTGCATGATTGTGCAAAATGCACAGAAACGGAACAAAGTGCAAGTGCAAAAATAATCGTACAAATACAATGAGAACACTGGATGACATGTTCTCAATACAACCCTTAATTCAAGATAATCCCAATCACTAGTGCAAAGATATAATTGTGCAAATACGCTGAGTTGAATCATCACATACATGTAATGATCACTGTGCAAATTTGTTAAGGGGGTAAAAAGTAAACCTTTAAAAAAAAGGGGGGGGGGGTTTATCATATATAAGATAACTGTGGCATAGATGGCTAGACTAATCCTCTCCGGTGATCAATCAGCAAAGTACCCCTGTGGCGCCTCTCTTGTGAAACAACTAATACGATATCCCTAATAGTGATATATATATTACCGGTGCTAAAATGCTTAATAAAGTCCAAAAAGAGAGAAAAATTAGTAATAGTTAAAGAATAATAAAAAATATGTAATGGAACGAAAACAGCAGAGCCTCTAATTTGCAAAGAATGTATATATGCAAAAAAAGTGGGGATTACTGCATATGTACGCTCTCACTAATCATGTTGACCTTCTTAAAGATGATCCATAAAATGAAATTATCTAATGGACCATATATACTATATACGCGAATAGAGACTATATGGGCAAACCACCATGTGATTCAAAACATGAAAAGCCTAAAAACTAATGCATGGCACATGTATGCAACCATGTACAGCCAGAGAAATCAACAATGGGTGGAGGATATAGAACAACATCACAAAGCAATAATCATCATGTATTCTTTCTAGATGGTTTGGTTCAGGATTCAAAAGTAAATCAATTTGTACATCATAGTACAAATAGACTGGGACAGGCAAACGGCATGATCTTAACATGAGTTCCCCATTTACAAAAAATTGTAAAGGTCTTCTCCCAAATTCAGCCCCAATGGTGCCTTACAAACTAAATTGACTATATATTGTGACTGCAGGTGGTGTAGGGTTTTCTCCTGTTGCCACCCCTCTTGTTTTGGTGCCACCACATCAATGACAAAGTACTGTAAACAGTTTAAGTTATTGTCATGTGTAGCCTTGAAATGACGGGCAACTGATATGCCGGATCGGAGTTCATGATCGCTCTCAGGTGTCCACACAAGAGCTTGTAACTTAGTGCTGCCTACGTAGTACAAGTTGCAGCTACATTTTAAAACGTGCACAGCAAATTCAGTGCAGCAGTCGTAATGAGCCTTGAGAGCGATAGAAATGTTGGAAAAAGGGGTCAAATATGAGGTGGTATTTAAGCCGAATTTATAAGCTCGCATGAGCTGCATTTAAAAAAGCCCCTACGAGGGGACAACCAATTCCCAGTGGAACTAGTCTCTGGGCTACTCTTCACGAGTTTGTTCCGCATTGCATAGGCCGTCCTGAAGGTAACAGTGGGGGTCGGAAGGACCACTTCTTTTAATACTTGGTCAGTGAGGATGATAGGTCATTCTGTTTTGATAATTTTCTTAATGTATTTGGCCTGTCTGCTGTAACCAGTAATCAATCTGATTTCCCCAGTGCTAGTAGGGCTGACATCAACTGCCTGTGAATTCCTATTTGGATCCAAAAGGGAGGAACGGCTAAGGGCATTCGCTTTTTTCATAGCAGTCTCCAAGCGACTAGAATTGCATCCTCAAGCCTCTAATCTCTTCTTGGCTTCCCATTGATGGTGCTGTATAGCTTCGAGAGTGCTACATTCCCTATGGATTCATAAGAACTCACCATACGGAATACTAGCTATGGTGTGTTGGGGATAAAAACTGCCCGCGTGCAATACAGTGTTCCCTGATGTTGACTTCCTGTATAAACAAGTTTATATTTTCCAGTCAAGGGGATTTGGAGCACCCTGCTGACACGTCACAGCTGAATTACCTCATGCATCATGGTCGATGTGGTTCAATGTTGCTCGCTTCACACACAGTTCTTATAGTTTGTTGGCGAGTGCCAGTACCAGTATTCTTTTCAAGTGTATCCCCAGACACTTGTTTCTAGATTCCTCTTTCATCAGTGGGGAAAAATGTTCATAGGTCGCTGGACGTTCTGCCGCAGTTTCCTCAGGGTTAGTGCCACTCTCAGCACAGGTGCTCACAGAGCTCGTCAGCTCACGGCCCACGGGAGCTATCTTAAACAGTCAAAGGGATTTGGAGCACCCTGCTGACACGTCACAGCTGAATTACCTCATGCATCATGGTCGATGTGGTTCAATGTTGCTCGCTTCACACACAGTTCTCATAGTTTGTTGGCCAGTGCCAGTACCAGTATTCTTTTCAAGTGTATCCCCAGACATGTGTTTCTAGATTCCTCTTTCATCAGTGGGGAAAAATGTTCGTAGATCGCTGGACGTGCTGCCGCAATTTCCTCAGGGTTAGTGCCACTCTCAGCGCGCAGGTGCTCACAGAGCTCGTCAGCTCACGGCCCACGGGAGCCATCTTAAACAGTCAAAGGGATTTGGAGCACCCTGCTGACACGTCACAGCTGAATTACCTCATGCATCATGGTCGATGTGGTTCAATGTTGCTCGCTTCACACACAGTTCTCATAGTTTGTTGGCCAGTGCCAGTACCAGTATTCTTTTCAAGTGTATCCCCAGACACGTTTTTCTAGATTCGTCTTTCATCAGTGGGGAAAAATGTTCGTAGGTCGCTGGACGTGCTGCCGCAGTTTCCTCAGGGTTAGTGCCACTCTCAGCGCGCAGGTGCTCACAGAGCTCGTCAGCTCACGGTCCACGGGAGCCATCTTAAACAGTCAAAGGGATTTGGAGCACCCTGCTGACACGTCGCAGCTGAATTACCTCATGCATCATGGTCGATGTGGTTCAATGTTGCTCGCTTCACACACAGTTCTCATAGTTTGTTGGCCAGTGCCAGTACAAGTATTCTTTTCAAGTGTATCCCCAGACATGTGTTTCTAGATTCCTCTTTCATCAGTGGGGAAAAATGTTCGTAGATCGCTGGACGTGCTGCTGCAGTTTCCTAAGGGTTAGTGCCACTCTCAGCACGCAGGTGCTCACAGAGCTCGTCAGCTCACGGCCCACGAGAGCCATCTTAAACAGTCAAAGGGATTTGGAGCACCCTGCTGACACGTCACAGCTGAATTACCTCATGCATCATGGTTGATGTGGTTCAATGTTGCTCGCTTCACACACAGTTCTCATAGTTTGTTGGCCAGTGCCAGTACCAGTATTCTTTTCAAGTGTATCCCCAGACACGTTTTTCTAGATTCGTCTTTCATCAGTGGAGAAAAATGTTCGTAGGTCGCTGGACGTGCTGCCGCAGTTTCCTCAGGGTTAGTGCCACTCTCAGCGCGCAGGTGCTCACAGAGCTCGTCAGCTCACGGCCCACGGGAGCCATCTTAAACAGTCAAAGGGATTTGGAGCACCCTGCTGACACGTCGCAGCTGAATTACCTCATGCATCATGGTCGATGTGGTTCAATGTTGCTCGCTTCACACACAGTTCTCATAGTTTGTTGGCCAATGCCAGTACCAGTATTCTTTTCAAGTGCATCCCCAGACATGTGTTTCTAGATTCCTCTTTCATCAGTGGGGTAAAATGTTCGTAGATCGCTGGACCTGCTGCCGCAATTTCCTCAGGGTTAGTGCCACTCTCAGCGCGCAGGTGCTCACAGAGCTCGTCAGCTCACGGCCCACGGGAGCCATTTTAAACAGTCAAAGGGATTTGGAGCACCCAGCTGACACGTCACAGCTGAATTACCTCATGCATCATGGTCGATGTGGTTCAATGTTGCTCGCTTCACACACAGTTCTCATAGTTTGTTGGCCAGTGCCAGTACCAGTATTCTTTTCAAGTGTATCCCCAGACACGTGTTTCTAGATTCGTCTTTCATCAGTGGGGAAAAATGTTCGTAGGTCGCTGGACGTGCTGCCGCAGTTTCCTCAGTGTTAGTGCCACTCTCAGCGCAGGTGCTCACAGAGCTCGTCAGCTCACGGCCCACGGGAGCCATCTTAAACAGTCAAAGGGATTTGGAGCACCCTGCTGACACATCACAGCTGAATTACCTCATGCATCATGGTAGATGTAGTTCAATTTTGTTTGCTTCACACACAGTTCTCACAGTTTGTTGGCCAGTGCCAGTACCAGTATTCTTTTCAAGTGTCAAGCGACCTACGAACATTTTTCCCCACTGATGAAAGAGGAATCTAGAAACACGTGTCTGGGGATATACTTGAAAAGAATACTGGTACTGGCACTGGCCAACAAACTGTGAGAACTGTGTGTGAAGCGAGCAACACTGAACCACATCGACCAAGATGCATGAGGTAATTCAGCTGTGACATGTCAGCAGGGTGCTCCAAAACCCTTTGACTTTTTAAGATGGCTCCCGTGGGCCGTGAGCTGACGAGCTTTGTGAGCACCTGCGTGCTGAGAGCGGCACTAACCCTGAGGAAACTGCGGCAGCACGTCCAGCGACCTACGAACATTTTTCCCCACTGATGAAAGTGGAATCTAGAAACACGTGACTGGGGATACACTTGAAATGAATACTGGTACTGGCACTGGCCAACAAACTGTGAGAACTGTGTGTGAAGCGAGCAACATTGAACCACATCGACCATGATGCATGAGGTAATTCAGCTGTGACGTGTCAGCAGGGTGCTCCAAACCCCTTTGACTGTTTAAGATGGCTCCCGTGGGCCGTGAGCTGATGAGCTCTGTGAGTTCCGGCGCGCTGAGAGTGGCACTAACCCTGAGGAAACTGCGGCAGCACGTCCAGCGACCTACAAACATTTTTCCCCACTGATTAAAGTGGAATCTAGAAACACGTGACTGGGGATACACTTGAAAAGAATACTGGTACTGGCACTGGCCAACAAACTGTGAGAACTGTGTGTGAAGCGAGCAACATTGAACCACATCGACCATGATGCATGAGGTAATTCAGCTGTGACGTGTCAGCAGGGTGCTCCAAATCCCTTTGACTGTTTAAGATGGCTCCCGTGGGCCGTGAGCTGACGTGCTCTGTGAGCACCTGCACGCTGAGAGTGGCACTAACCCTGAGGAAACTGCGGCAGCACGTCCAGCGACCTACGAACATTTTTCCCCACTGATGAAAGAGGAATCTAGAAACACGTGTCTGGGATACACTTGAAAAGAATAATGGTACTGGCACTGGCCAACAAACTGTGAGAACTGTGTGTGAAGCGAGCAACATTGAACCACATCGACCATGATGCATGAGGTAATTAAGCTGTGACGTGTCAGCAGGGTGCTCCAAATCCCTTTGACTGTTTAAGATGGCTCCCGTGGGCCGTGAGATGACGAGCTCTGTGAGCACCTGCGCGCTGAGAGAGGCACTAACCCTGAGGAAACTGCGGCAGCACGTCCAGCGACCTACGAACATTTTTCCCCACTGATGATGTCGTGTTCTAATCTAGGACCCCAATCAATATTGTGACCTTATGCCCCTATACGGCTATAATCCATTCATACCCCTATAATGGCATAAACGATCAGAGCCATATTTCAGCCATATTTCAGAAACTCGCCTCTGCAGATCAGTACAGTACATGACACAGCAGAAGCCACTATCTTAGATTCCTAGATTACAGTCTGAGTTCTTCAACAAGATAAAACCCCCAGCAACCTGGGAAAACCCCGCTTGCTATGTTTTGATTAGTAATAGAACTCTAATGAGCACTGTAAGAACGACCGGTTCTTGTGACATCTTTATTGACGTCTTATGTCCAAAAACTTACGTCAAACAAGGCACCTTTCAGGTATAAATATTACCAACTTTGCCTTAAGCAAGAGCGATGGTGTGGTGAATACAGGAGCAGAACAGCTGTCCCTGGCAGAGCCCAGCAGATGCAAGCAGCCCACGGATGCTGCCCCTCCACCTCCTTGACGCGCTGAGAAAGACGCTGTCTTTTCTCCTGCCGAGAAAATCCAGCTCCGGCATTACCAGCCTAGCCTTGCGGGTGACTGGAATATCGAGTCCTGAAAGGAGATACCAGCCCTCCAACATTCTATTCCAGAGGTATGGTGTTGACTAAACCCTTAGAGAGAATTCTTGAAGCAAACTCTTGGCAAAACCAACTTAACTAAACTGCTATTTACTTACTCCCTTCCAAGTATTAGGCTTAGGTCAGGTACACTGGGGTAGGCGTAGTTAGAAGCACCAGTTGAGTACGTTAGCTAAATGTATATATGAATGTATATATTTTATTCATTTTAACCATTGTATGGCTAAGAAACCATATCAATGCTTTTACAGTATTATTTCGCAATCCTCCTTTTACTGTACGCACTTTTTGTAATAACAAGTCTTTTGCTTAGTGGCAATTCATTTCTCTTGCATGAGAAGAAAGACTGTTCAATAAATAATACCTTTTATTGAAAAC
Organism: Lissotriton vulgaris; assembly: GCF_964263255.1. Classification (NCBI taxonomy): domain Eukaryota; kingdom Metazoa; phylum Chordata; class Amphibia; order Caudata; family Salamandridae; genus Lissotriton; species Lissotriton vulgaris. The sequence continues at coordinate 772,699,833 of NC_141694.1, forward strand.
GCCCGTCTCTCTATTCTCTGCATCTTGGTGAAAGTAATCTGCACAACTGACTGAGTAAAATAACTGTCAATTGTTTCACACGACTCTAGAGATTGACTCTTCTTCTAAGGAGCAAAGTTGTCATGTTTATGCGGTTGTTGGAAAACTGAATCCCTTCTTGTCTGTGCCAGGGAAGCTGATCACTTCCTATTCAGTCAAGAAAGTTTCCAGTGACCTCTGAGCTAGTTGGTAACAAACCCAATTAGGTTTAGCATAGTCAGTAGAGACCTGGAAGACCGCACTTCTACGTCTACACTGCTGTTTATGTTATTCCAATGCGCAGGGCCTATAGGGAAAATAGGAACTACACTACAATGAAAGAGGAATCTAGAAACACCTGTCTGGGGATACACTTGAAAAGAATACTGGCACTGGCACTGGCCAACAAACTGTGAGAACTGTGTGTGAAGCGAGCAACATTGAACCACATCGACCATGATGCATGATGTAATTCAGCTGTGACGTGTCTGCAGGGTGCTCCAAATCCCTTTGACTGTTTAAGATGGCTCCCATGGGCCGTGAGCTGACGAGCTCTGTGAGCACCTGCGCGCTGAGAGTGGCACTAACCCTGAGGAAACTGCAGCAGCACGTCCAGCGACCTACGAAAATTTTTCCCCACTGATGAAAGAGGAATCTAGAAACACGTGTCTGGGGATACACTTGAAAAGAATACTGGTACTGGCACTGGCCAACAAACTGTGAGAACTGTGTGTGAAGCGCGCAACATTGAATCACATCGACCATGACGCATGAGGTAATTCAGCTGTGACATGTCAGCAGGGTGCTCCAAATCCCTTTGACTGTTTAAGATGGCTCCCATGGGCCGTGAGCTGACGAGCTCTGTGAGCACCTGCACGCTGAGAGTGGCACTAACCCTGAGGAAACTGCGGCAGCACGTCCAGCGACCTACGAACATTTTTCCCCACTGATGAAAGAGGAATCTAGAAACACGTGTCTGGGAATACACTTGAAAAGAATACTGGTACTGGCCCTGGCCAACAAACTGTGAGAACTGTGTGTGAAGCGAGCAACATTGAACCACATCGACCATGATGCATGAGGTAATTCAACTGTGACGTGTCAGCAGGGTGCTCCAAATCCCTTTGAAGTTTCAATTTTCCCATCAATTATTCTGACCTGAACATCAAGGAAGTTGGTGACCGTGGTGTCTATGCTGGCAGTGAAATGAAGATTTAACTTACTAGGATTGATACTGTTTACAAAATCAGTTGCCTGATCCTTAGTCCCTCACCAAACAATGAACACATCATCGATATAACGCCTTTACTTAACAATGTGAGCAGACCATGCTGAGGCATGTTGTACCATGATATATATATATATATAAAACCTACTGGCGGTCACCAGTTGTTAGTTATAGTTAGGACGTATTATCCATAGAAAAACCGCAACATCCTATTGCCAATAACTTTGGCATTGATTGATGAGTCTTCTGGCCAGCTCAGTTGCCGGAAAAAAAATGGGGTCCCAAAACGTGTTTTCCCCATGCAATTTCCCGTAGGAATCATCTTCAGCATTGACTCCTCCCCGTCCTCTATACAACATGTCCATTCTGTAATAAACTTTATAAGCTCCTGGATGAATTGTAATCAACTCAAACTCAACCCTGACAAGACGGAGTTAGTCCTCACTGGTCCCCACAATAACCCTTGGAGTTCGCTCTTTTTGCCTCGTTCCCTTGGCCCCTCTCCTTCCCCTGTTGACACTGTCAAGAGTTTAGGGGTTACCATTTCCAAAGACCTCTCCATGAGGGCACAAATCAAGACTGTGGTTTCCACTTGCTTCTACCACCTGCGTCGCATACGGAAAATCAGCAGATTTCTCTCCCACAAAGCTCTTGTTCAGGTCACCTTGGGGCTGGTCATCTCGCGAATCGATTATGCAAACTCACTATTTGTGGGCATCCCAGCATACCAAGTTAAAAGTCTTGAACTCATCCAGAACAAGGCGGCCAGGTTGGTCTATGGACTACCTAAATCCACTCATACTAAGCCCCTGTTAAGGAGCCTTCATTGGCTCCCAGTGCTTCAGCGTAGCCTTTTCAAACTTGGTTGCCTGATTCATAAAGCTCTTTCTTCTCAGGGACCCTCTTTCATTTCTTCTCTTCTGCACTGATATGTTCCTGAGCGCAACCTCCGCTCTTCCACTCACAATCTCCTCACCCCCGTCCCATTAGACGGAAAAAATATGGCGGATTGCGGCTCTCTACACAGGCTCCTCTTTTCTGGAATTCCCTCCCCCCTGCATTGCATCTTCTTTCCTCCTATGCTCATTTTAGAAAATCCTTGAAAACTTGGCTCTTCTCATTAGCATACAACTGAGCTCTTCAGACCAGTCTTAGACAGCTCTCCCACACCAGCGCCAAGATACCGTAGGTGAACGTGCACTTGACAAATACCATTTATCATATCATCATAGGACCTTTAGACACGGCTACAGCCCGAACAGCTGAACGGAATTACACCAAATTTGGCAGAGAGGTAGTCCTCAGTTCCGACTAGTGCCTTTTGCTTCTCTGATGTCAATCTGTTCAGTAGTCTGAGAAAATGATGGTTAAAGTCATTCATATATCTATGGGGTGGTGGATCCGTGGATTGTGCGAGGATTAGCATCGTAGCATAAGCGCCCCGTCCCAAACACGAGCTCAATTCTAATTGGCTGTCAAGCGGTTGTAAACATTCGAAACCAGGAACTGTTGGCAGCCATTTTGTGCCTCGGTAGAAGCGAGGGTGAAGAAGTCTGTGAAATATGTGTGCAAACCACTAAAAGGGGGCAGGGTAGACACACCCTGACTCTCTAGGCCTGCTCAGGGGGTCTCATAAGGACCTGTAGGGCAAAAAAGTAAAGATAATATTTTTCTTTTTTTTAAAGTCGTGGGATGCGCGTAGGATCCGTGTATTTTGTCGCCGAAAAAACGAAGCATGTATTTTTGAGATATACATCAAGCTTATGTGTTTAGATGTAGGGTGGCTCTGAAAAGAGCCCTTGTGTTTATTGAGAGATTTTAGTACCTACAAGTAAGTACCTATGCAGAGTCTAAAGTTCAAGAGTAAGACTCTGTTTCCCTCATCTGTAAAATGTACACAATCTCTCCTACAGATGCCATCCATATTGAAACGCAGATTGTTGTGGTATATGGACCCCATTCTATAGTCTTGGAGAAAAGCAGAAACAGATTTATTGACATGTTTCCTAGCTTTCTCAATCTGTGGACAAAATTGATTGGACCAGTTCCATTTCTGCCTTTGGCATGTGTTAGAATGGACAAAGGCAGTTTGGGGGAACAGTGTCATCAATTGTGCAAATGTGTCCTTCATAAGCATTTCCAGACCTACCCCGGTCAAAGTGCCTAGGTCATTGCCACCACAGTGCAGCACAATTATGAGGTCAGGGTGTTGGAGATGTAAAAAAGATTTCACCAATGGCATCAATTGGTGCCACTTTAACCCTCTCTGTCCAATCCATTTAATGTCTACGTTTGGTAAACCTAGGTCTTTGTGAATTGCTTTCTGTTCTGCGTACCTTTGGCTCCAGAAAAAAAGCTGTGGCCCACAATCCACACTCTAAGCATCTTGAAGGGAGCTCTGGATACACTCAGATGGTCTCTGTAAATGAAATGGCAGTTTGAAAAGTAAGATTTTTCTAAAATGGTGGATAAGATGTAGTTTTGAAAAAAGAATAGAAATGATTGGCTGTTTGTCAATATTCGACACCGAAAAGTAGGGTGCATGTTTCTGTTTTTAAAAGCATGATTCTTATTGGTTAACAAAAATTGAAAGGAATGTTACATAAGATAAGCTGATATGTTGAAAAGTCAGAAACACTTGCTGTTTTGATTAGCAACATTGTGTGATGAACTTATGACCTGTGTGTTCCATGGAGTGTTTCTATGGTAACAGGCAGAAGGCAGAATGGGGGTAGGTTTCAAATGTATGTCGTTTGGAAAGGATTGAAATGTCTAACCAATAGAAATGTGTGTTTGGTTTTGTGTTAATGTGGGAAGCCATGTGATTTGATATTCAGGTGTATTTGTGTTAAAAATGAGATGGAAACTCTGCCATTCTATGGTTCTGGTGAGAGGTGTTGAAAACAGAGTTTCTGAATAAGAAAATCTGCTGTGTGACTGACATACCTCTTATTCTACAAAACAATTGGATAGGTGAGTTACTAATTTGTGAGGGAATCTATGTGGTGCATTTTGTTTTTAATCAGAGTAATGTGTTTGTCCTGGTAAAGTGCAGGGAATACTTTTTTTCTAGAATTTTATTGTAAGTGTGTGTGCATTTAGAAAGTTTTCTGAGATAAACATTTGTTTGTTTTATGTGTTTGCACACAGATAAATATGCTGTTCTAATGTTTTGGTAGAATTAGCCACAAGTTATTGTTTTATGTATTTGCAAAATGAGTGAAGTTTCTACATTAAAATGCAGTACCTATTCTACACTATGAAATGTGTTTTGGGAAAATAGAAGGGACATTGTTGTTTGTCTTGAATCACACAGTGAAACTTCTAAGCATTTAGGAATCACTCTGAGAGACGCATTTTGGTATTTCGGGGCATATTATCTAGGAGGATGTTAAAAATTATCGCAGTTTTAGCAGTAGAAAACTGCCCACCTACACTACCTATTCACCACTTTATTACCCGAAATCTTAAATCTACCCAAGCAGAACCTTCTACACTACAAAAACACCAGTTTATTTCCTAGAACTCTACCCTACCACGACCCCACCACCTATTCAGCACTGTACTACCCTAAATATTAAATCTACCCCATCAGAACCTCCTACACTACCCAAACACCAGTTTATTTCCTAGAACTCTACCCTACCACGACTCCCTACACTACACAAACACCACTGCACTACCTTAAAGCCTAAAACGCTATCCCTAGCATGATCTCCTATGGTATATAAACACCACTGCACTATGGTGGAACACTACCCCAAGATGACTCCTTACACTACCTAATCACCATTTCACTACTCTAAAGCTTAAATATATTACAGCAGGACCACTTACACTACCCAAACACCACTATAGTATCCTACTACTGTATTTATAAGAAATATTGTTATTTGTCTAGAATCACACAGTGAGTCTGGGCATTTAGAAATCACTCTGAGAGAAGCATTTTGATAGTTCATGTGTTTCCCGACATGTAAATAGGTTCAAAAACGTATTGTGTTCTCACATTTTGGTAGAATTAGAAAATAGTATTTGCTTATGTGTTTCCAAAATACGTTTAGTATTAATAGAAAAATGCAGTTCTGAAATATATTGAATGCATGCTTGATATTTATGCAGAGATATAAGTACATGTAGTCTTGCAGGGACACTTCCACCAGTATGATTTGCTACACTACCCAAACACCACTGCACTACTGTAAACCCTTAATCTACCTCCAGCATGAGTACCTACAGTACCTATTCATCACTTTATAACCCTAAATCATAAATGTACCCCAGCAGAACTTCCTACACTACCCAAACACCAGTTTATTTCCTAGAACTCTTCCCTACTACGACCCCACCACTTATTCACCACTTTATTACCCTAAATCTTAAATCTACCCCAGCAGAACCCCCTACACTACCTAAATACCAGTTTATTTCCTAGAACTCTACCCTACCACGACCCCCTACACTACACAAACACCACTGCACAACCTTAACGCCTAAAATGCCATCCCTAGTATGATGTCCTATGGTATGTAAACACCACTGCACTATCATGGAACACTACCCCAGTATGACTCCTTATACTACCTATTCACCATTTCACTACTCTAAAGCTTAAATCTATCACAGCAGGACCCCTTACACTACCCAAACACCACTGTAGTATCCTACTACTGTATTTATAAGAAATATGGTTATTTGTTTAGAATCACACAGTGAGTCTGTGCATTTAGTAATCCCTCTGAGAGACGCATTTTGATAGCTCATGTGTTTCCTGACATGTAATTGGTTAAACACGTATTGTGTTCTCACATTTTGGTAGAATTAGAAAATAGTCATTGCTTATGTGTTTCCAAAATGAGTTTAGTATTAATAGTAAAATGCAGTTCTGAAATATATGGAATGCATGCTTGATATTTTTGCAGAGAAATAGGTACATGTAGTCTTGCATGGACACTTCCACCAGTATGATTTGCTACACTACCCAAACACCACTGCACTACTGTAAACCCTTAATCTACCTCCAGCATGAGTACCTACAGTACCTATTCACCACTTTATAACCCTAAATCATAAATGTACCCCAGCAGAACTTCCTACACTACCCAAACACCAGTTTATTTCCTAGAACTGTTCCCTACCATGACCCCCACCACCTCTTCACCACTTTGGTACCCTAAATCCTAAATCTACCCCAGCAAAATCTCCTACACTACCCAAACACCAGTTTATTTCCTAGAACTCTACCCTACCATGACCCCTACACTACACAAACATCACTGCACTACCTAAAGCCTAAAACGCTATTCCTAGCATCATCTCCAATGATATATAAACACCACTGCACTATAGTGGAACACTACCCCAGTATGGCTCCTTATACTACCTAATCACCATTTCACTACCCTAAAGCTTAAATCGATCACAGCAGGACCCCTTACACTACCCAAACAATACTATAGTATCTTACTACTGTATTTATTAGAAATATTGTTAATTGTCTAGAATCACACAGTGAGTCTGTGCATTTAGGAATCACTCTGAGAGAAGCATTTTGATAGTTCATGTGTTTCCCGACATGTAATTGGTTAAAAACGTTATGTGTTCTCACATTTTGGTAGAATTAGAAAATAGTCATTGTTTATGTGTTTCCAAAATGAGTTTTGTATTAATAGTAAAATGCATTTCTGAAATACATGTAAAGCATGCTTGAAATTTTTGCAGAGAAATAAGTACATGTAGTCTTGCAGGGACACTTCCAGCAGTATGATTTCCTACACTACCCAAACACCACTGCACTACTGTAAACCCTTAATCTACCTCCAACATGAGTACATACAGTACCTATTCACCACTTTATTACCCTAAATATTAAATCTACCCCAGCAGAACTTCCTACACTACTCACACACCAGTTTATTTCCTAGAACTCTACCCTACCACGACCCCCTACACTACACAAACATCACTGCACTACCTAAAGCCTAAAACGCTATTCCTAGCATCATCTCCAATGATATATAAAAACCACTGCACTATGATGGAACACTACCCCAGTACGACTCCTTATCCTACCTCACCACCATGTCACTACTCTAAAGCTTAAATCTATCACAGCAGGACCCCTTACACTACCCAAACACCACTATAGTATCCTAATACTGTATTTATAAGAAATATTGTTATTTGTCTAGAATCACACAGTGAGTCTGTGCATTTAGGAATCACTCTGAGAGAAGCATTTTGATAGTTCATGTGTTTCCCGGTATGTAATTGGTTAAAACGTATTGTGTTCTCACATTTTGGTAGAATTAGAAAATAGTCATTGCTTATGTGTTTCCAAAATGAGTTTAGTATTAATAGTAAAATGCAGTTCTGAAATATATGGAATGCATGCTTGATGTTTTTGCAGAGAAATAAGTACATGTAGTCTTGCGGTGACACTACTTCCAGTATGATTTCCTACACTACCCAAACACCACTGCACTACTGTAAACCCTTAATCTACATCCAGCATCAGTACCTATAGTACCAATTTAACACTTTATTACCCTAAATGTTAAATCGACCCCAGCAGAACCTCCTACACTACCCAAACACCAGTTTCTTTCCTAAAAGTCTACCCTACCATGACCCCCACCACCTATTCACCACTTTACTACACTAAATTTTAAATCTACCTCAGCAGAACCTCCTACACTACCCAAACACCAGTTTATTTCCTAGAACTCTACCCTACCACGACTCCCTACACTACACAAACACCACTGCACTACCTTAAAGCCTAACACGCTATCCCTAGCATGATCTCCTATGGTATATAAACACCACTGCACTATAGTGGAACACTACCCCAGTATGACTCCTTATACTACCTAATCACCATTTCACTACCCTAAAGCTTAAATCGATCACAGCAGGACCCCTTACACTACCCAAACAATACTATAGTATCTTACTACTGTATTTATTAGAAATATTGTTAATTGTCTAGAATCACACAGTGAGTCTGTGCATTTAGGAATCACTCTGAGAGAAGCATTTTGATAGTTCATGTGTTTCCCGACATGTAATTGGTTAAAAACGTTATGTGTTCTCACATTTTGGTAGAATTAGAAAATAGTCATTGTTTATGTGTTTCCAAAATGAGTTTTGTATTAATAGTAAAATGCATTTCTGAAATACATGTAAAGCATGCTTGAAATTTTTGCAGAGAAATAAGTACATGTAGTCTTGCAGGGACACTTCCAGCAGTATGATTTCCTACACTACCCAAACACCACTGCACTACTGTAAACCCTTAATCTACCTCCAACATGAGTACATACAGTACCTATTCACCACTTTATTACCCTAAATATTAAATCTACCCCAGCAGAACTTCCTACACTACTCACACACCAGTTTATTTCCTAGAACTCTACCCTACCACGACCCCCTACACTACACAAACATCACTGCACTACCTAAAGCCTAAAACGCTATTCCTAGCATCATCTCCAATGATATATAAAAACCACTGCACTATGATGGAACACTACCCCAGTACGACTCCTTATCCTACCTCACCACCATGTCACTACTCTAAAGCTTAAATCTATCACAGCAGGACCCCTTACACTACCCAAACACCACTATAGTATCCTAATACTGTATTTATAAGAAATATTGTTATTTGTCTAGAATCACACAGTGAGTCTGTGCATTTAGGAATCACTCTGAGAGAAGCATTTTGATAGTTCATGTGTTTCCCGGTATGTAATTGGTTAAAACGTATTGTGTTCTCACATTTTGGTAGAATTAGAAAATAGTCATTGCTTATGTGTTTCCAAAATGAGTTTAGTATTAATAGTAAAATGCAGTTCTGAAATATATGGAATGCATGCTTGATGTTTTTGCAGAGAAATAAGTACATGTAGTCTTGCGGTGACACTACTTCCAGTATGATTTCCTACACTACCCAAACACCACTGCACTACTGTAAACCCTTAATCTACATCCAGCATCAGTACCTATAGTACCAATTTAACACTTTATTACCCTAAATGTTAAATCGACCCCAGCAGAACCTCCTACACTACCCAAACACCAGTTTCTTTCCTAAAAGTCTACCCTACCATGACCCCCACCACCTATTCACCACTTTACTACACTAAATTTTAAATCTACCTCAGCAGAACCTCCTACACTACCCAAACACCAGTTTATTTCCTAGAACTCTACCCTACCACGACTCCCTACACTACACAAACACCACTGCACTACCTTAAAGCCTAACACGCTATCCCTAGCATGATCTCCTATGGTATATAAACACCACTGCACTATAGTGGAACACTACCCCAGTATGACTCCTTATACTACCTAATCACCATTTCACTACCCTAAAGCTTAAATCGATCACAGCAGGACCCCTTACACTACCCAAACAATACTATAGTATCTTACTACTGTATTTATTAGAAATATTGTTAATTGTCTAGAATCACACAGTGAGTCTGTGCATTTAGGAATCACTCTGAGAGAAGCATTTTGATAGTTCATGTGTTTCCCGACATGTAATTGGTTAAAAACGTTATGTGTTCTCACATTTTGGTAGAATTAGAAAATAGTCATTGTTTATGTGTTTCCAAAATGAGTTTTGTATTAATAGTAAAATGCAGTTCTGAAATACATGTAAAGCATGCTTGAAATTTTTGCAGAGAAATAAGTACATGTAGTCTTGCAGGGACACTTCCAGCAGTATGATTTCCTACACTACCCAAACACCACTGCACTACTGTAAACCCTTAATCTACCTCCAGCATGAGTACATACAGTACCTATTCACCACTTTATTACCCTAAATATTAAATCTACCCCAGCAGAACTTCCTACACTACTCACACACCAGTTTATTTCCTTGAACTGTACCCTACCACGACCCCCTACACTACACAAACACCACTGCACAACCTTAACGTCTAAAACGCCATCCCTAGTATGATCTCCTATGGTATGTATCTCTACTCTAAAGCTTAAATCTATCACAGCAGGAACACTCACACTACCCAAACACCACTATAGTATCCTACTACTGTATTTATAAGAAATATTGTCATTTTATAGAATCACACAGTGAGTCTGTGCATTTGGGAATCACTCTGAGAGAAGCGTTTTGATATTTCATGTGTTTCCCGACATGTAATTGGTTAAAAACATATGGTGTTCTCACATTTTCGTAGAATTAGAAAATAGTCATTGCTTATCTGTTTCCAAAATGAGTTTAGTATTAATAGTAAAATGCAGTTCTGAAATATATGGAATGCATGCTTGATATTTTTGCAGAGAAATAAGTACATGTAGTTTCGCAGGGACACTTCTACCAGAATGATTTCCTACACTACCCAAACACCACTGCTCTATCCTAGAACACTACTCCAGCATTGCCCCGTACACTACCGAAACACTATTGCACTATCGTAAAACACTACTCCAGCATGACTCCATACACTACACAAACACCACTACACTACTTTAAATTCTAAAACACTATCCTTATTATGACCCCATACACTACAATAACACCGCTGCACTATCCTATAAGAGTACCTCAGCCGGACTCCCTACACTAGAGAAACAACACTGCACTACTGTAAATTCTAAATCTGTACTGTTGTAAAACCATAGTGACTGTTTATGTACCATGTAGTAATCTATTTACTAAAGTAAAAGTGAACCAATTATGAATTCACTCAGTGTCTTTCCTTATAGTATTGTGATCATTTAGTTAACATGCATGTAGTCATACAGTGCTTCAGGTTCTAGTGTTATGGAATGCTTCAAACTGCTACACATTATATATGTAGTGCTCTTATCACCGTCAAAGTTATGCTCCAGGCCTACAGTTATTTATTAAGAATTTGTGTGAAATGTGTTTGTATAGTAATAAAAATATATAATTTTTTTAAGTTTTTTAATAAATATGTATTTATGTTTATTTTTTACAGATACTGTTTATCATCGTTAAAATAAAGTTATCATGCCGCAGAAAGAAAGAAGAAAAAGTCAGAAAAAGGATATTTATTTGAATAAAACTCAACCAAAAGTGTTGGAAGACCAACGTAATGTGATTAAAAAGAGAACAACTTCTGGTAAAACTACAAAAGACTTTATGAAAAACATTAGTAGATTCAGAAAAAAATGGAAATGTGCAAAGCAGTGAAAATGTTCCAAGCACAAAAAAAAGTGCAAAGAATAGGAAAGGCAAAAAAAGGCAATGTAAAAACAAAAATTATTTTACAACAGAGTTGTCCATAACTCTCTGAATGACACAAAGAAATATAGAAAGAGAACACAATTTTATAAAAAGAAGAAGCATATCTAATCCATTGTTGAAAAGGCTTTTGAAGTAAAGAGGAAACTCTTCATTTTAGTATTGAAGAGAATTCGATCACTAGATAAACCAATCCATTTAATGAAGGCCAAACGTAAGAGGAAAAGAGTAATTAACAAAACTAATGTTTGTGATATATTTTTTTAGGGCAATGGAAACATGGTTCAAGTTCAGAGCCTTTTTTAAATGAAGAGAGTTATTTACAGAGCAATAATTTGTTGCATGCAATTGACACCAGTGGTCGAGTTTATGAGGTTAGAGATGGTTGTGCAATTGAGAATCAGCAAATGGTTCCTAGAAATGCAGAAGAAGTGATAGCTGATGAAGTTCTAGGCACATGTCCTAAAGTCCCAGTGTGCACTTTGGATTGTAGTAGTATTTGTAGTGTACGACAAGAATCTATTGAAAAATTACGCAATTTCTTACAAGCATACTGTAAAAAAAGTGTTAAACAAAAGATTAAGCTGTTGCAAGGACTAGACCCTTGCAGAGTGAGAAAACATACCGGTTTGCAAGGTGATTCTCTGGCTTGTCTTTCTAGGAAAGTATGTCAAAGTGTTTTTCACCATTTCAGGATGTTGGCAGTACATCATACTCAATTGCGGAAGCTAGGGCCCGATGTAGGTAAACTCCAATGTACCACTTCTTAAATACCGAATCATACCGATTCGGTATTTGAGAAGTGGTAAATTGGAGGGGGGGAGATGTGGGTATTTCAGAATCGGTAAATACCGAATCTGTAAGATTCGGTATTTACCGATTCTGTAAATACCGAATCGGTATCCCCCATTGATTCCTATGGGCCTTGAAGCCCATAGGAATCAAAGGGCATTACCGAATCGGTATTTACCGATTCTGTAATTACCGATTTCTGCAAGGGTGCAGGGGGTGTCACTTTGACACCCCCTGGCACCCCAAATACAGGCTTGGGTGCCATGTGGCAGGCATACATGCCCTAGGGGCAGGTCTGCCTGCCACATGGCATAGGTGTGCATGCACACATGTGCATGCACACCGGAATCGGTATTTTACCATGAAGTTGTATTTCATGGTAAAATACCGATTCAGTAACACCTGTGGGACTCAGAAGAGTCCCACCTACATTAGGAATTTACCGAATCGGTAGAATTACCGAATCGGTATTTTACCGATTAGGTAATTTTACCGATTCGGTAAATGTGCAGTTACCTACATATGCCCTTGGAAATGGGCACCTACATACCAAATGGCCATTTATCGGTCGGAAACGGCCGAAATCTGACGTTTCCGACCGGTATTAAGGCTCCTACATCGGGCCCTTAGTGAGAAGATTGTATTATGCAAAAATTCTAGCACTAAAGTTAAATGAGTTGAACAGTGCTCTTTTTCGAGAGTCTGTATCAGATGTGAAAAAGGCATGTGATGATATTGAGTTTTGTTACTTTGGTCCTGAAGAAGATAGGGAAGAAACTCAGACATTAAGAGAAGAAAATGTTGTAGACAATGTTGAACATAGTTGCACAAAAAAATTTTGAAAATGACATTACAAAGTTTAAGGTGATTTCAGCTGAAAGGGCACATTTTTCTTATATTTGTTGTCGCCGAACTCACTACAAAAATCAGACTAGGAGTGTTGATCTGTATTTAAAAAGTGAAAAAGAAAAAAATGATACGTGGAAGGAGTCTAAGGACAAGTTCGACACCAAATGTTGTTTTGGATTTCCACGTCCTGTAAAATCGAAAGGAAGAGTGAATAGTTTGATGTCATCTTTGCGACATACTATCACAAAGTCTCCAAAAAATACCTACAACTTAAGAAGAAATGAAGAGTCAAAATACATAAATAACTACAACCAAGTTATTTTGTCCATGTGAAATGCAAACATGGATATTCAATATGTTGCGGACAATTCCATTGCTGTTGCTCGATATGTAACATCTTATATTACAAAATCAGAAAAGACAACATTTAAAGAAATGCGGGAAGAGATTTCTCACGGGAAGAGTCTAAGTAAGAAATTATACAGTTTCCGTTTGAAGATGTTATCGCATCGAGAAATCTGAGAGTATGAATGCTCAGATCGGTTATCATCTGCAAGTCTATACTCCAAATCTACAAGAATCATTTATGTGAGTCTAGGTTTTGCAGCAATGCAAAATCAAGTACTGAAATCTGTACAAGAAATTGAATATTTAGCAGCAAAAGATCCAGAAAGTACAGATATTTTGAAAACAAATATGTTGGACACATATTACCCAAACAGAAGTCATCATCTTGAGAACATGTGTCTCTATGAAGCGCTGCAAAACTACACTTTTAAACGGAATACTACCGAGAACATCAATGATGGATAATATGGAGTTATTGGTTCTGAAGGATGTTTGGTGAAACAAACGAAAGGAAATTTGATTAATCACAGGAAGCTGAGTTGCGACACTGCTGATAAAAGGGAATTTTAATATTTAGCTCTTTTACAACTATTCAAACCATGGCCTTCAGAACTGGAATTACTTGGAGATTTCCAGAGCTATGAAGATTCCTTTAAAGCTTGTAAAGATAGCATACAATGCAGTGCTTTTGCAAATTATGTGAAAATGTTGAACAATGAAATTGATTGAGAGGCTACAATTGCAGCTGAGATTGCTAAAGACAGTTCTCAAGAAAGTCAAAGTTCTGCTGCGCTGAGTCAAGATCCACTAGGACAACCAATTGTTGAAAACGAAGCAGCAATTGCCATGAATGAGGTGGAAACAGCAATGTAACGAGCTCTAGAAGATGTAACAAACTTAGGAAACAGATTGACCATGGATTACTTCATGAAAAGAAAGAGTGTTCATGCACGTCATTTCAACCTATCCGAATGTACGTGAGTGGACAAGCTTGAACAGGAAAAAGTTTTTTAATTAAAGTAATTACAACTTATCTACAGAAAACAACTGAGTCGCATTTGTCTTGTGTTGTCACTGCTCCAACTGGGTTGGCAGCAAACAACATTAAAGTAATGACTTTACTAATGCTACCAGTAGAGCATGAAAACAAATTGGAATACCACAAGCTATCTGGAGAAGCTTGTTGTGAAGTTTCAAGAGTCTTGAAGAAAATGAAACTTCTCATTATTGATGAAGTAAGCATGGTATCAAACTTAATGCTTGCCTTTGTGCAATTAAGAATGCAGCAAATTCTACAAACAGAGTTTTGGAGGAAAACACGTCATAGTTTTTGGAGATCTACTGCAACTGACTCCTGTAAAAGGACAACCAATATTTAAAACACTTGCACATGAAGACCCCAGAAGTCTCTGGGTAGTGTTGGAAATGTAAACATTTGGTCATATTTTGAATACAAAGAACTCATTACAAATATGCGACAGGCAAATGATGTTGAATATGAAACTATTCTCCAAGATATAAGAATTGGACTACTGACTGAACATGGCAAACAAGCTTTGCAGACTCAATTACTTTCCAATTTGTTTCCAAATGAAAACATAGTTCCTGAGAAAATATACATGGAAATTGCAGAAAACAAATCTGTAATCTGCTTAATGCCATCACTGTGTGAGTGTTCTAAATTCAACAAACAACATTTGAAACTGGAAAATGAAGAAATAATAAAAATGGAAGCTATCCATAAAATAAATCCTGAAGGAATCATTATTATTTTCGTAGACAAATTGAAGACAAAATTGGATTCTTTAGAAAAATCAATATCTAAAACTGCTGGTTTAGAAAATAATCTATATGCATGTAGAAACTGTCGGATCATTTTAAGACGTAATTTGGATGTAGAAAAAGGTTTAGTTAATGGAGCAATTGTCAAAGTTATGGATTTCATTAATTATCAAAATAAATATGGTATTGAATTCTTAAAGATTAAATTTGATCAGATTGAAGAAGTGAAACAAATAGGTCGTTGTTCTGTTTGTTTTTTGCTTGTTAAAGATTTATATGTCAGTAGAAAACAGTTTCCATTTTCTCTGGCATATGCAGTAACTATTCATAAATCTCAAGGTTTAAGTGTTGACAGTGCTTTGGTGAACATTGGAAATACTGTGTTTAAAGAGGGTATGGCATATGTTGCTTTGTCTCGAGTTAGAACATTATCTGGATTGTTTTTGATTGATTTGATGATACTAAGATTAGTGCAGATGCCAACTGAGTACAACAGGTTAAGAAGAACATATGCTCCTAATTTAGGTCAATATTATGTATTTGAAAAGCGTGTAGTTAGTCGAAAAAGGTATGAGAATACCTGTACTGAAGGTGTAGAGAAGGGAAAAAAAACAAGATAATGTGTTTGCAAGCAAAAAGAAAAAGGACACTGTTGAAGAGATTGTTGGTTTTCAGTTAAAAAATAGTTCTGGTGTCAACTGCTATGCTAATGTAGGGGGCAATGTTATTTTTTTTCTTGAAGGTTTGCAACAGCAAATTATGGAGAATCGTGAAAAAATATTTTGTTCCTTGTTACATTCTCTTTATAAAAAATTGAGAACAGATAAAAGTAAAATACAAAGCAATTCTGATGTTCGTAATCTTTTGGATGTATGTTCTGGTTCTACACAATTTACACAAAATGTCCAACAAGATGCTCAGGAGTTTCTAATGTACATGCTTACAGAATTGGAAAATGAAGGTGCAGACATTGAGAATATTTTTGGCCTTTCTTATAAATGGAAACATCAATGTGAAAATTGTATGTATACATGTAGCACTAATGTAGACAGTAAAAGATTTTTATATTTGACATTACCGGACTGTAAATCAGTGTCTTTCAGTAAATTAGTTAAAGCTGCAAACCAAATTATGGAGGGTAGGCAATGCAAATCAGAAATGTTAGCAACATTATTTATCGAAACATATGGAAAATATATAATTTTAATGATGCAACGTTGTACAGCTGACGGAAGAAAATTGGACACTTACATAAAACATTTTGTAGCTACACAACTATCAATATCCGGAAGGACTTTTTTTGCAGTAGCAATAATTTTCCACCATGGTCCTTCAATTACATCTGGACATTACACTGCATATCTCAAAAGTGAGAAAGGCTGGAGACTTTGTAATGATGCTGAGTTGGTTTTCAAACAACGTTTGTCTTTCGAATTACCAAATTCATACCTAATATTTTTAAAGCCAAAGTTTTAGGAAGATAATTCAGCCTCTAAGGAATGTATTGTTATCATTTCATAGGATTATCATTGGACAATTTACATAAAAATTACTTCAAAAATACAATTTGGCCTCAAGGAAATGTATTTGTTTGAATGATGGACTTTTTGTTGCACATTGTCTCAGTGTATAATTCTAACTGGCATTATTTATAGTATGTCCAAATTTAATTTATAACATTTTCAATCCTTGAATATCTTATGTTTTTCACTAATGTTCCTTCTTAATTCAAAAGTCTTTCTAGTAGTATTCCTTACTCAATGTGTTCTTTTCCCTTAAAACCTTGCTTAACACGATTTTTATTGTTTCTTGTTTTAAGTTAGAGAAAATACATCGACTGAGTACATTCAGGGTTCGATTCCGATTCGGGAAAAAAACGTCCGTACGATTTGTATCCAGAGCCCTCTCCGTACGAATCGTACCCGTCCGTCCGAGTCGCGTAGTACAATCCATATTCCGTGAATCCGTCCGAATCGTCGCGATCAGTACGTATTGCAAGGCTGAAACCATGAACCGTACGACTCGTACACATGCCGTATGACCCGACGAGTACGATCCGGACCGGGGTATGAGGACGTGATTCGTACGGTCCACGTCAGGTAAGGGCGAGTCCTACAGAAAAGCACACATACACACCGTACGGTCCGTACACCCCATGATCGATCGTAGGGGTACGGTTTGTACACCTACGTTCATGGGGTACGGTTCGTACACCCCATGATCGTAGGTGTACGAACCGTACCCCTACGATAATGGGGTGTGCGAACCGTACCCTGTGGGGGCCGGTCCGTACCTAATTCGGTGCGAACTCTGCTTTTACGGCTGTTTTCAGCTCCCGTAGAAAAAGGGTCGTACGGTGCGTACCCGTCATGTATCGTACTTGCTGGGTCGTAAAAACCAGCCGCGAACCGTACAGATGTCGCGTACAGCGGGTTCCGAGGGAGAATCGTACGAAGATTAGAGTTGTACGGTCTCTGTACGACTGGTACGGAGTACGCTCCTGGTACGAATCGTACTTCGTTGTACGTACGGGGGACATTGCAGGGTACGATTCGTATAGGAAAAACGCTCCGAACGGCTATTCAGAGTGATTTTTCCCAAATCAGAATCGCCCCCTCAATATTGTCTATAATGTCAGGTAAGTTTAGTTACTCACTAACTTGTCATACAACGTTCTTTAACTCTTTCGGAAATATTTCCACTTTCTCTTCGGGAATGTCTGAGGAGCAATTGAAAAAGCGTCTGAACTCCAGAACATCTTCGGTGAAGTGTGCACTCATTAGTGAGCGCGCGCCTCACCAAGGATTCCCCACGACTCTGTGGTAAATGACAAGATCGCTACCGCGTCTTTCAGCCGCGACCCGTGGAGGGACTTGCGGTGGGAGAGGCAGGCGGGCCGGGGGAGGGGCAGGATGAGGGGTGATAAACAACGGAATCTGGATGATTGCAGGTAAGTAAACAATGAAATTAATAAAATGAATTTCGGACCATATTATCAACAAAAGGCGATAGATTATCGCAGCTTTTATGGGCAGGATACTGCCGATAAAACGGCAATAATGGGCTTGATAATAGGCCCTTGTGAATTCCCATAGCAGCCCAGGTTAACACCAGAACCTGGGCTGCTATGGGAATTTACAAAGGCCTATTATTAAGCCTATTAACACCGCTTTATTGGCAGTTTCCTGCCGATAAAAGCAGCGATAATGTATCACCTTTTGTTGATAATATGGCCCTTTGTTCCGTGCCCTGCTTCGCATTTTGCAATGCAGGGCGTGGTACGAAATTAATTTTATTAATTTCATTGTTTACTTACCTGCAATTATCCAGATTCCGCTGCTTATCACCCACCACCCTGCCCCTCCCCCACCCCGCCTGCCTGCCCCACCACAACTCCCTCCACAGGCCGCAGCTGACAGTTACTTGTACTTACCGTAAGCATAATAAATAATAAAAAAATTATATATTATAGAATTATCACTTGTGGAAGACACAAAAAAATACAGTTACATTATATATTTTACAACACAAAATAATTTGTAAACCATTTCATTTGCCTTTTTTGCTGTTCTCAGAATATATTGAATTTCACTAGAAACAGTGAGTTCAATAGTACTCATCACATAACAGCGGGCAAAAAATAGACAATCACTAAGATTATCTTAAAAAACCCATTCAACATTCTCAATAACAATTTAAAAAATAGAAATAAAACATATCTTAAATGTTTTTTTCTAAGAGCACTTTCTTACATAAATATGACACATCTCAAACAATCATAAAATAACAAAACATTATGATTAATTTTCTTACACTGTAAATAATGCTACTTACAAATATATGCTGACAAAATACACAACAAAAAGTGGATTGGTGTCAGTACAACGCGTTGTATTACAACGCGTTCCGTTACAACGCAGATTTTACAACGCGGGATCCATTACAACGGATGTCATTACAATGCATGGCATTACATCGCAAATGCTATTACAACGCATGGCATTACATCGTAAGTATAGGTAAGTATAGCTTTTTTTAAAAATGTTATTTAGTTTATTGTAATTAATTTATTTAAAATAATTTAATTAAAAGACATTTAAAAATTGTCATTAAATTAATTTAATTAAATAATATCTATTTAATAAATATTATCTATTTGATAAATGCAATTTTATTAAAAATAGTAATTAATTTAATTTAATAAAAAAAGGTAATTAGTTTAAAGTACATATTTTAGATAATGAAATTAAATTAAATTAATAATAATTATTTATTTAATTTAATTAAAAAATGTCATTAGTGTAAAATAATTAATTTAATTTATTAAATATATTTTAAACAATTTTAAAATGGTAAATATAATTTAATTATCCCTAAACACAAACCCTACCCTGAAACCTAAAAACACCCCTGTACCCCAAAACCCAAACCCTGCCCTAAAACCTAAAAACACCCCTGTACCCCAAAACCCAAACCCTACCCTAAAACCTAAAAACACCCCTGTACCCCAAAACCCAAACACTGCCCTAAAACCTAAAAACACCCCTGTACCCCAAAACCCAAACCCTACCCTAAAACCTAAAATCACCCCTGTACCCCAAAACCCAAACCCTGCCCTAAAACCTAAAAACACCCCTGTACCCCAAAACCCAAACACTGCCCTAAAACCTAAAAACACCCCTGTACCCCAAAACCCAAACCCTACCCTAAAACCTAAAAACACCCCTGTACCCCAAAACCCAAACACTGCCCTAAAACCTAAAAACACCCCTGTACCCCAAAACCCAAACACTGCCCTAAAACCTAAAAACACCCCTGTACCCCAAAACCCAAACCCTGCCCTAAAACCTAAAACACCCCTGTACCCCAAAACCCAAACCCTACCCTAAAACCTAAAAACACCCCTGTACCCCAAAACCCAAACCCTGCCCAAAAACCTAAAAACACCCCTGTACCCCAAAACCCAAACACTGCCCTAAAACCTAAAAACACCCCTGTACCCCAAAACCCAAACCCTACCCTAAAACCTAAAAACACCCCTGTACCCCAAAACTCAAACCCTGCCCTAAAACCTAAAAACACCCCTGTACCCCAAAACCCAAACCCTGCCCTAAAACCTAAAAACACCCCTGTACCCCAAAACCCAAACACTGCCCTAAAACCTAAAAATACCCAAAACATATACTCCTATGCTCATACTTATTTAAAAAAATACTTAAATTAATATATTTAATTTATAATATTTAAAAACGAAATAAATATTTTTTTATAATTAATAATAAATAAATCAATTATAAAATATTAAATAAAATAAAAAAAAATTAAATACTTACCAATACTTACGATGTAATGGTATGCTTTGTAATAGCATCTGCTATGTAATGCCATGCGTTGTAATGGCATGCATTGTAATGGTATTTGCGATGTAATAGCTGCGTTGTAACAGCATTACGTTGTAAAAGATGCGTTGTAAGAGTAACGCACCACAAAAAGTCCTTAATGATTTCACACACTATTCCACACGGCCAAATAGTATGCATCAAATCCTTTGTTTGGAAGTTGTTCAATAGTAATCCTGAACGTCCGCCTCCCAGCCTTCTAATCCAAAACCACTGACTTCATCTACGGGTTCCCCAGGACTTATCCATCAGCCCGACGCTGTTCAACATCTACATGGCCACCATCACACAAGTAGCCCACCATCACAACCTCAACATCATCTCCTACATCAACAACACCGAGCTCATCCTCTTCCTCACCAAGAAGCCACATACCACCAATAGCAACCTCCACAACACAATGAAAGACGTCACCAACTACATAAAGAGCAGCACTGTAAACATAAGCTCACACAAGATCAAGGTAGTCATCCTCAGACTCACCCCTTCAACCTCGGACAACTCCTACTACCTGACTACACTGTGAACAGTTCCAACACCTACCAACCATATCCACAACCTAGGATTCAACCTCAACTCCTCGATCCTCATGTGTAACTAAGTCTACACCATCTCCTCGTACTGCTATAACACCCTCCACATGCTCCACAACATTTACAAGGGGATCCTACCCAAAAGAAGAAAAACAGTGACACATGCCCTCATCAGCAGCAGACTACACTGTGTCAAAACATGCTACACAGGAATTCCAGCCAAACACCTACAGCAACTACATCAAATCCAAAAGACCTCCACCTCAGTGATTATGAATGTTCCCTGCTGCAGCCACATCACTCACCACCTGATACACCTACACTGCCTCATTATCAACAAGAGGATCACCTTCAAGCTTCTCACCCTCAATTACAAAATACTCTACAACACCAGACTAATCTACCTTAACAGCAGTAATCCTAAAGGGCAAATTTTGATCCTAAAACTTTGCCTTTAAAAATATTAGGTAAGAATTTTGTAATTTTTTGTGCAAACGTTGCTTAAAAACTAATTGACTATCATTACAATGTATCCAACCTTTCACACATTTTAAAAAAGCAATGTGTAGTCCAGATGTGGTAGAAGGTCCATCATGAAAAATAATTGCAACAGCTACAAAAGTTCTTCCTGATATTAAACATTGACCAGCAACAACATTTTTTATGAAAGTGTCTCATTTTCTTCCATCAGCTCTTCAACGTTGCAGCATTAAAATAACATACTGTCCATATCTTTGTATAAGTAATGTTGATGACATTTCTGATTTACATTGGCTACACTCCATGTTTTGACTTGCTCCTCTAATTAGATTGTTAAAATACACTGATTCACAGTCAGGTAAAGTCAAATATATGAATCGTTCAGTATCTATGTTAGTGCTTCATGTAAACAAACAATTTTGACAATCATGTTGCCATTTATAAGAAAGGCCAAAAAGGTTATCAACATCTATACCTTCATCTTCCAGTACACCAAGCATAAACATTAAAAATTCCTGACTATCTTGTTGAATATTCTGCGTAAATTGAGTAGAACCAGAACATATGTCCAAAACATTTCGAATATCAGAAACACTTTGTATTTTACTTTTATCACTACTACATTTCTCATAAACAGAATTTAGCAATGAACAGTCTTTTGTCCCGATTTTCTACAATTTTCTGTTGCAAACTTTCAAGAAAAAAACAACATTAACAACTACATTAGCATAGCAGTTGACACCACAATTATTTTCAAACCGATAATCAACATTCTCTTCAACACTTTCCTTTCTCTTTTTGCTTGCAGGCGCAACTTCAACTTGTTTCTTTTCTTTCTCCACAGTTTCACTACAGATATTCTCAAATCTTCTTCTACATACCACACGCTTTTCAAATACTGGATATTGACCTAAATTGGGTGCATATTCTCTTCTTAACCTATTATACTCTTTCACACAATTTGCATCTGCAAAAACCTTTGTCTCATCAAAATCAATCAAGTACAATCCAGATAAAGTTCTGACTCGAGACAAAGCAACATATGCCATCCCCTCTTTGAACACGGTACTTCCAATATTCACTAAAGCACTATCTACACTTAAACCTTGAGATTTATGAATGTTCACCGCATATGCCAAAGAAACAGGAAACTGTTTTCTGCAGACATACACATCTTTTACAAGCAAAAATCGAGCTGCAGACCGACAAAGTTGTTCTACTTCAGCAATTTCATCAAATTTGATTTTCAAAAATTCAATCCCACCTCTATTTACATAATTAACAAAATCAACAATTTTACCCATTGCTCCATTTACTAAACCTTTTTCCACATTCAAATTACGTCGTAAAATTACCCTACAGTTTAAACATGCATATAAATACTTTTCTAAACTAGCAGTTTTACTTATAGATTTCTCTAAAGAACCCAATTTCCTCATCAACTTTTCTCTCAAAATAATAGTGATTCCTTCATGTTCTATTTTATCAATTGCTTCCAATTTTATAATTTCTTCATTTTCCAACTTTAACATTTCTTCATTGAATATACCACATTCACGCAGTGTTGGCATTAAACAGATTACGATTTGTTTTCTGCAATTCTCATGTATATTTTCTCTGGGACAATATTTTCATTTGGAAACAAATTGGAAAGTAATCGTCTCTATAAAGCTTGTTTGCCATGTTCGCTAATTTTTCCAATTCTTATATCTTGAAGAATTGTTCCATAATCAGCATCATTTGCCTGTCGCATATTTGGATTAAGTTCCTTATACTGAAAATATGACCAAATGTTTACATTTCCAATGCTCCCCAAAGACTTTCTAGTATCTTCATGCACCAGTGTTTTAAACACTGGTTATCTTTTAACAGGAGTAAGTTGTATAAGATGAATGTCTGACAAAATATCGAAATTCACAATATCGACTTACAAAAATATCGGAACAAAAATATCGAAATCAAAAATATCGGCTTCCTATACTTAACTAGATATATACACAAATATCGATTTTTTTATATCGATATACAAAAACAACGTTTACTTTTATATCGACTACATTAACATCGGAAAACAAAAATATCGCTTTCTAAAAAAATTAATGACATTAACTATAATATCGACATCAAAAATATTGTGCACATCAATATCGGATTATCAGCTATATCGACTTTTTATATGCATTTGTTAGCATAATTAATTTACGTTTTATATGTTTTCACATCTAAATAAACACACAATACTCAAATTAATACTATAAACACACTATTAATTCGTCAAAAATATCCTATTGGTATAATTATATCACCTACACATATAAAAATATTCTATGCTAGTTTGTATAATTGTATAATTTTTTTGGATTTTCTCTTCTATTACAAAGTAATCACAACTGAAATTCAAATATACTAACTAACCAATCACAACCCTAATTTTTTAAATGAACCAATAGCAAAGTAAATATTACTGACACTCCCCTATATAAACAATTAAAATCTAAGCACAAACTACTTGCCAAAATTCACTGAAGGAGATTCATCTCTATCCGAATTGCTGCACGACAACTAGAAGAACCAGACTATCAACCTACTATTACATCTTCTAAGTAAGTAAATAAAATAGAAACTGCATTATTTGCTACTACTACTTACTTACCTGCTAAATACCCAGTGCCCCTTTGCTATTCATACTACTTAACATGCTAAATAATTATATAAAACTACTTTTTTTAGATACTACGACTACTGAATATTCTACTCAAAATAACTGTGAACAAAGCATAAGAATACAGATTCTAATAACTATGTAAGTAATTTCACATTGTTTCATTATGTGCACATAAATCTAAACACACAGAAATAATGACTTTTGCCCCACATATTTCTTTTTTTCTGTAGATACTACGACTACTGAATATTCTACTCAAAATAACTGTGAACAAAGCATAGGAATACAGACTCTAATAACTATATAAGTAATTTTACATTGGTTCATTATGTGCTCATATATCTAAACACACAGAAATAATGACTTTTGCCCCACATATTTCGTTTTTTCTGTAGATACTACGACTACTGAATATTCTACTCAAAATAACTGTGAACAAAGCATAGGAATACAGATTCTAATAACTATGTAAGTAATTTCACATTGTTTCATTATGTGCACATAAATCTAAACACACAGAAATAATGACTTTTCCCCCACATATTTCTTTTTTTATGTAGATACTACGACTACTGAATATTCTACTCAAAATAACTGTGAACAAAGCATAGGAAACAGATTCTAATAACTATGTAAGTAATTTCACATTGTTTCATTATGTGCACATAAATCTAAACACACAGAAATATTGACTTTTGCCCCACATATTTCTATTTTTCTGTAGATTCTACTACTGAAAACTGCACTACTAATGAACTAAGGACATCAGTACTATTTCTACAATACATTTTACTAAGTAAGTATTATGCAACTGAAATAAATGTGGAAAAACCATAAAAACATTTAGAACTGTTCTAATTATTTTCTATTATATATTGTTTATTTACAGAGCAAACACGACGAATAGATATACAGACATAATACAGAACTCCACATTCTGAATAATACAGATACTAATCACAAAGTAAGTATATTAAAGAACATAATTACCAGATAATCTATTAAAAAACGTACCAACATGGTGATTATTCTAACACATATGTTCCTTTTTTTTTAAGATAACACTACAAACTACTCTCCAGAAGCTGAAGAAACAACTATACTGGCAAAGACCAACCTAAAAAAATATGTAAGTATCTTCACAATGTGAATCATGAAAATACACTTTTGTAGTAGAAATGAGCTCTAACATTTCAAATGTACCGAAACATTAATTAATAATATACTACTTTCATGTTTTTCATAACAGCTACAACAACATCACAAACAATTATCCCCAACTAAAGAAGCAAGCAACTCCTAATTTTGCTGTAAATTCTAAAACACGTAAGTATAAACATTCCTACTTATCACTAACATAGATTATTTATCACATTTAATTTGACATTAACCATTATATATATATTTTATAGATATACAAAGTCCAAAATGACCGAAGGAGCCGAATTTGTGACCAGCCAGAAAGGAAAACTATTACTATGCTACATGGGTTACACTTATACACAAGAAAAGCAATATGGCATGAAAGTTAATTGGAAATGTTGTAAATATTATTCTAACAAGTGCTATGGAAGAGCAACAACTAGAGAAGCTACAGTACTGTATACTAGGGAACACAATCATCCACCTAATATTACTGAAATAGAAGTTAGAACAGCTTTGGAAAATATAAAGGAAGCTAGTACAGGTTCCCAAAAGCAAACAAATGTCATTTTAAAAGAAGCCATTCCTAAAATCCCAAAAACAGCCACAACCCAAATGCCAAATATTCTCTCCTTAAAAGAACTATAGCACGAACTAAAAAAGCTACTACTGCTACAACACCATCTCCCAGAACATATCAGGATATAAATTTAACAGCAAACCAAATAATCACTTTAAATAAACAACCATTTATAGTTTACGACAATGAAAACAATGACAAAAGGCTTATAATTTTTGGTACCAATATGAATTTAGTTAAACTGCAGCAAAGCCAATATTGGATGATGGATGGAACATTTAACATCTGTCCCAAACCATTTTTCCAATTATACACAATACATGGCCTGTACCACAACTGCAACATACCTTTGCTATATGCACTATTGCCAAACAAAAATAATTCCACATATATGGAATTATTAAATATAGTAAAACAAAAAACTAATGATTTTTCTCCAGAAAAAATAATTCTCGATTTTGAGCATGCAATGCTCTCAACTATCCTAAAAATCCACCCCCATACCTGCATTCAAGGCTGCTATTATCATTTAAACCAGTGTTTATGGAGACACCTTCAAAAAACTACCCTAAGTGTCGAATATGCTACAAACTCTTCTTTTGCTTTCCAAATTAAAAAACTCATTGCACTTGCTTATGTCCCTGAAACAGATGTAGCTGAACACTACAACATGCTTATAGACAGCCCCTTCTACAAACAAAATGAAGCTAAATTAAGTCCATTTCTCGACTACTTTGAAGACACCTGGGTAGGCAGACTCCACAGATCTGGCCACAGACGAAATCCCAAATTCCTCATACCCTGGTGGAACGTTTACAAAAGTACCCTTAACGGAGAATCAAAAACTAACAATGCAGTGGAAGGTTGGCACAATGCATTTGTACAATCAACTGGCAGAACCAAACCTACTCTAGAACATTTCATTAAATGCCTACAGAAAGAACAGAGCTACCAGGAATTTAGAATGGACCAATCTGTAACTGAACTTGTCCCTAAAACATCAAAGCAAAATAAACAAATGCACAAGTACCTGGAAGAACAAGTAAAACTTTACCCTAGTACAAAAGGCATAGAATACCTAAACATCATAGCCAAAACACTACTCTAATTAATTCCCAAAATGTTATAAAACACTAAAACTATCACCTAAGTATGCAAAAATATGTAACGTGAGCTTCTAAAGTATTTAATGTATGCAATATATAGAGATATTATTATAATATATGCACACATTAAAACTAAATAACAAGTAAAACACAATTCCATAATAAAAATAACATTACCCACCCACACAAAATAAGAAAGCAAGGACTTACCAATCATGTTGTCAATCCAATAACGTCCTTCTCCACCAAAGTAATCCAGGTAGTGCAAAATTAACCCCCAAAAAAATGTAAAAATACAACTGTCCCAAAATTAAGAAATCCACGTTGTCCAGAGCCATTGAATAACCATAAAAAACCAGAAAAAGTAGAAAAATAGAAAGAATCGCTCCTGGAAAACCAAAAAATGTAAAGAAGTGTTTGAAAAGCATTGTTGAATTAAACAAACAAACACTTCCTTTAAAAAAAAACGGAACTTCCGAAGTAGCGTACACCTATGACAAAAACATAGAAAACAGACATTCCCACCCACATTAATTAGCTAGTAATTAGGTACAAACATATTAAAATTGATGATTTCACTTGTAGATATACCCTAAAAGACTAAAAATCACTCTATAAATAATGAGTTAACTAACTAACACTACGTGTATATACCATAAGTAATTATCTGTTTTCGGAATCTAAAACATAACTCCCTCACATTCAACAACACTAAATATAAGGTCACTAGTCTCAAAACATCATAAAAATACACATAAAACATATAAAATAAACCTTACCTGAAGCGATGTGAAGTGTCTCCCAACCGCGATCAGCCCTTCTTCCAAATAACCCAAAACGACCTAACCCGGTTACAAAATAAAGCACCCAAAAGCAATAAAATAGTCCCAAGTATAAAATATAATATCTATACTTAACTAAATAGGCAAAAATGAACATTACATTTCTAATATTGTAAAAAATGTTTTACTTTAATCCTACAATGATTTGATTAACAAATATGTAAATGAATGTAATAAATAAATATTATGAAAACAATAATATTTATGTTAACAATGTCTAGAAATATAACTACATTGTCACAAATTATAATAATTTAAAAATGTGTTAAAAATGTGTGACTTATATTATAAATATTTGATGTTTAGAAATGAAGTTGAAAAAATCATAATAGAAAAATACTTTTGATATTTCTACATTTCTTCCTGAAATTACAATATGTAAAAGAGATAATAAATAATTTTCATTTTTTTTATAAATTATGAAAATAATAATGCTTCTGTATAGTTGCTTATCATTGTGTTTATAAAATATGTTTTTAAAACCAAATGTAATAAAAAAAAATTGTGATGAAATAACATTTTATTTGTGAAACATAAATAAAAATAATGTTTCTACAATCATGTTGAACTCTTTGTATCATTATCTTACTAGAATGTAACAATCTTATTAGAAATGTTGCACTGTATATTAAATGTGAGTATATGTTGGACTCTAATAATGTAATTATTAATATATCAAATCCAGTGTACATAAAATTAGAGTAGGTGTAATTTTATTTTTTAGTAATTTCCTTTAATTGATGGAATTTAAATTTATTTTATTTGTACCCTGTACGACTGTACCCCAAAAACTGAAAACTGACCCTGAACCCTAAAAGTACCCCTTTACCCAAAAACTGAAAACTGACCCTGAACCCAAGAAATACCCCTTTACCCAAAAACTGAAAACTGACCCTGAACCAAAAAATACCCCTTTACCCAAAAACTGAAAACTGACCCTGAACCCAAAAAGTACCCCTTTACCCAAAAACTGAAAACTGACCCTGAACCCAAAAAATACCCCTTTACCCAAAAACTGAAAACTGACCCTGATCCCAGAAAATACCCCTTTACCCAAAAACTGAAAACTGACCCTGAACCCAAGAAATACCCCTTTACCCAAAAACTGAAAACTGACCCTGAACCCTAAAAATACCCCTTTACCCACAAACTGAAAACTGACACGGAACCCAAAAAATACCCCTTTACCCAAAAACTGAAAACTGACCCTGAACCCAAAAAATACCCCTTTACCCAAAAACTGAAAACTGACCCTGAACCCAAAAAATACCCCTTTACCCAAAAACTGAAAACTGACCCTGAACCCTAAAAATACCTCTTAACCCAAAAACTGAAAACTGACCCTGAACCCTAAAAATACCCCTTTACCCAAAAACTGAAAACTGACCCAGAACCCAAAAAATACCCCTTTACCCAAAAACTGAAAACTGACCCTGAACCCAAAATATACCACTTTACCCAAAAACTGAAAACTGACCCTGAACCCTAAAAATACTCCTTTACCCAAAATTAATTAATATTATTTAATTACCAATTAATTATTAATTAACAATAACAATAAAGTAAATATATTAGCACATTAGCTGTAATTAATTAAAATTAATAAATAATATTATTTTTTCAAAATTAATTAACAAAAACAATAAATATTATATTATAAAAAAATTAAGCTAAGTAATATAATTAACTAATTAATATTAATGAATTACCAATTAATTATTATTAAAAATATGTACTAAATTATATTAATTAATTAACTAATTAATTTTAATTAATTACCAATTATTTATAATTTAAAAATATTTACAAACATATATTATTAATTATTTATTATTAAATTACTTCCCACCCTTATCCCCTATAAACCAAATAACCCGCTCCTAAAACTTGATATCTATTATTATTTTTTTATATTATTTATTTTAAAAAAAATTTAATGTAATTTTTTTTTTTTTTTTATTATTTTAGTTTGTTTTACATACATTTTAATACACTCCCCACCCTTATCCCCTATAAACCCAATTACCCGCTCCTAAAACTAGATATGTTTATTAAAAACATTTTTTAATTAAATATATATTTTTTTTTTCGATAGACCTTTTTATCAAAATTTTATGTACAATTATTTTATTTTTTCCTATACTATTTATTTTTTCCATTAATACACGATATTTTGTATTGTCGATATTTTGTCATACGATATTATTGTTTTCGATATTTATACTTACTTACCTATTACGATATTTTTGTATCCGATATTTTTGCTTCCCAATATTTTGTACCTTCGATATTTTATCTTCGATATTTTGTCTTTACGATATTTTATTTTCGATATTTTGTCTGATTACCGTATAAGATATCCAAAAACTATGACGTGTTTTCCTCCGAATAATACGTCATACTCTGTTTTAAGAATTTGCTGCATTCTTAAATGCACAAAGGCAAGCATTAAGTTTGATACCATGCTTACCTCATCAATAATTAGAAGTTTAATTTTCCTCAACACTCTTGAAACTTCACAAGAAGCTTCTCCAGATAGCTTGTGGTATTCTAATTTGTTTTCATGCTCTACTGGTAGCATTAATAAACAATGTAAACTAATTCCTTTAATATTGTGTGCTGCTAATCCAGTTGGAGCAGTGACAACACAAGACAAATGCGACTCAGTTGTTTTCTGTAGAAAAGATGTATTTAATTTAATTAAAAAACTTTTGCCTGTTCCAGCTTGTCCACTCACAAACATTCGGATAGGTTCAAATGATGATCAAGAGTACTCTTTCTTCTCATGAAGTAATCCATGCTGAATCTGTTCTCTCGCTTGCTCATATATTTCTTTCTGCTCAAGATTTAGTTGTTCTTCCAAGTTTCCTAAGTTTGTTACACATTCTTGATCTTGATACATTGCTGTTTCCACCTTTTCCATAGCAGTTGCTGCTTCATTTTGAACAATTGGTTCTCCTAGTGGGTCCTGACTCAATGGAGCAGAACTTTGATTGTCTTGAGAACTATCTCAAACAATCTCAGCTGCAATTGTAGCTTCTTGCTCAATTTCGTCGTTCAACATTTTCACATAATTTGCGATAACAGGACATTCTATAGTATCTTTAGTTGCATTGAAGGAATCTCCATAGCTTTCGCAACTCAGTTTACGGTGAATAATCATATATCCTTTTCTTTCTTTCACCAGACATCCTTCAGAACCAATCACAGCATATATACCATTATTGATGTTTTTATTTCGTTTAAAAATATAGTTTTGTAGCACTTCATAGAGACAAATGTTTTCAAGATGATGACTTCTATTTTGATAATATGTATCCAACATATTTGTTTTCATAATATCTGTACTTTCTGGCTTTTTTCAGCTAAATATTCAATTTCTTGTACAGATTTAAGTACTCGGTTTCGTCTTGCAGCAAGACCTAGACTCACCCAAAGGATTCTTCTAGATTTGGAGTACAGACTTGCAGATGATAAGAGATCCAAGCATTCATATGCTCCAATCTCTCGATGAGATAACATCTTCAAACTGTAACTGTATAATTTCTTACTTAGACTCTTCTCATGGGAAATCTCTTCCCACATTTCCTTCAATTCCGTCTTTTCTGACTTTGTTATGTACGATGTCACATATCAAGCAACAGCAAAGGAATTGTCTGCATCATATTGAATATCCATATTAGCATTCCACATGGACAAAATGACTGAGTTATAGTCATTTATGTATTTTGACTCTTCATTTCTTCTTAAGTTGTAGGTATTTTTTGGAGACTTTCTTGTGATAGTTTATCGAAAAGATGACATAAAACTGTTCACTCTTCCTTTCGATATTACAGGTCGTGGAAACGCAAAATGGCATTTGGTGTCCTTAGGTTTGTAATTTGGACAACAGTATTTCCCACAACGATGGCTTTGTAATCATAAGACTTGTTGTCTTAAGTCCTTATCTTGTGTACTTTTGGGTACATCACATGTAGCATATTCGTCAATAAAAGACAACACAGTATCATCTGAGTCTGTTCCAAATTTGGGAGCATCTTTGATCCATAATAGCATATGTATGTGAGGAGCACCTCTCGCTTGATACTCCTTCCTCCAAAAGAAATCCAGAACATCTCCAAGAGGAGGATTTTTTTATTGGTGATAAAAGACATCATAGCTTCGAATCTATGATTGAAATACCTGGATACCTTAACAGGATCCAAAGAGCACATTCCTCCAGGTGTCTTGTATACAATATGTAGTATATTTGGAATTGCCTCTCGAGGAAATTGAAGTAAATCATCCCAAGCATATTCAGCACAGCTTAGAGTAAGGAACCATGTAGGAGTTCCTAAGTTCCTTAGCATACATTTGAGTTCTTTGTGGCGACGGTACCAGTACTCATTAGTACCACGCTGACATGCCATCAGATTAATCAGCTGAGATTCCAAAACATTATCTTTCTGTTGTACTTTATCCATAAATTCCTTTGCCGAAACATTTTGCAGATGTACACCTGTTTTCAATATATGGTTTACTGTATAAGAAAGTCCAGACAAATCACTCTCAAACAAATACGGAATACATTGTCGAAATCTTGGATCTTCTGCATATAATCTTGATATCCGGTATTCAGATGCAGGAATCTGCACAGGTCGTTCATCATATCTTCCTCCTTTTCCTGTAGGAAACAACTCAGGGAAACAACGAGCTTCCAAGTTTTTTTTGCATACACTAATGGGACTTCCTTTTGCTTCTTTCATTTGGAATAACTCTATAGCATTCCCCATCATTTCTTTGGAATGCAATGGATCAACACTGTAATGTTCGTAGATTTCTTCAGTTCTGGACACATCCACTTTTTCAATTTGTCCGGATGGCAAGTCACTATCTTTTTGTACAGTTATTTCTTCTTCTCCCACAGCCACATTTTTGTGATATTGATTATTTTTTACCAGATACAACGTTGCCTTTTTCATTTTCCTAACATCTACTAATTCTTGCCTGATTTTCTTACTCTTAGTAGGAACGCCATTAATAAGAATAACTAGAGGTTCATCCTCTACATTATCTACACCAATAGTTTCAATATTTTTCTTTAAATCTAGAGGCAAATATACAACTCTTCCCTTTAATCCTCTCTGTAAATCTGAAGGAGGCAATTTTCCTGTTTTAGGCTCCATACGAACAATAGCCTGAAATGGATGCACACATTGAATAAGAATAGACTCATAGGTATTTAAATCCATCAGTTCAGAAGGAATATTTACCAACTCAAGATTATTATGCACATCTCTAGCAGGCATTTTGTTCTCATCTACTTTGTTATACAATATTTCCAAATACGCTGATCAGAACACAAATCAAAACAATTCTCAACCAACAAATAAGTTGCAAAATCCTTCCACTCATTATTATTTTCCTTTTCACTTTTTAAATCCAAATCAACACTCCTTTTCTGATTTTTATAATGAATTCGTCGACAACAGATACAAGAAGAATTTGGCCTTTCACCTAAAATTACCTTAAACTTTATAATTTTGTGCTCAAGATTTTCTACACTGCAATGTTCTACATTCTCTTCCACATTTTCTTCTATGAATGTCTCAGTTTCTGCACTGTCTTCCTGAGGACCGAAGTAACTAATCTGAATTTCATCACAAACATGTGTTACATCTGATACAGATCCACGCAAAATAGCACTGTTCAACTTTTTTAACATTAGTGCTGGACTTTTTGCATAATACAATGTTCTCACTAATTTCCTCATTTCAGAATGATGTACTGCTAACATCCTGAAATGGTGAAAAAAACTTCGACATACTTTTTTAGAAACACAAGCCAGAGAATGACCTTGCAACCCAGTATTTTCTCTCACTCTGCAAGGGTCTAGTCCTTGCAACATCTTAACCTTTTGTTTAACACTTTTCTTAGTATAGGTACGTAAGAAATTGCGTAAAAAATCAATAGATTCTTGCCGCACACTGCAAATACTACTACAATTTCAAATGTACACTGGAGCTTTAGAACGTCTTCCGAAAACTTCACCAGCTAACACCTCTTCTGCATTTTTAGGAACAATTTTCTCTTTCTCAATAGGGCAACCATTTCTAACCTCATAAGCACGACCACTAGTGTCAACTGCAAGCAGCAAATCATTACTCTGAAGATAACTTTCTTCACTAAAAAAAGGTTCAGAACTTGAACTATGTTTCCATTCACCCAAAAAAAACTCACAAAAATTACTACTGTTAATTACTCTTCTCCACTTACTTTTGGCCTTCATTAAATGGATTGGCTTATCTAGTGATCTAATTCTATTGATTACCAAAATAAATAATTTTCTTTTTAATTCCAAAGCTTTCTGAAGTACATTTTCAATTCCTTTCTTCTTCTTATAAAATACTGTTTTTTTCTTACATACCTTCATTTCTTTAATTAAATTTGAGAGAAATCTAGTATGGAACATTTTTTTCCTAATTTCCATAAATTGATTTTTCCTCGTTTTACTATGCACAGTTTTCTCTGCACATGATTTTCCATGATTGTTCTCTTTATTTGTATTTTTCTTTTTCGTTGCTGATATACTAGTAAAATTTTTCTGTTTGTGCACAGTACTCTTAGTCTTTAATATTTTCCTCAAAAAAGTGTTCCTTGTCTTACCAGGACTTTCTTTTCTTTGTTAACATATTCCTGTTTATGCAAATCTTGTTGATGACTTCTCTTCGAATACACACGTTTCTTTTGTTGTTTATGCTTTTCAACCTTAGTAGGCATCTTATAGTTTTTTCAGTATCGATAAACAGAATCTATAACAAAAAAATATATATACCATTACAAAAATAAATATATCAGATATTCTATTCTATTATTTACAAGAACAGAGGGAGGATTATGAGGATAAACCTTGGACTATAAAAATAAAAGGACTTACAACAAAAGAAGAAGAAGTATGAAACAAGGGAAAATACAATAAAAAAAGAGAGTATACATAGACACTGCAATATAACAGAATAAAGGAAGTATGGATAAACTGGAAAGTATGAATAGGTAAGGGAGAGTATGAAGAGAAAGATGGAAATATAAGAAGAACAAAGAGTATAAGAAGAAAAAAGAGAGTAAGAGGACAGAGGGGACACTATAAGAAGAGAGAGAAAGATTCTAAAGAAAAAAGAAGGAACATGTGCATAAAAAAGCAACAATAAGAACAAAAAAGTAATACTAGCAAAGGACACTATGTATAAGGACAGAGAGAACAGTGCCAGAAGAAAACACGAACAATGTCAGGAAAAGAGGAGCAAAAGGAAAAAAGTGGTAAAGAAGAACAGAGGATACAGTCTGAAGTGAAAAGAAGGAGTATAAACAGATGGAGGATTATAAAGAATGAAAAATATATGACGAAAGAGGCAAACGTATGACAAGACAAACATATATAAAGAGAGAGGTCAGTATGAAAAGACAGAGAATATGAGGAAAGTGCTGCAGAGTGTATACAGTGAATCAAGGAGCAGTAACAGATGTGAGCAAACAATATGAACAGATTTAAGATATATAAACAGAGAGGGCAGAAAATAAAAATAGAAAAGAAATATGAAGAAACAGTGGAACATATGAACACAGACAGAAGGAATATAGGACAAAAGCCAATATAAGAAAAACTCACTAGTAAGAGGACACATTAAGAAGTAAGAGAAGAGAGAGGGGAATATGAAAACAGGGAGCAGTATAACAACAGGGGGTAAAATAAGGAGAGAAATGTCACAATAAGAAAAGATAACAATATTAGTAGAGACTGCAAAGTATAAGAAAAGACAGAAGAAATGTGAGAACAGACACAAGAGTATTAGAAGAAAAAGAAAAGTATGAGAAAACAATAGGGAATACCTGCAAAGAACAGCAGGAATAAGAAGAAACATAGAATATAACAACTGAAGAGTATGTATGAAGACAGACGAAGGAATGTAAAAAGACACAGAGACAAAAATAGAGAGAAAATACAAATATAAAGGAAGACTGACCGTATAAGCAGAGAGGGAGTACTACGAGAAGACAGTAACAACTATGAGGACAGTGGTGAATATAAAGACAATATAAACAGTAGGACAAACATGCAAAAATAGGAGCAAGTATGACAAAAAAAAGTATAAAAAGAGAACAGAATATAAGAAAAAGAAGATAGTATAATGAGAGAGGAAGGAGTAAGACAAGAGAAGAGGGAGTATGACAACAGAGGTCCATATTATCAAGGCCGGGTGTTAAAATTATCGCAGTTTTATCGGCAGGAAACTGCAGATAAAACAGCGATAATAGGCTTGATAATACGCCCTTGTTGATTCCCATAGAAGCCAATGTTAACACCATAACATGGACTTCTATGGGAATTAACAAGGGGGCGTATTATAAAGACCATTATCGCCGTTTTATCGGAAGTTTCTTTCCAATAAAACGTCAATCATTTTAACACCAGACCTTGATAATATGAGCCATAGCGTACAAAATATGCAATAAGGAGCGAATATGGGACATATTATCAAGCCTGGGTGATACAATTATCGCAACTTTATCGACAGGAAAGAACATCTAACATGAGCTTCCATTGGAATTCCATAGAGCATATTATAAAGCCCATTATCGCAACTTCATCTAGTTTCCTGTCGATAAACTGTCAATCATTTTAACGCCCAGACATAGGGCCATATTATCAAGAACCGGTGTTAAAATTATCGCTGTTTTATCGGAAGGAAACTGCTGATAAAACAGTGATAATGGGCTTGATAATACGCCTTTGTTAATTCCCATAGAAGCCCATGATCTGGTTTTAACATGCGCTTCTATGGGAATTAACAAGGGCGTATTATCAAACCCATTGTCGCTGTCTTATCAGCAGTTTCCTGCCGATAAAACAACGATAATTTTAACACCGGTCCTTGATAATATGGCCCATAAATCCTTAATGTACACACATGCACAGTGTGATATTGCACACAAAAAATCAGACCATGTATTTCACCATTTGCTGCTAAAAACGTTTAACGGACTATACATATTCCATATATATAATTACTACATATCAGTGAACAACACTGACTCATTTTCCAAATACATATGCATTTTACTACATTATTTCTGCCACTATTACATCAAAAAAACAAACACAATAAAACAACAAAGACGCAGAAGGAGCTTCTAAATATGCCCAGACTATATACAGAGGGAGAAAAATGAGAAAGAAAACAGAACAGGGAGTATCCCCAAAAAAAATTAAATAAGAAGGGAGAGAGAAGAAAATGAAGAGACAGAAAGAATAAGAGGAGAGACAAGAAAATATATACACAAAGAACGACAATATCAGCACAGAGTACAATATAAGAAAAAGACAGTAGTACCGAGACAGAGAAAGGAGTAAGAGGAGAGAGAGGGAACTATAAAAACAAAGGCTACAAATTATTGAAAAAAGGGACAAATATAGGGGCATATTATCAAGGACCAGGGTTAAAATTATCGCAGTTTTATCGGCAGGAAAATGCTGATAAAATGGCGATAATGAGCTTCATCAGCCGGGGCCCGTGGAGGGAGTTGTGATGGGGCAGGCAGGCGAGGCGGGGGAGGGGCAGGGTGGGGGATGATAAACAACGGAATCTGGATGATTGCACGTAAGTAAACAATTAAATTAATAAAACAAAAGGTCATATTATCAAGGACCGGTGAGAACATGCACTTCTATGGGAATTAACAAGGGCATACTATCAAGCCCACTATCACCGTTTTATCGGCAGTTTCCTGCCCATAAAAAGTCGATAATTTTAACACCGGTCCTTGATAATATGCCCGTCAGTGCCATATTATCAGTAAAGGGCGATACATTCTCACCGCTTTTATCGGCAGGAAACTACAGCTAAAGCGGCGATAATGGTCTTGATAATATATCCTTGTGAATTCCCATAGAAGCCCAGGTTAACACCATAACCTGAGCTTCTATGGGAATTTACAAGGATATATTATCAAGACCATTATCACCGCTTTACAGGCAGTTTCCTGCCGATAAAACCAAAGATAATGTATCGACCTTTATTGATAATATGGCCCATAATCCCTTAATATACTGAGACGCACAAACTGATATTAAACAAAAAAACATAACAGCATGCATTATAGTGAAACACATTTACTACTATAAAATGTTTAACAACGGACGAATATAGGGGCATATTATCAAGACAGGCAATAACAGTATCGCCGTTTTATCGGCAGTTTTCTACCCATAAAGCCTCAATATTATTATCGCCTGTATTGATATACTCCATAATTCCTTAATGTACAAAGATGCACCGCACACACTCCCATACAAATTATCAACTTACCTTTCAAATTAATTTGTAGATTAAGAAGAATACCCCTCACACAGTGGATATTCTTATACAGAATCTCTCTAGTTCCATGTTTGCAGCAGAGCCGTCAAATGGAACATTTTCCCTCTCATTTAACACATAAATACATATAAATAATTAATTAAAATCCTGTACACATTAATTCAAAACAAAACACACATTTCTATTGGTTTAACATTCCAAACCTTTCCAACTGACATAACTTTCCACCCTACCCCCAACAGATCATGCAAAAGTCAACTGTCAACAGAGGTCAAAAGTTCAGCACTGTATAAAACAATGCTCCTCAACAACTTTAGACTTTGCATAAGCACTTACATATAAGTACCAATAAAGCAAAAAAGTCTCATTACAAGCAACAAAGATATAAACACATAAACTTGATAAATATCTGTAAAAGATTAATTTTTAATTAATTTTTCTTGCTCACGTACTCTTATGGAACAACTTTCTAAATTTGCACTGTACATGCACAATAAATATACAGAAAAAAAAAATAGCATACATCACTCATTTTTTACATTCACCGGACTCCTCATCCACCAAGCCTCAAATATAACGTTCAAGACCGTAGGTAGAGCCCCAAATCCACCACGGTACCAGCCGGCTCCCTGCATCATTCGGGAGCCAGAATTACTTTTGGTCAGAGAAACTACCTTACATACTGCTCTCTCAGACGAAAAACAATCTGCTTTCCTACTGCAAAGGGAACTCTCGCCTAACCATAGCAAACAACAGACTCCCACGAATAGGCACCCTATAGCACTACTAGAGCCGAACCAGGGCCATCAAAGTCTCAACAAAGGCCATCAAAGATTTTGAACTTGGACATCATTGTAAATCCCCCTAAGCAGTCCTACGGGATCACAAAGTCCTATAGAAAATTGCAAACTTTTACGACCAATCTACACACTCAATCTACACACATATACTAATAAATAAAAAATCACATTTATTCCCACATTAAATTCAAAACGAAACACACATTTATATTGCTTGAACTTTTGCCCCCTTTCCAACTGACAAAACTTTCAACCCTTCCTCCATTCCACAATCTGCCAGTTACCATAGAAACACTTCAGGGAACACCTAACTCAGCACACAGGTGAAAAGTTCATCATACATTGTTGCAAATTAAAACAGCAAGTATGCTTCACTTGAGAATTTACCAGCTTATCTTACGTTCTTTGCTAACACTTATTCTTAACCAATAAACATCAACTTTTTAAAACACAGAAACATTCATCGTAGCTTAGTGCAGAATGTTCTCGAACAACTAATCAATCCTTTTCTTTTTTCAAAACTGCATGTTGTCCACCATTTTAGAAAAAAATCTCACTTTTCAAACTGCCACTTCATTTACAGAGACCTTCAGAGTGCATCCAGACCTCTCTTCAAGATACTTACTGTGTGGATTGTGGGACACACCTATATTTTCTAGAGTCAAAGGTACGCAAAACGGAAAGGAATTCACAAAGACCTACGTTTACCAAATGTAGACGTTACATGGATTGGACAGAGAGGGTTAAAGTGGCACCAATTGATTCCATTGGTGAAATCCTTTTTACATCTCCAACACCCTGATCTCATAATTGTGCACTGTGGTGGCAATGACCTAGGCACTTTGACAGGGGTGGGTCTGGAAATGCTTATGAAGGACACCTTTGCACAATTGATGACACTGTTCCCCAAAACTGCCTTTGTATATTCTAATATATGCCAAAGGCAGAAATGGAACTGGTCCAACCACTATTGTCAAAGGATTGGAAAAGCTAGGAAACATGTGAATAAATCTGTTTCTGCCATTTTCCGAGACTATCGAATGGGGTCCATTTACAACAACAATCTGCGTTATAACATGAATGACATCTATAGGAGAGACGGTGTGCATTTTACAGATGAGGGGAACAGAGTCTTCCTCATAAACTTAAGACTCTGCATCGGTACTTACTTGTAGGTACTAACATTTCCCAACAAACACAATGGCTCTTTTTAGAGCCACACAACACATAAACAAATACACTTCATAAATATCTAAAATTATTTTTATTTTTCTTGCTTAGGTACGCTTACAGGACGACTTCCAATATTATAGCTGTACGTCGTCCATACGTGCTTGGTACGCGTACGATTAATCTACCATGAAGAAAAATAGCCTTTATCACTAATTTTCTATCATTCCCGAGGACCCCATCCCCCGGGGCTCATATCTAACGTTGCGGACCGTGGGAACAGCCGCAAGGCCTCCACGATCCCAGCCGGCTCCCCACTTCCTGCGGGAGCCGGCATTGCTATTCCTCACAGAGAGCAGCTTACATGCTTCAATTCTAATTTCAAACATGATTTCAACAGTTTGTTATACATTTTATAAAATAATATAATACTGCATGCTAAAGCAGAAAAGTCTGCACAATTATAATAGAATACAAAATAGAAAAAAATATATATACTTCTACACTCAACAAACTCATAACCAGAGTATACAGTTTAATTTAAAAAACACCCTACCACAACTAGTTTTTCAAACTCATTGTACAATACATTGTGTCACAAAATAGGTTACATACATGGTTACTCTATAAGGTCACATAGAAAAAAGAAGGCCACTCTTACGCTATCAGGAAAACACAACAAAAGTATAAGGTCCAAACTTCCATTGTAGTGATTTCTTAGTTGCAGGTCTAGTTGTCAGATCGATACACACACTCCCTCATGGCTGGTATACACCCACACCACACCCATTCAGCGCATCAGTCACTACACACGTGACCATATCTATAAAAAAGAAGGAGCGCACATGTTGTACGCCATTTTAGAGTTGTTTCCAAAGCACCGAACGAAGGGCCCACTACTACATGAGTGGCCTCTTTGGTCACTGAGTTAGTAGTGCCCAAAGCACTGACCAGGTGAAGAACCTGTGATGATGATGATGATGGGAGCACGAGTATGTAGTGAGCCTTAAATGTATCAAGACTCTGCAACACGTATGAGACTTCTTTGTTGGAGATCGTGACTACATCATGAAGAAACTCGTTTCCACAAAAGGTGAGCAGTGACACTTGAGTACGCATCAGAAGGAGCAAAGGGTTGTAGCTGACTACATACAAAAATGCAACTTCATATTTTAGACGAACGCACTCCTATATAATGTATTAATTTACATATTTAATTTTTTTCCCAATAGCAGTAACGTTTTTATAATCGCTGAAATGTCCGGAATATATTCACAATATAAACAGGGACATATTATCAAGACCCGGTGCAGATAAAGCGACGATAATGGGCTTGATAATATGCCTTGACTCCACACCACTGGAGTCAAGCTAGCTGGGCTGATGAGAGGTGTTACCTCGAAACCGGTCCGGTCCTCGGATGCTTGATTCCGTTCTGGGAAGGACATGGCTTTTGTAGTTCAGACTGGACTGTTCCCATGGGGCAAAGGGTCAGAGCTGATTTGCATATCGCCATTGTCTAACCCAGGGTGGTGTGGAGTGCAAAATAACGATGGATTTGGGCCCAGATCTTTGGACTGGGTTGAGTGTGTGACATTGATCCACATTCGGTCCATCACCTGTTGTGTTTGCATATTCCGCCCTAAGTGCGCTGGGGATGCCCAGACGTGGGTCCCAGGCACTCCACACCACTGGAGTCAAGCTAGCCGGGCTGATGAGAGGTGTTACCTCGAAACCGGTCCGGTCCTCGGATGCTTGATTCCGTTCTGGGAAGGACATGGCTTTTGTAGTTCAGACTGGACTGTTCCCATGGGGCACAGGGTCAGAGCTGATTTGCATATCGCCATTGTCTAACCCAGGGTGGTGTGGAGTGCAAAATAACGATGGATTTGGGCCCAGATCTTTGGACTGGGTTGAGTGTGTGACATTGATCCACATTCGGTCCATCACCTGTTGTGTTTGCATATTCCGCCCTAAGTGCGCTGGGGATGCCCAGACGTGGGTCCCAGGCACTCCACACCACTGGAGTCAAGCT
This sequence comes from Lissotriton vulgaris, assembly GCF_964263255.1. NCBI lineage: Eukaryota > Metazoa > Chordata > Amphibia > Caudata > Salamandridae > Lissotriton > Lissotriton vulgaris. Next base: position 772,742,207 of record NC_141694.1, read on the forward strand.
AGCCGGGCTGATGAGAGGTGTTACCTCGAAACCGGTCCGGTCCTCGGATGCTTGATTCCGTTCTGGGAAGGACATGGCTTTTGTAGTTCAGACTGGACTGTTCCCATGGGGCACAGGGTCAGAGCTGATTTGCATATCGCCATTGTCTAACCCAGGGTGGTGTGGAGTGCAAAATAACGATGGATTTGGGCCCAGATCTTTGGACTGGGTTGAGTGTGTGACATTGATCCACATTCGGTCCATCACCTGTTGTGTTTGCATATTCCGCCCTAAGTGCGCTGGGGATGCCCAGACGTGGGTCCCAGGCACTCCACACCATTGGAGTAAAGCTAGCCGGGCTGATGAGAGGTGTTACCTCGAAACCGGTCCGGTCCTCGGATGCTTGATTCCGTTCTGGGAAGGACATGGCTTTTGTAGTTCAGACTGGACTGTTCCCATGGGGCACAGGGTCAGAGCTGATTTGCATATCGCCATTGTCTAACCCAGGGTGGTGTGGAGTGCAAAATAACGATGGATTTGGGCCCAGATCTTTGGACTGGGTTGAGTGTGTGACATTGATCCACATTCGGTCCATCACCTGTTGTGTTTGCATATTCCGCCCTAAGTGCGCTGGGGATGCCCAGACGTGGGTCCCAGGCACTCCACACCACTGGAGTCAAGCTAGCCGGGCTGATGAGAGGTGTTACCTCGAAACCGGTCCGGTCCTCGGATGCTTGATTCCGTTCTGGGAAGGACATGGCTTTTGTAGTTCAGACTGGACTGTTCCCATGGGGCACAGGGTCAGAGCTGATTTGCATATCGCCATTGTCTAACCCAGGGTGGTGTGGAGTGCAAAATAACGATGGATTTGGGCCCAGATCTTTGGACTGGGTTGAGTGTGTGACATTGATCCACATTCGGTCCATCACCTGTTGTGTTTGCATATTCCGCCCTAAGTGCGCTGGGGATGCCCAGACGTGGGTCCCAGGCACTCCACACCACTGGAGTCAAGCTAGCCGGGCTGATGAGAGGTGTTACCTCGAAACCGGTCCGGTCCTCGGATGCTTGATTCCGTTCTGGGAAGGACATGGCTTTTGTAGTTCAGACTGGACTGTTCCCATGGGGCACAGGGTCAGAGCTGATTTGCATATCGCCATTGTCTAACCCAGGGTGGTGTGGAGTGCAAAATAACGATGGATTTGGGCCCAGATCTTTGGACTGGGTTGAGTGTGTGACATTGATCCACATTCGGTCCATCACCTGTTGTGTTTGCTTGTGAATTCCCATAGCACCCCAGGTTCTTGTGTTAACCTGGGCTGCTATAGGAATTCACAAGGACATACTACCAAGCCCATTAGAGCCGCTTTATCGGCAGTTTCCTGCCAATAAAAGCGGCGATAACAGCGTCGGCCGGTAGTGGGAGTACCGGCCGGGTGGTTACGTGGGGAGGGGGGGCAGGGTTGGGGGTAGTAATGTTTGAAATACGGACTTTAAGAGGTAAGTAAACATAAAAATTAGTAAAACAAATTTCGTTGCTTGCACTGCATCGCATTTGCATCGCAAAAGAATCCCATGTTAACGCCAGAACATAGGCTTCTATGGGAATTAACAAGGACGTATTATCAAGCTCACCCTCCCAACATTAATAAAAAAACACAGACAATGCATGTACCCGGAGCTGGAAGGTCATTTTATATATTACTGCCCCAGAAAGGTGGTGTTCCCCGCGATGTGTACGGCGAGAGAGAGATGGAGAGCTCAAAACATATTTATTTTTTAAAAAGACCCGAGGGGTGCCGCTCCCCGAGACTGCAGGGAGTAGGACCGTAACCCCCCGCATACTTCAAAATAAAACCAGAGGAGTGCCGTTCCTGAGTGCTCGGGGCACCTTACAAACCCCCATTATGCAAACGAATTGCCCCCCGGGACCTAATGAATAAAACGGACTTCTAGTTTTTTCACCTTTTCCACCACTTACAAGTACTGCACGAGTACCCTGCCATTTTTTATTTTTTTTTAAATAAAAATTGAGCCTAAAGATCCATGTACCACCCCCTGACCAAGACTATGGGGTCAGAATGTTTCTACCCTGCCCGCTTTCCTTATTTCTCAACTTTGTTTTGTTTTCTTCTCACTCGGCTCTCACAACAAACAAGATGGCTGCCAACATTTCCTGGTTTGGAGTATTGACAACCAATCAGCATGCAGCTCCTGCTCGTAATTGTACGTATTTCCGTATGCATACGCCGAGATTTTTCTTTTTTTTAAAAATAAATAAAAAAAGAGCCTAAACATCCATGTACGACCCCCTGAGCAAGAATAAAGGGTCAGAATGTTTCTAGCCTGCCCCTTCCCTTATTTCTCAACTTTGTTTTACTGTTTTCTTGTGACTCGGTTCTACATACATAATTAAATAACAGTGAGCCTCTTTTTGAGAGATACATGCATTGCAAGGGGTTGGTTTTGCACCTGCTTCCTACTGTTGCCTGTGTAATGAGTGAAAGCTTGTGAAAATAGCCTTTGCAACAGTTTGTTTTAAACAGTAGCCCACATACCACAGGGTTTTACCTATGCAAAGTGCTCCTGGCAGAACCTTAAACGAAATGCAGGCAAAATCTTTGCACTGAATGCTAGTTGTTTGAACACCCTTCCAGTATTAAGTGATTCAAGAGTTGAATACGTACATAATACAGACTGATTCACATAGATAAGCTTTTTTGTGAACATGTACTGTTTTTTTGGTATTCACAAACTACAAGCTTAATTTACTAATAGTAATTTTACGACTGCAGAGATTCCGCATTCAGAGGCTTATTTATGAGCACCTGCATCAATTTGGTACTGCTGTTGTGTCACTTTTGGTGACAAAGTGTGGCGTAAAATATGTACCACGTTGTGCCCTATTTACAAAGTGATGCACCTAGGCAGATGCGTAACTTTGTAAAACCTTGCACCATATTATACCTGCGTCAAGTATACTGTATGCGGGCGGCGTTCCCCCGCAAGTAAGCCTTGTAGAAGTGGTGCAGTGAAATCTATTAGATTTCACTGTGCCTTTCATGGCAGGCATAAGGGTGACGCAGCACCATGGGCACAGGCCTACCCCATGCATTGCTGGAGTTGCGTAATTCTTACGATGCTACTCCAGCAATGCGTCGGTTTTGCACCTGACAAATGCGCCAGGATTTCTGACGCATCTGTCTTTCCTTGTGACATAGAGTGCCGTATATATTAAATAGGGCACATCCATCGTGTCCCAAAGAGGGCACAGAGAAACTGATGCTTCAGTTTCCCATAAATGAGGCCCTCAGTAAGGAGAACTATACACAATATTACATGAAAAGCCTATATTTTTACGTGCGGAATCTCTGAGTCTCTGCAATCCTAAAAAATTACTATTACTAAATGTACTTCGTAGTTTGTGAATACCAAACAAATAGTAAACTTATACAAAAGTGTAAGTTCACCTTAGTGAATTAGGCCCTGCATATTTATGTTGCGTTTTGTAATATTTAGGCTTCTTTGGCACCTGGAAAATGAGTTAACCTCTATTAATTGCATGTCCTGCAATTATTGACGACAGCTGAGGATGAAAATTCACAGTGAGGGGAAGAGCAAGTAATAGCTAATACTGGTACAAGTATATGAGCAAGAATGCTATTAGCCTACTTCCCGCTCATTTCACCCAAGGCATGACATGAACAAGGCCACTGTCACAATCTGCTTCAGGTCTTGGCCACTGAACTTAGAACTCTGGAAAACAACAGCAGTCAGTGACCGTATTTTCAGCATTCTGATCAGCTGAGCCAATGTCTGTATTCCATAAAGAGTGATACATTAGTTTAACTGTGAAAAATTCATCACAACTACCTAACTATCCAGAGAGAATTAATGTAAACAACAATACCATTTTCGGGTCTGATCTCGCTTGAGCCACTTTACAAAAACAGTAACAGGGCTGACCTTGCTGTTAAACAAATGATGTGTGAAGTGTGGCTCAATGGTTAGAGAGGCAGACCCTGATGCAGTAGTCTGGCTGGGACCGGGGTTCAATTTCCGCCTCGGTGGGTCTCGGGCTCAATTTCCTCGGACCTGATAATTCTCGCCTCGGTACCTATTCTGAACATGAGCCCCACTCTGCACCTCTGGGCAATAGCTTGCTTAATCTCTACAACGGCCCCACCAACGCTGAGGATGCCTGACTTCACCTTGGGGGTGCCCAGGAGTGGGCTCCTCACAGGGAAAGGCCAGGAAGGGTTCCTCTGCGGTATTCGTACAAGCACCGAGATGCCTCCGGGTAGTCGTGCGCTATATAAGTGCGTAATTATCCTTTATTATTATTATTCTTGTGTTTCTTATTTCAGGCTCCAGAGGCTTTGTGCTGGATGAGAGCAAAAGTGGTATCGAGAAATATAAGGGATTTAATTTTGTGGCATCGATGTTTGTACGTGAACACGTAGACTCCTTGGAAGAATTTGAAATTAGAGACGAAGATGTATTATTAGCCGGGTATCTAAAATCAGGTAAGGTAAATCCTTCTTTTAGACCAATCACAGAATTTACAAATACCTATCACTTGGGGCTTTATGAAGTCTCAGGATGACCTTTAATCTCCAAGTTAACCCAATGTATCTCAGCCAGAGATGCTATTTTGGAGAAATTACATCACATAACAATGGTGACTTCTAAAGTAACAGTTTTCTTTTTTACAAGAAATGTTATTACGTCAAATGTCCTTTTACTGTTGGTCTCTGGAGAAGGACCGTCAAACCCTCCTGCCAAGACTTTACTACCTCCTTTTCTTGAGTAGGTATATTATGTAAATAAAAGAGAAAAATACATTTACAGGGTAAGGTGTGGAACTGGAGATAGTGGGGCGATGATATTTACCTACTACGCCCTCATACCCCCTACATTTCCACCTCCCTGCACCTCTGCCTCGTCTCAGTAGACCTGCTTTCAGCATACATAGTCCAATTAAGGCCTCCATGCTAGCATTTGCAGCTTTATACAATAAACCTCAAGATGATTCTGCTTCCAATAATATTAATACGTTTGGTGTATTGCAATTGTTTGGAAACAACCCCTCTGCTCTGCAAGGTATTTGTGAATCTTGCGCAAGGCATCAGGGAGGCTGGCTGCAGTGTAAAGCAAATCACTACATTGTGAGCAGCCTGTTTGTGCACATGCCAACTATAAGTCTATACATTTTTGCACCTAGGTTTACCTGGTGCACAGTTGATATGTTTACCAGTTTTTATTAGTTTTGCATTTTCGCTATATGTCAATGGCATTTTCCAAAGTGGTTTTACAGTTGCTATTGATTGTGCTTTTTTTTTTTTTACAAAAAGAGATAAAGGTCTATATATGCTAGCTTTGCATTACAGAAAAAAAAGTGGAGTAAGATTGGAGGCTTGGGGAAGTTAAGTATTAACTGGTAAAAGTGCCTTCAAGTGATTCACATAAGCACACACAGTCTGAAAATTCACATAATGATATATCACAGTTCCAGCCGGTAACCTACAGTTAATAAATCTCTACTCCAGTTTTCAATTCCTTCCCGAAAGATCTACAAAATATACTGATGCAATGTGTGTGGACAGCTCATTAATCAAAGTCAGATAATATGAATATAGAGGTTACAAAAAGATTGAAACAAAACACAAAAATGGCCGGGGTTTGCAAAGAGATTCACTACAGTTGGTACCTCTGAGCCATTCTTGCACGCATCTATTCCAAACCAAAAATACATAAACAGAACAGTGAATATCAATAAAACAGACAACACTTTCAAAAGGGAAAATTAAACAATAAGGAAAGAGAAGAGGTTTCCGACGTTTCGGTCTTGTTGGTGTATGCATCCGTTCAACCATTTTCAGGATGATAAAATAGGTTGTGTGACCACTGTATTATCAAAATATTCAATCTATATATACATCAATAAAAGTAAAAACTAAAGAAGAAAATAGCACACCCGTGAATAAAGAGAAAAAGACAGTGACTTGCCCTATAAAAGGTTTAATCGAGAATGGGCAAAAGAAGTTGAAAACATACCCATACAGAAGACACTGAAGGATAAATCCACCAACCTTAAAGAAAGTAATGGTGAAAAAACCGATTGAAGCCATAACCTTCAGAAAGCACTGTGGGATGAGTCCGAGACCAAGATAAGACATTTTAGAAAGTTGTGGTAAATAAAAGGACAGTAATTAAAAAACGTACTCAGGAACATTCTATTAGGAATGTCCAATCTCGATTGTATCCGTAGACTAAGAACATGTCCTGATTGTTTACACGGAAAGAGCTATTGAAAAGCTTGAGCAATTCGAACAATTAGCAACTAGAAGGAAAAAGGAAAAGTAAACATTACTTCTCAGTTCCTTAATATGTATACTCAGGAATGCATAGCAACAGAAACTACTGACATAACATGTCGTTTATAAACCTAAAGGTGATTATAAGTTGTAGTCACATTGCAACAGTTTTGAAAAAAGAGAGGAATGCCTCTTGGTGTCGTTCAGTATTCTAAAAATTATTGTTGAAATGACCTAGCTCGAGTGACCGTCTTACATGTAGAGGCTAGGCTAACACAACTCCACATTCAGTATTCAGTGGATCAAATAGGTTTATAGATACTTTGTCACATTTGATGATTGATGCAAAGGCTCTAATATATCTCTCAAGGATCTTAGATAAAAGCTTTGCAGTTATTAAATGGTACACAGAGTGGCCCATTATTTCAATTGTTTGAAGAAATCACACAGTGAGTGTCCCAATTTGGAAGAGTCTGGTGTAATGATTTGTGAACATGACCGGAAACGTGTGCTTACAATCATATGCTCTATTCTCTATTCATGCCTAAGCTGGTTATATCAAGCGCTACCATATACATATTTTCCCACAATCGTAGTAGTTGATATGGATACATATACCCCGCTATTCCAATGTATATAGAAATGCTACCCTTATCGTTTAAAGAGCTTACCAAATGTTAAGGCTTGAATACAATCGCCATAGAAATTTAGCTGGTGATTATGCTTGCAAAAGCCTATGGAACAACATAACAGAATTTAGTTATAAAGGAACGCTCTGCTCCGAGCCAATTGAGCAATTTCAAACTGTGGCAAAATAGCCAAACAATTGTGTGTGCAAGCAAGAGACAGAGTGAAACTCCTCCGTAACGCCGCTAACACTTCAGTTGGCGTCTGTCAAAGTATAAACAAGAGATTTACAGATCCTTGAACAACTACTTGAAAACAGACCAAGACCACAAAATGTCCCTACTTCTTTTGTTGTTGATTGTGTTAAAATTTCACTTTGTGAAAATGTCTTTGTCTTTGAGAACACGTTTTTTAAACAACAGAAGGCCTCTGATATAGCGAACATCTATGTATCAACCCTTGAGAAACAGTTAATCTATGATGCCACCAACCCTTTTTCATTGAACATTATTCGTTGGCTAAGGTATATAGATGATGTGTTTTTAATTTGGAGGGGCAACAAAGACCTACTTTTGGCTTTTCACAAATGGCTTTATTCTAGAAAGCATGAATTTCCTAGACATCACCATCAAGGTAGATTTCAATAACCTCCTTTACACCACTTTGTACACGGAACCTACTGCGAGAAATAAACTGTTTCAGTATAATAGCCACAATCATCAGGCGCCTAAAAATGTCCTGCCTTTCGGGCAGTTTCTGCATTTACGCAGAAACTGTATGCATAAAGAAGATATTTTGCTGATGCAAAAAAACTAAAAGAAAAGCTAAAAGCACGAGGCTATCCCACCAAACTGCTTAAGAACTCTCTCAAACATGCATGGTACAATACCCATGAGGCTTTATTGGAAGTCGAAGATAAATCAACACACCCACAGCCTTTTTGTGTATCTACCTTTGGCACATATTCAAATAACATCAAGGGAATTGTTAACAAACACTGGACACTATTGAATGGACTACCAGGACTGGAGCATAAACCCATGTTCTCTTTAAGAGGGGCTCTAATTTGAAAGATCGCCTAGTCCATGCCTACACCTCTCCTGATACTAATATTGTCAATTATATGCGAAAGTTGATCCCTGTAGTGGGATATTACAAATGGAACGTGTATAGCATGTGGCACAACACAGACCCATAAGCCATTCACCATTAATGGACTAAATATGACTCTTAAGCAGTTTTCTAACTGCAACACAAACAATGTTGTCTATTGTTTTAAATGCCCTCGTGGCCTACACTATATAGGGAAAACTACACAAGCAGTTAAGAAGCATATCCTTCAACATCAATCCAGAATTCGATGTGGAGTAGAAAATACATCACTAGTCAAACATTACACTAGGACCCATCACACAGCTAAAGATATGCCTTCGTGGGTGGTGGAAGTGGTCAAACCATCGATAAGACACACCAATGTTGACCGTGTTCTCATATTGAAAGAAAACCAATGGATATGTCATACAAACAACATGGCCAAAGATCTTAATTCAGCAATGGAATGAAACTCCCTAGCATGTACTCTCTAATAGCATGGCCCTTTGATTCTCCACCTTTGTTAATGTATCGAGGTGGGCCATCGATCTGCATAGCATTGCAGTAGGACCTTTTTTTAAAACATACTTTATATGAGCTGTTGGAAGCTCAAAGCTATTTCTTTCCTGCAATCATTTAAACAAGAATGTATACATATGTTAATAACCTAAACCATCAGTTTGTTTATATGTGATGAGATATTATATCATCCACAAGCATAACATCTTGAACACATGTCCTCTGTATTGTCAAGGAATATGACTTGTTTTGTCAATTAAGTCTAGCTTCCACAAGAGATGTGTAATGTTATGAGAAGACTAGGGTGGTTTCACATGTATTTGTTTTTCTGTATAAGATTAGTCATTATTGATTCATTCTTTTAACTGTCATCTTTTACATTCTGTCACTGTCCTTTTCTATGACTTTCATATGTAATGATGCTGTCAGCCTTGTTCTGAAGAGCTCCACATCCTTCTATACCCTTTGTAAAATACATAACCTCTATAAATCTTTAAATATGGGATTAGTAAAAGGTGTGTTTGTCTGCACCTAAGATGGCTACACAATAAGATTAAGTTAACAGTGGAGTTATTCCACAGTATATCTTTTGCTTCATTTTTGAGTAGGAAATACATCTTCCTTGAAATTTCGTATATGGTTCATAAATAAATAATATATAGATAAATGCCACCTTTAGATTAGGGATGCAAAGTTTATTGATATGGTCTTCTTCCCTTTTCTAGGCTTTTTGGAGGACAGGCTGCATGACTACCTGTGTAATATAAGCAATGTAAAATCTTTTGGAATGCTCCCCTTCTATGTCCACCTTAAAAGGCCTATACCGACACCTATAAATGCCGAGATTTATGCGAGCATCTATCCTTGAAATTCTCTTGATATCATAAGATGGCTGTCCCTTTTCTTCAAAAAATCACCTCGATGAGGTGTTAACCTTTTAGTCCTTTATGTTGATCGGTAATTGCATATTCCAATATGACCGCCGTTCCTGGGAACATCCGTCTTTCTAATAAGGTCCCGCACTTACATTCGACAGACACCGACTGAAGTGTTAGTGGCATTAAAGAGGAGTTTCACTCTGTCTCTTGCTCTGTAAGTTTTGGCACACACAATTGTTTGGCTATTTTGCCATAGTTTGAAATTTCTCGATTGGTTCGGGCCAGAGCACACCATTCCAACTAAATTCTGTCCTCTTGTGACTTTTGCAAGCATAATAACCAGCTAACTTACTATGGCGATTGTATTCAAACCTTAACATTTGTTAAGCTCTTTAAACAATAAGGGTAACATTGGAATAGCGGGGTATATGTATGCGTATCAACAACTACGATTGCGTGAAAATATGTATATGGTAGTGCTTGATATAATCAGCTTAGGCATGAATAGAGAATATGATTGTAAGCACACATTTCAGGTCATGTTTAAAAGGCATTACACCAGACTCTTATAACTTGGGAAGCTCACTATGCGATTTCTTCAAACAATTGAAATAATGGGCCACTCCATTCACCATCTCATAACTGCCGAGCTTTTATCTAAGATTCTTGAGAGAGATTTTAGAGCCTTTGCATCAATCATTGAATGTGACAAAGTATCTGTAAACCCATTTGATTCACTGAATACTGAATGTGGAGTTGTGTTTGCCTAGCCTCTATATGGAAGATGCTCACTCGAGCTAGGTCGTTTCAACAATAATTTTTAGAATACTGAACCCCACCGAGAGGCATTCCTCTCTTGTTTCAAAACTGTTGCAATGTGACTGCAACTGATATTTAATCTCCTTTAGGTTTATATATGACATTATATGCTAGTCATTTCTATAGCTATACATTCCTGAGCATTCGGATTAAGGAACTAAGAAGTCATATTTCCTTTTCCTTTTTCCTTCTAGTTGATGATTGTTTGAAATGTACGAACTTTTAAATAGCTCTTTCTGGGTAAACAATTAGGAAATGTTATTAGTCTAGGGATTCAATCACGATTGGACATTCCTAATAGTATGTTCATAAGTATGTTTCTTAATTACTGTCCTTTTATTCACCACAACTTTCTAAAATGTCTTACCTTGATCTGTGTCTCATCCCACAGTGCTTTCTGAAGGTTACGGCTACAATCACTTTTTTCACCACTACTTTCTTTAAGGTTGGTGGATTTACCCCTCAGTGTCTTCTGTAGGGTATGGTTTCAACTTTTTTACCCATTCTCGATTTAAACTTTTATAGGGCAAGTCACTTTCTTTTTCTCTTTATTCACGGGTGTGCTATTTTCTTCTTTAGTTTTTACCTTTATTGATGTATATATTGATTGAATGTTTTGCTAATACAGGGGTCACACAACAGCCCATTTTATTGTCCTGAAGATGGTCTAACGGATGCATACACCAACAAGACCGAAATGTCCACAACGTCATCTATTTCCTTATTGTTTAACTTTCCCTTTTGAAAGTTTTTTCGGTTTTATTCAGTCTCACTGTTCTGTTCTGTTTTTAGTTTGGAATAGATGTGTGCAAGAATGACTTGGAGGTACTAATTGTAGTGAATCTCTTTGTAATCCTCATTCATTTTTTTGTTTTGTTTCAACATTTTTGTTCCCGTTATATTCATATTATATAAATTTGATTAATGAAGAATCCATACCCGTTGCATCAGTATATTTTGTAGATCTTTCAGGAAGAAATTGAAAACTGGAGTAGAGATTATTTAACTGCAGGTTACTGGCTAGAACCTTGATATATCATTGTATGAATTGTCAGACTGAGTGTGCTGAAGTGAATCCCTATAAGTTTTGCATTACGGCCCTTTTTTGATTTCGTATTTCCTTGTACAATGTTATTTAAGACTTTGCATTCACAACATGGTTTGCACTGAATGTTTGAATGCACCATTTTATGTGTATTAGACCCTGGAAATGTTTTCTGAAATATGGGGCCTTCCTCATGCATTTGCTCTCAAGACATATGTCAGAATTGCTTCACATCATTTATGTGCACTCAAGTTACAAACAACCCATCAAGAACACTTTGTCAATATTTTACTGTAATGCTGAGGGTCATAAAAAACTTTTTTGCATTTTTGCAAAATAGCACATTTGAGGAAAAACTGAAAGCATTTTACTTTGTTTTACAGGAAACATTTTCACTCAACAGGTCATGAGTTTGATTTATAATGAAGGTCACCGCAAGGGAACAGAAAATATAAAAAATATGGAAAGAATTCCATGGATAGAGTACGTCCTAAAGAATGTTGATTATGCCAAATCTCCTTCACCACGGCTATTTTCCACCAATCTTCCTTATTTCTGGGTTCCTAAGGATCTACGACGCAAAAGAGGAAAGGTTAGTTACTTCAAAGTATATCTTAATTTTTCAGTACTTTCAGGCATGAGAAGTATCATATGAAAAGCGAATAGCATAGGCACTAGTTTGAATTTCCTGTTTTTTTTCTTTTCATGTGAAAAGTTTCCATATATGCTTCATATTGAGCTTCTCGAGTATGCTTAAATGCGAGAGTGAGAGGTTTTATCGCAACAAGAATATGTGTATTCTTCAGAGTGTCTTGCATTCAGTTTCATTATATAGTGAGTGACGTTCATTTACATCTTTGAGTTATTTGCTTTGCTTTGGTATGTCCCCTGCCCCTTTTTAAAGTGTTAACTTTTTTGTGGACCTGTTCCACAAGGGTGGAATACTATTGTTCACCTATTTCTACTATTACTATCTTCTGTGTCCAATCTGTTTTTATCCTTTGCCATTCTTGCTGCTTGTTACCTGTGATATGCTAGTGTTTTCCTAATAACATTAGACTTTAGGTATGTAGGAAGACATGGAGCAGTTGTGTATGGGTAACTCGGAACAAAAAAGCTGCCTCTAAAAGGTTAACTAACTTCTTTTATCCATTTTTAAAAGCATTTTGGAACAAAGTTCTCCTGCTGGCTATTAGAGGTTTAATCAGGTAGATAGAGGTTAGTGCACTCCAGAGTGGTATAAATTGTATAGAAGTTAATTAATGACCTATGCTCAATAGGTCTTCAAAACAGTCACCACTTTACCCAGCTAGTTTCAAGAGCTGAGAAAAAGAATGCATGTGTCTAAATCTAAAAGAAAACGGTGGCGTGGCCATGGAAACTGCACCATTGTAAGTGCTTTGGCAGAGTTATCTCCATGCGGACCCTCCCGGATCAATATGAGAGTCATCCAGGAGATTGTGATCTGCCCATGGTGGTGGTGAATGAGAGGGTGAGGATCCAGCAATGCCATGAGTATGGGTAACAAATCTGTGAAGATTGGATGCCACTTTTCTGGAGCTCAGAGCACAGTTGCTCCGAGTGGCCCAAGAAGGCAGCCACGGACTAGGTCCAAATTAAGGCTGGGCTCATCTAGTCCACAAGGGACATCACTGGCTCTTGAGGACCTTGAACAATCAAGGGAGATGACCTGAACATTGCGTTGTTGGACTTGCCAGTTTCTACAGGTCACCCCCAAACCTTTTGCCTTCACCCATCTTATATTCTGAACCCAATTTTATTGACATTTTCCGGACTCTGTGCACTTTACAGCTGCTAACCAAAGTTAAAGTGCTTGTGCTTTCCCCCAAACATGGTACAGTTGGCTTTCACCTAATTGGTATATTTCATTTACTTGGAAGTCCCTCATATATAGGTTACCATGACCTGTAAATTAAATGCTACTAGTGGGCAGCAGTACTCAATGCACCACCCACTAAAAAAAGCCCCCTGCACACGCTTGTGGAATAAAAAACAAGTTTATACAATTGTGAAAAAAGGAACGCCCTTCATCCACTACTCTGTGCGGTACCAGGATATATTGTCCTTATTGTAAGCTCCTTTGTTCAAAGCCTTAGCCTTGCCAGCACAAGGAGTACACAGCAACTTCTTCAGGGCTAAATTCATGTGTTTCTCATCCGTGTTGTCGGTTGTAATTCTTTCCCAAAGATGTCTATATTGTCTCCACCACTAGAGACTGGATTTAGGTTTCCTGGTATCACATGTACGGCACTTCTTAGCCAAGTGGGGGAATTTAGAACAGTCTTTCCTAAGGAAGGGATTCGCTATTTTGAAGAAAACCGTGTTTCCAATTTTTGAGGCTCCTAAATCAACTGATCCCCTATTACAGGGTTGTGGCAGTCAGCCAACAACAGCCCTGCGGCCACTGGTCATCTGATCTGGAAACCAGCTCTGTGAATCCTCCCACGTGTGGTTGGGACGGCATTTGCCCCACTTGGATAAGAACATTCCCCCACTTGAATAAGAAGTGCCATGCATGTGATAACAGGAAACCTAAATCCAGTTTCTAGTCATGTGGACAATACAAACACCTTCGGGCAGAATTGCAACTAACAACAAGGATCAGAGACACAGGAATGTAGCCCTGAAGAAGTTGCGGTGTACTCCTTTATAACGACAAAACACATGTTGGCTAGGCTAAGGCTTTGAACAAAGAAGCTTACAATAAGGACAAGAAATCCTGGAACCACACAAAGCTGTGGATGATGAGTGTTCCTTTTTTCACTATTGCATTAACTTGTTTTGTATACTACAAGCATGTGCAGGGGACGTTTGTGCTTTCTGTTAGTGGTTTACCACAGTTTAGGGAGTGGGGTGGTTCTCCCTACCCTTTTGCACCACAGTCACACATAATTACACCGAATAGTATCCATCACCCTACTAGAACAACCACTGAGCGTGCTGTGCCTTTTAAAACATGTCTTAAGCCTGCCACTGAGAGTTGAGCCGCCAACCTTCAACCACTTGCCAGCCTGGATCTCTGGTTCGTCCCACTAGAAAGCTCCGGAGGGCTGAATTCCATAACTTTGACTGGTGGCTCGTCGCAAGGCAAGCCAGCGACTTCTCACCTAATCTGGACTGGCTGAGAGCTTGGAAGGACCCCGAGAAGTAAAGCTCCAGAAAAGTTTTTAAGGAGGAAGGTAAAAATGCGGCCCGAGACCTACCGCAAGGGGTAGCCATGCAGGGTTCCATCACGGTCAGCCTGAAACTTTGACTTTGTGCTGGTCAAGTCGGACCAGATGTCCCAATAGCTGCTATAGGCTTAAATGTGTTATATAGTGCAAATCTTTAAAAATTCATATCTCCAGCTCCCTCTGTTGGATTCTTTTCGAGTTGGTGTCATTTTAAAGATAAAAATATTCCTTCTTTTTATAAATTGGTGTGGGATTTATATTGTCTGAAGTGTCTTAATTATTTACTGAATTGGGGGTTTTACATGCTTTACATACCTGTCTTTGAAGTTAAGCCTGCCTGCTCAGAGTCAAGCTACCAAGGGTTGAGCATGGGAATCATTTTCTAAGACCAATTGTGAGCCCTAGACTGTGGTAGTGTCCTTATTGCCAATCTTAGATATAAATTTGCCACTACTAATAATCACCTTTCCAATATACACATATTCACCATTCCTAGAAATGGGCACAATGAGGTATTTTGGTTCAAGACTAAACAAGTTTCAGAAATACAGAGAATCAGTAGCATGTATTACATTTGAGTAAGACAACAAAGGGGTGTGGCTTTGTAGCCAGCGATGGCAGATGCATGAGTTAGATGCTCCGTGCGGCCCAACTTCAATCATGCATTTCTCCCGACAGACATGGCCCACCACTAACGGCTGCATAAGCCCCTGTCCCGAGGGGAGGTGAGAGCCCTGCCAGAAATCCCTGGGGGGCTGAAGGAGTGCCGGAATCCCCGAAGGCAACGGACTGTGATCTGGACCGGGGCGGCATCACAAAAACAGCCAGGGCCTTCTGAGCTGTGGGGCTGAGGCACTTTCGGGAGTTGGAGGAAGGAGGGGGCCACCCACAGCTGCGGGGTGTTGGAGCAGTCTGCCAGGGGCTTGAAACTGGTGTCCTGGGGGACCTGGTTGATGACCTGCTGAGGGCGAAGAGTGGCGTTGTGAAAACCTCACAGGCCACGATTTGAGACAGCTGGGACACAGGAAGTGCAGTGTGTGGGGATGGCCCGTGCTGCGAGAGATACTTGGGACCTAGTTCGAGGCCCAGCTGGAGGTGTAATGCAGTGGCTTGACCGTGGGAGGCCCCAGAGTGGATTAATGACCCGGCCAGGGGGTCTAATGGTTGATCTGGGGTGGCTTGCGGGAGGAATCCTACATCCCTGTAGTCCCGGACTGGGAGAAATAGTGGTGAGGTGGCTTGTAAAGCAGAATATGCTCGGGCCTAGTTTGGGGCCCTGTGAACAGTGTGGGGGGAGATTTATCTCTCAGAATAATCTGGCCTGAGCTCCTTCTCCATATATTTATATACACATGCCCGGCACCGCAAGATAAAAGGTGTGAGTACCCAGGCAACAGATCCTGGAGTGTACTCGGTGCAGGAACACCACCAACACCAGACTATGCTGCTGCTGGGCTTCACCCTGCCTGAGGCGCACCGCTACAAGAGCTCCAACTGAATTTTATTGGGGGCTTTCCCACTGGGGACACTTTGCAGAGACAATTATTTTTCCTCGGTGGGCAACCGCGCCTCCTGCTGCGAGGCTCTGTGAATGGACCCTAGACTCAACCGCATGGTGGCCTTCCTTGAACCCTGGCTCCGTTCTGTTGTTTCACCAGAGGGCCTTTCACCATTTTACACCCTCAAGAGGGCTCCCCGCAACTGGTTGTGGCCCGACTCCTGCATTACAGAGACAGGAATATATTGCTGAAAATGTCTCAGACCGAAGGCCCATTTGTTTTAAATAATTGCAATGTCTCCAAATTCTATGATTAAACCATTGAAGTCCAACGATGGCGAGCCTCTTTTCTCAAGGAAGGCCTACAATACTCCATGATGTTCCCTGCATGGCTTCGTATTGCGTTGGATGTGAAGACACACTTTTGCGATTACCCCAAGCTGGTATGGGAGTGGCTGGAGGCCTATAAGTCTGGAGGGCTGACTGCTAGGGCAAGGATCACCGTGAAACCCTGAGCACCAAGACCACACATGAGCTCCAGAAGGAGACCCAAAAGGGGCCTACCGAAGGAACCAAATCCATTGCAATCCGAGAAGGAGAGGGCGACGGCACTCCAGGCAGTGGCCGAGATTACGCAGACTACGGGAGTTGCGTCAGAGGTCACAAACAACTCAGGGAAGGGGGCCAGGGGCTCAGGATCGAACTCCTCTCATGAGGACAGTGTCAATTTTCCAATAGTGACCCCAGGGACTGCAGATGACTCTGAATGAACAGAATGTACAACATTGCATCGGCCTCTCTCTGGAATGGGATGAGCTATACAAGACTGCCCCATGGTGTTGGTGCTTTGGATCAGTTTGGGCCCGGACAACTTGAGCGAGAGTCTGTTTCTGCACCTACCCCTTGTGGCTAGGATATCCCTGACCCATATGATCATGCTACAGCGCTTACTATACTTGCTCAACAACCTCACGATTTCACTGCCTGCGGGATGGTTCAGACATCTGGACTTGCGGCAGGACCTAATTTGGGGGATGGATGACGGAGCGTCTAGCTAAAGACGTTGAAATGTCCTATGATGGAGGGCAGATTGGTAATGATGAATTTTGAACTCTACTCCCTGTCTGCCCAGATGCAGTGGCTAGCACAGTGGTTGGAGGGGGTGAACCCAGAGAGGACCTACGTGATGGAGTCTGAAGAACTCCCCAGCCTACTACTGGCTAAAATACTAGACCCAACTGTACCTGTCCCTTATAGGTCGGCATTGCAAACAGCAGCCCTGCAGTGCTGAAAACGCTGCATGACTAAAACAGCAGGAACTTCCCTGTATGCAGCAGTACTTCCCTTGGTGTGTTTACCCAATGGCAACCTTCAGACAATATTCAACGCTGACCAACTAGTGACATAGTTGGAGGTGGGTGTGGAGATGATAGGAAACTATCAGGAGGTAGTCTTAATGCCTTTTGAGGACCTAGTTGAAGGATGTGGCCTTCCATTAGGGCAGTTCTTCGAATGTGAAGCTCTGGCCCATGCCCTTTGAGGCATTGTGGGGGAAGGGTCTAGAGGGACCTGAGACTCACGCAGTACTGCATTCATTACTTACACTGGGTACGGCCCACTACCAGCCAGGTGAAATGGTTTTATACCTCGCTGATTGGAGCATCCCTTATCCCACTACATAAGCTACAGAGACAATGGGAGGCGTTCCTGGACAGGGAATTGTCTGACCCAGAATGGGGTCGAATTTAGTCTTCCCACAAGAGGATTTCCCGTAACACTAGGCTGAAATATATTCAGTTCAACGACGTGCATATGGCGTACATGACTCCTCACAGCCTTCAGGTCACATATGGAGGTGAACCACATAGATTCCCAAGATGCAATTACAATGACGCAGACTCTATACATATGATCTCGGTCTGTGCTGGACTGCGCTCATTCTGGGACGAAGTCTCATTAAAGGTAAACGTTTCGGTGGGGCGCATGCTTGATTCCACAATCGAAGTGTGCCTGCTGGGACTCTTTCCCCGACCACATACACGAAAGGTGGGCAATAGATTTATTAGGCACTAGCATTAGCTAAAAGAAGGACAGTCATGTCCCGGAAGTCCCCTACTGGGCCATCGGTGGGACTCTGGAAATGGGATGTCACTTATGGTGGGGGAAGTGGGCAGTTTCCTCGCTCAGGAAGAGTCTAGACCTCAGACAGATCGTTCCATGGCTGTGCAACGGAGGGAAATGTTGTCCAGCTGGGAGCAGTCAACGAAGGCCCAGGAAGATGACAATGAGACTATGGATGGGGGCGAAACACGGAGGACAGACGGTTGACGAGACCTAAGGGCACATAAAATGTATGAAACCCTGCAAGATACCTTCATGCCAGGTAGACAACAGCCACTAGACTTGAGAGGAGTAGATGAGGTGATAGCTAAAGGAAAAGGAACACTATGCATTCATACCTGTCACTCTTTTTCCCTCCTCTATGCACTACAATGAATGGGAAAGATATGGTGAGTTAACTATAAAATTAACAAGGAACCATAAGTGTAACTCCGGCACTCCATCCCCTGTGAGTTACTCCTCCTGACTGATCGTGTGAGCTACTGTAGTGACGGCCCCCCTGCATGCTTTTTTATGTTCATGTTTTTTTGGTTGTTCTCAGTTTGATTAAACATCAAACAGAGGGCACTTCTGCGGATACCCCCCCTGAGGGGGGTGATCCAAATATGAGAAGGCAAATGCACAAGAGACACAAACTGTAGACTATGCTGTTATAATGTATCAAACAAGAGTCCACTTGTGAAAGGGAAAGGAGTATGGGGGGCAAGGAGCTTGTTCAAGAGGTCCAGAAGCCCATGCTCCTATCAAGAGTCAAGGAATTCATCAATAGGGCTAATGTTCATGAGAGGAACGAAAGGAGTAGAGTGGCACAATCTCTCAGAACGTGGAGAGTGTCTGGGCCAGAGTACTGGAACAGGGCAGTCAGTGGGACTGTTTATGTTGCCCTCTCACATCCCCTAGAGGATGTCATGCTTCATCATCGGGTGGTGTTCCTTGTTGGACCAGTGCTGCAATGCCCAACAGGTACCCAAAGGGTCGCTTTAGCGGAGATCTTTTACAAGGCTGTCGTATGATGAGTGCAAGCGAGGTGGGTTGTGACGTGATGTGGGATGTGGATTGCAAGATAAAACTTGTAAGGGAGATCCAACGCTTTACTTTAATGGTAGGAATGCCTTTCCAGGGATAAAACAACCTATGGTAGGTTACCTCTGGGTTTAGAAGAAACCCGGGTAATCTGAGTGTTGAGATCGAGTAGAGAACCTTTTTACTGTCTCGAAAGAGGGACCCATTTATGGTAACTCCTTCATGAGTGTGTCAACATGTTTCACGCCTGAGTTGGTCATAAGGATTCGGGGTGCTTCAGCAGGACAAAAAAATATACAATGAATAAACTACCACACACTGAGTGGTACCCCCTGGTGCTACCTACTGTGTGTGTGTTGTTTCGGGTCCGGCCTAGAGTTTGTTGGACTCCAGCATCATCGGGTGAGACGTTGTACACATGCTATATTTTGGCATGCGGACAGCTCAGCTGCACCTACTCAGCTTAGCGTTCCAGGATACTGGTATAATACCAGAGGTAGGAAACTGTAACATCAGGAAAACGCCACTGTATTGTATAGGATGCCACTAAGAGAGTTGAGGTATAAAATAAGATACTTGTTTACCGGTATGTATAAATGTCTCTTGAAAATTGTCGAAAGCAATGGCAAAAATCAATATGTAACACTGTCAGTAAATTAAATGGCAATAAAATATGGTGAAAAAAAAGTAAGACAGCAAAAACAAGTGAAAACAGATGCAATAAATTTAAAGAAAAAAAGTATTTATTTGTATTGAGTCAGACAGGAATGAAGGGGACCATTTTTTCACGCAGTGCATTAAAGCAGTCGCAAAGGCTGTGCTGCTTGAATAGGAGAGGAGGAAAGCGCTCAATTTACTAAAATATGGCACTCTCCCTTGAACCAACGCTGAAATGAGCTGCTGTGTGCCATCGAGACACCTTTGCACAAGGGTGCAAGGGTGTCTCCGTGAGTCTAGCATAGGTTTTGTACTGGAATGGAACCCTTCCAGTATAAAATACTATGCTTAGACAAACTTGAAGCTTTTTCCCACTTTGCATGTGTGCTGTACAGTGCAGCACACATGCAAAGTCGGAAAAGGAAGAAGAAATGAAAGCATCTCTCCTTCCTTGTGCGTACTGTAAAAGGGCGCAGTTTTCTCAGGGTAAACCCTGTTTACTTTGGTACCAATGGTACGCCCACTTGGCGCTAAGTAATGCAAAGCAGCACTATGTGTTGTTTTGCATTAATTTCCCGTTATTTTCAAGCGCTAAACAAGTTTAGCATTAGAAAGTAAATCAGGAAAAAAAGATTTTGTACGTAACATCTTAGTATATCTCCCTTGAAATGTTTTAGGCTAATGAATGGGATGCAAAAATCTGAACAAACACATTTTATATGCTGTTTAGTATACTTTTATCAAAGTAGTCAAAATAATAGAAGCATGATCTGAGCTTAAGGTCTGGTCTCACAACCATTTTGAGGGGAGAGCAAATTGTGGACTGCATGCACCATGATGCAAAGGAGCAAACTTCTGGGAAATAATGTAGTATCCGGCAAACACCCTTTTCCCTGCCCAAACTGAATTGCATGTCCTCCTCTACCATTTATCAAATGTTCCTCTTTGTAAAAATTGCAGTCTGGCCCATTGATTACAGTTCATCTGGCCTGAGCCAGAGAGAGCGGCCCGGGTCGGAGAGTATGGCCCATATGTGGTGAGTATGGCCTAAGTCAGAGATTCCAGCCCGACTGCGAATGGAATTATAGTACTTGTAAATGACCTCTGTGAATACCAAAATTCGTAAAGTTAGACTTTTATCTTGGATGGCCTTTGTGAATCGGGCCCATAGTTCTAACATGAAGAGGTGGAAATTTGCAAAAGCAGTTCAATATGCTCAAATCAGCAAAAAGATCTCACATGTAGAAAGAAAAAGCTTTACAGCAATGCTGTTCTTTTGGATAAGGTGTGTTGCTGTCATGCGGATCTTGATTGTTTTAGCAGGACAAAAATGAAGAAAGTGCATTCCACGATGAGAATAGTTGTTGATATACCCCCTAAGCAGGCTTTAAAAAAAGATTAATATAAGCAGGTGTTGTTCCTAAGATAGATATTAAGTCAGTAATCAAAAATTTAAAAAAAAAGGCAAGAACCCATTGTGTTTCAAGCATGAAATACATTGTGCATTAGATCAGCAATGTAATAAGTGTCCAAAAGTCTTTGAATTTCAGAATCCGAAACGGGTGATTGGAGAGCAATTGTTTTCTTTGCAGTGGTCAATGGTTCCTCTTTCCAAGTAAAATACATATAAGCATAAGAAATTTATCGAAACACATATTTATTTTGTCAAGCTTTACTGGAATAGAAAGCAATTCCAGCAAGACATCACTATTTTTTAACAGTTAAGAGAAACATATAACACTGGATTGACCACAACAGGATTTTTTTAAATCATATAGCTTTCATTAGCAGAGTGTGGCATGAGGGATGAAGTAGGTGTCGCTACGTATTAGAAAGCAAGGCAAAACTTCAAAGGATTATAAGAACTGTGGGGCATATTATCAAGCCCCTTATCGCCGCGTTATCAGCACTTTTCTGCCGATAACGCGGCGATATTTGCATCGCCCTATTATCAATGCAGCGTTAAGTCAATTAACGTGGCTTAAAGCCACATTAATTGACTTAACGCTGCCTTGGTAATAGGGCCCCTTTCACAATAAACTCATCGTGAAAGGGGGTGTGCAGTGGGTGTTGCAGTGGGCGTTCCACCACAACACCCATTCACTTCGACGCTGCCACCTATTATCAAGCTTGGCAATAATAGGTGGCAGCGCCGAATTTAGGAACAGGTAAGACCTGTTCTTAAGGTGGCAAAACGAGGAGAAATGCTTCATTTCTCCTAGTTTTTGCTTTTTTCATGTGTGCTTTTTTCATGTGTGCTGCCTTGCGCAGCACACATGGGAAAAGCAAAATGCCAAGGTTTCTTTATGTACAGGAAGGTGTCCCTTCCTGTACATAAACAAACCTCTTTTTAAAAAATGCCAATTTGTAACTTACATGTGTGCTGCATAAAGCAGCACACATGTGAGTTACAAAATGGCATTTAAGGTTTGTTTATGTGCAGGAAGGAACACATAAACAAACCTCCCTGCTCGCAGACACCTTGCACTCTGGTGCAAGGGTGTCTGCGCTAGCGATAAGTTGTATAAATTACCGCCATCGCAGGGGAAAACACTAGACTTCCGAAATGGCGAAGAGAGGCGTTAAGCCAAGATAGCTAATGCCACTCTTCGCCACTTTGTTGGTAATATGCCTATATATATAAAAACGAAAGAATGTCTTTCTGCCTGTCTGTCTGTCTGTCTGTTTGTCCATTATGCATTACTACGCCATTCATCTGATCGCCATGAAACTTTGGGAAGTTGTTGAGTATACTCTCGTGAAGGTTTCTGGCATAGTTTTTTTTAAATATCGGCACCCCAGGGCCCTTATAATCTTTCGAATACTGATGTACGCACAGGAAGGAAAAACAACAAATCGTGTATCCACAAGCACTCGAATAA
This sequence comes from Lissotriton vulgaris, assembly GCF_964263255.1. NCBI lineage: Eukaryota > Metazoa > Chordata > Amphibia > Caudata > Salamandridae > Lissotriton > Lissotriton vulgaris. The sequence goes on from NC_141694.1 coordinate 772,764,855, forward strand.
ATAAATAGAATTAAAACACCATTCATCCGATCGCCATGAAACTTTGGGAAGTTGTTGAGTACACTCCTGTGAAGGTTTCTGGCATAAATCTTTTTTAAATATCGGCCCTTCAGGGCCCTCATAATGTTTCGAATACTGATGTTTGCACAAGACGGAAAAACAAAAATCGTGTATCCACAAGAACTCGAATAAATAAATAGAATTAAAACAGCATTCATGCGATCGTCAGGAAACTTTGGGAAGTTGTTGAGTACACGCCCGCAAAGGTTTCCGGCATCATTTTTTTTTTATTATCCGCCCCCCAGGGACCTCATAATCTTTCGAATACTGATGTACGCACAAGACGGGAAAACAAAAAATTGTGTATCCACAAGCACTCGAATAAATAAATAGAATTAAAACAGCATTCATCCGATCGCCAGGAAACTTTGGGAAGTTGTTGAGTACACTCTTGCGAAGGTTTCTGGCATAATTGTTTTTTAAATATCAGCCCCCCAGGGCCCTTATAATCTTCCGAATACTGATGTACGCACCAGATGGAAAAACAAAAAATCGTGTATCCACAAGTACTCAAATAAATAAATAGAAATAAAACGACACTTTGAAATGTTTTCCATTTTAAAATGAATAAGTTTCAATAAAAATGACACAATGTAAATTGAATGTTATCATAATGAGTTTCCTTGAATTTCCTTTCTTCGGAGATCGCAGCAACGCGCGACGGGTAAGCTTGTGTCTTCATAAAGTAGTGAATGTTCTACATAATTAGTATGTGAATCTGTGCTAATGAAAGCAGAATTCCTGCCTGTCAAGTCGTGGAATTTAATAGGACAACTCGAAACATTTTGTAAAAATTTGTCATATTTGCACTCATTACGTCCAAAAGATATTTATTTCTGACAACCATAGAAATGAACACCAGTGGTAGGTAAAGCTATGAATCAATGCAAAAACCACATTAAGGGGTAGATTAGGATGGCGGACGGAAGGACGACCGCCGGCCTGGAGTAGGCGGAAAATGCCTTTTTCCATTCCGCCTGCCGCGGTCAGTCCGTCCGCCATATTAGGATGTGAAACACTGTCAAAAGTCCGTACGCGGCGGAAGAGCACGCACTGCCGCGGAACTACACCCGACCCCGCGGCGGACCTAACCAATCCAGAGACACCGCCGTACGGAATGACGTCTCCGACCGTCCTCTAAATCATGATGGTGGAAAACACACATCAAATCGCTGCGGAAAAACAACCTGCCTGAACACGGCCGATTCCCCACAGCGAAGATACAACACATTGCAGAAATACCCAACACAAGTAGTTCGCCGTCATGGACCCAGCGCTACACGCTACACGATACTCTTCGTGCTCCACCACCAACAAGTCATGGACCATCACCGACGATGACGCAGGTACGCCAACACACCAATTGGTGTCGGAAGGGGAGTACCTGCCAGGGCTGTGATGTTGGGAGGGGGATTGTCATGTTTGAGAAACTTCATTTACGATTGCACCAATATATCCACAATGCAAGTACACAACCAGGAATGACAACAACATACCACTACACATGATTGACTTGCTTTATTAAACATAATAGGGGTCTAATCTTACAGTAGCCAAGAGCATGGGCATTGGGTACAACAGAGCAGGTACATCAGAGGCAGCACATGAGACGGCACAATGCAGTATCAGAACAGCAACAGGGCAGTGGTCGTAACAGAGCAGATACATCTGAGGCAGCACATGAGAGGGCACAATGCAGTATCAGAACAGCAACAGGGCAGTGGCCGTAACAGAGCAGGTACATCAGAGGCAGCACATGAGAGGGGCTAAGTGCATCAACAGTCCATGGCAAAGAGCAGGTACATCTGAGGCAGCACATGAGAGGGGCACAGAGCATCAACAGTCCATGGCAAAGAGCAGGTCAATCTGAGGCAGCACATGAGAGGGGCACAGAGCATCACCAGTCCATGGCAAAGAGCAGGTACATATGAGGCAGCACATGAGAGGGGTACAGAGCATCAACAGTCCATGGCAAAGAGCAGGTACTTCTGAGGCAGCACATGAGAGGGCACAATGCAGTATCAAAACAGCAACAGGGCAGTGGTCGTAACAGAGCAGGTACATCTGAGGCAGCACATGAGAGGGCACAATGCAGTATCAGAACAGCAACATGGCAGTGGTCATAACAGAGCAGGTACATCAGAGGCAGCACTTGAGAGGGGCTAAGTGCATCAACAGTCCATGGCAAAGAGCAGGTACATCTGAGGCAGCACATTAGAGGGACTAAGTGCATCAACAGTCCATGGCAAAGAGCAGGTACATCTGAGGCAGCACATGAGAGGGGCTAAGTGCATCAACAGTCCATGGTACAGAGCAGGTACATCTGAGGCAGCACAGGATAGGGCACAATGCAGTATCAGAACAGCAACAGGGCAGTGGTCGTAACAGAGCAGGTACATCTGAGGCAGCACATGAGAGGGCACAATGCAGTATCAGAACAGCAACAGGGCAGTGGTCATAACAGAGCAGGTACATCAGAGGCAGCACTTGAGAGGGGCTAAGTGCATCAACAGTCCATGGCAAAGAGCAGGTACATCTGAGGCAGCACATTAGAGGGGCTAAGGGCATCCACAGTCCATGGCAAAGAGCAGGTACATCTGAGGCAGCACATGATAGGGCACAATGCAGTATCAGAACAGCAACAGGGCAGTGGTCGTAACAGAGCAGGTACATCAGAGGCAGCACATGAGAGGGGCTAAGTGCATCAACAGTCCATGGCAAAGAGCAGATACATCTGAGGCAGCACATGAGAGGGGCACAGAGCACCAACAGTCCATGGCAAAAAGCAGGTACATCTGAGGCAGCAAATAAGAGGGGCACAGAGCATCAACAGTCCATGGCAAAGAGCAGGTACATCTGAGGCAGCACATGAGAGGGACACAGAGCATCAACAGTCCATGGCAAAGAGCAGGTATATCTGAGGCAGCACATGAGAGGGCACAATGCAGTATCAGAACAGCAACAGGGCAGTGGTCGTAACAGAGCAGGTACATCAGAGGCAGCACATGAGAGGGGCTAAGTGCATCAACAGTCCATGGCAAAGAGCAGGTACATCTGAGGAAGCACATGAGAGGGCACAATGCAGTATCAAAACAGCAACAGGGCAGTGGTCGTAACAGAGCAGGTACATCTGAGGCAGCACATGAGAGGGGCTAAGTGCATCAACAGTCCATAGGACAGAACAGGTACATCACTGGCAACACAAGTACGTGGGTCAAGCAACCCGTCCCAAGGACATCAATAATGCAAGGGGGGTTACAATGGAAAATCTACACACCAACTCAAATGACATGTGAGTAATGGGAACTAAACCTCACATCACAGAATCTGGTGGACTGCTTGAACTACTTGCCTCGGACACACTGCCAGCACCCGAAACAGGAGTGTGAGACACAGCCACAGCTCTAATGACTGACACATGAGCCATAGACCCCGACACACTGCCAGCACCAGAAACAGGAGTGTGAGACACAGCCACAGCTCTAGTGACTGACACATGAGCCATAGACCCAGACACACTGCCAGCACCAGAAACAGGAGTGTGAGACACAGCCACAGCTCTAGTGACTGACACATGAGCCTGAGACCCAGACACACTGCCAGCACCAGAAACAGGAGTGTGAGACACAGCCACAGCTCTAGTGACTGACGTATGAGCCATAGACCCCGACACACTGCCAGCACCAGAAACAGGAGTGTGAGACACAGCCACAGATGTAGTGACTGACACATGAGCCATAGACCCACTGCCAGCACCAGCGCCAGCACCCGAAACAGGAGTGTGAGACACAGCCATAGCTCTAGTGACTGACACATGAACCATAGACCTAGATACACTGCCAGCACCAGAAACAGGAGTGTGAGACACAGCCACAGATCGACTGACTGACACATGAGCCATAGACCCTGACACACTCCCAGGACATGTCCCTATACAGTGACCAACCAATACCATGCCAGCATCTGACACATGAGAGTTGCGGACACACACAGTGCCAGTACCTGAAACAGGAGAGGGCACAACTGACACAGTGCTACTACATGATGCATGACAGCAAACAACAGGGACAGTGCCACTATCTGACACATGAGAGTGAACTGCAGCTGCGCCACTAGGACCACTGAAATGATAAGCCACAGGGCTGTATGGGCCAGGAGGCAGGGTGGATCTGGGAGCTGGGGATAGCTGTACTGGAGCAACATCGGGGTGGTCAGGTGTCTATGGTGTGTGTCTACGTTTCTTAGGGATATGTGAGGGCACCCTGGACATGACTGGACTGGTAAGTGGTGCGGCCTCATCTGAAATATCACCCATCAAAGGTGGATCATGTGCTGGTGGGGGTCTGCTCTCTGGGGACGTGCTGGACCCTGCTTGTCGTTTGCTGTGGGCCTGCCTTCTGCCCTCCGCATCATGTGTAATGGGGGATGCAACAACAGTGTACTCCTTCCTCTGCTTCTGCGGGGCGTGGATGGGAGTAGAGATATGGGGGGACTCCACCGCTGACACATCTGTTTTACGTTCCTTCAACAACATCAGCCTCAGTGCAGCCAGGGGTGATGTATGCCTGCCCTTGATGGAGCTTGTGTCTATGGGACAACCCTTGTCCCTGGGATGTGCCTTGGCCGTAGGAGGTGTCCTGTCTCTGGAATGTCCCTGATCCCTGGGTGGTGCCCTGTCCCTGGGTGTAGACTTGTCCATTGTAGTGTACCTGTCCTTTTTAAGCGACCTTGTCCTTGAGAGTGTCCCTGCCCTTGGGAGGTGGCCTTTCCTTTGTAGTGTCCTTGTCCCTGCTCATTGGAGGTGGCCTTTCCTTTGAAGCGTCCTTGTCCCTGGGAGTGTCCCTGCTCTTTGGAGGTGGCCTTGCCTTTGTAGTGTCCTTGTCCCTGGGAGTGTCCCTGCTCCTTGGAGGTGGCCTTTCCTTTGAAGCATCCTTGTCCCTGGGAGTGTCCCTGCTCTTTGGAGGTGGCCTTTCCTGTGAAGCGTCCTTGTCCCTGGGAGTGTCCCTGCTCTTTGGAGGTGGCCTTGCCTTTGTAGTGTCCTTGTCCCTGGTAGTGTCCCTGGCCATTGAAGGTGGCCTTTCCTTTGAAGCGTCCTTGTCCCTGGGAGTGTCCCTGGTCTTGGGAGTCGTCCTTTCCTTTGAAGCGTCCTTGTCCTTGGGAGTGTCCCTGGACTTGGGAGGTGCCCTTGCCTTGGGAGTACCTTTTGTGGGGGATGCCTGTGTAGCATGTGAAGCCATTTCCCCAACACCCCTTGAGGATCCTGTGTGTCAACTCCAGTGTAGCTCACGTCGTCTTCGGTGAAAGATTTCCCAGTCCTAGGGGATGGTGTCTGTGCCCTCCGTGCCCTGCTTTGCTGCATTTGGCTGCTTCTAGTGCAATAACCTGTAAATGATGCCTGGTCTGAAAATTCACTCCCCCCTGAGACATCAAGTGGTGTGGATGGGGGAACAGAAGTAGCTCCCTGTCTATGCGACTGTACAATGGCTGAAGACACAGTGTTTGCCAATGACTGAACTGTTCTGTGGAGACCAGCAACATCGCCATGCATCCCCTCCATGAATGCCACCACCTCCCCCAACTTCCTATCGTGGTCTTGGAATGCATTGATCATGTTGGTCTGCCCTACACACAGCTGTCACAGCAGATCAACAGCCTCAGCACAAAGTGCACTTTGTGTCACAGGGGCAGGGCCTGCGGTGCCTGCACCGAAGGCAACTCTGCTCCCCCTACTCTGGCGAGCACGAGAAGTACTTGTTGCAGTTGTTGGCAGTGTGGGTCCTGTGTGCTGTGTCCCGACTGAAGGTGTTGATTGCCCACTCCCTGTCTGTGACAACAGTGCTGACTCACCAACACTGTCTGAAGATGAGGACGATGGTGTTTCCACATGTGAATCATCAGGGACGGTTCTGTCCCCCTCTCCTGGGCTGCCCTCTTCAGTGTCAGTCTGCGTGTATGTGATCTCGGATCCGGATGCATTGCCACCACTCATCTCCGTGGTCTGTGGGTCAGTGCCCTCTGCCAAAGCTAAAACAGAGAAAATAGAGGTTTAACTAAGTGCCACACTCACGTACTGAAGGTTACAAAATCACAACTTTCCTTACAGTCTAATAACATGTAGCACCCATCCTGCACACGACCCACCCCTACCAGACATCCTCATATCAAAGAACCGGTGATGGCTGTGAAACATGTACATCATACGAACAGGGCAAGTGCTTGCAGACCACCACACATGTCATGCCATGGGACCAGAGACCTCAACGGCATGTCCTGGAACCCTCAACTACAAAGCAAGTGGCCTGTCCACCTGGCGGACATGGATGCTACCGCTCACTCCGCTAATGGAACCAACATGCAATTGCAGGAAAACAAAGGCACCACGGATGTCACTGCTGTGTCTGAGCACCAATACATTATTTTACAGTACAAGGGAAACCCAAAGGAGCGGTAGGCAGGGGACCTTGGGTGCATATATTGTTTCAAGGAACATTGGTCCCCAACAAATTGTTGATAACTTGGAATGAATATAGAACAACAAATGAAGTCTATATAAACTGTCCAGCCGGACAGAGTTTAATAACACAATAGTAGAATTTTTCCAATCAATTAAATACAATATCAAAAAGTGGGACACAACCAATGTCCTACTACTGTATCAGAGACAATTGTGACACAATTGAACATGAATGAGGCAAGAGCAAGCAGTCTGCATATATTCCAAAATTTGGCAGACATATATTTGCACAGGTACACTGTTGTGATTTAAGTAGTAATCAAATCAAATCATCCAGTGTCAAGTGTCGACGACGTTTCGATCCCTTTAGGGCATTACGGGATCATCATCAGGACAATCAAAATTCATGCCTTATCATACTAAAAACCAGAATCATGCCCAATCATTAAGTTAAAACATAAACAATAGTTAAACAATAAGGAAAATAACCACATGAAATAAACGGGGAGGCTAGGGGGGGAAAAAAGGTACAAGGGTTAGACACAATCTTATTTAAGAACCACACAACATAAAGGGTCTTTACAACATAAAGGGTCTTAACAACATAAAGGGTCTTGTCTGACAGTACACTCCATTGCCGGAGTACACATTCTCATTAGGTATATACATGCAACATTTTGTTACCGCAAGATCGGCCTGTAAGGGGCATCCAACTTAGTACATGCTTGTATTCAGATGCTACAGCAAGGTCGAGCCCCACGGAACAAGTGAGCAGCTTAGTCGTGAAACCCGTGAGCGGAAACGGCCATTAGTGGACACGTAGGCAGGATTTAATACAACCAGTTGAATAAAAACGTGGTCCTTAATGTGGAATTCGAAACCAACGCCAAACAGAGGACCCGTGCGCTTACAGTGAAAAAGGTCCTCCTATGTGGATGCAATTAGTGAGCTTACCGTAGCGATATTTGCACTAGGCGTGTTGCCAAGGTTAAATGATTAACACGGGACCTGTAATAAATAATCCCAACATGAAGGGAGTAATGGCTTGAAGAATTAATGCAATAGTTGCAAAACAACAAAATTAGCTTACCGCAACAGCAAGTCTGCTAAGGAAGGGGTACACGATGGTCCCTATAAGAGAGAAACAAGGTATCAGCCAGTAAGCTGGTACATGCCGCGGATAGCATAGACCATACGTACAGAGGCCAAGGTGCGGGGCTGTGCTTACCAGGAATGCTAGTACGTGCCGTCCTCAATGGGGTTCCGGGTGCTGACAGGAGTCGATGCTCGTATGGCTTGTGGGACTCGACAGAGTCTTCAGTTAGAGTCGAACGGTCATGTGATAGATGTCACGTGATACAGGGGTGAAGTCGCGGCGGCCATCATGGAACGTGCATTTCAGTGCAGCAAGCAGTGAGAATACAATAATTATGGCCCAGATATTAATGTTAATGCAACTCAACAACTTCAGTCGGAATAAAAAGGAATCTACATAAGGAGTCACGGGCGATTAAGTAATTATCACAACCACGCGTGTTAGGTGGAAACATGGAATAAAGAGTTGCGGCGGCCATCTTAGAATGTGCATTTCTGTCAAGCGAAAAAGTGAGGACGAAATACGTGAGTGCCTAGGGGTGAAATTTGAATCATGCAGTGGACTCGGTTATGGAGTCACTCACATAAACATATTGCTATACGGGAATTATTTACAATTATACAGTACTGGGGACAAGGTTCCGAGAACCAACCTGGTGTTGGAACGGCTAGTTCAGTCAGAAAGTTCAAATCATGGTCTGGGGTTACAGTAAAGAAGTCCAATCCTCCAGACGGTTAAGGCCAGAGTGGATACTTTTGGGACGAAGTATCCATTTCAACTCCTCTTTATTCAAAAGTCCACTCAGATCACCTCCACTGGGTGGGTTTTTCACCACATCAATGATTGTCCATTTTAGGTCCATTTCATTATGATCCTTCTCCACGAAATGTTCCACAAGTGGTGCATTTGGTGTCTTACACCGAATTCTGCTTGAATTTTGATTGTCCTGATGATGATCCCATGATGCCCTAAAGGGTTCGAAACGTCGTCGACACTTGACACTGGATGATTTGATTTGATTACTACTTAAATCACAACAGTGTACCTGTGCAAATATATGCCTGCCAAATTTTGGAATATATGCAGACTGCTTGCTCTTGCCTCATTCATGTTCAATTGTGTCACAATTGTCTCTGATACAGTAGTAGGACACTGGTTGTGTCCCACTTTTTGATATTGTATTTAATTGATTGGCAAAATTCTACTATTATTAAACTCTGTCCGGCTGGACAGTTTATATAGACTTCATTTGTTGTTCTATATTCATTCCAAGTTATCAACAATTTGTTGGGGACCAATGTTCCTTGAAACAATATGAGCACCAATACATGCATGCACTCACAAGTCACAGACACATACAGTCTGCTTACCGCTAGTTTGCTGTTGATCCCATCTCAGCCTGGCGGACAGGTCAGGATGCGTCACAGCAATGATACGATGCATTAGAGGGGTCATGGTGCGTTGGGCCAGACGGGTTGATCTTGGAATCATCCCCAGTGTCATCTCCGCAACATTCTTGCTTAGACTGGATATGTCGTCCCAGCGCTTGTGGCAGTGTGTGTGTCGTCTATTGCACACCCCCACTTCCTGTACATCACGTGCTATGGTCCTCCACACGGCCTTGCGAAGGTGCAGCTTGACCTACAATGATGGGAGACAAGATAGGAACGTTAGTGGACAGTTTGACATTCACAAACTTTGTAGAAACGCATATCTTCATGCAGCCATGCTCAGTACAACACATGTGAAGGTCCCACAGCACACCGCCAAGCTTGCAGAAGCCAGGAGTCAGTGACCACCTCATGCCCACCAACATGTTCCCCACTGCACTTACCACCTGTCCGGGGGCACCGTAGAGCCGTTCATAGTGGCTGAGCACACCGTCCTCAAGGACATCCAGCTCCGCTGCGGTGAAGGGACGAGACCGGATCTCTCGCACTCTCTGCATGGCAAGGTCCAGGACTGTGGCACTAAAGCAGCAGTTGTTGGTCAGCTCAGCAGCAGCAGGTCGAGGTGATGGTCGCAGGCAGCAGTTGTTGGATAGCTCAGCAGCAGCAGGTCGAGGTGATGGTCGCAGGCAGCAGTTGTTGGATAGCTCAGCAGCAGCAGGTCGAGGTGAAGGCCACAGGCAGCAGTTGTTCGATAGCTCAGCAGCAGCAGGTCGAGGTGATGGTCACAGGCAGCAGTGGATGAAAGCAGTGGCACACGTCTGCAGCAATTGGTTTTCCCTGGATGCCTCATTCAAAAAGAGCCAATGATTGGCCCTGGTGTGGCGGTGCACGGCTTCCGCTATTTTTGAATGCGCATACGCGCCTCGCGTTACCTGTTTCCATTGGCTACATGTGCATGGACCGTCACGGTCACACATCGGCAACCGCATGTGCACGCTTCCGCGACGGTGCATCATTTGAAAAAAATACAATCACTGGCGTCGCTATGGCGGTGCACGCATTCCGCGGGGGCGGTGCAGGCTAACACATACTTTTGAATATGAAATTCGAAATGGCAGTTGATACCCCCCCTTACAGTCACATTGCAGCACCCACCGCAGACTGCGGGTCCTGGCCGGTCACCCACCGCTGGGTGCTGCCTGCTCACACACGGCCAGCACCTGGCAGTGGGTGACCGCCCGGAACCGGTGGTGGTTGACCGGACAGGACCGGCAGTGGGTGACCGGCCAGGCCCATCCATGCCATGGTGTCCTCAATGCACAGGCCGCTCACCCACGGCCAGCACCCGGTGGTGGGTGATCGGCCAGGACCGGCGGTGGGTGACCGGCCAGGACCGGCGATGGGTGACCGGCCAGGACCGGCGGTGGGAGACCGGCTAGGACCGGCGGTGGGTGACCGGCCAGGCCCATCCATGCCATGGTGTCCTCAATGCACAGGCCGCTCACCCACGGCCAGCACCCGGCAGTGGGTGACCGGCCAGCACCGGCGGTGGGTGACCGGCCAGCACTGGCGGTGGGTGACTGGCCAGCACCGGCGGTCTGCAGTGGGTGCTGCAATGTGAGTGTAAAGGGGGTATCAACTGCCATTTCGAATTTCATATTCAAAAGTATGTGTTAGCCTGCACCTCCCCCGCAGAATGCGTGCACCGCCATAGCGACGCCACTGAGTGATCATTTTCAAATGATGCACCGTCGCGGTAGTATGCACATGCGTTTTGCGGGGTGTGACCGTGATGGTCCTTAACCAAACAGCATATGTCATGCACAATAGCAGGATGAACGAGCAACTTCGGTGTAGGTGGAAGGCGCCCACACATGGCGTATGTACACACACTGCATGTTTCCGCACACATGTAATGTTGATAGTCGTACATGTGTGTTAGCACATGTCCAGAATGCTGCAAGAATTATGATGTCAAGTCAATGGTCCGTGGCCACGTGTGTCTTTCATGTCCATTTTTGGCATGTATGTTCATACTATTGACCTTGCCAGTGGTGAACAAAGGCTATTGATGTGCACCCAAGTTGCGTAAGATGTGCATGGCGACGTGTTGATGTCTGGTTTTGCGGACACACGTTTCCATTTGTACACATCTACACAGTACATCAAGGGTGTCTGACCACATTCAGAAGCTGTTGTGAGTGCGTGGTTTGTGTGTGCAAGTAACAATGATGGGGGTATACATGCATTCTGTATATGTGTATGTGTGTTGCCTGTTGTGTGCCCATGCATGTCATGTGAGGATGCCCAGCATTGTAGGTGGGGTCATGGGTGCATGAAGACAAGGAGGTTGGGTTCCATGTTAGTGTTGTGTGTGCATGTGCATGTGTTTCTGTGGTGACGCTTGTCCACATTTGGGCCCTCAGTCATGTGTTGTTTGCAGTTATTTCTACATGTGTACACGTTACATTGTACATGTTTGCACACATGTTGTTGTTTGTGCGTGAACATTGTGTGTGTAGTTATCAGTATTGCATTGAATATTGGTCACGTCACACATATAATCATTGTCTGCAAGATGTCTTATTTGCATTGTGTTGGTCAACATGTGATAGTGTGGCACAGCTATGACTTGTTGGTCAATTGACATCTGCTCCCATCTACTCCCAAACAGGAGGGCTCCAAATGTGCATCGACCATACACTGTGCTGGAGGACATGGTTGACGAGGAGGTGATCCGCAAATTCCGGCTTGATCGACGTAGATTGCTTGAGCTTGTAGCCCAATTGTCACCTCATCTGCAGCCACGCAGAACTTATCCAGGAGCTATTACACCCACAGCAAAGGTGATGGCAGCACTTCACTTCTTTGCAACTGGCACTTTCCAGTACACAGTTGGACATGCCGGAGGGATGTCACAATCCCTGTTCAGCATGGTACTGCGGGATGTCCTGAATGCCATGATGTTTTACAAGGTTGATTACATCCATTTTCCACGCCCAGCAGAGTTGCCAGCAGTCAAAGGGGACTTCTATGCCCTGGCCCAGATACCACACGTAGTGGGTTCCATTGATGGCACACATATTGGTCTCATTCCACCCCAGGCACGTGAACCTGTATATCGCAATCGAAAGCACTACCATTCAAACAACGTGCAAGTGGTGTGCCTGGCTGACAAAATCATCTCCCATGTGTGTGCCAGATTTCCAGGCTCCGCACATGACTCCCACATCCTGCGGAGCAGCATTGTCCCCCAACTGATGGCTAATTTGCGTCCAGAACGTGCGTGGCTTGTAGGTGAGTATGCTGTGAGGACAATTGTGTTGTATGTGTGGCATGGTGCTCCCACCAATCCTGGTAATGATATTTTTGCCTGTCATCCCCCCACCTAGGCGACTCTGCGTACCCAAACCGACCGTGGCTGCTGAGCCCCATACGGAATCCTACTACCCCTGGTGAAATGCGTTATAATGATGCCGATGGGAGGACACGTCGAGTGGTGGAATGTACATTTGGACTGCTGAAGTCTAGGTTTCGCTGCCTGGATAAAACCGGAGGGGCCCTGCCATACTCACCTGCCAAAGTTTGCAAAATCGTGATTGCATGCTGCATGCTTCATAACCTGGCATTGCGCAATAACATTGAACTGATCATGGACCCTGAAGACCAACAGGTTGCTCCACCTCCCATCCCACCCATGTCCACTGATGAGGATAGTGGTAAGGAAGAAGGTGTGGACCAGAGGCGTCAGCTAATTGATCGCTATTTTCCTTGAATGTGAGTAACTACCTCCTGTGCAGCTAGACAATGCGTGAATTATGTTTGCTGGTGGAGTGAGGATGTGGTGTGTCTATGTTGCCTGTTCTGGTATGTGCTGTTTACAAATGTGTGTGGTAGATGGTGTACATGCAAAGCACCCTGATGTGTGTCCTGTGATCCACTTCATTGGTGATGAGTGTGGTTTGTGGGATGTTGCAGTACAGTGTGTTGTGATGGGTGTGAATCACTTTCCTGACCTGTGTATGTTGTTCTCTCATTATCCCTTGGTGACTCCCACAGAGGCATGATTCTCCAGAACATTGATACCTGCACCTGGTAACGAGAATTCCTAAGACAATCATGTGATTAAAACATGGAGGTCAAACAGCATTGAGTGTTTACGTGGTGTTTATTAACAGGTTGTGGATTGATGTTGGTGCATATTTACAATTAGGTGTTGTGGGGGAAGTGAGAGTTGAAGGTCATGGCAGATGAAAACAACGTGTGGACAGCACATTGTGTGATGTCCACCTAGTCCAACAGACGTGTGCCAATGCTTGGCATTGTGAGACAGGATAGTTGGCAGGGTGAATGGCAGGCTCAAGGATGGGTGAAGTCATTTGCGGCCCCTCTTGGAGCGGGTAGATGAGGCATTTCCACTGCTCTCAGCTGGATCTAGCCTCGGACGGCCCCTCCGTCTTGGAGCCGGAGCGGAGACAGCTGTGGGGGCAGGTTGGTCAGGGGCCACCTCCCTGTCCGTGGGCTCAGGTGTGGGTGGCGGTGGTGTTGGTGACCTGTCCTGCTGGGCACTTGGGTGAGGGGGGGTGGTGTGGCGCGGGATAACCAATCCCTCCACAGAGCAGTTTGCTGGCCCATGAGGTCCACAATTTGGCCAATGCGAGTGTCAATGGACCGCAGCAGCTGGCTGCTCTCTTGCGAATCTTGGTGGACCCGATCGGACTGTGCCTGCGACCGCTCATAGGAGGCGTGGACTCTGGCGATGGCTTCCAGGATTTCGGCACCAGGATGGGGTGGGTGTCCTTCACCACCTCGCCTAACAACTGCACTCCTGGTTTTGAGCTGTGGCCTCACCTGTGTCCTCTCCTGTCCACTCTCCCTGCTTGCCTGGGATATCGATGGGCCATCATCGGGCGATGGGTCAGGCAAGGTGGAACAGGCAGGAGTGGTGGTGGTGGTGGTGGTGGCTGCACAGCTCTCAACGGCAGGTGTTGGTGTAGTGACACAGGCCAAGGTGGTGGAGGCAGGGATGTACTGGGAGCCTGATGGCCTTGGGAGTCTGCCTGGGCCCGCATTGTCCTCTGCACCCGAGCTGTCAATAGGATCATCCCCAGAAAGTCCGTGCTGTGAGGGGGGCGACTGCTGCTGGCGGTTGCTGCTTTCGCCGGTCAAGTTGCGATCACCTGAGGAACAAGATTTTCAGAATCAATGTTGTGGACATGACATGTTTTTGGTACCAACATTACAAATCACTATGTAATCAGGACATGGTTGTTGTTGTCATCATGTTGTTGTGGTTGACAGTACAGGCCAATATGGTGGCGTGGAGGTGGGAAGGCAATACTTGGATATGTGTGGTCCTGTGAAGATGTCTATGTACATGACAGTTTGCAGGAGGAGATGCAGTGGTCAGCAAATGTTGTGATGACTCAATCTTGCTCTGGGATGACATATGGGGTCCTATGGGGAGTTGTAGTGCTGGTCTATCACACCCCCACCCACCTCTCACACACACCCCACCACCCTCCCTGTGGACATGGGGGCCTATGGGGAGTTGTAGTGATGGTCTATCACCCCCCCACCCACCTCTCACACACACCCCACCACCCTCCCTGTGGACATGGGGGCCTATGGGGAGTTGTAGTGCTGGTCTATCACACCCCCCAACCCCCACCACCCTCCCTGTGGACATGGGGGCCTATGGGGAGTTGTAGTGCTGGTCTATCACACCCCCAACCCCCACCACCCTCCCTGTGGACATGGGGGCCTATGGGGAGTTGTAGTGCTAGTCTATCACACACCCCAAACCCCACCACCCTCCCTGTGGACATGGGGACCTATGGGGAGTTGTAGTGCTGGTCTATCACACCCCCCACCCACCTCTCACACACACCACACCACCCTCCCTGTGGATATGGGGGCCTACGGGGAGTTGTAGTGCTGGTCTATCACACCCCCAACCCCCACAAAACTCCCTGTGGACATGGGGGCCTATGGGGAGTTTTAGTGCTGGTCTATCACACCCCCAACCTCCACCACCCTCCCTGTGGACATGGGGGCCTATGGGGAGTTGTAGTGCTGGTCTATCACACCCCCAACCCCCACCACCAGCCCTGTGGACATGGAAGCCTATGGGGAGTTGTAGTGCTGGCTGCTTTGACAACATGCAGGGCTGGGAACGTAGGAGGCAACATTTTTGTTTGGTCATGGTGGGTGCATTTGAGTCCAGGACTTCACATTTGGGTGACTATGTGGCCCACATGTATGGATTGGAGCCTGGGAGATGTGTCTTGGCAGTTGTGCAAGGCAGACCATGGCAGTGTGATGGTGGTCATTGGATTGTACTTACCAGCCTCTAGTCCCTCTTCGATTCCTTCCAGGCTCTCAGGGTGCAGTATGCCCAGCACCTTCTCCTCCCATTCTGCATATGGTATGGGCTCCGGAGGAGTGCCGCCGCCAGTGTGGTGTGCCCGCATGTGGTTCTTTGCCCTGATGCCTTTCACCCTTGTCTTGAGGTCGTGCCACCGCCTCTGGATATCGTGGTCACTATCCTATCCCACATGTTGTTTTTGGTTGCCAAGGTGGTCTGCTGGACTAGGGTACCGAAGATATGTGGTTCGACACGGATGATTTCATCCACCATGACCTTCAACTCACTGTCTGTGAACTTGGGATTTTTCTTTGGTGCCATGGTGTGTGATGTGCAAGGTGTTGGTGGGGTGGGGTGGGATGTGTAGGTGTGTGGTGTGTAGGGATGGTGTTGTGGGTGTTTGTGTGGTGGGTGTGTTTGTGTGAAGGTTGTATGTGTGTTTTTGTGTGTCTGCTGTTAGTGGTATTCTGCCTCTTGCTTGCAGCTATGCTGTGATGCAAAGGATTGTGGTTGTGGGAGGATCCATTTTATACTCTGTGTGGTGGTTGTGTCCCAATGGTTGTTGGCAGTCAGGTGTTCTGTGGGTGTGGTGATTTGGGTGCATTTTTCGGTGCTTGGGGTGGTGTCATTGGGGCGTGTAGTTGCTGGGGGTGGGTGTTTCAGGTGGGTGGGTGTTCTGTTTGGTGTGTTTTTTATTTACTTCCGTCTGCCATTTTGTAATCAGCTTGACGGCAGGGATGGCGTTCGTGTGGTCCTTCCGCATTCATGCTCCGTTTCTCGATGCATTGTTTCTGCAGTGGTAGAGGAAGGTGGTGAGTTCCGTTGGAATGGCGGCGTTATCCTAATCGCGCGGCCGGAGCCTACGCAGGTATGGCGGCGGTTGTGCCTGTTCCTGCGGTCATGTTCGTCCGCGGCGGAGGGTGTTTCTTTGGTAGCGTCCGCTTGCGGCGGTCTTTGGTGTGCTCCGTCCGCCGCGGACGGTGTTTGATGTTATCCGTCCCCCGCGGTCGGAGTTTCTTGACATTATTATCCTAATCACAACCGCGGATTATCCGCGGTGCGGTCGGGAGTGTTTTTGCCGCGACCATGGCGGATGGGACTCATTTCCGTCCGCAATCCTAATAGGCCCACTAATGTCAAAAAGGTGTAATCTCTGCCTGCTTGTTCGTGAGAAACAGGATACTTCTTTTTAGTAATGGTTATGTGTTTTGCAGTGACATTGTAAGAAAGTAAGATTTCATTTCATGATCCTGGACCAAGTCACTTTATGTGACTGTACTGTTTATAAAACTAACTTAAATGTATCAGTACATGCATTTGAGCTTATCTGTTTTCCAATGAACTTAGGGACTAATATAAGGTGATATTTTTAGGTCGCAAATAGCCCAGTTCACAGAATCCAGCGGTTTGCAAATGGAAAAAAGCATTTTGGGTTTGCGATTCAGTATTAGGAAGGGGCGTGTTAAGGGCGTCCCTTCCTATTACCGAATCGCAATGGTATGTGTAAAGGTTTTGTGACTGAAATGCGGTCACAAAACAATCTCATTTTACTGTCTTCTACAAGTAGGTTATAACCCATTTGCAAATGAGAAGGGGTCCCCAGGGGACTCCTTCCCTGTTTGAATGGTTGTGAAAAGGTTTTTCAGGAGCAGGCAGGGGTCCCACCGACCACTGCTTATTCTTAAAAAATAAAAAGAAAACTTTTCATTTTTCTTTTTGAAACTCATCCCATTTTCGATTAAGGGAAATTGGCTGCATATTAAAAAGATGGCTTTATTTAAAACCAATCACAGACATGGTGAACTGCTGACTCCAGAAGGCCACCATCCCTGTAATTTTTGTGATTCCTAATGGGTCGGAAACCAAGACCTACCTCATGAATATTAATGAGGAAGGCCTATAGGCAACCCACAGGGAATTGCTAAATGTGTGAAACACACATTTGTACAACGCTGGTTGCTATGACCTAATAGCGAATCATAAAAAAATCACTATAAAGTAATAGCAAACCCTAGGATATATTCATCTGGCCCTTAGATCTTCTTGGACAAGATTTGTGCAGAAGATGTGATAACAGAGATATAATAAATATGCATTTAGATAAGAAACAAAAGCTATTATCAATAACTTTAAAATGTGGTTTGCAGTATTCCTTGTCAGTGTCCCGAATTCTTTTGGCAATTTACCTCTCTGAATATGCTTGTGCTTCTTTGATAGCAGCATAAACCAAGTTTTTGTTCACAGATTGTGGTCCTAAAGGAAATCACTGTACTCTATATATTTATTTATCTTTAGAATATATTTTTCATAGCATTCAGACAATCATTATTTATAACCTCTGAAGATGCTTGCTTATACTATAGTTTTTTTTTCTCCTCATTCGCCTTGCATTTAAAATCTAGAGTCTACCTCTGTGATCACCTTGCCAAAGAAGATAGTGTATGCCAAGGAATAAAAATCACATTATCTTCTCGTTAGGTTTCGGCCCTGGCTGACCATGCCAAACTGCAGAACACATGAGAGAAGTAGAGACAAAGAAAAGGCATAATCATTGGGGCTTCCCCTACCACCGGCTGTTTCCAAAACTTTCACTTTAACTCCAATCATTTTAATGAAGGAGTCCAAAATTCATTTCTTCTTCTCACTACTGCTCCGTCTAATTTAATGATATATTTAATAGAATTTACCCAGTCAAATTCTGTAGGTGGTAAGTTACTAATTAAATTTTTGCAAATCTCCCTCCGGGCAAGAAGAATTAAGTATGAAATCATTTTTTTAAAATTATTAGACAGATAATCATGTTTTACTAGAACCTCAAAGAATACGAGAGGCAAACTTACCTGAAATGCCATGTCAAAAATAGTTGACATACATTGACTCACATCACTCGAGAATTTTAGTATCCCTAGGCATCCCAAAAGCATCTGAATATTATCATCTCGGCGTTCTTCTGTTACCGAGTTTCAATAGCTTCGACAGTTTTGGTAGCAATTCAATTCAAAGTTGCTTTATTCGAGATTTAAAAACACTCATAAAAGCATAGACATTAAAACATTCTATTTGATAGTATCAGACCAGTTAAATTAACCTTGACTGGCTGGCACATATACTTAAAAAGAAGTCACTTAAAGCAAATTAATGCTATTACACTTTTAAAACAATCTCTAAGATCATGTCTTTATAAAAACAGTATGTACACAAAGCACTGGTTCAGTTCATTTTTAACAATTCTAAAATCATTACAATACTACATGGGATTGATTTAATCCCGAAAGAGATTTTTTTCTAATCGCCCAGACCCAACCAAGATATTTTGCAACTGCATATGAAATAACAGGTAATGTACTAGTGCAAATTAACCTTAATGCCACCGTACTATCCCTTGTGCCAAGGAGTCTACAAACTGCTTTTAACCAGACTCGTCTCAGGATGGTATAAGCTTTACACACAGAGATAAGATGGGCGAGAGACTCTTTGTCAGTCTTGCAGACCGGACACAAGTTGGAACTGGCAGAGGCCCACCTTCCTGTTAGCGAACTTATTGGAAGGGACCCTGCTCTAAGCTGGAAATAGAGCTTTCTATCTCCTGGCTTTGTGATACCATCCCAATATGGCTCTAATTTAGGCACAACTTTGCACTCAAGAAAATGACCCTCCGTTGAGGAGGGAACAGCAGTATTCCAGTCTCTATACACAATCATTTCCCAGTATTTTTCTATTAGAGTAACCTTCAATGGAAAAAGGGCTACTTCTGGGTTCTCCCACAACCCCTTCATGCTCATTTCCACTAGATTTTTAGAAAGATCCTTTAACCAGGATAACTTATGAAAGTGATCGTTTTTGATTACATCCAAAAACCCCTGGGCATAAAGGGCGAGTTCGGGGGTTATCCATAGCCGTCGCCAATATAATAATGGGCGCAATCTAGCCATATCTACCAAGACTTTCCTGCCTAGATCATACCGACGTGGTTTCATAGGTGTACTTTTGGGTAGATTAGTAAGATTACGCAAAAATGTATTCTCAACAAGTGTTAGGGGTAACAGATTGTCATAACCCCATATCTCGGCACCATATAGTGCGGAGCTTAGGGCTTTTGCCTCATACACTTGAAGAGCTGGCTGGATTGGCTTGGTCATGGATTTCTTGTGCTCAACAAGTACTGCTTCTGCATTTTGGCGCAGTTTCAAGGCCGCCATATCAAGATGTTTCCCCCACTTAATATCCTTGGCCACATGTATGCCCAGGTACACAAAATCTGGGACCATTTCCAGTTTTAACCCGTCCATATAAAAATCCCCTTTAAAACTTTTATATGGGTTAAACACCATAAGTTTGGTTTTTGCCACGTTTACCTCCAAACCATAGTCACTGCAAAAGTCCTCAAATATATTCAGCGCTCGCTGTAGGCCACTAGGAGTTTCTGACACAACAAGGGTGTCATCAGCAAATAACAAAATCAGAGTTTTCAGTCTGGCCAGAGTGGGGGCATCTACAGATTCAGACAACATGCGCCCAACTATCCCATTAATATGTAATGGCAAGAGCGTGGGGGCCATGGAGCAGCCTTTGCGGACCCCACGCTCCACAGGAAATTCATGAGTGACTTGACCATGCCCCCCCCATTAGATTTTTGAATAGTTCGTCTCATGTAATCTCATAACCAAGGTAAGGATATCTGATGGCATTCCTAAACTATTCAATACACTCCACAACTTTTTCCGTGGTACTAAATCGAAGGCTGCTCGCAAGTCAATAAAAGCAGCATAAATGCTACCTTTCCCCAATAATACTGTTTTCCAATGTAACAAAATAAAATGGAAAATCTGATCGGTGGTACTCGTTAATTTGCAAAAACCAGCCTGAAATGTAGACAGGATATTTTCTTCTTCCACCCAGTGTAAAATTTTATCTAGAATCATTTTCTCAATCACCTTTTGTATTGTATCAAGTAGGATGATAGGCCTATAATTCCCAGCCTGCATTCTATAACCCTTCTTATACATGGGGATTATTACAGCCCCCTGCCAAGACCCTGGTACAGGAGCTCCCTGGGCCACAGCGTTGGCCAGCCTCAAGATATAGCGATCCCAGGGCATTTCATTTTGGAGAAAAATATCCTCTGGGACCCCATCGGGACCCGGTGCTTTTCCACATGAAACTGCTTTCAGTGCCAGTTGGACATCACCAATAGTGAAAGGTGGTTCTAGACTAAGGGTATTATTTATTGGGTCCCTAAGCCTGTCTTCACGGGTGCAAGCATATTGTGGGCCAAAGTGCTCTACCCAACTTTTCTACGTTTTATAATTAACTGGGGGTTCAGGGTGACCTCCTTTCTCCCATTTAACAATATTCCAAAAAAGTTTGGAATCCTTGGAGGTGCTGGCTGACTTAAGGGCCTGCCAATGTTGTTCATCTCATGTTTTTTTTGCCAAAAAGATGGTTTCCTTATAAATCTTTTTGGCAAGTATAACCGCATTAGGGTCTCTGTTCTTTAATGCCACCCCAAGGGATGTTCTCGCCACTCTGCAAGCTTTGTTATACCATCCCACCCTTGACTGGTGCTTTTTTTTACTTGCTGACTTAGATGCTACCTTGAAAAAATGGGTCCTTATAGTTTCAAAGAATTTCTCGTGGAGAACAGGAATTTGCCACAGATTTTTTTTTTTTTTTTATATTTCTAAAGCGCAGCAAATACCCTCAGGCGTCTGGCCCACAGATCGTCCTCTAGACCCTGGGCGCTAGCCATGGCAGTAATGGTCTTGACCAATTCCTCATTTATGTGTTCCAAAACCTTTTCTTGGATCATTACAAGTCCCCACCTAACCCCCCTCAAATCATTTGTCGGGACAATCTCAAATAAAGCATGCTCAGCCCCATTCAGCCCCCCTTCCTCTTGCCCCCACAATCTGTGAGTAATGCAAAGGGGATTATGGTCGCTCTCCTGCCTTTCCACAACCTTCATATCATTGATGAGGTGCCAGATTGAAAGATTACAAATAACGTTATCGATCCTACTCCTCGAGCGGCCATTATCAAAGGTGTGTTCCCCTTGTCCAACGCTCGGGGTCCTCCCGTTCAATGCTCTGAGCCCTCTCTCACAGCATATCCCATTCATTTGGATGATGTTATCTGACCATTTATAAATTGGTTTTAGATCTAAGTTAGGGATCCCCCGCTGGGAGTCCTCTTCATCTCCTGCGCGCCAATCACCAATTACAAGTGGCTCGTTTGTCATATTTAGGTCACCGGCGATGACTATGCTGTTTTCCCTCGGCTGTGACCCTATCAGAAAGTCCAGGGCCACCAGAACCTGGGATTTTGCCCCCCCCCGTCCCTTGAACGTATAGGTTATAGATATCCAGGATACCCAAGGGGCCCAAGGAAAGCCTAATCAGCTGAATATCCCTATTTTTAGTCGGTAGTTCGGTAACTCTATCAAAGATGTCTTGGCGTACCCAAGCCGTTAACACCCCTTTTGGCCGACCCTTAGGACCCTTAGTAGCAGGCACAGAAAAGTTCAAGAACCCCTGAGGAAACTGGGGATCACATGCCCAGGTCTCTTGGAAGAGACAAACGTCAAAGCCAGTTACAAAAGTGAGCCATTCTGGTGATTGTAATCTAGAGGATAGACCGGCAATATTCCAGGACAGGGACCTCCCTCCCCCCCCACTACCGGCTTGGCTTGACCCTTCATGGTCTAAGTCAGGTCATTTCAATCCGGTAGCCTCATGTGGTGCATTTCCCACTTTAGGGACTGGTTTAGAAGGGGAGAGAACCGCTTCTGTGTTGCCAAATGGCACCCCATTAATTACCATTCGATCCCCTGGAGAACACTCAATACTAATACCCTTGTCCACCAAAAGTGGATCTTTGACTAGACTCCTCATTATTCCAAGAGGCTTACCCCCAGGGCTACCCATGACTAACAGGGCAGGGGAAATAACTCTGTCTATCCTGTTGAAAAGAACGTCAGTGATACCCTCCTTATTAAGTCAGTCACAGTTGTTTAACCCAGAAAGGGCTGCATATCAATTAGTTACTTCTACCTGCAGGTAGTCCTCCTGCCCACCCCAAATTGGTGTCATTGGGACCCTCTTGAGTGGGGTAACCCACCCCTGATGTCCCCTATAACTGGGAGGCCTATCGTTTTGTCCTATTTTCCAGCTATTACGATGATCTTTATTATGGGACTTGTAGAAAAAACCCAAAGGCAAGATCTCTATACCTGCACCAAGAGATCCCCCCAATGTTCTACTTCCCTGAGGATTCTTCCTGGTACAGACCTGCAATTAAAATTAATCACAATACAGTCACCATTTATTGCTTTCACAGACTTTCCCACCCATGAGACTCGGCGGGCCATAATGATGTTGTGGCCTACTCCTTTCCCTTCCCTGGTATTGTTATACAGCCAGTGGGTCACCTTATTTTTTAACTGTCTGTAGTCCTCTCTATGGCCTTCTGCTAGGGGTGGTACATTGCCAAGAACTATCACCAGAGGCGTTGCCTGTGGGGGTAGGTCGATGACACTAGTGGTGACATTGCCCTTAGGTTTTTTTGGCTGAGGGGTGGCAGATCTTACAGCCTTTTTATTATCTTCTGTAGTGGTTGGGTTAGCTCTTGCTCTCTGTTTGGGGGAACACCCTTCTTTAGGACCCTGCGTGCCATCGGATTTTCCTACATTTTCTACTGTTGACCCCCAACATAAGGGTAACAGTGGATCTGCATCCAACTTACCCTGCTGATTCTCAAAATCCCTCTTCCATGTACTAACACATAAACCTTTTAGAAGGCTAGAGGTCTCTGTTCTCCCATTGGATTTTGTACAAACTCTGGTTTATGACCTTCATCCTTTCTATCAGAGGGAGAACCAGTGATTTTAGCAAGAGTTCCACCTGCATTAAAAGACCCCCTGCATCACTGGGATATTGCATAACTGATTCTGGGCCTTTCAGATCCCCACTCACAGCATTAATAGGATGTACACAATGTTGGACCATAGGACTAGTATCTAATGGTTTGTCCTAACTGGGGGATTAATTTTGCTTTCTTCTCAAACATTTTTGCAATTTTTAGTTTACTACCTATGTGGTTGTCCCCAACCCTCTTCCTTTTTCCTATTTGCTTCTAGGATTTTTCAGATGCCTGTGCATTTGCCAGCTCTACCCCTCTCATTACAGTTGTTATAATGGGGAGGGTAACCTCAGATGATTCCGAGCTATCTAGGGAGATGGGCGAGGAAGAAGCAGTGTTATTAATACTTCCCTGGCCCAAACTTGGGCTTCTCGAACTGACCCCGCTAGTTCTACTCATGATAGAATTTTCAGGCGTGGTGGCATTTTAAATATTACCTAACGATGACCGCTTGGAACATAAAAGATCCATCCATAATCGCACAATTTCGCGCTCTAGGGCCACTGATGCTCGGGTGATAACATTATCTAGTGTCCCTACTACACTGCCACCTATTTGAATTCGTAAAGCTTGTCTCCCATTACCACCCGGAATGGCCATTTTTGCTGTTTAGTATCTAGTTATTTTTTTTATTATATATTTTTTTGTGCCCCCTGATGTTTTTCGTGTGAAACCCCCAATACTTATGATCCACCTAAATGTACAACAAACAAGCATATATAAAAGGTCCAGTATCCGTAACAATACTTCTTGCCTGTCAAATAAAGGGGGTGGCCCAGCCCAGCCTGCTTCAGCCTATGACGGCCTAGGACGGCCCGCCCTTTGCCCGGGCTTAGCCCGGCACACACCTGCGATGCGCGGGCTGGAATGTAACTTTATAGGGGGAGTGGGCAGGAAGCTGCCACCGGTTTCCAACGCGCTCGGGCTGCAGTTTCAGTAGCTTTACAGGGACCAATATACCCTATGTAAACAACAGATGTGGTTTCTCCTTAAATTGGCAGCATGGACAGTGGAATGAAGAGTGTTAAAAGATACTTTCCATATATCTTCTGGCTGCATCCCAGGTAAAACATTTCTCCCAACGCTTGTCTGGCAGTCTGAAGACACTGTCTGATAGATCCACCAGTGACCAATACCATCTAGACACTTCCTTCTGTCTTGGTGCACCTTGAATCAAACTGGTTTCTAAAACATTTGATGTACCTATATCTGCTCCTTTTCTCTCCAGCCAACTTTTAACTTGAAACTCTTTGAACCTTAAGACTTTGTTATTGGAGGCCTCAGTAATTTTGTCCCAAGAGACCAACTCTCCTCCTTCTACCAAATGGTCCCATTTTACTAGACCAGCCTCCTTTAGTGGAACTGCCAAGGTATCCTTAGTCCATTTAGGGGAGCCTGGTGCATCCCATATAGGTGCTAGCCTGCTGTAATAGGTGAGTTTAGTCTCCTTTCTAATCCAAAACCATAATGCAGCCATGCTCTGTAAGGCTTTGAGACACACCTTCTTGTACTATTTTGGGTCTCCAAGCATATACATAAATCCCTGCTCTACTCCTCTTATGTTGGATAGCGTAACTCTGAACATTCTGCCAATATCTGAGCTGTCTTGCTCCCGTAATACCATATTTCCATTCTTCAATAGAAAGGGCCAGGCATAGTAGCGCCGGTCCGGTAGGGATAAACCCCCTTTGGCTTTTTTCCTCCATAATTTCATCAAGACAATCCAGGGTCTTTTTGTATCCCAAATGAAGCTACTAATCTTACCCTGAATTTTTGCTAGCCACTCAATATTGAAAGTTTGAGGAATTGTCTAGAGTAAAAAGGTAAACGTAGGGAGGATAGACATTTTTACCAGGTTTATTATCCCTAAGATGCTTAGCGGTAAGTGAGACCAGCTCAACATCAGGTTGCAGGCTTTCTTCATTACTTTTGAGAAGTTTACCTCCGGAAGGTCCTTGATTTCCTGTATTATTTTACCTATTTTATCTACCTAAATATCTCATCTCTTTTTTATATATGCCTGAGTTCTTCTCCAAATTCCAGGCCATGATCTCTGTTTTATTATTATTTACTGAGTAACATGCAATCAGACCAAATTTCGGAGTTAAGTTGTTTATTAAAGGGATAGTCGCCTGCAAATCTGAAGTGCACACATAGTATCATCCGCATTATAACTAAAAGGAGGCATTCGTCCCTCCTTCCTTATTTTTATTGCCAGCGGTTCAATATCTAAATTGAAATACAGGGGGATAGCCGGCTGCCCTGACTAGTCCCCCTCAAAATCTTAAAGGGTGCAGAAAGATTCCCATTCACAGAACTCTGGCACATGATTCTCGATATATCATTGCCAGTGTCCTAGCAAAATTTTCACCTAAATTGTACAACGTTAACATTGTCTGTGAATAAGCTCAGTTTAGTAGGCCAAATGCTTAGTGGCATCTAAGGTAATAACTGCCAAGGGTACTTCACGTGTGGTGGCTATATTGACTGCACCTGTTAGATTAAAATTCAATGCATGTATTCCTCTTCTTCTCACAACACCTTTCTGATCTTCATGCAAAAGGTCTCCCCAAACACCATTTAGTCTCTCTGTATAGATATTAGCAACTATTTTGTAATCACAATTTAATAGTGAGATGGGTTTTATGAATCAGACATCTTTGGGGGATTTTCTGGTTTAAGGATTAATGTCACTATGATCTCATTCAGGAAGTGTGCATTTCCACACCTTTCTGAAAGATGTCTGCAAACAACTTGGTCATAAATGGCAGTAAGGCATCTTCTAATAACTTATATTTGACTATTGGCAACCCATCCGGTCCTGCTGCTTTGCCCATCTTCTCCATCTTAATTGTGGTCCTAACTTCTATAGATGTTATATCACTATTTATCACAGTGCTGCTGTCCTCACTAATAGTGGGTGGAGTTTTCTGGTCCAGCCATGCCTTAACCTCCTTCCCGGTGACCACTAGCCCTTCCTGATATAACTCCCAAAATTAGTTCTGAAAAGCTTCCTCGATTCGCATCTTGTGAGAAGTCTACCTGAGTGATCACAGATGACTTTTATTAAGGTGCTCCTTACTTGGTCCATCTTAACTTTCCAGGCTAGCAGTTTCCAGCAGCACTCTTAGTACTCGAAATGCGAGATTTTGCTTGCCTGCCACCTCTTCCTTAGCCTATCTTCCACTACTTCTTGTGGTCTTAGATTTACAAATGGATCGGCAATCCAGGGTGGACCCGGTAATCAAAAAAGCTTCGCAGGCGGTTAAAGATGCTATGCAAGTGCTGTCTACTACAGATGTTTGGAAGCTGAGGAATCCAGGGCGGAGGGAGGGTACCTGTCATTCTTATGCACAGCATTCATGGTCCCGGCTGGACTATTGGTTAGTTACAGATGAGGTGAACTCACTGATCACCAAAGCCCACCACTTGCCTAGAACGCTGTCAGATCACTCCCCAGTTCTAATTCAAATGCTTATCCCTATTTACACGCCGCCCCTGTTTCATTGGAGGCTGCAGGCCACGCCTCTGCTGCAAGATCAGGTATTTCTGGACGGGGTGCGCAAAGCCATTGCTCACTTTTTTGAAGATAATATTGGCTCCGTTGACAGCTTAGGCACAATATGGGAAGCGTTCAAAATTACTAATCGAGGGGTATGTATAGGATTGCAGGCGGTAATCGATAAGGGGATCTATGAAGTGCTTAGAGCAAGACTTGCTAATTCTTGAACGTCAATATGACGAAACACTGGATCCTCAGATTTTGGCGTCCATCAGACCAAAAGTTTATGAATATAATGACCTAGCAGACTCAGAAATAAAGCACTTATCACGTTGATGGGCAGCTAGATATTATCGTGAAGGTGGACGACCTGGCAGGGCTTTAGCGGAGAAGATCAAGGGGCCTGGGGCTAAACACAAAATGATACACTCCATTGAAAAATTAAATCAAATCTTTATTTGGATATAAAACAAATATTTTTAAAAGAAATTCCCAAATCGCATTGTTTACAAGTTTAAGAGAAGGAATTGAAAGAATAAATGCAATACAACACATTTGATAATTTGTTAAAACTCAAACAGAGCTTAAAAAAAGGATTAGAAGTTAGGGCTATTCTATAAGAGAATACTGAACAATTCCATTTCTGTTGCGAACTGCCTGGCCATTTTCACTAAATACAATGTTTAGTTTAAAAGGTTAATAAAGAAGCCATGGCAGCCCTTTTTGGCTTAAATTTGCGGAACGCTTGCTGAATAAAATTTGCCAGTCTTGTATTTAATACTGTATTGTCAGGGCTCAGACAAACAATAATGGCTTGCCTACAGGTCCGGACCCCCAACCTGTTAAATTCAGCCCTGAGCTTGCCCCTACGTTGGGAATTAAAGGCTGGGCAGATACAAACCACATGCAGCTGCGTTTCTGCCGCCTTGCCGCACCCTCTGCAAGTTGTATCCTCCGCCATGCGTCACCAAGGGGGTAGATTTTGTAAAAAACACCAGTCGCCCATTCTTATAGCTGTCAGGCTACACTTTAGATACAGTGAGTATGTGCAAGATAAGTATGTGGCAGGAGTTAACCGGTTATAGGAGTTAACAACTGCCCAGGAGTGACTGCGTTTCGTGAGGAGTGCTTTAGCAATGATGAGTGATCTCATACTCACGCATTTTTTAATTGCCTTTTTAAAGGCAGATTGACTGGGATTAAGGGCCCAGAGGTCTGCCGCTGACATTTGTTGGATGCAATCCTTAAAAAGGCGTCCAAAAGTACCTCCTCGGTTTCTCTCGTTAATTTCTTGCCAGACTAAAGATTCTAGTGACCCTGGGTCTGCCTGCCTTAATTTATGACAGAGATTTAGATATGTACCAATACTAGAAATTTCATAATTTGGTAACCCCATCTCTAGTCTTATCTGTGCAGGGGATGCGGAACTTGGCAGTTGGAGCACCTTTTTGTAAATGTTGGTTTAAGGTGGAGTTCAATTTGCCTTTAAATGTCCCTATACCATACGATAGGGTGGGACCAATCTTTGCTCTTAGGACTTCCAGGAGGGGCGAAAGGGTTGGACCTGAGAGTTTTTTCGACAGCTTAGTTAGTGATACTGCTAATGTCGTGGCTTTGACTGCAATCTCATTGCTCTGTTTTGTAAGATTGCCCCTGGAGTCCAGATGAACTCCTAAATATTTATAAGACTGGACGATGGAGAGGCTTGTGTTGTTAGATAACCATCCGCCACCGGCATGTCGTTTCTTACCAAACGGGACAACTTGGGTTTTCTTCATATTGACTTCCAGTTGGTTCATAGCTGTATATCTCTTCAGTGTATCAAGAAGCCTTTGCAACCCGACCCTTGTGAGGCTAAACAGAACCAGGTCATCGGCATATAAAAGGTTACTTAATGCCGTGCCTCCAACCTTTGGCGCGTGACTATTTGTATTATCCAAGGTTCCTGATAAGTCAGCTGTGAACAAATTGAAAAGGAGAGGGGCCAGCACGCATCCCTGCTTGACACCTCTAGTTGTCATACTTTTTCGCGAGAGATGCGTGCCGGACCCTAACTTCACTCGTAGCCAGGTGTGGGAGTGCAGTTGAATGATTGGGTTCAGTAGTTTATCCGGGATACCCCACTGCCTCATTATTTCCCTGAGAGCCGCCTTGGGGACCCTATCGAATGCAGCTTTAAAGTCGACAAAGCAGCAAAACACAGGCCTAGATGTTAAGAGGGCTTTGTCGACAATAGTAGACACTGCTAACAGATTGGTCATGGTCCCTGAGTTAGCTACGAATCCTGTTTGGTTCAATGGTATCAACCTGTGGTCATTTACCCATTGCCTAAGGTCTTCCAGGAGAAGCCCAGCATAATGTTTCGCCTCAATGTCCAGAAGGGCAATAAGTCTATAGTTGTTGGGGGCAGCACGTGAGCCTGATTTATAAATGGGGTAGATAATTGCACCCCGCCATGAGTCTGGGATTGCTGCGGTTCTCAGAGCATAATTAAAGAGATTTGATAGAGTCCTAGACCAAAAGGCTACATCCGATTTGAACAGAGTCTGTGGGAGGCCATTGGGACCAGGTGCTCCATCTTGTCTTGCTTTAGTCACTGCTATGATGACCCTTTCTTCAGGCACCTGATACTCCTCAGCTGGCCAGTGTGTTATCTCAGAGGGTGGGTGGGTTTTCCTTTTTGCACCAGGGCCGATGCCCATTTCACTTGACAATCCTGTGGGTTCTGATGGATCTTGTGATTGAAAATGGTCCATAAGACATGATGCCCATTCCGCTTCTTGAATATTTGCTGACCCGAAATTTGACAGACTCGGGTTCGTGTGATTAATAAGAGCCCAGAATTTCCTGAATTTTTTCTCTTGCTCTCCCACACCAATTTGCACCGAATTTGTTGTTCATTTGTCTGTTTGTCTTTAATGATCGCCTGCTTAAAAGCCTTTGGGCCTTATGATATGTGGTAGAATGTTCACTGTTCCCCGGAAATTTCTAAAATGTTATCAGTGCGTTGTTTCTTGCCTTCTTGAGTGATTTTGTTTGTAAAGATACTACAAGCTTGGTAAATTGTGTTTGCCTTTGACCCTGCATTTTTGGTGGAAAACAACTAGTCAGGCGGGAGCAAAGCGTCGTCCATATCGCAATCGGAGAAGCATCTTGGCCGTTTCTGCCCTTAATAAAATCTGTGCATACCTGTAAAATATTTGAGCTGTTGTCCTCGCTCCACTTTAGACGCATTAGGTTTTCTGTATATGTTCCCTGACAGGTTGGGGGTGCAGGTTTGTGAGTCCCTGGCTTAGTATGTAGGGCGATCACTTGAGGCCTATGGTCACTTTCAGTCCGTGGGTGGATGCAGAAGCTATCCAGATAATGGAGTAGGTCTGAGTTGCAGATGGTATAGTCCAAATAGGAATATTTACTACCGTTTGTCCAAGTCCAATTTGGCGGAGTGTCGCTCTCGGACCTACCGTTTATTACCAGGTAGCCTGCGCTATAGAGTCTCATTACGCTGTGCTCACCCAATTTGTTGCGAACTTGGTTAGGCGGTTTGGATTGGGCCATGGCCTCGATGATGTTGAACAAGAAGGGCCCTTCTGTATCTGCTGTTATTCCCCGGAATAGATTGCTATTAAAATCCCCCGTGATAATGCAATCCGAGTTGGGGTGTTCCGTGGCAATGTTATTCATAGTGTCAGTAAGGCGGGCCAAATGGGCTTTTTTAGTACGTGTGCTGGGGTTGATGTACACATTTAGAAGAAGAAGTTAACGCTGCTTCCGCCACTAATTGATTTTGACCCCTAGTATCCAGTCTTCCTTAATTTGGAGGCGTTTGACTGAGCCTTTTAGGTTATTATATATGTATATATATATATATATATATATATATATATATATATATATATATATATATATATATATTCCAACAGAAGTTTTTAGCGCTAAGCTGTGTTGGCCCCTTGCAGCGGCGGGCTTTGGACGGGATCGCCAGTCCCAAAATACTCCAACGTTTCGTCCACAATCCAAAAGAACGACGTCCAAGCCACAGATGTATTCAAACTGGATTTATTATCACAGCCCTACTCGACGCGT
Organism: Lissotriton vulgaris; assembly: GCF_964263255.1. Taxonomy (NCBI): domain Eukaryota; kingdom Metazoa; phylum Chordata; class Amphibia; order Caudata; family Salamandridae; genus Lissotriton; species Lissotriton vulgaris. Next base: position 772,795,728 of record NC_141694.1, read on the forward strand.
TTCGGGAATTACCTTCCCTTTGTCACGAGTCGACAAAGGGAAGGTAATTCCCGAAACGCGTCGAGTAGGGCTGTGATAATAAATCCAGTTTGAATACATCTGTGGCTTGGACGTCGTTCTTTTGGATTGTGGACGAAACGTTGGAATACATATATATATATATATATAGACAATCCGCCTTTAGAATGACCGTAGCGGCTGTCCCTAACACCAGGGTTCCAAAATTCAGAGTACCCTACAATGGATCTGCCGTCTGTTGCCCAGGTTTCCTGCAGTAAAATTACTGCATGCTCACATAAAAAAGCAAAGGTGTCACAATACGAGGCTTTTTGATGGAGACCACTAATGTTCCAGGAGCACATTAAAAATGGAGGATACCCTTGGTTGTTATCTGTATTTAACTGTAAAACTGATGACTGGTTTGGTTTTCCTAGGGATTTGTGTTTGGCGACCAAGGGATGTACACCAAGTGGTCATTCTGAGCTTTTGGCTGACAGGATCCCGGGGAGCCACCCCCAGCCATTGCTTGGATCGGCGTCGGGGGGCCTCTTCTTTAGAAGTTTTAATTTGGTCTTCAGGTCCTGACGCATTTTTCAAGATCGAATATGGTCTAGCATGGGCTACTGATTTAATGGTTGCGGCTTGTCGGGGTAATGTCAATTGTGTTAACAGGGAAGTGGGGTAGCCTGGCGTAAAGTATGGGTACACCCTAATACCCCAGTTCCGCAGGGTGACTTTATGGTCCAGAAACGCTCCTACCCAGCTGGCTGATTTAAATGTCGCAACGGTTACCTCTGATGGTTGGTTGCCTCTAGGAGGGAGAAACTCAATGGATTCGATGTTGTCCAAGGCCAACCCTGCAAGCCCTGGAATACCTTCCACTAATTTTATTAAATGCGATCTATTGAGGATGTCATGCCGACCCTTAGATTTGTATTCAGGTGCCAATAAGATCTGATAACGAGACGGGTCATTTATATTCACATGGTCAGGTGCACTGGGGGTCAACTTGTTGGTTTTGTTAAGTAACATGCTTTGTTCAGTTTCGTGCTGTTGTTGTATCGGGCATTGGGGAGCCATCCGCATCTGTTGACTGTGGATAGAGCATGTCACTTGTTTATTGCGAATAGTTTTTGTATAGGTTGGTCTAGATGTTACGTTTTCATCTCCGGTTGAGGTTGGCACCAGCACTGCGTTAGGTTTTCCTGATGTCATTTTAGACCCAGTTAGGCTTGCCTTATCTGAGCTCGTTCTTATACTTTCTGTGGCTGTGGTGGTCATATCTGTTTCGGGTTCCACAGTTAACTCACTTAGGTCAGGGGCACTCGTCGCTGAGGGTTGGGTGGCTGTCCCTAGTATTTCTTTGTGGTGGTTCATCGTGAGTGATGATGCACCGATCTCACTTGGTGTTATTTTGTTTGCTGCTTTAACAAAAAAGGGGAAAATATTCCTGGTGGGCCATATTGGTGTTTGCCCTTAGTTTATTTCTATTTTTACACTGGCGTTTGCACTCCCTCTTGCTGCATGGTGGGGGGAACTGGTAGCGCTTCCACTTTGAGCGGGGCCTGAGGCGCTAAAATGGCGTTTGGCCCCATTGCTGAGTGACCCGGGCTAGCTGTGAACCCTGTTGAGACTTACCCATTATCGATCATCGCGTTAGGTAGGATGTCACCTGTGGGCATTGGTGGTGGTTGACCAGGGTTCCCCTGCCCATTCGGCTGAATTGAGCAGGGCGCTGTTCCAACGTTTGGCTCCATCCCCTTGTTCGTGATGGCCCTCCGTTTGGCCGGGTCTTGAATCGTAGATGGCTGATTGTGCTGATGAGGGCTGGGGGTTATAGGTGGATTTCCCCCCTTCATCAGCTTGACTTCCGTTATAACAGTAGTTAGGAACTCTGGGAGCGAGGAGAGGAAGTCGATGATTGGGGAGCAACAGCAAACCGACTGTGCAAACTTCGTGGAGGCTTGTGCTCCTAGTATTAGGTTGTTCAGTTTATCAAGTTTGCTGTCGATCCCAGACGTAAAGAGGGCTAGAGTATTTAAAAGATCAACCTGGATCACCAGTTTTTCCGAGTGATAGTTTAAAGCATTTATTGTTTGTTGGAGAGTCTGTAGAAGTTGTGGCCAAACACTAGGTGCTGTGTCCTCTTTGTGGTGTAGTTTTTTATTAGGCGAGTGCTTAGTTTTGGGTATTCTTGAAAAAGAATGACAAGTCAGATAAAAACTGATCATTCGAATCGGGTGATTTTAACTGTTTTTGTGATGTTGCCGTTATCGGTTCAGGTGGGGAGAATAACATGTGCTGGGGGCTTTGAGGGCCTGATGGCACATTTGGCGTGCTTCCTGCTTGTAGTGGGGTAAACAGTTGACTGCTGTTTGGGGGAACATGAGTATTTTGCCCGTGAATTTGTGCCAAGGTTAAGCGACGAGACGGAACCACTATTGGCTCCATTGACTGTGCTAAATGGGTTTCTGGTGGCTGGTTTGGATCTGAACCTGGATTTGATTTAAACGGTGAGTCCGCCGTCTGGGTTTGCAGTGGGCATGGTGGTCCTGTGCCCACTGTTGTGGATGAGGAAAAATTGTCCAAATGCGACTGGGCCTGTTGTAAGACTTTTGAGTTTACATTAGGGCTTACATCCATCCACCGATTCCCGGGCAGGACGTTATGTATTGGCCCGAAAAAGTAAACTCCTAAGGGTTCAGTCGCCTTTTTGGTTTCGAATGACCAGTGTTGCGGGTAGACCAGTTGGGTTGTGCTTAATTCCCCTAGTTAATCAGGGACTCTGGGTCTTGTTGCCGTCAATGGCTGAGGGTGTAGCTGTGGCGGCAAATCAGTCTTTATTGTTTTTTTTTTAAATAATCCAACAAATTTGCAGGTTTTTGTACTTTTGATGTGTGGTTGTCCAGATGGGGTGCCTCGTTGGTTACCAGCCGTTTGGATTTCCTCCGTTTGGGAGCCGCTGTGGACGTCCTTACTTTACCGGATCTCATGGTTTCTGGTTTCTGTTGTTTGGTTTGATGCAGAGCACTTCTTGGACCAGGCCGACAAATGGGAGTCTTGGACAGGTTACAGGTCCTAAAGGAGTAACTTCCGTGGATCACCTGGACAAGTTTAAAGGCTTAGGGCCAGGGGGCTCGTTTGGCCTTTTGTCCTGTAATCCTTATTACTACGATGGCTCAGGTGGCTCTGATGACTTCTGATGGCACCAGGAATACAAAGTCTCTTACCAACACTGGCAGATCTGACTAACTCTAACACACAGGATTTTGGCTTGTCGTGTCTCTAGATGTTTCTGGAGGACTCTGGGATGTGAGGAACTGTCGGGTTTACAAATGCCAGGCTGGTTGGTTATTGGTTTTCATGTCTGTGGTGGATAGCAGCAGCGTATGTCCTTATTTTTGTAGCATACCACGGTAAACCACAGTGGTCCGCGACAATCCCCAGTGCTGGGCGTTGCGTTGCGTTGCTGGACTGTGACCGGTGGCACAGTGGCACCCCCCACTCAACTGATCCCGCCTGCCCTGCCCCTAGCCCCTAGGCCCTAACCCCCCGGCCCTTGACCCTTGACCTCGACTGACCTCAGCCACCTGCTCACTGCTCCTCCTGACCCAACCAGGGGTCAGCTAGGTACCGTGCAAATAGGGGCACGTGCGATGGTGGCAAGTTTGGCGAGGCCCGTCAAAGCGGGCCGGGGAACCGGCAGGCAAGGCAGGGTGCTTAGGTGCAGGACAGGCTCTGGGAGGAGTGGCGGGGGGAGCAGCCCCAGAGCTGAAAAAAAGTCACCAGCCGGCCCGGTCAGTAGGCAGAGGTAGCGGCAGGAGGGGGGTGGTTGGATGCAGACGGGTGTGGAGTCGCCGTCAGGAGCCCCGAGAACTACACCGGCTGGGCGAGAGTGGCCTGGAGACACGGAGGGAGGGGGGTCCAACACGCGTGACACCAGCAGCTACGCGAGATTCGGGGAGAGGAGGTGGCAAAGGGAACATGTACCTGACCGGCTGTGGCTCTGTTCACAACAAGGAAGCAAGCACCCCTTATGCCTTATGCCTTAACTCTCCACCCGTGCCCCCTCTCACGCTTATTGCTGCTTAGCTGACTTACCGGTAGGTACCCGTCCCGATCTTCCCGGTCTCCAATCACCAGTCACCGATACTGAAGGGGCTAGATTTCTAGCTGCCTTGCAGCCCCAGGCTCCAGGCTCCCGGCTCCTGACTCCTGAGAGCGACTCACACACGCCGCACACGCTCGGTCCACAGCCAGCTCCGCCCACCTCACCTCGCCTAACCTGACGCAGACGGCAGCAGTTTCCATTAGTGGGGCGCGGCTCAATCCTGAACTCTGACTTGCTCGCACCCAGGAAGAAACACTCCATTGTGGATGGGGATGATAGGCTATGTGATACTGCGGGTATCCTTACTACTTTTGTGCGATACTATACGGCCATGTATCAAGCTAGATAGACCGCAGAAAAAGAGGAGATAGCTCAATATCTTGACAACATAGAAGAGAAGTGGAGAAGTGTGGCTCACTGGTTAGAGCAGGCAGACCCTGAAGCAGAGGTCAGACCTGGGACCAGGGTTCAATTCCCGACGCGGCAGGGTCTTGAGCTCAAAATGTCCATGGACTCGATAATTCTCGCTTCGGTGCCTGACCAAATCATGGGTTCACACTCTGCAACTCTGGGTATTAAGCTTGCTTAATCTCCACAACGGCCCCCCGCGGCGGGATGCCTGGCTTTCACCTTGGGGATGCCCTGTAGGGGCTATCTCACAGGGAAAAGCCAGGACGGGTTCCCAAGGCAAGCGCAGAGATACCCCTTCGGGGGTCGAATCTGGCACTATATAAGAATATAATAATAATAATAATAGCCTTGGTGTGGCTTTCCAAGGGGCAGCAGGAATTTTTAATGCATCCTATTACGATTGGAGAACTCCAAGATGCAATTAATGCTTTGCCAAATGGAAAAGCTACGGACACTGATGGACTCCCTGCGGAGTTTTATATAGAGTATGCAAAGTTCTTGGTGCCACAATTGCATGCCATGTTTGAAGATGATTATGAGCAGCGGATGTTGCCGGATACCCTTCGGGAGGCTTTGATAGTAGCTTTCTTGAATCCAGGCAAGGACTCTGACAAATGTGAGTCATATCGTCCTTTATCTTTAATGAATACAGATGGCAAAATCCTTGCTAAGGATCTGGCCACGAGGTTGCAGTTGTTGTTGCCCGTCATGGTCTTGCCGGACCAGTCGGGTTTTGTTCGGTCGCGATCCACGGCCCACAACCTGCGTACGCTCTTTGCTGTCCTGCATCTTCTAGAACCCACCCGGCGGGCTGCAGCGGTCCTCTTGGATGCCGCAAAGGCTTTTTATTCTATCTCCTGGTGGTCCTACATCGCATGGGTGTTCCCAATATTTACACCGATTGGATTAAGTTACTGTATGAACAACCTGTGGCTAGGGTGAGGGTGAATGGTAGGATGTCTGAACCCTTCCCCATTCGGCGTGGGACGCGGCAGGAACTATGGTACTGCGATTACTAGGTTGGAAGAACAAGCTGCGCGTTGGATATCCCTGCCACTGACATTTTCTGACTGCGTAACCTTGCTTAAAATGGTGGTTCTGCCCACATTTTTGTACTACTTCAATACTATACCCATAGCACAGAAGGCTCATTTCTTTATTACACTGCGTGGCTTATTGATTACACTGGTCTGGGGGGCAAGAAACCGCATATTCGATGGGATGTCCTTGCGCGCCCTTATGAGAGATGTGGTTTTAAGGTGCTGGACATGCATCTGTATTATTTATGTGCACAGGCACAGTATGCTTTTTATTGGCAAAATGCCCCTCCCTATACGTCGCATGTGGCGGTTGAGCCTGGAGCAGTGCGGCCGTTACCACTGCCAGCAATGATTGTTAACAGTACATCTGTATTTGAGAAAGGCGAAATAGACACAGTACAATGTACGGCGCGGGCTTGGAGTGAGCTTGGGAGACGTGCTGAGAGAGTGCCCTTATATGCACCGTCCAAGCCGCTGCTGCACCATGATGAAATCTCCGTGACTAGAGAACCTGGCTCTCTCACGGTATTACATGAGGCAGGGATAATCAATATGGGTGATGTTTATGATGGGGGCGTGACTGAGCACGCAGCTATGACGGACGTCCCTGGGTAGAGCTCTGTGAGAAGCTCCCCTACCACAGGCGATTTCTCCGACATAATTGCCCAAATTCACCCAAAACTGTCAGCGAGTGAGCCCGCCGCATCTGCCACCTTGCCGCTGATCTTTGGTGAATTTTGCCCTAAGTGCGCCGCCCCGGTGACGCTTGGCCCTGGGCAGCCGACCGGCGTGTGCTTCCTGCCGGCGAGTGGTGGCGATTGCGACCGGAGTCTTCGCTGGCCGAACGGGCCCCACGGAGGCGAGCGGGAACCTCCCAGCACCATTGAGTCCTGCTCACCCCTTCTGCTGGAACCGGGAAGTGGTGGTGGACCTGCGGGAGCCGAGGTGACGGTGGCCCCCCCTCCCCTTCCGCTGCCTGCTACGTGGACGGGGAGAGGGTTGTGAGACCTGGGCCGCGCTTCGCTGGGCCATGGAGGACGATGGATTTTGCCTACTGTGCGCGGCGGCTGATGCAGTGGCGAGCTGCCCCCCCTTCACAGTGAGTGATACCCGGCTGCTCGTCCCGCCCGGCACCACGGAGCTGTGCCTGAGTGCCCCGGGCTGGTTCTGCTTCCGGTGGGCTGAGACTGCCACCTGAGGCCGGGGACGCGGCCTGCTGCGGCGGAGGAGTGCGAGGGGAATCGCTGCTACACTAGAGGCGCGCTTGGAGCCCCGCTGACCCCGACGCCTGAGGGTGGATGCCCACACTGTCCCCCCCCCTCTGGTGAGACGCAGCCTTGGACTGCCTGTGCCTCGCGCTGGAGGAGCACCACGCCTGGCTCCCCCCCTCTGGCTGCCGTTTGCAGGGAGTTGACTTTGCAATCCAGAGCCCCACGGCGCAATGCGCAGGGACACCATCGAGGGACTGAGGCGGAGACCCTCTACGCAATTTACTTAGCCACCTGCCCGTCCCTGCTGCCGCAGCCACTATAAGGCGCCGAAACTTATGTGCTCGATCTAGGGCCCGGCTTCAAGCTGAGGAGTTGCCTGACCGGAGAGAGGGGGGTGACGGCCCCCCTGAGTGACGCCTGATATTGCTGTGATATTACTGGGCAACTGACTCCCCCCTCGCAGGTGGAGAGCAACTATTCGCTTTTGCGTGAGTACCTGCGGGGTGCGTGTGTAGGCCGGACTGAAGGCCACGACAAAGGAGCCCTAGTGCGGGCATTGACAGACTCCATTACTACAACGTTGACACTTCTGGTGACGACCCAGAAGTGAGCAATTGCTGAGTGCGTCCATTCTGCCTGGATTGCGATTCCGACAACGCCACGACTGTCCATAAGTCATTGTTGCCTGCAAATTAACTGCACCCCTTGTCCTCTTCACGCACTTGAGGCCTGCAACACTGCCTTGCACTTATTGTCCCTAATTGGATCGCCTGTCACCACTCTGAGTGACTAAGATTGACGGAATCCTACAGCTCTGGACACCTGGAGTGATCCCTGCGGTGTCCCGCTGAGAGACCCCGCCCTGCAGACGACATAGGGAGATCCCCTGGGATACACCTACACCTGGATACTCCGACGCCTCTCATGTACGTGGGACAAAAGCGAGGGCTGTGACATGGGGCACACAAGTGAAAGGAAAAATGGTGAAACAGACTGATGTGGACCACACAACTTCTAAGCTGGACACGATGTTAGCAGCTATGGAACAGCTGGAGGAGTCGCTGCAACCTCCTTAGAGACTAAAATAGATGGCGTTGCCATAGATATGACGCATCTCCGTGCTGATCACAAAAAGCTAGCGGAGTGAACGACTGTGCTGGAGACTACGGTGACTGAGTTGTCCCCCAAGATCACCCAGATGGACAAACAAATCTCCTTAACAGGATGGAGTTTTTGGAAGATCGTGCGGAGGATGCCGAAGGGAGAGCGAGATGCAACAATATCCGCATAGGGGCCTGCCGGAGAGATGGGAACCAAGGGAGACACCGGAACATGTGGAGCGCTGGCTTAGAGACATCCTACCGGAAGGTACCCTTTCGCAACACTTTGTGGTGGAGCGTGCCCACCGCGTGCCCACCCGACCTCCTCTTGAGGGCATAAATCCGAGACCCATGCTCATTCGCGTATTGAATTACTGCGATTGTGACACCATTTTTACCTGAGGTCAGGGTTGATAATGCTACCATAATGTTCTTTCCGGACTATACAATACAAGTACAGCGTCAGCGTCACTACTTTTTGGAAGTGAAACAGCGACTCCGCCGCCTGGCTCTCAAATACTCGTTACTATTTGCTGCACGGCTGCGGGTTGTGGCTCGGGATAACACTCACTTTTTCAATACCCCAGAGGCTGTAGAGGCCTGGCTCGACTCAGGAATTGACACGGAGCCCGGTGGAATGCCCCCGAGGACACGTCGCAGCGGAGGTGCTCGACGGCGACGGCGAAGACGACTCTCGATGGCCGGCTCGGCGCGACAGGAGACAACTGTGGGCCCCACACCTGAACACCGCCAGGAAGAGCAGCAAGAAGCTATTCGCAGAGTAGCGGAAATCAGTGGCTCGTTGACAGAACTCCCGGCCCCTGGAGCAAGTCCGGCGGGTCAAGTGAGCGATGACGAATACATATATGCACTGCCGGATTCCCAGGGGTCAGCGGATCTTCCAGAGGTTACGCCACAGACAGCTGATATGATCCACTGAATTCGCCACAGAGTTGTTGACTGCCAGCACTATGCAACGCAAACTTCCGCCAGTGATGAGCGGACAGTTTGGTGTGGGAATGACCCGAACATTGAGTAGCTGATTACCGGGCCTTCCATCGGTGCCCTGCAGTCGCCAGTCCTACCGGGGGTGAGTCCAGACCGTGGTAAGTGCCTGCTTGTGACTCGCTCAGTATAATCGCTAGTCACCTGCCCCTCGACCCTTTCAAGCGTTCTGCCTTAACCGTTGGTAACACTTGCTGGGGGTGGACTATAAGACGCTTACAACCTGTGGTCGGGGGAACACGCCCACACCCTACCCGCATGAACCTTTTGTATACGTAACATTATAACTCAGTAAACCCCCTTGTATTTTGGATAGTTAAAGCTCATTAGAGTGTTTGGACGACAGCATGTTCTGCAGCCGACCTTTTGGCATTGTAATTTTGCTTTCTTTAGTTACGGGACTGGTGCCTCCTTTTCTTAACTCCAATGTGTGCTGGTGGGGTGGTGAAATGATAGGATCCGAATGTAAGCTGCTTTATGTTATTATGCTTTGTTGTGCTGCTGATGGTGGTGTGGGGCGCGGAGGGTGGAACTGGAGGGTGAAAAAGTTTAAACAAAATGTCTGCGACTAAATTTTGCACCTGGAATGTCCGAGGGACACACACCCCTTCACGCCGTTACCAGGTGTACTCATATCTCAAACGGCACCAAGTGCAACTCGCACTGTTACAGGAGACACACTTGACAGGCACAGAGGCGTGCGCATTACACCGTAGGTGGAGGGGACAGATATATGCCACGGGTTTTTCAGCATACGTACTTTGATATGGATCCGCCCCGGGGTCCCCTTTGCACTCATGCGCCGCCACATAGACGATGAGGGCAGATATGTGCTACTTCAGGGTAAGCTGGATGAAAAGGACATAGTTATAGCCTCTGTTTATGCCCCCAATGTTGATCAAGGGCAATTTCTCACTCGCTTGTCTGCAGCGCTGGCGGCATGGCCGGGTGTACCACTTTTACTAGGAGGCGACTACAATTGTGTTCTTGACACTCTATTGGGCAGATCATCCCCCCTCTGCCGCATGCGGCGATCCAGGCCATGACGAGAGCTTTCGTAGATTGGACGATGCACTGGGATCTTATGGATGCCTGGGGTAGCCGCAATCCCAACATATGAACTTACTCATATTATTCGGGGGCCCATGCGCTGCATGTCTGACTCGACAGATTTCTGCTGACTAGTGACCTACTGCCCTTTGTCACTGACTCCTGTTATTTAGGCCGCACCCACTCCGATCACAACCCTCATACTCTCGACTTTGCCTGGGAACGCCCACACCCCCCGATCCCCAAGTGGAGACTCCAGCCTGATGTTCTATTAGATGCCCCCTTCCGAGAATTGCTCTCGACTTGCACTATTTTGAAGACAACACTGATACTGCATCCACCCCACAGGTTGAATGGGATGCATTTAAGGTGGTCACGAGGGGACACTGCCTAGGGGCACAAGTGGGACTGAGACGTCAGGTGGATAAGGAATTGACACGGGTGGAGGCTGATCTATTGATTGCTGAACGTGCGGCGGTGGAGGGAGATGATGCGCGATTAGCGGAAAGTCGAGGGGAACATGCAAAACTCCTTGATAGGCTGAAGAACTTAAATTACGCCGCACACTCGGCACGTACACATCACACTGGGGATAAGCCTGGTAAGCTGTTGACTTGGCTGACCCGGAAATACGCTCAAATGGCACCGTTATTATCGATTCGCACAGCGCAGAAAGCTATTCATGAGGCCTTTACGACCCACTATAGAAGTTTATACCGTTCCCGCTTGCAAGCGACTGGGGATGACATTTCCGAGTACCTGTCTGGCCTACCCATACCGACGATCACTAATACACAGAGTGAGGAATTAGGCACGCCGTTTACGGCAGAGGAACGCCGCACTGTTATCTTTTCTTTCTCCAACGGAAAGTCTCCGGGCCCGGATGGACTGCCTGCGGAGTTTTATAAGGCGTATTCTACCATTCTCATCCCAGAACTCTTACGGGTATATGCAGCAGCGATACATGATGCTGCCCTCCCAATGTCATTAAACGAGGCAAACGTGATATCGCTTTTGAAGCCCAACAGAGATACACTAAACATGGGGTCCTACAGGCCACTCGCCCTCCTTAGCACGGATTATAAAATACTAGCAGCTGCGCTGGCCCAGAGGCTAGCGCCCCTGATCCCCACTTTGATCCACGCAGATCAGAATGAATTTGTCTCCACACGCAGCACTTCTTACAATATCAGGGGGCTATTTCATGTACAACACCTGGCTGTGACCCGATGGCCCCACTCGGGATCCGTTGTTCTCGATCTCAAGAAAGCGTTTGACTCGGTGGAATGGGCCTACCTCACGCTAGTGTTGGAGAAATTCGGCCGAGGTGCGGACTACCTCCGCATGGTGGAACTTCTTTACTCTGCATCCGTGGTGCGAGTGCGCACGGGAAAGCTCTTCTCTGCCCCGATACGTGTTTGTAGGGGAACCAGGCAGTGGTGCCCTCTCTCCCCCTTGATCTTTGCACTCGTGATTGAACCATTGGCGGCGCAACTACGTGCTTCTGGCGCGGCCTGGGGCCTTCCCTTAGCTGATGGGATACACTTGGTATCCCTATATGCGGATGACCTACTGATCTATGTTAAAGATCTGACCCGCTTCCCAAGCGCGCTCACTGATATATTCAGTGCCTTTGGTGATATGTCTGGACTCCGTGTTAACTGGGCGAAATCAGGCGTATATTCCTTTGCTGCAGAGACTCCGGAATGTGAAATCACTGTAATGGGTGAACGACTCCTTTGGTACCCGACAGTCTTCCGATACCTGGGAATACAGATCTACCGTGAACCTGCCGACATACTAGACGGTAACCTAACAAGGGCTATATCGTCTCTTACGTCACTAGTCTCCTTTTGGCAAACACTTCCGCTCAATGTGCCCAGCCGCATTGCACTAGCGAAGACAGTCGCTCTGCCTTGGCTACTGTACTTCTATGTAAATTTGCCAGTGTATGTCCCGGCCCGCATCTTCCGTGAACTGGAAACCCTGATCAGGCTGCTGATTTGAAACAAGGGGCGACCCAGGGTAGCGCTGAAAACCATCTACGCTGCAGCGGAGAGCGGTGGGCTGTCGGTACCTAACCAGGAACTGTACTACCTGGCAGTACAGTTACAATGGGTTGCCTACTGGCTGAGTGGGAGGAATTTGGGAGATACAGCTTCGGAGGATGCTGTAATGACAGTCCCACAGATACATGCACTATTTCACCCTTTGTCTAGACTCCGCTCTCCGGACCAGCTACATCTAGCGGTGGCAAGGAAATGTTACACAAGAAGCTTAAAACGTACCGCTGCAGTGAAGCCCTACGCGCCCAATCTACCACTACTTGGCACGCCTTGGGAGAGAGGTACACTTGCGTCACCAATGTTAGACACCTGGGAGACGGCTGGACTAGAGGGGCTGGGGTACCTTTTCTTGAGGACGGTGCGCTACTCCCTTTCGTGATACTGGCGGACAACACAGGGCGCCAGCAGGGCAATTCTTATCCCACGCAAAACTCCTACATACACTGACACAGGCCCGGGGCCCGCTAGCGGAGGAGCCACCAACACACCTCTTCATTCAATATCTACATGTGATGGGCAATGGTTCTCAAATAGTACACTGGCTCGCCCAAGCACTGCACACACATACACAATTCTCCCCACAGCGTCTGCGAGACAAATGGGCAACGGATAGGGGCCGGGACTGGACCGACAGGGAATGGACACAAATACTGGCTGGGACGCGGAATATACCACGCAATGCACGCTTCAAGATCATACACTACTACATTGTACACCGGGCGTACCTGTCCCCTGATAAGATTAATCGGTATTTTGGGCTTACCACTACAGCGTGCCCCAGGTGTGGACTTGTAGATGCGCAGTTCCTACATATCCTTTAGGCATGTCCCTCACTACATGCCTACTGGACTGTGGTGGCAGAGACATTGGCAAGGGCGACGGGGGGAAGCTTGCCGTTTACATGGGAGGCTTGCCTACTGGGCTTATTTAAGAGGACGAAACAGACGAAAGTTGAGGCGAGGTACTGGGATCTAGGGCTGATCACGGCAAAACGCCTCATTACTAATCGTTGGAAACTGCTGTCCCCCCCCCAGCCAATACACTGGCGTAACTCGCTGGATAACTGGGTGAGGGCGGAGAGTGTGGCGCTCCATAGGGAAGAGACAGAAGGACTCTGCAAGTTCCCAATAGCGCTAGACTGGGATGTCATCTTGGCATCCTATCACCAAATATGCCAACAGGATGGCTTTGTGTGACCACTCGCACCCTACTACTCCCCCCTCCCTCCTCCTGGTGATACCCATGCGCCTAACCCCTACACTTTACACCCTCATAGCCGACGAGAGGCAGTACGGACCTCCTCGTTGCCTACCCCATGACCATCACACACACACGGACTTTTGTTATCAGACACCACCCGCTATTTTGTTTTTAGAATTTGTTGGTTTGTTCTTCATAGTTAATTGCTTTGAAAAAACAGCTTTGGATGTATGTTGCGCTCTTTCTAGGCCCTTTTCCTCTAGCGTTGCTGTTTCAACACTATTTGCATATCCGATAAACAAATCCGCGATGCCATGAGGAAACAATTTCAACTTTCTCCATCAACAAGTGCTGCAATTATAGAATATTATTCTCTCGCATGTGAGCCAGACTTTATTGCCTTAACCATGCTGCTTCTTTTACACTGTCCTTATCCTGATCTTTACTATTGGGCTCTTTTATGTATAATGTTGTCGGCACATAGATAGGAAGAACAGTTTTCATTGCGGCACTGTGTATTCTTTATGTTTGATCATGCGTAATGTTGTATGGTACCTGAAAATTTGCAATAAACGTATTGAAACAAAAATGGGTGATGTTTATGACGCTGGTAAGTTTATTAGTCTACAGTTGTTTATGGGAGGGAATACTAAGCCGGCGATGGCGAAGTTTGTTTACAGTCACATGAGAGCTGCGATTAAGGAGTTATATCCTGGATTTCCTGATGAGCCTCCCACTTTGTCAGCGTTACTGATACTGTATTTCTCACCACTTCAAACTAAATTAGTTATTCGACTATTATACAATGCTTCACAGGCTGATGAGAAACAAGTCGCCTCAGAGCCGATGAGTAGATGGAATACTGTGTTACCTCAACCGCTCACAGATGATGAATGGGAATCTTGCTGTAAGTTAACAGGTCTATATGCATCTAATGGCAATTTGCGATTAATACATTATAGATACCTTCATCAAATGTATTATATGCCTTTGCAGCTATATAAGTATGGGCTTAGGACCTCGTCATGCTGCAGACGCCGCAGGGTGGAGGGAGCTGATTTTTGTCATCTGGCATGGAATTGTCCACGGATATCCGAATTTTGGGTCAAAGTTACAGGGGCTCTAGGGGAGATGATTGGGGAGCCTGTACCATGTGATATGATGGTCTGCCTCCTGGGTAATGTGTTGAAGCTTAAGGCCACTAATCGAAAGCTGGTTGCGATGGGCTTGCTATTGGCAAGGCGTAGAGTGTCCATTCATTGGGATGGTAGACCATCGCCCCAGCTGAAGAAATGGTTGAAAGATGTTGCCTATAGTCGTGACCAATTGATATGCTATGGGGAAGAACTGCCACAAGCCTCTAGGCCTCGGGATTTCTGGGGACCGTTTAATGAGTATGTAATGGCTCATTCTACCAGTGACTAATATTCTTTTATGCTGCTTACTCAGATGTGTTTCATTTATATATCATCTCACCGCATGAACTTGGGATCTGTCTGATTGTTATATTGTTATCATACACGGCTGATGTGTATTATGTACTGCATTCTTAAGAATGAATTCTGCCTGCTGCTATCTTGTACCTTTTTTTGTGTTCTAACTGAAAATTTTATGAATAAAAACAAAAATAAAAAGTAAATCACTAGGCAACATTTTGGGATCAGCTACGTTTAATAGCTTTGTCAGCATTTCTCTGAATGGCCCTATGTCATTGATATTTGAACCGTAGTAGCCCACTAACGTGAACTTTTGATTACAGATCTTTAACTTTACAATTACCCATCTGCCTCGCTCTATCTCCTATACTATAGTATTATATATTTTTTTATCAATATGGTCACCAATTTTATATTCAAATTGTGACTCGTACATACAACATTCTGTAATCTTCTTCTAGTGCCAAATAATCCTCCAGTTTCACATTTGGTTAAATGAGTTTCTCATAAAATAAGAATATGAGCAGAGGCATCATTTAGATACTGCAGAGATCCTTTCCCTTCTTCCTTCACTCTTAGGCCATTGACATTCCAGGATAATACTTCTACCTGGACCCTCTGGTCATCAACCATTCTCTACTCATTAAAAAAAAGAAATTGGGATTATCTAACGATGTTCGAGGGAGATATCTTGGTGATAAGACATTGTGGCCTAGATGTATCATCATTCCCATTTGCGATTTCTTAATAGCGATTTTTACCGAATCGCTATTAAGAAATCGCAAAATGGGATGTATGTTTAAAATCGCTTTTTTTTGCGATTCCTTATTATTCCTAATTTGCGAATTCGCAAGTTGAGAATTCGCAAATAAGGAATAATTTCCCATTCATTCCTATGGGTCAGGAGGCCCATAGGAATGATTGTGAAATAATTCTCAAATTGCGAATTCGCAGTTTGCTAATCGCAATTTGAGAATTATTGCAAGGGTGCAGGGGTGTCTCATGGACACCCTGCTGCACCCCTGAAACTTACATGTGTGTGCATATGGCCCACATACATGCCCTATGGGCATTTATGTGTGCCACATGCCACCTTCAAAATTGCTTAATTGTGAATTTTGAATGGAATTCGCAAATTAACACCAACCTCAAATTGGTGTTAATTTGAGATTTCTTAACCTGAATTCGCAAATTGAAATTGCTTCGTACATGGCATTTAAGGAATCGCAAAATTGCGATTCCTTAAATGCTTAAGCAAAATAAGGAATCACAATTTTTAGCGATTCCTTATTTTGCTAATTTCTCATACATCCCAAAAGATGCAAAATGTCCGTATTTCGGCCTTAACGAATCGCAAAAGGCTTGATACATCTAGGCCTGTGTTCCTTTCCCTTAATGCTCCCCACCCAGTTAACCAATCTCTACTACTACCTAAGTCCCTCGTCACCCACCACCTGGAGAATCCTCCTTCCTTTCTCATGGCCTAAGGCCTATGGGCCAGCTGAGTCTAGACTGGGCCCAAAACAGAAAAAATTTAACGTAATTTAATTATGCCCCAGGGGCAGGAAACTCTCATATATTTCCTTAACACTGTAAAAGAAAAAAGTGCACCACATAAATAAAGAAACCGTATCTTCTGAACCAGGCCAGGAGAGAGAAAAACTCAGAAGGTTATTTTCATATTGATGTTCTTTCAAGTTTAGCCAACATCAACTTCCGAGATACTTTTTTATAAATTCCTCAAACCTTCTGAAATTGCGCATCTTGTTCTTATACATCCCACTCAACGAGGATGGGAATTTTAACTGTGCTGTAGCTCCTAGTTTTCTCAATGGTTCTAGCCTTTTCCTTAGTTCCCAATGCTTGTTTGCAGTAATCTGCGTTAATCTGAGATATATCTGATTTTATGTCAAAGTTCCATTTGAAACACATTCACATACATGCTTACATCAAAAAACCATCATGGTTTATTTTTAACTATACTAGCATGGTTAAAAGTACTCCTATATTACATAATGATTGCAGAAGGTTGTGTGGTGTGGCCCTTTTTGTAATACAGATCTCATGGGTGAACATTTTGAACATGTCATTTTAAGCCTGCATTCCCTTATTTACCTGGGAGTGTAGAACCATAAGCATATAGAAATGCTTTTATCTCTGTGTCTATCCGTATAACAAATGAACGTGCAGAGGAGAACTGATTTTAGGGAGTTACACTGACTATGCGCTACCTGGGTACTGATAAACCATCAGTGCATTCGCAAGAGCATTTTTACGAGAGAGCATAAGGATTCAAAAGAGTCCCCAAGCATCCCCCACATGCAGGTGCAGTTGCACACAGCAGCTGTCTAGAAGGGCCGTCTCGGTCTCCTCCTCAAGAGCAGCCCATCGGCTGCCTACAGGGTCAGACAGACAACAGGTGCATCGTTCTATAGGAAAGGAGAGTTGATCCTGAGCTGTAGGCTGCAGTTTTTTTCAAATGGGATGAACTGCTCCTGTCTGCACTAGGCACACCCAGCAAGGCTCATCCCATATGCAATATACACCCAAGTTGTCAAGAATGGTCTACTAAGCTAGGCACCACCTTAACCATCAACTTACCAGACCCTTGCGCTGCTTGAGCAGTTGAAGTTTTATTTTCATTTTTTTTAAATGTATTGAATATAATGCAAAGCCAGCATCAACAAACTACAACAAGCAAATTTTAGAAATATCAACAAATAATGATATCACAGTACCCGTTACATAACAGCACTACCACCTTATTGACAGTAATGATGTCACTGCATTGAGCATAATCACAAAATGCCTACTTATATATTATGTGACAACAAAGGGCCATAATCGTAAGGCGCTATCTCCGAGTTAACAGCACATTATCACAGCCAAAGTCATGATAAATGTATCACCCCATTCACAAACTCGTGCTAACAGCCCATAGCACCAGGCTACCTGCGATAGCAACCGCACAAAACATCGCCACAGATGACCCCTGCAACTATCGCTAATGAGATGCAGAGTAGGCGATCCCGTGCCAAAAGCAGCGACAACATCACTCCACAACATTCTCAACGACCAGCCAGATCATTGATAAGAACACTAAACATGTGATAAGGTGCGTTAGCAGCAGGAAACCAACACCTGCTCTGACCTGCTGCAAAGTCGGACCACAGCTTGCACCACAAAAGGGAGCCCAGATCAGAGCCACACCTGAAGAACAACAGATGTCATGGAACCACTGATCATGCGGGCTGGACACCCAAGAGGGCCACAACACCCACCACCACTACCCCCAGAACCACCCCCCCGGCCCCACCCCCGGGACACCCCACCACCACCAACAGACCAAGACACTGCACATCAACGGCCTGAAAATATGGAAAAAGCACCCGCCTGATATCGCACAATTGCAGCAATCAACACACATGTGAGTACAGAAATCCTGAGTCATTCATGCACCATTGAAAGACCAAACAAAATGTCACATACTACTTAGTCTCCAAACAACTATTGTGAAGAGTCATGGTGGGGTATCTCTGGACAATCTATGAGTCACAGCCTGCAAGACAATATCCATGATAAGAAAGTGTCTCAGGCACTCAGCAAAGGACAGGGAGAGAGAGAAAGAGAGAGAATGAACAAGGAGCACAATGCCATTCATGCCCTTGGCTCATGCAAACATGCCAACAGCTGGGTTTCTCGTAATTCGTGCACCCCAAATTACAGGCCTGGCATCAAAGTCAGCGCTAAGGCCACATCACATCTCAGAAATTCAAGCAGTAGTCAGAATAAAATTAGGAATGAAAGCTCCTTTGTCCATACACACAAGGCGAAAGGCAAACTGATACTCCAACCTTGGTCCTGAATGCAGCTGGCACAACCTGTGTGAGATACCAAACCAGCTTCCGATGACCCCCACATCACGAACAGCGCTAATGAAAAACAAACGTGCCCACACCCCACACACATTTGTCCCTGCACAACCTACACTTGCAAGGGATGCCCTTGACACATTGGTCAAAACTACTCATACGTCTAAATGTTGAACACACATATGACTCATTGCCCTGAGCTGTGGCATATCGTCCGCAGAACTGCTGCCGGTCTGAGGAGTGCTGGTGCTACGAGACCAACAAAAGCAATGGCAGGCATTCCCGGGCACATGAACAACCCCTGTCATGTGGAACTGTACTCTGCATGAATGCTGCATCTGTTGGGATCTGTGCCAATGACAGTGTTGCGAATAAGTTACCGTCTGAGTTTCCGTCTTGCCTACATCACCTGCTTACAGCCCTGGTTCCCCTGTCGACCATGCATATTTGAGTGGCCCATGGGGTCTGCCTATCCAACGGTAGCTGAATTGGATTATGACCTGACTGCCCCACATGTTGGCCCATGAACAGGAGTGTCACAGGGATAGACATGCATGGGATGCACTGATCTTTGGCATATGTGCTGGTAGTTGTGCATGGGAGATTGCACAACTCCTCATGTGCAGTGACCACATTGAGGCGCTACTCTATTGGGCTGTGCTGGGGATTGGGGAAACAGTGTGGACTGAGCACATCTGCCTGGACCAGTTAATGGGTTGGGACACCCTGTTGTTCCTTGAACCCGACAACGACATACTATTGGAACACATTGCCCATGAAGCTGCGCTGGCATTCATGAGCGAGTAACTACGTTCCTGCAGCCACATCGGATTGTCCCCCACAGCACAGGTCCCAACACCTTGTTGCATTGTGGGGAATGCTTACATATCCCACCACAACAGTGGACATGTCTGCCTTTGTCTGGACTCTGAATGCATGTGCGTGGAACTACGCTTGTGTACACACACCTGTGCAAGGTGAGGCACTTCCATGGTCACAATGTTCACAAATCAGAAATACTGCTGGGGGGGAGTACAAACATGGCAATGTAGCACAACATGTGAACTTGTCGGACCCTTCCACCTGATCATTGTCAGCAGAGCAGACAGTTGCGCTGTCCGGTGGCACAGCTCTATGCAGACCCCATAGGCTGTGAGTCATGTCCCCTCACACGGCACAAAGGGCAGATGCTAAATATCACACGACTCGTCCAGCAAGTCAAGGTGGGCTGAGACCGTTGCCATCCGTCATGATTTATGTACATTTTTGCACCATCATGTCTTGCACCTCAACATGTTCCCATGCTGGGTGTAAGTGTTTCAAGCATGTCCCTGCATGTTATGGCCCTTAGCTTGTCCGTACTGACACGCACATGCCTATAAAGTCTCAGCAACTTCACTACTGTCCAACTGTGATAAGTGTTGATTATATGTGCAAATTGTGTGCCAAAATGATCATTGTCCCCACACAGGTAGGGACTCCGTGATGCCTGTACAATGGGGGTGGGTCCCTTTTGACTGCTCCACCTCTGTGTACCAAACACTGTGTTAGGGATAGTTGCTGGCAGGCCTGTGCACTTACCTGTTTCCAGCAATGTGAGTATGTTGTCCAACCTCTGACCATGTGGAGCAATGCTATGAATTACAACAGAATGTGTCCACACAGATATGTATGAGTAGGTATGCAAAGTGAAATTCTGGTGTCCCATGTGATGTAGGATACCACTTCCGGCCTGTTACAGATTTGGTAATTCCTACGCAAACCCCTATTCAATACATGGACATGTGCCTACATTGGGGGGCTGTGAGATTGTCGTTAAAGTGCAACGGGGCCACAGCTAGTACTCACCTTCACAGACATCCAACTGGCCATGTGGCTCAGGGTTCAACATGGGCATTGATGTCATTAACAAAGGTGTACCTTCTTGTGCAATCGTTGTCCATACATACTACATACTTTCACACTTGAGTGAACATAGTCATGACACATCTGTGTGATTTCAAATGTTTTATTCACATGCTGGTACATTCCGGAGCTGAAGCTGTACATGGCCATGCCAAGCCCACTTTACATTGGTGCCCAGTAATGGGCCAACCAGAGTGTGCCGGGGATTGATAAGCGATTTGGGAGAGGGAGAGTGCAGTATGCTGCATGATTGCTGTGTTATTGTGAACCAGTCCATGTTGGGGTGCAGGTGTAAGTCGCAGAGAGTTCTGGGGGTCAGTGGAAGGTGTTGTCCCAGGGCATGATGCATAGGGCAGAACCATCCAGGGACAGATCATATGGCGGTGCTGGATGCTACTGCCTCCTTCCTCACATAGTAATTACCATCCACATCTTAGTCCTCTTATACTTCCTCAGTGTCCTGTGTGTCCGGTGTGTGTGGCGGAGTAATGGCTGCATCACTGGGTGCCACTGACATATCAGGGTACGATGGTGATAGGGCTGCATTACTGTGTGCCTCTGACAGATCAGGCTGCGATGGTGATAGAGCTGCATCACTGTGTGCCACACAGCATGGGTCAAAGAGGTGTGTGTTGCAGTTACCAGTGCAGTCATCAGGGCCCGGCTCAGTGGCAGCAATGGCAGGATGATGAACTGCAAGGCATGGAAGATCCCAGCTACATCTCACTGGTGTTCAGCCCTGGCAGCCATACTCTATGGTCTCAATTGTCCTGCGCATCTGTGCCAACTTTGTGCTGTCATCGCTGGTGCCTGTCTGACTAGACAGTTCCTGTATCTGAGAGATGTTCCCAGCGATGTCAGCCAAGGAATGTTGTGGAGCATGGTGCGGACAGTGTGTGTCCGTTAGGTACTGTAATTGGTCCCTGATGGGACTCAGACACCCACGTATGGCATCGAGTTTGGCTGCCACGAGTTCGAAACCCACCCGCAGCTGATCAACCAACTCCACCTGGCAACCCAACACCTGGCATCAGAATTCCATGTATTGTTTGTGGGGGTCCTGGGAGACAGCTGTGGTGGTGTGTGTTTCCTGCTGTGTGGTCTGTGCAGGTGGTGGAGTCACCTTGAGGTAGCTGGGCTACCCTGCCCCTGGGGGTGGGGTGCGGAGGCTGTCCATTAGCCGTTGGGGGGGTGTCTGAACAGATGTGCAGGTTTTCCCCTTCACCATCACTGATGGGATTTGTGGTCTGCTCTGCAGTAAGTGTTGTTTGTCCCCCTGCAATGTTAAGGGGAGATGCATGTTAACAGAGGTTCCCATGTATGTTTACATGAAGACTACATAACAATGCACATTGCAACTGTTTTGGTGCAGCTGGCTATTTTATGGCAGACAGTGGGTTTTCTGAGTACATAGCAGATGTGTGGTAGAACCCGTACATTGTCATCACACAGTACAGATAATCAACAAGGTCCACCTTACGTAGAGTTAGTGTATAACCAGGTGTTGATGGCATACACAGTATGTGTTAAAATACCCCTCACACACCAAAAGGGCCCTTGGTGTCATGCTTCATCATTGGGGTCTTCCCGCCCCGCTGCGGGACGGGGCAGTGTTGCAACAAGCGACTACGCTGGAGCACCTTTTATTTTGAGGGTGCTATGTGAGTGAATGGGAGTGAGTCTCAGTAGGGTCAGGGGTGATAATAAATAAGTGATGTTAAAAAATACCTGGCCTAGTGGTAGAAAAAACTTTTTAATAAACACTGGCTGGCATTGTTAAAAAAGTGATGCGGAGAGGTAAATTGGATTAATGAACTTACTCTCCTGTGCGGGTCAACATGTTTCGGGGCCTCAAGCCCCTTCGTCAGGACCGGGGACTGATCCCCCTGTCACTCACTAATGTTTTGCCACAAAAAATTAGGGTGTATGTACTTAATAATAGTCAATGTGTATAGATATATAGATATATATACGTGTTCCTGGCTATATCAGTAATGCTGATGTAATAAGCCTGAAAAGATAAGAGCACACAATTATAATTGCGCGGATCCCAGAGCGCAGGACTAATAGTCACCTGTAAGGGAAAAAAATGAAAGAACACACATATATGGAATATGGTACATAGTATCCATGACTGTGCTGGAAAGTACCCTGTAAGTGAAGTGCTAGAGGACAAAACAGTATAACTACAACACATATCATAGAACCTACACAAACATTCATTCTAGCTGGGATACATACTTAGGATGTTTGGAGTCAGTGCCCCATGAGCCAACTCTGGAGCGAAGGGTACAATGAGGGTCCAAACTGTAAATTGGGAGAGAAAGGGAACAAAAGAAAAGAATGTTTTCTAAATCTATCTACACTAGATTAAAGGTAGAGCTGTAGTCCGCTATTCCAGTCGGCTGTGCTGTACTCACTTAACCCCCAGCACAGCGGTGCTTCCTCCTTCGTCCGTGGCTTCCGTGATACTGTGAAGCTCGGGAGGGGCGCCTTTTATGTGGTGGGGTTGATTGAGTAATTGGGAGTTAATTGAATTATGGTTCTGACTAGGGACAGGTGAGCCCAAGAGATCGAGTTAAAAAAACTTTGTTCTGTGGCGGCCATTACTGACAATCTAGTTTGTTATTGAGGTACCGCTAAACTGTCGAAATTCGTCTCTGTTTCGCCGACATAAAAGACTGGATGTACCGCTAATGAATTTTGTTTCTACATTCATTCTCAGTTCGGTGCGGATCCAAGAGATCGTCCGCTGTGAGCTAAGTTTTCCTTTCCTGTGCGCATGCGCAGTGAAAGTATTATAATCATAGTAGACACACACGTGCGCGTTAGAGTTTATCGCGCCTGTGCATGTGAAAGGTCACTGTTTTTAAATCGGTTTTCTACTATTAATAGACACACGTGGGCGCATTGGAGATTTTACGCGCCTGCACGTGTGACGAGTCACTGTTTACAGTTCGAGTCCTGAAGGCACTCTTACATTGAAATTAAGAGTTAACGTGCAAAAAAAGGAAGACCCCTGTTGTTATTTACGGGGTGGGGACAGTGCTCAATAAAGTTATGAAGAAACAGCTGGCAATGGATTAGTTACTAGGACATTATGATATTTCCCCATTGCATCAAGAATCAAAAAGTGCTTGTGAAAAATAATACATTCTGGTCTTAAACAATAGTTTTTTGAAAACACTAACAGACAGTTTTTCCAATGGGTAGGGGTTCTATTAGATTCTCAACTTGGACCATGGTATGTCGTCATTGAGGCCTGTCAGATGAGTGCCAAGACGAAACACCCAGCGTTGTTCTTTAGATAAGAGGTCTTTGTCATTGTTGTACGCCTCTATTACAGTCCATTTCAAATCATGGATGCTGTGACCCATAGTTACATAATGTGTCGCCATTCTAGTCGTGGTTTTCTTACAGCGCACATTGCTGCAGTGTTCACTCATCCGGACTTTTACTGGCCTGGTGGTCATGCGCATGTATTCTTTCAGGCAAGGGCACGTGATCAGATAGACCTCGTTGCGGCTATTACAATTGGTGAAAGAGCGTTGCTCCCAAGAGGACTGGTTTGAAAAAGTGATGTTACGGCAATGCCAGATGTGAGGGGCCAGTTACTACGCACAAGTGGAACCTGTTTTGTCCTCTGTCCTGTGGTGTAGGTGTTGCACTTTGTCCCATATTACCGTCATTGGTGATGTTCTGTGGTTGCTATGTGTGTGTGCTGCATTGTGGGGAAGTCGAGCCTGCAGCTCTGATTTTGTGGACCCTTGTCCCTTTAAGGTGGTGTGCCTTTGAATTGTTTGCTTATCGTAGGCTGGGATGTTTGCGACTTGGGTCATTTGTGCCCTTGCAAAGATTTTGTAGCCTTGTGCATTGTTTGTCTGCTGCGTGTATTGGACGGCATGGGTTGTAGGTGCACGTGGATGTGTCAAAGTGTGTCCTGCTCCTTTACGGATGTGATCCACACTGAGCCACCTCCATGTCGATTCATGCACCATGTAATTTATTTAGGCTGCTACCATTCTATCGGTTTTGCAGTGTCACTTGCTTAGTCAGTTTGGCTCACACAGCCGCTGCTTTTCTGGTTTCATCACTTGTGCATGGATTGGTAATGTCATTGGTTATTCGGAGGGGGCCCATATGTGCACATATGGACGGGGGCCTACTTGGTGTTTGTATGTGTGCTGCAGTGTGCCAAGGGTATCATGGACACGTTCTACTGTCAATGTGCGTGTGCAGTGTGGTACACATGATTGTGCATGTATACCATTGTGCCCATCTCCTCCCATCCTCCCAGTCCCTGGTCGTCACTCACCCTGTTTCAGTTGGGTCAAGTCGTATCGTGCGGTGTCCAGGCCCCCGACTCCTGCCATCATCTCCACACTGGTGACTGTGGCCACCATTTACTCCAGCTCATTCAGCTCGTCCTGTGTCGCAGGACTCCCACTTCCAGTCGCCGTTACTGCCTTCCTGTTGGCGGCGAGTTTCTGTTTGGTCTACCTTTGCACATCCTGCAGCGCCTCTTGACCTCCTCACCACTCCGTCTGAATTGACGTTGGTGATTATGGTCTGCCATATTTCTGTTTGTGTTGCCAGTGCCGCAGTGGAGGTGATGAACAGTTTTGGTAGTGTCCTATCTCCTCTGTGACGATGATCCTATTTTCCTGCGGACTGAACCCCGTCTTCCTCTTCTCCTTGCCCTTCCCCAAACATGGGATTACATGCTGGTCCTCCAATGGGCTTGTGGGGTTCGGCTTCTCCGATGAACTCAGTCCGGGTGCATCCATGGTGCTACGCAGTTTGAATTGGTTTTAGCGTGTTTTTTTGTTTTGGCTTTTATAGTGCATTTTCCCGCAAGACGCAACGGTATTGCAGGGCTGTCGCTGGTTATCGTTGATTTTGGTATCACGCTTTGGGGCATCGCAACTTTTTGGGCATTCGTGTTTTAAATTTTTTGTTAGTCACGTTGAATTTTGCGCAGTCATCTGGTGCGTTATCATGCTACTGTCGCATGGTGCTGCCGGGTTAGGAATAGGACGGTAAGACGGTGTTATTGTATCGTAATAGACTGCGATATGCACAGTTGCATTAAGTTACTTTTGCGATGGTTATCTCAGGTTCTTGAGAATATCCCCCAAAGCGTATTAATCATTGTGTTATGGATCTGTCTTCCCAATTCAACAGGTAGACAGTGAAGGGATTCCAAAATGAAAGGTTACGTTGTGGTCTTGCAAATGCATTCTAGTCAAGCATGGACCAATGCAAGGTTGGCCTTGTAACTTGGGAAGTAGGGTCTCACTTGAAAATTTTCATGTGTCAGAAAACAGTCAGTTCCTCTCATAACGGAAAGCCTAAACATAGATTTGGTGAACAAATTACTCTTAATTTTCTGTGTGGTCATTTTTATTTAACCTGCAAGCCATTTAATATATCCAAATCTGTTGCGATGACTCCTCTGTCTGTGATTGTCATAGAAGTAGCATACTCCATGAATTCCAGAATCTGTCCCTAAGCTATTGATTGTAAAAGATGACTTCTGACCAGGCATACACTGGAAAACAGCAAAAAAAACACATTAATAAAAGTGAAGAGAAAAGCAGCCTATTCTGCACTTGATTAAGAAAAAATGAGAAAGACTATTATACACCAGTTTCTGTCACTGCTCATAATAAATAATTTTTAAAAATCCTGCTTTCTTTGCTCTAACTGCACAAAACATGCTCTGCTCCATTCTTGTGTTTGTGTATATTATTTAATGTTAATGAAGTCTCAGCTCCCAGTTCTAAAGACACCTGCGGTGAACTGGCAGAAGAGCAGGGCTGTAGGCAATGTGTTCTTGTAGCACAGCCTGATGGACTGATTTCCTTCAAGGACCAAGGTTCCAGCCGAGTGGTGGGTACATAAAGACAGCAACTGTTCCAGTTTTTTTTGTATCAGCACGCGGTTGCGCCTATTTTCAGTTCGACGACTTTCACATACTGATTGCCAAAAGTATTGCTCCTGCTCTAATTTATTTGGCTTTAGGGAGACAGGTTGATAATCATTTGAGTAAGAAATTGGGTTACTGGCTGAGAGGGGCGGAAGCCCCACTCAGACAACAACCACAGTCCCTGTCAGGGTGAAACACACTGCCACTAAATTAACCTGTGCTTAACCCTCCGGTAGCTTGGCACAAAGCAGTTAGGCTTAACTTAGAGGTAATGTGCAAAGTATTTATGCAGCATCATACAGTAATAAAGTTACAACACAACACAAGATAAATCTCAAATTAATTTAGACAGATAGAGCAAAGTTTAATAAATAAAATGATACCAGAATGGCTAATATCCAATCAGTAAAATCGAACATATTAAATTTTAAAGTTTTAAGTGAAAATAGTGCCTAAAAGCACAAAGTGCCACTCGTGGCCATCTGGTCCTTCTAGACTAGGGAAAGTCACCAATTTAGGCCGACCACAATGGCGTGCATGTAAAATACAGAAACCAGGTTAGTCCTGCTGAAATGTTACCTTCTAAATCCGGTGCAAAAAGTTGAGTTCTTTTCATATTGGAGGAGGTCACCAGGAGGATGCAGAGAGTGGTGGACGGCCATCCCTTTGCATTGGCAGTTGCCGCAGTCTGTCATTGCTGTAGTGCGAAGTGCAGGTCTCGTGTTGCTGGACCAATGTACAGGCATTACCTTCGATTTTTCTTTGTGAAGAGTACACTGTGATGCCATTCAAGGGCCCACACCCCTTGACTGGCCACTCTTGGGGACCAAGGACTCCCTTCCACGGAAGCCAGCAGGGCTCAGGCAGGTCAAGGTGCAGATCCAGACAGGTCCAGTTGCAGCAGGTCAGCTGAGCAGCTGCAGGGAGTCCGCTGAAGCTTGTTGGGTCCCTATAGCCCACAGGGGGTCAGCCAACCAGCCCCGATGAATGACTCAGATTAGCCTGGAATAAAGGCAAGCAGGTCCAGTCTTCTTTCTCAGACAGTAAGGCAGTACCTCAAGCAGCAGGGAATTCCTTCTTCTGTAACTTTCACAGGTCCAGGAGTATTGTGATGAGTGACTCCGAAGGTCCAATATTTATACCTGGTGTCAGACTTTCTGTGGGGGCACTCACTGTCCTACCCCCACATTTGATTCTGGAAAGTTCTTTCCTTTTCCCTGTCAAGGCTCCAAACTCTCTAGAGGTGACAAAAGGCAGGGCAGTCTTGGTGTCAGGTTATCTTGTGTGTTTGGCAGGTAAAGCCCTTTGAATTTTAAGTGGGCTGGGTACAGCCGCTCCCAGTCATCCTTTCAGTATGGCCCATCCACATTTAAGGCTCCTTCCTGTTCCCCTCTGGAAGTAATACACAAAACCCAACAGCAGAGCTGTTTACAGTTATGTGACCCAGGGCACTGGCAGAAGGAACAAATGTTTGGGACAAGTAAACGCCAACTTTCTTAAAGTGCAATTTTCAGAATTGTGACTTACAATCCGAATTTACCATTGAAGTGGGTTTTAAATTACAATTCATGAGAGTGTGACTGTGAACAATATCTCTTTATCTGCACCCGATCAAAAGTGAGTATTTATTAAGTGTTATAAGGTAGCCCAGTTTTAGTCAATGGGAAAGATGTGCCTTGTAACACTGAAGAACGACTTTAGGAGTCTTTGACTGCCGTGACATGTAAAACTTCACACACATGTCTTACTTTCTAAATACAGTGCACCCTGGCCCATGAGCCTTTATGGCGTACCCTAGGGGTGTTATGTAAGTATAAAAAAGAAAGGGTTTGTAATAGGAAAGAGTTTTTTTGCCAGGTCAAAATGGCAGTTTAAAACTGCACTACAGAATGAAGTGGCATTCTTTGTGTTTTAAAAAGCTACTTTTGCTTGTGGCTTAAGGAGTGCTGCATGCTCACTAGTAGCATTCATTTTACAGGCCCTAGATATATGTAGTAGCATTTACTGATGTGGCAATCAATGGTGGGTACATTTTACCACGTTTAAAGTAGAAAGCAGAATCACTATAGCACTGGTTAGCAGTGGTAAAGTGTGCAGATTCCTAAAGCCAACAAAACTATTTCAGCAAAACAGGAGAAGTGAAGGCAAAACGTATGGGGAATACCATGCCAAGGATGTCAGGTCTAACACTTCCCATACTGTGAGGGGAGGGGTTGCTTTGCAAAGCACCCACCCACAGTTTTGAGGTGTGACTGTCATGCATATACTGCATCAGAGAGCTTAAAAGTCTCACAAGAGATGATATTTTATAAAACGTCCGAAGGGTTAATCTTGGGTGAACACAGGAGAGTTTCCATTGCTGGATGTTTAGGTTCTTTATACTTCTTTATTCAGAATGCACCTCACTCTGATAAACATTACTAAGGAAGCCTGGTCCATGGATTTAATAACTGTATGAAAGGATCTGAGGTGCAGCCACGAAGGCAGAGGAAGCACTGATATAATGTCAGAACTGGTGGTGCGGGAAATACTGGTATCCATTTCAAACACATTAAGTGTTTCTTTTGTATTAATAAGCCGCTATTAACCTCTATGTCTTACCCCATAGGCATAATTTTTCTCTACGAAATCTGGAAAGCAAAAGCTTACTTATGATTGCCAGGGCTGCTGTCTTCTTTAGAGCTATTTTGCAGCTCTTTTCAGGAACTTTCATGAAGTTATTTAGCAAGTGATCAATCTTCAAAAGACAATTGAATTCATAGTTTTTCAGAGACACTCCTTGTTGGAAAATGTTTTTTCTGCAGGGTTGCCCCCAAACATTTTGCCTTACCCTCCATTTTTTTTAATTCATTTTTGTTGACCTTAGAACTTGGATCACTTTACTACTGCTAACCAGTGCGAAAATGCATGTGCTCTTTCCCCTATACATGGTAATATTGGCTTATACCCCATAGGCATATTGTATTTATTTATAAGTCCCTATTAAAGTGCACTACATGTACCCAGGGCCTATGAATTAAATGCTACTGGTGTTCATGAAATTGTTATGAAACAAGGGGTAACCCAATTGTAGTCAAAGGACCTGGGTATCAAGTATTATAGTCAACAGTTGGTCCTAGACATTGATTCAACATACACAATGCAATGATATAGATCAATTAGTCACTCTAGTCATCATTCGATTAAATCCACTATGGCAAATATAGAAGAGAACATGACAGATACAGTAGCCCAAAATATCAATTGATACAAGAAAAAATACACATAAAACCAAGCAAATATTTGTATTTTATATTTGCTATTTTCAAAAAATATATATTAAATGAGTAAGTCTCTCGAATTTTGATGAGACATAATTGCTTGGTTTTATGTGTATTTTTTCTTGTATCAATTGATATTTTGGGCTACTGTATCTGTCATGTTCTGTTCTATATTTACCATAGTGGATTTAATCGAATGATGACTAGAGTGACTAATTGAACTATATCATTGCATTGTGTATGTTGAATCAATGTCTAGGACCAACTGTTGACTATAATACTGGTGTTCATGAAGCACTGCTTGTGCCACCCACTTAAGTATCCCTCTAACCATGTTTCAGGCCCGCCATTGCAGAGCCTATGTATGCAGTTTTGACTGCTATTACAACCTGGCAAAATAAACCTTTTGCCAGGCCCAAACCTTCCCTTTTTATACATATACGTCATCACTAAGGTAGGCCCAGGCCAACCTAGAGGGCAGGGTGTAATGAAATTAAACTGCAGGACATGTACTTTTACATTTAACATGCCCTGGTAGTGAAAAACATTTGAATTTGCTTTGCACTACTGCAAGGCATATATCTCCCCAAGGATAACATTGGTGTTACATTATTACCTTTTATAAGCTTTCCAAATGGGAAGATATAAATGATTTAAATGTGATGTCTCTGGAATCCTAATTTAAAATCCTAACTTAAGGTGAAGTCATATTCAAATCACAGTTCTGAAAATGCCACTTTTAGAAGGTTGCCGTTTTCTTGCTTTAGCCATTTGGTGCCTGTAGTCTGTATCCTATCAAGACTGGGTGCAGTTGGCAGATGAGCTTAGTGTATTCCTCTCAGACAGCCACACACAGTGGGAGCTTAGGTGTGCCCAAAAGGGCCATCTCTGGCAGGATGGGAGGGAAGAGCTGGGCACAGCCTCACTTACACCTGAATAGGCTGTGTCCTGTCCACACACAAAGGGCTGCATAACCCCCTGCCAGGAGTCTGGAGCCAGGGAAGGAAGTAAGGCCCTCTGCTCATCTGTGAGTCTACCCTGCCAATTTGTGTCACCCCAGTTCTGGATCCTTGGAAGTGGGCCTAAACTGCTTGCCAGCAGAACCAATGCAACAAAACATACGCATCTCCTCAGCTAGGCAGCTCTTCCTGAGCAGAACCAACAAATCGTTGCTGCTGCACGGATTACACCCATCACAAAAGACTTGAGTCGCTGCCGCCTCCTGCATCTTGGGATTGAAGCATCACTGTCAGAACCACTACTGTGCACATCTTTCCCAGCACCAGCTACTCACTTCCCTCGTTGATGGTAGCCTCAAAGATCCTGCTGAAACTCCGCATCACAGCTACACCACTCATTGGAACCAATGCATGGCATGACTGGGCCTCACATCCTCAACCCCGGAGTTTGCATCGTGAGCCCCAAAGACAGGATCCTTAATGTTGATGCATTAAAACCTCGCACCGCAGCCTCGTCCCATTTCGAAACCGATGCATCACCTAGGCTGCTTGGAGCACCTTCAAAGTAGATCCATGCAACACTTTACAACCTGGATTTAAAATATTCGGTTCTGCGGTCCTAAATGGGTCCCTTTAGCCAGGCCCCGTCCCATCGCAGTTAGCCTGAAACTGTGACTGTGTCTCCCGGTCCGGCGCAGCCAGATATCTCCAATGGCACTTTGTGCTATATGGCCCTCTTTTCCACTAGAAACTTTCAAAATCAATGTCACCAGTTTTAGTAATTGGATTTTTGTTTCTTTGGTCTTGTTTTATTTAGTAATGTCAGATCTCGTTTTCTAGATGTGGGATGTTTTGTGTGTTCTTTTTCGCTGTTTTACTATTTGAAGTGTTGCACAAATACTTTACTACTTTACACATTGCCTCTCAGTTAAGCCTGACTACTCTGTACCAAGCGGCCAATGGTGAGCACAGATTAATTTAGGTTTTGCCTGCCTCTTACCTTGACTAGGATTATGGGTGCTGCTTGGCCAGAGCTCATACACGGTATGCAACCGTTTCTACGCAACTTTTACAACACATACTGTTTCAACGCACACCATTACAACGCAGGATCCTTTACAACAAATGCCTTTACAACGCATGACATTACATAGCAGATGCTACTACAATGCATGCCATTACAGCGTAAGTATTGGTAAGTATATCTTTTTATTTTTACATTTTTTAAATTACAGTTTTTTTTAAAATTAAGTTAAAAAAATTAAAATTAAATTAAATAAATTAATGTAAGTTTTTTTAAATATATAGTTTGGGTTTTGGGGTACAGGGGTATTTTTAGGGTTCAGGGCTGGGTTTGGGTTTTGGGGTACAGGGGTATTTTTAGGGTTCAGGGCTGGGTTTGGGTTTTGGGGTACAGGGGTATTTTTAGGGTTCAGGGCTGGGTTTGGGTTTTGGGGTACAGTGGTATTTTTAGGGTTCAGGGCTGGGTTTGGGTTTTGGGGTACAGGGGTATTTTTAGGGTTCAGGGCTGGGTTTGGGTTTTGGGGTACAGGAGTATTTTTAGGGTTCAGGGTTGGGTTTGGGTTTTGGGGTACAGGGGTATTTTTAGGGTTCAGGTTTGGGTTTTGGGGTACAGGGGTATTTTTAGGGTTCAGGGCTGGGTTTGGGTTTTAGGGTACAGGGGTATTTTTAGGGTTCAGGGCTAGGTTTGGGTTTTGGGGTACAGGGGTATTTTTAGGGTTCAGGGCTTGATTTGGGTTTTGGGGTAAAGGGGTATTTTTAGGGTTTTGGGGAACTGGGGTATTTTTAGGGTTCAGTTTTTAAATAAATAATTTTAATTAATTTAAAAAAATAATATTAATAATTTTATTTTTTATTAATAATAGTTCTTTATTAATGATAGTTCTTTAAAAAATTAATTAAATATTTATTAATTACATTTTATATATATATTTACAAATACATTGATTAATAAATAATTTAGTTTATAAAAGTAATTAAATATTTATTAATTACATTTAAAAAAAAATAATATACTTCCCTATGCTTACGTTGTAATGGCATGCGTTGTAATAGCATCTGCTATGTAATGTCATGCGTTGTAAAGGCATTCGTTGTAAAGGAATGTGCGTTGTAAAAATTGTGTTGTAATGGTGTGCGATGTAATGTATGCGTTGTAACGTCATACATCCCTCATACACCAATCAACCAGTAACCCAATTTCCAACACTCTTAAATTCCCTTTATAACATAACATAACATTGTTAATGAAAAGAACCTATTTAAATGAAAATCTTTGTGCAATACTCAGGATTCAAATCTATTCATTTATCTTTTAAAGAGGGAACATGCCCATTCCAATAAACTCTAATTGAAAAAGGCAATATACATGGTTTAGGACATTTAGAAACTGTCTGGCTATGCGCTCATTGTCTCATAATTAATGTGTATTATGCATTTGTTGCTGTACAACTGTAAGCATGGACTGTCATTTGAAGTTTCACAGTCATCTACAAAATATTTATACCCGACTCAGATACATAAATATTGAATGTATAAGGTACCATCTGCATATCTCTTTGCAGACCAGGCCTTTGCACACACTACATATCCCTGGTCTTGTTGCTGTTTAAAACGTTGAGATACTCTAATGTATTTCATGTTCTTCTTTTTTATGTAGTTGAACCCTACTTTTTGCTCATGATAGTACCAGGGAAATATATTGTTGACTGTTTCAATATGGCCTTCCAACTCCAAATTGTTTCACAGCCAAAGGAAATTAACTGACATTTCAAATGCACATGTTCAAGTTGGAAGGGGAAACAGTTGCATGGTATTATGTTATGTTATGTTATGTTATAATTTTATTTCTATAGCGCACGGCTACTCAGTGAGAGTGTCCCGGCGCTTTATATAGGCAGCTCAGTGTGAAAAAACATAACACCATAAAACAGAGACAGATAAGGGAAAGAAAGACATCCTAAAGGGTCAAAAGCCAGGTCTTGAGGCTCTTCCTAAACAGGAGCAGATTCGGAGTACGCCGCAAGGCCAAAGGTAAGGTGTTCCACAACTGAGGGGCCCTAAGACCAAAGGAGCGACCCCCGGTGCGGGCCTTCCTCACTCGAGGGAACACGGCCAAGAACAGAGATTCCGACCGAAGAGATCGAACCGGGCGATAAAAGACGAGCCTGCGCTGTAGGTACCATGCTCCCGAGCCAAAAAGTGCTTTGTGAGCCAGAGTCAGAGCTTTAAACATAATCCGCTTCCGGATGGGCAGCCAGTGAAGCAACTGCACCAACCCGGATGCTCTAGCTTGCCTATAGAGGCCGAAGATGGCGCGAGCCGCAGAGTTCTGCACAACCTGCAGCCGCTGAACAAGATAGCCCGGAAGCCCTAAATATAGGACGTTGGCATAGTCCAGTCTGGAGCCTATTAAGGCTTGCACAGTGATCTTTCTATGCTCTTCTGTAAGCAGAGGGTCCGAGGCACAGCCAAAGAACAGTACCTCCGATTTGTTGGAATTAGCTTTGAGGCTGTTCCGCTGAAACCAGTTAAAGACCATCCCTAGGCACCCCCGAATGCTCTCTCCATCAAAAGCCTGATCTTTCCTACACGTGAAGAGCAGTTGAGTGTCATCCGCGTAGGATACGATCTGGGCCCCAAAGGACTCCACCATTGCCGCCAGAGGGGTCATAAAGATGTTAAAAAGGGTCGGGCTCAACACAGAGCCCTGCGGAACTCCGACTCCCAAAGGCTGCATCTCAGCGGAGCTCGGGGAGGCCCAGACCGTTTGTCGACGACCCTTAAGGAAAGATGTAAACCATTTGAACACCGTCCCCCTCAGACCGATGTCATAGAGTCTGGCGAGAAGCGCCTCATGGGGAACGGTGTCAAAGGCCGCCGACAGATCAAGCATGACAAGCATGGCCCTGCCTCCTGAGTCCAGTGTCTCCCTAATAACCTCTGACACCTCCAGGAGTGCCGTCTCCGTACTTAAATTAGGACGGAATCCGGATTGCGAGGGGTGCAATAGGTCATTCGATTCTAGAAAGCTAGAAAGAACGCCGTGCACATGCTTCTCCGTGATCTTAGCCAGCGCCGGGTGGAGGGAGATCGGCCTGTAGTTGGCCAGAACCTCGGCGTCTAATCCAGGCTTCTTGAGGAGGGGGATCACCATAGCCCTTTTCCAGGACCGCGCGACCCTCCCCTCCCTCAAAGACAAGTTCAAGAGAGGGTTGACCAATGGGTTCACCACAGGCGCCATCCTGGCCAAAAATTTGGCCGGACAGGGGTCTAACGGCGAGCCTGATTTAAGATTGGCCAGAAGTGCAAGGGAAGCATCGGTGGAAACAAAGGGGAACTCCGCCAAAACAGCATCCCGCGTGGACGGTGGAACTAGTCCGGCCCCAATGCCAGGAGACCCTTCAGCAGACCTCTCTGTAAAGGAGTCCTGGATCGATTTAATCTTGTCCGTAAAGAACTTGGCAAGATCACAGACCCACGACTCAGATGACACTATTTGAGGCAAGTTGGATTTATGCCGGGTCTGGTGGCTCAGTGGACTAATGCATCTACTGCAGGGGCTTGTGTTCAATCTCATGGTCACAGGTTCAAATCCTGGCGGGTCCACTCAGCCTTTCATCCATCTGAGGTCGATAAAATGAGTATCATTAAGTTGGGTAACAACAAACATCTGTTATTGTTGTAGTGGTGAACGTGCGCTTCACAAATACACATGCTATGTTATGTTATTAATGTACAGTTGCTATAAAGAACAGCTATTTGCATTACTCTTTGATGTGTGTTGTTGCAGGTTATCTATATAACAAGAAACCCTAAAGATGTCTTAACTTCATTTTACCATTTTGAAAAGATGATGCCATCCCTGACACAATCATCAACTTTTGAACACTTCATGGAGAAATTTCTAAGTGGGGAAGGTAATTTTTTACTTTTTTAAAATGTATTTTCTTGATTTTGAATTAAGACATCCAGTTGGTTTAAAACACTCATCGGTGTGTACATTGTGTAAAATCAATATGCATGTAAGTATTACCACACAACAGAACTAACTTTTCAAGTTAGAGCTTATATGCCTAATGGGATATTATTTAAAATGTTTAATATGAGGAGCAGGTGGTTGTAGATGTTGTCTCCTGTTTTGAGGTGCCAAGGTGTAGGAATTGCATCATTCACATGCTCACAGATGGGTACCTCAACAAACAATTTAAAAAGCAGTCTAGGTTCTTGCGAACTAAAAGAGACTTAGGGGCATATTTGTAAGCCTGTTTGGGTCGCTCTTGCACCACGCATCTTGGTACAAGAACGACGCAAACCACAAATGCAATTCATGAAGCTACACAAGGCCACTTTGCTTGGCCATGAGTGACTCCAAAAATTGGGAGAAGAGCAAATCACTACTGGGGAGGCATTCCATGGGGGTTGTGTGGGTGTTCCCACGCAGTTCTCATGGTTTTTGATACAAGCAGCTCTCATGGGTTTTGATGCATCCCCAGATTTACCAGAACCTATAAACCTGGGAATGCACCAAAAACATGATCCTTCTCAGGGGGGTGTAATGAAGAGAAATATCTTTATTTTAACTCATTACATGCTCTTTGCATGTGTGTGGCTTCCTGCAGCACGCATATAAATTAGAATTTGCCTCTCAGGGTTTTTTTCATGCAGGAAGGTGCCCTTACTGCACAAAAACAACCCTGCATGTAACACAGACTCTCTTGCACCATGTTGAAAGGATGCCTGCATTGGGAATAGTTTAAGTAAAAAGGGATAGCTACAAGGGATTTTGTTTTCAAGGTTAATTCACTGAAATGATATATTATTTTTGGTTCTTTAGTAGATTGAACCTAATGTATCCTTAGGATTACTTTAATGTTCATTAGTAATTTCAAACAGTAAGCAAATTTACTATCAAGAGAAGAAAGTCAAACTAAATTAAACACACAGCAAGAAAGGAATGTATTCAAAGGTATTTATATTGTAATTGATCAGTTAGAAAAAATTCATGGGGATAGATTTAGAACAAAACTCTACATAAAAGTTATGAAGGGCAGTATGTATATATCCACTAGTCAATTCATACCAGTGCATCAACTCCAGTGTTAACAAAGGAAAACCGAAATCAAAAATGCATCCTGGTGTCCTTCAAATATGAATCATGTTGAGGAGTTGAAGAATTAGGTCGACTAAACCACATCCCCATACACTTGCAGATTTGTTTAGTTCACTACACCTGGCTGGGAGTATCCCTGATTGCTCTGGATACCAAACATCTTCAGCTCTTCAAATATAAAAAAGAGTCTTCAAGGTATGTTACCGACAAGCTAGTAATAGGGTCTGTGAGAAAATCATTAAAGTATGAATACTAAACTACGCCCTCATACCCTTGCAGATTTTTTGTCTAATCATATTCAACTGAAATCAGAGGCCATCCTTGAAAATTAGCTTCTTATATTTGTTATACCCAAGTGAGTATGACAGTGACATTAAATGATATCTCAGGAATTAATTTTCCGGCTTAGGAAGGCCCAGGCTTGGCAGTTTGGGCTGGATTGTTCCCCTAAGGAGCAGGGTCAGGACTGATTTGCATATATTTGGGTCCAAACTGGGGTGGTGTGGTGAGCAAATAAATTATGGATTAAACCCAGATCTGTGAATGGGGGTGAATGTTTGCATTGTTCAGCATTCCGCACATCATCTGTTCTTTTTATTTTGAATTGAGTTAAATATGGCACATTCCTGTCCTTTCCCTGTCACACAGTGGAGCCCAGAAAGGGGTATTGCTGTGATGCACTGCATGACAATGTTGTAAATCTACTCCTCAGTTTACACTGTTTGCTTCAGGACTTATAGTTGTCAAATCAATGCTTTAATTACGCCATAATCAGATACATTTCTACTGTAGGATACATTATAGTCAGAACCGTTATACTATGTTATAGTGTTCTCCAAGTTCCAGACTCAGATCTCACTGCTAACGATGACTGCCAACTAAGCTGCCCAGAGTACGTAGTCTAAAGGCCACAGCACTTGCAAAACAGAAGAGGAGACTGAGGGTCCCTACTAACCAGGACACAAAAATACAAGGACATAACAAAAACTGGACCTTGGCTTTGCCACCATGATTCTCTGGGTAGACCAGTGGTTATTTGTGCCATTGGCTGAAGGTGGGACTCACCAGCACTCATTTTTGCGGACCGTCACATACTTTTCCACATCTGACTTTTACCCAGCGCAAGAGAGGAAAAAAAAACAAAAAGGGAAAAAGGAGGAGAAAGATGGGAAAACAAGTATAAGTAAAGAAAGCAAGGATTAAACCAGAACTTGAAAAAGAGTGTGATTAATGGGGAGGGATTGTCTGGTCACAGATGAAGCAGGTATGAGCTGGAACAATGACTACACAGCCTTGGTATTTAGAAACCCTGACATTTGATAGAGCAAGCCGTTGGCTTCTGTGCTAAACTTTTGACCCCAGCACGTATCCTATTATAAATTAGGCACTGCAATAGACATGGTTGAGCATCTAAGGTTTAGTCAAGGTAGGAGTCAGAGGCAAATATAATTGCAGTCATCACTGTTGCAATGAAGACTTTTAACAATATCTCATGTATATTAAGGATATGTACACCATTAATAGTTTAGTGTACACAAAGTTTGAACACATCTAAAATGTAAAGATATAAAATCAAAGCAATGCAATATGAACATAGAAAGAACATGTTGCCAGCAGTTAATGTTATCAAAGATTTAAAAGGACTCCAGGAAAACAGAGAAAAATGTAATTCTGCAAAAAAAGGCTACTTGGTTTCTCTTCACTGTTGATTAAGGTTTTTGAACCTAAAGGTTCCTGAACATCTAAACGGCATTGCCAGTGTCAAGGGTGCCTGAAAAAGAAAAGGGCAATATCGCTGAGTTTTTATGTGTTGACATTGCAACAGTTGTGTGCCACACTGCCACAAGGTTTTGAGAATCCCGTTTTCAAGAGTCAGGATCAGTCTCTTTCACTTTAATTTTCACTTTTCCGAGTGCAGCAGTATATAATGTCAGTTGTGGACCTTCCAATTATTAAGCACTGTGCATTTTAAAGAAGACATCTTCTCAGGTCATGTACTGCCATTCATGTGGTCTCAGAAATATATAAAATTTAGTTTGCAGACCCAGTTGGGCTCTCACTTTTTCACTTTTTTACAATTTGAGGAAATGTAGAGCAAACTTGTCTGAGCGAGGCAAGTGCTTAACCGTCTCTATTATAATTCCTTTTGCATATGTATAACGTTACTTATTGCAGTCTGTGGCAGGTTTGTTTCTCAGGTCTCACTCATAGGTCATCCCCATTCCTTCTGTCTATCACTGAAAATTCTGTGTATTTTTGTGTAATTTTAACAAACTTTTGCATTAACGCAACCGAAGGAGCTCAATGAAGCAGTTAACATGTGGTGATCATGTCCTGACTTTATCACGTGTACACACATGTTATTTTAATCCTTTAATTCATGAGACAACATCTACGTTGTTTTCTGTATGGACGTATCCCAATCTAATTTTGCGATAGTTTCACATATAAATATGATGTACATTTATGTCTAAAAAGCTATATCATTGTATTTGGTATCTTTTAATTTAGCTACAAACATTGTGGTAATTCTTGCATATATATATATTCACCGAAAAAACCATAGGTTTCACACACGTTATAGTTAGGAATTAGCATTTAAAAAACCGTGTAAATTCACTGAAAAAACCATAGGTTTCACACACATTATAGTTAGGAATTAGCATTTAAAAAACCTTGCAAATTCACTGAAAAAAACATAGGTTTCACACATGTTACAGTTAGCTAAACATTTCACTCCTACAAAACCTTTGAAATTCCCCCGTTATAGTTAGTTCAGCTACCTATAACTCGCGCGACCGCAATGCCCTGCTGATGACGTCCCATATTACATCACTCATGACATGGTCAGTGACATCACTCATGACATCACTCATGACATGACATTTTCAGTCATGTGACTTGAAAACAACACTTTTGATTGGTTTATAGTAGTTTTCCAGAATCTTCAAACACTCCACCCACTTCCCTCACTATCTCTTTCACTTTGATGGGAGAAGGATCTTTGGAGTTTTCTTCCTGCTTTTCAAACTTGAGGAAATGGCAGAGCAACACCAGCCCGAAGATTCAACATCTGATTCTGATATGGACATTGTTCCAGAGCAGCCCCTTCCTAAGAAGAGCAAACATTCATTCATTTGGAAGTTTTTTAAGTATCCAGAGGGGCAGAAGAAAGTTAATGCCCCCAAGGTTACCTGCACAATATGTGGAAGTGTGCTATCAAGAGTGGATCCGAAGAAGCACTACTCATTTAGTATACATACCATGATTAGGCACGTAAAAAATGTGCATCCGGTTGACTTTGCAAGGGCATCTACTCAAGTCCTTGCAGCCAACCCTCCAGATGCTGTCCCCAGCACCTCTTCTGCTGGAGCATCTCCTTCATCCACTCCTTTGGAAATTCGGCCACTTTTCAAAAATTTACATATACGTTGCAACTTCTGCAATGAGATTCTCTGTTATGGAGAGCAGAGTATAAATTTGATTGAGATGAAGATTAGGCAGCACACATGCTCCCACACTTACATTTTTTTCATTTATTATTTCTGTTCCTGTTGAACAGTTTTTCGTTACCTGTTTACTTTGTTGTTTCAAAAACAACCCAAAAAACATATAAAATTGTTAAAAAACTACAAAAACAAAACAAAACAAAAAAGACAAAAAGCAGTTCTTTACAGAACTAACTTCACTTCTCCAAAAAGAGCTATATCTCTTATATACTGTGTCATACCTTTTTTGAATGAATGTGTAGTGTATAAATGAATGACTGAAATGACTGAGTGAAGGGGAGGAAGGGACTGATGGAATGAGTGAGGAAAGGGTAGTATGGTGGGTGAGGAAAGGGGAGTCAAAGAGTGACTGAAACAAGGGGACTAGGGGTAAGGGAGTGAGGTAAGGGGTGTAAAGGAGTAAGGGAAGGGCAGTAAGGAAAGGAAAGTGAGGGAGGAAGAGTGAGAAAAGGGGAGCAGGGGACGGAGACAAGGAAGGGGAGTAAGAGACAGAGAGGGAGAAGTAGAGCAGGGTAAAGGGAGTGAAGGTAAGAGAAGTGGAGTGACTGTGACGGAAGGGGTATGAAGATAAGAAAAGGGGTTAAGGGAAAGTGAGAGATGAGGAATGAGGGAGAGAGACGTGGAGTGAGGGGATGGAGGGAGTTAGAAAAGGGAAGTGAGAGAAGGGGAGTAAGGAATGGAGTGAGAGAAGGAGAGCGAGGGGGAGTGAGGAAAAGGGAGCGGGAAAGTGAAGGGGTGAGAAATACAGATAGGATGAAGTGCAGAGGGGGAAAGGGAGTGACGGTGAGTGAAGGGCAGTGACAGTTAGGGAAGGAGTATGAGGGTGAGGGAAGAAAATTAAGAGAGAGGGAAAGTGAGTGAGGAATACAGAAGGAGTGATAGAAAGAGAGAGGAAAGGAGTTTAAGGGTAAGGGAGAGATAGGGACAGAATGAGAGAGTAGGAGAGCAAGGAACTGAGAAGGAGTGAGGCAGTTAGAGTGAGTGAGCCAAGGGAGACAGGGAGAGAAAAATGGATAAAAAAGTGAGGGAAGGAATAAACGAAGGGGAGTTAGTGAGCTGAAGTGAGGGAGTGAGGAAAGAGGAGTGAAGGAAGGGGAGTTAGGGAAGGTGAGTGAGGGAAAAGTACTGAGGGTGAGTTATAGGCAGTAACAGTGAAAGAAAGGGTATGAGAGGGACGAAAGGGGAATGAGAGAGAAGGAAGGAGATTAAGAGAGAGGAAATGGGACTGAGGGATAAAGTAGGAGGGAAGGAAACAGAAAGAGAAAGACAGGAAGGGTGAGGGAGAGAGAGTGAGAGAGAGAGAGTGAGAGAGAAAGAGAGGGAGAGCGAGTGACTGAGAAGGAGTGAGGCGGTTACACTGAGTGAGACAGAGGAAGAGAGGGAGAGAGAAATGGAGTAAAGGGGAGTGGGGGACTAAACAAATGGGAGTTAGCAAAAGTGAATGAGGAAAGGGAAGTAAGGGAAGAGGACTGACGGATGGAGTGAGGGAAAGAGAGTGAGGGGGAGTGAGGGAATGGGAGCAGGTGAAAGGGAATGAGAGTGATGCACAAAGAGGGGAATATGAAGTAGGAGAAGAGGAGTGAGATTGAGTGAAGGGCAGTGACAGTGAGGGGAAAAGAAGCATATTAAGATACTGGAAAAAGTAGTGAGTGAGAGAGAAGAATTTATGGAAAGAGAGAGGAAAGAAAAGGAAGATTGGTGGAGAGAGAGGGAGACAGTGAGAGAGAAAGAGAGGGAGAGTGAGGGACTGAGAGAGGGTGAGGCAGTTATAGTGACTGAGACAGAGGAAGAGACCTAGAGACGGATGGAGGAAAGGGGAGTGAGGAAGGGAATAAAGGAAGGGGAGTAAGCAAGAAGAAGTGAGGGAATAAGAGAAGGGGGGTGACTGAAAGTGAGTGAGGGATGGTGTGAAGGAGAGAGAGTGAGGGGGAGAGAGAAAAGAGTGAGGGATAGAGCAAAAGAAGGGTAGTGATGGAGGAAGAAAGAAAAGAGAAGTGAGGGACACAGAGAGGAAAGAGGGAGCAGGAGAAGGTAAGTGAGTGTAAGGGAAGGGTACTGATAGTGAGAGAAGGAGTGTAAAGGTGAATTAAGGGGAGTAAAGAGAATGAGTGAAGGAGAGTAACATGAACATAGAAAATGGAGTAAGACACAAACTGAAGAAAGTGAAAAAGGGAAAGAGAAGTAAGAGAGTGATGAAAAAGTATTTTTTGTTTGACATACTCACCTTGTAAGTAATAAAAAGGTAATAATATAATTTTAATAAATATAATATCTGTGGAAGAGAAGAAAAAAATTGAGTTATAATATATATTTCACAATACAAAATGATTTGTATAATATGTTATGTATTTTATTTTGCTGTTCTCAGAATATATTGAATTTCACTGAAAACAGTGAGTTCAATAGTACTCATCATATAACAGCGGGCAAAAAAAAGACAATCAATAAGATTATCTTTAAAAAAAACCATTCAACATTTTTATTATGAATGTAACAATTATAAAAAAACATATCTTAAATGTTTTTTTCGAACAGCAATCTTTTACGTAAGTAAGGGATATTACCAACAATCACAAAGTAACAAAACATTATTACTTCTTTTTTATACACTCTAAATAAAGTAATGTACACACATATGCTAACAACATTTACCCAAAATAGTCATTTTTTGTTTCAAATACCATTCCTCATGGCCAAATAGTATGTGTGAAATCCTTAGTTTGGAAGATACTTAATAGTACTCTTAAGCGTCCGTTTCCCAACCTTCTGAATCAAAAGCACCAACATCTTTTGTACCATCTAACAAATGTTATACCTCCACCCGATGCTATTTATCATGTACATAGAACCTTAAACAACTAGCATGCTATCAGAACCTCAACATCATCTGGTATGCCCATCACACTCTGTTCATCCTTTATCTTACCAAGGAGCTGTATACCATTAAAAGAAACCTCTACAAGGGAATAGAAAATGTCACCAACATCTCCAACAACTACAACAAATCTAAAACACCTCTGCCTCACTGATGATCAGCATCTCCTGTGATAGCCACATCACCCACTATCTGATACACTTACACTACCTCTACGTCAACTACAATAATTTTTTTAACCTCATCACCCTCATTCACAAAGTACTTTTCAACACCAGACTACCCTTTCTTAACAGCAGTAATTTTCCCAGGCCAATTATTTTCCCTAAAATTTGGGTTGTAAAAACACTAGGTAAGAATTTGGTCAGTCATAAGGCAAACGTTGTTTAAAAATCAACTGAGTATCATTACAATGAGTCCAGCCTTTTGTACATTTTAAATAAGCTGTGTAGTGTGCTGATGTTGTAGAAAGACCATCATGGAAAATAATTGCTACACTTACAAAAGTTCTTCCTGATATTGATAGTTGAGAAGCCACAAAATTGTTTATTACAGTTGTCAGTTTTCTTCCATCAGGTCTGCATCGTTGCAACATTAAAATTACATACTGCCCATATCTTTGTATAAATAATGTTGATAACATTTGTGAGTTACATTGGATACAGACCATGTTTTGATTTGCTTCTCTAACTAGATTATTAAAAGACACTGATTTGCAGTCTGGTAAAGTCAAATATATAAATCTTTCAGTGTCTATTTCAGTACTACTTGAAAACGAACAATTATCACAGTCATGTTGCCGTTGATAAGAAAGGCCAAAAAGATATTCAATATCTATACCTTCATCTTGCAATACAACAAGCATATACATTAGAAATTCCTGACAATCGTGCTGAATATTCTGTGAAAATTGATTTAAACCAGAACATATGTCTAAAACATTTCGAATATCAGAAACACTTTCTATTTTAGTTTTATCACTACTACATTTCTCATACACAGAATTCAACAAACAACAAAATCTTTTGTCCCGATTTTCAATAATTTTTTGTAGTAAAGTTTCAAGAAAAAAACAACATTAACCACAACATTAGCATAGCAGTTGACACCAGAACTGTATTCAAACTGAAAACCAACCACCTCTTCAATAGAATCCTTTTTCTTTTTGCTTACTATCACTGGTTCATCTAGTTTTTTTCTTTTCTCTGTAACCTTGCTACAATTTTTCTCATATCTTATTTTTTGACTTACCACACGCTTTTCAAGTACTGGATATTGAGGTAAATTGGGAGCATGTTCTCTTCTTACCCTATTATACTCTTTTACACAATTTACATCTGCACTATTCTTTGTGTCAACAAACTCAATCAGGTATAATCCAGATAAAATTCTGTCTCGAGATTAAGCAACATATGCCATACCCTCTTTAAAAACAGTACTTCCAATATTCACCAAAGCACAATCTACACTTAAACCTTGAGATTTATGAATAGTCACCGCATATGCCAAACAAACAGGAAACTGTTTTAGGCGGACATATAA
This sequence comes from Lissotriton vulgaris, assembly GCF_964263255.1. Classification (NCBI taxonomy): domain Eukaryota; kingdom Metazoa; phylum Chordata; class Amphibia; order Caudata; family Salamandridae; genus Lissotriton; species Lissotriton vulgaris. Next base: position 772,840,342 of record NC_141694.1, read on the forward strand.
ATCTTTTACAAGCAAAAAACGTGCTGAACAACGACTCAATTGTTGTACATCTTCAATTTCATCAAATTTGATTTTCAAAAATTCAATGTCATCTCTGTTTGGGTAATTCACAAAATCAACAACATTACCCATTGCTCCATTTACTAAACCTCTTTCCACATGTAAATTACGTCGTAAAATTATCCGACAATTTATAAATGCATATAGATTATTTTCTAAACCAGCAGTTTTAGATATTGATTTCTCTAAAGAATCCAATTTTGACTTCAACTTTTGTGACAAAATAATAGTAGCTCCTTCATGCTCTATTCTATCAATAGCTTCCAGTTTTATAATTTCTTGATTTTCTAACTTTAACATTTTTTCATTGAATATTGAACATTCTTTCAGAGTTGGCATCAAGCATATCACTGATTTCTTTTCTGCAATTTCTCTATATATATTCTCTGGGAGAATATTTTCGTTTGGAAATAAATTTGTAAGTAATAGTACCTGTAAAGCTTCTTTGCCATGTTCACTCGCTTTTCCAATTCTTATATCTTCAAGAATACTTTTATAATCAGCGTCCTTTGTCTGTCGCATATTTGTAATGAGTTCTGAATATTCGAAATATGACCAAATATTAACATTTCCAATGCTTCCCAGGCACTTTCTAGTGTCTTCATGTGTAACTGTTTTAAATACTGGCTGTCCTTTCACAGGAGTTAGTTGTAGTAGATCTCCCAAAACTATGAAGTGTTTTCCTCCAAATAACACATCATACTCTGTTTTAAGGATTTGTTGCATTCTTAAATGCACAAAGGCAAGCATTACATTTGATACCATGCTAACCTCATCAATATTGAGAAGTTTCATTTTGTTCAAAACTCTAGAAACTTCACAACAAGCTTCTCCAGATAGCTTGTGGTATTCTAATGTATTTTCATGCTCTACTGGCAGCATCAATAAACAATGTAAAGTAATCCCTTTAATGTTATGTGCTGCCAATCCAGTTGCCGAAGTCACAACACAAGACAGTGACGACTCAGTTCTTTTCTGTAGATATGTTGCAATTCTTTTAATTAGAAAACTTTTTCCAGTTGCTTCTTCTCCACTCACGTACAGTTGGACAGCTTTAAATGATGTACATGAGCACTCTTTTTTCTCATGATATAAACCATGCTCAATCTCTTCTGTCACTTGATCGTATATTTGTTTTTGCTCAACATTTAGTTGTTTTTCTAATTCTTCTAAGTTTATTACATCCTCTTGAGCTTGTTGCATTGCTCTTTCCACCTCATCCATGGCAGTTGCTGCTTCATTTTGGATAATTGGTTCTCCTAGTGGATCCTGACTCAACGAAACAGAACTTTGACTGTCTTGAGAACTGTCACTAACAATCTCTGCTGCAATTGTACCTTCTTGCTGTATTTCATCGTTCAACATTTTCAGATAATTCAAGTTCAAGTTCAAGTTTAATCTTTATTTCGTTGCGTTTGCAACATAAAAGATAACATAAAATATACAGTTCATAGTAAAATATACAACAGTATAAACCTTCAATTCATACATTATAGTGGGCACCCTAATATATAAACTACATTGCATCTATATTTCGTCATATTTGGGCACATTAAATTACATTTCATCATATTTGGACACAAGATTTTACAATTTCAGGTTTGGCACAGAATCAATTAAATATTAAAATATTTAAAAACAGTAGAAAAGTTAAAAGAACATTAAATTAATTTGTAACAGCCAAGAATTAAAAAGGTACAATGCCTAGGCGTTATTCATGGTTAAGGAAAGTCCAGATGAACAGTTATTCATGGTTAAAATGAGAGAGATAATTTCCTTCTGATAAAATAAACGGACAATAGAAATTTACTAGTTCCGAACACAATTACTTGGCTGGTGTCCGTACTTAAGATCCTGCCAGCTTCCCTGTGGGAGGTAGAGCCAATGTTACGGCACAAGGGGACTATCCATTTTTTCCTTACCTTGCCGTAACTAGGGCAAAAAAACAATATGTGAAAGATATCCTCCCTTTGATAATTGGTGCACAAGGTGCAATGGTCTTTATCTGTCTTTCCCCATCTTTTCTCTGTTACCTTTATCCTCAGCGTTCCATACCTAAATTTTAGATATAGAGATTTGGCCAATGGAGGCTGGATTTCATCAAGAAATTGTTCGAAAGATGCCTCATTTTTTACCAAAAGAAATTTTTCTGTGAGAGGACCGTGTGTTCTTGTATACACAGAATCGTGGCTCACATATGACCAAAAAGTTAATTTAACAATTTTCTTGGAAGCTGAGTTTAGGGAACCAGGCTCGTTCCAAAAGTGTGTTAGTCCGAGCTTGATTAGCCAGTTTTTTACATGCTTAAACCAAAAAATCTTACTGTCTCTATCAAGCTCAAGTACTTCCTTCAACCCATTTTTATAGTCAGATAATTCCAAAGTTGTCCATAATCTGACCCACAACAGCAATGGTCTCAGTATAGCATGCTGATCTGTGTGTTTAATATTTAGGTCAAGGAATAAGGGTATCAATGGGGTATTAGTTGGAACTTTTAGTAGTCCCCTAATAAATGTATTCTCCAGGACTTCAAACGTTTTTTTACATACTGGCCCCCAGATTTCTGCCCCATACAAAGAGGCAGATTGTACCTTATATCTAAAAAGCTCTATTGCTGGAGTAACTGCCTTAATCACACTTTTATTATACCTCTGTGTTATTGGAAAACAGTTTTGTTTGAACACCAATTTTCATTTTTCCAGTTGTGGGCCCCATCCCATTACAGAGTCTAACAAGACCCCCAGGTAGGTAAAACTGTGCTCGTAGTCTAATTTTTGCCCATTTAACATTAAATTCTTTTTAAAAGTTTTGTGCGGGTTTAGTGCCATGTATTTTGTTTTTTTTATATTAATTTCTAATCCTTTATGGATACAGTACTGTTGGAACCGGTCTAATAGGATCTGTAGACCGCGTGGCGTTTGCGAAATTAAAATTGTGTCGTCCGCGAAAAGGAGGGACGCAACACGTTCCCCTCCCAGTCGGGGCGAGTCGTTGTCACAATTTTCCATGTAGGTTGCAATATCGTTTACGTAAAGGGAGAAAAGCGTGGGGGCCAGAACGCAACCCTGACGCACTCCCCTTTTTATGGGGATCGGGTCTGTGAGTTCCCCATTTGGGCCCCACCTGACCTTAGCGTAGTTCTCCTGATGCAAACCCATCACTAGTTTTAATAATTCGCCTGGCAGTCCTTGCCTATTTAGGGTTTCCCAAAGTAGGTCGCGTGGGATTAGGTCAAATGCTGCTCGGAGGTCTACAAAGGTCACATACAAGTGACCTTTGCGGATGATGACATATTTCCAGTACAAGCAGCATAGCCTAAATACTTGGTCAATAGTACTTGTTTTATTCCTAAATCCCGCCTGATATTTAGATAAAATTGACTCCTCCTCCAACCATGAGTTTATTCGGTTTAAAATATGCCTGGCATATATCTTCTGCGTAATATCTAAAAGGCTAATGGGGCGGTAATTGTCTGGGTCGCCACGGTCCCCTTTTTTAAAAATGGTAATAATTTCTGTGCCATTCCATGTGTCCGGAATGTGATCGCTAGCCGCAACTATATTGAATAGATGATTTAAGTAGGGTGCCCAAACATCAATATTATACAGATACAGGTCACCAGGATTTCTATCAAGCCCTGGCGCCTTCCCTTTCTTTACTGTAGTGATTGCTGTCTCTGTTTCTTGTATGGTGAAGACTACCGGGTGGATGTTAGCTGGTATTATGACCAAGGATACGTCTGTTACAGCGTCAGTTGGAGTTTTTGCTGCATACAATGACGTGAAGTGCTTAACCCAAGTATCCTCATCTAAATAAACCTTCCTGGAACCTTTTTCCCGTTTATTTTCCTTGGCTGCCAGTTCCCAGAATTGTCTCTGGTCCTTGTTTTTAGCGGCTGTTAACATACTGAGCCATATTTCCTCATCCCATGAGGATTTCGCTCCTAAAATTGTTTTGTTATAAGCCTTCCCCTTTTACAGCATTAATCAGTGCAGTTTTGGCACAACGGCATTCCTTGTTATACCAAGGTTTGCCTGTGGGTTTTGCATTAGTCCTGCCAAGACCTTTTTTAGTTTTTTTTGTAAGAATTTCTAATAGTTTGCTGAAGAGGGACTTATGTAAATCAATGAATTCTTTAGGGTCACTGCTATGTGGACAATATGAGTCCAGGGTATCTGCAAAAATGCAGTAAATATTGGCCAATAGGTCCTCTTTCTCTAATACGAAGGCCCATTTAACCGCCCTACGGTTGTTACTAAGGACAATATTATCAATTGTGGATGAGGATGCTAGGCTATGGCCTCCCTCCGAGATATCAAGCCCCGTTAACATGCTTGGTAGAAAGCTCATTTCCAGAGGGCGATGGTCACTTTCATATCTCTCTTTGACCTTTAGGTCTACTGTAAAGGGCCAAAGGTCAAAGGAGACGATAACATAGTCTAGGTTACTTCCATAATCACGTCTCTTGAAAGTGGGGGCTTTCGGGCTGTCAGATGGCATACGGCCGTTACATGCTCTCAGGCCATGTGAAGTCAAGAACCTCGTAATCTGTAAAGCCAATGCAGTAGCGGCCACCATACTATTCTCGTTCAGGGCAGGTATTCCATTGGCAGTGTCCTCCTCTTCAAACAATTGAGCTATCCCTGTGATTGGTTCAAAATTACAGTTCAGATCTCCACATAGAATAACACTTGCCTCTGTTTTTAATGAATCCATAAGTGACTCTAGCTTCCCTATACATGGGGATTCCTTGTGGGAAGATTGGGGACTGTTATATACATTAAGAAGGTAAAACACCCTATTATCCACTGTCGTTACTTCCAGACAAAGAATGTCTGGGGAGTCAGTGTTAATCATTTTAATACCTAATTTAATGGAAACATTGACCCATACTAGTAGGCCTCCGGATGCGCGACCTCTTGGGGAAGGCACAGCCTCTATTTGGTAGCTTTTATAACCAACCCTATGCATTAGTACTGTGGCCCATGTTTCCTGTAATACACAGATGTCAAAGGTGTTCATGTATGCATTCCAGTCGGGGTCACTTAATTTCGCACGCACCCCTGCAATATTCCATGATACAAGTGTAAACAAGGGAGATCCCTCATTCAAATCGTGGGGCACAACAGGTGGAACAACTGGCAAGCTCCTATTGACTCCATCGGCACCTATGAAAACGGGACGTAAGTCCACCTTGAGACAGCTATTGCCTTTTCTTTCATAATGATATCCCAAGGTACATGACACATTTTCATTCCCCCCAGCATCTCTACTTTTTTGACTTGAAGCGAGTGATAACAAAAGAGAACTCTCATTTGTCCCAGTAGATGCTACAGGTAAAGCAACAGACAAGCTTCTATATGTTTCATCACATGTTACAACAGAGCATGAACCTGGCTTCGGACTACTAGATCCATTTTCCTCAGTACACCCCAAAATACATGAGACATTTTCAATACCCCTGTTATCTTCCATACTCTTTAAACATCAATCGCACTCCTCCAGGCCACTGAATGGCTCAAACCTATTTGATAGTTCTAAGGGAGTGAATGGGATGAGATGGGACATTTTTCTATTTCCTCCTAGGTTGTGACTAGTTGGTATGGTGTTCCACCCATGCATCACAGGGGGTGGAACTAGTTGGTGCAAATAGGCGGGGTTCCTAGCTGTTTCCATATTTGAAAAATGGGCGTTGAAGGGGATGTTATTGGTTAGATGTTGGGGGGGAAATACAGTGGATCTTGGGTAGAAATAGGTCAATGGGCGTGGCACTATACAGTTATTTTCATTGCCATAGGGCCAGCTCAAAATGTATTGGACCGCCTTTCTGTCTCTGAAGTTTAAAACTACAATTTCACCCCCTATGTCTTTTGTTCTTCCACCCAGCCAAGACAGACGGCGAACGTGAACTATTTCGCCATTTACATGATTAGCTTTGGGTCTGTACAATGACAACCAGTGCATTATCTTGTTTTTTAATTGAAAGTAACCTTCCTGCTTACCGCTTGTCAGCTCAGGGACCCCAGTGAGTACCACCACATACGGTAAAGCTTCCGGCGGAAGTTCCGTAGGTGGTCTCCTTCCCTGTCCTCTTACATGGCTAGTCTCATTCTCTTCGGCTCTTAAGAGACTATTCGGGGGGATGCTCGGTTCCCTGGCCTGAATATTAGCAAGAGTATCAGTACTATTAGATGTTATAGTTGGTCTACTCATAGGTGTTTTTAGCAGTTTTGCTTTAGAATTATTGGAAGGTTTACTAACAGATGAAACACCTGTAGTTGGGTGGTTAGGGGCAGCTGAAATGGCTACTACTTGGTTGTTATCCATAGTAGAGTTGGTAGATTTTACAGCTGCTCCTTCAATTGGTGGGGTGTACATTGAGGTTAAAGCTTTTTGGGGTTGTGGCGCATTCTGAGACCTTAATGGCCTATCCGATTGCCCAAGAGCTGCCAGGTCCAGCTCAATTTTCCCCAACCTTAACTCCACTCCCTTAAGTCTTTCAGATAAGGCTAGCAAGTAAGTTCGCACAATCATTTCTATATTGTCCAAAAGAGTTTTCGGAGAAGCTGGCTGCGAACCTTCTTCCATTGGAATGTGGATAATGTCTGGCACTGTGACTAATGGGGAGGATGGTATCACAAGTGTTGGAGGGGTTAAGGCAGTTGCTGTTGCTTGTTTACTAACAGGCTTTCCCAGAGTCATGGTAGTGACAGAGTTGGGCTTCTTCCCGAATTCAGTATGGCTTAACTTAGGCTTGTTTGTGTCCATTTTCTTCCGTCTCCTTTTGGAAGGTGGGGGCCCATGTACTTTGTGTGGCAATGGCCTCTGATTTTTTCCTCTTACTACCTTGCCCGGCCTGATTGTGGGTGAAATCATGATTTTAACAGAGTTAGGTATACTGGGAAGATCATGTGCCTCAATTTGTGACTCTGGCTGGGTTTGCGTGGGTGAAATAGCGGGAGCTAGGCATTCCTTAAGTAGTATGGGCACACTGGCTGTTGGAGATATGTTGTCTGTCAAAATGCTATTCATTTCGTTGTCCAGGGTAACAGAGATAATGGGCTCAGACAATGTCCTGTTTTTAATACGTTCACTTGAGCGGCGCCGATCCTCCCGCCGCTCAGCAAGTAGTAGTTCTTTATTACCCTCAGGCGCTGCTTTGGAGAAGTAGTCATCCAGGGTTCGATTTAATATGCTCCCACTTTTATCCAAGCCGGCAATGGCAGAGCTAGCAACAGCTGTAGCCATCGTGCAGTTTAACAATAGAAGGAATAATAGATGGATCACTACTTACTCAGGAAATTGGCCAGAACTTCGGGTCCAGCCCAGTCTCTTCTGGCCTCTGAGGGCCTAAGAGGGCCCGCCCTTTGCCCGGGCTTCGCCCCGGGCGCTCCCGCGCGCGACTCGCGGGGCGAGAGGCGCTCCTCCCTCTTAAGGGGCGCTCCGATGGTGTCACGTTGGTCGCGCCACACCCGCCGGGGCAGCTGGGAAGTGTAGTCCCTGCGGCGGTGGTGGCTTGCTGCGACTTCGGTGGCCGTTCCCCTCACGGCGGCGTTCACGCTACTGCGGCGGCACTCTCAGGAAGGATTGAAGAGCCGTTCCCCTCACGGCAGCGTTTATGGTCAAAGCAGGTATTTCCCCAAGCGTTCTCGGCGCTCCTCCCTCTTAAGGGGCGCTCCGATGGTGTCACGTTGGTCGCGCCACACCCGCCGGGGCAGCTGGGAAGTGTAGTCCCTGCGGCGGTGGTGGCTTGCTGCGACTACGGTGGCCGTTCCCCTCACGGCGGCGTTCACACTACTGCGGCGGCACTCTCAGGAAGGATTGAAGAGCCGTTCCCCTCACGGCAGCGTTTATGGTCAAAGCAGGTATTTCCCCAAGCGTTCTCGGCGCTCACTTGGCGCTCCTCCCTCTTAAGGGGCGCTCCGATTGTGTCACGTTGGTCGCGCCACACCCGCCGGGGCAGCTGGGAAGTGTAGTCCCTGCGGCGGTGGTGGCTTGCTGCGACTACGGTGGCCGTTCCCCTCACGGCGGCGTTCACGCTACTGCGGCGGCACTCTCAGGAAGGATTGAAGAGCCGTTCCCCTCACGGCAGCGTTTATGGTCAAAGCAGGTATTTCCCCAAGCGTTCTGGGCGCTTGCTCGGCGCTCCTCCCTCTTAAGGGGCGCTCCGATGGTGTCACGTTGGTCGCGCCACACCCGCCGGGGCAGCTGGGAAGTGTAGTCCCTGCGGCGGTGGTGGCTTGCTGCGACTACGGTGGCCGTTCCCCTCACGGCGGCGTTCACGCTACTGCGGCGGCACTCTCAGGAAGGATTGAAGAGCCGTTCCCCTCACGGCAGCGTTTATGGTCAAAGCAGGTATTTCCCCAAGCGATAATTAGTAAAAGCAGGACATTCTATAGTATTTTTAGTTGCGTTGAATGAATCTTCATAACTGTCAAAATCTCCAAGTAGTTCCAGTTCAGTACACCACGGCTTAAAGAGTTGCAAAAGAGCTAAGTAGTAAAATTCCCTTTTGTCAGGAGTTTCGCAACTCAGTTTTCGGTGATTAATCAAATGTCCTTTTCTTTGTTTCACTAAACATCCTTCAGATCCAATCACAGCATATACTCCTTTATTGATATCTTCTGTAGTATTCCTCTTAAAAGTATAGCTTTGCAGTACTTCATAGAGACAAACGTTCTCAAGATGATTACTTGTATTTGGATAGTATGTATGCAACATATTTGTCTTCAAAATATCTGTACTGTCTGGTTTTCTCTCTGCTAAATACTCAATTTCTTCTACAGATTTCAAAACTTGGTTTCGTGTTCTTGCAAGACCTAAACTCACCCAAATGATTGTTCTAGATTTGGAGTATAGACTTGCAGATGATAAGCGATCTGAACATTCATATGCTCCGATTCCTCGATGAGACAACATCTTCAGACTGTAGCTGTACAATTTCTTACTTAGGCTCTTTTCATGAGAAATTTCTTCCCACATTTCCTTTAGTTCCATCTTTTCAGATTTAGTAATGTTAGACGTTACATATGGAGCCACAGCAATGGAGTTGTCTGCAACATATTGAATATCCATGTTAGCATTCCACATGGACAAAATGACTGGGTTATAGTCATTTATGTATTTTGACTCTTCATTTCTTCTTAAGTTGTAGGTATTTTTCGGTGATTTATTTGTGACAGTATGTCGCAAAGATGACATAAAATTGTTCACTCTTCCTTTTGGTAATACTGGACGTGGAAATGCAATTCGACATTTTGTGTAGTACTTATCCTTAGATTTGTATTTTCGACGACAGTATTTTCTACAACGATGGGTTTGAAATCGTATGACTTGATGTCTTATATTCTTTTATTCTGTACTTTTTGGTACATCACATGTAGAATATTGTTCAATAAAACTCATCACTGTGTCATCTGAATCTGTTCCAAATTTGGGAGCATCTTTGATCCATAGCAGCATATGTGAGGAGCACCTCTTGCTTGATACTCCTTTCTCCAAAAGAAATCCAGAACCTCTCCAAGAGGTGGATTTTTTTGTTTGTGATAAAAGACATCATAGCTTCAAATCTATGATTGAAATACCTGCATACATTAACAGGATCCAAAGTGCACAGTTCCCCAGGTGTCTTGTATTCTATATTTTCTATGTTTGCATTTGCCTCTCAAAGAAATTGAAGTAAATCTTCCAAAGCATACTCTGCACAGCTTAGAGTAAGAAACCATGTAGGAGTTCCTAAGTTTCTCAGCATACATTTCAATTCCCCATGACGACGGTACCAATACTCATTAGTACCACGCTGACTTGCCATGAGATTAGTTAGCTGAGATTCCAAAACAGTATCTTTCTGTTGGACTTTATCCATAAAGTCCTTTGACGAAATATTTTGCAAATGTACAGCACTTTTTGGTATATGGTTCACTGCATAAGAAAGTCCAGACAAGTCACTCTCAAACAGAAGATGAAACAAATATGGAATACATTGGCGAAACCTTGGATTTTCTGCATATAATCTTGATGTCCGGTATTCAGATGGAGGAATCTGCACAGGTTGTTCATCATATCGTCCGCCTTTACCTTTTGGAAATAACTGAGGGAAACAACAAGCTTCCAAGCTTTCTTCCCATACACTAATGGGTCTTCCTTTCGGTTTTTTCATTTGAAATAACTCAATAGTATTCCCCCTCACCTCTTTAGAGTGAATAGGATGCACACTATAATGTTCATAAATTTCTTCAGTTCTGGACACATCCACTTTTTCAATTTGTCCAGTTGACAAATCACTGTCCTCTTCTACAGTTGTTTCCTCTTCTCCTACATATACATTTTTATAGAATGGATAATTTTTTACCAAATACAACGTTGCCTTTTTCACTTTCCTAAGATCCACTAATTCTTGCCAGATTTTCTTACTCTTGGTTGGAGCGCCATTAACTAGAATAACTAGAGGTTCCTCTTCCACAATTTCTACACCAATTGTTTCAATATTTTTCTTTAAATCTAGAGGCAAATAAACAACTCTTCCCTTTAATCCTCTCTGTAAATCGGAAGGAGACAATTTCCCTGTCTTAGTCTCCATACGAACAATAGCCTGAAATGGATGCACACATTGAATAAGAATAGACTCATAAGTATTTAAATCCATCAGTTCCGAAGGAATATTTACCAACTCAAGATTATTATGTACAGCTCTAGCAGGCATTTTGTTTTCATTTAATTTATTATAACAATATTTACAAATACGTTGATCTGAACCCAAATCAAAACAATTCTCTACCAACAAATAAGTTGCAAATTCCTTCCACTCATTATTATTCTCCTTTTCACTTTTTAAATATAGGTCAACTAACCTGGTCTGATTTATATAATTAATTCGTCTACAACAAATACAAGAAAAGTTTGGCTTTTCACCCGAAATGACCTTAAACCTTGTAATTTCTTGCTCAAAATGTTCTGTACTAAAATTCTGTACATTTTCTTCCACATTGCCTTCTATTAATGTATCTGTTTCTGCACTGTCTTCTTCAGGACCATAGTAACTAACCTCAATTTCTTCACAAATGTTCATCACATCTAATACAGATCCATGCAAAAGAGCACTGTTTAACTGTTTTAGCTTAAGTGCTGGACTTTTTGCATAATACAACCTTCTCACTAATTTCCTCACTTGAGTATGATGCACTGCTAACATCCTGAAATGGTGAAAAACACTCTGACATACTTTTTTAGAAAGACAAGCCAGAGAATGACTTTGCAAACCCGTTTTTTTCTCTCACTTTGCAAGGATCTAATTCTTGCAACATCTACATCTTTTGTTTAACACTTTTCTTACTATACTTACGTAAGAAATTGCAAAAACAATCAATTGAATCCTTTCATACACTACAAATACTACTACAATTCCAAGTGTACACTGGAGCCTTAGAACATCTCCCTAAAACTTCATCAGCTAACACCTCTTCTGCATTTTTAGGGACAATTTTTTCTTTTTCAATCGGATAAGCATTCGTGACCTCATAAGCTCGACCACTGGTGTCAACTGCATGCAACAAATCATTACTCTGAAGGTAACTCTCTTCATTAAAAAACGGCTCACAACTTGAACTATGTTTCCATTCTCCAGAAAAAACATTACAACATTTTTTTCTATTAATTAGTCTTTTCCACTTACTTTTGGCCTTCATATCATTGATTGGCTTATCTAGTGTTCGAATCCTATTGATTACTAAAAGGAACAACTTTTTTTTTAATTCAAAAGCTTTCTCAACAATTGTCTCTATATGTTTTTTTTCTTATAAAAAGCTGTTTTTCTTTTACAATTCTTTAATAAATTTGAAACAACTCTGTTATGAAACATTCGCTTCCGAATTTCAACAAACTGATTTTTTCATCTATTACTATAAACAATATCTTTACCCCATGTTTTTCCATCATTTTTGTTTTTTGACAGAATTTTCTTTGTAGTTAAAGATATTTTTTTTTCCTGATTCTGCACACTTATTTAGTTTGTGTTATTTTCCTTATAAAATCCTTTGTTGACTTACCAGGAGCTTTTTTTGTTTTTTCCACACATTGCTGTCTAGATAAATCTTCTACTTCTTTTTTCTTGATAAAATAAGCCTGTTTATATCTTTTTCTTTTCTCAATGTTTGACGGCATATTGTTTTTCTTTCTGTAGATAATTAAAATCTGTTGTGAAGAAAGTAAAATGTAAAAAAAAAATTTGTTAAAATTATAGACCACTATTAGCATACTATATAGCAATTAGAAGCAATAGTTGTTGTAAAGTCTGGTTCACTCCATAAGTAATTGTAAGGCACAGCAGCAGTGTTCGGGCACTATATGAGATCATGCAGGGAGTGATGTTTCAGGGAATAGGGCAGTGCAGTGGTGTTTCAACATTATAGGGGCATTCGCTGAGGATGGTGTTTCTGGGTTTAGAGCAGTGCAGTAGTGTTGAAAGAGTTTAGCAGGTTTTGCTAGGGGTGCTATTTAAGGGTTTAGGACAGTGCAGTGGTGTTCAGACAGTGTAAGGGGTCACGGTGGGACTGATATTTCTGAGTTTAGAACAATGCAGTTGTGTTTGGGCAGTGACAGAATCACTTGCTCGGTGCATGTGTTTGCAGACATGGCAATACATGTACCCATTGAGTGAGTCAGGCTTTAGGACATGTAGTGCAATAAAAATCTATGCAGCATGTGTGTCTCGCCTCTTAATTCCCAAATAGTATCCATGCTGTAATACAGATCGTGGGTGTGCTGTAGAAATGCCATAGTAACTCACTCTGTAGCATGTACTAATCATTTTAGTGAATTTTCATTTCTATATTCTCAGTCCTACCTTGACCCCTTATACTGCCTGGACAACACTGCATTGTCCTAAACCCTGATACACCATCCCTAGCACAAGCTGCTATACTCTTTCAACACTACTGCACTGCTCTAAACTCTGAAACAGCACTCCAAGCAAGACCCTCTTTCACTGTAGTAATCATTTTACTGAATTGCAAGGGATACTGTCATGTGTCTAAGATCACAGTGTGAGTCAGAATTCATTTCAGAAAAATGTGGCAGGAGAATGTGCTTAGTAGATGTGTTTTAAATTATGGCAATACATGTAGTCATGGAGTGAGTAAGTCTTTAGGACATTTAGTGCTATAAAGTCCTAGTAAAAAGAGGCATATCTCATCCTCAAATTCAATAGTACAATGACAGGCCTTAACAGCATGTCTGAATTTTCGAGGATTTGAGTAGCTTGTTGTTCGCATTGGCTTCTGGATTAAACCCCCTTATGAAACAACCTAAATTGCCCTATGTATGATTCCATTATTGGTTGAGTGGACAATACAGGTAATACAGACAGCTCATAAAGGTTCATATGAAGATAATACCTTTATTACATGCACCTTAAATAACTAAAAATCCTCCCCTTGCAAACGCCCCAACAACTCCCGACCCCCTCAACCCTCTTCCACCTCCGTTCCCACGCTACTCCAAACTTTGCTTCAATTAAACTTGGGCACGCCCAGAACGAACAGACTATTTTTCAAGCAAATGCGCACAATGATAATTCTTTGTTTAAAAATACCCGATCGAGTATTCTCTTTGACTCGGGTTGTCTTGAACTACATTGCCCATAGTACACTGGGATGTGAAATTAGCGGCTTCAAAATTATCCAAAATGGCCACCGCAGTTTAGTGAGACTATCCAGCGGGAGCTCCAATGGTGGAGGCACTACGCTAGCGCATTAAGGTAGGAATGGCGGAGCTACTTTGTAACCAAGTCTAGCGCTATAATTGTTAGTTACAAAGATATTTTGTTACGGGTATGATTTCCCCCATTTAGTGTGCGGCGATCGAAAAGGAGTACACCAGACCCTTTGGGGGACACGCGTATTTGAAAATACTTGAAAAACTTGAGGGATACAACGAGGGAGGATTTCTTTTATAATACAGGTACAATTGAAAACACTTTTACATAAAAATGAAAAAACTATTGGCCTCTGTGCGTCATTAACTGCACGGCCGTGATTTTCAAGTAATTGGCCCTCTGTTTCTCGATAGGTTGTTAATCATCCACCTTGAGACAGGGAAAAGTCTCCCCAATTAGCAACGCGTACATAAGGTATGGATTTCATTAAGTATGGTTATGGCTTTTATTTAGACGGTTTATGTATTTAGTTGAATGATACTAAGGATAATCCTTCTCTTGAACTAGGATTTCCGAAATAACTACCACGAACTCCTCCCTCCATAGGGGCGCCGGACGGTGCATATGGAGGTACGTAGAAGTAATATCTGCGTTTTTAGTGATGAAAACTCTAGCTAGCATTTTGTACATAATCTGCGCTTCATTTATTTTAGAAATAGAACTCGAAGCCCAGGAAAATCTCCCCCCCCCTCCCCATTTGTCACCATCTCTGGAAACAGTACCAGTTCAAAAGACACAGGTAGATTTTGACGGCTCTATATTCCTATAGTGGCAGTTTAAAGGTGGTTAGGTGGCCAATTAAATCTTGATTGTTGTTCTTGCATCCCTCACAGATAAATAACAAAGCCCTGATGAGGGTTCGACAATTGGTTATTCAAACCTGAAACGCGTCGGCACATCCACAAGAGTGAATTGTATCATTGATTGACATACTAAAAACAATGTATTGTGCTGATTTCTCTTGTGATTCAACTTTGCTTTGTTTATCTCGAAAAAGGAATTGTTTTGGAATCATTGATGTAATGAACTTTTTAATGTTTAATGTTTTGTGTTATTTGGATGTATTCTTCATTTATGTCTTGTTATGAAGATTGTCTAGTTTGTAATGATATGGTATAAATGTATTTTTGCCTAAAAACAAGTTTCTCTAAAAAAAGTAAAGAATACGAGTGAAAGGTATAAATAAAAGTACCTGACCAGGTTGAAGTAAGTTGCTGCTGGTCTTGTTTTGAAATACTTATCCAATTTAGATATGAGGAGTCGGGGCATTTTCTAGTTTTTCCTATGTATAATGGTCCAGCCCACCCTCAGTCCCGATAAGGACCTAACTCCTTTGTGTGCCTATAAAGTCCAAAGCAGCATGTGTGCCAGGCCTCTGAATACCCCAATAGTTTCCATGCTGTGTAATAAAGATCCTGGGTGTGCTGTAGAAATTCCATACCAACTCTCTCTGTAGCATGTAGAAATCATTTCAGTGAATTCTCATGAAATCTCTGATGATATCCTCATCAGACTATGCAAAAAAGTCAAATCTGGTTCCCCCGCGGACCCTATGCGCCCGGCTCAATTCTTAGAGTCACTCAACTTCTTCCTACCGGCACTTACCGCCATCCTGAACCTCTCCTTCACTTCAGCGGGTGTACCATCTGCCTGGAAGCAAGCGTGGGTTTCGCCTATCATCAAGAAACCCACCCTAGATCCATCTAAACCGGAGAATTTTCGTCCAATCTCCCTGCTCCCATGGCTGTCCAAACTCGCTGAAGCGCACGTCAACAGTACTCTATCCCAGCACATGGTCAATAACAACATTCTGGACCCATCACAAAATGGGATTAGACCAGGCCATAGCACTGAGTCTGCTCTCTTAGCCACCACAGAGCACCTCCGAACGATCTTAGATGCCGGTCAAAGTGCTGCGCTGATCCTTCTGGATCTCAGCGCGGCCTTTGACACGGTATCCCATGACATCCTTCTCAATCGTTTGGAGACCTTTGGAGTAGCTGGTCATGCCTTGGATTGGTTCAGATCTTTCCTCGAAAACAGGTCCTTTCGAGTTTCTGCCCCCCCCTTCTTATCCAAACCCCACCCCATTGCACAGGGAGTTCCGCAGGGCTCTGCGTTGAGCCCATCCCTTTTTAATCTCTACCTCCAGCCTTTGGCGGCAGTGGCCAAAGAGTGGGGCTTGACATTAGTTTCGTACGCCGATGATACACAGTTGGCCATCGCTCTCTCAGAAGGTCCTTCCAACTCATCCTCTAACTTCAAAAACGGACTCTCTGCGGTCGCCCAATGGATGACAATGAACTGTTTACAACTTAATGGCAGAAAGACAGAGGTGCTACTCCTTGGCAAAAACACCAGCCTCTGGAATGAGCACTGGTGGCCGTCTTCCCTGGGCACCATCCCTCCCCCCAAAAACCTAGTGAAAAATCTGGGCGTTTGGATGGATGCCTCACTCAACTTTCGGGCCCACACCAAAAAAGTTGCCGGCACCTGTATTGGCCTGCTGAGGAGCCTCAGCCACATATTAGGCTTTTTCGACGCCAAAACCCGCCAACTCATTATCCAAGCCACCATCCTCTCGCGTCTAGACTACGCCAATGTGCTCCTTCTTGGTGCCAACAAATGTGAGATAGCACGACTCCAACGCGTGCAGAACTCTGCGGCTAGAACTCTGGTCGGCCTCCGCCGCAGATGCTCAGCCAGAGCGACCATCAAAAAATTACACTGGCTACCCGTTGATTCTAGAATCAAATTCAAGACCCTCACTATGTCCTTCAAAATCCTCAAACTCAACACCCCCCCTCTGCTTCGACCCCTTCTCACCCCCTACGCGCCGTCACGGAACCTAAGATCCTCCAACCAAAACCTTCTATGCGTCCCACGCATAAAACTCTGCCGCATGGGCGGCCGCTCCTTCAGGTTCCTTGGAGCCAAGCTGTGGAATGACCTGCCACAACACATTCGCTCCATAGACAGCCTACCGGCATTCCGGAAAGCAGTGAAATCGTTTCTATTCCCTTGCCTGTAATCCCCCTTTATCCTGGTTTCTCCCCGCTCAGGCTAGGATCTGGGTTCTTAGCGCCGGGACGCCTCATTGCTGGGGCAGCTGTTGCGCTCTACCAAAACTATAGAATAGAATAGAATAAAATAGAATATTCTCAGTCCCACCTTGAGCCCCTACACTGCCTGAACACCACTGTACGCTCTTAAACCCTGAAACAGCACTCCCAGCAAGACTCTCTTTCACTGTAGTAATCATTTTACTGAATTGCAAGTCATACTGTCATGTGTCTAAGATCACGAATAGTCTCATTTTTATCACAGTGCATACAAACAGACATTCTCTTGAATACCTCTGTACAATAGCAAATCAACACTCACAGAGACTTTGCTAAACTGGAAATAAAAACTATGCTGTAAGACTCGGTTTATACCACAATAACTTGGCTACTAGCTCAAAGATTACAATTATACAAGAAGACTCTCTCAAATCATTTTAAATTTTTAATCATAAATGTATTCTTGTAACATTTCATATTGTAATAGAACATCTAGCATGATGTCATCAGCAATTTCATTAACATCTTCATCAACTTCAGAACTTGTCAGGTTAAACTCAATATCATCTAAAGCTTCGATGAATTCATTGTCCAAACTTTCATCCAAAAAATCACAGGTTATATCTCCTGCACCAATAGGTTGTTCTTCATTGCTGCTGTCTACAAAAGGTACATTAAAGTCCTCTATCAGAGTGTTAGAAATTTCAAAAGTGACCTCAATGTTGTTTTGATTTTGATCCATAATAAATGTTATTATGTAGCTGTACCTAGCAGAAAAATATAAACACTTCATTTTATTCTTTTTACTAATAGATAATACAAAACGAGCTTTATCAATTTCATGAGTACATGAATTGCCATATTTTAAACCACATCAACTAAGCAAATTATTCTGCCACATTTTTCTGAAACGAATTCTGACTCACACTGTGATCTTAGACACATAACAGTATGCCTTGCAATTCAGTAAAACGATTACTACAGTGAAAGAGAATCTTGCTGGGAGTGCTATTTCAGGTTTTAGGACAGTGCAGTAGTGTTCAGGCAGTGTAGGGGCTCAAGGTGGGACTGAGAATGTAGAAATGAGAATTCACTGACATGATTACTACATGCTACAGAGAGAGTTGGCATGCAGTTTCTACAGCACACCCATGCCTGACTCACTCCATGACGACATGCATTGCCATTTTTTAAACACATCAACTAATCAAATTATTCAGCCACCATTTTGTGAAATGAAGTCTGACTCACAATGTGATCTTAGACACATGACAGTATGCCTTGCAATTCAGTTAAATGATTACCACAGTGAAAGAGAATATTGCTGGGAGTGCTATTTCAGGTTTTAGGACAGTGCAGTGGTGTTCAGGCAGTGTAGGGACTCAAGGTGGGACTGAGAATGTAGAAATAA
This sequence comes from Lissotriton vulgaris, assembly GCF_964263255.1. Taxonomy (NCBI): domain Eukaryota; kingdom Metazoa; phylum Chordata; class Amphibia; order Caudata; family Salamandridae; genus Lissotriton; species Lissotriton vulgaris. The sequence continues at coordinate 772,858,586 of NC_141694.1, forward strand.
GAATTCACTGACATGATTATAACATGCTACAGAGAGAGTTGGTATGCAATTTCTACTGCACACCCAGGCCTGACTCACTCCATGACTACATGCATTGCCATATTTCTAAACACATCAACTAAGCAAATTATTCTGCCACCTTTTTCTGAAATGAAGTCTGACTCACACGGTGATCTTAGACACATGACAGTATGCCTTGCAATTCAGTAAAATGATCACTAAAGTGAAAGAGAGTTTTGCTGGGAGTGCTGTTTCAGGTTTTAGGACAGTGCAGTGTTTTTCAGACAGTGTAGGGGCTCAAGGTGGGACTGAGAATGTAGTAATGAGAATTAACTTAAATGATTTCTACATGCTACAGAGAGAGTTGGTATGCAATTTCTACAGCACACCCAGGATCTTTATTACACAGCAGGGAGACTATTTGGGAATTCAGAGGCCTGGCACACAAACTGCTTTGGACTTTATAGCACTAAATGTCCTAAGGACTGACTCACTCCATGACTACATGTATTGCCATATTTTAAAACACATCGACTAAGCAAATTATTCAGCCACCATTTTGTGAAATGAAGTCTGACTCACACTGTGATCTTAGACACATGACAGTATGCCTTGCAATTCAGTAAAATGATTACTACAGTGAAAGAGAGTCTTGCTGGGAGTTCTGTTTCAGGTTTAAGAACAGTGCAGTGGTGTTCAGGCAGTGTAGGGGCTCAAGGTTGGACTGAGAATGTAGAAATGAGAATTCACTGACATGATTACTACATGCTACATAGAGAGTTAGTATGCAATTTCTACAGCACACCCAGGCCTGACTCACTCCATGACTACATGCATTGCCATATTTTTACACACATCAACTGAGCAAATTATTCTGCCACCATTTTGTGAAATGAAGTCTGACTCACACTGTGATCTTAGACACATGACAGTATGCCTTGCAATTCCGTAAAATGATTACTACAGTGAAAGAGAGTCTTGCTGGGAGTGCTGTTTCAGGTTTTAGGACAGTGAAGTGGTGTTCATGCAGTGTAGGGGCTCAAGGTGGGACTGAAAATGTAGAAATGAGAATTCACTGACATGATTACTACATGCTACAGAGAGAGTTGGTATGCAATTTCTACAGCCCACCCAGGCCTGGCTCACTCCATGTCTACATGCATTGCCATATTTTTAAACACATCAACTAAGAAAATTAATCAGCCACCATTTTGTGAAATGAAGTCTGACTCACACTGTGATCTTAGACACATGACAGTATGCCTTGCCATTCAGTAAAATGATTACTACAGTGAAAGAGAGTCTTGCTGGGAGTTCTGTTTCAGGTTTTAGGACAGTGCAGTGGTATTCAGGCAGTGTAGGGGCTCAAGGTGGGACTACAAATGTGGAAATGAGAATTCACTGGCAACATTACTACATGCTACGGAGAGAGTTGGTATGCAATTTCTACAGCACACCCAGGCCTGACTCACTCCATGACTACATGCATTGCCATATTTTTACACACATTAACTAAGCAAATTATTCTGCCGCCATTTTGTGAAAATGAAGTCTGACTCACACTGTGATCTACGACACATGACAGTATGCCTTGCAATTCCGTAAAATGATTACTACAGTGAAAGAGAGTCTTGCTGGGAGTGCTGTTTCAGGTTTTAGGACAGTGCAGTGGTGTTCAGGCAGTGTAGGGGCTCACGGTGGGACTGAGAATTTAGACATAAGAATTCACTGACAAGATTACTACATGCTACAGAGAGAGGTGGTATGCAATTTCTACAGCACACCCAGGCCTGACTCACTCCATGACTACATGCATTGCCATATTTTTAAACACATCAACTAAGCAAATTAATCAGCCACCATTTTGTGAAATGAAGTCTCACTCACACTGTGATCTTAGACGCATGACAGTATGCCTTGCAATTCAGTAAAATGATTACTACAGTCAAAGAGAGTCTTGCTGGGAGTTCTGTTTCAGGTTTTAGATAAGTGCAATGGTGTTAAGGCAGTGTAGGGGCTCAAGGTGGGACTGAGAATGTAGAAATGATAATTCACTGACATGATTACTGCATGCTACTGAGAGAGTTGGTATGCAATTTCTACAGCACACCCAGGCCTGACTCACTCCATGACTACATGCATTGCCATATTTTTACACACATCAACTTAGCAAATTATTCTGCCACCATTTTTGTGACAAAAAGTCTGACTCACACTGTGATCTTAGACACATGACAGTATGCCTTGCAATTCAGTAAAATGATTACTATAGTGAAAGAGAGTATTGCTGGGAGTGCTGTTTCAGGTTTTTGGACAGTGCAGTGGTGTTCAGGCAGTGTAGGGGCACAAGGTGGGACTGAGAATGTAGAAATGAGAATTCACTTAAATTATTTCTACATACTACAGGGAGAGTTGGTATGCAATTTTTACAGCACACCCAGGATCTTTATTACACAGCATGGAGACTATTTGGGAATTCAGAGGCCTGGTACACATGGTGCTTTGGACTTTATAGCACTAAATGTCCTAAGGACTGACTCACTCCATGACTACATGTATTGCCATATTTTAAAACACATCAATTAAGCAAATTATTCTGCCACCATTTTGTTAAATGAAGTATGACTCACACTGTGATCTTAGACATGACAGTATGCCTTGCAATTCAGTAAAACGATTACTACAGTGAAAAATAATCTTGCTGGGAGTGCTATTTCAGGTTTTAGGACAGTGCAGTGGTGTTCAGGCAGTGTAGGGGCTCAAGGTGGGACTGAGAATGTAGAAATGAGAATTCACTGACATGATTTCTACATGCTACAGAGAGAGTTGGTATGCAATTTCTACAGCACACCCAGGATCTTTATTACACAGCAGGGAGACTATTTGGGAATTCAGAGGCCTGGCACACATACTGCTTTGGACTTTATAGCACTAAATGTCCTAAGGACTGACTCACTCCATGACTACATGTATTGCCATATTTTAAAACACATCAACTAAGCAAATTATTCAGCCACCATTTTGTGAAATGAAGTCTGACTCACACTGTGATCTCAGACACATGACAGTATGCCTTGCAATTCAGTAAAATGATTACTACAGTGAAAGAGAGTCTAGCTGGGAGTTCTGTTTCAGGTTTTAGGACAGTGCAGTGGTGTTCAGGCAGTGTAGGGGCTCAAGGTTGGACTGAGAATGTAGAAATGAGAATTCACTGACATGATTACTACATGCTACATAGAGAGTTGGTATGCAATTTCTACAGCACACCCAGGCCTGACTCACTCCATGACTACATGCATTGCCATATTTTTACACACATCAACTAATCAAATTATTCCGCCACCATTTTGTGAAATGAAGTCTGACTCACACTGTGATCTTAGACACATGACAGTATGCCTTGCAATTCCTTAAAATGATTACTACAGTGAAAGAGAATCTTGCTGGGCGCGCTGTTTCAGGTTTTAGGACAGTGAAGTGGTGGTCATGCAGTGTAGGGGCTCAAGGTGGGACTGAGAATGTAGAAATTAGAATTCACTGACATGATTACTACCTGCTACAGAGAGTGTTGGTATGCAATTTCTACAGCACACCCAGGCCTGACTCACTCCATGTCTACGTGCATTACCATATTTTTAAACACATCAACTAAGCAAATTAATCAGCCACCATTTTGTGAAATGAAGTCTGACTCACACTGTGATCTTAGACACATGACAGTATGCCTTGCAATTCAGTAAAATGATTACTACAGTGAAAGAGAGTCTTGCTGGGAGTGCTGTTTCAGGTTTTAGGACAGTGCAGTGGTGTTCAGGCAGTGTAGGGGCACAAGGTGGGACTGAGAATGTAGAAATGAGAATTCACTTAAATTATTTCTACATGCTACAGGGAGAGTTGGTATGCAATTTCTACAGCAGACCCAGGATCTTTATTACAAAGCATGGAGACTATTTGGTAATTCAGAGGCCTGGTACACATGGTGCTTTGGACTTTATAGCACTAAATGTCCTAAGGACTGACTCACTCCATGACTACATGTATTGCCATATTTTAAAACACATCAACTAAGCAAATTAATCAGCCACCATTTTGTGAAATGAAGTCTGACTCACACTGTGATCTTAGACACATGACAGTATGCCTTGCAATTCATTTAAACGATTACTACAGTGAAAGGGAATCTTCCTGGGAGTGCTGTTTCCGGTTTTAGGACAGTGCAGTGGTGTTCAGGCAGTGTAGGGGCTCAAGGTGGGACTGGGAATGTAGAAATGAGAATTCACTGACATGATTACTACATGCTACAGAGAGAGTTGGTATGCAATTTCTACAGCACACCCACGCCTGACTCACTCCATGACTACATGCATTGCCATATTTTTAAACACATCAACTAAGCAAATTAATCAGCCACCATTTTGTGAAATGAAGTCTGACTCACACTGTGATCTTAGACACATGACAGTATGCCTTGCAATTCAGTAAAATGATTACTACCGTGAAAGAGAGTCTTGCTGGGAGTGCTGTTTCAGGTTTTAGGACAGTGCTGTAGTGTTCAGGCAGTGTAGGGGCTCAAGGTTGGACTGAGAATGTAGAAATGAGAATTCACTGACATGAAAACTCCTGCTTCCACATCATAACACATTTTTCTTATTAAACCGCACAACATAGATCCCCTTACAAATTAACAACTCACCTTTAAAAATACTTTTGTAGATTTAGAACAGTGACAATCACACATCAGATTTTCTTAAGCAGAATCTCTCAATTGTGCACCAGTCACTGGAATCATAGAATGACATAGCTTCCCTCTCATTTTACACACATATTATTGTAGATAACCAATGAAATGTCTTCCCACACAAATTCAAAACCAAACTAACATTTTAATTGGTTCTACATTTCTACACTTTCAAAGTCACATAATGTTCAACCTTCCCCCACAGCTTTCTCTGCCTGTTACCATGGTAAACCTCCATAGAACACCTAACTGAACACACAGGTGAAAAGTTCATCACCAAATGTTGCAAACCAAACCAGCAAGGGTGTTTGACTTCTCAATATACCAGCTTATCCTGTGCAATGTACCTTTCAATGACTTTTTCTCAACCATTAGCATTTCTCCTTTTAAAAAACAGTTGCATGCACCCTAGTTTTTAATGTTGAATTTTCAGAAACCACCAATCATTTCTTTTTTTCAAGTGCACTGAATCTCATCCACATTTTTTCTAAACTCCTACTTTTCAAAGTGCCATTTCATTTCCAGAGCCCATCTGAGTACAACCAGATCTCCCTTCAAGATGCTTACAGTGTGGATTGTAGGACACAGCTATATTTTCTGGAGTGAAAGGTATGCAGCAAATACATGCTTTCTCAACCTTGATTTACCAAATGTGGATATCATGTGGATTGGCCAGAGAGGATTGAGATGTCACCAATTGATGCATTGGTAAAATCCTTTTTGCATCTCCCACAACCTGACCTCATAATTGTGCACTGTGGTGGCAATGACATAGGCACTTTGACTGGGGTAGGTCTGGAAATGCTTTTAAAGGACACCTTTGGGCACTTGATGTCACTTTTTCCACAAACTGCCTTTGTATATTCTAATAGGTGGTGGCTCACTGGTTAGAGGCGGCAGACCCGAGTGCAGAGAACGGCCCGGGACCAGGGTTCGATTCCCGACGCGGCAGGGTCTTGGACCAGGATCAGCGGACTGATAATTCTCGCATCGGTGCCTACTCCGACCAGGGAGCACACTCGGCAACTCTGGGCATTAGCTTGCCTCATCTCCACAACGGCCACACACAAACGCCGGGGATGCCTGGTTTCACCTTGGAGACCCCCAGGAGGGACTATCTCACAGGGAAAGCCAGGACGGGTTCCCCAGCGGTCTATAGCGCTACGAGGCCTCCGGGTAGCAGTGCGCTTTACAAGACACAACAATTTACAATTTACAATATATGCCAAAGGCAAAAATGGAACTGGTCCACCCAATACTGTCCACAGATTGAGAAAGCAAGGAAATATGTGAATAAGTCTTTTTCTGCTTTCCTCAGAGACTATGGTTTGGGTTCTATATACCACAACAACTTGCGTTACAACATGCAAGGCGGAGTACATTTCACTAATGAGGGGAACAGAGTCTTCCTCTGTTACTTTAGACTCTGCATCGGTACTTACTTGTAGGTACAAAAAACGCTCAATGATCACAAAGGCTCTTTTTAAAGCCAACCAACATATAAGCACTCAAACTTGTTATTTACTGTATATTTTTTTGTCTTTTTTTTCCGACGTGCGCCCAACGCGCGCGCACCTCGCAAATAATTTTTTTAAAATATTTTTTTTGCCCTTTGGGGTCCTTCAGGGACCCCCTGAGAAGGCTTAGGGGGTCAGGGAGTCTTTACCCTGCCCCTTTTTCACGTTCTGCACTTTTGTTTTTGGCTCAGTTCTACCTCGGAGTGACAAAATGGCGGCCATAGGGTGCGAGCACCGTGCGCGCCACCCGCAGTTTAAAAAAAACAAAAAAACTTTTTTTTTGCCCTTCGGGGTCCTTCAGGGACCCCCTGAGAAGACCTAGGCGGTCAGGGAGTCTCCACCCTGCCCCTTTTCACGTTCTCCACTTTTGTTTTGAGCTCTCTTCTGCCTCGAGGGTGCGTGCACCGTGCGCGCACCTCACGATTTCCCCCCCCCCAAAATTTTGGGGGCCTTCGGGGTCCTTCAGGGACCCCCTGAGAAGCCCTAGGGGGTCAGGAAGTCTCTACCCTACCCCCTTTTCATGTTTTCCACTTTTGTTTTTGGCTCTGTTCTGTCTCGGACACAAAATGGCGGACAACACTTTCTGGTTTCCACCGATTAGAATGTTGACAGACGTCTAACAACAAATCAGAATTCAGCTTGTGCACACCCGATTCACGCACCGTGCGCGCACTGGTGTGCGCACGGTGCGCGCTTATAGATATATATATATTTTTTCTTTTAATTTTCTCAGAAACTACTGGAAGGATTTACACCATTTAACCAAAAGAGTGATCTGCGAATCAGACTCCACCATTTTGCCAAATTTTGTGTAATTCCGTTCAGCGGTTCATGCTTTCGCCGTGTCTAATCGTCCTATGGAAATTAACACGGGGAAAACACGTTTTGGGACCCCCCTTTTTTCTCGGCCCCGCTTGACGTATCTTCCCGAGACTTTCAGGGAAGGAGCGGACCAGAGCGGGCCATCTTCTTTGAGAAATTCGCAAAGATTCAACAACCGGCGCCAAAGTTATTCCCAATAGAATGTTGCAGATTTCCTATGAAAACTAGGTCCTAACTATAACTATAAATATAAATATATATATAAATCCTGGTACATGTAGTCTAAATGGAAACACCTTTTATGTAAATCACAGTCCTGCCCCAGCGGTTGTGAGCCTCTTGGATCCGCCGAATCCGCAGCGGGACGTCCTCGCTGCCAGACCAGCTGTAATACAAAAACAAACAGGGGTGCCCGAGGTGAGGACATCACACCCGAAGGGCTTTAGGTCATATCTTCTGTTGGCAACCTCAGCAAGGTATCTGAGGCACCCTCAAATCGCCATATGCATTGCAGGCTTTGCTCTTCATCAGTGCATTATAAAATGTAGAAACAGCTGCATTAAATGGAAACACCTTTCATTTAAATCACAGTCCCGCCCCAGTGGGTGCAAGGCATCCTGGTACATATAGTCCAAAAATGGTTGACGGACTTGTTGTTTCCTAAAAAACCCATTTGGGTGCTGCTTGTTCCAAACATAAAAATTCAATCCCAAATGACTCGTGTACAAGAGTTTTAGCTTGAAACGTGTTGAGCCAGACACTGTTATAGTTAGGAATTAGCATGTAAAAAAACCTTAGAAATTCAGTGGATAAGCCAAAGGTTACAGAGACATTATAGTAGGCTCAGGTGTCAGTCGTACAAAACCAGTGACATTCAGCAGTTATAATTAGTGAGCTAACTATAACTCATGCCCCGCAATGCACTGCTTATGACCTCACATATTAAATCACTCATGACATGATCAGTGACATCACTGATGACATCTCAAACGACATCACTGATGACATCATCCACAAAATGTCTGACGCACCCACTCACACTCCCATATAACCTTTCATTCACCGACTCCAACTACCACAATATCATTCTCAAACCCATTTACACCCATATACCAGTACTTACACAGCTACTCACTGATTCATAGATCAACACACACATCCACTCACTTGGTTCCAGGAGGGGAGCCACAGGGGCCCTCGTCCTCTGTGAATTTAGGCCCGGGGAGGTGGTGGTCCACGGCGCAAGGTGGGAGGCCATAGGGTTTTTTCTGCATTTCTTCAATTAAACAGTGTGCCCTGGGCAGGTGGCGGTCTCCAGGGCAGCGGAGAGGCAAGCGGCCCCTTGTATTTTCATTATTTACTGTCCCGGGGAAGTGGCGGTCCACAGGGCTCTGCATAAGTCTAGAAGGGGTGCCCCATGTGCTACCTCCTTCATGCCTCCAGAATTTGGTGGACCCGGGGGGATTTAAAAAAAGACATGCAGGAGGCAGCATGTCATTTTTTTAAATTTTGCCACTGATTCGCAGACCCACCTGCGAGTATGGGGCAAAAGTAAAAAATTATTTTCAATCCCAGCGGGTTCCCCTGAGGGACCCCCCACCCTATCTAGGGGGGTCAGGGTATTCCTACCCTGCCCTCTTTACTTTTTTGTAACTTTTGTTCTGGGACTGAGCTTCAAGCCTAGTCCCAAGATGGCTGCCAACACTTCCTGGTTGAAGTGATGGCAGCCAATCAAATTTTAGTAGGATTTGCAAGTCCACTGCCAGGACTCGCGTCCCCAGATATCTATAAACTACTGAATGGACTTACACCAAATTACAAAAAAGCACGCTTTTGGGATCAAGATCTAGATTTCTGCCAAATTTGGTGTAGTTCTGTTCAGCAGTTTCAAGCTGTAGACGTGTTTAAAAAATAGAAAATACCTATAGATATTATATAGGAATGAAAGATCCCCAGTTGAAGATGCACTTTAAAAGCAGATGAATACCAATGATTCTTTTAATAAAATGAAACTGCCATTTTCATTCAGACACATTTGATTGCCTTACGCATTTCAGAGCGCGCCTTTTCACCATTTCTGTGCAGTATCATGAAGCCTGTGAAAAAGGAGCTGTGCTCTGAATCGCGTAAGGCAATGAAATGCATCTAAATGAAAATGCCAGTTTCCTTATATTAAAAGAATCATTGGAATTTATCTGCTTTTTGAGTGTGTTTTAAACAAGGGATATTTTGTTGAAAGATTTATGACCGGCAGTCCAGCCGGGAAGACTGCACCAAACCTCAAGGTGAAGGTTAGGGGAACACGAGGACATGGACCTACTCAGAGTCTTCCTTAGTGGAAATGCAGAAAAGACAAAATAAACTGACCTTTTTCATCTTGGACGCCCCCCTGGAGGGCTTTTAAATTGAAAAAAACATTTTGCTACAGTACAAAAACCTACTAAAGGCAAAGGAATTTTGAAAGTGCAATGCTGATCCCAGCATGCAACACTTAGTTGAACTCACCTGTGAGGCCCACTGAGGGCTAATTAAATGGACATGCAGAGGGGGGGTGCCTTTTCACCATTTCTGTGCAGTATCATGGAGCCTGTGAACAAGGAGCTGTGCTCTGAAACATGTAAGGCAATGAAATGCATCTGAATGAAAATGCCAGTTTCCTTTTATTAAAATAATCATTTGAATGTATCTGCTTTTTGAGTCTCTTCCACTGGTGATGTTTTATTGAAAGATTTATGACCGGCAGTCCAGCCGGGAAGACTGCACCACCCCTTAAGGTAAAGGTTAGGGGGTCACGAGGACATGGAACTACTCTGAGTCTTCCTTAGTGGAAAAGCAGAAAAGAAAAATTAAACTGAACATTTTCCTCTCGGACACCCACTGGATTTGACTGTGTCAATTATCGTGTGTGCATCATACATACATCTATAGAGTGCATCAAATAGTAAGCGAGTCCCGTGGAGTTATTCCCAGATTATTCGTTAGGGAGTGAATACTATCTCACATGTCCCCGTTGCTCAAAATGGTCGAGGAAGAGAATGACCAATACACCAACTTGAGGTACAGGTGATTGTTAGAAAAATTGATTAAGAAGACAATGATGAAGAGCGGTTATAGCTCAGAAGGGACAGGATTGATCAGGTAATTTTTTGAAACTGTCTGATATCCAAATTTGTAACCTACTTAGGGTAGGAATGAGATTCTTAATATACATGTCAAGAAAGGGCATTGCTGTTCTGTTTACCAATACTGTGAGAAGTTGGCCTGGTGTATGCTATCCATTAATTAAAGTGGGCACTGTACACCAGTCCAAACAACCCTTATGGTGATTTAAAAGGTCAAAGATAACCTTTAGAGATCTATCCTAGTGGTAGCTGTGGAGAGCAGCCTTCAGGCTTTATCTTGAAGGAATGTTAAGCAGCTTGTTTTACCAGAATGCAATTGTATTGTATTGGTTAAATGAAAAGAGAACCACACAGTAGTTATAAAAGTATGTATTTATTAATATAACATTATCTAGTATGACACACTATCTCCTACCCAGAGATAGTCACAAAACACACAATACTTAGCACAGAAATTACTGTAATAACACGTAATAAAAAGTGGGCTCCAGGGGGAGAACAAACCATATACTAAACAAGTGGTATAAAAACCACAACTCGGGTCAAGACAGTGTTGAGAGGAAATAGAATTGCTGGGGTCCCAAGGAACCACCCAAGGTGAGTAAGTAAGGACCCCACAGAGGACAGGTGCAGTGTGGGAACAGAACCATGTACTCCGTACATGTCTATGTGCAAGTTACGGTTGAAGTTTTAGAGTTTAAGGACTCTTCCCTGTGGACTTCAAAGAATTCCCTTGGATAATAGGAGGTTGGAAAGCCACCAAACCCATAGGTACTGAAGTACAGGAGTTACCTACCCCAGGGAAGCCAGGTGCATAGGTCTTAAGTGGCATCGAAAACCGCTGTCGATCTCAATGCAGGACTTTGAAGACTTTGAAGAAAGGCCACTGTTGGAAGGAAGTAAAGTGTCTGTTAGAACTCATGGATGGATTCTTGTCAAGAAGACCCTGAAAGCGGTACAGTTTCTGGGTCTCTCAGGAGTGACCAGGGGCGTGATAGACGAATTCCCACCGATGTTGGGTGCTTCAGGTGCGGTGATGGAGTTCTTGACTATGCAGCTGCGAGGACCAGGAGACTTCGAGGACAACCAGGAGCCGGATGCGAACTGTCCAGTGAAGGATGTCGCGTGCTGATGGGTTGTGTCTGGCCGGAGGATAAACAAGCCTTGGCAACGGCAACCTACACTAAAGGTCAAGGATGGGTGTGATTTGGACCAGCAAGGTACAGGAGACTCACCAAACTCAGGGGAATCAGGGCAAGCCTGGAGCAACCAGAGAAGCCAAAGGAAAGCAAAGTTGACCCTCAAATGGATCTACAGGCCGGAGGCACAGAAGTCGCGAGAAGACCTTGAGCAATTTCACCAAACACCAGCCCACAGAGAACTCGGTGCTAGGAGGTAAGAGATCATGGTAAGAAATCATGCCAGAGGTTGGGGCTACTCGGAGCCCAATGCACTTGCTCAGGGATCTCCAACAAGCATATTCACGTGCAAATGTACACGGTGCACAGGGGTTCAAGTTATGAAACTCCCACGAGGGATTATGACCCCAAACTTGGTGAGAGGACAGGTTGGGACATAGTAACCCACCTCCTGTGTTGCTGGAGCCTTCGGATTCTGTAGGAACTCAGGATCAGGAGACTCGACAGATTTGTTCAGGTGCCTGCAGATGCTGGGAAGTGACTCCTTCACTCCAAGAAAGATGTCTTTGGTTGTCCTTGATGCTCCACAGGTCCTATACTATATCTGTATGGGGCACGGGCACAGATGATGCTTCAAACTGAAAGGGAGATGAAGTCAGGACCAAAGAAGTCCAGCAGAGTCCAGAGTGTCCAGACGGTAGAAGTTCAATGGTTTCTGGTTCAGAATCTTGTCCACATCCGCTCTAGGGTCCTACAGTCAGGTAAGCCCGTTTGTACCCATGAAAGGGGTTGGCAAGATTTAGGAGACCCTCCCAGAGGAGGCTTTGGACGGTGGGGAGTTTACTCCCATGTTCTTTGTCCAGTTTTGTGCCAGAACGGGAGCCACTGGCTCCCAGGACTGGTTTGAACTGGACTATGCATGGGGACACCAAATGTGTCCCACATGCAGACTTTCGGGCGCTGGCAAACACACCCACCCAGCCCTAATACACTAAAGGCCGGATGTAGGTCGGTCGGTAACGGCCGAAAATCGGTATTTTCAGCCGTTACCGACCGAGATTCACAAAATGGTATGTAGGGCCACATATTTTACAGATTCGGTAAATTTACCGATCGGTAAATTTACCGAATCTGTAAAATACCGAATCGGTATTTTTACCGATTCGGTAACAATGAGATGTAGGTGGGACTCTTCTGAGTCCCACAAGCCTTACAGAATCGGTATTTTACCATGAAATCCAACTTCATGGTAAAATACCGATTCCGGTGTGCATGCACATGTGTGCATGCACACCTGTGCCATATGACAGGCAGACCTGCCCTTAGGGCAGGTATGCCTGCCACATGGCCCCGAATCTTTTCTGGGGGTGCTAGAGGGTGTCAAAGTGACACCCCCTGCACCCTTGTCAAAATCGGTAATTACCGATTCGGTAAATACCGACCGGTAACGCCCAATTCATTCCTATGGGCTTCAAAGCCCATAGGAATTAATGGGGCATTACCGGTCGGTATTTACCGAATCGGTTAATACAGATATTTACCGATTCGGTAAAAGGAACATCTGGATGTTCCTACATATCCACCCCTAAGATTTACCGATTTTTAATTACCGACTCGGTAATTAAAATTCGGTAAATCTATTTTACCTACATCTGGGCCTTAATCCTGTCCAGGAGGTGGTCACTCCGCCCTGTGACATGATGCCTATTGTCCTGCCTTCCCCTGCGTGAGCTTGGCGCAGCAGCAGGAGGGCAGACATGTGACTGTGGTCGGCAGAAACGATTTTGTGCTGTCTGGGACTGTAAGGCTGGTGCCCGGAATACTGTGGACCCCACGAAGGTTGCTTCTGAGGGGGAAATCATATCTCCCACCATGTGGAGGTATGATTCCAAGGTGTTTCATACCAAACATGATGGGTTTTGGTGCAGCCATTTTCGAGATAGCATTTTACGTGAAGATATAATGCACCTCTACCTATATGTATGGCTGCCTCACCGACAACCCGGGAGAATTAACTCCATAGGCTGCAGGGGCACCCTCTCACCTAGAAACGAGCACCCTGTATTCAGTCTTGTTACGGCCTGCTACAGGAGTGACTTATAGGTTTTAAGTTCAGTGACCTTTAGATATAGCAAACCTATATCTTCTGTAAATGGTGAAAGCACCAACTTACACAGGCCTAATTGGCAAGCCTGTAGTTCCATTGTAAATGATCTCTCATGGGTGGCATAATACATGCTTCAGCCCTCTGGGAGGCCTCTGGGGTACCTCTGCCTTGGGTACATGGGTACCATATACTAGGGCTTGACAAGCATACCCCAGTATCCAATCTGGGGTATACCTAGTGCATACCATAGCCAATTTAGGGAGAAAGCAAATAGATTGGGGTTCTGATTAGCAGCATACCAGTCAGACTAGTGAAAAACAGTAGAACATCAAGCAAAAAATGGAGGTAACCATAAGAAGCAGATCCTACTTTCATACAATTACTAACTGATATATGAGAATTACCTGATCACTCCTGTCCCTTCTGAGGTTTAACCGCTCTTCATTATTGTCTTCTTAATCAATTTTTCTAGCAATCACCTGTACCTCATGATGGCGTACTGGACATTCTCTTCCCCAACCATTTTGAGCTATAGGGACTTTTGAGATAGTGCTCACTCGCTAACGAATAACCTGGGAATAACTCAAATGGACTCTGCTACTATTTGATGCACTCTATAGATGTAAGTGTGATGTACACACGATAACTGACACAGTAACATTAGGTCTCAAAGTATGACTGATATCTTCTGCAGGTTCCACTTTTTTCTGTAATGAATGACATAAATATTGCAGGATATTTATACAATAATTTTGAACAGCTATGTTGTATGGATTTTGGGTTAAACAACCAGGGCAACTGCCATATGTCAAAATTCTGTTCATATCCTTGGTCCTCTCTTTTGTTCTCAACTCTTTAACTTCAATACGGAAATCGGTATGATAGAGCTTCAAATATCCCCTCTAGAGTAGACATAAATATGTTTGAGCTTACATCTTTGGAAATGGTTTATATATCCTTTCCTATACTTTTTGTGATATACACTAACAATACAGGTGATACCAACGTGGCGACCGCGGTTCTTTGCCATCCTTATTACAGCACCAGTTCTCTTTCTATTTCTGGTTCTTCCGGCCTTAAGAGGACAGTTACATAACCCAGTCTCTCCACTTTCCGGAACACCTGCAACACTTGACGAGAGCAGACACGATACAGGTACGGGGGGAATCCAACTAAAACGTGGCACTGGAATATCTCCAGAGGTAATAGGCTTGATAGGGGAAGGAGGGTACCCGAGTGATGATCGGGTCATTTATGTTCTTATCTTTCTACATGGTAGGGATTGATCTTGGTAATTTTTATGGATGGACAATATCCATAACTGCAGGAGTCTGGGATGTCTCTTACTATTAGAATTTACAATGCCATTTGTATCAATGTTTTGGTTGCAAATTATATTTCCTTCATACTACACATCTGATTAGTAACGTCCATAGAATGGATGGACATTACCCATTGACAGTCAGAGTTTTGGATGTCTCTGACCATAAGGAAACCCAAAGCATGTTTGACCAATTTTTGGACGTAAACGATATCTCGTTTATATTATTTATCGGACTAGGTACATCCATATATGGATCAAGTAGGATGATAAGCACAATGGTCTTCTACATACGTATTCACATATGATATTATTACTATGCATATTCCTTATAGGGGCCTTATCAGGGACTCATATGCATCGATATTTTAAGACTGGTCTACAACCGGAGACGTCATATCACCACTTGGCAGGTGGGGTGATTATTAGTGATGACCTGAAATGCAAATGATTTATACTACTTTTTAAATGAGACCTATAATAGTACTATATTTCTAAAGGACACATTGTTGTAACCTGTAACAGACCAGGAGGACATTTGACAAGAACTAGAGGAAGATTACTTGGGATGGTTTAGTAACCATTGAAAGCATGTTGAAATAATATATCCACCACAATTTCTCTTATGTAATTTGGTTTGCGCTCCCTCTTTAGACAGGAGGTCTTAAAAATATGCTATCAAGATGAGGAGACTTATGTCATCACCTTCTCATCCCATTATTATTTTTGAAGCATCCATAAAACCACTTGATGCACAACCTTAGTCAACTTCCACATGACCTTGTGACCGCAAATTTAGGTCAGTGTTTCAACTAGTTTCCCATCTCGTCGCTTTTGAGACAGTACAGTTGTCTTAGGTGAAGGACAACTTTTTTCTTGTTAATTTTCATTCTGTTTACTTTCTTCACACTATGGACTGGGTAATAATATTCATCTCTTGGTGCCAAGCACTGAAAGAATTGCCAAATAATAACGTTACATGGCTGGGAAAAACTTATTTTCTTCTTTACATCTATCACAGGTGCCTGATGGTTAATACTATAACATTCTGTACACAGTGGTACAACTATATACCGTGTGATCAAACACTGAAATGTAATAACATCTTTTGTCTACAAAGAAGGTTTTTTTTTCTGAAAATGTGTTGTAAATTTCTATATTTGTATACATATGATTACAGCCTAGGAGAAGCCTCTGTGTGAAGAAAAAAGTGTAGGCTGGTTGTCCTTGGGCTTAATACACATTATGATCTACAACCATTGAAGTCTACATCTATTTTTTATGAAGATTCATGTGAATTTCAAGATTTGTAACAAATGCTTAGTATGCTTTAGTGTTCTGATTATATATGTACACAATATAGGTATGTCGACATGAGGTAGCAATTGATTTTCCAGGTCTAGGTAAAACCCACCGTCATCCACATTCGGCGCCTACATGTTTAGCAGGCAGACCTAGACACCATCCAGCAGTCCACGCTCCTAAACATACTTTCCTTCTATGTCTGCCAGGCAACTTTCCATCCTGAATGGAACCTGACGGGCCACCTAAATCGCCAGCCCCCTCGGCATAATTGGAGTATGTTGCTGACAACATTTGACCTCTCCATTTCTTATGAAGTTTTTGGAATTAAGAATCAGACAGATGCGTTTCCTGTAACATTGCTATTTGAATCCCAAGTTTCCACTCTATACTGCTTTAATGAATTGAGTCCTCGTACATTCCATGTTACAAAATTAATCCTTCTATTGGTCTGTGAAATTCTACAGTTCCATCACAGTTACCCCACCCAGGTTGCCTCCAAGAAACACTACCAGAACAATCGAAAACCAAACCACGCCACCCACTGGGTAAACACAGCAATAGCTCCACGTGCCTCCCCAATCATGTTCTAAGCTCAAACTGCTGTTCAGTGCTAAAGAACATGTGCTGTCTATAATAAACATGGTAAGATTGGTCTAAACCTGTTTGGCATATTTAATTAACCTATCAGTCACTTGTACCTTGGTATCCCATATACCCAGGGCCAGTAAATTAAATGCTACTGGTGGGCTTGCAGCTCTGCTTGTGTTAGCCACCAAAGTAGCCTTTCTAACCTGTCTCAGACATCTACCATTGCAGGCCCTGCACGAGCAGTTAACTGCCGATATAACGTGGCACATAAAGTGGTTGCCATGTCTGTGACTCCCTTTTTACTAGATATCAGTCAACCCTATGGTGATCCCTAGCCAGCTCAATGGACAAGGGGCCGTGTAGGTAAAAGGAAGGACATGTGCCAGTGGCATGTCCTTGGTTTCTCACTGCATTGATGCTGTCCTCTGATAGGAATGCACTGGTGATTCACTGATATGTGCTTCAGTGATAATATCTGATCTGAGAGGTGTAGCATGATCAAGTTTGGTATGTTTGGAATAGTAGTGATAAATCCTGCTTATGCATAAAAGCAGATTATTATTACTATTTTAGAAATGCCCCTTTTAGAAGCAGGCATTTCTGTGTGGTATGTGTCTTTGGTCCTCTGCTAGGATTTGTATTTACTGTCTGGCTTTAGAGTAACAGGAGCTGGGGAGGTGCAGTGGCTCTAAAGAGTCTTGATGAGTCAGCACTAGGCAGAATAGGCCTGGTCTGCATTTGGAGTGGTGGGAGGTTTTGCACTTGCACCTGAATATGGCTGTGCTTGCCTTCCACAATGATGGCTTCGCCCCCTTGTGGTGTGTTTGGGGCCAGACTTTACACTTACAATGGGGAGTGTTGTGCACTGTAATGATGCTGTGAAAGTGCTGCCACTCCCCGCATCTTGATGGAGTAGGTATCGGCAGTGGGGGCTCTGCTATGTGGCCTCGGGCTGCACTCAGACGCACAAGCATCCTGTAATTCAAGCCGGAAGTGCCTCAGCATCTCCCGGGCAATGCTGATGTCGGTAAGAAGGGCGTGACCCACAAGTGGTGGAAGCCCAGAGCGAGGAGAGCTGCCGGAAGCCAGGCAGGGCAAGGCTGGCTGTGGGTGGGGCCGGCTGGAATGACCGAGCTGGAACCTCGCAGGCTCCTGTGGCCACAGGATAGAACTGGAGCCTCGCGGACTCCATTCTGTTGCTTCCCACCTCCCCCGCCTGTTACAGGGAGAGGCGGGCCACCAGTGGCAGACAGTCTCACAGGAGAGACTGAGGAGACCGAAGAGGCCCGAGGGGGTCCTGGAGTAGGGCTTGTGAAGAACCCTGTGTACATTCCTGGCATTGTTGTGGGCAGCTGCAATCTCATCTACAGCACTAGGGACATTATCCATTGAAGGATGCAGGGTGAGTTGCACCCCATCCCGTGCTTGATGTGTTGGTGCTTCGTGGCAGCGTGAGTTCTCAACGGAGGCCTCTAATTAAACGTACTGCATTCAATGTGGTAGGCAGGCAGGTAGTCCAGGAGCCTGCTCAGGGGAAATCAGTGACAGTGGGAATAAGGTCCTTAAGGCATGTTCAGGCCCTGATTATGCTGTGAGGTTAGTGTGGCTCATAGTGGCTATGATGTATGTGTCATACTGTGCAGTTGATGCCTAAGACAGGCATGATGTGCTTATGCTATTCCCTGATGTGTGCAATCTTGGGGTAGTTACCCCATTGCCTTGCTTGTGGTACATGTGCGATACTGTGCTGTGTTATGCTCTGATGTAACGTTGCCTATTGAAGGGATAGTCCCAGTGGGGAAGTATGCACAATGTGTGCACTACTGATGATGGCGAGGCCTAATGCTTTGTGCTAAGTGCAATCTTACCAGTAGTTATTGGTCACCATAACTAACTGTGATCTATGTGATTATGACAGTGACCCTATTGGCCTAAGTGATTTATGTAATCCCTGTGAAGTAATGACTAGTGCCAGTGGCACAGTGTAATATATGTGATTGTGTTCTAATGTGTTTTTATAGATAATACAAAGACTATTTTTATTTAACCTTGTATGGAGTTTCTTTTGTGGTGTGCCTAGTGTGTCGCTGCTGTGTGAGTGTGTTGCACAAACACACTCACACAACATCCAAGAAGACCATACCAATCTTGGCCTGCACCACCACGCTTCAAGCCTTAATAGCAGTGAGTATCTGAGCACCGGTAGGGTCCACAGGTGCACTTCCACCGTCTGATGGGATTCTCGTGGGGATCCGACCCTGATCCCCACCTGGTGCTGTGTATTAGTCAATCTTGGTATGTTGTGCCCCCCGTTGGGGCCTGACTTTCCCTATAGCCACACTCGACAGCGCTAAGATCATGTTGTGGTGCAGCCAAGCCACAGGCCAAAGGGCGCCGGTAGGCTCAGTCCAGAAGGGGTGTGTCCCCTGCAGTATCTCCTCAACCAGGGATGACTCAGTACGACGCTGTCTCCACCAAGGCCCCCCTCGGGGTATCTGCACACTAGAGCACAGAGGAGGCCCCAGTGGTATCCCAGAGCTCTGGGGCAACTACACATAAAGTACAATGGGCCGGCGGCCAGCTCTGCAGCCAGTTAATTAGCTTCCCAAGTGGGGGCAGTGAGGTTCCTCCGCGACAGTCTGCAGAGATTCCACCAGGTTGGCAATGGAACACAGTCTGCCGCGGGGTCATATGTCATGCGCCCAGCTCCCGCGCAAGCCGTGTGCCATGTACAGTGATAACACCGTCCCCACAAGAGGCCACCCCATAACAGCGGGCCCAGTGCCACCCCCAGATAATCTACGGCAGCACCTCCTTCGCCCCTGCAGCAATGCACATATTATGAGCTCCGTGGGCATCTGTAGTGGAAGTGCCCACATGGGGGAGACCCTCAGCCCAGACATGAACCATCTACAGACAGTACAGCCCCAACAGGGATCTCCTCATCAATTTGCTCAGCCCACCTTGGTCCTCCCTGACAGGCCCAAGGAAATCAGTTCAAGGAGGTTATATCAACTCAGGAAGGAGTGGCAGGGGTAAGTCGTCTCCTTTCTTGTCCAATCATCCTGCTTTCAATAGTGGATCTGAGGTCCATGGGTGGCTCATCTCGTGTGCCCATGGGATGCGAGAATGGGCAGCAGTATCTGTCTGGCCTCTGTCTCGGTCAACAGCCCCAGCAGGCCCTGTCAGCTTGGCCAACTTGCGTAGGGCCGCTTCCCAAGGGGGATTACTTCCCTGGTGGTCTTCTGCAACCCAATCCAGCCCCGGGTTGCTCCTCGATGCAGGACCCTCATCGGCCAATCCGTCTCGGTGGGTTCCACCACCGCATTTTACCTCCATTCCCCACAGGGCTTGACCAAGGGGTACACGCCACACCGGGATGCTGCTCTGCCCTCCTATCTGCCAGCTACTCATGGTTGCAGTAGTGACTCCAGCACGATGGCCCAGCCTCAGGGTGTTCCTTACCCTAGGTGTTATGGCCCCTGCAGATTTCGGTTGGTGCCCAATTCAACTGTGCCCAGGTCCTGGGGCGGAGTTTTTGCAGGGATGATGTAGCGGGATAGGCAGGATCAGGAAGGATATACAACAGTCTGGCTTCTTCACTATGCCCCCGCTTTTGACGATTGTTATAGGAAATCAGTTGCATCTGCTCACAACAATAATACCATGTTTTATAAGGCAGGGGGCTCCCCAAGTCCCTTTTCCAAGTGGTTCTCACCCCTTTCCACCCAGATAAGGCCTAAAACCCAGAGAACTATGATAGGTGGACTCTGTCCGGGGCCATAACTATTATTGTGGTTTGAGGAAAGTCAACAGGTTTCTGAGGATAAGAGGGAAGTACGGTACGAATAGTACTATGTAAGCCATGTAAGATAAACCTCTCCATATTGGGCTCAGTGTCTTTAAAAGTTCTCCTAGAGAGTGGAGCCGACAGGCAGTTAACGAGCGTTGAGTAAAAAACTCCCTAGTCAATGGAAGACAGGGATTATTGAGAAGGGGGATATCAGGGGAATATAGCATATCAAAACCCAAATAGAGCATAAGTTTGATCTAGGCCCAGTATGTGGTGGGGAGTGTCTGTATCTTAGCAGGGACCCAGGACAAGCCCTGTGGTATAATAATCGAAAGGGTCAGTGGGAGGGCCTGCGTCCATTCCGGTTTAATACATTGCAGTTAGGCATCCGGGTGATACCAAAAATATGCGAAATGTGCCTTAGCGACAATGTAATAGAGGTAAAAATCCGGGACCCCAAACCCACCATATACATACGGTGAAGTCAGTGTGTGACAACTAATTCTAGGGTGCTAAAGTTCTCACCATGCACCTCTTCCTACTACTGGGCAGCATATAAGGTGTTATCACTGTCCTGTGAATACGTGGACCACCAGGCATCTGCCAGATGAGAAGTCAGCAAGATATCAGAGAGCATCTACAGTGTATGGCCTCGTATCCAGAACCCGTAGAGTCAAGCGGAGGATGAAGTGTTAAATCGCTGCTCATAAGAATATAGTCAGAGTGAAAGCGGGTCATGTGAGTAGAAAGTTCGTGAAAAAAATTAGGAGCGTCTACATTTGGAGCATAAACATTGACTAGCAGCAAAGTCCTAGCAGCAAGATAGAGACCGTTGGGATGTGCCATCACCTCGCGCATGACAAATAGAATGCTCCTATGGATTAGAATGCGTACCCCTCTGGAATAGGTAATATAGCTAGCAAAAAACTATTATCCTCCAAGGTTGATGCATAGGGGTCAGGGGAACCAGGTGCATAGTAGGCCTCTTGCAAAAAAGCAAGTTTAATGGCATGTCTAGACAAATAAGAAAGAGCTTGCCTCCTCTTTTGTGGGTTCTTCAGCTCCCTGACATTCTGAGCCACAGAATCAAGGGCCAATGCCCAAACATTCCACACTGGGGGTCTCATAGGCTCTACAATGGGTAAATGTTTGCGTACGTGTACGTAGAAGAAAACACATCATGGCATGCATAGTAGTGTACCCCTACTCACAAGGAGAACAAACAATACATCAGCCCAACATAAACCCCTCCCCCACCCACACCAAAGATCGGGATAACGATGTCTTGTGAATCCAACAGTAACCTCAAATAGAAACATAACCAATCAGGCAAAGTACTCTTGAGGGTGTGGCAACACTATGTAGGAGGTTATCGAATGCACAATGAGTTTAGCAGTGTTTATATCAGCCTGTCATTGTATCTGAGTGATACCAAGGGTGTAGGGCATCTGAAAGCTGGGCATTCAAAAGTTGAAAAGGTATGGAGGGCTATTGTGAACTGTGTATCATTCCAAGCAGTGTAATGGTGTTCACAATGAGGAAGCAGCCTGTGTGTCTGCCGAAGCCCGGCCTGGCGATGAAGCAGAAGACTAGTCGCTAGACGCCTTAGTCCCAAGTCCATACTGTTTGCAAAAGGCAACAGCATCTAATGGGGAGTCAAAATTATGATGTTTGCCATCGACCTGGACATGCAGTCGAGCCGGATAGAACATGGCATATCTCACAATGAATCTCTGAATTGTGCGCTTGATGTCTGTATATTTTTGGCATGCCTCCTATACCAATGGGGTAAAATTGACATAAAGGGACACAGTAATTATCTAGTATTGCAGCGGCCAAGCAAAGGATAGCGTCCCGGTCACGGTAATAAAGTAGCCTACCAATAATGAGACGTGGCACACCCCGGGTGCAGGTCTTGGATGAGGTGTTCTATGTCCTCTCTCAATTGTAAAGGAAGCTGAAAACACCTCTTTGCCAAACAATTTCAGCAGGAGACCTTTGAGAAATGTGTCCCAGCACCCAGTGTTGATAGACTCAACTTCCCCCGCGATGCGAATATTGTTACAGTGAGAGCACACTTCCAAATCCTCAGTCTTGGCGGCCATCACCTTGAGGAACCACTCCGACTTCTCAAGACGTTTATTTGTCACAGTGATGGTGTCTTCAACGTCAGATATCCACTGCTTAGTGGCATCTAATCTTGTTTTGTGTCTATCCATTCACTCATGCATGCCATCCAGGTGGGTACATAGAGCGACAAAGTCAGGGTCCAGGGACTGAAATCTGGCCTTTAGTTCAGCCATTATTCGCAGCCGTGCCCTCCATCAATCGTGGTTGTGCCCAGGACCTCCTCAACAGGCTCCTCCTCTCCACCCTGCCGAGGGGTCCTCACCGAGTTGAAGCTCAGTTGCTGCAGTTTAGGATCGTGGCACCCCATTGTGTAGTAGATAGGCACAGTAGGGATAAGTCAGGAAAGAGAGGAGATACCAATTGACTGTCCAACTCAACAAGAGCACCAGACAAAACCCAGCAAAGGCCGGAGCCACAGGCTTCAAATAGCCTGAGGAAATCATCGGGACGGTCCGCCATGCCAGCACCACTAAGTGGTCCCATATTCTGTGCCAGCTGGATCCGAGGAGGGTGAGTACCATGGGGCACAGACAGGCAACAGCAGTGTCCGAGTGTTGTGTACAAATCACTGGTAGGGTACGCCAATCTAACCACCACCCCAGATGGCCACACCAGTCACTGCAACTCAGTGGGCCCTGTAGAGTACAGTGATTCCATTAATTAATCAGGGTAACAACAAAATTACAAGGGACTAACAAGATGCGTTATTATTTGTCTGTAGCAGGGTGGCTCAACTAGCCCATAGTTAACAAAAAAAAAGGGGGGTGACCCTGTGTCCCTCAGAACCTGGGTATTCAATAGTTAAACAAGACAATGGTTCTGTCGGGTAAGACAGATTATTTGGAGGATGCTTATTAATTCAAACAAACACAAGAGCTGTCTGGTACACAACGTAATTTTGAGAAATAAATCCTCAAAAAGCAAAGTCATAAGATCAAACGGTTGTATTGTGCAAATTGTAACAAGATTACTTTAATTTATATCCGAATTACTTCATTCAAGGATAAATTACAATGCATGATATGACCGTCATAAAAAGGTGCAATATTGTGACTTTTTGGTGAAAGAGGTGCTCAATAGGTGTAATAATATATACAGTGTGAGGAAATTTAGTATGTACACATATATACAAGTTGATTTCAATGGCCAGATGTTGATTTTCAACCAAGGATTCCTAAGATTTCTGTTTGGATCCCGGTGATTCTGGACCTATGAAGGCGTCGACGTTTCGCCCAATTTAGATACGAGGGGCCATCGTGCCACAGTGAATCAGACTGAGGGTCCCCTGTCTGAAGATTAAACTGTCATCTCTTTCTTGTCTTGACAAAGACCCTCCGCAACTACCCATCTCGGCGCATGAGGGTCGAAACGTCAATGTAGGAAGGCAAATACCGACCGGTATTTGCCTTCCTACATCTGGCCCTAGATATCTCAAATGGATTTTTCTGACAAAATATAGTGCATGAAAGCAGGTATTTGACAGCATTCTCAACCATAGGCTCTTAACTTCAATTTTGTAGATTGCCCCAAGGGTATAAGACTAGCGCTGGGTTGTACTCAGCTAGGGTAACAGTTACTTCAAAATGTTGGCAAGGAGGCATTGTCCTATATAGATGATATTTATCTGATGGATGATGATTTATTAAATCATTTGACCAGGAGGAGCAACTTCATTTTGGGATTCGCCTCTGAGGGCTACAAATTCAACTTAAAAAAAATCAAAAATAGCCCACCTCAAAGTCCTATTTTTTGGATACGAGTTTTCAAGTGAAGGAAAAAGCCTAGCAGCTAATGTTTTAGAAAAGTGCACACTACTCCAACCTCCAAAAACAAAAAATGTATAATAAATATTAGGATTCCTAAATTTTGGCGGGAACATGCATTTTGGATAACGCAGAAAAAGTAAAACCTTTCTACCATTTAATCAGGCCCAACTTTTCAGTCCGACATTGAACACAGGAATACAAGCATATCCTTTGTTCCTTACAAGCTTACATGATAGCTTCTAAATACCACAGATTGGGTGATCCGTGAATCGCGGGTCAATCAGGGTACACTTACCTGACCTACAAATGAAGGTGAAACAGTACCCATAGCATACAAATAACACTTGTACACAAACGCTGAAATGTGTTTTGCTTCTAAAGAAAAAATTCTGACAGCATTTCAGACTGCTGTAGTGAGAGAAAGAGCACTGGCTCAGGGGAACCTAATAACTGTCATAACTCCAGTACCGACCAAATATACTGTTAGAAAGGCAAGCGTTCCAAATGCAAAAGCATTAAATCTGTGGTGGATACAATGGGCTAATTCTCTTACTGCAACAGATGTAGACTACAAATTTTATTCTACATTAAAAACACAAGCATTCCTGCAGTATGAACAAGAATTTCCTCTCCCGAAAGAAATAATGCCTCTAGATCAGTATGAATTCATTATTTACACTGACAGTTCTGCTCAGCCTGCCATAGGAAGTAAACAGCAATACAGTGCAGCTTGTGCGACTGTAATAGGACATATGCAGGAAGGCAAAATCCATCCCAGCAGTACAAAGACACAGTCTATAGGAGACTGCACGGCACAGCTGGCAGAATTAAAAGCCTTATTACTGGCACTAACAAATATGGATCAGGAATTCCCCCACACTTATAGTGTGCAATTCATTTTACTGTGTCCAGTCTTAAAGTAAATATCTTCACTACTGGGGTCAGAATGAGTTTAAAGACTCACAAGTTTGTAAAATAAAGCACACATTGCTTTGGGAGCAAGTGGCAGAACTGAAAAAAGACTTGCCAAGAGATCAAGTGAAACACATGTTGAGTCATCAACGTGATGGTGTCAACATTAAAGGGAAGTACGAACTGCCACCGTAGCTGCAATCACTCATTCTAGCACAAGAATGGACAGACAGATAATGGTAGCTGTCATCACTTCACGCAAAAACAGCTCAGTCGTACCAAAAGGCTTTTTATTCAAGTACTCCTGCAAGATAGATGCGCAAAATATTCTGTATGCTCAAATTCCAGGAGTGGGGGATAGAGTAATACCAAACATGGATCGCCAGATTCAGGCTTATTCTAGCTGCACATGAGGGTGTGGGTACAGCACACACAGGGATTACTGCGAGCGTTTCACTATTGAAATAATGCTATTGGTGGCCAGGTTTAATGAAACAGACAAAAGCATTTGTCCTTCAGTGCGACATCTGTCAGCAGATGAAGGGTTCAACCATAGTGCGCCAACCACAAACACAACTACTGATTTCAGACAGGCCACTCGCTTGTGTCTATTTGGATCACTCTGGTCCTTTACAATCTGTTGGGGCTTACAAGTATATCTTGGTGGCAGTGGATTCATGCTCTGGATTCCTGTGGGCTCGGCCCCAGCTCTCGGCTGATGCCCAAACTGTTATAAAGGATTTGCAAATCTTTATAGGGACATACGCATTTTGGCATACTACATTCTGACCAAGGCCCAGCGTTTAGCTCTCAGGCTTACAAGGAAGCCATGGGAACTTTGGGTGTAGCATTGCAGTACTCCTCTCCATATCATCCTGAGGGTAATTTGATTGTGGAAAGGAAAAACTGGGACTTAAAGCAGTCCTTAACAGCAAGAGTGTTAGGCTCGAGTGGCAGTTGGATCAATCACCTATATGGGGTCCAGAGGGCACTTAATAACATGCCAAGAAGTTCCCTAGGAGACAGTACTCTTTAAGAGGTCCTATTTGGGACAAGAATGTGGGTACCTGACCTCAATTGTGCCAGCACAGTGGCCGCTAAAACCGATTTGACATTGATAACCATTTTACAGGAACTCAATTAATTCTGGGCACTACAAAGCAACGTCCAAGTAAAACGCACCACCACTCGGGAAGTAAAAACAGTAACGGCAAGACCTGCTTGGGTCCCGAAAAGCAGGGATCTGGTCAGAGAAAAGATTGTGGACAAAAAAGAATTTGGGCCATCTTACAGAATGCCTGTACCTGTCCTGGCTGTCGAAGGAACAAGTACAGTACTTTTTCCGCCTGTTGCCAGCAAAAAAAAAAGAGATTAGTCTCCATCGATCTGATCAAACCACAATATGTGGCTAATACTTAATAGCAAGCCACTTGGCCTCCTGAGTAGCCGCCAATCTCCTCTCAATACCATACAGGAGGTTCAGACAGAAAGACTGATAACATTTGAAGAGCCTTCTATAAATAGTAATGGAGGTACCAACAATGGAATGGAACTCGTTCCTATTGAAAATGAACATTAAAGCACAAATGAAACACAGATATCAATTCGGCCTAACACCGAAATTTTTTAAACATATGCATCTACAGGAGACATCTGCAAGTTCAACAAAACCTGCTAAGCTACCAATGATAGATCAAACTACATCTGGCTATTCCATCGATTTAAACACTTTTTCTCTAGATCAAATTGAACCTGAGTCACTGCCAGCTCCATTTTCCCTCAAAGAACAACTTAATGATTTCGACCTTGGCTGTAAAAAACATACCTAGTCTCACTTTGGCTACATCTCTGGATGGCAACTGGCATACTGTTCCTACTCTTCTGGGTAGTTTTAGTGACTGTCTTTTTCTTGTCCGCGAATGGACACTATCTCAAAGAATGCTCCGTAGTATCAAGTGTGAACTTCGTTCTGAAACCTCATACGTCATCTCATCGTGAACAAAGAGACCTGTCTTATGTGAATATTACAGCAGTTCCACTTCCTGATGGAATAGTTTGGGACAGAGTTTCATATGATGTATTTGGTCAGTCTGAACTTTTGAAAATACTACATATATTTAAAATGTCTTTACATCATATCATCACCTCCAGTACATTCTCTGACGATTGGGATTTTGAAACTGTAAATAGTATGCTATCTGATTTAGAACTGTCTGGAGCATTTTCCAAAAATGAAATTGTAGTATTTCAGAAAATAAGAGAAGACATCACTGCAGGTAAGGTTGTGCTTCTTTATTCCAATCATTCACTCTCCTCAACTCGCGTTGCTGTACCCTGAACATTCTAACACAGGCTCTCAGTGGAACGTTCTAAGTGGGTAGGAAGGGAAGGGGGAAGGAAGGTGCCAAAGGAAAAGGTAGATGAGGGCGAATTACAACACATCTCCCTTCCTAGGGGAGAGGAGGAACACTAGCAAGAACAACAGTGTTAATTACATCTTCATGGAAACAACAGGAGCTTAGGCAATGTCAGCCAGTCTATCGCCACTCCAAGTCTGTCCATTATCCAGGTGGAACTCATTCTTGCTACATCTTATTACTCTCTGGGAGGGCGGATGCTTGCTCAGGCCAGGTTGTACATGAGTAGGTTTCCTTATCACGACTGGTGTGTTGACCTGAAAATCCTGATTTTTGACTCTGTGTTTCTGTTCATACCAACTCTTATATTTCTTTTGATGTAGTTGAGTTTTCAACTGACTTGTCTCATGTTTGGGGATGACCATCTTACCCCCTTCCAACCACTGCAGATTCATCTTTGTGCTGGGTTCTCTCCCTCTTAGCATTACAAATGTAGAGACTCCTGTGATGAAGTTGGGTGTGGTATGATATGACCAAATGCATTCCTTCAAGGATTCTTCAATCTTGAGATTATTGGTGATGGCTAATTGAATGTGATCCTTGACCATATGGTTCACACTTTCCACCAACCAATTACCCTTAGGACAATAGAGTGCTGGTTTTTCATGTTTTATGTTTAATTTGATGAGAAAATCTTTCATCCTATCAGAAGTGAACTGCACCCCGTTGTCTGTAACCAAGGTCGCTGGTATGCCTTCATAGAAAAATATATTTTCCAGAAAGAAGATGAGATTGATTGTGTTAGTTGTTGGAGTCAATTTGAAGTTGATCCAATGAGAGGTGTAGTCTATGAGGATGAACATGAACCTCTTTTGGGGCCCCACCACTTCCATAGGCCCAATTATTTCTACAGCTAACTTGGTCCACGGTACCTCTGGAACTTCAACAGCAGATAAGGGAACTTTCCGTAACACTTAGCTTTTGTCACTTTCAGCACAACTAGTGCGTTCTTTTACTTTCACTTCTACTAAAGAGTCCATCCTTGGAAACCAAAAACAACTTCTGAGTTTGTTTTTCATGAGACTCCTGCCCAAGTGCCCTTCATGGGCAAGGTCAATTATCTTATTCCTAAGGTCTTTGGGAGGAACAATTTTTCCATTGGGGTATATTCTATTTGCCATGAGGGATAGTTCATATCTTACTTCCCAAAAGTCTTTAATGGGATCAGGGACTTGAGACCGATTTTCAGGCCAGCCATTGATGATCAAGTCTTTGAGGGTATCCATATCGTTGTCACTCTTCATGCTCTCTTCCTATTCTTCCTTAGTTAGGGATGGAAGGTGTGTGGATAATATGGGCACATGTAGTTGGTCTTCACCATGACTGACATTGAGGGGGGGCCTAGACAAATAGTCCGCAACTACATTCTCGGGACCTGGTAAGTATTCTACTCTGAAACAATAATTCTCCAACCTCAGCACCCCTTTCATGATGCTGGGAGATTTGTTGTTGCTTTTGACGAGAACATGAAGGTTAAAGGCTTGTGGTCCATGCGTATAAGGAATGTGGTGCCCCATAAAAAGAATTTGAAGTGATTCACTGCCCAAAGCATGCTAACGCTTCCCTCTCAATGACCGAATAGTTGCGTTCTGAGGAACTAAGGGAACGGGAGGCGAACGCTTTTATGGTTTCACCACTCTCGTCTTTTTGTGATAGTGTCACCCCTAGCCCTTTATTGGAAGCATCAGTCGTTAGGATGGTCTTGTTTTTGTGATCAAAAGGCCGTAAAGCTGGTGTATCCAGGATTTGTTTTTTTACTGCATCATTCATTTCATTCTGTTTCTCCTCCCATGTAAATTCTTTACTTTTTCTTAAGAGATCACGTAACCCATCACACAATTTTGCAAAATTCTTGACAAATTTTGCCATGTACTCAGCCAGACCTAAGAAGGAATTTAGTTTATCTTTGTTGGTAGGATAAGGGGCATCTTTGACAGCTTGAATTAAGCTGTATTTAAGTCTGAAACCTTCTTGGGAAATGGTGTGCCCCAAGTAGTTGACTGAGTTCACCCTGAGCTTACGCTTGTCAAGTTTTACTGTCAACCCTGCATCCATGAGCCTTTGGCACACTAAGTTAAGGACATTATTATATTCTTCCATGGTTGACCCGTACATTAGTATGTCGTCCTGGAAGCACAATGTATTCTTGATGCCTCTGAGTATTTGTTGCATATTTTTTGGGAAAATTGCTGCAGTGGAGGCTAGACCAAATGGCATGCTAATAAACATGTAGGCTCCAAAGGGAGAAGTAAATGCCGTCAACGGCCTAGACTCCGGGTGCAATTCCACTTGGTGGTAAGCCATTGAGAGATCAATAACTGAAAAGAACTTCACTTTGCCATGGTGCTTAACATCTCATTTATATTGGGATGGGGAAACCTCTCCACCCATATATTTTCATTTAGGCAGTGCAGGTCCACGCAGAGGCGGATACCATGCCCATTGGATCTGGACACTAAAACTAAAGGCGCCAACCACTCTGAGGAGTCTATGGGTTGTATGACCCCCATCTCACAAAATGTGTCCAATTCTGTTTTGAGGGTCTCTCTCAACAAGAGCGGTACTGAACGGGTTTTGTGAACAATGGGTTTTGCCCCTTGTCTGACTTTGATCTTATGTTGAAAGTCCGTCAGTTTACCTATACTTTCAGCAAATAGATGCGGAAAAGCTTGGCATAAAGAATTGTTGTTGTTAGGAGTTTCCACAAGAATGACTTGGTCCTTGTTATTGGGGGTCTAGTATGATTCTGAGCTCTTTCTGGTGTTGCCATCCCAGAAGATTAGCCCCACTCTCGACCACATACACTTTACCTACTGTAGATCTTCCTTTGAAAGCAATGTGGGTAGTCACCATACCAACAAGGGGGATGGGGTCTTTGGAGTACCCTTCAGGTGAGATATCAGGTGGACTTAACTATAACTTCGTGCCACACATTAAATTCTCAAAGTATGTGATGTTGATGAGGGTGAATGGGGAACAGGAGTCTGCAAACATTCAATGCTTGAAACTTCTGCTTGGGCAGTCGACACAACTTCTTCTTTTATTTGTATTTCTTTCCTGCATTTGGCAGTACGTTCTACAGATTGTGCTAATGCAACTGCTTCTCTCAAAGAAGGATTTTTTGCAAGAAGTTTCTCCTGAATTCTTGTGCTGTTTGTGCACCTAACGCCAG
Organism: Lissotriton vulgaris; assembly: GCF_964263255.1. Lineage (NCBI taxonomy): Eukaryota > Metazoa > Chordata > Amphibia > Caudata > Salamandridae > Lissotriton > Lissotriton vulgaris. Next base: position 772,889,435 of record NC_141694.1, read on the forward strand.
TATAGTATTTCAGAAAATAAGAGAAGACACCACTGCAGGTAAGGTTGAGGTTCTTTATTTCAATCATCCACTCTCGCATTGCTGTATCCTGAACATTCTAACAAAGGCACTCAGTGGAACGTTCTAAGTGGGTAGGAAGGGAAGGGGGAAGGAAGGTGCCAAAAGGTAAAAGGTAGATGAGGGTAAATTACAACAGAAATGTTTGATGATTCATCTGATTTTGACACCATGTATTGTTACCAAAACTATGGTCAACATTTTTTGCAGAAAACAAGTGCACCACGTAATGTTTTCACATACCACCAATTGCAACATTGTCCAACACCACCGAAAGGTAGTTCACAAATGTTTGAACAAAAGTTTGCCTTTTTTTCCCGATCTAATACATCAGATCATTGCGTATATTATTCTAAGCGTACACTTACATCTGCAAAGAAAAATATGGTTACTAACATGAAAAAGATATACTCTACATCCTTTTTGCCCAACTGTCTGAACAGGGTTTCAACTTATGGAAAGACACTATAGAAGTAAAATCAGTCTTGGGTACTAAGGAATGGCAGGTTCAGGGAACTGAGGCACTATTTAGAGCATGTCTCATACCACAACAGATCATCTTCCTCAACAGCACTGTGCAACAGACTCCCTGTCCTGGGTTAGCCAAGATTAACACAACTCGTATTCCCTCGCTTTCACACTTTGAGGGATAACAAAACAGTACAGAAAATGATGAGAGTACACTAGATGACATGATGCTTGGAATTTCATACAATTTGACAGACGCCAATTGGAAGGGATGGTTGGTTTGCATATTGACACAAATAGGTGTCAGTGAAGATTCAAGGGTACCACCGAAGGGTTTAGTATCCATAGGTCTGACTTACGCAATGTACAATGAGAAAATCCGGGGGTGGTGACATCATACAGTGTTAGGAAGTTATGCCTAGATTAGCTAAGAACCTCAACACAGTCACAGGTGAAACAACACTTGTCCTTACTCTCAGATTACATGGATTTAAGGTATTTTTTGCCAGGTCCCCGGAAGCCACACCGTAAACTCTTCTTATACGCTGTCTCTATTGAAATTTTGAAAATCTCTCAACAAGAAGCTGCCGAGAGATTGCGTGAAATTGACAGAGTTACCTTAGAAAAGGCTTTGGCTGTGGTTGACAATGGAATGATCATACTGACATCCAGGATTTATTCACTAGGCAACATTGTATCTTCTGCTATTGATATAATGAAACAGGATCTGTCCATCTTACAACACGGGCGGTCACAGTAACGATCCATTCTAGTATTAAGCTGGAAGCTACAATTATGGCGCTCTGGTCATGTCCCCATGCAATATATTAACAGTACATCTCTATTCTCCGCGTTTAATCTATCAGAAAGACAGATGAAAATAGCATGAAGCGATGCAAAATATACAATGCTGCACATTGAAAAGTTCAACCAATTACCTTTCACTGTGGCAGAGTCACCGTTCACAGAATGGTTAATTCATGCCCTTATAACTTTACCTGTAAAAACTTTCCAATCTCATTTTTGCCTAGAACACCACCAGGTAGGCAGATATGAAGCAATGAGTAAGTACTTCATCCATGAATATTGGGAATTAGTGTATAGATTTAAATGCAGGAACAGGGAAACTGATGTGTTTCTCAGCTATACAGACTGTGAGAATTCATTGAGTAGATCTCTCTCTCATATGCCAGGATATAATGCTGCATGGGGCCTGTAATGGTTCATTTTTTAACTTTTCCCCAGCGCCGTGAATAATCCAGTTTTCAAGCTGCTCTCAAATGGGAGTTACTTGAGGCTGAATGATCAAGGTTGTTGTGGGATACTTACTAGCATCACATATCTAGTCACAGTAAGTTCCAGGGTTACTTGTTGTATGAAAGTTTTGTTTCCACCGACCCACACAGTCAGTGAGGTGCCAGTATGGCCTTTGTTGAATGTTTCCTTTATACGGTTTGATACTCTGAGTCGAATGAAAGCCATGCTTTTACATAAGGTTGTGCCCTTAACCTCAGCCGAGAGCCTTTTGATCTTGAGGCCGCAAAGTCCTTAGCGGAGATACAGGTATGAACTAACTGCCCTTTCAATTTTTGATAAATGATACAGTGTATCTTTAACATGTCTGATCAAGTGGTATAGTATACCTACTTAAGACCATTGGTTCTGTACAGAAAAGCACCTTTCAGACAGCCTTTGGAGTGATTCCAGCTTTTATACACTCCGTATTTGGAAGCATTTGAGGAGGGCTTCCGCTAATCCTGGTATTGGTGGTGGGAATCCTGATTTAAATTTTTCTGCAACTCGATGGATGTCACAGACACCAAGGAGATGGAAAAAATGCTCTTGGGGCACTGTTACCGTGTCCGTATGTACTCCATCTGGGTAGTCCTTGAGCTAAGCGAGTCTTGGTTCCTATCATTCCGACCAGTCTGGATTGACTGTGCTTTGCCTTTTCTCCGCTGCTTGCTCTGCGAACAAGAATGCGTGTTGGATCTCTGTCTAATACTTCTATCGATTGCACCACCGGACGTCGATATATTGCTGGACCCATTAAAGACCCACGTAGTGCAGTGTAACCAGCGTATTCCCATGGTGATGTTGGTATTCTTAAAGCCACCATAGGATGCTTCAGCTCCTGTTGGATTGGGTATTGGCTCTACTACAGATACACACGCTCTGGATTTTTCAAATACTTCCCCAGCATCTGCTGTGGGAACTGAAGAAGATCATATTTGCTTGTTTGACCTGATCTGTAAGGTGTTACAGGGACCGTCGTCTGCAAAGGCAAGCATCAGTGATGTTGCATCTCCCACACAGGACACATAAACATTTGACTCTCCGTGTTCTGGGAAGAATTCGACCTTTTTCCAAAACAACAGAAATTGGAATTTTAAAGAACATTTTTCTTCTTTACTCTTATTGAGTACCATGGCTTTCAGATGCTTTAAGTTGCTCAAACTCAAAATATGAACATATTTTGAAGGACTTATAGAGCGCATAAAACATATATAAAGGACCTATAGAGTTTATTACTAGGAAAAACAGTGGTTCTGTCAACAGAACCACTGTTTTTCTTAGCATAGTTACTGAGGGTTACTGGGTTACTGGGTTACCCCATTATCTTTATTGGTTATAGAGTTTTTTGGCATTTTTTAAAATACATTTTAGTAATTATTATTTTGAACATTTTAACAATGTTTGATTAGAAAGACGTGCTCTTTTTAGTAAGTTGTCTGGTCCGATGAGGAGTGGGTACTGCAGAACCGGTTTGGGCTGACCTTTTACCTAGTTAAGTGCTGCATAAATGTCATGTGGTTTTCTCCAAAAACTAGCCTCATTTAATATGCATGAGGATTCTCAGAATCCCAGCAGGACAACCATCTTCTGCATAATAATTATGTATAAGGGTCATCCCTTTCGTCGTCCTCGGCCGACATGACACAGCAAGGTATAACCCCTAAGGCTACCTTTGGGTATTTAAACACCACATAAACACCACATCTTTCCTGGGGCAGGCAGAGGAGAAAGACTTCCATGCTGACACAATGACATGAGATGCTGAGGTTCCTGCATGCACACATCCCAGCACTCAGTGGTCTGACATCCCTCACGTGGTGTCCATCTTGAGACCAAGAGGGGGTCCTTCATTCTGTCACACCAGGTAATGGGGTTGGTTCTATTCTTGGCTATACACATACATACATGCTAGGCACATTTTGGTACATCTAGTTAGGGTCTGCATCGAGCACGCATTACTACTGTCATGTATTTATATGCCTGCATAGCACTATGGTAGAAATCTACCATGCACTTACTGGTGATTATAATCGTTAGATCTGTTTCTGTCTTATGGTTGTTTCGGCACATATATTTTACACTAGAATGATACTGGTTCAATAAATGCCTATTGAAAATGTTCCCACCATTTATTATCTGTATCTCTTTGAGACAAAGTGAGCAAGTGTGACTGAGCGAAAAGTACTGTGCTGTTTCCACGATCCCTGAGGGAACGGGTTCTCATGTTTAATAGTTGACTGAATCTATTTTCTCCTTGAGAAGAGGAGTTCATAGTGGCACTGTGAGCTAGCTGATATACAGGTAAACATATCCGGTGGGGGTGTCAGGAATCAGTCTGGACACCACTCCCACAGTTTATGTTCTCTAAATGTGCGGGTCCTATATAGATTTATAGGAACTACACGACAGGAGCAGGGCCTGGTCAATATGTAGGGCAAATCCAAACTTTTGGCCGCCATAAGTGTGGCAGGGTATGCTCAGACGTGAGTCCCTTGCTCACTTTGCCACTGGATTCAAGCAAGCCGAGCTGAAGACGGCTGAATGCCAGAAACCGGTCCTCGGAAGCTTGTTTCCAGTCCAGGGAAGACATGGCTTGGCAGTTCAGGCTGGACTGTTCCCATAAGGCACAGGGTCAGACTGATTTGCATATAGCCATGTCTGAACTGGGGTGGCAGAGTGGGCTAAAGAACGGTGATGCATTAAACGCAGATCTTTTGACTGGGTGTGAGTGTTTGATTGATTCAGATGCTCCGTCCATCACCACCCCCTTTTGTACCACTTAACAATCCAGTGGCAAACAACTAAAGGCTGTAAGCAGCACTGTTTAGCTGACCAAAGAGAGATGTGTGCAGAAGCTGGCCAAAGGCAAGGCCCTGCAGTCAACCTCGCTACTGATGATCGAAGGTTGTGAGCAGCAGTGTTCAGCCACCCGTGGAAATTTGGGAAAGGGACCTGGCCAGAGGACAGGCCACCCAACCAACCCTGTGGCACGAGGCTGAAAGACATGCATTGCGATTGTTGGGTACTCATGGAGGGTGGCTTATAGGGCTTGGAAGTCCTACTTTGTGGCCAACACCCCATGGTGCAACACCTTTAGACCTGCACAGCAAGATCATGAGGGGTGGATTTCCAAGGAGCGCTGGCCTAAAGAGGCCAGGCACTCTGACTATAACCACCCTCCACACCAGGTAAAGCCTATGCACAGCTGGGGATGGCCACCAGTGGAGGGTTGGACACAGGAAATTGTTGAATTTTGTATATGATAATAAAAAAAACAAAATGTTATCTAATAATTGTTAAAGAGAGATTTTGGCTAGTGTTGATTATAGCATCTCAACATATGTTTAGAAAAACCTGCGACTTCCACCCTGAAAACCACATTTGCATTGCCATTATGGTTAAGAATTAAAACTGAAAAACTTTTAAGAAATGTTGAAGTTATGTTTAGGAGTACGTTTCATAGCTCACATAACAGCCATGCAAATACATAACTTGCACGCCAAATGTAATTCATACGACCTAGCAATATTTACACAAATAACTAACACCACCCTAATGCAAAAAATAACTAATAAACAACACATAATCAAATCAAATAATGATACTGCATTCATTGTAATTTCAGTCAAACTGGTAAAGGTAATGTACTATGTAATTACATCTGCAAAATAATTTCACACAATTTTAATGGCTTCTGTTTCATTAAGTGTGTGCTCAGGAACCCTAGGCTCAGTGAAAAAACTGTTAAAAGTTAGTTATGACCCAGTGAACACAAAACTGAAATAGCACTGAAATACACTCGTTATGGTGTACAACACACACTTTACACAATACCTTACATATCCTCCCTTGTCTCTATAAGCCTTGGTTGGACGGTGTGTTAAAAATAAACCTGTCTACAAGGAGCAAATCAAGCAGCAGGTGGGGTATAGTGTGCAGTACACCCTTGAAACTTTGAGCATTAACTTTGTAATTTCAATCAAGAAACACTTTTTAATACCAAAAACAAAAAAAAACATTTGTGTGGTGGTAAATTACAGATTTAATTAAGTATGCAGCAATAACAAAGTTAGTAAAATATTTATCTTTTAATATCTTCCTTAGTTCTTGCTGGCTCCTGGTTCGAACATGTCAGAGGTTGGGTCACACATAAGGAGAATTTCAATTTCCTAGCAATTTCGTATGAGGATATGGTAAAGGTAAGCTTTATGTTACTGTGTTCATCATCATATTAAATATTTTAAATACCATTGTTTAATATCCATGCTGTTTGTTGTAATTATTAAGTCCACAGCATTGTAGCATGTCTGAGATCTGAAAAAATGTATTTCTTTGAAAAGGTATGCTTTTAACAGCACCCCAGTCTGATTCCTCACTTGTTCTGCACTGATGTCTCAAATGAACAAATTAGTGTCTATCATAATAAACACCAGTTTGGAGCCAATTAGTGGAACAAAATTAATGGAAATCCTCAAAATAGTTCAATTATTGCATTGAGTTGTCCATGCAACGCACATGGTATGTATTACCAGGACAGAATAAGGGAAAACAGTGATTTGCACTGCATTGCCTTACTCCAGATTTATGGAGCCACCCAGAGGCATGCAAAGTGGTCTTGCGTGGCATCATAATTCACATGTAAGGTTTTTTCACTCTTGTACCACAATGCTCGTGTAGTGTCTTGTAATAAAAGAACACTGGAACTCTGTTAGTTCCTATTGTACACCGTAGGCCTGTGACATAAGCGTTGGAGTGATGAGTTGAAGGCAGGTTTAGTATGTTGAGTTATGACTTACACGCAGCAGAATAAAGACGTTTACTACTACTCTCCTTTTCTGCCGTTGTCATTGGCGAGTGACTTGGCTGGCAGGCACTAAAACTGGCGATGAGATAGGGTATCCGAAGCCTGTGCACTAAAATCGCTTTTCCAGGGAGTTTCCCATGCTCCAGCAAACTGCTTCTGCATGCCACTTGTAGAGCAGTCCAAGTGTAGAATCTATGCTGGCACATGTGTACTCTCAGCACAATGCCACCCTGTATAAATCACTTGAAGGTAAAGAAAGCAACATTAAAAGACTATGTTTCGGTGTCCAGGAATTGAATGAAACAGTCACATATAAAAGGTACTGCACCATTCCACAAATTAATACAATATACTTAAGGTGAGTAAGAATGCTAAAGGCATATGCAAACAGGTCACAATAGCAGCGTACAGCGATACTTCAATACAAATCAAATTGAAATTCATGTGCTATGAAGCAGAAATTAACCAGGTGGTTATGAAGAAACTTAAGTACAAAGCTGACCAAAAATCATAGCCTTATCTGCTTTCATAGACTTGAAGAATACAAGGTTTATCTACTCATCAGAAGAACCATTAACTAATTGTCGTACCACAACGTGAAGCGGAGCAACACCAGAAGCAGGGTCGGACGTGGTAGTCGTGGAGATGCTACCCTGAAGAAGCCATAGCACTACTAAAGCGGACACATAGTGTCCCAGAACAACTCCTTTAACTGCCATAAGATAAAGAACTCCAATGGAGAGCAAGGGCGAGATACGAGCTGAAGAGTTGTTAAGGCTGACTTGGCAGCCAGCACATCACAAGGTGCTAAAGAGCTCTACTGTTCAAGTTCCACAAGAAGCTCCTAGGATACCACTACTGTCCACCAATGTATATACGACTGCTGCATTCTTAAAATAGCCAACTGCAATTGTACTGCCAAGAAACCGAATATTTGCAATTGATAGATTGTATGGATAGAGACGTTTGAAGTTTCATAAATGCGATAGATGAAAACGATGATAGAAAAATTACAAAGTAAGTAAGGTACCTGGCTGGTGAAGGAGTTTAAGAAGGCCTGAAAAAGATACCACAAGAAGGTGAAGAGACGTATTATCAAATCAAAACAAACTTGAATGTGAAGTTCAATTCACTGACAAAAGTGTATTATGAAAGATACATATTCATTCAAGAGTGCCATACACCAGGTGAAACCATGTTAATGTTAATGTTAATAATGATTTATAAAGGGCACGTACACCGGGTGGCTTCATGGTGCTGTCAGACTCAGTAAGCTGTGACTGAAATACTTAATTGTAGGCTTGCAGAAGTAGCCATGTTTTAAGGGACTTCCTAAATTGTAGAAGGTCAATGCAGGACTGAATTTCCAGTGGGAAGGAGTTCCACAGTTTGCGGGCGAGGGTAGCAAATCTGTGGCCTCCTTGACGTACCCGCTTGAATACCGGGGTGGAAAGGAGGGAGAGTTGAGCAGATCGTTGATTGCGTAATGGAGCGTGCCTGAATATCAAGCTGTTGATGAATGTAGGACTATTGCCATGCAGGGATGTAAAGATGAGGCAGCCTGTTTTGAAGGCACAGCGCTGGGAGATAGGGAGCCAATGCAGTTTCCTCAGCAGGGGAGTTGCTGGTTGCCATCTCGATTGTCACAAGACCAGTTCAGCTGCATGATTTTGGACCATCTGCAGCCATTTAAACGAGCAGAGTGGCATGCCTAAGTACACCGAGTTGGCATAGTCCAAGTGCGACAGGACGGTGGCTATTATAACCTGGATCAGTACTTCCCAAGCGCCTTGAGACCCTCACGGGTGAGTAGCACGCTCTACAAGTATACTGATTGATTGATTGATTGATGTATCTTCCTGATCTTGCGCAGTTGAAATAAACACTTAGAAACGACCGCGCCAACCTGGGTTTTCAATGAAAGGTCTTTGTTGAGGGAGACTCCTAGTGTTTTGGCTGAGGGGGAAGGGGAGGGAGAGGGTCCTAGCTGTGGTGACCAATAATGTGGACCCCAGAACTTATGGGTGTCCCCAGTGAGACTAGCTTGGTCTTGCCAGGATTTAATTTAAGGTGGTTATAGTTCATCCATTGTTGGATGTGCAGCATGGTGGCCTGGAAATCGGTGACAGAACTGTGCGAGTTGTCATCGTGAAGATTAGTTGTAAGTCGTCTGCATAGTTGAAAACCGTCACCTTCCTGTCTTTTAGGGTTTGCATCAGGGGAGCTGTATAGAGAACAAACAGGTGGGGGGAGAGAGCCGAGCCCTGTGGGACACCACAGACGGTTTTGCGTGGGGGAGCCAAGAATTGCCCTTGGCGGACAGCCTGGGAGCCATCTTCCAGAAACAAAGGGAGCCAGCGAGCTGCCGCCCCTTGAATTCCAACAAGTTTGACACTGTTAGCCAGAATAGTATGGTTGACCGTGTCAAAGGCGGTGGAGAGATCCAACAGTACCAGTGCCTGAGGGGAGCTTCTATCAGCATTGTCCCGGAGAGTGTCCAGGACAGCGAGGATGACAGTTTCGGTGGAATGGGCCAGCCGAAACCCTGCCTGAAGGGGATCAAGGTATTTAGACTTCTCCAGAGAATTAGATACCTTTGCTAGAAACAGGTGCAGGGAGATCGGGCGGTAGTTAGGTAGGAGCGCGGGATTGGCTCCAAGTTTTCTTTAAAAGGCGTACCACTATGGCTTTCTTGAAAGCCATAGGGACTTGACTGGATGAAAGTGACTCATTCAAGAGGGCTAGTGCAGGGCCTAGATGAGCTGCAAAACAGTCCTTGAGTATGTGAGGTGGGCAACAATCGGAGGGGGCACCTGATTTGACTTTCACTAAGAGCTCATGGAAGGTCTCAGTGCTAATACTGGGGAAACAGCTTATAGTACAGTTGCTATGGTGTGAAGAAGAAGAGTTTGTGGTTAATGGGTACTTGGGAATGCTGGCCTTGATAGCGGTGATTTTTTTCAATAACGTAGCCGTTAAGTGAATTACACAGCGCCTGGGAAGGTATAGCCTTCAGTAGGATTCTCTCTGGGTTGGATAGTTTATTAATTATAGTGAATATTTCTTTGGAGTTTTTATTGGTGTTGAGAATGCGTGTGGAAAAGTGGGAAGCCTTGGCAATGAGGATACTTTTCTTGTACTCTTCCCTGGCTGTGGTATAGAGGAGCTTTTGGTCAGGGTAATACTTCTGTTGCCACTGCCTCTCTGGTTGGCGCAAGGCCGATTTCTGAGTTTTGAGTTCAGTGGAGAACCATCTTCGTGCGTCAGCGAGGCGGACTAGTTTGACTCTTTTAAGGGGTGCGTACTGGCTTTAAGTAGCCATTCAGATACGTTCATTTCCGTGGCGTTGATGTCAATGCCAGGGGACGGGGCTGATTTGGATAGTGTGTCAAGGAAGTCTTTCTTATTAGCAGTGTTCCATTTCCTAGCGAGGCCACCATCGGCCGTGCTGATTTTCTCGAGGGACGGAAAAACCAGTGTAAATTTTAACAGGTTGTGGTCAGACCAGATACAGGCAGCAATAGAGGGGATGGAGGTCTTCAGGCCATTTGTCCAAACTTGGTAAAGGATGTAACCTTTTAGATGGGTGGGGGAGGAGACCTGTTGGGTAAAATTAAGATTGGTGAGAAGGTCAGACATCTCAGCTGATTGTGGCCCTTCACAAGGGTCATTATACCAGTAATTAAAGTCATCCATGAGGGCGACCTTGGCATGCTCAAACACAAGTATAGTTATCTGTTCACTAAGTCAGAGGGGAAAGTGAGGCATCTGATATGATGGCCTGTAGATTAAAACACAGACAAAGGATTCATTGACAGATTCAAGTTTTACTACTATGTTATAGGTCTCCTTAAGAGGAAGACATGTCAGGGAGCAGAACCTGTGATTAGTGTGGATGATGGCTGCAACCCCCCCCCCATGATTTACCAGGTGGGCGGTAAGCATGAATGATATAATAGTCAGGGGGTAGGGCCGTCAACATATCAGGAGAAGAGTCAGCGGTAAGCCAGGTTTCAGTCAGCAGTAGGATACTAGGTTTATCAGTAAGCAGGAGGAGGAAAATGTCTAACTGGTGTTTGACAAGGGTACTAGTATTAAGGTATTAGATGGATAGGAGCATAGCCCCGAGTTTAGCCTGGCTCGGTGAGATGTGCTTGGGGGTGGTGGAAGTCTGAATTTCTGGAAAATGCTCCGTTTAGTGAAGATTTCATCTTCAGGTAAGAGAGACAAGGTTTCACAGGTGAGGTGCAGATGGATAGAATGCATAGTTTTCAGAGTTTCCGAGGGGTAGGTAATAGAACAGGCATAATGGCTGGCCCCTGGGCCTGGCAGGGCGCGGATGGGTGCAAACTTTGTCACGCCTTTGACGCCCCACCGGCAAGCCCACTGCATGCGTCCGCTGCGCTACCGCGTTGCGAGCTGTATTTACCTACATTCCCCGCCCTCAGCTCTGCACTCTCGTACGGTGATTGGCTGCTACCAGGGTAGTCTCTAGGAGTAATCAAGGGAGCCGGAAAACAGCCGACATAAGCGTGAGGACCAGTAGCGATGAAAACAGTGCTTATTCAGTGCAATACAATTCTAAAGTTCAATTTGATTCAAATAAGTTTTTAAGAGCAATTTTTAAAAAGTTATCAATCACGTTTTCTACCGGAGCCTACAATCAATTCAATGGCATAAAAACCTAGTGAGGGACTCCCGCGCTGCGAGCTGCTTTTGCCTCTTTTCCCCGCCCTCAGCTCCACCCTCTTGCAGCATGATTGGCTGCTACCGGGGGAGTCTCTCGGAGCAATCAAGGGAGCCGGAAAACAGCCGGATTAAGCGTGAAGAGCAGTAGCAGTGAAAACAATGCTTATTTAGTGCAATACAATTCTGAAGTGCAATTTGATTAAAATCAGTTTTTAAGAGCAATTTTTAAAAAAGTTAGCAATCGCGTTGTCTACCAGAGCCTACAATCAATTCAATGGCATAAAAAATCTAGTCAATCATCAATAAGTTTATGGAGAGACAGGATGTTCCGGTGAAGCGCTGTAAATTCAATGAATTTGATGATGAGGAAGCTACCTGCCACAAAAAAATCAATGGATGCCTGTCAAGTTCCTTTCAATAAAAAATGCTGTAGGAAACACTGAGTATAGAACAAATCCATAAGGATGCTCATGCTGTAGAGTGTGCTGATTGGCAAGCGACTGACATGGAGGTCAGAGTCATTCAAAGTGCGTCACACATAAACATGAAAAGTAAGCTGAGGCACAGGCAGAGGGACTCCAGGCAATCCCTCCACAGAAAAAGAGAACATGTTAAATGTAAATGTGGTATACTTGTAAAGTGCACAGCTGCCCATCACCAGGGCGTCCCAGCGCTGTATACCGCTGGGGAACCCGTCCTGGCTTTCCCTGTGAGATGGTTCCTCCTGGGCACCCCCAAGGTGAGACCAGGCATCCCCGGCGTTGAAGGGGCCGTTGTGAAGATTAAGCAAGTTATTGCCCAGAGTTGCAGAGTGGAGCCCAAGGTTAGAGTAGGCGCCGAGGCGAGAATTATCGAGTCCGCGGACATTGACCCAAGGGTACACAGACAAAATATCGAGTTTTAAATTTCGATATACAATTATATCGAAGTTTAAATATCGATGGGACGTAATATAGAAGGTAAGTAATATCGACAGTCTTAATATCGATATTAGTATGATATTAGTAATTTCGAAGTTTTAAATATCGATGTCAATAATATCGAAATAAATAATTTCGATGTTACTAATATCGATTTTTAAATAAATGTTGTGTATATTATATTGTATTTATTATGTTTTATTATTTATTTTTAATGTAATTTAATTAAATAGTGTCTTTTAGTACTGTAGAGGGTTGTGGGTTTATAGGGGAATAGGGTGGGAAGTAATTTAATTATGTTAAATTAATTATTAATTAGTAGGAATTATTAATTAATTAATTGAGAATTAATTTTTAATTAATTTTAATTAATTGATTAATTGATAAATATGTTCTGTAGCGGGTTATGGGTTTATAGGGGAATAGGGTGGGAAGTAATTTAATGATGTTAAATTTATTATTAATTAGTAGGAATTATTAATTAATTAATTGAGAATTAATTTTTAATTAATTTTAATTAATTGATTAATTGATAAATATGTTCTGTAGCGGGTTATGGGTTTATAGGGGAACAGGGTGGGAAGTAATTTAATTATGTTAAATTAATTATTAATTAGTAGGAATTATTAATTAATTAATTGAGAATTATTTGTAAATAATTTTAATTAATTGATTAATTGATAATTATGTTTTGTAGCGGGTTATGGGTTTATAGGGGAATAGGGTTGGAAGTAATAAAATAATGTTTAAATAATTATTAATTAGTAGGAATCATACATTAATTAAAAATAATTGGTAATTATATTTAATTATTTTGGTAATTATTTTTAATTAATTGATAAATGTTCTGTAGCGGGTTATGGGTTTATAGGGGAATAGGGTGGGAAGTAATTTCATTATGTAGAATTAATTATTAATTAGTAGGAAGTACATTTATTTTTATTAATTGGTAAATAAATTTAATTAATTGGTTATTAATTTTAAATAATTAATTAATTGATAGATGTAATTTATAAGTATGTAATTTAAACCCCTACGCTATCCAACACTTTCCCTACTGTTGCACTCTCTGGAGTGGAAATAGTAATTTTTACCCCTACGCTATCCAACACTTTCCCTACTGTTGCACTCTCTGGAGTTGGAATAGTAATTTTAAAACCTACGCTATCCAACACTTTCCCTACTGTTGCATTCTCTGTAGTTGGAATAGTAATTTTTTATCCTACGCTATCCAACACTTTCCCTACTGTTGCACTCTCTGGAGTTGGAATAGTAATTGTTACCCTGACGCTATCCAACACTTTCCCTACTGTTGCACTCTCTGGAGTTGGAATAGTAATTGTTACCCCTACGCTATCCAACACTTTCCCTACTGTTGCACTCTCTGGAGTGGGAATAGTATTTTTTACCCCTACGCTATCCAACACTTTCCCTACTGTTGCACTCTCTGGAATTGGAATAGTAAATGTTATCCCTACGCTATCCAACACTTTCCCTACTGTTGCACTCTCTGGAGTTCGGATAGTAATTGTTACCCCTACGCTATCCAACACTTTCCCTACTGTTGCACTCTCTGGAGTTGGAATAGTAATTTTAAAACCTACGCTATCCAACACTTTCCCTACTGTTGCATTCTCTGTAGTTGGAATAGTAATTTTTTATCCTACGCTATCCAACACTTTCCCTACTGTTGCACTCTCTGGAGTTGGAATAGTAATTGTTACCCTGACGCTATCCAACACTTTCCCTACTGTTGCACTCTCTGGAGTTGGAATAGTAATTTTTAATCCTACGCTATCCAACACTTTCCCTACTGTTGCACTCTCTGGAGTTGGAATAGTAATTCTTACCCTGACGCTATCCAACACTTTCCCTACTGTTGCACTCTCTGGAGTTGGAATAGTAATTTTTAATCCTACGCTATCCAACACTTTCCCTACTGTTGCACTCTCTGGAGTTGGAATAGTAATTGTTACCCTGACGCTATCCAACACTTTCCCTACTGTTGCACTCTCTGGAGTGGGAATAGTAATTTTTACCCCTACGCTATCCAAAAATTTCCCTACTGTTGCACTCTCTGGAGTAGGAATAGTAATAGTTACCCCTACGCTATCCAACACTTTCCCTACTGTTGCACTTTCTGGAGTGGGAATAGTAATTGTTACTGCTACGCTATCCAACACTTTCCCTACTTTTGCACTCTCTGGAGTGGGAATAGTAATTTTTACTCATACGCTATCTAAAATGTATTTAGCTTTTTTATTAGTATTATGTTGTTATTAATTGTTATGTATGTGAATATTTTATGTAAATAAATGTATTAGTAATTTACACTTTTATGTGTTTTTAAGTTATGACAATAATTAATTTAGAGTTATTATTAATGAAAAATATATTATGTATTATATATTTATTAACATTAATTTGTATTACATTATGTATTCATTTTAAATATTATAGTACATTTTTAAATATGTTTATTACATTTATAAGTATTATTTTGTTAATATTACATTTTTATTATATTTAAAAAAAACGATATTTTACAAAAAACGATATTTTTGTCATTCTATATTTTATTTTCGATATTTTTGTACTTACCTTGTTAGGGATAGGATTCCTATATTTTTTACTTCGATATTTTTGTTCCGATATTTTTGTATATCGATATTTTGTCAGGCATTCGACCCAAGACCCTGCCGCGTTGGGAATTGAACCCTGGTCCAGGGCCGATCTCAGCTTCCGGGTCTGCCGCCTCTAACCACTGAGCCACACTTCTCCACTTAAAGATGTGGCTTGTCATTTCCACACAAAGGAAAATGTCCTGCCATTGGGCAAACATGACTCAGCTGTGGTAAAGCGAACTATTTCACGATGACTTGGGGTGAGTAGAAAAGTAAGTGTTTCACAGCGTGAAGACAAAATGTCAGACTGAGCACTAACTCATTGATATTCAGTGTGCTCCAATAAGGCCAAGCAATCGCACCAACTGAGGCAAATGGACACCAAGCAAAGTCCAACATCATCTAACTCAACAACAAAGTATTCCTCTGTCTCAGTTTCCAGTGAAAATGACAATGATAATTGTGTAATGTCAATGTTTACCTCAGAAAGGAATGCACATGTGGGACTAGTCAAATGTGAGAAAATATTCAAAGTGAAGAAAAATTGACATGAAGAAGCACTAAACACATTGAAACATTGTCCGAAAATCAATGGGCAGTCAATACCACTCATAACTGACAGTGGCGTGTCAATAAATATCATGCCTGAGGAGAAGTTTCAAGAACTGACTCCATTACCACAACTTACTAAGCAAAAAACAAAAGTATACACATGGACTGCTTCAAAGCCCTTAAAGAGTCAAGGATCATTTGTGGCCACAATGAAATACAAGAACAATGTGGTACAAGCAGCCATTCATGTACTCCATGGACCAGCTTCAAATTTCTTGTTTGCTGAATTTCAATACTGCTGCTGATATGGGATTGAAATCAGTGAAGAAAAATATGAATGCTCATGATGAAATTGTGAGTCAATTTCCTTCATTATTTCATGGGTTAGGAAAACTCAACACAATGAAAGTAAAGTTACACATAAAGGAGTATGTGCGTCCTGCTGCGCAAAGTCACAGATGCATCACGTTTTCCTTGCATGAGGCTATTGAAAAGGAACTAAATTTGTGACTTAAACATGATAATATTGAACGCTCCACTGGTCCGACACTGTTGGTTTCTCCCATTGTAGTAGTGAAAACAGAGACAGTGAAGGAGCTGTACGCATTTACGTTTACATGCGTCAGGCCAACAAGGAAATTGAGAGAGAAAAACATCCTGGTCCACACATTGCCTATCTGATAACTTAACTGAATGGTGCAAAGTTCTTCTCTTGACTTGACTTAAACAATGGATATCACCAATTGGAGCTTACATTACCACCTTTGCTATGCATATGTGTTTGTTTCACTGTAAGCAATTTTGGTGTATCCTCTATTGCAGAACTTTTTCGAGACATCATGCGATGTATCATACAGCCTGTAGTAAATGCATTTACCTGACTAATTGCTCCTCATTTGTATTGCTCGTTTAACCTACTGAATTTAAACTGTTATTTTATTTGAATGTGACTTTGATTGATTCTGTTTTTGCTGCACGCTGCACTTTATTTATGGGCCAATGCGGTCCATTTTAAACTTGGTTTTAACCTTCCTCTTTCCTTTTGGTCGCATTTGAAAGGAGGGGGGCAGTTCTTCTCACAAGGGAAGTATAGTCTTTTACTTCTCTCCTCTTCCAGGCTGGGAAGCTCTAGAGTCTAGAAGCACCATCTTGGTTAGTGCGCACTCTAGTCATCCAGCCCTTATGCTTACAAAGGGAGCTGTGGCGCTAACACGGTAGGGCTCTGGGATACCCGACTAATTACTCCGCATTTGTACTGCTCATTTTACCTACTGAATTTAAACTGTTATTGAATTTGAATGTGACTGACGGATTCAATTTTCGCTGCACGCTGCACTTTATTTACGACACATAGTGGTCCCTTTTAAACTTGGGGGCCGATTCACAGAACTAATCTGAAACAAAATCCTAAACTTCCCACTTCTGGTATTCACAAAAGGCACTTACGATTTTTGATATTCACAGAAATCACTTACGACTCCTATCTTTACATCCGCAGTTGGACCAGAATGTCCGCACCCGAACTGTACTCTCCGCACCCAGACCGTCCTATCCAGCTAGGGCTGTACTCTCAGGCTTGAGCCGTAATCTCTGGCTCGGACCAGTTAAAGTGTAATCAATTGGCTGAAATGCAATTTTTACCAACAAGAACATGGCAAGACACTGCATCATAACCCTGAAAACTTTGTTCCTTTGTGTCATGGTACAATTTGCTCTCTCCTCCGTGTTGACTGTAGTTTTGATACCCCGTCAACACTGAGGGGAGCGCAAATTGTGCACTGTATGCACCGCAATGCAAAGGAGCAAACTTTTCTGGGTTTTGATGCAGTGCCTGGCCATACACTTTTCCCTGCCCAAACTGTTTTTCATGACCTCCTCTACCGTTTATAACACAGTCCTAATGTTTCTTTTTTTTAAAACTGCATTTCAGTCCATTGATTACACTTTATCCGGCACGAGCAGGAGATTACTGCTCAAGCCGGAGAGTACAGCCCTAGACGGAAAGTACGGTCCAGGTGCGGAAAGTACAGTCCGGGTGCAGAGCTTCCGACCCGACTGCAGACAGATAGGAGTCGTAAGTGATGTATGTGAATGCCAAAAATCGTAAATGCCTTATGTAAATACCAGAAGTGGTAAGTTTAGGATTTTGTCTCAGATTAGTTCTGTGAATCGGCCCCTTGGTTTTTAACCTTCCTTTTTGGTCATATTTGCTAGGGGGGCGGTTGTTCTCAATAAGGAAGTGTGATACTTTTCTCCTCTTCTGGGCTGGGATGCTCTAGAGGCACCATCTTGGTTAGTGCACACTCTAGTCGTCCAGCCCTTATGCCTCCAAAGGAAGCTGCAGCACGGGCGCAGTAAGGCTCTGGGATACCCAACTAATTGGTTTTCATTTGTACTGCTCGTTTTACCTAATGAATTTAAACTGTTATTCAATTTGAATGTGACTTTGACTGATTCTGTTTTCGCTGCCCGCTGCACTTTATTGAAGGGCCATAGCGGTCGTTTTTAAACTTGTTTTTTTACCTTCCTCTTTCCCTTTGGTCGCATTTGCAAGGGGGGGGTGGGCAGTTCTTCTCACTAAGGAAGTGTGGTCTTTTACTTTTCTCCTCTTCAGGGCTTGGACACTCTAGAGGTGCCATTTTAGTTAGTGAACACTATAGTTATCCAGTCCTTATTCCTACAAAGGGAGCCCCGGCGCAGACGCAGTAAGGCTCTGGGATACCCTACTAATTGCTCCATATTTGTACTGATCGGTTTACCTACTGAATTTAAACTGTTATTAAATTTTAATGTGACTCTGACTGATTCCATTTTTGCTTCTCACTGCACTTTATTTACTGGCCATAGTGGTCCCTTGTAAACTTTGTTTTTAACCTTCCTCTTTCCATTTGGTCGCATTTGGGAGGGAGAGGAGGTTCTTCTCACTAGGGAAGTGTGATCTTTTACTTTTCTCCTCTATGGCCTGTAGAGCGGCTGTGACGCTCTACAGGCGCCATCTTGGTAAGTGCGCACACTAGTTGTCCAGCCCTTATCCCTCCAAAAGGAGCCGTGGCAGCCCAAAGGCAAACACGTCTGTGCCCGTTAGCATCCCAGAAGCAACCAGCGCCAGCCACTATGCTGGTTTTCTTCCAGCAGACAATCATGTTATCACCTTTGATAGGGCCTCTCTACTCCGCATGGCCCCCTTAAGGAAATGTTCTTTCCACTGGTCCCCGGGGAAGATAACTGAGGAATTTGTGTGTCCTAGCTGCGCATTGTCCTCCACTAAGCCCAGTTTCAATAGGGACCCTCACATTCCAGATAAGGCACGAACACCTCAAAAATAGTTTTGGGCTGCCTTGATCAATTTAAGATCCCTCCAGAAACATGAGCCTCAGGTTTTTGACCTATTAAACAATGAGAAACTGGATGACCTCTTTCTCACAGAAACCTGGCTCCCGGCATCAGCCAACCCCACACTGGCTACTGTTGTTCCTCCTAATTACAGAATTTTGAGAGAGGACCGCGAAATAGGTAGGTGGGATGGGACGGCTTTACTGTATAAGAAGGAATATGAATGCTCATCTCTCTTCACGGCCTAGAGATGGTGGAGGCACTTGGCTTCTGTCTGTCCCTTACCTCCAACCAGTTTCTTGCAGGGGTCCTTCTCTAGCATTTCCCGGGCCCTGCCAGCCCCTGCTTGTGCTCATTAGAGAGTACATTAGCCCCATGGGCGATGAAGTATGCCCATTTCCTAGTGCTGGGTGATTTTAGGGGCACAAGGCCGCCACACTCTTAGAAATCATGAGTTCTCTTTCCCTGAAACAATAGGTCTCTGGTCCCACTCCCCAAGCTGGCCATACCTTAGACCAGGTCTTTTCCAACATGAACCTGGCAGTGTCTCAATCCATTCCTCTTCCATGGCCTGAGCAGTACCTTATTCCATTCTTTTAGCCACAGGCTGGCAATGGGCCACTCCTGAAGGGTAACACTCAGATCTCCTATTGCGCTTATCACAAAATACAGCCAGATGAACTGAACGTACCCTTACAATTTGCACCCCAGTCCTGTCCAGCTGTGTGGAAGAGGACACCTCATGCCTGGACAACTGTATTCGGGGGACTGTTAACGCATTAGCCCCTATTATAAAGAAATTTCAATCAAGGTTGAAACCATCTCCCCCTGGTTCAAAGATGAGCTTAGAGAATGCAAGAAACACTGTAAAAAGCATGAAAGGGTATGGAGATGCAATTTCCGTCCAGAAGATAAAGCAAAATATAAGATCTCACTGAAGAAATACCACAGGAAATTGTCTCTAGCTAAAAAGCCTGTCTTTGACATAAGGATAGAGGAGACAGACAACAAACCCAAGGACATTTTTAAAATTGTTCATTCTTTTCAGCGCCTCGTTGTACACATACTGTTGAATAGAGCAGTGAACTAGACTCTTTTTTCCATGAGAAAATCAAGACCGTTCAGAACTATTTCCCTAATAATGCTCAAATCTACCAAGGACAGGTATCTCCCCAAAAGGATTCTTTTTCCCTCTCCACGCTCTTCTCCCTAGACAAGTTTGCCCCTCTTTCTCCCAAACTGTCACTTTGAGTGTTGGAGGGCCTGAAGTCCGGCTCCCCTTTAGACCCTTGCCCGACTGCCGTGCTAACTGTGGCTGCTCAATCTATCAATCCTATAGTGAACAGCATATTTAACATCTCTCTGGCAACGGGTGTGGTTCCATTAATTTGGAAAAGGGTGAAAGTGCTCACTCTGCTGAGAAAAACGGCAGCTGATCCATAACAATTGGTAAATTACAGGCCCATCTCCCTTCTCCTTTCTTTCTAAAAGATTCTGGAGAAGAAAGTCAACCGCCAACTTTCCCTTTACTTGGAGGATAATAAAATATTACATCCCACCCGATCTGGCTTTCAACCCCATTTCAGCACCGAGACCTCGCTTCTGGAAGTTTTTGAACACATAAGGAACTCCCTAGACAGGGGAGGCAAGGCCATTCTGATCCTCCTGGACCTCACTGCAGCTTTTAACACTGTGCCCCACTCTAAGCTCCTTGAGCGGCTTCAAGAGATAGGGATCAGAAATTCGGCTTTGATTTGGCTGACATAATTTATGAGCAAACGTACTCAGGAAGTATGGCTGCCCCTTATGCCTCGCAAGCCGTAACCCTGGCTGTGGGCATACCTCAGGGTTTGGCCTTTAGCCGCACCCTGTTTAACATATACCTCTCGCCCTTGGCAATCCTGGCTGAGTCCTGGGTGCTAAAAGTCATTTGTTATGCGGATGACACGTAGCTACTCTTTGCCTGTGAGAAGGGATGTGAGCTGGGTGGGGAACTCATCTTGCAGTGTCTCGTCAGGGTGTTTCAATAGTTGGACCCGCACCAACTAAGGTGCAATCTGGATAAAAATTAGATCGGGGTCCTGGAGATGTCCCCCACAATCTGGTGAGAACCTGCTGGCCGAGCGATGTGCCTCAGCCTGGGCCCCTCCAAAACACTGTGAAGCACCTAGGTATTAAAATTGACAGCACCCTCTCTTTTCAACCACAGATTTAAGCACAAGCTGGCTCCTGCTTCAGCACTCTCCGCATGCTAATTTGTTTTGCACCTCTCCTGTCTGAGTCTGCAGGTAGAAAAGTCGCTCAGGCTCTGATCACAATAAGACTGGATTATGGGAATGGCCATTACTTCGGCCTCCCTGATTTTCTTCTCAATAGACTTCAGGTGCTGCAGAGTTTGGCAGATAAACTGGTGCTCAGACTCCCACCCACATGTCCTTTCAACTGAGGGCCTTCCACTGGCTCCCTATAAAAAAGAGAATTATTTTTAAGGCTATGGTCTTAATGCCTAAGGCCTTGTACGACTTGGGCGAGGTATACCTCAGAGAGAGGATCAGCTAATAAATGCCAGCGTGTACCGTTCGTCCATCCTCCACGCACCTTGCAAGAGTGCCCCGGATCAATTGTCTTAGAGTAGGCAGGAGATCTTTTCATTTCTTGGGGCCGCTCAATTGAAACATACTTCCAACAGACATCTGTATGGTCAGTAATGTTGCTGCCTTCAAGAGGAAACTGAAGACATGGCTCTTCAGGCAGTCCATCTAGGTTTCCTAGTCTGTTGCCCTTAGCCTGAGTGCCAGGACACTCTGCTGAGTAGCTGTAGACTTTACAAATCAGGTTAACATAACATAACATTACATTTATCTATAGTGATAATATATTGTCTTTCGGAGCCACACAGAAAGAACATGGCCCAGCTCTCCTGCAAGTACGTCATTTGCCGAACAATGCAGGCATATCTCTGAATTAGGGGTTGGTGAAGAATTGCGCTCCGGAGGCGGTTCGCACAGTTTTGCCCACTCCATGCTCTGTGCAGAGTGCGGACTTCTGAACAACTATGCGAAGTCATGCTGAGCCGAATTTTTTTTCTTAATTGGCTTACAAATGGTAAGTTAGCGAGAGCTAGCGAGAAAAATAACAGAGTAGACCTCCCACTGGCGAGATTCCTCACCACGGGCGATCGCGGCAGGTTGCGAATGCTTGCATTGAGAAATGTGCCATTCACATTGAGGAAGCTGCCGCTCAAGTAGAATGCCTCCTAGAGTGGCATAAAGCAGAAGTGCCCTCGGGCACACCACATAGTGCTTTTTGCGCTGACTTTACAGTGCGAGACAAACTCCTGGTGCTAAAAATCAGTGCGAGCCGCGCGACTTAACAGACTCCGCTGCTGGCGGAATTCCATGGAGCGCGGCTGAGTTGGTGGGGCACTTTAAGGAGTTCCGTGGAGTAAACTCTGCAAACTCCGCCCAGGCTTACTCTGAATGCAGACAAATGTGAATTCCACAAGAAGAGTTTCACATTCTTTGCCCATGTCTTTTATGATGAGGTTATGAAACCCAATCCAGCAAAAGTGCAAGCATTGTCTACTGCAAATCCCTCACAATACATTTCTGTTATGATCCTTTCTTAGACTGGCCAGTTACTGTTCGAGATACATACAAGACTCTGCTATGGTCAGTGCTCTGTTACAATGAAAAAATAATTACTTTTCATTGGTCATTTTAGTGTGAGAAGAGCTTCCAACACATCAAGCATTGCATTGAGAGTGCCACTGAAACGGCCAAATTTGATCTTAAACTACATACAGAGGTTGTAGTTGAAACTAGCCTTCTCAAGTTGGGTGCAATCCTTGCACAGCACAGCGTACAGCCAAATGTCTGGAGACACATAATGGCATGCACCAGTAATAAGCTATCACAAACAGAACTTGAGTGCTCACAACCTGACAAAGAAAGTTTGGCAGTGGTTTGGGCTAGTGAATACTTCCATGTTTTCTTGTACGGGAAGCCTTTCACTGTAGTGACTGCTCATCAAGGACTGTTGATGATATTTAGCAATCTCAAAGCAAAATGCCTTCTTGAATTGAAATTGAAACGGTGAGGTTACAAGAACACCACTATACGATTTTTCATCGTCGAGGGAAAGATCAGAATCAGGCTGACTATTTTCCAAGAGTGACCATTACAATGCCCTGGTACCCCATATAAGACAGTAGAGGCCTACATCAATTTTGTTGTGAAATAGAGCACAACAGCTGCCATGTCTTTAGAACAAATTGTCACTGCCACAAGCTAAGCCATCTGAAGCCATGTTAAGATTAACAGACATTATTGCTCATCAGTCATGGAACCAGCACTCCTGACCTTGCACTAATGACAATGAATATTTGAAGATCAACAATGTAGGAGATTAATTTTCAGTGACTCAAGAAGGCCTCATTCAGTGAGGTATATGAGTTGCTATTCCTGAGAGTTTACAACAACAAATGATCAATGTCTCCCGTAGGGGCATCGAGTAATAGTTGCCACCAACAGAGCTCTTTGTGAGCAAGTCTGATTTCTGTATCTCAAAGAAAGGGTTGAAAATGAATTAAAAACTTGTCATATATGCAACGGTCTTTCATCTCAAGTCATTCAGCACCCTTTAAACATGTTAGAATTTGCCACATCATGCTTGGGAGAAAGTTGCTACTGATTTATTTGGTCCTCTTTAGAATATACATCATTGTCTACTCTTTGTTGATGAACACCCCTGTTTTCCATTGGTGAAGGACCTTTCAACCACTACACAGGAAAAGGTAATTCAAAAATCAGATGGCATTTTTGTGACATGGGGTGTATCTGTAGAATTAAAGTCTGACAATGACCCACCTTTCAATAGTGGCGAATTTAAAGACTTTCTGAATCACCTCAATATAAAGGAAATGTTCTTTTCATTTGTCCCTGGGTAGGATAACTAAGCAAACAAGCATTGGCATAGCCAATAGGTCTCGCCTTTGGGACCTTACAAGTATTAAGTTATGCAGCACAATATCCTGACTGCAACAACATTAACTGTTGCATGGCTAAACACTTATAAGGTCCCAAAGGCGAGACCTATTGGCTATGCCAATGCTTGTTTTAAAAAGGCATAATACAGCATGAGCATATATTGCGTGTGTCAAATGTGCTAGTTGAGCTAAACATTTTGCTGCATGCTGCCCTCCAAAAGTTAGCCTTGACTGTTCGACCATGGCATCCCCTGAAAGTCAAACCCTAACAAGGAGGCATTTGGCTATTCAGTGAGTTTGCAGTAGTATTTTGTGCCTGTGGTACAAGAGCCTAAAGAAATACTAGAGTCACAAGGACTAGGTGGGTGCCCTTGAGTTACATATGCCCTAGAGAACTGGCCTGATATGCAGGTGGACCTGGTAATGGGTGCCTACTGACGGGGGCGTGCCCTTCAAAGATTGATTACTGCGCACTCGCAGGCCCGAGACGTGCGAAGATTCACAGAAGGTATACCGAGAAGTAATGAGGGTAAAGGTGACGGGGAATTTTATATGGAATTTTATAATAGCCGTCA
This sequence comes from Lissotriton vulgaris, assembly GCF_964263255.1. Lineage (NCBI taxonomy): Eukaryota > Metazoa > Chordata > Amphibia > Caudata > Salamandridae > Lissotriton > Lissotriton vulgaris. The sequence continues at coordinate 772,913,740 of NC_141694.1, forward strand.
GTAGCACTACGGTTGGCAGAACCACACTAGAATTTCTTATAGCTTCGAGAGGGCATTTAAAAAAAAAACGGTATTTAAAGGCTCCAGTTTAGGGTTAATTTTAACACACTTGTAAGAAAGGCAAACAAGCCACGCCTTTCAGCGCTCACTCGCCAAACAGGAAGCGGGTGAGCTCGGAAATATTTGACCCCTAGAGAATGCTTCAGGCAGCAAACTTCAAATGGCCTAAAATGCACAGGCCGTACCGAAAAATGGCTCAGACCAGCAGAACCCCCCCACCATAAACGTATCCGGAAGAGCAGTATCTCCCCCTGAGAACTCCCAAAAGAAGTAAATGTACTTTACCTCTAGGGAGAAAAAGCCAGTACAGCGCGCGCCTTGTGCGGCAGCAGGTGGAGGGGGCCTGCACGATTCCCTTGTGGGAGCGTGCAGCAATGCACGACCATATGGCGCCACCATATGGCGCTGCTTGCTCCCGCAAGGGAATCGCCAGAGGTGCACGCGTTGCCATTGCAAGCAATGCAATGCATGCACGTTTTTGCCCCCAAAGCTGTCCCGATGGCTAGAGGTCTCTCTCCTATTCAGCGCATGCACGCTGCATAGGCGTGACCTAAAAAGCACACTGTTTTGGCCCAAGGCCAATGGCCTGTTAGAACGGCTCATGACTTGTCTAAAGAAAACTATTCAGAATGCTGCATTGGAGAAGCAGGACCTCAAAGCTGTTTTAAAACTACTCTGCGAGCTCACCATTAGGCCCCTCTCTCAATGACAGGGTCAGAGAGGGGCTGCAGCTCTCATGTTTGGACGAGCCATGACAACCAAGCTGCCCCAGTAGACCAACCTCAGACCTAAGAATGGGGAAGACATTGACACTGCGGACCTTGGTCAGAAATAGAAGATAAAACTATGTGCTGAGCGACACTGTCATGCAAAGGACCTCACTTTTACAAGAGGAGATTGAGTGCTTGTTAGACAATACAGAAAAAGGAAATCGTATGTACCTTTTCAGGTTGAACCCTCTGCTATCTGTTGTGTCGTAGTTAGGAGTTTCAGTAGACGTGGTTAGGTTAAAGAGGAATACGTTTATTGTTCTTAGATGTTAAGTTGGTTTTCCAGTACATATGTAAATAAGACCCCACCAGGAGCAGCCTCCCTCCTGATTAGCCCAGGATCCAACTGACACTCCACCTCACAGCAATCCTGACATTCCAATGACATCACCATCCACACCAACATTCCACCCACCACATTCACACTGGCTGAGCAGCAGAGGTATAGAAACAGGGAAGATGCATAACATAAAACCTTAGATATAAAACTATCAATAACACCAAAGGACAAATGGTGAGGGCCCAGTGTCCCGGGATGTCAATTATGAGAGAGTCCTTTCATTTTCAACATGTGGCCCATAACTCACCAAACATCAAATTGAATGTTGGGACTGGGTCTAGAGAGAATGTTGATCACTCTGTGTCTGCTAATAATTCCACCTCACCTGTGCAGATCACTGACACTTGAACTTCCAGTTCATGGTTTTCAGTGACACCTTCGGGACATGTGATCCAGGTTCCATAACGCTTTATTAAAAAATTGTAATTGCATGGGTATTCATGAATTTATTCGTATATTTCTTTATTTTTTAAAGTTGTAACTTTTTATTTAACAAAGCAAGGCTCCCCCATTGTTGCTTTGGCACAGATTAGCCTCCACGCCTGATTTGACACATTATGCAGCTGCTCTTTGTGAGGTATCTAACCTGGACACCGGAAACAAAATTGGCTGGATTAAACAAGTAAACTCCCTTCGGTCTAGCATTGGTTTGCCAATTCAGGCTATCAGCCACCCACCTTCACATTGAAGAAGCCAAGTACAACTCCAGTATTTGGCTTGGGTAGATGAGAACAACATTCAGAAAAGCCAAGTTGGCAGTCTAACAGACGCTTTCACTGATTTTATGTCATTTCTGGGCGATTAGAAGGAGGGCACAGTTAACAGTGTCGACTGGTGCAGATAGATAAAATATAGACCGTACTGACCAGTCAAGAGTGGCTTAATTTCCAATGCTGCCATTTTATATTCTCAAATAATTGCTTTTATGGTTGTATTTTATGTATTTTATCATGCCTATTGTGACTAGTGCTAGGGCCTTGCTCTTGAACTAGGCGCAATTATTATTTTTTTACTGCTCAATGTGCGGGCTATTAACACGGAAACTGATTTGCACAAAGTTTGATGATGCATTTGCACTTTAGCCCCATAAGCATGTTAGAGAGACTCAATTTACTAATTGTGAGGAATCGTTTTATTTATGTGATGTCAATGTCGCTTTTATTACGTCAACCTGAGCTTTTTTATTCCTCATTTGCACATTTGTCTTCTGAAACGTTCTCTTAGTCTAAAATGATACACTTACGACCTGTATGGTTGCTTCTCTTATGATTTGTTAAACCGGAATAAAGAATTTGAAAGGATTTAACAAAGCTTGAGATGCAGTGTCTTGTCATAGAAGAATGCTGGAACTCTTTGGTTCTCACTGTACACTGTAGGCCTGTGACTTAAGCATTGGAGGGATGAGTGGAAGGTAGGCTTAGAATGTTGAGTTCTGACTTACACGTAGCAGAATAAACACATTTACAACTACTCTTGGTGAGTGCGTAGGCTGGCAGGACGCTACAGCATGGTGCAAGAGCAAACGAGCCCATAAATAGGACCCTGGGTCCCACAATTCTATCCCCCACGCATATCCAAAGGAAAGAGAATGGCACAACTATGTCCAATCCTGTAAATCAGGTATTAGCACCATAAAATGTGAATTTGATTTGCTAAAGTTTTATCATGATATATTGCATGTTTGACATGCTTTTTGGTGCTAAGAATCCATAAAGTAACCTCAAGTAAATAGTTAAAGCAATGAGCAAAAAGCAATGAGTTTAAAGTCTATTTCTAAACATTAGGGGGAAGATTTACAAGCCCTTTGCGCCTTCTTGTGCTGCCATTGCATCACGTTTTTTGACTCAATGGCGGCGCAACCAATGCGGCCTATTTACAACGTGACACATCTAGGGAGATGCGTCACGTTGCAAAGCCCTGCGTCACATTATACCTGCGCCAGGTATAATATATGCAGGGTTGGCATTCCCACGCAGGAAGGCCTCGTAAAAGTGACAGAGTAAAATCTACAAGATTTCACTGCGTCACTTTTAGGATGCTGCTACATCAAAACCTTATGCCTGCTTGAAGCAGGCGTAAGGAGTGACGCAGTACAGTAAGTATAGGCCTTAAAATACATTGCTGGAGTTGCGTTGTGCTTGTGACACAACTCCAGCAATGCGTGACTTTTGGGCCTACAGATCTGTTAATCCTTGCACCATGGTGCGCCTTATTGTAAATACGGCGCATTCATGGTGGCTCAAAGGTTTATCAGGGTGGCGCAGGGAAAGTGACACATCTCTACAGATGCGTCACTTTCTTGTAAATCTGCCCCTAGATACTTTTGCAAGATTCGTAGATCAAGTTGCAAGTAAATCTACAAATATGGATCATGGTTTGAGAAGGGTCTTCCTCCTAAACCTTTGTGCATGTACAGTGTAACTTATGATAAATATTCAGTAACTTACCATGCCTTCAGTCACTCACTGCCTCACTCATTGCCTTAAATTGCCCATCTCTAATGCAGCTCACGCATGGGTAAAACAAACTCAGTTCTTAATGCTCTGGTTGTACTTGAGGTGTTCTGGGTCCCCCTGTATGCCCATATTCAATATTAATTCAAGTTTTATTTATGAAATTTGACATGCTAAAATGCTGGGAAATGGCAGTATTGCTTTGTTGTTTGAAGGGTGCTTTCTCTCTTATTGAATTCATGTCATTCTTGAAATGCCTTCATGTTCTTTCAGGACCTTCGCTCTGTTGTTCTGAAGATATGCCAATTTGTAGGACGACAGTTAAGTGATCATGAAATTGATATTGTCGTACAAAAATCTGAATTCAAGAATATGAAATCAGACCCAAATGCAAACTATGAATTCATGGATCCGAAAATTGTTGACAAACAACGAGGGAATTTTGTTCGCAAAGGTAAGAAATACTAACATGATAAAAATTACAGTGTTAGGTAAAAGTTAAGAAATACTAACATCAAAGAAAATTACAGCATAAGGTAAAATATTGACAAGATGGATCAGGTGAAGCTTTTCCAGCCAGCATGAAATGACACCAAGTACACAAATTGGTAAACGTCTTATGGTCAAAGGAAATAGAAAAATCATTTGCTAATTCTCTGTGTGAAACGTGTCTTACTTGTTTGAAAGTCCATCTTTACACAAGTGATCCATGGATATACATTTTAGGATAGTATTGTTCATAACTCGTTTTTCTCTATTAAAGTGAAATATGATTCTAACTGTTAATGTGTCATCGCACGGGGAAGCCAACAGAAAGAGAGAAGCTGCTGATATGCAGTGCTACTTGTGGTTATATTTTGGGTGCTCATTTGCATAGCACAAGCATCGACTAGGAGCAGAATCAATGGTAAAGTGACAGCTCAGTGCCAGGACAGCCTTGTTACTCAAGCCAGAAAGCATAATGATTCTGAGTGGAGGGAGGAAGAGGGAGGGCTTCAACAGATATAGTAAAAACTTCCAAAACAGCTAAGGGGCCCATTAGAATGGCGAGGGCAATCCGCCCGCAATCCCTGTAGGAAAGACCCCCGCCATATTATTATTCCTGGGGGGTCCATGGCGGACGGAAAGACCGTCCACCGCATTTTCGCCCCGGTCGACTTGCGACCGGGGTGGAAAAGGCTGCAATATGGTGGCGGTGTGTGTTTGACACCGCCAACCATATTACAATGTGCATTCAGGGAAGCGGTACATCTGGGTAGATAAACCCTAATATGAATTATGAAGAACAGTATAGAATGTCATGATGAGAACATAAGCATAATATGATGACTATGTCTAGTCATTTTTTGATCCCACACTGTATATAGTTGTTGTCACTCTTGTAGTATTTTTTAAACATAGATTTTGTTTTCCTCGTTTGTAGGCCAATAGTTGATGTAATTATATGCAAGGGGCTTTTTGGTCTCCATATTTTGAACTGGAATTGTGAATATTTATGTGACGGCCGTTCCACGGCTAAATAAGTTTTGTCATTGTGTACTTAAATATGGTACAACTGTAGGAGTAGTTTGTCTACCCTAACATTGTGATGCAGAACATGTACACTAGGCAGATTTTGCCAATACATGGCAGGATTGTAATGCACTCTTATTTTATATTTATTTTGCCAAGTATTACCAATTTAAGTCGTAGCAGTCACAAATTAGTTTCTATACGACATAAAACTAATGTGGCATTACATATGAAGTAACACAAATACTGTTCAAATACTGCCGCCATTTGAAGTGCATTAAACGTTTTACACATTCCGTTTTCTATGATTAATGTACGAGTGACGTGAATGAATTTAGATGGCTCCTCGCAGTGATCAAACTAAACACTGTCAAAGGATTTTCCGAAACGCGAGTGTTTGCTGAATAAAAGATACTGATATGATATTCCCCGTGAGTGCTGTACTCTGTTCGCTAAATTTCGGAGTCTGGGAAGCGCATATATATCGAAGCTCATGTCAGATGTCCTTCACATCTAACATGAGGGTAACACTACAGTTTTATGAGTGCAGTGTACTTGGTTCATTTCACTTGTTATAGTGCCGCGTTCAAGTCGTGTCTATATGGAAGTGCCTACTGCGTTACTGACGCCCGTTATGCTGACTTATTTCTAATGCATTGCTATGATGGCATTGTATATGTAGGCTGCTGTGCTTACCTTGTATAAACAGTGCGGCCACCGGAGTTCACCAGTCGACTTGAACTCTGCTTCTATACGTCAAAGTATATTCAATACGTTGCGGGGAATTCCATTGATGTTGCTCGATAGGCCGTGGTTGTTTCTGAAGGATGTTTGCTCAAGGAAACAAAAGGACATTTTGATTAGTCATTGTAAACTGAGTTGCGTGAATATATTGCGGACTTTCAGCTATTAACACCTTCGACACTCATGACGAGCTCAGCTCGTCATGCAGTGTACTGCTGGTACACTGATGACGAGCTGAGCTCGTGATGAAACCATCATTTTGGATGATCCCCAGCACAGCAGGGGAAAATGCCTAGCATCGATGTGGTTAAAAAAACTTTTCTGCTATTGGGAAAAAAAATTAAATATGTCAATTAATACATTATATAGGAGTGCGTTCGTCTAAAATATTAGGTCGCATTTTTGTATGTAGTCAGCTACAACCCTTTGTCTCCTTCTGATGCATACTCAAGTGTCACTGCTCACCTTTTGTGGAAACGAGTTTCTTCATGATGTAGTCGCGATCTTCAACAAAGAAGTCTCATACGTGTTGCTGAGTCTTTATACGTCTATGGCTCACGACATACTCGTACTTCCATCATCATCATCATCCCAGGTTCTTCACCTGCTCAGTGCTTCGGGCACTACTAACTCAGTGACGAAAGAGGACATGCATGTAGTAGTGGGCCCTTTGCTCGGTGCTTTAGGAACAACTCTAAAATGGCGTACAACATGTGCGCTCCGTCTTTTCTATAGAGGGTAGTACTACAGTTTTATGAGTGCAGTGTACTTGGTTCATTTCACTTGTTATAGTGCCGCTTTCTGCAAAGCGATTAAAACTCATCTTTTTCCCCCCCTGTAGATGTCCTCCTGCTTCTTTTCCCAGTTGTTATGTTGGTTCTAGCGCCGGGACGCCCCGTTGCCAGGGCAGCTGTTGTGCTTTACAAAACGTTTAACATAACATAACATAACATAGGGTCACGTGTGTATTGAGTGATGCTCTGAATGGGTGTGGTGTGGGTGTATACCAGCCATGAGGGATTGTGTGTGTCAATCTGACAACTAGACCTGCAACTAAGGAATCACTACAATGGAAGTTTGAGCCTTGTAGTTTTGTTGTGTTTTTCTGGTACCATAAGAGTGGCCTTCTTTTTTGTATGTGATGTTATAGAGTCACCATGTATGTGACCTACTTTGTGATGCATTTTTTGTTCAATGCGTTTGAAAAACCAGTTGTGGTAGGGTGTTTTTTAAATTAAACTGTGTACTCTGGTTACGAGTTTGTTGAGTGTAGAAGTATGTATTTATTTTTTTGTATTTTGTATTCTATCATAATTTTGCTGACTTTTCTGCTTTAGCGTGCAGTAGTATATTATTTTATAAAATGTATAACAAACTGTTGAAATCATGTTTGAAATTAGAATGGAAGCATGTAAGCTGCTCTCTGTGAGGAACAGCAATGCCGGCTCCCGCAGGAAGTTGGGAGCCAGCTTTGATCGTGGAGGCCTTGCAGCTTTTCCCACGGTCCGCAACGTTAGATTTACGCCCCGGGGGATGGGGTCCTCTTGAATCCACACTGTAAGCATGTTGAAGAGACGTCTGGATGCACTGTGAAGGTCTCTGTAAATGAAGTGGCAGTTTGAAAAGTGAGATTTTTTCTAAAATGGTGGATAACATGCAGTTTTGAACAAAGAAAAGGATTGATTAGTTGTTCCAGAACATTCTGCACTAAGCTACGATGAATGTTTCTGTGTTTTAAAAGGCTGATTTTTATTGGTTAAGAATAAGTGTTAGCAAAGAACGTTACATAAAATAAGCTGGTATATTCTCAAGTGAAGCATACTTGGTGTTTTAATTTGGAACAATGTATGATGAACTTTTCACCTGTGTGTGGAGTTAGGTGTTCCCTGAAGTGTTTCTATGGTAACTGGCAGATTGTGGAATGGAGGAAGGGTTGAAAGTTTTGTCAGTTGGAAAGGCTGCAAAAGTTTAAGCAATATAAATGTGTTTCGTTTTGAATTAAATGTGGGAATAAATGTGATTTTTTATTTATTTGTATATGTGTGTAGATTAAGTGTGTAGTTTGATGGAAAAAAGTTTGCTATTTGCTATAGGACGTCCTGATCCCGTAGGACTGCTTAGGGGGATTTACAATGATGTCCAAGTTCAAAATCTTTGATGGCCTTTGTTGAGCCTTTGATGGCCCTGGGGAGCACCATCTCCGAGGGTCGGCTCTTGTAGTGTTATAGGGTGCCTATTTGTGGGAGTCTGCTGTTTGCTATGGTTGGGCGAGAGTTCTCTTTGAAGTAGGAAAGCAGATTGTTTTTCGTCTGAGAGAGCAGCAGGCCTAGATCCATGAATTTTTATTTGGGTGGGCCAAGGGCACATTCGGGTGGGCCACTGTGGGCCCAATTTGTCGCTTCTGGAGGTAGCCTACAAGCCCTATATTACAACATATGTACTTGCAAACAGGCAGCATCATACAACGGATTGCTTCTGTGTGTACCCAGAGCATGTGGAGAGTTATTTGAAAGTAAGACCAATGTGTGTCGAATTCCTTCTGGCCAGGCAGTAAGAGCAATGTCTGGACCTAACTGCAAACCCTCGAATTCCAGCTCCCTGGCTTTAACACAAGTACTTGAATTCTAATCATATTATGAAGCATTCAAGATTAAGGAAGTCGCTATTACTACACGAAAGCCTTGACACCCTTGCACTAGAAAGGCTGGCAATTTACTCGTTGCAATTTACCCAACGCTGATATCTCTGCACAAATGTAACTTTATACATTTTATTTTCTTGTCATTGTTTTGCAAAGTACTTTCATAGATAAAAATTCTTGAAAAACAGTAACACATTTGAAAAAAGAGAAAGGAGTATTTTTGAAAACTGGCAGCAGTATTCACACCGACCATTTCAAAACTGCCAGTTCCAGTCAGAGGTAATCTTCTATTGTTCTTTGAAAACTCCCTTACAAACTTATGCATACATAGGTTTGCCGTGAGCTCTTTCTCATGTGGTAAAATAGTCAAATTCTGTTTCCAATCACGATTCATTGTGCGTCGGAAAGGTGTGAGGACGCGGGATAGGTTTGAAAAGGAGCTCTCACAGGCTGTGGTTGAAAGCCGTATAACCAGTGCAGATACATACATTTCATGAAGTGCTGGGAAAGCTTTAGCATAATCACGTACCAGTTCACAAATGGTGGCAACATCTGCACCATCTGGGACTTTCTTTTGTGACAATGGTTTTGAAACAGTTAGTTCTGCTTAAGGTTTGAGCCAGATGCGTGGTTCAGCTCAAGGTCCTCTTTGATCCTCGTGCTCCAAAACAAGCCTAGCTTTCATTTGGCTCCTGCCTGCTGCCCAGGCTGTGATGTCGTATGTCAAGTATGAAAGGTAAAGCATTAATCTATTGAGTGAATTGCACAATGTGAATCTACAAAACCTGGGATCAATCCTGGTTTCCATGCTTGACCCAATTGTGTGATCTGAGCCAAATCTTTATTTCCAACAGCCTCCTTTATTCATCATCACAATAGAGTGCACCTTCAAATACATGTGTTGTAGCTGTGCACCATGGAAACACCTTTTCTGTTTAATTTAGCATAGTATAATAATGCTTCTTCTGTACTAAGAATCTAAGCCACAAGTAGGTCACACATAACAGCTGGCCTTTTAGTTCAGATATGATCAATACAGAAATGGCACTGGAGGCAAGAATCCTAGTTGACGTGCACCGAGTGAACTGTGAGTGAGGTTTAACATGTGAGTATTTAAAAGTTAAAAAACAGTAGGGCAATAATCAGCCTGGATGCAGTTTTCAAGACGGCAAAGCAGGAGTACTACAAGTCACCATTTAAATGTAATGTAAAGGACTTTAGTGATTATTAGTGCAGAAATAGCAGGGTTGCAAATCAGGACTAAGATGCATTGTAAGAGCTCAAGAATCCTGAAGTGCGGGAGCTCTGTTTTCTGAGTACTTATTTGCCCCAGAGAAGTGTAGTACTCTCTATTCAGAGTAACTATTTGCTCCTGAGAACATGCAATAATCTCTTCCCGGAGAACCTATTTGCTCTTTAGAAGTGCTGGTACTCTCTATGCAGAGAACCTATTTGCTTCAGAGAAGTGATGTTACCCCTCTGGAAAATCTCTTCAACATTTAAGAAAGGACTTTTTTAATATTGAAGAGATTTCACAGGCGGTATGCTGTACAATTTACAGTGCAAACTTTCAGTTCTCGGCTTGTTGATGGGGTCTTTGAACCAAGCCAAACAGATAGCTCAACTGCCTCGGCTCTTCCTGTTAATTTTTTGTCCCGCCCACCCTTAGAGATGGGCCCATATATCTAGCAAGGCCTACTTCAGGACCCTTCTTTATCTCTCCTTAGTCTTAGAAAGGCCCAGTAAAATGCATCCTTTTCATGGGAAGAGGAGGTTTCTGAGGTGGGAGTATCAGGCAAGTAACACTACTCAGCCTCCCTCGTTTCCAGCATACGGAGAGAATCTCTCTTCTTTAATACATTCACCTGACCCATAATCTGCAGCACACTTCCTTTAAGGCCTGATTATCAATTTTCTATCATCCTTCTACCGTGCACCTTATCGCACAGCTAATCTTGGTCCCCAGCCCCATATCAGACACCACCCGGCTTCATTTTCCCTATTAAAAATAAATCTTTTACAGATATTTATCAAGTTTATGTGTGTATATCTTTGTTGCTTGTAATGAGACGTTTTTGCTTTATTGGTACTTATAAGTAAGTGCTTATCCATAGTCTAAATTTGTTGAGGAGCAGTATTTTATACAGTGCTGAACTTTTGACCTCTGTTGACAGTTGACTTTTGCATGATCTGTTGGGGGTAGGGTGGAAAATGATGTCAGTTGGAAAGGTTTGGAATGCTAAATCAATAGAAATGTGTATTTTGTTTTGAATTAATGTGTTCAGGATTTTAATCGGTTATTTATATGTATGTATGTGTAAAATGAGAGGGGAAAATGTTCCATTTGACGGTTCTGCTACAAACACTGAACTAGAGAGATTCTGTACAAGAATATTCACTGTGTGAGTGGTATTGTTCTTAATCTACAAATCAATTTTAAAGGTGAGTTTATAAGTTGTATGGGAGTGTGTGCGGTGCATATTTGTACATTAAGGAATTATGGGGTATATCAAGACAGGCGATAATATTATTGCTGCTTTATGGGTAGAAAACTGCCGATAAAGCGGCGATAATGTTATCGCCTGTCTTGATAATATGCCCCTATATTCGTCCATTGTTAAACGTTTTATAGTAGTAAATGTGTTTTACTATAATCCATGCTGTTATGTTTTTTTGTTTAATATCAGTTTGTGCGTCTCTGTACATTAAGGGATTATGGGCCATATTATCAATAAAGGGCGATACATTATCGCCGCTTTTATCGGCAGAAAACTGCCAGTAAAGCGATGATAATGGTCTTGATAATATGTGCTTGTGAATTGCCATAGAAGCCCAGGTTAACAGTAGAACCTGGGTTGCTATGGGAATTTACAAGGGCCTATTATCAAGCCCATTATCGCCGCTTTAGCAGCAGTTTCCTGCCGATAAACGCGGTGATAATGTATCGCCCTTTACTGATAATATGGCACTGATGGGCATATTATCAAGGACCGGTGTTAAAATTATCGACGTTTTATGGGCAGGAAACTGACGATAAAACGGCGAAAATGGTCTTGATAATACGCCCTTGTTAATTCCCATAGAAGCCCATGTTCTGGTGTTGACATGGACTTCTATGGGAATTAACAAGGGCGTATTATCAAGGCCAGATGCGGCTCGTGGAGGGAGTTGCGGTGGGACAGGCAGGGCGAGGGAGGGGCAGGGTGGGGGGGTGATAAACAACGCAATCTGGATGATTGTAGGTAAGTAAACAATTAAATTAATAAAACGAATTTCGGGCCATATTATCAACAACATAAGGCGATACATTATCGCCGTTTTTTATCGGCAGGAAACTGCCGATAAAGCGGCGATAATGGCCTTGATAATATGCCCTTGTGAAATCCCATAGCAGCCCAGGTTAACACCTGAACCTGGGCTGCTATGGGAATTTACAAGGGCCACTTATCAAGCCCATTATCGCCGCTTTATCGTCAGTTTCCTGCCGATAAAACCAGAAATAATGTATCGCCTTATGTTGTTGATAATATGCCTCTTCGTTCTGTGCCCTGCATCGCATTTTGCGATTTAGGGCGCGCTACGAAATTTGGGGCATATTATCAAGGACCTGTGTTTAAATTATCGCTGTTTTATCGTATTCGTAGCGTATGCTGAGAATGATTAGTAGTAAGGACCATGGTGCGATCACTCTCTCTCAGTGAAATCAGAGCACAGGGCGCGCTATGAGAATAGTTAGAAGTGGTCACTTATTGGAGATCCGATTCAGCAGTGTGGCTTATTGTGTGATCTTATCAGGCATCGCTTACATGATTACGGTAACTGAGAGTGTGGTTTGCTATAAAAAAGTTGTGTTTACTCCTCTGTTTGGGAAGCTGGATGTTTCCATCTGGCCGTCGATTCCGACCTTGAAAGAAGAGTCAACCAAATGAGCCGTATAAGAGTGCTATTGTCTCAAAAAGAGGTCGCTCTTACATCTGCTAGAGAAACATTTGTCCTTCATGTAGTAAACACCCGCACAGAAGTGTATGCCTTATTAAATACAGACGTGCCCCGAAATTTTAGGGAGTTAATTTAGACTATCTTTAATGCGTCCTCGAGTATGGGGTTAGCTTACTTTTTTAAAGTTATAAGCATTGGCCTTGTGACTTCTGTAGAAACTATATTTGGTGTCTTGTCGGTGTTTTTTCATTCGATTTTTTCTAGCATCTTTGGGGAATTGTGCTTAATGCTCACATTAGTTGCCGGTGTGCTTGTATTAATTTGTTTACTTAAATATGGATGCACATTTTACAGCAGACGACAATATTTCTCGTTTTTTGCTGGTCCGCAACCGAATGCGTAGTTACTATGGAGCGCTGCCTCTTGCAACGTTGAGTGCAGCTTATGGATTATCATTTTAATTCTCCTTTGTCACATGCGTTCAGCCTGTCTTCCATTGCCTGAGCTGCGATTTCGACTGGGCCCTGGATTTGTGTCTCTGCAGTACGGTGTCTCCCAACGCGGATTATGATGAGCTGATGAGCCTCTTAGTTGCTCATGAATTGCCCTGTTCTGGCGGCGGGATTATGGCCTTAGCAGCAACACATGAAATAATGGGACGTTGGAATGTTTTTGCAGCGGCGCATGATTTCTTGGCACGCAGTTACATTGAAGATGACCCGAGTTTTCCTCCGATGGTGATAGAGGCTCTGGTGGTTGAGGAACATGAATGTTCATTCCCACTATTGAATTGGATGGCTGAAATGTTTTCAGATGAGAACAATGACTTCCTGTTGGAGGCTGTTGCTACATACTGTGCTCATACGCTGGTGGAATAAGACTGTTTGATTTTTCTACCTATTCTTTATTACTTAGTTACTGCTTTTTATCAAATATAAAATATTTATTTTACAAAATTTAACTTGACTCTGCTTTTTAGGCTTGGAGTCTGCGTTCGTAATTTGCCTATGTTTACATTATGTGCTTTGGTCAAGGAAATGTGTCGTGGGCTGAGCCTTGCACTCACACCGTGTTAAGATAGAATGGGTTTATTAGAAGCTTAAACGCCATTTTTGTTTTCCTGCTCTGGTTTGTACACAACACGCACTTACAATATTGTTTAGAGAAGGCTGAGTATTTTGCTTCATATGAGAATAATTTGATATACTACATTTGTAGACTGTGTCGCTATTTTAGTGTGTATAGTGAGAGCATGAAACATCAAGGTTATGTTGGATACTGTCTGTGTTATTTGGAATGATGTTCACACGTTTGAGCCACAGGAGATATGCAGCTATGGCATCTCTTATACTTGCGCGATTAGTAATGAAGTGTGCAGGCATGATTAAACACAGTTTGAGAACATTCATATCTTGACAGTTTGTGTAGAACTCAATGTGATCCACTATTGCTGAGTAACAGAGGTATGGGTCTGCCTATGTAGTTGTATGTGATCTTCTGTAGTTATAAACTAACCTGATAAGTAGGGAGGGTGAAATTTAGGTATATTTTAAATCTGTTTCCCTTTTGAGTTATAGGATGCTTTTTCCATTTTTGTTATGGAATAATAACAATGCTGACAACTTTGTTTCTGATAACATGTTTGCTTGTATTATGTAAGGTAATGGGCATGAGATTACGGTGTTAGAAATAAACATTTCAAAGTTGCAGGTGTGTTTATTAAGTGCTTGTTTTGGACTTGTGTAAGAATGTAATGAAAGAGTGCTCTTGTTATCTATCTTACCTGAGGTAACCTAAGTCGCAGGTTGTGGGTTGACTAATAATTTATAAGTGAAGCCAAGAAAGCAAGCAAGTGTGCAAATTTCATAGTGCCTTCGACCGGGGTAGTTGTTATAATAAAAACCGTTGATAAAGGGCCTGTAGTTTGAATTTGAATCAAAGAAGAATGATTGATAACCTCAGCCAAGAAAGGGAGCAAGTAGGTGTGTGTATGTGTGGATGATGTGTTGATTGAGCAGAAGATGAAGAAGGTGAAAAATAAGTAAGGCTGCAGACTTGCAAACTTTGTACTTCTTTGTAAGGGAAGTTCCTGTTTAGTTTTTCTGTGCATATATATATATATATATATATATATATATATATATATATATATATATATATATATATATATATATACATATATATATATATATATATATATATATATATATATATCTGCAAATACCCCGCAGCAGCGCTCCTTACAAAGAGACTCGAGGCAAGGACCAACTTTCCTTCAGCATTCTTTATTTAGCCATTAGGTAGTGTGTCATGACGCGTTTCGGCCGTCCCAGCGGCCTTGGTTACAATTGTTCTCATGAATTTATTATCCAGGCCTTGAAAGCTCTCCCTGGCCCAAGGTCCCCATATCTCAGCCCCATATAGGGCGGCAGATTGGATTTTAAATTTAAAGTAGGGAGGGTGAAATTTAGGTATATTTTAAATCTGTTTCCCTTTTGAGTTATAGGATGCTTTTTCCATTTTTGTTATGGAATAATAACAATGCTGACAACTTTGTTTCTGATAACATGTTTGCTTGTATTATGTAAGGTAATGGGCATGAGATTACGGTGTTAGAAATAAACATTTCAAAGTTGCAGGTGTGTTTATTAAGTGCTTGTTTTGGACTTGTGTAAGAATGTAATGAAAGAGTGCTCTTGTTATCTATCTTACCTGAGGTAACCTAAGTCGCAGGTTGTGGGTTGACTAATAATTGATAAGTGAAGCCAAGAAAGCAAGCAAGTGTGCAAATTTCATAGTGCCTTCGACCGGGGTAGTTGTTATAATAAAAACCGTTGATAAAGGGCCTGTAGTTTGAATTTGAATCAAAGAAGAATGATTGATAACCTCAGCCAAGAAAGGGAGCAAGTAGGTGTGTGTATGTGTGGATGATGTGTTGATTGAGCAGAAGATGAAGAAGGTGAAAAATAAGTAAGGCTGCAGACTTGCAAACTTTGTACTCCTTTGTAAGGGAAGTTCCTGTTTAGTTTTTCTGTGCATATATATATATATATATATATATATATATATATATATATATATATATATATATATATATATATATATATATATATATATATATATATACATACATACATATATATATATATATATATATATATATATATATATATATATATATATATATATATGTATATATATATATATATATATATATATACAAGCAAAGTCCTGCACGAGTGGCTCCCCACACGTTCCTCAGGTACAGATCTCTTGACACCAGATGTATAATTCAAAGTGGTTTTATTATTCCCTCGCCATCGGCATGACGCGTTTCGGCCGTCAAAAACGGCCTTGATCACATGGCTTCAACTAACCAATGGGGGTATTTTTATACTGCGCTCAACAAAGACAACATCCGATCACATGGGCTATGAACATAAATAGAATACTTATACAGAGAAGTGCATTATGTACAAAAAATATATAAAACATACGATGTATGCAGGAACTATTGGAAACAATGATAAAAACAATTAATCATACTTATAAAGATTATATTAGATAACCATTGTTTCTAAAAATGTAATCGGTTCCATAAACCAATTATCCTAAAGTGCCAGTGCAAGTTTAAGTTCCACAATTTACAATATAATATTGATGTTTGTACATAAGTTGATAATACGCTCTGTGCAAGAGATTGGTATATTCAGATTTATTATTATTATTATTTCTTTATTTCGGCCAGTTGGCCATAAAAGACACACATATATACATACATAAAACAAAGGATCATAGCAATATACGTACATCAATTCTTTTAAAAACAATTGAATTTTTTTAAAATACAGTACAGAATTAATTTTTCGTCAACCTCTTTGAAACATATTTCATTTAGCAGCAGAAGTATAAGCTTGTAAAGGAGTCCTACTCAAAGCATCTGACCAGATTTCCTGCGAACAATATACACAGAATAGAGGAACCTACTGATACTGAATACAATAAACTGGGCAGTATTAGTTTTTAAGATCCTATATGCTGTGAGACAAGATCTAGTTCCTAGGAGTGCACACATGGGTTTTAGCCATCTTTTTCGGGCTTTCGAATACGCTTTGCATATAAACAACATGTGGACCTCGTTCTCCATACAAAAAACTGAGCACATAGGACATCTCCCACTTTTGCTATTCAGACATTCCAATTTTTTCTTTGACCAACGTTCTATATTTGAGTTCAACATAAGATTCCCATACCTAAATTTCAGAAAAAGAAACTTCGCAACAGGGGGCTCTATTTCATCCAAAAAGGATTCAAAACAGGGTTCATCTTTAAAGGATAAGAAATCTTGTATTAGGGTCCCAGTTCTACTTTCATGTGCAAGCCTATTAGTCATATAGGAACAAAAGGTTCTCTTTACTATGGACTTGGCAAAGGGTGGTAAATTCTCTGGATTTTCCCACAACGAATACAAGCCTAGCATTGTGAGCCATTTTCTAATATGCCCAAACCATAGGATGGAGTTAAAAGAGTCTAGATTCAATACCTCTCGAAGGACATTCCTGTAATCTAGCAATTCTGGGGTGGACCTAATCCTTATCCAGAACATTAATGGTCTTATGATGGTCAGTTAATCAGTTCGTTTAAAATTCAGATCAAATTGGAGGGGAATTAATGGTGTACTAGTGGGAACCCTTACAATTGTTCTCATGAATTTATTATCCAGGCCTTGAAAGCTCTCCCTGGCCCAAGGTCCCCATATCTCAGCCCCATATAGGGCGGCAGATTGGATTTTAAATTTAAAGAGTTCAAGCACAGGGGTTACGCTCTTGCTTGTACTGGCATTCAATTTATTAATTATTGGTTTGACATTGTGGGCGTATGACACCTTGCTTTTCTCGATTTGGGCCTTCCATGTTAATTTTGAATCGAGTACTACCCCCAGATAGGAACAATTGTCCACAGTTCCTAAAGTTTGGCCATTCACGGTCAAATTCCCTCTGTCCGGTCTACTAGGGTTCAATGCCATACATTTAGTTTTGTCAACGTTTATTTCTAGTCCTTTGGTCACACAGTAGCTACTAAAGGAGTTTAAGAGTGCCTGGAGGCCCTTCTTGGTTTGGGATATTAAGATGGTATCATCCGCGAAGAGCAACGCAGGCACCCTCTCTCCATTAAGCTGTGGTGAATCATTGCTACAAGCATTCAAGTGATCAGGAACATCATTGACAAATATAGAAAATAGGGTGGGGGCCAAGACGCATCCTTGCCGAACACCACGCTCAATTGGAATATTACGCGTCAGTTCACCATTTGGACCCCATCTAATATTGGCATGATTTCTAGCGTGCAACTCAATTATTTGTACCAAAAGACTCCCAGGCAGGCCGGCTTCATTTAGGGATCTCCAGAGCAGGTTGCGAGGGACAAGGTCAAATGCCGCTCTCAAATCAACGAAAGCTACATACAAATGACCTTTCCTGATGTACACATATTTCCAATATATACAACAAAATCTGAAGACCTGATCTATGGTACTGATCTTGCTCCTAAAGCCTGCTTGAAATTTAGAAAGTATTGTTGACTCCTCCAGCCAATCATTTATCCGAAATAATAAATGTTTGGCATAGAGTTTTTGCAGGGTGTCCATTAAACTAATAGGTCTGTAATTTGAAGGAACAGATCTATTCCCCTTTTTGAAAATTAAAACAACTTCTGCTGCACGCCATCTATCAGAGAATTTACAATTTTTGGACAAAGCATTAAACAAGCGATTTATATAAGGAGCCCAAACTTCAATTTCGTGCTTGTAGAGGTCGCCCGGTATTTTATCAGGGCCAGGAGCTTTGCTATTTTTTAGTTCATTGATTGCCCTTTTTGTTTCGTCCAGAGTGAAATCAAGACATTCAGAAGGTGGAAGTAACCATGGAATCTCATCGACACCACTATCATATTGTTTGTACAGAGATGTAAAGTGTGTCACCCATGTCAATTCATCTAGGAACGTGTCCTTCACAGCTCTGCCTGCATGCCCCCCATTTGCAACCAACCTCCAAAAGCCAACATTATCATTTAGTTTTGCAGCAGTCAACATATCAGCCCAGATCGACTCTTCCCATGATTTTTTCGAGATTTTTTGGACATGCTTATGCTCTTCCCTTGCAAGTCTGACATCTTCTTTTGAATTGTTTTTAATAGCATTTAAGAGCTTCCTCTTAGCCATCCTGCATGAGTGGTCATACCAGAGTTTCCCGTGGCATCCCACTCGTACATTTTGTTGCTTTTTCCTAGGCATTTTGGACATATGGGTTCTTACTTCATTAAAAAAACCTTATGTAGTTCAACAAAATGATCATAGTGGTCAGGTGAGAAGGGCTGTCCAACTATAGGCGCGAACACCGTACCAAAAAGTGAGTAGACCGATGCTAAGTTCTTACCTTCAGATAAGATATGCGGCCATTTTAAGGCACGTCTATTATTATTAATGTGTACCTGTTCGCACATTTTACCAGTGGCAATCTCAGTCGATATAGGGGCAGGGATGTCGCTGAGCATGTATGCATCAAAATGAAGTTCCAGAGGATAGTGATCACTTTCATCCCTGTTTACCACTTTAAAATCAATCATAAAGTGCCAAATACTTAATGAGACAAGAATGAAGTCTAGCCTACTTTTGGATTTCGCAAAGGTTGGCTGTTTGGTTAGGTCGGATGGAAGGCGGCCGTTACATGATCTGAGACCGTGATCAGCAGTTAGCCTCAGTAGTTGGACCGCCAGAGTAGTGCACTGAACGTAGTTTGAAGAATCAAGCTGGGGAATATTATATGCTTGATCTTCATCCTCAAAGACATCAGTAATCCCAAGGATCAGTTCAAAATTACAATTTAAATCGCCTCCCAGTATTACAGGGACGTCACCAACCACCCTTTTCAGGAAGGAGTCCAAGGTTTCCAAAGTAGGTGAAACCTTGGAACGACCAAGGGGTCTATTGTAAACATTAACAATATAGTATTCATCCCCCTTTACGGTTACAATTTTTAAGGCCAAAATATCAGGGGTTCCTGTATCTATAGGTTCGACCCTTATTGCTAAAGTGACTTTGAGCCATATGATCAATCCCCCGGATGGCCTCCCCCTGTCGGACTGAACTGCCTCATTACCAAAGGTTTTATATCCCATCCTGTATGGAATATCCATTGCCCATGTTTCTTGCAATAAGCAGAAATCACTGGAGTCAACATAATCTGCCCATTCTGGGTCTTTCAGATTTTTGCCTACTCCAGCAATATTCCATGACAGGAAAAGCAACTTTTGGGGTTGGCTCACTACCAGAAAAATTACAATCAACATTGGGCGACACTGATACCGACAGAAGATCTACTCTATCTAGCTGTAGGTCGACTGTTTGGTTCCCTGCTTCGGTGATCAAAGCCCCTACTACAGTACTAGTTTCTTCACCAAAACAACCCTCATGCATGTCGTGGCATACTAGGTTCGCTACTGAAAAGCTTTCCATGTTCTGAGTGCTATTTCTAGGACTAGGATAAATGCACCCAACACCCAGTGTACAATAGGTGTCATATAACTTTGAGAGTTTGGCATGGTCTCAAGTCAGTCAACTGCATCTAGGCAGCTGAACCTGTTGGAAGTGGGAATTCCAGTCCACATGTTTCGGTCAACCTGTCTGGTCGGATTTGGCGCATAACCATAGTGTTGTTTAAGAGTATTCCAGTTAGACCCGTAGTTTAAGGGCCTGGGTGGGGGATAAAAAAACGATAAGGGTCTAGCTACAATAGATGATGTGTCTCCATATGATTTCCATGCGCAAATCTGGTCTGGACTATGGGGTTCCTTGAATGAAATAACTATACAGTCACCCGGAATTGACTTTGCTATGGGACCGACCCATGGTACCCTGCGAACCATAAGAATTTTACTTTTCATATGGTTTGGAATTGGTTTGTTTGAGTTTAACCAATAGATCACCTTATTTTTTAGGGATGAAAAGTTCTCTTCATATTGGTTATCCAATTCAGGTACCCCAGTAAGAACAATTACAAAAGGACTGGCATCAGGGGGCAGGTCAATATATCCTCCCTTGAAGTTGTTATAAGCGTGGGCTGATTGATATTTATGTGTGTTTGTTCTGTTGGCAAAAGATCTATCAGCCAAGGGTTTACTAAAGCCCAGGGTAGTGTGGTTGTTAGGAGGTATATTAGATGAGAACTTCTGCAAAACAGGAGTCTTGGGGGCAGAAGAATGGGTGACAGCAGCATTTTCTAACTGTGATTTTTTACTTTGTACAGGACCCTTCAACAAAGGTTTACTAGTAGTGTTAACAGATGGCAGGTTCGAGGGTGTAGCATTAGGTTTTATTTGGGTATTTGCTGTCAGATTTGTACTTATGTTTTTTACTACTCCCTCTTTTTGTTGCTGTACACTAGGTGGATTTGTGTTCGAGGATACCACAGGGGCCATGATCGGAGCATGTGTGGGGATATCACTACCATTAAGGCTTAAGCTTGCTAACGTTATAACACTTTTTTCCACCTCAAGTAGTTGATTTTCAATGCCAGTTAGCCTAACTTCTAACGGCCTGAGAAGTTTTTTAAGCGTTTCCCATACTAATTTCAAAAACTCTTCCCTGTCCCCTTGTAGGGCATCCATGGATATGGAAGTTTTCTCGCCCTCATCTACAGAATGATCGGCCCTTAAATCCGGGTTAAGTGCCTCTATATTGTCATTACTACTTTGTGCATTAGAGAGCGTCTGATCAGACCCATTAGTAGCAATAGCAATAGATTGTTGAGGAGCCCCCCCTGAAATGCATTGGCTTGAGGCTACCTTAGCCTTTTTCCTAGCGTACACAGATAGATGTTTACGTTTTCTCTTTTGTTTGGGTATTGCCTTAGCGGCTCCCTGAGTGTTGTTCAGATCCGCTTCCCCCGACACCTTTTCCCCCTCAATGATCTCAATCAGTGGATCCGAAGATGGAATACTTTCAGATACAACACTGACGGATAGCCTTGAGGGGTCTACTTCATGGTTGACGGAGGAAGCTAATTCCTCGGGAATAGGATGTACCTCGGCCAAGGTGATAATTGATGCGGGGCCAGAGGTGCGCTCAGGAGTTTTCGAAGAGGCAATGCTACCTAACGAGGATTTTTTCCTTAGTGCTAGTTCAGTTGACAACCTTCTTGCAGACTTTAACTCCAGGGAGACTCTATGCTGAAGTTTAGTAATCTCATTGTCAATAGATAAACTAGTCCTTGTGATAAAGTCATCTAGGGTCCCTGTAGCCTTTTTCCCAGTTTTAGTGGCCCTGCTCCGTGTTTCACGAACGGACATGATTTAAAAGGTGGGTAGGGATTAATCAAACACTAATAATTTAGGGTACCGTGACAAATACAGCCAAGGGAAATGGCCCGGTCCGGTCTTGTTCGGTCTGGAACGGCCTGAAACGGCCCAGTCTTTGCCCAGTCTTCGCCCCGAGCTGCGTCCCGCGCTGCGGGAGTCTGGTGTTGTGATATAGGGGGCGTGGTGGGCGGGGGGCGGGCCAGCAGGGAGAGCGGACCGGATGGTGACTCACTGGTCTCGCAGGGACTCCTGGTCGCTGGAGTCCCTGCACGCTCGCAGCCCCGCCGAGCCTCCCGCCCTAGTCGCCGCCTTGCTGCTCCTCTTCCCCGGTAAGTGTAGCTCCACGCACTCCTGTGCGAAGCGGCACCCGCGGAGCGGGTGCGGCGAGAAGTAGGTCTATCAGCCCTGGAAAGCCTACGGCGTCTGGTCTGTTAAGCCACTGGTCGGAAAAGTGCGGTGTCCCCTGTTAAGCCACTGGCCGGAAAAGTGCTTAAAAGTGCGCAATGTAATTGCAGTGTGTACATATTGTTGAATTTTCAAATAATTTGACCAATTGATGTCACATTCTAAAGTCACTATGTCTGCGCACGTAATTATAACTATAAACACAGTTATAAAACATGTAAAGCATCTCTATATGTATGTATGTACATATGTATGTATGTATGTATATATATATATATATATATATAAATATATATATATATATATATATATATATATATATATATATATATATATATATATATATATATATATATATATATATATATTCACTGAAAAAACCATAGGTTATAGACCATATATAGTTAGGAATTAGCATTTACAAAACCTTGAAAATTCACTGAAAAAACCATAGGTTATAGACCATATATAGTTAGGAATTAGCATTTACAAAACCTTATTTTACTCACACAAAACCATTGAAATTTCATATATAGTTAGTTGCACTAACTATATATCGCGCACCCGCAATCCACTGCTGATCATGTCACATATTACATCATTCATGACATGATCAGTGACATCACTGATGACATCACTGATGACATCACTGATTACATCTCAAATGACATCACTGATGACATCACTGATGACATCTCATTTGCCATTACTGATCACATCACTGATGACATCATTCATGTGATAATACGGTGAACCTCTTCAGACTCTAATATAATCTTAGATACACTCTGAGTAAATAGACGCTCACAGACTGTCACTCATCCATGGAGTTACTCACACACCTAGTCAGTCATGCAAAGAATCAATCAAACTTCCATTTCCTCAACTATACAGTTTTACACACCTTACTTATTCAAACATATACTAACACATATTTACTCTGTTATACAATCCCTGATACAAGTTCACAATGATCCATACAGCCACTCACACATTCACTGGCTCTTATGCACAGTTATTTATATATGTCAACTCTCACATGTACTGTGTTTTACATATGTACTTACTTTGACATGTAGCACTGAGATATCCATTCACTCACCAATACACTAATGTAGACAGTCAACCACCAATACAGCTGTTTCCACATGCACTTTTGAACCCATACATCTAGTGAATCAACTGCTCACACATCTATGCACATAGTCACACACCTCACAGCCACCCACACACACACTCACTCTCCCATACAAATACTTGGGCAACCAATCAATAACCCATATACTTAATCATAAAGCTACTGATCAACACATGCAGCAGTTTACAGATCAACAGATATAATGATGCACAAATTAAGACAGTTTAGTCACTAACCCATGCACTCAGTGAGACACATTTAATCACTCACTCATACAGTCAGTCATGCACCTACTAAATCCTTCATCCAGACACTTATACATCCACTCATTCTTCAATATGTAAGACATATATTGACTTTTCAGAAACATACAGTCACTGGATGTTGTCATCAGTGATGTCATCAGTGATGTCATTTGAGATGTCATCAGTGATGTCATCAGTGATGTCACTGATCATGTCATGAATGATGTAATATGTGACATGATCAGCAGTGGATTGCGGGTGCGCGATATATAGTTAGTGCAACTAACTATATATGAAATTTCAATGGTTTTGTGTGAGTAAAATAAGGTTTTGTAAATGCTAATTCCTAACTATATATGGTCTATAACCTATGGTTTTTTCAGTGAATTTCATTGTTTTTTTAAAAGCTAATATCTGTAGCTGTAAAATGTATTTTTTTAAAAATCCAAAAATATATTTTATATGTTTATTAATAATTTTTTTAAAATATTTTTTTGTTCGCTCCCGGTTCGCGAACCGGGAAGCTTTCCGTTAGCTCAATTTGATGCCGCGACCCGATCCGCTAACCGGTAAATGTTCCGTTTGCGGAACTGCCGCGTTAGAAATCAACATCGTGACGCGTCGCGGAAGCGCGACATATCACGTTGTTGCGTAATGCGTCTTATGACGCGCCGCGTTAGCGATCCCGGAAGTGCTCCGGTACGCGATCTAAGACGCGAAGCGCAGCTCCCCGGAAGCGATCTGGGGCGCGGCGCGCAGCGCGTAACATAAGCGTAACAGGTCATGTGATTTGTTAATAAAACTTTTCATTGGTTCATTTCACTTTTGGTTTCCTAATGATGTAAGGCTAGGTCAGGTGACCTAAAAATAACACTTTTCATTGGTTTAGAACTATTTTTTTCCCAAATGATGAAAGCCCCCACCTTTTTTCTCACTCTGACTTTCAACTTTGTGAAAGGAAGACCTATTTTGCTCAGTGGAAAATGGCTTCACTAGTAGCTTCAGCTGGTGGACCCCCACCACCACCACCACCTCCTCATAGGAAGAGAGGACCACCTCCACAGTTCCTTGCCAACATAGAGGAGGAAGAGGATCAAGAAGAGGAAGAGGAAGAACAGGCACCACAGTTTTTACAAGAGGAGCCCCGGGTATCTCATCATAAAAATAGTTTCATTTGGCAGTTTTTTTCATTTCCTGAAGGACAGAAAAAAGTTAATGCTCGGTATGTGACGTGCCTAATATGCAAAGAGGACTTATCTAGAGGCACAGATAAGAAGTATAGTTACGGCAACTATACTATGCACCGTCACATGCAGAGGTGGCATCCTCTAAATTACAGCCGGGCAGAGATGTGTGACCTGCAGGACAACCCACCAACTCCTGTGGCTAGGACATCACACAGATATCTCTGTCAGGGCCAGAGGCACGGGAAACAGTGCCAAACATACAGGAAAACTTTGTCCACATGAAGATTGTCTGTCTATATTGCGGTACCTTACTTTCATGTACCAATATGAGCATTAACTTAGTAAATAGAGCATTTGAAAATCACAAGTGCTCTAAACGCCCCAAAAAATAATTTTTTTTTTGCTCCTGTTGAGCCCTTTCCAATGCCTGTTTTTTGTTCTTTCCCCTCCAAAAAAACAAAAAAAAACATAACATTGTTCAAAAAATACAAAAAAAACAAAAAATGTTCAGAAAATTTAAAAAAATATAAAACAACAAAAACATTAAAAAAAAGTTCTTTTCAGAACTACCTCCCCTTTATAAAAAAATTGCTAGAATGTTTAGCACTCAGGCAAGCTCTATTTCTTTTGGTTCGCTTTCCGGTTCGCTCGCCGGTACGCGAACCGGGAGCTAACCCAAAATTATTTTTTTTTTAAAAAAGAAGAGTAAGTACAAGGGAAGTAAACAGAGAGTAATGTTAAAAAAAAGACAGCTATAGGGAGTAAACCAGAGATGCTGTTTAATAGATTGATTTACCGAAGAAAAGATGGAAGAGGATATAATTGTGAAAAACAAAATAGATAAGGAAGTGAAAGAATCAAGCATTGAAAATGCAATAGGTCTCGCAATAGAAGAGTTTGACCTTTTGGTTTTGCAAATGGATGAGTGGCGTTGCGTGGATGAGTGGCATTGCGTGGATGATTGGCGTTGCGTGGATGAGTGGCGTTGCATGGATGAGTGGCGTTGTGTGGATGAGTTGCGTGTGTGAGTGGCGTTGCATGTGTGAGTGGCGTTGCGTGTGTGAGTGGCGTTGCGTGTGTGAGTGGCGTTGCGTGTATGAGTGGCGTTGCGTGTGTGAGTGGCGTTGCTTGTGTGAGTGGCGTTGCGTGTGTGAGTGGC
Organism: Lissotriton vulgaris; assembly: GCF_964263255.1. Classification (NCBI taxonomy): domain Eukaryota; kingdom Metazoa; phylum Chordata; class Amphibia; order Caudata; family Salamandridae; genus Lissotriton; species Lissotriton vulgaris. Next base: position 772,939,687 of record NC_141694.1, read on the forward strand.
GTTGCGTGTGTGAGTGGCGTTGCTGTGGGGAGGGAGGGGGAGGAGAAATGTACACGGTGGGCAGGGGAGGAGGTGGAGCGGGGAGAGCGGCATGAGGGTGTGAAGCAGCCGGGGCCTTTGAAGTGAAGCTAAGCTTCACTTCAAAGGTGTGGGAGGAGTGCGGCTGAGGGAACAGACGGCGATTTGGTGATGTGCACGTGCATTTTAGGTCAATGCGCTTGCGCATTGACCTAAAAGCCACGGGCACAGCACCAAATCGCCACAGTTAGTTAAACTTTGTTTAAAGCCCAATAGTCAGAAGCCCTATAGAAGCTGTGGAACTAATAGTAGGTGAATGTGATAGAAATGTAACCAAAAGAGTACAAAACATTTACCTTATAATTGTCGTTAACTTACTCACTTTTTATTTTTATACTTTCAATCTGTGAAAGAGAGAACAAACATTAGAAAAATATTAAAACATGTATTTAAAAATTAGAAAAGACAAGGGAAAAGATTGAAGGACAAATAGTTTTTCAACAACTTTGACACTTACAGAAGCCTCTGCTTCTCCAGGCCCCCTACACAGTCCTAAAGATATATATTTTAAACTAACAGTATCTTGATGCAGATGAAGTGAGGCCTATCTTGGAACATGGTGCATGTTTTGCACTGCTGCTGTCTCACAACAGTGATGCAATGGCAGCGCAAAAGAGGTGCAAAGCCATCATAAAATTGTCCCTAACATTTTAAATGATTGTTTCAGGATGCTAATAAGATGTGTCCTACCCAGAGGTTTGTTTGAGGTGAGGGAGGCCTACTCAGGGTTGCTGATGAAATTTAGGCTTGTTGAAGAGTACAGAGGAGATAATACATGTGCAGGCCTACCAACGAAGTGAGTCATGTCCACTGCACTCTTGAACAAATGTCAGACCTCCTTTGTCTCCTGGAACAGGCTTAAACCTCATCTACACAATGTGATGTGTAATGTTAGGAAACACAGGTAACATAATTGAAAAGCTTGCAATTTTTTTTGCTCATTCTACAATCACATCACCTGTGTTTACATTGCTTCGGTATCTCATTGTGGAAATGTACTCTATCATATGAAAGACTACGTAGAATGTGAGCACTGTATGCAACAACTTTGACACTTACAGAAGCCTCAGCTTCTCCATGTCTACTACACATTTCTAAATGTATATTATAAGTACAAAAAGTACAGAATTAATTATACATGTTAAATGGTTTATTTTTGCTGTTCTCAGAATGTATCAAATTTCACTAAAATCAGTGACTTGAAGGTATTCATCATGTAACAGCGGGGAAAAAAAACACAATCAAAATGATTGTGTTTAAAAAACCCATACAACATAAGAAATCAGAATTCAAAACTCCTTAAAATTAACTTACTTTCCATGACGTCGAAGGATGTCCTATGAACAGCTTACACTCTGTTGTGCTGTTAATATTTTCAGCCCGCCACTTTCTGAAAGAAAACCTCCATCGTTTTGAAAAATATGTTACATACGATAAAAGACTTCTCGCTCTCTACCACACATTTCCACAAGGCCAAATCATGTAAGAGCCATTTACAAATCTTGGAATTCTTGTAAGCAAATCCTGTCATTTTCTATTTTCGCAACTTTCAGAAAGAAAATGTTTAAGATTACTTTCACAATCCTGGACTACTAATATCTTACCCTTCTTGCTCACTTATGTTCTACATTTCCTATGACACTGATACTGCTTACTATGAAGCAGACTTACTTGCATCAGGTTTATATAGTTGGATTTTTAAAATGACATTATAATCAAAAGTTTGGACCAATAATCTAGACAGCATTGCAGACTTACATTCCCTCTACTCCATGAACCTCTTGAAATTCCTCAGAGCACATCCCAAGATTCTTTCCCTAAAATTTTGGTTTTAAAAACACCAGGTAAGAATTTTTAAGGTCATACGGCAATTTTTTTTTGAAAGTTAAAACAGAATCGTTGCAGAATGACCAGCCGTTTCTAGACATTAAATAAGTTCTGTAATGTCCTGATGTTGTTGAAGGACCATCATGATATATAATTGCTGCAGTTACAAAAGTCCTTCCTGATATTGACAACTGCAAAGCAACACATTTTTTTATTAAAGTTGTCAATTTTGTTCCATCAGGCCTACATCGTTGGAACATTAAAATGACATACTGGCCATATCTTCGTATAAATAATGTTGACATCATTTCAGATTTACATTGGCTACACTCCATGTTGTGATCAGCTGCTTTTACTAGCTTATTAAAGGACACTGATTTACTGTCTGGCAAAGTTAAATATATAAATCTTTCTGAGTCTACACTAGTAGTACTTGATACCCTACAGTTCTCGCAGTCATGCTGCCATTGATAAGAAAGCCCAAACAGGTGATCTACATCTACACCTTCAGCATGCAATACATCAAGCATATACATTAAAAACTCCTGACAATCTTGCTGAATATTTTGAGAGAATTGTGTTTGACCTGAACATCTGTGTAACAGATTTCGAATTTCAGACACACTTTCTATTTTTGTTCTATCAGTGCTACATTTCTCTAACACAGAATTTAACAAACTGCAAAATCTTTGCTCCGAATTGACTACAATCTCTTCTTTTACATTTAATAGAGAAAACAACACATTAACCACTACATTAGCATAGCAGTTGACACCAGAACTGTTTTCAAATTGAAAACCAACAACATCTTCAACAGAATCCATTTTCTTTCTGCTTATAATTTCAGGTTCATCGACTTTTCGTCTTTTTGCTATAACCTCCCTACTATTGGTCACATTTCTTCGTTTCCGGCCTACCACATGTTTCTCAAACAAAGGATATTGAGGCAAATGTGGCGCATACTCTCTTCTTAACCTATTGTATTCCTTAACACAATCTAGATCCGCACAAATGTTTGTGACATCACACTCAATCAAGTACAATCCCGATAAAGTTCTAACTCGTGACAATGCCACATATGCCATACCCTCCTTGAACACAGAACTGCCAATATTCACCAATGCACTGTCTACACTTAAACCTTGCAATTTATGGATTGTCACCGCATATGCCAAGCAAACAGGAAACTGCTTACGGCGCACATATAAGTCCTTTACAAGCAGAAACCTAGCTGTGCAATGACCAATTAGCTGTACTTCCTCAATGCCATCAAATTTAATTTTTATAAATTCAATTCCATCTCTATTTCTGTATTTCTCCAAATCAACAACATTACCCATTGATCCATTTACCAGACCTCTTTCAACATGTAAATTCCTTCTTAAAATTATACGGCAATTTAAGCACACATTCAGAGTCTTTTCAAAACCTGCAGTTTTAGATATAGTCTTCTCTAATGAATCCAATTTTGATTTCAAATTCTCAGACAAAATAATTGTTGATCCCATATGCTCCACTCTGTCAATAGCTTCCAGTTTCACAATCTCTTGGTTTTCTAAATGCAACATTTTGTTGTTGAAGATGGCACATTCTGCAAGAGTTGGCATCAAACTTATTCCAGATGTCTTCTCAGTAATTTTCTGAAAAATATTCTCAGGCACAACGTCTTGTTCTGGATATAAATTTGACAGTAATCGTGCATGTAAAGCTTCTTTCCCATGCTCGGTCACTTTTCCAATTCTAACATCTTGTAGAATATTCTTGTAATCTTCATCCTTCGCCTGACGCATATTTTCATGCAGTTCAGCATAATTGAAGTTTAACCATATATTGACGTTGCCAATGCTCCCTAGGCACTTCCTGGTATCTTCATGCGTGAGCATTTTGAACACAGGTTGTCCTTTCACTGGTGTCAGCTGCAGAAGATCTCCGGAAACAATGATGTGTTTGCCACCAAATAACACATCATACTCTGTTTTAAGAACTTCTTGCATTCTCAAATGCACAAAGGCAAGCATGACATTGGAAACCATGCTTACTTCGTCAATGATAAGAAGTTTCATTTTCCTCAAGACTCTTGAAACTTCACAACAAGCATCTCCAGATAACTAGTGGTATTGTAATTTGTTGTCATGCTCCACTGCAGCATCAGTAGACGATGCAAAGTAATATGTTATGTGCTGCCAGTCCAGTTGGAGCGGTGACAACACAAGACAGCGATGACTCAGTCCTTTCCTGCAAATAACATGAAATTGCTTTAATGAGGAAACTTTTTCCAGTTCCTGCTTCTCCACTCACGTACAGTCGGACAGGCTTCAACGACGTACATGAGCACTCTTTCTTCTCATGACTTAATCCATGATCAATTTGCTTGGTAACTTCGTCATATATTTTCCTCTGCTCAACGTTGAGTTGTCTTTCCAAGTCTTCTAAGTTAACCGCATCCTCCTGAGCATGTGCCATGGCTCTTTCCACTTCATTCATAGCAGTGGCAGCTTCATTTTCGATAACAGGTCCTCCTAGTGGATCCTGACTCAATGAAACAGAACTCTGACTGTCCTGAGAACTGTCTCTGGCAATCTCGGCTGCAATCGTTGCTTCCTGCTCAATTTCCAAAGTCAACATTTCTAGATATTTGGGAAAAGCAGGACATTCTATGGTCTCCTTGGCGGCAGTGAAAGAGTCTTCGTAACAGAGGAAATCTCCAAGCAGTTCCTCTTCTGCACGCCAAGGCTTGAAAAGTTGCAAGAGTGCTAAATAGAAAAACTCCTTTTTTTCTGGAGATTTGCCACTCAATTTTTGATGGTTTACCAAGTGGCATTTTCTTTGCTTGACCAGACATCCCTCACTTCCAATTACAGCATACACTCCTTTATCAATATCTTCTTTGATGTTCCTCTTGAATATGTAATTTTGTAGAACCTCATACAGACAAACATTCTCGAGGTGACTGCTTCGATTTGGATAGTATGTATCCAACATGTTGGTCTTCAAAATGTCGGTACTGTTTGGCTCCTTTTCCGCCAAATACTCAATTTCCCGCACAGGTTTCAGAACTCGATTACGCGTTGCAGCAAGACCAAGACTCACCCAAACGATACTCCTGGATTTGGCATAGAGACTTGCTGAAGACAACCGGTCAGAACATTCGTAAGCTCCGATTTCTCGATGCGACAACATCTTCAGACTGAAACTGTACAACTTCTTGCTGAGGCTCTTTTCATGGGAAATGTCCTCCCACATATCCTTCAATTCTGTCTTTTCTTTTTTGGTGATGTAAGATGTCACATACCGAGCCACAGCCATATAGTTATCAGCCACAAACTGTATATCCATGTTAGCATTCCACATGGACAAAATCACTGGGTTGTAGTCGTTGATGTACTTGGACTCTTCGTTCCTCTTTTAATTGTATGTGTTTTTAGGTGATTTCTTCATCACATTATGTCGCAGCGAAGACATCAAACTGTTTACTCTTCCTTTAGAAATCACCGGTCGTGGAAAGTTGAAACGACATTTGGTGTAGAACTTGTCCTTGTTTCTGAATTTACGACGACAGTACTTTCCACAACGATGGCTTTGGAAACGTAGAACTTGTTCTCTTAGGCTTTTCTTCTCCTTTGCGTTTGGAACAGCACACGTAGAATACTGTTCTATGAAACTCATCACTAAGTCATCCGGATCTGTTCCAAATTTAGGTGCATCCTTGATCCACAGCAGCATATGTATATGAGGAGCACCTCTTGCTTGGTACTCCTTTCTCCAGAAGAAATCCAACACCTCTCCAAGAGGTGGATTCTTCTTATTCATGATGAAAGACATCATAGCTTCAAATCTATGATTGAAGTACCTGCATACATTGACTGGATCCAAAGAGCACAGTTCTCCGGGTGTCTTGAATTCGATGTTTTCAATGTTTCCATTTGCCTCTTGTAGAAATTCAAGTAAGTCTTCCCAGCCATACTCGGCACAGCTCAGAGTGAGGAACCATGTCGGAGTTCCTAAGTTCCTCAGCATACATTTTAAATCACCATGACGACGGTACCAGTACTCATTAGTACCACGCTGACACGCCATGAGATTAATTAGGTGAGAATCCAAAATACTATCTTGAACATTGACTTTATCCATAAAGTCCCTTGCCGAGATGTTTCGCATCTGTATACCACTTTTCAAGATGTGGTTCACTGCATATGACAGCCCAGACAGATCGCTTTCAAACACGAGATGAAACAAATAGGGAATGCATTGTCGAAACCTAGCATCTTCTGCATACAATCGTAAAGTCCGGTATTCAGAAGCAGGAATTTGATGAGGTCGCTCATCATATCTTCCTCCTTGACCTGTTGGAAATAGCTGTGGGAAACACCGAGCTTCCAAACTTTCCTCCCAAACACTAATGGGACTCCCTTTGGATTGTTTCATTTGAAACAACTCAATAGCATTCCCCATGACTTCCTTGGAATGCAAAGGATGAACACTATAATGTTCATATATTTCTTCACTTTTAGAGGCTTCTACTTTCTCAATTTGGCCAGCATACAAATCGCTATCCTCTTCCTCACTTACTTCCTCTTCTGCAACATATACATTCTTATAGTACTTAATATTTTTTTTCAAATACAATGTTGCCTTTTTGATTTTCCTAACATCCACTAAATCTTGCCATATTTTCTTATTCTTTGTCGGAACACCATTAACTAAGATAACCAGAGGTTCCTCTTCCACTTTTTCTACTCCAATTGTGTTAATGTTTTTGTTCAAATCTAGAGGCAAATAAACAACTCTTCCCTTTAATCCTCTCTGTAAATCTGATGGAGGCAATTTCCCTGTCTTTGGCTCCATTCTTACAATAGCCTGAAAGGGATGGATACTTTGAATCAAAATAGATTCATAAGTATTTAAATCCTTCAATTCAGAAGGAATCTCAACCAATTCCAGATTATTATGAACCGCTCTAGCAGGCATCTGGGTTTGGTTTAATTTGTTACAACAATAAGTACACACACGTTGATCCGATCCCAAATCAAAACAATTTTCTACCATCAAGTATGTTGCGAAATCCTTCCATTCACTATTATTTTCCCTTTCACTTTTTGCATATAAATCCACTAACTTAGTCTGATTCTTATAATAAGTGCATCGACAACACACACAAGTGAAATTAGGCCTCTCACTTGATTTCACCTGAAACGTGGCAATTTCCTTCTGAAAATTATCTGTACTGGAAACCTGTACACTTCCACATTACCCTCTTCTTCTGGGTCAATTTCAACATTCTCCTCTTTACTTCCAAAGTAACAAAACTCAATTTCTTCACAAATATTCTTCACATCTATTTCAGAACCATGCAAAAGAGCAGCACATAATTGTTTAAGCATAATGGCTGGACTCTTAGCATAATACAACATTCTAACTAATTTCCTCACTTTATTATGATGCACTGCTAGCATCCTGAAATGATGAAAAACACTCTGGCATACACTCCTGGAAAGACAAGCCAGTGAATGACCATGCAAACCTGTCACTTCTCTCACTCTGCAAGGATCTAATTCTTGCAACAACTTCATTTTCTGCTTCAAACTTTTCTTATTAAATGTCCGTACAAAATCACAAAGCAAATTGATGGAATCCTGTCGCACACTGCAAATACTACTACACTTCCAGGTGTACACAGGACCCTTAGGACGTCTTCCTAAAACCTCATTACCTAACACCTCTTCTGTCTCTGTTGTCACAAGTTTTTCTTTTTCAACTGGACAACCATCTTTCACTTCATAAGCTCGACCACTGGTGTCAACTGCATGCACCAAATCATTATCCTGGAAATAACTCTGCTCATTAAAAAATGCCTCAGAACTTGAACTATGCATCCATTCTCCGGAAAAAACTTCACAAAAATTACTACGATTAACTATTCTCTTCCATCTACTATTTCTTTTGAAATCATAAATTGCCTTGTTTACCTTCCTAATTCTGTTGATTATCAAAATAAATAACTTTCGTTTAATTTCAAATGCCTGATCAATAACTTTCTCAACTTTTTTTTTTCTCTTATAAAAAACCACTTTCTGTTGACCTTTCTTAATATTTTTTAACAAATTGCCAATTATCCTGTTGCGGAACATTCATTTACGAATGTCCCTAAACTGTTGTTTCCTTCTACTATCATGCACAGAGTTATCTCTTTCTCTAGCAGTAACATTTTTGATTGGCCTTTCCTTTCCGTTTAAATTGCTTCTCTTTTTCTGGACTGAAACATTTTCTGTAGTAATACTTTTTTTACTACAAATATTTCTTATGAATGATTTCGTGGTCTTACCCGGTGCTTTCTTGGTGACTTGACAAGTTTTTTTGTAGAGGACTGCTGCAGTAATTGATGGACCTGCTGTCTTTGACGTTTTGTAGCCTTTCTAATTCGATTCTTAGTTGGCATTTTCAAATTTTGAAATGATCTGCAGTTGAATCTGTGGTAAAATATAATAAAAAATGTTATTAACCACTATTACCAAACAGTAAATCAATAACAGTCCTCAAAAACTTAACACCCTACTTGTTATTTTAACATAGAACAATTTTTAGTGCATTGGCAAATTTAGAAATGACAAATAGTAGCAAAGAAATTGAATGCTTCTACATTTTACCTGTGTTGTTTTATATGTGAATCTGAACTAATTTTATGAGCATATTTGATTTTTTTAATAAAGACACTACACACAAACTATTTTTGAACTTTTGTTTAATTTTAAATGAAACGGTTTACATTTTTACTACATAGGCTCAAGCAGATCAGCTTCCCACCCTAAGTCATACAATTCTGACAAATCGGCATTCTCATCATATTCTTCATCATCCTCAGGATTTAAATGATCTAAGGGATCTACTTCCACTGACGTTTCAATGACAAGTTCAACGATAAGATCGAGATCAACTGATTGCTCATTATCACTCATGCTTGATGTTGTCGTTATCTTTAAAAAAAGAGAACAACAATGAGATGTTGCAGACTAAGACACAAATCTCAGAGACTATAATAGTAAAATTGTTTAACAAGAGTATCATTTTGCAGCTATTATTTAGCCATGTCCAGCGATGCTGAAGAAGTGAGGCCTATGTCCAAGTCTTCAGTAAACAGGACTCATCTCTTCTTAACCTTGGATAAGCCTCACCGACTCTGTGTCCCTTGCACATACTTAAATGTAAAGGGGCAGATTTATGTTAACTGGCACATCCCCAGGGATGCACCAGTTAACGTGCACCACTGCTCTGCTACCCATGGTGTGCCGCATTTACAATGTGGAGCACCATTGAGTAAAAACAGCACAGATGCGTCACGCATCGGTGCCGCAAAAGCAACACATTGCACGAGTCACGTAGTAAACACGACATGTCTACTGCAATGCACAGGACGAAGCCACACATTGCATGGTGCTTCACTCCTTATGCCTGTTTCAAACAGCCATAAGGATTTGATTCAGGAATGCTATAAAGCAGTGAAAACTTCTAAATTTCACTGTGTTAGTTTTACAGGGCTTTCATGCAAATGAATGCCCACCCTGCAACAAAACACCTATATGAAACCTGACGCAGGTTTCATGTGGCACGGGACTTTACAGCATGACACATCTGCCTAGATGCATCAAGTTGTAAATATGTCGCCACATAGCAAATCTTTTGCACCGCTGCTGCAGAGTACAGAGGAGATAATACATGTGAAGGCCTACCAATGAAGTAAGTCATGTCCACTTCACTCTTGAACAAAGGCCAGACCTCTTTTGTGTCCGTGGACAGACCTAAACTTCATCTGCACAATGTCATTCGTAAACTTAGGAAACACTGGTGATGTAATTGAAAAATGTGGAGTTTCTTTTCCTCATTTCACAATCACATCACCTGTGCTTCCTTTGCTTAGGTATCTGATAGTGCAGAGGGAGTCTAGCATATCAAAGAGTATACAAAAGTTGAGCAGTGTATACAACAATTTTGACATTTACAGAAGACTCAGCTTCTTATCTTGTTGGAGATGAAGTGAGGCCTGTCTTGCATCATGGTGCATCTTTTGCATCACTGCTGCATCGGTTTCATGTGGCACGGATTTTTTACAGCATGACACATCTGCCTAGATGCATCAATTTGTAATTTTGTCGCCTCATAGCAAATCGTTTGCTCCGCCACTGCGTCACAAAACTGACGCACAGTGGTGCAAAAGAGGCATACACCTATCATAAATCTGTCCCTAACATTTTAAATGATTATTTCAGGATGACGATAAGGTGTGGCCTCTCCAGAGGTTTGTTTGAGGTGAGGCCTACTCACGGTTGCAGATGAGATTTACACTTGTTGAAGAATACAGAGGAGATAATACATGTGAAGGCCTACCAATGAAGTAAGTCATGTCTACTTCACTCTTGAACAAAGGCCAGACCTCTTTTGTGTCCGTGGACAGACCTAAACTTCATCTGCACAATGTCATTCGTAAACTTAGGAAACACTGGTGATGTAATTGAAAAATGTGGAGTTTCTTTTCCTCATTTCACAATCACATCACCTGTGTTTCCTTTGCTTAGGTATCTGATCGTGCAGAGGGAGTCTAGCATATCAAAGAGTATACAAAAGTTGAGCAGTGTATACAACAATTTTGACATTTACAGAAGACTCAGCTTCTTATCTTGTTGGAGATGAAGTGAGGCCTGTCTTGCATCATGGTGCATCTTTTGCATCACTGCTGCATCGGTTTCATGTGGCACGGGTTTTTTACAGCATGAGACATCTGCCTAGATGCATCAATTTGTAATTTTGTCGCCTCATAGCAAATCTTTTGCACCGCCACTGCGTCACAAAACTGACACACAGTGGTGCAAAAGAGGCATACACCTATCATAAATCTGTCCCTAACATTTTAAATGATTAATTCAGGATGACGATAAGGTGTGGCCTCTCCAGAGGTTTGTTTGAGGTGAGGCCTACTCACGGTTGCAGATGAGATTTACACTTGTTGAAGAATACAGAGGAGATAATACATGTGAAGGCCTACCAATGAAGTAAGTCATGTCCACTTCACTCTTGAACAAAGGCCAGACCTCTTTTGTGTCCGTGGACAGACCTAAACTTCATCTGCACAATGTTATTCGTAAACTTAGGAAACACAGGTGATGTAATTGAAAAATATGGAGTGTCTTTTCCTCATTTCACAATCACATCACCTGTGTTTCCTCAGTGACTTAAAATGGATCACTGAAATAATATAGACTGCCAAAATATCGACCTGCAAAAATATCGTTGCCAAAATATCGACAGACAAAATATCGACTTTCTATCTACAAACAGGTAAGTACAAAAATATCGAGTACAAAATATCGTTAACAATAATATAGATGTAAAAAATATCGACTTTATTAAAAACAGTGTTAAATTAAATTAATATTAAATTTAAATGACTAAAATATACTTAAAAATACTTAAATTAAATTATAATAATTAAATAATAAATGAAAATAATAAAAAAAAAAATTTACAATCTTATTTGTTGACCCTGAACCCTAAAATATACCCCTTTACCCAAAAACCCAAAACTGACCCTGAACCCTAAAAATACCCCTTTACCCAAAAACTAAAAACTGACCCTGAACCCTAAAAATGCCCCTTTACCCAAAAACTGAAAACTGACCCTGAACCCTAAAAATGCCCCTTTACCCAAAAACTGAAAACTGACCCTGAACCCTAAAAATACCCCTTTACCCAAAAACTAAAAACTGACCCTGAACCCTAAAAATGCCCCTTTACCCCAAAACTGAAAACTGACCCTGAACCCTAAAAATGCCCCTTTACCCAAAAACTGAAAACTGACCCTGAACCCTAAAAATGCCCCTTTACCCAAAAACTGAAAACTGACCCTGAACCCTAAAAATACCCCTTTACCCAAAAACTGAAAACTGACCCTGAACCCTAAAAATGCCGCTTTACCCAAAAACTGAAAACTGACCCTGAACCCTAAAAATACCCCTTTACCCAAAAACTGAAAACTGACCCTGAACCCTAAAAATGCCCCTTTACCCAAAAACTGAAAACTGACCCTGAACCCTAAAAATACCCCTTTACCCAAAAAATGAAAACTGACCCTGAACCCTAAAAATACTCCTTTACCCAAAATGTATCAATATTATTTAATTACCAATTAATTATTAATTAACAATAACAATAAAGTAAATATATTAGCACATTAGCTGTAATTATTTTAATAATTAATATTATTTTTTCCCAATTAATTACTTAAGAATAACACAAAATTATATATTTTAAAATGTACTCTAATTAATGTAATTAACTAATTACAATTAATCAATTACCAATTAATTACTAATTCAAAATATGTACAAAATTATATTAATTAATTAACTAATTATTATTAATTATCAATTAATTATTAATTATAAATATTTACAAACATATATTAATTAATTATTATTAAATTACTTCCCACCCTATTCCCCTATAAACCCACAACCCGCTACAGAATTACATAACGCAATTATTAAAAAAACAAATTCCATTTAATAAAATATTTTATAACATTAATACACACTTTTCACACATATTATTACATAAAAATACACTATAAAATATTATATATTATTAAAAATTCGATATTTTTGCTATCTATATTTTAAACAGTCGATATTACTTCACTTACCTGAAAAACGATATTTTTGTAGTCGATATTATGTCCAGTCGATATTTTGTCCAGTCTATATTTAAAACTCGATATAATGTCCAGTCGATATTTTGGAGTCGATATTTTGTCTGTTCACCACTTAAAATGCCCTAAGACACATGAAAGTGTTTTTTTAAAGCCTTTGCACCATTTTTGGATCACTTTTAACATGGCTATGTAAGTCAAATAATCAAAATCTAAATTTGCCAAGCACAGATGGAAGCATATTTACAAGGAACTTGCACCACGGGGAAAGGTCTTAAATTAAAATGGGAAAAATAACATCAGAGACACTCAAATGCCTTATAAATATGCCCCAAACAACCTATGAAGCTCTAGCAGTACATATCCAGAAATGTAATTGATTTCAAAAAACGTTTTTAAACACAACATATAAATCAATTGTATACCTACATTCAAGAGGAAATGACTTAAAATGTCCTTAAGACACATGAAAGCGTTTTTTGATTGCCTTTGCACCATTTTTGGGTCACTTTTAACATGGCTATGTAACTCAAAGAATCAAAATCTAAATTTGCCAAGCACAGGTGGGAGCATATTTACAAGGAACTTGCCCCACGGAGAAAGCTCTTAAATTAAAATGGGAAAAATAACATCAGAGACACTCAAATGCCTTATAAAGAAGCACACACCATTATTTCCTTGTGATAAATTTTAAAAGCATTCCTTTTCCTCAAAAACGATTTTCAAGTCATAATTTGAAAACACTGCACAGCTCCTATGTACAAAAACACCCTGTCAGTACTAATACTTCACATTATCTCCAATTACAATTTCTCAAAGAAACAAAATCTATTTGTAAAACACTTGAGACAAAGCAACATTTTAAAAACAGATAATACATGTGAAGGCCTACCAATGAAGTAAGTCATGTCCACTTCACTCTTGAACAAAGGCCAGACCTCTTTTGTGTCCGTGGACAGACCTAAACTTCATCTGCACAATATTATTCGTAAACTTAGGAAACACAGGTGATGTAATTGAAAAATGTGGAGTTTCTTTTCCTCATTTCACAATCACATCACCTGTGTTTCCTCAGTGACTTAAAATGCCCTAAGACACATGAAAGTGTTTTTTTAAAGCCTTTGCACCATTTTTGGATCACTTTTAACATGGCTATGTAAGTCAAATAATCAAAATCTAAATTTGCCAAGCACAGATGGAAGCATATTTACAAGGAACTTGCACCACGGGGAAAGGTCTTAAATTAAAATGGGAAAAATAACATCAGAGACACTCAAATGCCTTATAAATATGCCCCAAACAACCTATGAAGCTCTAGCAGTACATATCCAGAAATGTAATTGATTTCAAAAAACGTTTTTAAACACAACATATAAATCAATTGTATACCTACATTCAAGAGGAAATGACTTAAAATGTCATTAAGACACATGAAAGCGTTTTTTGATTGCCTTTGCACCATTTTTGGGTCACTTTTAACATGGCTATGTAACTCAAAGAATCAAAATCTAAATTTGCCAAGCACAGGTGGGAGCATATTTACAAGGAACTTGCCCCACGGAGAAAGCTCTTAAATTAAAATGGGAAAAATAACATCAGAGACACTCAAATGCCTTATAAAGAAGCAGACACCATTATTTCCTTGTGATAAATTTTAAAAGCATTCCTTTTCCTCAAAAACGATTTTCAAGTCATAATTTGAAAACACTGCACAGCTCCTATGTACAAAAACACCCTGTCAGTACTAATACTTCACATTATCTCCAATTACAATTTCTCAAAGAAACAAAATCTATTTGTAAAACACTTGAGACAAAGCAACATTTTAAAAACAGATAATACATGTGAAGGCCTACCAATGAAGTAAGTCATGTCCACTTCACTCTTGAACAAAGGCCAGACCTCTTTTGTGTCCGTGGACAGACCTAAACTTCATCTGCACAATATTATTCGTAAACTTAGGAAACACAGGTGATGTAATTGAAAAATGTGGAGTTTCTTTTCCTCATTTCACAATCACATCACCTGTGTTTCCTCAGTGACTTAAAATGCCCTAAGACACATGAAAGTGTTTTTTTAAAGCCTTTGCACCATTTTTGGATCACTTTTAACATGGCTATGTAAGTCAAATAATCAAAATCTAAATTTGCCAAGCACAGATGGAAGCATATTTACAAGGAACTTGCACCACGGGGAAAGGTCTTAAATTAAAATGGGAACAATAACATCAGAGACACTCAAATGCCTTATAAATATGCCCCAAACAACCTATGAAGCTCTAGCAGTACATATCCAGAAATGTAATTGATTTCAAAAAACGTTTTTAAACACAACATATAAATCAATTGTATACCTACATTCAAGAGGAAATGACTTAAAATGTCCTTAAGACACATGAAAGTGTTTTTTGATTGCCCTTGCACCATTTTTGGGTCACTTTTAACATGGCTATGTAACTCAAAGAATCAAAATCTAAATTTGCCAAGCACAGGTGGGAGCATATTTACAAGGAACTTGCCCCACGGAGAAAGCTCTTAAATTAAAATGGGAAAAATAACATCAGAGACACTCAAATGCCTTATAAAGAAGCAGACACCATTATTTCCTTGTGATAAATTTTAAAAACATTCCTTTTCCTCAAAAACGATTTTCAAGTAATAATTTGAAAACACTGCACAGCTCCTATCTACAAAAACACCCTGTCAGTACTAATACTTCACATTATCTCCAATTACAATTTCTCAAAGAAACAAAATCTATTTGTAAAACACTTGAGACAAAGCAACATTTTAAAAACACAACTTTCTTCATAATGTTCTCCTTAAAGCATACCATTCTCTATCTAAATTAAATAAATCTTTTCTCACCTTAGCAAATACTTTATGAGTTTCAAAACAGTCTCAGAAATACACCAAATTGTCTTCAGCAGAACAAAGGGTATGCACTCCAGAGGCTGCAGCTATAGAAAGCACAGAAATGCTGACATTCATCACACATATCTCTCATGTCAGCCAATCAAAACTCTTCCCTCACTTTTTTCAAATCAAAACGCTTCCCCCCTCTGCCCTCTCTGCCTTTTTTGCATAGCAACCACCTCCTGAAAGACCTCTGATGTTTGCAAGTTCACACAACAATGTTTCAATTGAACTCTGAACTCTCAGTGCACCTGCGTATCCAGTGCAATCTTTCATTAAATGATTTTTTCTTGACCATTCAAATTACATCTTTCAAAGAACACATCCATGCACCCTAACTTTCTGTTTTCAGAAATGGAAATCCACCAATCACTGCTAGTGAATCATTACCACTGAAACTCCACATTTTTTTTCTTTACAAACTCCTACTGTTTCAACTGCCATTTCATTACCACACTTCATCTGACTACAGCAGAACCTTCTCTCACCATGTTTTCTGTCTGGATTGTTGGACATAGTTACATCTACTGGGCTCAAAGGTATGCTGAGAACAGAAATTTACCTAACCTCAATTTACAAGATGTGGAAATTAAGTGGTTTGGCCACAGAGGATTAAAATGTCACCAATTGATACCATTGGTGAAAACCTTTATGCATTTGCCAAAACCTGACCTGTTAATTGTGCACTGTGGAGGTAATGATTTGGGCACTTTGACTGGGGTAGGTCTGGAAATGCTTTTAAAGGACACCTTTGAGCAATTAATGGCACTTTTTCCTCAAACTGCCTTGGTATATTCAAATATATACCAAAGACAGAAATGGAGGTGGTCGAACCAATTTTGTCCACAAATTGAGAAGTCGAGGAAGCATGTAAACAAATCTGTTTCAGCTTACATGAGAGACCATGGAATGGGCTCCATGTACAACAATAACTTGTGTTACTGCATGCAAGATATCTACAGAGGAGATGGAGTTCACTTCTCAGATGAGGGCAACAGAATTTTCATTTTGAATTTAAGACTGTGCATTGGTACCTACTTATAAGTACCTAAATGTACCATAAACCCAAAAGCTCTTCTCAGAGCTACCCTACATCTGATCACTCACAATTATTATTTTGCTCTAACTTTTTTCACTAATTTTCAACAAAGAACGCTCCCCGGAGCGCTACCCGGTACGCGAACCGGAAGCTAACCGCGCAAAATTTGTAAAAAAAATGTTTTTTTCCCGCACATATGGGCCTCCTCAGCCACCCTCAGAAAACCTAGGGGATCAAGATACGTCTACCGTGCCCCCTTCTACCCATTCTGAACATTATTTGCCCTCCATCTTGTATCTTAATTCGACTGAAACAAAAAATGGTGGACTCCCGTAACGCTGCTGGTTCGCGTACCGGGACGCTACCCGGGAAGCGCTCCAATAAAAAAGGTGGGAAAGTAATTTACAGAAAAACGACTGGAAACACTTTCACCAAATATAGATTAGCTCATACTACATATCAATCCCTACCATTTTCATAAATTTGTTTGGAATTCCATTTTGCCATTTAGCCTGTAGACCTCTCTAAATACCCTGAGGTAAATTACTTCACAAAACACATCTGAAGTGTTGGAATTGACAACCAATGAAAATGTTACTTTCATTTTCATTTTTTTTTTACCTGACATTTGATTGGTTATGTACCTGAATATATATAAAGGAAGAGAAGGAAACACAGCCATTTTGACTACTACTTCCTGGTGTACATTTCAATAGTATTTTCACTAATAACTTCAACTTCTTTTTAAAGGTAAGATGTTATTTTATAAATTTGAAAGGAGAACTATGTTATGCACTTTAAATTAATTTGGGAAAACATTTTCAGATAGTTATATACTGTCCCTCTGTAACAGTTACACATTGAGAAAGGCTTGTTTATTATAATTATGGATTGATTTAGGTTTCTATGATATAAATATGAATTTACTTAGGCTTCTTCACAGGCACTTTTTAATAGTACTACTTCACGCCTGAAACCATACAGTGCCCAAAGATAACTTCTCTGTTATAAACTCACAAGTACCTCTCTGAACTTAAACCCAACAGTGCCCTATCTCTACTGATATATTTATTTTTTATGCAATTTACAGCAAGAAAATGGAAGCACAACAGAATGAAGTTAAAATTTCATTTCAAATTAAGATTGAAAACAATCCTAACGAAGAAAAAGAAGAAACAGACTTTTTGGATGACACTGTAGACGAAGAATTAATTAAATGTGTTGAAGAATGTGAATCATGGAATGAAAATGACGACATACCAGATGAATTAATGTTACAAATTCTTTTAGATTTTGAAAAATCAGAACAATAAATTTAAATTTTATAAGTTAAAATTGTTTGAGACATTATTCTTTTTTTATTTGAAAATGCTGAAAAAGTACCCAAAAGATATAATATAAAATGAGACTTAAAATATACTGTGCAACTTTTTTGTGTTAGATAGTAAATAAAAAAAAAAATCAACAAAACAAACAATCAATTAACATACAATATTTGAAAAGTCTATCATTCTTTTTTCCTCATAGTATGCTCCCCGTGCCGCTTCCCGGTTCGCGAACCGGGAGCTTCCCACGCCAAAATGTTGTTTTTTTTTTACCCCGCGGGGCCCTTTTAAAACCTCCACATCAAACCTAGGGGGTCAGGGAGGATCTACTATGCCCCCTTATGGTCATTTCCCCCTTTGTTTTGGCCTCCTCTTGTCTCTCGATCCTACCGAGAGACAAGATGGCGGCCGCTCCGGACTGTTTAGAATGTTGACAGACACCGGAGAGCCAATCAGCTTTGCTTCGCGAAGTTCCGTTACGCGTCAAGTACGCGAACCGGAGCGCTGCCCGGAGCGCTGTTACAGATATATATCTTTTTTTGAACGTTAATTTCTCAAAATCCACTGGAGCACATATATTGAGACCTAGCAAAGGCACATCGGGCTAACAGTTCCTACAATTTTGCCAAGTTTCGTGTAAATCCATTCAGCCGTTCGGGCTAAAAGTGAGGCCAACCGCCCTATGGAAATTAACATGGGAAAAACGCGTTTTGGGACCCCCCTTTTTTCTCGGCTCCCCCTTGACGAACCCCCCCAAATTTTCAGGGGCTGCTCAGAAACAAAATGTGCCATTTTCCTGAAAATTTCAGCCAATTCCATCCACAAACGCCAAAGTTATTAGACATAGAATTTTCATAAATCCCATAGAGAAAAAATCCTAACTATATATACCTACTGGCGACCGCCAGTAGGTAATATATATATATATATATATATATATATATATATATATATATATATATACATTCACTGAAAAAACCATAGGTTTCAGGCACTTTATAGTTAGGAATTAGCATTTAAAAAACCTTTGAAATTCACTGAAAAAACCATAGGTTTCAGTCACGTTATAGTTAGGAATTAGCATGTAAAAAACCTTGGAAATTCACTGAAAAAACCATAGGTTTCACCCATGTTATAGTTAGCTGGACATTTCTCCCATTCAAAACCATTGACATTCCTCTGTTATAGTTAGTTCAGCTGCACTGCTGATGACGTCACATATTACATCACTCATGACATGGTCTATGACATCACTCATGACATCACTGATGACATCTCAAATGACATTACTATATATATATATATATATATATATATATATATATATATATATATATATATATATATATATATATATATATATATATTACCTACTGGCTATCGCCAGTAGGTATATATAGTTAGGATTAATTCCCTATGGGATTTTTGAAAATTCTATGTCTAATAACTTTGGCGTTTGTGGACGGAATCGGCTGAAATTTTCAGGAAAATGGCACATTTTGTTTCTGAGCAGCCCCTGAAAATGTGGTGGGGTTTCGTCAAGGGGGGGCTGAGAAAAAAGGGGGGTCCCAAAACGCGTTTTTCCCATGTTAATTTCCATAGGGCGGTTGGACTCACTTTTAGCTCGAACGGCTGAATGGATTTGCACGAAACTTGGCGAAATTGTAGGGACTGTTAGCCCGATGTGCCTTTGCTAGGTCTCAATATATGTGCTCCAGTAGTTTTTGATAAATTAATGTTCAAAACAAGATATATATCTGTAACAGCGCTCCGGGCTGCGCTCCGGTCCGCTTACTTTTCGCGAAACGGAACTTTGCGCGCAGAAAGCTGATTGGCTCTCCGGTGTCTGTCAACATTCTAAACATTCCGGAGCGGCCGCCATCTTATCTCTCGGTAGGATCGAGAGAGAAGAAGAGCTGAAAAACGAAGGGGGAATTTATTGAAAGGGGGCAAGGTATACCCCTCTTGACCCCCTAGGAATGTTGTTGGGGTTAATAAAGGGTCCCGTGGGGAAAATAAAAAAAAAATGATTTTTCACGGTAGAAGCGCTTCACGGGCCGCGAACTGGGCCGCAAACTGGTAGCGAAACGGGAATTCGCCATTTTGTGCTTCGTTTTAATTAAATTACTAGGTATAAGGGGGTGCGGGAGACGTATCTTAATCCCCTTATGTTTTCTGAGGGTGGCTGAGGAGGCTCATATATGTTGATACATCTCTTCCAGCGGCTGTGCGTGAGCTTTTTTTTTTTTTTGCTGCGTGAGGTCTGTTAACGTTCGATTCGATGGAAATCAGGAAGTGTTGACCGCCAATTTGTCACTGCGATAAAATATTTTGTTATAAATGAATCCTTATTGATAAACATTGTCTGCGCCATCTTGCCTTTTTGTCCAATGCCACAATTTTGTCGTGCACGGCAGCCATTTTAGATGCCTTGACCAGGCCCACTCTATGCACGCCGTCGATTCCCAGCACGGCTCCCCACCCTCGCAAGCATCTCCCCCACGCACTGGTCACCCCCGCTCTCTCTCTCATGCATCGGCCATATACTTCCCCCAATCTGCGCTGCTCTTCCCTGAGAATAACACCCTGTGCCCGCCCGACACCTCCCTTTCACCCTATTCACTACCGCACCCTCTGACACTCCTCTTCCTCTGTGTCCGATTGTCCAGGCCGGACCCAGGCTATCACCTAGCCCTGCGGATGTAGTTTATGGCCCCAGCTGTAGAGTATCCAGACATGCCAACCCTCCCGATTCAGGCGTGAGACTACTGATTTCAGTGCTAGTCTTTCGCCTCCCGATTCCTGCAAGGAAAAATCCGGGGGCATATTACCAACAACTAGCGATAATTTTTGTCTCCAACTTGTTTAGAGACAAAAATTATCGCCGCACATCGGCGAATTTTATCGCACATAAACCTTGCTATTAGCAAGGTTTATCGCAAATGCGATAAAAAACGGCCGCAATGCATGAATATCGCTGAAAAGTCAGCGATATTCATTTATTATCCAGCAAATGCTCTTAGCCATGTTATCAACCTTCCATTGGATAACATGGCTAAAAACTGCTCTGTGCGTGAGCTTTTTTTTTTTTTTTGCTGCGTGACGTTTGTTAACGTTCGATTCGATGGAAATCAGGAAGTGTTGACCACCATTTTGTCACTGCGAGTAAATATTTTGTTATAAATGAATCCTTATTGATAAACATTGTCTGCGCCATCTTGCCTTTTTGTCCAATGCCACAATTTTGTCGTGCACGGCAGCCATTTTAGATGCCTTGACCAGGCCCACTCTCTGCACGCCGCCGATCCTCAGCATGGCTCCCCACCCTCGCAAGCATCTCCCCCACGCACTGGTCACCCCCGCTCTCTCTCTCATGCATGGGCCATATACTTCCCCCCATCTGCGCTGCTCTTCTCTGAGAATCACACCCTGTGCCCGCCCGACACCTCCCTTTCACCCTATTCACTACCGCACCCTCTGACACTCCTCTTCCTCTGTGTCCGATTGTCCAGGCCGGACCCAGGCTATCACCTAGCCCTGCGGATGTAGTTTATGGCCCCAGCTGTAGAGTATCCAGACATGCCAACCCTCCCGATTCAGGCGTGAGACTACTGATTTCAGTGCTAGTCTTTCGCCTCCCGATTCCTGCAAGGAAAAATCCGGGGGCATATTACCAACAACTAGCGATAATTTTTGTCTCTAACTTGTTTAGAGACAAAAATTATCGCCGCACATCGGCGAATTTTATCGCACATAAACCTTGCTATTAGCAAGGTTTATCGCAAATGCGATAGAAAACGGCCGCAATGCATGAATATCGCTGAAAAGTCAGCGATATTCATGCATTATCCAGCAAATGCTCTTAGCCATGTTATCCACTTCCCATTGGATAACATGGCTAAAAACTGCTCAGGGCAGGTGTTAGGTTTTGGAGATATTCGCGCTTAGCGCGAATATCTCCAAAAGTTGGTAATAGGAGATAGCGATGGTTAGGGACTGTTTCCAGTCGCTAAAATCTTGGCACGCCCACTTTGCATGTCATTAGTGATAAATATCACTGACATGCAAAGCGGGGCCCAAGATGGTCGCTATCTCCTTTTAGCTGTCACTAACTGGTGTTAGCGACAGCTTGGTAATAGGGAGATAATTTTATCTCTTTTTTTTTGGCTTTTAAAGCCAAAAAAGCGGAAATAAACCCCCTTGATAATATGCCCCATGATTTCTCGGGGGTTTCAGCTGACAGGGCTTGGTATTGTGTTACGTGCTAATTCTTCCAGGAAACGTCAGAGGGTCGATGCAGGGGTTCTAGAAGGGGTGATAAACCATTTAAGCCTCATGAACAAGCGCATGGTCTTTTAAAGATTTGTGAAGTACTCGGGGCGGCGGTGTGTGTGTGCCCTCTTTCAGGAGCGGGCGGGGGGGCACTGCCAGCAACTTGCTAGGCCAGGCAGTGTTCAACACGTGCATCACCCTTTCTCTGCCTGCTATTGCGCTCCATGCTTCGGAAAGGTAAGAAAAAGAACGTGCATTTGAGTTTGAAATGTCCGATCCTGTAGCAGTACACTTGCAAAGCCCACACATGACAATAACCCGATTCAAGGCCCCATTCACCCGATTTTTTAAAAATATATAGCACTCCAACAAAGTTAGATTTTAAAACTTTATTAACTTTTAAATATAACGAACGCAACAAAAACTGTAAATATATTTAAACATTTTTTGAAATTAACCAGAACTATAACGATAACAACAACAACAACAATAATATAACTTTTATGCCTAAATTACGCAAACATTTAGCTAATCTGCTAAAGGGGGGAGTCGCCATTTCTTTACAATAATCAATAATGAAAAATCAACATCAATAGGGTTGTCCGTTTTCTCGATGCAGCACTATAGTGCAACATACACAGCACCTGGGGTGTCAAGAGTGAACAGGTCCTAGCTGCTTAACCAATGACTGACAAATGCTATATTAAACACTTACTATGTATAATACTTGCGTTCACAATAGTTTTACTTTACAAAATAGAACAAAAGATGTCCCCTGTAAGTAAACCCATATTAGCTGTTTCAGTTATTGAACATCCTAAGGTTTTATGACATGGGGAACAGTGGTGATATCCTGGGCGGGTGATGGAAAAACATCTACAAAGAAAACTATTACTATAACGATAACAACAACAATAATATAACTTTATTAACTTTTAAATATAACGAACGCAACAAAAACTGTAAATATATTTAAACATTTTTTGAAATTAACCAGAACTATAACGATAACAACAACAACAATAATATAACTTTTATGCCTAAATTACGCAAACATTTAGCTAATCTGCTAAAGGGGGGAGTAGCCATTTCTTTTGATATTTTTGATAATTCATCCGTAGCCTCTCTAATCTCCATTACAATATGTTTCTTGCTGTCGCTAGCTGATGAAAAAACTAAAGTGATAACTTCCTCATCCTTATTTTGTCTTTCTTTGTTCCTTAAGATGTTATCTGTGTCAACCTCTTCCGAGAATGCTGATGCGTTAGGGATTTCCTTGTGTTTCTTAATAGCATTGGTGTCTGCACACTTCTTTGTCAATTCTGTGAACATGATAACTGCTTCATAAACAGACGATATCTTTGTTTAGTCATTAGTGTTAAGTGTGTCTGAAACTACAGTGCCCTTCTGTTTTTCTTTCTTCAGGCTCTACAGAGTTTTGTGTGTTGTTCTTTTGAGCGACAATTATTCCAGAGGTTTCAGGTTTACTTGTTTTGTCCTGCAGTGAGTTAACAGCTTTAGAGACTTCATGTTTATTTGCTATGTCCTGCTGTTCGTCAACTGCTTCAGAGACGTCAGCCTCATTTGTTATGTTTGACTAGATCCTGGACCTGCCCGGCCGCGCCCAAAATGGCGCCGGTGTAAATGGGACTCGTAACTGCTTGTTGTGTACTGGTTGCCCAACCTTGATATCACGAGATACATATGCAGTTTTGAAGCACATGGCGGAGGCTCGTCTGCTGTAGTGGGGCGCCCCTTTATCGTTTCAGTCGCCATTCCGCCCGCTTTTGCTACACTGTGCATTTTCCGCCATTCAGCTGTTTACCGCCCGCTCTTACGGCTACAGCGTCTCGCTCACCATGTAGTTGAGTTGCTCCCACTCTTGCGGTGCAGCGATAGGCGGCTGCCACTGGACTCTTAAAATGGCGGCCGGCTCTTCGGATTTGGGCCTGGTCCAGTAAAATGGCCCTGGGACACCTTGGAACTCGGACGCTTGTCTGCCAGGGCTTGGGTTCCATTCTCGAAAGCGTCCCCTCAGCCTTGAAGATTGTACAAAAGTCTTGGGGGCCGTCGACTCCCGCAGGCTTCCGGTGGGGAGCGGCTGCCATGATTGCTTGCGGAATGGCCACGACGGAGCTACGAGATGGTGGTGCTCTCATGGTGACGCCAGCTTCAGTCTGAAACATCCAGAAACAAGGTGGGGCTTTCATCGTTTGGGAAAAAAAAAGTTTTAATCCAATGAAAAGTGTTATTTTTAGGTCACATGACCTAGTCTTACATCATTAGGAAAACAAAAGTAAAATGAACCAATGAAAAGTTTTATTAACAAGTCACATGACCTGTTATGCTTACGTTACGCGCTGCGCGGCGCGCTCTGGATCGTTTCCGGGAAGCTGCGCCTTGCGCACCGGAGCACTTCCGGGTGCGCTAACGCGTCGCGTCATATGACGCATTACGCGACAATGCAGGTCCAGAATATAGTCAAAATGTCTCCACCAACCAGCGGTCGGAATACAACCGCTTTCAGCAGTCCAAAAAGTTCGGTTAAATCTTAAGAGCGGGAGCAACTCAACTACATGGTGAGCGAGACGCTGTAGTCGCAAGAGCGGGCGGTAAACAGTTGAATGGCGGAAGAGGCACAGAGTACCAAAAGCGGGCGGAATGGCAACTAAAACGGTAAAGGGGCGCCCCACGACAGCGTGTCTTCAGGTCAAACGGATTGTGGGACAAGGTCCAGAATGGAAGAGTCATCAAAAGGGAAAAAAATCCGCCGGACCCCGGTAGCCGGCCGCCTATGCCGGGGGCGATCTCAGGCCACACCAGGGCAACACGACTTGGGGAGGGGGCAGGAGCCAAGCGCCCCCTCTCAGTCCGCGCCATCTCACCGCCCCTCGGGGGCCTCCGTCAAGCGGTTTAGGGAGGCACCGTATCACATTGTTTTCCAATGCAGTCAGGTCCACAAACGGACCCCACTTACTTTGAATAGTGAAGCTGCAGCAGGTGCAAATAAGGTTTAAACATTGTTACAAGCGCTGCTTAGAACTCTGAAGTATGGCACTCAACATCCAGGACTTATGCCATTTGTGTAAGGCAGTGACATCGAAGCAACTCAGGGACAGAAAGCATGAACGAACATTCACGTATGAAAATCTTATTTGGGGAAGGGGTAGAATCCAAACGCCCCCTCCCAGTTTGCGCCACTACACCGTATGTGGAAAATCTGAAGCCATCGTTCTACAAACTCTCAACGCTTGCTATCAGTGCATGCGTTTCATGCTCGATCGATTGAGCTAGCCAGATCGGGCAATAAAAAGTATAAAATAGTTATGTAAATAGTTATTTAATAAAATGTTTTACCCTGTTTCTTTGCTGGTGTGTTGTCTATATTTATAATATTTGCATAGGGTTTGTCGTTATTTTGGGCGGGGTGGGTGGCGGAGTCGAGCTGTCTTGCAGCCCTCATGGTGTGGAGCTCAGTTCATTTCACTATTTTCGTATTTCTCATGAAGGGTTGTTCCTAATGTTTGTATTTTACCGAGGTCAAAAAGAGATCGAATTAGTGGTCTACTGATTTTGCTCGATTACTTTTATTTTTTTACACGATTTTTCACTATCTGCAAAGACTAAACAGAGTATTGCGACTTTGTGCTTGTTTGTAAATAGAGAATGATCCAAAGAGAACCAATTCTAAAACAGTAAATGCTTGGATAACAATCAATCAAATGGAGAGACAAGCAGGTACGACGGATTACAACGGGGGTAAAGGTCTGCGTTAACTACCCTTCACTATCTGCAAAGAGAGAGTACTACTAACAGAAAAGAGGGGAGTGGGGGGGGGGCAGCGTTCAAAGCACATCAGCGTGCATAAACACGAAAACGTTTTTACCTATCACGTACTTGACATTTGACAGCTTTTGATATTTGCTATTAAAAAACCATTGAAATTCACATAATACATGTTCACAATGATCCATACAGCCACTATAATTAATTTAATTGTTGTGTCTTGTAAAGCGCACTGCTACCCGGAGGCCTCGTAGCGCTATAGACCGCTGGGGAACCCGTCCTGGCTTTCCCTGTGAGATAGTCCCTCCTGGGGGTCTCCAAGGTGAAACCAGGCATCCCCAGCGTTTGTGTGGGGCCGTTGTGGAGATGAGGCAAGCTAATGCCCAGAGTTGCCGAGTGTGCTCCCTGGTCGGAGTAGGCACCGATGCGAGAATTATCAGTCCGCTGATCCTGGTCCAAGACCCTGCCGCGTCGGGAATCGAACCCTGGTCCTGGGCCGTTCTCTGCACTCGGGTCTGCCGCCTCTAACCAGTGAGCCACACCTCTCCACATTCACTGGCTCTTATGCACAGTTATTTATAGATGTCAACTCTCACATGTACTGTGTTTTACATATGTACTTACTTTGACATGTAGCACTGAGATATCCATTCACTCACTAATACACTCATGCACAGTCAACCGTCCATACAGCTGTTTCCACATGCACTTTTGAATCCATACATATAGTGAATCAACTACTCACACATCTATGTACAGAGTCACACACCTCCCAGCCACCCATACACACACACTCAGTTTCCCATACAAATACTTGGACAACCAATCAAAAACCCATACAGTTACTCATATAGCTACTGATCAACATATGCAGCAGTTTGTAGAACAACAGATATAATGATGCACAAATTAAAACAGTTTAGTCACTAACCCATGCACTCAGTGAGACACATTTAATCACTCACTCATACAGTCAGTCATGCACCTAGTAAATCCTTCATCCAGACACTTATATATCCACTCATTCTTCAATATGTAAAACATATTTTAACTTTACAGAAACATACAGTCACTGGATGTTGTCATCAGTGATGTCATCAGTGATGTCACTAACCATGTCATGAATGATGTAATACATGACATCATCAGCAGTGGATTGCGGGTGCGCGTTATATAGTTAGCGCATCTAACTATATATGGAATTTCAATGGTTTTATGCGAGTAAAATAAGGTTTTGTAAATGCAAATCCCTAACTATATATGGCCTAAAACCAATGGTTTTTTCATTGAATATATATATATATATATATATATATCACCTAGTTATAGTTAGGACCTATTTTCCATAGGAAATCCGATACATTCTATTTGGAATAACTTTGGCGCCGGTTCACGAATCTTCGCAAAATGTTCAAAACTAGTGGGGCGCTCTGGTCCCCTCCTCTCCTGAAAGTCTCGAGGCGATTCGTAAAGCGAGGGACAAGAAAAAAGGGGGTCCCAAAACGTGTTTTCCCCATGCAATTTTTAATAGGAACCGTTCATCGCGGCTACAGCCCAAACTGCTGAGCGGAATTACACCAAATTTGGCAAAGATGTAGTCCTAGGTTCAGACTCGTGCCTTTTGCTTAAATGGTGTAAATCCGTTCAGTAGTTCCTGAGAAAATCACAATTAAAAGTACATATATCTCCATGACCTTGCAGGATCTGCGCACCCTGCCAAGCACAAGCTGTATGCTAATTGGCTGTCAACACTTTAAACCAGGAAGTGTTGGCATCCATCTTCTGCCTCAGTAGAACTGAGGCACGAGTAACCTAAACAAAAAACTTGCAAAACACGAAAAAGGGGCAGGGTAGAAACACCCTGACCTCCTAGGCCTGTTCAGAGAGTTCCACAAGGACCCTCAAGGCCCCCCAACATTTAAAAAAAATTTAAAAAATCGTCAAAATCTGTGCAGAATGAGCGGATCTTGCTGATAAAAAAAGTTAAGCACCGGCGCCTGCGCTTCTTTGTTAATTGGCCCCAGGGGGGCCAAATCCCAGGAGCAATACTTCTGTAAAGGGGGCCCAGAGGGGCCCCCCAGCCTCAGGGGCTGCCACCCCTGGGGCTTTTTTTTAATTATGTGCTGGGGGCTCCCAGGCCCCCCCAGCCCTGGGGACCACCACCCCTCGGGGCTTCTTTCAATTGTATAGGTGGGGACCACCACCCCCTAGATCTTCTTGAAATTAGGTGGGTGGGCTCTCAGGCCCCCCAACCCCGGGGACTGCCACCCACCGGTGCTTCTTGAAATTAGGTGGGGGGCTCTCAGGCCCCCCAATCCAAGAGTACCACCACCCCCAGGGCTTCTTTAAATTTGTTGCAGGGGGGCTCTCAGGCCCCCCCAACCCCGGGGCTTTTAGAAAAGAATGGCAGTGGGCTCATGTGCCACCCCGCAGCCCCGGGGAACGCCACCCCTGGGGCTTTTTTTAATGAAATACTCTGTGTGGGGGGGCAAAAGTCCCCCCACACGACCCTGGAACCGCCACCTCCACGCTCTAAATTTGTAAATTAGGGGTCCGTGACGGACCCCCAGCCCCAGGGACCACAACCCCCCGGGACTTTGAAAAAGGTGGGAGGGGGCTTCGCTGCCCACCTCCTGGTGCCCACCCTGCGACACTGTAGTTTGGTATGGCAGGGCGGGAGCCTCGCAGCTCCCACCCTGCAATAGCAAACTGCTTTTTTATTCGGAAGAGAGAGCAGGAAACCTGCTCTCTCTTCCATATAGCAAAGCAAATTGCTTTTCCACAGGGGGAGCTGCATCTTAGCAGTTCCCCGTGTGGAATACCAATGCCGGATCCAGCAGGAGGTGGGGAGCCGGAAGGACCGTGGGGGAATTGGTGATGCCCCGCGGTCTCCAACAGAGTGGGCCAGCCCCGGGGAATGGGGTCCCTGGGGCTATTAGTGGCCCGGGAGGGGGACCACACAGCATCCCTCCTCAAATTAGAAAAATAAAAATAAAAAAAACAACAAAGGCTGGCCCTAGGGGATGGGGTCCCCGGGGCCATAACAAAGGGGGCAAGGCAGCCCCCTCCCAAAAAATAATATAAAAAAAGGGCCGTGCCACTGGGTATAGGGCTGATTAAGGCCTCGGGAGGGGGACCACGCGGCCCCCTTCCCAACTTTAAAACATTTTTTTAATTGGGGGCAGGCCCTGGGGGATGGGGTCCCTAGGGCCCAAAAATTATAAAAAGAAGGGGGGCTACGCAGCCCCCCTTCTGAAAAAAAAAATACCGGCATAGCGCCGGAGGCCACTCCCCCTCCTTTCAGCACTCTGCAAACGCGCCCCCTGGCACTGAAAAAAACATGGGTTTCAGACATGTTATAGTTAGGAATTATCATTTAGTTGTACTAAGTATAACTCGCGTGCCCGAAATCCACTGCTGATGATGTTACATATTACATCATTCATGACATAGTCAGTGACATCACTGATGAGATCACTCATGACATCTCAAATGACATCGCTGATCACATCACAGATGACATCATCCAGTGAATGTGGTTTGGTTTGATATTTAAATAAGATATATATATATATATATATATATATATATATATATATATATATATATATATATATATATATATATTCACTGAAAAAACCATAGGTTTCACACCAGTTATAGTTAGGAATTTGCATTTAAAAAACCTATTAAATTCACTGAAAAAACCATAGGTTTCACACCAGTTAGAGTTAGGAATTTGCATTTAAAAAAACCTATTAAATTCACTGAAAAAAACATAGGTTTCACACCAGTTATAGTTAGATGGAAATTTTACTGACATAAAACCATTGAAATTCCCACGTTATAGTTAGTTGGACTCACTATAACTTGCGCGCCTGCAATGCACTGCTGATGACGTCACATATTACATCACTCATGACATGGTCAGTGACATCACTGATGACACCATCCTTGTGACAGAGTGACAGACCTCCTTTCAGTATGCACAGGGGGGTTTCGGTCCTACTCCCCGCAGTCTCGGTGAGCGGCACCCCTCAGGTCTTTTTCTCTCTCTCTCTCTCTCTCTCCCCGTACACGTTGCGGGGATTACCACATTTCTGGGGCAGTGATAAGTAAAATGACCTTCCAGCTTCAGGTAACTGCATTGTCTGGAGTTTTTTATTAATATTGGGAGGGTGGGCTTGATAATACGTCCTTGTTAATTCCCATAGAAGCGCATCTTCTGGTGTTAACATGGGCTTCTATGGGATATAACAACGCCGTATTATCAAGCTCATTATCGCAGTTTTATCAGCAGTTCCTGCCAATAAAACAGCGATAATTTTAACACCGGTCTTCGATAATATGCACGTAAGTTTACTGGTCAAAAAAAGAGCAATGAGCCATATTATCAACAAAAGGCAATACATTATCGTCATTTTTATCGGCAGGAAACTGCTGATAAAGCGGCGAAAATGGGCTTGATAATATGCCCTTGTGAATAACCAAAGGAGCCCAAGTTAACACCAGAACCTGGGCTGCTATGGGAAGTTACAAGGGCCTATTATCAAGCCCATTTATCACCGCTTTATCAGCAGTTTCCTGTCGATAAAAGCGGCGATAATGTATCGCCTTTTGTTGATAATATGCTCCTTTATTTCTATGATAGTATGTAAAGCTTTCCTTTTTTTGGTGTAGCAGTTGTACTCTCTTCGCATGCTCAGCGTCGTTTCGAAGCCCACGTTTTCTTTTTCTTCAAGTTCAACAAGCAAACCTTTCTTTATATCAGTTAGTAAATCTGTCGCTTTCTTTTCCCGGTTCTTGTGTGTCATCCGCTGCTGTAATTTTGTACAGTATTAATAGTCATATTTTTTATATATTTATTTGAAAGGTAGTGCTGAGGCGCCAAACAGTGATTACGTACTCCGTCCACCGCCATTTTAGTAGTTTCTCACCGTTGTTTTTATTATATCTGTTAGTTGAAACTCAGTAGTTTTCAATCCTAGTCTTGAATATCTTACTATAGTATTTCAACATTATTTTTATTGTGGGCCGTCATACCCCTCCCCCACAAAATAAAAAAAGTATGTCGTTTTTTCCAATTAACTTTTATTAAACAATAAATATAAATAATACTCAATTATAACTATATTAGAACTGGAAAAATAACTTAAACAATGTTATAAACAAATTGTGAAATGAATTCCAAAAGGTGTCCGATTGGTATTCTGCAAAAGAAAAAAGAAAATTAGAGTTTAGAATTATGTAGATGTGAGTAAATGAGCTGAAGCATTACGGGGCATATTATCAAGAACGGCGATAAAATTGTCGACGTTTCAGTGGCAGGAAACTGCAGCTAAAGCGGCGATAATGGGCTTGATAATATGGCGTTGTGAATTCCCATAGAAGTCCAGGTTCTGGTGTTAATCTGGGCTACTATGGGAATTCACAAAGCCATATTATCAAGCTAATTATCGTTGCTTAGCAGCAGTTTCCTGCCGCTGAAACGGCGATAATTTTATCGCCGTTCTTGATACTATACCCCTACAAGTTTTGGTAACTGTACGGTTTTGTGTGTGTAGTGTGATTCGTACATTCCAGTTCTGTTATAGTGCCGCGTTCAAGTGGTGTCTGTATGGAAGTGCCTACTGTGTTATTGACACCCGTTAGGGCAACATTATTTCTAATTCATTACTATGAAGGCTTTGTAGATCTAGGCCTCTGTGCTTACCGTTGTATAAACCTTGCGGGTAAACATTTCAGGCACTTGGTGTTACAACTTATTCTTAACAATTCTTCTACACGTCTACACGTCGAAGACAGCAGTGTCTAAGTTTAAGGGAGAAAGAGAAATTATGTCATAGAGAGTGAGAGAGAGAGAAAAGAACATTAAAACTGTGTCGCAGAATCTGGAGTTGAGATTTTTTCTTGAAAACTGAGATGTAGATTTACTAGCTCTTTGCTTTACTTTACCCATGTTAAAAGTGACTCAAAAGTGGCATAATAAGGTTGTGGATCTGTTTGTCAGATTGTTGTAACGTTTCTGTTGTCACTGCTCGGAGGTAAATATAGATTTTGGTCGGAGGTAATTATAGACGACAAAATGATCACCACTTTATCGGCAGGAAAGTGTTTCTAAAGTGGCGATAATGGGTTTGATAATATGCTCTATGGAATTCCAATCAAAGCTCATGTTAGATGTCCTTCACATCTAACATGAGCTTCGATTGGAATTCAATGGAGCATATTAGCAAACCATTATGGCCACTTTAGTGGCAGTTTGCTGCCGATAAAGTGGCGATAATTTTGTTTGCCAAGGTTTGATAATATGGCCCTCTCTCGTTTCACAAATAAAGCGAACACTACAGTTTTACGAGTGTAGTGTACCTGGTACCTTTTACTTGTTATAGTGCCGCGTTCAAGTGGTGTCTATATGGAAGTGCCTGCTGCGTTACTGATGCCCGTTATGGCGACTTATTTCTAATGCATTGCTATGAAGGCTTTGTAGATCTAGGCTGATGTGCTTACCATGTATAAAGAGTGCGGCCACCGGAGTTCACCATTCGACTCGAACTCTGCTTCTATACGTCAAAGTATATTCAATAAGTTGCAGAGAATTCCATTGCTGTTGCTCGATAGGCCGTGGTTGCTTCTGAACGATGTTTGGTGAAGGAAACAAAAGGACGTTTTTATTAGTCATGGTAAACTGAGTTGCGTAACTACTATCAAAAGTGAATTTTAATGTGGGTTCTTAATATTCCGTAGTTAGACTGTTGCAGCTCCATCAAACAAAGGAAGATCAATAAGTTAATAGAGGCCTGGGACGGCCTCAAAACGCAGAAAAAAAAATACTATCATGGACGCACAATGAATAATAATAGAGGACTAAGCACGTGGGGTAGTAAAGAAATACGACACAGAAATGTATGCACGCACAATTTTTAAGATTAGAGGTGTATAGGAGCTCGTGACTTATAAAGAAATATTCCAATTATGTAAGTACAATTTAAAAGCATTTAGGGGTAGGAAAGCCATATGAAGGATAAAAAAATAGCATTATGCATATACAATTTACAGTGGAGGCTGGTGTTGTGACGTCTTCTTTTACCTTTGCTTCTGTCGTCTTTTATTTTGACCTGATAGGCTGCAGTTTCGCTGAGTCTGGGGTGTTTTCGACAGTCTGTCTGTCACCGCAGCAGAGGCAGGCAAAACAGACTGTGCTCACGTCAGTGGCCTTATTAT
This sequence comes from Lissotriton vulgaris, assembly GCF_964263255.1. Taxonomy (NCBI): domain Eukaryota; kingdom Metazoa; phylum Chordata; class Amphibia; order Caudata; family Salamandridae; genus Lissotriton; species Lissotriton vulgaris. The sequence goes on from NC_141694.1 coordinate 772,972,849, forward strand.
ATGGGAACTGCGGAGGCTGACCACACCAAGGCCAGGGCCGTCATTGGTAGCGTTTTCGCGGTCTGTAAGAATGATGGCCCTGGGGGACATGCCATTGGGTAATGTATTGGTTTCCAGGCTAAATGATAGCAAGCATGCTAGGTGGTGGCATGTGGGTAGTGTGGGCAGGCGTGCACCGCGCATGTGCTAGTATGAGTGTGTGCACTAACAATTAACAACAGAGAGAGATGGGGGCGGTGTTATAATGTGCGCAGAGGCAGGCCCAGAATCGGATCTGCAATGAGTCAGCACTTCTAATCATTCTCCTTAGCGCGCCCTGAGCTCTGATTTGTCACTAAGAGGGTGATCGCACCATAGTTTGTACTGCTTATCATACTCAGCGTGTACCCGCGCATATGGTTTGAATATGCTTTGACGTTACGCGTCGCATTAAAACTTCGGTGTGATGTCATGTTCTGCGTTCTGTACGCGAAAGGGGGCAATGTTTCTATTTGGTTTAAAACATGTATGTATTAAATGTACATACTATGGGCAGACATTTGGGATAACTATGAATTTTTTTAATACTTGTAATAATCATATATTACATCTAAAAAGAATTACACAAATCCGGTAGAACATCATGCGTACTCGTATTGAAAGAGCTGCGCAATCGCATCATAAGCGTACGCAAAGTCATGTGACTTTAAAAGTAGAGATTTGATTGGTTCATAACTTTTCCTATTGCGACTGTTGAAAGTTCCGTCCCATTATAATTATTCGACTTTGACTTTCAAAGAAGAAGCATTTGTTCTGAGAATCTTCTTAAATAGAAGGAAGATCACCATATTAAGAGAAATGGAGTCATCTTCCAGCAGTTCTTCAGAGGGAGATTTCATTCCTGAAGAACGTCCAAAGAAGAGGAAAGAAGCTCTAATTTGGAAATTTTTCACTTTTCCAGAAGGTCCAAAAAAGGTTAATGCTCCAAATATAACCTGTAAAATTTGCCAAACAACTCTTTCAAGGGGTGATCCATGTAAAAAATACTCCTTTGGCACAGCAAATATGGTGCGACACGTGAAGAACTTGCACCCCAAGAACTTTGCTCGAGTTGCAAGATGGAGGGTACACAAGAACCCACCTGCTGCTACACCAAGCACATCAACTGCGGCAGCAGCATTTTCAGCAAGCAGTCCACACCTACATATAGATTCTGACTTTGCTAAAGTTAAAATTCTATGCATTTATTGCGATAAACTTTTGGGTTATGGGGAACAGTCTATAGACTTGATGAAACGCAGGTTGCAGGATCATTGCTGTCCTCGACATTAGTTGTTCTGTTTTTCATTCTTTTGTTCCGCTTGGAATTTGTTGAGAAAACACAATAAAAATACAAAACAAAAAAAGATGTTCTTTTTAGAACTACCTTCACTGGTCAAAGAAAGAACTATATTTCTATAGTAGTGTGTAAAAGTTTGTCAGAATGAATGTGTAGTTCATAGGTGAATAAATGAATATGTTAGTAGTGTATGGAGAATGTGATAGTGCATAATTATAAGGAACTGCTACAGCGTAAATCTGTAAGGTGTTTATCTATAGTATACAGTAGTATGTCCAAAGCACTTGAATGTATCATATGTACATAAATATGTTACAAGTGTATGCTTCAATTTGCACTGCTGGTGAAAGTGCCTGGGTGAATTTGTATGTGTTAGGGTAGGATTTACAATCCCCTTGTGCCTCTTTTACACAGCCGTTGCGTCACTTTTGTGACACAGCAGTGGCGCAAAAGATGTGCCATGGTGTGTGCTATTAACAATGTGATGCATCTGGAGGGTGTATTACATTGTAAAGCGCTGCGCCAGAAGAGGCTTTCTTGTGCAGAAGGGGGTGCAGCAAGGCCTTGTAAAAGTGACTGAGTGAAATGTATAACATTTTATTCAGTGAGTTTTGAGCTCATGCTGCGTCAAAACCATGCACATGTTTGAAGCAGGTGTAAGGATTGATACAGCATTGTGAGCATAGGGCCCCAAGAGCATTGGTGGAGCTCGGTTATACTTGCAACCGAAGTCAAACAATTATTAATCCAAAAGCAAAGGGCATAATATCAGATGAGAAAAGTATAACTTGAATTTAGAAAATAAACAGTTATCTTACCATATTCCTAGACAAATTCTCCCCATACTTTTTCCACTTTGTGTAGTGCTCTTAAGCCCCTAGATTTAGCTAATGTGCATTCCATGTTACAATTGCCCACCATTCTGCCCGTCAAAGGTGGATCCTGTGTGATCCATACCCTAGCCACTGCAAGCCTAGCACAAGCCAGTATAACATTAATAAGCTTTCTTAAGCTAGGGTCACAAAGTTGTGGGCCCAGTAATATATCTACGGCAGTGAGTGATATTAATCTGTTCAATTTGTGTGACATGGTCCTTTCCTGACCTTTCCAAAATGTTAATATTAATGGGCAAGAATAAAACATATGGGCGAGATCAGCAGCAAATAGATCACATTTAGGGCATCTAGTCCTGTCATTACTTAAATTATTTGATGCCCATTTCGAGATACGGGCAGGGGTATAATAAAGAAAGCAGATGGTCTTATATGACTGCATTCTTAAGCTAGATGAGTGAACTGCTTTACGAACAGTATCCAATGCGGAAGAAATATCCTCAGAAGTGATATTAACCTCAAGTTTCTGGCTCCAGCGTAGAGCTAGTTTCCTACAGTCACCATTTGTCTGAAATTTAAAACTTCTATATGCGGAACTGATCAATGATTTATTCTTAGCTACATGGATACACACCCAAATGCACAAATACGATAATATATTGATATTGAGACTGCAAATCAAATAGTCTCTAATTTAATACTATTTTAAGAGCATACTCTCCGTAACTTTATAAAGAATTCTAAGTCTCTCAAATGTTAAAAACCCACTATTATCGTATAGATCCCCAAGATTTTTAATACCCAATTGTGCCCATGATCTCCCCCCACCATCGTGAAAAATTCCTTGTAAAGCTGGATTGTACAACAGAGGGAGTTTGGGATGGTATCACGGCATTTGGAATTTATCTCCATGAAAAAACGATATCTCTTGCAGTCTTAAATTTGACCCGCTTAAAGTAATTCGGATCAAATGTACGGTATAGAAACATTTTGGATGCAGTTCCCAGCATAAACGCATAGTAAGAAAATGGATCTTTTAAGGGGAGTATTAGACTAGAAATATGACCTATAAACGACAACCAGAAATATGCTTTGAAATCAGGGAAGTCAAGACCCCCTTTATCATAAGATAATTTAAGTAAATCAGTTGCGCAGCGTGCTTTTTTTTAGCCCCAAATATAGCTACTTAATATGCCATCTAGGCGTTTAAAAAAAAGATTATTAATGCAGAGTGGAATTGATCGAAATAAATTGATAAATTTGGGGAGGATCTTCATTTTAATTAAGTTGATCTTGCCTATTAAACTCAGTGGAACTTTATGCCATTTGTTTAGAGCAATAGCTGTATCTTTTAACAGTATTTCATAATTCAATGTAGCTATCTCTTCTGGACAAGCAGAGATTTTTAAACCAAGATGAGTAGCTATTTTACAAACTCCCTGAGTTTGATCCTTTGGTTTATAATTCATAATAATTTGCGTCTTATTAGTGTTTAATTTGTATCCAGAGACTAAGCCAAACAACCTCGCCTCCGTAGTAAAGCCGAAAATTCCTTCTTCAATATTTGTCGAGTAAATCGCAATATCGTCCGCGTATACCGTCATTTTAAGAATATTTAGACCAGATGAGAATGGTATTATACGCAAGTTTTTTTGTATAGCAACTAAAAACGGTTCAATGGATAAAGCAAATAATAGCGGTGACAGTGGACACCCTTGACGGGTGCCACGCAAAATAAGGAATGTGTCCGACTGCATGCCTGCATAGCAGATTTTTGCCCTTGAGTTATCATATAGAGCTTTTATCATTTTTAGAAATGAGCCTTTGATACCAAATCTGTCCAACACGGCCCAGAGATATTCCCACCCCACCCGGTCAAATGCTTTCTCTGCATTAAGTAGTATCATTGCGAGTGGAGTGGAATTTACTCTGGCAACATCAAAAGCCGTAAACGCCATATTAATATGGGTCGTAGTATCCCTTCCCGGTACAAAACCATGTTGTTGTGGAGAGACCATGGCAGAGATTATTGGAGCAAGCCGGTTAGCAATTATTTTGGCAAATATCTTTGCGTTGGCATTTATTAAAGAATTGGGTCGATAACACCCACATTCATCTGGTTTATTATCCTTTTTAAGAAAAAAAATATTTTGCATAATATTCCATGATTCCGGGGCTTTCCCCTCTTGCCCAATATATCCAACAACTTGACTGAGTGTAGGGACTAATTCTTCAGTACATAGGGGTCAATTACGATTGCGGTGAATCCGCATCCTCCGGGCCGGTGGAAGCCACCGCCGGTCCGGAGGATGCGGATTCACTGCTGCATTGTGAGAAATGACCCCCCACCAGATTAGGATGGCGGGGGGTCATCTGAGGATGTGGAGACCGTCCGCCGCTTTTCCGCCTCGAGACCTTGGCAGAAAAGCTCTCATATGGTGGCGGTGTCTATCAGACACCGCCAGCCATATTAGGATTTGCATTTTGATATGCCTTTCCACGGCGGCAATGCCGCCACAAAAAGGCATACCGTCTTTTCTTTGGGGGCCCGTTGCGGGCCCCCAGAGTGAAGATGGGTGTGGGGGTGCACATGGGGAGTACCTATGGTACCCCCCTGCATTTGCATGCCGCTTTGTGCATGCGAATGCACGTCTTGCATTTTTAACATTGCAGCGTGTGCTGCTTCAAGCAGCACCCGCCACAATGTTAAACATACAGGAAGTGACCGCCAGGGTTGCGGTCACATCCTAATTTGCACAGAGGGACCGCCACTGCCCCTGTAGATGCTCCCTCCTCCTCTTGGGTGGCGGACGGACGCAGGTCCGTTCGCCATCCTAATAGGGCCCATAGTTTGTAAAGCTCAACCGGGATTGAGTCCTCCCCTGCCGATTTACCAGAAGGTAGAGCGGCAATTGCAGCTCTAATTTCTTCTTGAGTTACATCCCTGTTTAATGTGTCTTCTTGATCAATATCAATGTGGTTCACTTCGTTATTCTGTAGCTACATGAAAATGCTATCTAGACCTGGCAGGTTTTAAGGGGTGTATAGCTCCTTATAATATCTAGCAAACTGTTCTAATACTTTAGGGGGTTATTATACGTCTCATTGTTTGGGCTTTTAATGGCCTGAATTATTGTTTTAGCCTGACTTTCTGATACCTTGTAGGCCAATATTTTCCCCACTGTTTCCCCACCTTCATATTGGGAGAGGTGATATTTATTCAGTTTTGCCAAGCTCTTTTCTCTCAGTGTCTGTTTTAAGTCTGATTTAAGGCCAATTAGAGTATAGGTTAGTTCTTCAAAATAGGAGCCTTGTAACAATGCTGTTGCCAGTTGATTTTCCACAGGTAATATTTTCGTTAACGTGTTATTGGTATCCTTTTGTTTTGCAAATTCTGCCTAAATATGTATTGATGAGTAAAGCCCCTAATGCTAGCTTGGCAGCAATCCCAAACTGTATTATACGAGGCTGAGCCAGTATTAATTACCAATTAATCTGTTATATGGGCTTTAAGTTTTGATATGAAATCTATATTAAGCAATAGATGTCGTGGGAACGAGAAGCTGCGGGTGTTAAGTTTCTTTGTTTGTATTTTAAAAGAGAGGATGATAGGATTATGATCAGATGTAACCCGCGGGCATATCTCCATAATGCTTTTCTCCAGAATATCGTCAGACGCCCATGCCATGTCAATGCGGGAGCACAATTTGTGCGCCACAGAATAATACGTATAGCCAGCAACATCAGGGTGTAGTGCCCTCCAGGCGTCTTTGATATTATGGATGCGCCCAGTTTCTAAAATAGCTGCCCTAGTTTTACGCCTCCTCCTAAATGCCCCCCGTCTAGTAGTGTCAATATTATAATCAATAATACAATTAAAATCACCAAAAAGAAGATGTTCCCCCTCCCATCCAAGAAGTTTGATATTTATTTTATCCATAATAGAAGGATCGTCTACATTTGAACCATATACCACACAAAATGTATATTTCCTAATTTCTATATTTAACTGGGCAATAGCCCATCTCCTGTTTTTGTCTGTCAGAGTTTTAATTGTCTCGGCCTTAAATAGTTTATTCTGTAAGATAGCAACTCCCCTAATTTACATGTTTAGATTAGAGCTTACAACAATATTATATCCTAATTCCTTAAGTACATTACGATCTTTATGGCAGATATGTGTCTCAGACAGCAAAGCTAAATGCGGGCTATACATCCTTAGTTCTTCCGTAACTAAATGTTGTTTATTCTTACTATTCAGCCCTGCTACATTCCAAGCCAGACACCTTATTTTATCCATAAAGGTATCTTTCGCATCTCTGCCTGTCTTATTCCCTTCAACTACATTAAAGCACAAAAATAAAACATTACTCCACTAAATATCTTTTCCAAAACTCGCCTCATGTCAATGTTTCTAGTTTTACCCCTAACCCCACCACCCAACCCATCCCCCATGCACCCTACCACCCTCTCCCTCCCTCTGATTCTTCGTAGAGGAGTATTCCTCTCTCTGGCCAGCTTCCGTTGGTTTGGGCAGCCCTAAAAGTTGCAGCAGGTCTAAACCCTCTCTCCCAAAAAAAAAAGAAAAAAGGAAAAAAATAGGGCTTAACAAGCATCCCCTGATCCTAAAGCGATTTCGTGAAGCCCAATTGAGAATATATAAGAGAAAAGGAAGGCAATCCCGTTACACACAGTTTATAATATATAGTTTATAAACCTATTAATAATATCTTTTGGATCTCTTAGGTAAACTAAATCGTACTACATCACCTAATATGGCGACATTTCTATCCCTTTTTTTTTCCTTTTATTATTTAACTACTCTTGTTATAGTTACTATAGTTGCTACTCTGCTGATTTCTCAGTATACTCTCTCTGCCACTTTTCAACCATTCTTTCTGCTTCAGTTTCATCTGAGAGCCAAAATGTGCGACCATTCTTGAAGACTTTTAGACGAGTTGGTTCTTGCAGAAAGGCTTGACCCCCCATCGCCTTGATTGGATCTATAAACTGTCGTAACTTCCATTCTCTATTCATTGTACTTTTACTCAAATCTGATCTAACAAAAAAGGTCAGAGTCTCTATGGTGAATGGTCGATTAAGTTGTGCTTTCAATCAAACCGCCTGTCTTAACAGAAAATTACCCATATATATCAAAAAGGGCCTAGGATACTGGTTATCTTTTTTGCGCTGGATTAGTGGCAGTCTATGAACCCTTTGTAGTTGGAGGAGCCTCTCTCAATCTCCTTAACTCTTCCCTTGCAAAGTTGACCAGATGTTTGGTCTGCAAGTACTTCTGCATACTTGCAGTTCCACATCAGTGCTTTTTATTGGGGTCTCCTCTTGAAAGCAGTCTTGCATATGCGGTAAGTAACTTTTCTTGCATTCACCTTTTGAAAGACTTGTGAAAATTAATTTCAAAACATTCAAAAAATATTTACAATAGATACGGTGTCACTATGCATTGTGTAAAATGCGTTATTAAAAATATGCAGAAAAATGGTCCCTTTAATTGTCGTAACGCACACAGCCAGACAAGAATGAACACTGCAACTGAAGTGAATTACACAAAGGTAGCAAGCATGCATTTAGATGACTGAGTTTTAAGATGCCATACAGAAATCACATGTAAAGTGGTTTCCCAGCCTTCTTACTTGTTCTCTTTAAGGCTTGATAAGGTCTTTCCAAGAGAATTTGCAAGGAGAAAGTAGGAGATGAAGAACAGAGGTAGGACGTTATATCTCAAAGTGCAAAAATGGATAAAAAGGGTGAACCAAAGTCTGCATGTATAATGGCCAGGGAAAGCATCTCAAGAGTGGGTATACCCAAGGTCAAGTGAAGAGATTTGATTGATAAGGCATAGCAAAGGAGGTGGCAACAATAGGGAAGAAGGTCCATGAGTGGTGGAGGCTGGGTTTGTAAATCTCCTCCATCGATAACTTTCTCTCTCTCACAGTTTTAATGTCTTTTTCTCTCTCTCTCTTTCTCTCTCACACTCTCTCCCACCTCGTTTCTCTTTCTCTTTTAAAGTTATGGACGCTGCTGTCCACTCTGATGTGTAGAAGCAAAGCTGAGTTGAAGTTGTGAACTCTGCTGGTCCCAGTGTTTACAGAAAGTAGGCAGAGCGGCCTACATATACAATGCCTCAGATTAAATGCATTCGAAATAAAACAGCTTATTTACAAACCCCTCACACCACTTTTTCGTCACTTTCAACATGAGAAAAGTAACACAAAAGTGGGGCAAGAGTTTTGTAAATAAGCCCTGAAAAATATTGTCCTGCATAATGACTTGATCTCTCACCTAATACTGTCTCATCTCTGAATCATTTTAAAGACCTGTTGATCTCTAATATAAATCTGGCGCTGTAGGCACTTCTATACAGACACCGCTTGAACGAAAGCCTATAAGACATGTGCAATGTATCAGGCACACTGCACACGTTAAAAAAAGTAAATATCGTCAAGTGTTACTTATAATGTTTGACCTCATTTACTCACATCGGTCTAATTTTAAACACTAATTTTCTTTTTTATTTTGCAGATAACCTACTGTACTTCTATTGGAGCCATTTCATATATTGTTTATTATATTGTTTTGTTAAAGTTATGGTTCTACTTATTTATCGTATTGTTATCCTTTAGTTATATTTCCAGTTATTTATTGTTTATTTATTGTTGTTTTAATAAAAGTTAATAATTTTTTTTGGGGGGTAGAAGTCCGCAATAGAAATGAGATTCATAATTTGAAGTATAATTCTGAGGCTAACTCTTTACCAGATGTTTATCAGAGTCTATAGCTACAACTAACGGTTCCTATGGAAAAGTTTTAAAACTACACCATTAGCAACATAGTGTGGTAAACCTCTAACCTCTGTGCTCACGTAAGTGTTCCATGAACTGTTACTATGGTAAAAGGCAGAAAGCTGTTTGGGGGTAGGGTTAAAAGTTACTGGCTGTACAGAAACCATTGTATTCACCCAGGATCCTCTACGTGACAGAAAGAAAAGCAAAGTAAAACAAAACACTTTGTACAAGATTTACAAACACCTTGCACCACTTTCGCGTCCAACCCCCCCTGTAAAATTACAAATATGTGGGCCTCAACGACCCCCCTTAAGCCCCGGGAACCACCACCACCGGGAATTTGTGTATGAGGGGAGGCAGACTGCGTGGACTACCATGCCCGATGGCCGGCTCCTGCAGTCTCCCGGGGTGGATACCTCCGGGACTCTGCTGTTTTCTTTGACGGGGCGGGACTCTCACGACTCCCACCCTCCCATGGCAAACTTAGTTTGCATTTTAAAAGACAGAGCAGTGATATCTGTTTTCACTTTTAACATCCAAAGCGGATTTCATTTCCACATACAAATGAGCGTCTCCCCATGCAAAACAATGCTAGCTCCCGAAGAACGCGGGAAGCCGGCGGGACAGTGGGGGCAATGAAAATAACATTACGTAGGATATTTTTTTGCCCTAGAGGTCCTTTTGCGACCCTGGTCAGGGTGTGACTACCCTCCCCCCTTTCCGCGGTTTGCACACATATTTCACAATATTCTTCACCCTTGCTTCTACCGAGGCACAAAATGGCTGCCAACAGTTCCTGGTTTTGAATGTTTACAACCGCTTGACAACCAATTAGCATTGAGCACATGATCGGGACGGTGCGCTTATGCTACAATGCCAATTCTCACGCAATCCGCGGATCCACCGCGCCCATAGATATATAAATGACTTCAATCACGTTCTGATAACCAATAAGAATCATGCTTTTAAAAAACATTAAAAAAAAATCAAAACCCGCATCTGCCAGCATAGGAGCCGCATCAGGTGCAGGATACCGAATGCCCCACTGGTCGAACATTTCACGGACGCAAAGCATGACGAAGATGACATTCGCTGGACTGTCCTAAAGGCACTGAAACTACCCCAAAGAGGTGGCAGCATGACTAGCCTACTAAACAAAGAGGAATTAAAGTGCATATTAATGTTGGACTCAATCCGCAACGGATTAAATCGGACAGAGGATTGGACTTCGCTGCTCTAAAATTTGCACTTTTCTCTGAACACCATGTCCGCCTTAAAGCTTACGCAGTATCCAAGTGATTAATGACAATTGACGTGTAAACACTGCCATTGCCGCTAGCATGAATCGGTCAATTGTCAATACTGCATTTGATGCATTGGGTTCCTTTCCCTAATTCAATCTAGGAGTGAACCCAATGCCTTGAATGTATCACCGCCACCATTGCCAGGAAGATAATTTTGTATAATCCTATGTGTATAACTGCGGGGCATCACAGGCCCTCTTCTTTCACATTTATGAGCACGTATCTTCACTTGTTATTATCACCGGGTACTCAACATTTTTATACATTCACTGGGGTGTGCTTTATAAAATCGCAATCACGTTACCACCACTTTTTTTAAATCCTAAACATGCACTATGTGCAGGTATAGATTGGGCTCCAGTTCATTCCACTATGGCCGCCGTAAATGCGACCTGTTTGGATAGCCCCTCTTCAGTGTTAGTTGGTATCCCCCTAACCGTGCATCTTGCCACCTCGGGCCCAACAACCACTCCATCATGGCTGCCAAAAACGGGGCGAGCATGGCTAGTCCGCCCTTAGTTTTGGCATTTTACCATTCATAGCGACTCGACAACGAGGAACACTTGAACAGCGGACCCACGCTGTCAAAGTAGAGGAAGGAGACCACCGTGTTTCTTCCTCTCACCCACCGCCGCTTCTATTGTGAAGTAAGGTAAGCACCCACCCTGCCCGTCCTGAACGCTAGTTCAATCCCTGAATGGGCCGCCTCTAATTTTAATTTTTCATTATATAGCATTGAGATTGCGGACCCAATTGATGATTCTTCTCAAGGAGCAACTCACTCCTTCACCCAAAAAACCCCCTTATTAAGGAAGACTCGGGGCCCCACGACCCTTGTCCCGGACCCGTCAAGGTAACCGGTCTTTGTTCCGGTAATTGCATCACCTGCGGAATCCAAACTAGCTCACTCTATAACGTAAATCCCGTTTTCTTCAGGTACCCTGGGCACGGCAACAGCCCTAATGCCCATCTACGTCTGACCAAGCCACCCACGGACTTGGCAGGTCAGTGATCTCCTCACACATCGGTCTCCGCCACCCCACCCACTTCGGCCGTACTCTTCCCCAAATCACCCGGCATGTTTTGTCACCGACACCCTGCTGCAATCAAAACCGAATGCAATCGTTTAAATGTTTCACTGTTTTCACGAGCACCACATGCCAGATAAGCTCGTTTTCGGCAAGCAAAAGTATAGACCTCTCGCCGATCTCTCATGTCACTTCCAAATGCACCAGCGAACTGCCTTCGAAAATGAGTCACCATATCTTCACCAAGTCACCGCTCCGTTTTTTCTCACCTTTTTAACTCACTTGAATTGCAACTATACGCATGTTTATGATCTCATGAAGAGGCAACTTTCACCTTGCCCTGAGCCGGCCCCCACTTACATTACAGTATCAATCACAGTTAAATCAAAACACTGGTTAACTACTAGACGTGTTTAGGAGTGGCCAGAAAGTTACACATTGACCTTGCTAAATGTTGTTGTTTAATCTACCATTTCAGGCGGATGCCTTATGTTGTTCTCTCATTTTTTCCCCCTTTTACATTTACAGGCGTTCGTATTGTAAACAGGCAGTGATTTATAACAGTCCTGATGATGATCCCGGTTCATTAGGAGCCTTGGGATCGAAACGTTGACGCTTAAAAAACAGTGTTGCATGAAATTCATTTTACATATTAATCTGTATACACTGTATGTCGAGACTTGCTGGGATTGATTATTAATTCGCAAGCGACAATTGGCTCCAAAAAACTTTTCTTGCCTGTTAAACTTCTTCCCTGACTTACTTTCTTTTCTTATTCTATGGTTTTTCTATTTTTCGGGATAGGTACAGGATTGTGCCCTATCTAAATGTTTTTATGTGACCCTCCTTAGGTCAACCAAATTCTTGTTATTTCTATAATAAAATAATCCTCGCCCGGCTGGGCATGGAAGCTGAACTATAGTACTTATTGTGGTCTAAAGATTTATTCACTTGTCTATTGCAACTCCTGAGGACCCTTGTTCCCTCTAATAATTTAAAAAACATAAAACATGCACCCTAGTTTTCTTTGTAGAATATTGTCAAACAACCAATCATTTCTTTTCTTTTTTCAACAGTGCATCTTATTTACCATTTTAGAAAAATCTTAGTTTTCAAACTGCCATTTCATTTACAGAGACCATCTGAGTTCATCGAGACCTCATTTCAAGATGCTTAAAATGTGAATTGTGGGACACAACTATACTTTCTTGAGCCAAAGGTATGCAGAACACAAAGCAATTCACAAAGACCTAGGTTTACCAAATGTAGACATTAAATGGATTGGACAGAGAGGATTAAATTACACCAATTGATGCCATTCCTTAAATCCTTTTTACATCGCCAACACCCTGACCTCATGTTTGTGCACTGTGGTGGCAATGACCTAGACACTTTGACTGGGGTAGGTCTGAAAATGCTTATGAAGGACACCTTTGGAGAATTGATGTCACTTTTCCCCCAAACTGCCTTTGTCTATTCTAACATATGCCAAAGGTAGAAATGGAACTGCTCCAATCAATTTTTTCCACAGATTGAGAAAGCTAGGAAACATATGAATAAATATGTTTCTGCTTTTCTCCGAGACTATAGAATGGGGTCCATATACCACAACAATCTGCGTTTCAATACGTATGGCATCTATAGAACAGATACTATACATTTTACAGATAAAGGGAACAGAGTCTTCCTCATGAACTTTAGACTCTGCATCGGTAGTTACTTGTAGGTACTAAAATCTCTTAATAAACACAAGGGCTCCTTTTAGAGCCACCCAAGATCTAAACACCTAAGTTTGATGTATAAGTCAAAAATACTTGCCTTGTTTTTTCAGCAGTAAAATGCGTGGATCCTACGCGCATCCTGTGACCTTTTAAAAAAAAAGAAATCATATTTTTTTTGCCCTACGGGTCCTTATAAGACACCCTGAGCAGGCATAGGGGGTCAGGGTGTGTCTACCCTGCCCCTGTTCACGTTTTGCACACATATTTCACAGACTTCTTCACCCTCGCTTCTACCGAGGCACAAAATGGCTGCCAACAGTTCCTGGTTTCGAGTGTTTACAAAACGCTTGACAGCCAATTAGAATTGAGCGTGTGATCGGGGCGGTGCGCTTATGCTACAATGCCAATCCTCGCACAATCTACGGATCCACCGCACCCATAGATATATAAATTAATTTAACCATAATTTTCTCAGAAACTACTGAACAGATTGACACCATGTAAGCAAAAGGCACAAGTTGGAACTGGGGACTACCTCTCTGCCAAATTTGGTGTAATTCCATTCAGCCATGGGAAAATTCATGAGGAAAACATATTTTGGAACCCCCTTTTTTCTCGGCCCCCGCTTGAACAATCACCCCCAAACGTTCAGGGAAGGAGCAGAACTGAGCTGGCCAAAAGTTTGAAAATGTTCACGCAGATTCATCAATCGACGCCAAAGTTATTGACAATAGAATGTTGCGGTTTTCCTATGGATAATAGGTCCTAACTATAACTACCTACTATATAGATAGATAGATAGATAGATAGATAGATAGATAGATAGATAGATAGATAGATAGATAGATAGATAGATAGATAGATAGATAGATAGATAGATAGATAGATAGATAGATAGATAGATAGATAGATAGATAGATAGATAGATAGATAGATAGATAGATAGATAGATAGATAGATAGATACTTATAGTTAGGACCAAGTTTCCATTGGAAGAGCATTTCTTGTTTTTCTTATAACGTTGGCGTCGTTTAATGAATCTTCATGAAATTTTCCAAACTAAGGGGCCCATTAAGATGGCGGGCGGATCGCCCCCCCCCCAGGCTGCCGGTAGCCACCGCCGGCCTTGTGGGGGTGATCCGCCCGCCATCCTTGCTCTAAAGACCCCCCCGCCATATTAGTATGGTGGGGGGACTATCAGACACCGCCAGGTATAATATGGTGGCGGTGTCTATCTGACACCGCCAGCCATATTATGATGGGCAAATTTGAATACCTTGCATTGCCGCCACAGAAAGGCATGTGGAGAATCCCTGCGGGGGCCCGTTGTGGGCCCCCAGGGACTCTGGGGGTGGTGGGGTTGCACATGGGGGGTACCTATGGTACCCCCCAGCAGTACCATGCACAGCATGGCAGGCACCGCGTGGTGCCTACGATGCTTTGCATGGAAGTGCACAGCATGCCTTCCTGCCATTGTGGCGGGTGGTGCTGAGTGCACCGCCCACCACAATGGTAGGAATGCAGGATGCGTCCGCCACTGTAGCGGGCGCATCCTAATGCTGCCCACGGGACCCCCTCCCTTATGGCGGGCGGTCGCTGTCCACGATGGGATTGCGGGCGGACAAAGTCCGCCCGTCATACTAATGGACCCCTAATTCTTTGTTCATATCAGCTCCTATGTTGAACATTTGAGGGTGATTCATCAAGGGGGCCAGGTAAAAAGGGAGTCCCAAAACGTGTTTTCTCCATGCAATTTCCATAGGAAACTTTAGACAAGGCTACAGGTCGAACATGTGAACAGAATTACCCCAAATTTCGCAGGGAGAAGGGTCTTGGTCTAGAAAGCCCACTTTTGTTTATTTGGTGTAAATCTGTTCAGTAGTTTTGGAGAAATATTGAAACTCACAGATGTCAACATTTGGGAATTTTGCCATCTGATTGGCTGAGCTTACTGGTTATTGGCTGCGAACGGTTGCAACTAGGAAGTGTTGGCAGCCATTTTGTGATTTTGTTAAAGCAAGTAAGGGGAAAAAAGGGGAAAAAAGGTAGGAAAGAGGAGGGTAGGAGCACTGTGAGCTCTGTGGGATGGTTAGAGTGTGCTATACAGGAAGTGTGAAGCCCTACCGGTGTGAAAGTGGTGTTTTGCCCAGAGTGAGATGGTGCTGAGGTGAGGTGCCGGTACACTCGGGGATGAAACCGAGCGCCTAAACCATGAGATGATTGCTGTAAACGGATGTGCCTCAGGCGCTGTACCATGCTGGCCACTGTACCATAGCTGTGCAAGTGGTATTAGTATGCGTTTAGACTATAGCGGGAGTGGGAAGCAAACTACTCACTCCTACCGGTCTGAAGACTCGGAGGTCAAACCGTGAGCCTAAGCCGTGAGGTGATTGCTGTAAAGTGATGATGTGCTCTGGGCGCTGTAGCATACTGGCCACTGTAGCATTGCTGAGCAAGTGGTGTTAGTATGCATTTAGACTATAGTGGGAATGGGAAGCAAACTACTCACTCCTACCGGTCTGAAGACTCCTGGATCAGGCCGTGAACCTAAGCTGTGAGCTAATTGCTGTAAAGTGATGTGCTGTGGGTGCCGTAGGATACTGGCCGCTGTAGCATACCTGTGTAAGTAGTGTTAGTATGCGTTTATACTATACAGGGAGTGGGAAGCGAACTACTCACCCGTAGAAAGCAGGAATAAAGAAATAATCATGAAGAATATAATGCAGAATGTTGCCATGCCACAGAAGACAAATGGTGAAATCAGGTGTGTCTAAGAAAGTGGCTGTGTGTAATAAAGCGATGGAGTCTCCAAGTTATATAAAAAGTATCTTTATTTAAGTGCCATAAATGGACCCACTGGTGCAAGAGCTAAGGCATCCAGCTGAGGCAAGCTCCAACCGCTTCAGCTGTATTCAAACCTAAGCTCCTGCATCAGTGAATTCCACATTAAATGTTAAAGTTCCACGTGACATAAACAATACCTATTAGAAATGAATGACTCTAAATTCTATAATGAAAATAAAGGTAGGATACGATTACCACATGTATCCTTTAAGAAAACAAAAAACAAAAAAAATTGCAAAATGTAATCATCAAACTTCTTAGGTACCCTGGTATTCCTTTTTTGTAATACAAAATTATCAACAGCAGAACAGTCAGCAATCTCTTCTGCAGTAGATTCAATCTGGTGCGCGTCTGAATTGGTAAGAGTTCTACCCACATCGGAACTTTGAGGAGGAACCCAAAACATTGAGCACATAAGGTACCCTTCTCGTCAAACCATACATTATTGTCTTCAGCCCTTTAAAAAAAACATTCTTGTGCAAGAGCTAAGGCATTGAGCTGAGGCACACTCCAACCGCGTCTGCTGTATTCAAACCTAAGCTCCTGCATCAGTGAATTCCACATTAAATGCTACAGTTCCATGTGACATAAACAATGGTTATTAGACATGAATGACTAAATTCTATAATGAAAATAAAGGTAGGATACGATGACCACACTGTGTCAACCAGTTCCTGAACAATGTTGTGTTTTTTTATCTTGATCACCAGCTTGTGAGCAGAGGCTGAGGATGAGCTAATTTGTGTGAAAGGGCTTCGTGGATAACAGGCAGGCAGAGAGACGTGTGCACAAGGAATAGACATGGTTTCAAAATGGATGTCGGGTTTAGGCTAATTTAGCAAGTAAATAGCGTATTTGCATAGGCCATACATCACCCATCACTGGTTAGGCTGGAGACGTAAGGGCAAGAATGAAAACAGAGTTCAAATACCTGAGCATACTTAGAAAGTTATTTTATGAAAATAGTTGAATTGAAGTGTATTAAAAAAATGTATAGGAAAAAGTCAAAAAAGATGGAAAACATAACGTAAATTTCTTACAAGTTTTGGAGATTGCAGTCCGGAAGTTCTTCAGCGGATTGAGATGCATAATGTTCCAAGAGGCAATTGTTGCCATTGTGTGAGAAAAGTGAAGCGATCCAAATCATATCCTCGAAGGGACAGTAATGTTCCTCGAATGTTGGAGCAGCAATTTGACAACATCGCAGGCAATCTGCGATGTTGTCAAAGGTTGCATGTTGCAGGAGATCTTTCCCGGCTGCACAGAAATCCCATTCCGCCAGGATACCTTTTTGCGTTGCATCCGCCATGCTCCACTGCCCGAACAATCAAGTTCATGGTTTTCAAGATACTCTATTACCTGCTGGATATCAGGATCGAATCAGGATCGAATGTTGGGATGTTGGCAAGGCATAGATCCATTCACCATTCCTGCACTTTTCTTCATCTTTGGGGACTTCTGTTGCTTCTTTCTCCATTCGTTTCATTTCAAGAACTTTTATTTCAGTCTCCAGGACCATAAAAAGTAGACAAGATGATAATACATCATACATTTTAGATCACTAAATGCATCATTAAAACAGAAAAAGCTCTCCACAGAAGAAGCAGATACAATTATTAAAACATATAAGGGAAATGTGCCTAACAATTTGGATGGGTCAAGGAGACAAAGGGTTAGAAGAACGACGAGGGAATATATCAGTTAATAAGTGCAATCGGCGAATGTCTAGAGAAATAGCAGCAATATTTAAGTACATAATTTAAAAGAAGATTTACACTATTTACAATAAAATCCAATTGGTCAAAAGTAAGCCTATGTACAAAATAATATGGGACTAAAAACCAATATCTTGAACGGCACTCTAGAAGTCAAGTATACAGTTGTCCTACCGATGCACGTTTTAAGGTTTAATTTCCTTCTGAATAAAAGCCCATCTCCTTTCTGCATTTATTTTTCTTCTTTCTCTGTGTTTTTCTTCTTTCTTCACATGTCCTACCTCTGTAGGCATAGTTAGAAACTAGCATTTAAAAAAGCTTTGAAATTCATTTAATAAACCATAGGTTTCAGTTACATTAAAGCTAGAAATTAGCTTTTTTCAGGTTTCAGGCATGTTATGGTTAGGAATTAGCATTTAAAAAACCTTGGAAATTCCAGGAAAAAAACATAGGTTTCAGGGGCGTTATAGTTAGCTGGACATCTCACTCGTACAAAACCATGCCCTAGTTATAGTTAGTTCAGCTAACTATAATTTGCGCGCCCGCAATGCACTGCTGATGACGTCATATATTACATCACTCATGACATGGTCAGTGACATCACTCATGACATCACTGATGACATCTCATGTGACATCACTGACTGTATAAGTGAGTTATTAGGTCTCTCAGTGAATGGACGGGTGAGTGAATAGGTTGTGTGAATGTCTGTATCAGTCTGTCAGTTGGTGTCTAAGTGGCTGTATGAGTTGGTGAGTGGATGCGTGAATGGATGTATGGGTGATTGTTTGGTTATCTGAGTACCAATATGAGTGACTGTGTAGGTTGGTGAGGGGGTGTGTGACTGCCTGCAAGGATGAGTGAGTGGGTGAGTCAGTGTCTGTATGGGTTAGTGAGTGTGTCTGTGAGGGGCTGTATGGGTGACAGTGTGTGTATGGATGTATCAGTGAGTGAATGGATGTGTTAGTGGCATATTGGTGAGTTACTGCATATTTTAACCCCTTGGGCGCGGCCGGGATTTTGCCGAGGTGCGGCAAAATCACACGCGGCGTCGGACGTCCGGGGGTCATCCAACGCATGCAAAGGGTTAAAGACAGTATAGGTGAGTGTTGGAGTATATGAGTGACCATATGTGTGACTAGTGATTGCAAGAATGGCCATATGGGTGAGTTTGTGCTTGTGTCAGTATAGGTGAGTGGGTATGCGTTAGTATCTGTATGAATAAGTGAGTGGGTATGTGTATAACTGTATAGGTGAGTAAACTGCTGTGTAATTGACTCTATGGGTTAGTGACTAGGTGTTAGAGTAGCTCTGTGGGTGACTGGCAGTGGGTGAGTGCCTGAATGCTTTTATGAGTTTTTTACCTCGAATAAAGATGCTTTGAATTGAATTGAGTACCTGTATGGGTATATGAGTGGCTAAATCAGTGGCTGTATTGGTCAGTGAGTTGGTAATGAGTGGCTGTATATGTGAGTGTGTGCTTGTGTCAGTGTCTGTATAGGTGAGTATGTGTTAGTGTCTGTATTAATAAGTGAATGGGTGTATGCATAACTGTTTAGGTAAGTAAGTGGCTGTGTGATTGACTTTATGGGTGAGTGAGTAGGTGTGTGAGTAACTCTATGGATAGCTGACAGTGTGTGAGTGTCTTATGGGTGTATGAGTGGATATATCAATGTTTGTGTTAGTGAGTAAGTTGGTGTATGTGTGGCTGTACAGGTGACATAGTGGATATGTGTGTAGACCTATGCATCAGTGAGTGTGTCAGTACAGGTATGGGTGTGTCAATGGTTTTGAGAATGGTAGTGTAGAAGTTGGAGTGGGTGTATAAAAGGTTATATTGGGGTATGAGTGGGTGTGTCAGAGATTCCGTGGAGGATATCATCAGTGATGTCATGAGTGATGTAAAAAGTGAGGTCATAAGCATTACATTTCAGGGGCGGGAGTTCTAGTTAGCTCATCTAACTATAACTGCCGAATTTTCCTGGTTTTGTATGAGTGAGATGTCAGTAAAACTATAATGTCCCTGTAACCTTTGGTTTTTTCAGTGAACCGTTAAGGTTTTTTAATTCTATTTCCTAACTATAATGTTCCTGTAACCTTTGTTGTTTTCAGTAATTTTCTATGATTTTTTAATTCGATTTCATAACTACAATGCCATTGTATTTTTTTCTGTGATTAGATATTGAACATTACATATATATGGTTTACCACTAATAGTTGTATTTGTTATCTATTTATTTAAAAATTACATTAATCATCTTATTTCAAGATATTTTTGGTGTTCGTGACAACGTTGCAATTGCCAAGGGCACACAGCGAATACTGTGTGTTTTTGACAAAGTGTAAAACACATATATAGACATATTTTACATAAAGTTTGAGTCTAGCTGTTTAGTAAGAGCTTGATTTAACTTTCCCCTTTGTAAACATCCGTTGAAAAAAGTACATCTGAAATGCATTCTCCTTGTTCGCGGCGATACAGGACACTTGCGAAGATGTCGGTGGTCACGAATACCGCAAGTTTTTGACAGAGTGTAAAACACATATATAGACATGTTTTATTTACAGTTTGAGTCTAGCTGTTCAATAAGATATTGACTAGGCTTTCCTCCTTGTATACAATTGTCTAAAAAAGTGCATCTTTAATAAATTTTCCTTGTTCGCGGTGACATCGGACAGTCGCGATGATGTCGGTGGTCACAAATACCATGTGTTTTTCACAAAGTGTTCAACACATATATAGACCTGTTTTATTAAAAGTTTGAGTGTAGCTGTTTACTAAGATAGGGCCAGTTGAACGACCCTTCCAATTTGTGACATGCAAATTGTGTCATTTTGCAACTAGCAATTTGCGACTCGCAAATTGGAATTTACAACTGTGTCTCAGACATTGTTTGCGTTTCCTAATAGTTTCGCAAATTGCCTGCCTCAATAATATTAATGAGGCAGGTGCAATTTGCCACCCTATTGGGAATTGCTAGCACTCCCAGGAATGGTGGCCTGCTGGGGTCAGCAGACCACCACGGCAATGACTGCTTTTTAAAAAAAGTAGTTTCTTTTTAAATGTAGCTGAATTTCCGTAAAGAAAAATGGAATGCGTTTAAAAAAGAAAAATGAAACGTTACTCTTTCATTTTTTGAAGTAGGCATGCTCTTAAAAAATACTTTCAATGCCAGTCATAAAGGGGAAGGGGTCCCCTGGGGACCTCTTCCTGTTTGCGGGTGGCTTACCACCCGTTTGAAATGGGTGGTAAACTGCGAGTGTTTTGCTGCCGCAATTGCGGCCGCAAAACAATCTTACATTGAAGTGTGAGTCGCTATTAGGAAGGGACGCCCTTGGCACACCCCTTCCTAATAGAGAGTCGCAAACCCTATTTTGCGAGGCTGTAATAGGTTCCCAACTTGCAAAATAGGGTTTGTAATTAGGGCGGATCTATTCTGCGGTCGCCAATGGGACAATTTCGCATTTGCGACCACAAAAAATAGTTGTACATCTGGCCTATATTGTTTTAACTTTCTCCCTTGTATACATTTGTCAAAAAAGTGCATCTGAAATGCATTTTCCATGTAAGCGGCGACACCGGAAGTTATAATGACATCGGTAGTTGGGAATACCGCATGTTTTTGGTAAAGTGTAAACCACATATATAGACATATTGACAGAAAGTTTGACTATACCTGTTTAGAAACATATTGGTTTAAGTTTATTTTGTCAATGCATTTGCCAAAAAGACCAATTTCCAAAAATAACTTTCCATTTTCGTGGCGACACCGGAAGTCGCAACTACGAGACACTTGTGAATAGCACATGACTACCAAATAAAGAAATGTCATGAGTTCACACAGTTTCCTTTATGATAGGAAGTACATAGCCATTTCTCCCTTCTTGATCTTTCCAGATACTGGTTAGTTTTTTATAGGAGCTGTCCCAAACTGATTTTCAAGATTGTGCTGGTATTTTACTTACTTGCCTATTTTTGCAAAAATAAAATGGTATCAGAAGAACCAGAGGATGACCTACAACTGGTTGAAGTTGTCCCAGCTGCACAAGAAGAGTCTTCTGGTAAAGAATGACCAATGAAGAAACAAAGCATAGCTTGGGATTTTACACTATTCCATCTGGTGAATCACAGACCATAGCTAAATTGGTGAGGTGCATCATATGTAAGAAGAAATTATCTTAAGACACAGCAAAAAATATTTATGGGATACAACAAGCATTTTGTACCACTTGAAAACATACCACAAGAAGCAACTTAGAATTGCAAACAGAGAGAGAGATAAGGATAGGGATCATCAGCCTCCAGACCTACAGCCCCTTTTCCTGGAGACAAAGTTTCACCTGAAGTGGAGAGAAGATGAAGGGAAATGTCACCAGAACTAAAACGTTTTGCTACGGTCTGCATGGTCTCAGACAGGTGGTAAGGCACTCCCAAATCAGTAGGGGTCCCCAGGGGACCACTTCCCCCTTGGGAATGGATGTGCAAATATTTTTTAAGAGCAGGCAGTGGTCTCAGGGACCACTGCCTGCCCCTAAAAAAAAAAAAAAACTGAAATGTTCATTTTTATGTTTTAAATGCATCCTGTTTTCCTTTAAGAAAAACGGGCTGCATTTAAAAAAACTGTTTTATTGACAAAGCAGTCCCAGACATGGTGGTCTGCTGACCCCAGCAGGCCAGCGTCCCTGGGAGTGCCAGCCATTCCAAATTGGGTTGCAAATTGCGACAGCCTTATTAGTATTCATTAGCCATGCAATTTGCAACCCTATTGGGAATCACAAACAGTATCTTCTCTGCTTGGTCTTGCCCAGCTCTTCTTCTGCTTCTTTATAAGTCTTATTCTAAGTGGGAATTTACTTCTATAAAATGTTGGGTTGCCTCTATTTGTAGTTACCATAGGTTATTTAGATGCAAAGTTATAGACTGATGTATTCTCGTATGCCCCCCCCCCCCCCGTTTGTGCTTGAGTCAACAGGTCTAACAAGTGAGGGCATTCTTTTAGTTCAGAGGTTATTACATTCAGATGACCTGTGTGACTTTTTAATGTCATGTTATTGAAAATCAATGCTTCCAAATCCAATGTAGGGATTGCAGGATTAATAGCACTACATCTAAAATGGAGAAGGTTAAAGTGGCAGATATTTCAAAGTTTAATAATAAACCTTGGGCTTCCATACTAATTTTCTTGGAATGTACCATCATTTCTGGGGCTCCCTGGTTCTCTAATACACTCCTTCCTGAGATTTCCAACCCACATCTTTGAGGTGATCATGTTTTCCTGTGAACTGGACTTCCTTTTTAAATATCATTTGGAAAGCTATTTATTTCTCTTAAGTGTGGGGTAGAAGATAATCGTGACTCAGCGCATATGTGTGCAGTGTGCACAGAAGATTGCAGTTCTGGGGGTACGCTACCAATTATGTGTCGAGAAAATGAAGTCCCTCCTTCCTACTTTAAACATTTTCTATAAAGTTCCTCATTGATGAGTGGATGAGT
Organism: Lissotriton vulgaris; assembly: GCF_964263255.1. Classification (NCBI taxonomy): domain Eukaryota; kingdom Metazoa; phylum Chordata; class Amphibia; order Caudata; family Salamandridae; genus Lissotriton; species Lissotriton vulgaris. Next base: position 772,995,912 of record NC_141694.1, read on the forward strand.
TTCAAGGCAACTTCATAAATGTTGAGAGAGAACATTCATTTTTGGTGCTGTCTTCTGTTTTTTGTGCGGTGCCTGCTGAAGAAGTCTTTTTTTCCTCCTGTTTTAGGTACTGAAGTTCTACCTAGAGACCTTTACAGGCTCTCATATTTCTTCCCTTTTATTGATTCTCATTTGCCTTATAATATACTCTTGTCCCTGCCTTAATCTTGCACACAGCATGCTATATTGTGCTCTGCTCCTCCCTCCTGATTGATTTGCTTCTCTCACTACCTCTGAATTCAATTATCTAAAATTATATCATCTGAAGTTTTGATACCAGAAAGCTGATACAAAGCTGGTGGACGTTTGTCTGCTTGCTGTAAATCACAGTGTTTAAATGGCACAAGGACCACACTGGCATTTATTGCATTATTACACTGTTACTTATACTTACAAAAAAAAAAAAAATAAGACTGGTTATAAAATCATAGTTTTAGTTTATCACTCCTAGGCAAAGGAGCCCTTGCCTCCTCTCCGGAGCACCTCTTAATCTTTCTCTAGCAACGCCGCCTCCACCCAGTTACAGCTACCCTGGATGGAACGTTTCCAAAAGTATCAAGATGACTAAGCATATCCTGACTTCTATTCAATTTAATTAATTAAGTAGTTAGATCTTCTTTACTCCTCCCTCCTACTTTTCTTTCAGAGCATAAACGTAATCCAGTGTGCGTTTTCTTTAGCGTATGGGGCAAAATACAAAAGCATGTTCAGCCTCTTTAAAAAAAAATGTTTTATTCTTCCAGACCCTGTTCTGGGGCACCTTCTTATGGGAGACCCGACACCTAACCCTGCTGCACTGCCGACCCCACGGGACCCCTGGGGAAAGGGCAGTGGGAGGGAATCCGTGATGAGGAATGGGACCCCCAGCTCTCTAAAGACACTAGCTCTGTACCTTAAACAGCCACCCGTCGTTTTTCACTAGCAGTTTACTGGTTGCTTTATTATTCTCTGCTGTTGAATTCAACAGCACACTGTATCCCTGTGGTATGACCATGATCGTCCCTCTGATGGGTCTCTCCTCAGCTCTAGACCCTTTTTCGGGGTCCTTACCCACACTCCTCCTGGAAGCTTTACACCTCCTCTTTTATGTGCTCATTATGCAGTTCATCAAAAGTAAAAAATATTTACATAAAAAAACTTTGTTCCAGGGCCCATGTCAGGAGACTACTGCAGCTTGCACCACCCATTGTCACCGACAGAATTGCCAATAACCGTACAAAACAAAAATTCTAACCATGACACTTATACAAGTGTGACGTCTCAGACTATTCAAGGGCACCCATGCTATAAGACACTCTGTTCATCACTACCCCCTTTTCTGAATCGTTTTTGGCCACTATAGGTGTGGCAGGGTATACTCAGACATGAGTCCCTTGCTCACTGCACCATCAGGATTCAAGCAAGCCGGGCCGACGACGGCTGAAATGCCAGAAACCGGTCCCCGGAAGCTTGTCTCCTTTCCAGTGAAGAATTGGCTTGGTAGTTTGGTCTGCCCTTTTCCCATGATGCACTGGGCCAGGGACAGACTAATTTGCATGTAGCCAGGTTCTGAGCTGGGATGGTGCAGTGAGCTAAAAAACGGTGATGGATCAAGTCCTGATCTTTGGACTGGGTAAGAGTGGTCTGCTTAATTCAGACACTCTGTTCATCACCACCCCCTTTTCTGAATCGTTTTTGGCCACTATAGGTGTGGCAGGGTATACTCAGATATGAGTCCCTTGCTCACTGCACCATCAGGATTCAAGCAAGCCGAGCCGACGACTGCTGAAATGCCAGAAACCGGTCCCCGGAAGCTTGTCTCCTTTCCAGTGAAGAATTGGCTTGGTATTTTGGTCTGCCCTGTTCCCATGATGCACTGGGCCAGGGACAGACTAATTTGCATGTAGCCAGGTTCTGAGCTGGGATGGTGCAGTGAGCTAAAAAACGGTGATGGATCAAGCCCTGATCTTTGGACTGGGTAAGAGTGGTCTGCTTAATTCAGACACTCTGTTCATCACCACCCCCTTTTCTGAATCGTTTTTGGCCACTATAGGTGTGGCAGGGTATACTCAGACATGAGTCCCTTGCTCACTGCACCATCAGGATTCAAGCAAGCCGGGCCGACGTCGGCTGAAATGCCAGAAACCGGTCCCCGGAAGCTTGCCTCCTTTCCAGTGAAGAATTGACTTGGTAGTTTGGTCTGCCCTGTTCCCATGATGCACTGGGCCAGGGACAGACTAATTTGCATGTAGCCAGGTTCTGAGCTGGTATGGTGCAGTGAGCTAAAAAACGGTGATGGATCAAGCCCTGATCTTTGGACTGGGTAAGAGTGGTCTGCTTAATTCAGACACTCTGTTCATCACCACCCCCTTTTCTGAATCGTTTTTGGCCACTATAGGTGTGGCAGTCTGTACTCAGACATGAGTCCCTTGCTCACTGCACCAACAGGATTCAAGCAAGCTGGGCCGACGACGGCTGAAATGCCAGAAACCGGTCCCCGGAAGCTTGTCTCCTTTCCAGTGAAGAATTGGCTTGGTAGTTTGGTCTGCCCTGTTCCCATGATGCACTGGGCCAGGGACAGACTAATTTGCATGTAGCCAGGTTCTGAGCTGGGATGGTGCAGTGAGCTAAAAAACGGTGATGGATTAAGCCCTGATCTTTGGACTGGGTAAGAGTGGTCTGCTTAATTCAGACACTCTGTTCATCACCACCCCCTTTTCTGAATCGTTTTTGGCCACTATAGGTGTGGCAGGGTATACTCAGACATGAGTCCCTTGCTCACTGCACCATTAGGATTCAAGCAAGCCGGGCCGACGACGGCTGAAATGCCAGAAACCGGTCCCTGGAAGCTTGTCTCCTTTCCAGTGAAGAATTGGCTTGGTAGTTTGGTCTGCCCTGTTCCCATGATGCACTGGGCCAGGGACAGAATAATTTGCATGTAGCCAGGTTCTGAGCTGGGATGGTGCAGTGAGCTAAAAAACGGTGATGGATCAAGCCCTGATCTTTGGACTGGGTAAGAGTGGTCTGCTTAATTCAGACACTCTGTTCATCACCACCCCCTTTTCTGAATCATAAGAATGGCTTGGGCTGCAGGTATTAGTAATTTTTTATGTATGTAGAACTGTTTTTGTGCTTATTCCAAATTTAGACAGAAATTATCACCATCTGGTGTATTTTCATAAGTGCCAGTGCTGACAATTAAGCACCGGAAACCACCGGCACAAATTAAGGCCTGGAACATCAGTCATGTCAATCATATTACAAAGCACCTAGCCCTCCTCCATGTGGATGTTATTTGCAGAACAAAGAACCACGTATGAACCCAGCAGTTAGGCTGCTAGTGGAGTTTTTTATCTTTATCCTGCTTTTATTTGAAAGTATCACCGGATATTTACTTTTAATATTAGCCCCATATAAGACTTAGCATTTTATCTCTTAGAGCATAGCATTGTATAAATTATCATATTAGTTTAAAATCTACAACTTATTAGGTCGAGCATTCGAGACCTCTTGTATATACTTTAGTATGCACTTAATATATACTTATATGTGTATGTACTTTTTTGGGCTCTGGAGATTAGCCCTAGGACTTGTCTGTGCAGCTTAGGGACATTTTTTGTGTTCAACTGCCTCTATTTAACTGTCTTCATAGAAAACGACCAGCAGAGGTCAGTAAAATACCAGAATTGCTTTCTGCTGAGAGACTTTCTCTTTTTTATTTTTCTGTCAACTGCCTCTATTTAACTTTCTTGATAGAAAACAACCAGCAGAGGTCAATAAAATACCGGAATCACTTTAGCATTCTCTAGATTCCAGTCCATAGAACTTGTCTTTCACGAGCACCCGTAGGCAATGATATTTTTTTTCAAATCTTGTATTTTCAGTGATATGACCACCGAAGGCCCTGATTTTATATTAAAAACAGAGCTCTGGACCTTACCATTTCCAGCTGAAAGGCATTATTTCTCTCCATGTGTTCCCATACCTGGCGTGTCACGCAGTTTGGTGCTTACTTTCCCTCTATGTTAAAGAACAGTAGATGTTTCAGCACCCAGCGTAATGTGCTGCATAGCTAAATACATATAAGGTTCCAAAGGAGAGATCGATAGCATTGCAAATGCTTGTTTTTTGTTAGGCATGACCCCGGGAGATTAAAGGATTTGCCCAGAATCCCAGTGCGTCGTTGCGGAAAGTCGAACCCGGCTCCCCGGCTTCTAGGTCGACCACTCTAGCCGTAAAGCTACATCCTCTCCCCTAATTACTGGCATGAAATCTGGACATAATCCATGTTCTTTTTGCCCGTCCTTAACATTTGAGGTTGTAAGCAGCAATTAGAATAGCATTGATGAACAGCAACTCTGACTTTATGAATAACTCATTGAATGGAATCCAGTGCCTGCACTTTATGTTAAAGAGGAGGAAACCTCCGACAGGCAGTAAACACAGACTAACTTTAACAGAGTTTAATTTTTGTGGTGAAATACATAGAGGATGTGGCGAGATTCACGTTTAGCAACGGGGTCACCATTGAGGTTTGAGGGATGTTATCCAACTCATTCCAGATCAGTACATGGTATCATTCATTCTCACACAATAAGTATTAACCCGCATAATTCATGATACATGGTTAACATGGAGAAGGCATTATCGTGAGATAATTGGCCACTACCCAGCCCAGGGAGTCCAAAAGCTAAAGTGTTTTAAAAGAAGAAAGGTAACTATCTTCATGCCACTGCGTCTTCCTCCTCCCAGGGCACTAAACCTTTTGACATGTTCACGGGGGAGTCCCCGTGGCCCACTCTGGAACAGAAAGAGCAGCGGGCAATAGCCAGGCTGCCACTGGTCCCAGCAGGGGTGTAGCATGCCCATGTCGTCTCTGATGCATCCCCCAGCTCTTGACCGCAGCCTTCACTGAGGTATTGAAGCTGAGCAGGCATATACAGGCCACGCCCACTGCAGCTGTCAATCACTGCCTTTGGAGGAAGGACCAGCTGCTGATCCATTGTTTCACTTGGAGACATGAACAGCTGCATGCAGGGCCGGCTCTAGGGCAATGCGACCGGGTGCTGGCTTCCGGGGGGCGCCGTGTTTGCAAGTTTATTATTATTTTTAAAGCACCTGCTGCTGTGTTTGTTTCCTCCAGCAATTTCCGGGCAACAAAAAATGTCAGGATAAATACTTTGATTAATGTTCCTTCTGAAGAGAGACAGAGTTTTGTTAAATTGGGGGTTTGACTCGCTATAAATAGCGCAGAGGGTTAATACGTCTGTTGCAGAAAACTAATACCTAGCAGATTACAAAGTGCATAGAATGTAAATAGGTCAGTGTGTTACTGCTTTTGAAAGAGAGATCCTTTTGTTACTTGCAATTTATAAGTTAAAGTCCTAATATAGTATTTCAACTTATAAATTGCAAGTAACAAAATGATGTCTCTTTTAACCCACTGACCTATTTTCATTCTATGCACTTTGTTATTGTACTGAACTATTAACTTTCATCAAATAACTGTATGCAAGCTGCAAAGTACAGATTTGAGCAAAGATTAATGATGCAAAAAGGATTAATTTGGGCAAAATCTGTTCTCATTATTGAAGAGAGAACCCCCAACTATGGTGTTCCTTTTTAAATTCTGAGTGTGTGCTTCTTTAAACCAAGCACTATTAAACTATACTGCCTACCAGTATTGATGACAAATGACTCCTACACCTTGTAGTCCTCTGGCTTTTGTAACATTTCCTATACACTGAGTTACACATGTATGATTGATTGTCTCTGTGTAATGTGTATGTGAGGCAAAGTGCTCAGACACCCTACACTGGTATGAGTGGCGCTATATATGCATCTGAGAGAGAGTGCTATATTTGCATCTGAGAGAGATTGGTTATGGAGACTTTGGCACTGTTAAAGGGTGGTGGTGAGAGAATCTGTGGTGGAGGTGGTCATTGGGGGGCACCAACAAGCATTGTCGCACTGGGCGCCAACAGCTCTAAAGACGGCCCTGGCTGCATGCCAGGGCCGCACAGGCCTCTGGGGCTGGGTTGGGAAGCCTAGGGCTGCTCCTGGTGCCTCTGTCACACTCTGGCCTGCTGAGGTTCAGTGCAGCAGGCACAGGGAGGCTCCAAGAAAGAGTGAGGGGGAAGGGTAGGGCAAGGTAGAGCGAAAGAAGAGTGAGAATGGATGGCTGGAAAGAGAGTGATAGCGTGAGAAAACAAAGGGAGCTGGTTTGACCATTTTTAGGTGTCGCCTGTGACAGCGCGCCTGCCTAACATACAACACCAGCAGCCTTCATACATGTCCTAGTTGTGATGAAACTAAGGACACCAGCTATGGGAGACTGATCAGACCCCGCGCAGGGGTGAGCTGGTATGTAGTCTGCCCCAACGCCACATGGTACAGTAAAAAGTCAAAAAGATGACATGCTGACACCATTGTGAATTCAAGGTTGCCAGGAAAAGGGATTAGCCACGTACTCAGAAGTACAGCTAAACTCCGTGGTCAATATTCACAGTTTAACGAGAGACACAAGAGTGGGATTATAGGATCGGGACTGTCAATAAATATATAAGGGCGGCACAGGTTTGCAACCCATGCAGGTGACCTATGTCCCAGCTTAGAACTTCAGAGATCTCCACTCATATGCCTTCTTCTCCTCTCCCTGGGAATCTCAGCTTCTTCCTCCTCTCTTAAGTCACAGCTATAGGGGTCCTTCATTGTGTAGGATAGATTCCAGCCATTAAGGAAGTCAGGCAGCAGCAAATATCCTGACCTAGAAACCCAAAGCAAGCTTGTATAACAGTTTAAAACTTCCCCAGTCCAGAGAAAATGAATCTTTGACTTTAATCTTTTTTTCACAAGTTGCCTTGGAATGTTATGATACCCTGGTCAGTTAAGTCCATGGTCAGGCAGCATATTACAGACAGACTAGGAAAGCCACAGATCTCACTATAGTCGACAATGACATCAAAACCCAACAGGACAAAATAGAACGTGGTTTGTTTCAGTGATAGGGCAAAAGTCTATTTCTCAGAATGGAAGGAATAGGTGAACCTCCCCCAACTCACAGGGCCAAAGTGACCATTCTGGCACTCTGTCAGTTCCTCGGTAGGCTGCAGACTGGGGCTGCTTTCAGAGCACGATGGGCTACCATGACCAAGCCACGCTCTCATGGCCCCATTTTAGCTGCATCCTCCCACAGTGTGAGGCTGATTTAAACTTTTTCGGCAGGGCTGGTTTTAGTTTCCAGTCTGCGCTGCCAGTAATTACAATTTTGGGCACTGGGTTTTAGGTGGTCTCCTTACATAGATGCAAGCCCAAAACTAGGTAGAGCTTCAGATACATGCTGCTAGCTAGTGCTAAATAAAAATGTTCTAAAGCCAGATAATGGCATTTTTGTAGTGTATCGGAAGCACTGCGCTGGTAAAAGCTTTTTTGCCTGGAGCCCTGAGTTCCTTACACTGTTTTTAGGTTGAGCCTGTGGAGCGCATGCGCTTCTCTGCGAGGCATGATGTATTCGAGTATAGACTTGAAGCCCCGCCCACTCACTGCCCACATTTGTCTTTGGCTTGTGTCATTGTCCTTTGTAAATGCTGGCTTCTGATTAATTAATAGTCTTGTTAGTCCCTCCTTCGTACCGCATCGTCTTCATTTGTAACCTCCCATGAGGATTGGCTCTTTTACTTCGGTTGTTACACAGTATGTCTTATTTAGTCTGTAAGCACTATTTTCTTTAATGAGTTTCTACTACTGCAGGCACCACATGCTTTCCTGCAACATTGAGCGCACCATGTTCGCTTTCACTTTCCAAGCAATAGGTCTCGCATTTACAAGAGTTTGAGCTATTGGCATTGTACATGAAAATGCCTTTTATTTATGTTTTAATTATCAAAACAGATGAATAAAATGCATTGTCATTTACAATGCCAATAGCTTAAACTCTTGCAAGATGCGAGACCTATTGCATTGCAAATGCTTTCTTTAGTTACTACTACATCTGACAAGCGGCAGGTGTTTGCGCCGGTGGTTTTGCTTGGATGAATTAACGTAGGTTTTCTGTTTGGGTGGTTTCGTTTTTTGCCATAACGATGCATTTCTGGAAAGGGTGCCCATGGTCTCTTCGCCCATGTAAAACACATAACGCAGTGTGTGATTTAGTACCCCAAGGACTCTCTCCTTTGTATGCTAGATTCAGACTCTGCCTTTAGTAGGCTGTTTCTCAACAGACTGACGCGCTTCACCCAGCCTCATTGGCATTCTGCAGGAGGTATTGGGATGGCTTTAGATTTAAATCAAGCTATTTGTGATCCGGGCAGGGTCTTGGGTACATATGGAACAGTAAACAAAACAGAGTATTCATTGTTCGCTCCGCGGAGTGGATTAACGAGCTCCGCTATCTTGTTTGTTTTATTTTTTTACTGACATTGACTGCATGAATTAAATGGTGCGCACGCCCGGACTCTTATTAAAAGGCCGGGCGTGCGCACCATTTAATTAATGAAGAGCCTCTGAGGCCCGGCTGGGGCCCAGGCATGCATGCACACTTTTAAATTTATGAATAAATTAAATGGTGCGCATGCCATTAATTAAATGGCGGGTGGGTGTGCGCAGCGCGCAGTTGTCACTGTCCGCGTCTGGGAGGGTTTCAGGGTGGGGCTGGTGACCAATGCCATTGAATAGGTCATGCACATTGCTGAGCCTGAGCATTTAAAAGTGCGCTAGTGACTTGTGAGGTGAGGCATCCCAGGACCAAGCCACGCCAGGCCAGAGACTGAGATAGACCGTCTGTCACCCGCCATAATTTAAATAATTACTAGCCCCTGGCTAGCCTTGCCCTGCCTTCTGCTGCCTGCTCGCCTCGCGCCTGCCTCTGAAGCTGCATGCCAGGCCAGCCCTCAGGTCAGGTGAGTCTGTCTGAGGCAGAGTGGTCCGTGGGTGGTGGCGAGGACGGAGTCTCAATGGGTGGCAGGGTGGCAATCTGATGAGATAATTTGGAATCAGGGCGGGGCAGCTTTCAGAGTCCTCTAGCATGGCACCTCTTTTTTCCTTGTCAGATTTTTACAGCGCAAACTAGACCTGAAGGTATTAGTGTGCTTTACATGAGCGCCAATTACGTTACATGAGGACTCACAGGATTCTGAGCCTTCTAGGTATAGCACACCTTTCTAGAGTTGCTTTTGTTTCCTCATTGCACTGCTTAACCCCCACTTTTTATTTTTATTTTAACATGTATTCAAATTATTTTATATCCCTCAGTACTGCTAACTTCTGTCTGAGCCCGCTTTCGCTCCCCGATGTTCACTCCTCCTTTGGCAATTGCATTTTTCTGATTACTGCATGGCTCCCACCTCCCACACAGCAGATTTCTCGGGTAAATCCCCCCTACCCGGATTACACAGGCCCCCCAACACCCACTCAATGACTGCACAAAGCGAGGGGGGTAAATAGGGGGCGACAGGCCCGATGAAGCACAAACCCCCCTCACAGTAGAGAAAAGGAATCCCACCCACCCACACCAGAAGAAACGGGCGTCGCAGCCGCGAGGGTAGAGGTGAGGCAGAAGGAATACAAGAAAGGTAGAAAAAAGAGAGAATGACTAAAAGGTAGATGGAAGGCTCACACAGTGTCCTTGGGATGCCTCCTGGCAGGGGCACTGAGGGAGCCACGGGCGGCTTACCACCATAGAAAGGGTAGATGTGATGCTCCCGCAGGACCCTTGGGATGCCTCACGGCAGGGGTACCAAGGGAACAAAATGGAAGGATTCAGCCTCAGGATGGTTAGAGTAGATGCTCAAGCATGGTCCTTGGGATGCCACACAGCAGGGACCCCGGGAACAGGGAGGGCACACGAAAGGATCCAGGGCAAGTGGGATGGCACTTGCAACTATTAGGGCCTTGACCTTAATCAAGGCCCTAACAGTTAATTAAAATTTTTTGAAAAATACACCAATCGAAAAATACAACTCTCTGAAGGCCATTTTGGGGATTTATTTTTGTGGTCACTTATTGACAGAGTGGTATTAGCAAACGCAAAGACGTAGACCCCACCACTGATCCTGCAATGTAGGAAGATATCTCCCTATATAGTGTGCTAAAATGAAGTACACTGTGCAGAGACTTCAGTGTGTCCCATATTGGTTTACAAAGGCAAAAGTAGATAATACTAATGCTCTATTTGTGGTAGTGTGGGAGAGGAAATAAATGAGACACACAGTCAAGAATAAATCCAAGATCAATTTGCAAAAAAAATATCGATTTTTATATAATTTTAAGACCAAGAGCTTTGATATACAGTAAGTTATGAAAAGCCAACCTTGCTGCCTCCTATTGAATAGCTTGAGTTTATGCAAGGTGACTTTAGGCAGACCAGCGTAGGTCTCATTATCATAGACCAACCTAGAAGAGCTAGATGCAACCACTATCAATTTGCCCACTTTAATTGTCAGTAGAGGGGCTATTTTCCTCATCATTTTTAGCAAGAACATTCACTTTGACACTGTAGAGCTCAGTTTAGTCCGTATGGAAAGATTTTCATTGATCATGAAGTTTAATTTTAGTTGGTTGAACTCCACCCACCCAGCAATGTATCTATTTGAATCTTAAAAATAAGCATACGCTTTTGGAGTACCATCCAAATTGAAAAATAGCTGATTTATCAGCATAGTTATAGACAGCACAACCTTTATCTAACACTTTCAAAATGAGATGCCTAATATATAAGTGGAAGAAATGTGGAGACAATGAAGATTCTTGGGGGACCCCACATTCCAACTTATTTGTCTGAGATGCAAAAGACCCTAATATGATTGATTGTGGATGTTCCTCGAGAAAAGATGTAATCCAGTGACTGCACCTTGGGAAACTGGCTCTCTATATAGTGTAGTAAAATTAAGTACACTGTGCAGAGAGCCCAGTGAGCCCCTGATTTGTTTACAGAGGCAAAAGTAGATAATCCTATTGCTCTATTTGTGCTAGTGTGGGCGAGCAGTTGGGCTTATCAGAGGGTAGTGCTAAGAATTTGTTGTACTCACAGAGGCAATAAATGAGACACAGACTCAAAAATTAATTCGAAACCAATTTGCAAAAATAATATTGATTTTCATATAATGTTTCAGACCAATAACTTCATCATAGAGTAAGTACTTTTTAAGTAATGAATCTGTAGCGTTCGCAAAACCAATAGCATTTGTGCACAATTACGCACCATTGGAATCAATGGGGGAAAAGACAAAAATACATATACAATTATAGTCAACTTTCAAGGTTCATCTTTCAGATCTCAGTAGCTAGCAAGGCCAGGTCAAATGTTTAACTAGCGTATTCTTGGAAGGGGCCCGGATTCAGGCAGGCACAGGGTGCTGAGGTTGCTGGTAGCTGGTGCACTACATGAGAGGGAGCCAATTCAAAACACACTGCACAAAGGGGATTAAAAGGTAAGTTTGAGGGAGCAAGTTGCAAGGGCCTCTGGATTACCGGAGCACTGCTGGATCATTGTTAAAGGGGCTGGGCTGCCCGCATGCAGAGCAGATATGACAGCTAGGCAGTATGTGTCAAGATGTCCTCGTGGTCAGGAGCAGGCAGCTTGGAGAGGTGAATTCAGGACAGCTGGAGCACTCATGAAGTGGGTCCAAGTGGTCTCAATGTCCCTCATGAGGTGGAAGGATACGCACAAACAACCAATAGCATTACATGATAGATGAATACTCTGCTGGGCTGAGTCAAAACATGCTTGACAAAGTCTCTAGCCAATGTCTGAAAAAGGCTGGTTGAAGAAATCCAATGGTTGAAAGGAGAACAGCCAAAGACAAATGTATATAGTTAGCAATAGGTCTCTGTGCCATCAAAACCTACACCAAAAAAGGTAGATGAAGGCCAAATCCATCAAACAGGATGGCCAAATTCAACCCATATCAAAAAGAATCAAGATAAAGTTTCTGCATAACTTAAGTAGTGCTTCTTTCTGCCATCTGCAAATCTTAGTTAAATGTTTGGGTTAATATTTTGAAGATAAAAAAGTTTTTAACAGGTGGGCACCGGTTAAATTTGAGCTCCGAATTTGTAAATTCTTCTGTTTGGACGTAAAAGCCTAATACACAAAGTGAAAAACTATAATCTACAAGGATTCTGCCTTCTTGTAGGACATGGCTGCTGTAATCTTTGACACAGCCTAATGTCAGTCTATTCAAAAAGAGGCAGCAAGGTTGGCTTTTTGTCACTTGAGATACACCCAGACTTCATTAACACCTATGTTAAAGAAGCTTCAGCTGGTTCATGTGAAAAAAATGGATACAATTCAAGGTATGGTTTTTAAAGGCACAAATTGTAAAATATCTCCCCTACAAAATCTAAGATCCGCCTGCATGAACCAACTTGTTGTTACTAAATGTTGGGATAGTAGGTCTGGAGGCAGGAGTTTCTCTGTGATAGCCCCTCCTATGTGGACCTCTTTGCCTATGAAAATCTTACATTCTATGAATCTCAACTCCTTTTGAAAATGTCTTAAGACGTGGTTGTTAAGCTGGCCTATGGGATATCTTTGGGTAGCGTAGATGCCATTCCAGACATAGTATTACTATAGCACCAAGACACCTTTTGTAGACACATGCTTTAAAAATTCTGCTTAACATAACATAAAAAAGATCTGCCATTTCAGAGAGGGCACGAATCAGATGCAGAGGCACGTCGAGACACTCAATATGACATATTGTATTGTACTGTATTTAGAATTTGTAAAGCGCACTGTGACCAAAAATGGTATCCTGGGGCTAACTAGACCACTCTGTGAAGGAGTCGGCTGAGGAGAATCTGAAAGTGCTAAAACCCAGCTGCTAGTGAGGAAAAAGCAAGGTTTTCAGAGGAAGAGGAAGGTAAGGAGCCACCAGCCACTATATCATATTTCCGAATCTGTAAATTTACCGAATCGGTAAATTTACCGATTCTGTAAATTTCCGATTCGTTAAATTTACAGATTCGGTAATATGGGATGTAGGTGGCACTGAAAACAGTGCCACAGGCCCTAAATAATTCGTTATTTACCATCAAATTCTAGTTGATGGTAAATAACGAATTCCTGTGTACATGCACATCTGTGCATGTACACCTGTGCCATGTGGCACACATACATGCCCTAAGGGCATGTATGTGTGTCACATGGCACACAAGCCTGAATCCGGGGTGCAAGAGGGTGTCAAAGTGACACCCTGTTCCACTAGTAAAATCGGTAATTTTACCGAATTGGTATTTACTGATTCGGTAATTGCCATTGGTTCCTATGGGCCTCAAGGCCCAAAGGAATCAATGGCAATTACCGAATCGGTAAAAACCGATTCGGTAATTACCGAATGTTACCGATTCGGTAAGTATTTCGGTAAAAATACCTACATAGCATTTACCGATTTGTAAATACCGAATCGGTAAAATTCGGTATTTACGAATCGGTAAATGCCATTTACCTACATATGGCCCACTGTCTGTTAGGAATTCTTATTCATATCGTTATTTCCTAACATTACATCTAAAAATATCTAAGAAATTTAGACAAGGCTTTTTGTGAAATACTACCAGCCGCTGCAATTACATTCTGGTAACTGCCAGAAGCTAACAGGTAAAGGGAATGGAGTACTTGCACATGAGTAGGTATGGCATTACTTCTAATGGCATTACTTCTATCAGTATTTCTTTCAAAAAAGTGCTTGCACTCAGCAGGTAAGTCTAAAATAATCTGTTAATACCTATCCAATAACTCCTCTTGTGTTTGTTCAAAAATGGTATTCCTGACCCTAAAAATCCTTTCCTTTATCCTCCTCTGCAGCCCAGTCAGTACTCACACACATGCAAATCAGCCATTGGGAAAGGGCCTGATGCATTCGGGGGCTGTTAATATAAGTTGCACCTGATTTAATTTGGTGCTAAATTGCATGTACAAAATCACCATTCTGGCCCTCACGTACAGAACCATTTTATGAGAGATAAGTCTCCAAATCATAAAATGAGAGCTTTTCCGATGGCAAAATGGCATTTTTTATTCTCTAAATAGCAATTGAGTAACACTTTACTGAACCTTACCAAATCGCTAATTGGGAATAAATTAAGGTGGTATTTAGAAGGGGCATGTCAAAGGTGCCTCTTCCAGATACCAAAACGTTAAACTATGTAATAATGTTTTGCAAACTAAATGCAGTCGCAAAACAATATTTTACCACCTCCTCAATGGAAGTGGTAAACCATTTACAAATAGGAATGGGTCCCTATGGGAACCCTTCTCCTTTGTGAATGTACACAAAAACAGTTTAATAGGACCAGGCAGTAGTACATGAGACCACTGCCTGCTCATAAAAAAAGGTTGTATTTAGAAAAAGAAGATTGCTTTATTTAAAAGCAATCACAGACGTGGTGATCTGCTGAACCCAGCAGGCCAACTTGCCTGAGAATATAGCCAATCGTAGTGGGTAACAATGAACGACCTACACCAGCATATTAATGAGGTAGGTCTAATTGCGACCCATTACAAATCGGTATTTTGAGAGCCAACCTATTAATACATAGGTTGGTTCTCAAAATACCAATGTACTTGTTAGAAGTCGGTGCGCAAATTGCGACCACTTCTAGAAATTCATTTTGTACATTTCATTTAAGGAAACACAAATTGTGAATCATTATTTGTCCCAATTTACGATTCAGTACATGGAATCTTTGTACATGAGGGCCCCTGTGACTAGTCGCAATTTGCAAATCCTACGTACAAGTAATGAATTGCTGTTAACAAATCCCTAATAATGATTTGCTATTTGGAGTTGCTAAATTAGGGATTTGGCAATTATACTGTACCCAAACCTTTGCCACTTAATGACTTTCATGAACAAGAAAATCCGAATTCAGCGTTTGGCAACCAGTTTGCAATGGGTTACCGAATCACTAGATCTTCGTACATCTGCCACTATGTTCCAACAAACAGTATCCTATTGAGTGCTTGGAAAAATAAACAGTTTATCTGAGACCTTAGAGAATCCAAATTTGGACTCACATGGAGAGAAGAAGGGTCCATGATCTGGTGCAATGCACAAAAATTGATCTTCACAACTATAAGAAATTGATTTCTACTAGATATTCCTTTTCTCATTTTCAAAACCCAACAGAACCTCATGGAGCAGTGTCCTAATATGGAACCAAGAACCTTGTTAAAATTATCGCCGTTTTAGCGGCAGGAAACTGCGGACATCTAACCTGGGCTTCTATTGGAATTCTATAGCGCATATTAGCAAGCCCATTATCGCCATTTTAGCTGCAGTTTCCTGCCGCTAAAACGGCGACAATTTTAACGAGGTTCTTGCTAATATGCCCCCTTGTCTCTGTGGTAAAATTTGATTTGTTAACATTCATAGGGGAATTTGTTTAAGCATGGAAATAGAAATTAAACAGCACTATTGGTTATTCTATTAATCGCAAATAAAGTTGGCATCATTCTGTTTACTGAGCATCATGTATCCGAATAGGACATGCATAGGAACATGCCACTACAAAATGAAATAGTTTAATCTGAGTGGAAACATACAAGCCTATAAGTGGGTAGTGAGTGATCAATATTATTACGGGGGTGTCATTTTACATTTTGAAATGCACCTTATTACACTTTCAGACAGCCTTGTTTAATGTTGAATTAAGGGAGGATTTAAGAGACCATGAAGAGGAAATATGATCCTGAAACGTCAACTGTTAACAACTGCTAAAACACTTTCTCCTTTAGAATGAATGAAGGACATTTGCCTGGCATCAATATGACAACTAATAAGTGACTAAACATCAAATGGGTAAACATCTATGCTCGGGAATTGTAGCATCTGCTTGACAGTAACATTTCACCACAATCTGTTTGCAAGATGTGTCATAGATCAGCAGGTTTTTAGTGAATTACGAAATCCCATAAAATCAGGAGACAGTGTTTGGTCATGCTTTACACAATTTTTTGTTATTAGATGTGGAAGCACATATCTTTTGTTTATTGGATTACAACATTATCGCTGCATAAACTACTGTGGGATTCCGCGTCAATTGAACGGACTACATCATAATAGGTGAAAACTTTCATTTAATTCTCTGGACTGAAGAATTTCTTTTTTAAATAAACTGATTTGTTTTTGGGAGAATAGGGGCCCTATTAGGGTTTTGCAGAGAGGGATCATAGCTGTAAATCAGTGGCAATCCCGCCCCACTGAACTCATGACTCTCGTCCACAATTTCAGAGTCAGGGAAACCCCGAGGTTGATGCCTGCAACCCCCCTGCTGACTTCTTTGGTGTGAACCTCTGAATGCATTCACAATCTTGGTAGACTGGGCACAAGCTCAATTTGTATCAAATATAAAAGGTTGTTGTGTGCCACGGAGGTATCACCTGGTCGAACAGTAGGTGTGATTTGTAAATGCAAGAAAAGCGTCCCCTTTGTGTAGGGAAGGACCCTCTGGGCACAACTTATAGGATCATCCGATCTTCTAATTTTCAAACATATAGTTTAAATCATAACTTTTCAAATCATAGATTTTCAAACTTGTGTTTGTAGAGTTCTTCAAGTTTAAATTTTAATGCTTCTTTTCCATAAATCTTGATGTTTAAAATCACATCCAAGATATTTCTGTATTCATATGTGTTTTACATCCATAAAAACACTTAAAGTAGCATATTCCCAATGCATTTCGTGCCCATGACAGGCACTTTGTCAGGGGAATCGGTTAATATATAACAAAATCTCAATGAGGATCCATTAAATTACCCAACTATTAAGCAACATAACAGTCTTTAAAACAAACAGTTTCATATCATTATCGCCACAGTGATAAACATTTCGATGATTCAATTCATAGAGTGCATGACACCATGTGTAATTCTTCGTTAAATGCCAAAAAATAAATAAAGTATGTCTAATTTTACCGCATGTTGTTCTACTAACACAGAATTCATGTAAAGGTCTATGCTGTGTGGCTTCTCGTGATTATAAAAGTACATGGTTCCTGCTAAGGTGATGCGGCTCCTGTTGGAAACATAATCACTGACCCACTATTCTCGTCGTATGTTTACACCCGTGCTAAGTGATAACGTATTTGGAGCAAGCCTAAGGATATACCGAGTGTATACCAGGTGGTCTCGTATAGTGAAAGTGTTGGCGGACTAATGTAAGACGACGTGAAAAAGGTTCGGCCATTTTGTAGTGGGTTTCAAACTGTACCCCACAGTGTTGTTTCAAATGAATGAGTGCTCTCAAGGTGTCTGAAATTGAAGTTGCGAAGTGATTAGATCACTAAAAAACAATGTCTTTAAATCAAATCATAAATACAGTTAATAATAAACCAACGTGTCAAAATCAATGTGTATTCACAGGTAACATGAGAGTTCCAAACGGTCATTTAGCCCATGGGGCCTCAAGGAATCAAGTTTATAAATCCATTGAGTTTCTTTTTGAAGTAATCTTCTATTCACATCCTGATTGTCAGTGTTATGTATGGTTTCAAGTACCATAAACTTCAGTTGTGAAATATTGTTTCTCTGGTCATTGAAATGTGCAGCAACGGTTGATTTTTCATTCTTCTTCCTTATATTACTCTTGTGTTCAGTTAGAATTAACCAATGGGAGTAAAAAGGATTGTATCAACACCTGAGGAATCACAATCACAAATACATAATATGGTTCAATGATTCAAAGAGAGAGGATATCCTCCCAAGGTCTTGGAGATTGCAGAAAATAAATGCAAGATGAAAACACGTTCTGAGTTACTTACAACTTCACTCAAATCCACAGAGAAACGTTCAGTTGTAGTATCGACATTCTCCACCAAAAGTCATGCATACAAACAATCTATCCTAAGACATTGGTTAATTCTATCAGGAGAACCTGATTTCAAGGGTATTTTAAAAACAATCCAAGATTTGCATATACCCGCAGCAGAAATATTCAAGATTTGATAAAGAAACGCACTGTGACAACTAATCAAGAAATATTCAAGGGCACAATACCATGCCATAACTGCAACAATTGCCATGCTATCATCAAGGGGACTACGATCAACCATCCGAGACGTGGAACTCCTATACGACTAAAAGTAACAGCGACCTGTGATTCCATGAATCTAATCTATTTGCTAAAATGCCCTTGTGGATTGGTCTACGGGGGTAAAACCACAAGAAAGATAAAGACACGAGTAACTGAACACAAGAGTAATATAAGGACGAAGAATGAAAAATCAACCGTTGCTGCACATTTCAATGACCAGAGACACAATATTTCACAACTGAAGTTTATGGTACTTGAAACCATACATAACACTGACAATCAGGATGTGAATAGAAGATTACTTCAAAAAGAAACTCAATGGATTTATAAACTTGATTCCTTGAGGCCCCATGGGCTAAATGACCGTTTGGAACTCTCATGTTACTTGTGAACCTTACAAACAACAGTAGCACACAGTGATAATACACATTGATTTTGACACGTTGGTTTATTATTAACTGTATTTATGATTTGATTTAAACACATTGTTTTTTAGTGATCTAATCACTTCGCAACTTCAATTTCAGACACCTTGAGAGCACTCATTCATATGAAACAACACTGTGGGGTACAGTTTGAAATCCTCTACAAAATGGCCGAACCTTTTTCACGTCGTCTTACATTAGTCCGCCAACACTTTCACTATACGAGACCACCTGGTATACACTCGGTATATCCTTAGGCTTGCCATATAGCAAACGCTAACTTGTCCGGAAGACACTGGGAAGACCAAACAACGCATTGAGCGGAAAGAAGTGCCCCAAATAGCGGGGTTGCTAGCGGTTAACTTTATTTCGTTTAAAAGGGGAAATTGACACACTAACACGGCCACTTGCTCCAAATACGTTATCACTTAGCACGGGTGTAAACATACAACGAGAATAGTGGGTCAGTGATTATGTTTCCAACAGGAGCCGCATCACCGTAGCAGGAACCATGTACTTTTATAATCACGAGAAGCCACACAGCATAGACCTTTACATGAATTCTGTGTTAGTAGAACAACATGCGGTAAAATTCGACATACTTTATTTATTTTTTGGCATTTAACGAAGAATTACACATGGTGTCATGCACTCTATGAATTGAATCATCGAAATGTTTATCACTGTGGCGATAAAGATATGAAACTGTTTGTTTTAAAGACTGTTATGTTGCTTAATAGTTGGGTAATTTAATGGATCCTCATTGAGATTTTGTTATATATTAACAGATTCCCCTGACAAAGTGCCTGTCATGGGCACTAAATGCATTGGGAATATGCTACTTTAAGTGTTTTTATGGATGTAAAACACATATGAATACAGAAATATCTTGGATGTGATTTTAAACATCAAGATTTATGGAAAAGAAGCATTAAAATTTAAACTTGAAGAACTCTACAAACACAAGTTTGAAAATCTATGATTTGAAAAGTTATGATTTAAACTATATGTTTGAAAATTAGAAGATCGGATGATCCTATAAGTTGTGCCCAGAGGGTCGTTCCCTACACAAAGGGGACGCTTTTCCCGCAACCTCTGAATGCAGACAGGGTCCTAAGGAGTTGTGAAAGGAAGTGAGACACAGGTAAGTTGCAAATAACTTCATTGCATCCGATGTCCTCCAACACCCGGCAGCAACTGTTGATTCCCCCTCATTCCATGTTCCAGGCAGGAACCCATAAAACCTCTTACCCACACCAACATTCCAGATCTCAACAAGTTGCCAGGTGACTGTGGCAATCGCCCCAACTTATTTGAAGCAGGGTGAATTTCACACATTTTCCCTGTGGACACAGGCAGGGTAAAGAAATGAAGAATGGTCCAAAACTGCAGGCACAAAACTCCTCGCTGTCCAGGCAATTTTTCTGCTTAGAAAAAACAAAACTCCCTCTTTAGGAGTTTATTTTGTCTAAATAAAAATGTTTGGGAACTTCAAGCATTGCTCCAGCTCAGAAAACCTTCAGTGCTGTGAAGGAAGCCTCAGGAGGAATAGCAGCTCCCTTCACAGCACAGATTAGATAGAACTCTCTAAATAAAGTGGACTGTCCTCCACCAGAGCAGCGAATGCCATGCTTTCTACCCCTCCTGGCAGGCTATCTGCCATGATCTAAATGTGTCCCAAAATCT
This sequence comes from Lissotriton vulgaris, assembly GCF_964263255.1. Lineage (NCBI taxonomy): Eukaryota > Metazoa > Chordata > Amphibia > Caudata > Salamandridae > Lissotriton > Lissotriton vulgaris. The sequence goes on from NC_141694.1 coordinate 773,016,073, forward strand.
GATCAGATTTTTAATATACTCCTTACTACTGTCTAAACATGGGGACTATCACAATTTATCAAGGCAAAAAAAGGTCAATTTAATTATATACAATGATTACACAAAAATGTGAGACAATTAGGATCCTGGGGTGAAGTTGTGAAAATGAGACACTACATCTCCATGTGATTGTCTGTGCTTTATATTTTTTTACAGGTACTATTGGTGACTGGAAAAACCTTATGACAGTTGCGCAGAGTGAAAGATTTGACAAGATATATCAAGAGAAGATGAAGGATCTACCAATAAAGTTTATTTGGGATATTAATGAAGACAAATAGTCCGAATAGCTCAGTTCATCTTTTCATTCAATAATTTCTTCTTCATTATACTTTAAAGTATTTAAACACATATACTGCCTGTATTTGCCCCAGTATTGGAACTTTCATAGATTCCCATGCTTTGTATCATTCCCCGTCGTCGGAATGGGAGCCTCGGTAAATAGAAAATACCATAGTAGTAAGCACAAAGTGAAAAAATAGGCCTAGGCCTCATCTCATTTTGTAGCTTATCCACTGCAGATATCTATGAAAGGCACCTTTAGTCGTGCCTCTCTTTCGTTTTATGTAACATCAACATGAGAATATTCTATATAAGATAAAATGTAACTGAGGCAATTGACAAGGTAATTAAACTTATGCACCAACATAATATATAATTGTTGTTTAATGTTCTCAGTGACATTGATGATAATTTAAATGGTTATGTTTAATTTTCTTCTGAAAACTACATTACATACATGAATAGATATTATTCAATCAACAATTTGAGTAATCCACTTTGATATATTTTCACAGCGCCTTTGTACATTTCATTTCCTTCACAGACGCACCTAAGATATTGATGAGTATGCAAACATTATGCAAGTATCAGATTTAATGTTAGTCTAGGTATACATTTATTTCGAATTGAACATCTACCCAGGCATGGGATTAAACACACCCTATAGAAGAAAACAAGTTACTTACCTGTAACTTTGGTTCCCCAGTATTGGTAACTTTCATAGATTCCCATGCTTTGTATCATTCCCCGTCGTCGGAATGGGAGCCTCGGTAAATAGAAAATACCATAGTAGTAAGCACAAAGTGAAAAAATAGGCCTAGGCCTCATCTCATTTTGTAGCTTATCCACCTCTTTTTGTAAAAGAGACCAAACTTCTGCAGTAGCCAATCAGAGCAGCCTCACCCCACAGAACCTTCCTGAGAGAAGCTCAGAGCCTCAGATTTTCTACCGCACGTTGTGCAAGGGAGTCTCCATTGAGCTCTGCTCAGTTTCTTCAGTTTTTCTGACTATTTCTTCAACAACTTGGATTCTTTTTTGTCATGTCTGACAAGGAGGAAAAAGCCCTTTTTAGAGCCTGTGCCACCTGCTCCAAAAAGAGGTTGTTTGTCGAGGACAAACATATGGACTGTATATACTGCCTGTATCCGGATCATAAACCTACAGGCTGCCCGATTTGCAGAACCTTCTCAGCAAAGACCTTGAGGGACAGGGAAGGACGTCTCCTCACATGGCTTCAAAAGATGAAGGACCGGAAGGATATTGTGTCTTCGGACAGTGAGGGCTCCTCGTCGATGGTGTCATCTAAGAAGTCTCAGAAGAGGGGTAGGTCTCCCCCTTCTACTTCAGGCGAGTCCCGTCACAAGGCCTTACCAGGGACCTCTGATAGGTCTGACAGGCCTGCTTCCCTAAAATCTCCTCACCACGGTGAAAAGGAGAGGCAGGGTAAGCCTGAGGAGCAACAACCCTCAAAAAAGGTGAAAAAGTCTGCAACTATTTCTTCACCAACCTCTGAGAAGGATAAAGGAGTCAAGAAGCCTTCAACTTCTGTTCAAGAGGTCGCTTCAGACAAGAAGCAGAGGTCGTCGACGGTTAAACTATCAGGTACGTCGACGACGAGTGTAAAAAAGGACAGCTCTGTGAAAGTTGCCTCGTCGACGGGCTCGTCGACGACGGCTGCGTCGACGACGCCTGCACCGTCGACGGTTTTCAAAGCTCCAGATTCCTGTTCGTCGTCGACGAGAATGACCATCTCCACGTCGACGACGATGTCTGCAAAGCTGGCGTCGACGGCGATGACGACGACGAGGACGACATCGACGACGACGGTGTCGATGACGCCTGTTACCATGTTGCTGACGACGAGCTCGTCGACGATCCCGTCGACGCTACCACCATCGTTGACGATGAGTTTCACCTCGTCGACGACGCAATCCTCGACGGAATGTTCTGAAAAACTTGTTTTTTTCGCGTAAAAAGAAGCTAATAACGCCAGAGATGACGTCTCCGCGACAGGTTCAGAAATTTCCACCTAGTCTGCTGTTGGAGGATGACTCTGATGAAGAGACTTTTAGTGAATTCGGACAAGCTTATAGCCCATCTGACCTACAGGTTAAGGTTCAGGATGTTAGTTCTGAGGAAGGAGAGATGGAACACCAGCACTATGTTCCGGAACAATATTATGCAGAGGAGCACACTACTACCAGGCAGATGCCTTTGCAGCAGCCTACACGTCAGTTACCAGAAGGGATGGTGGCGATGCCCTCCAGTTTGGTTGCGGATCTACAACTTATGTTGCAGGACTACCGGAAGCGTTTCCCAACTCCTCAGGAAACTCAACGAGTGCGTCCTCCCAGGCCTCCGCCTCAGACATTGCAACCTGTGGCAGACCACTCTTTACCTACAAGAGAGGGTACCACTGCGCCGGAAGAGCGCCCACAGGAGGTGGTGCAAGTGCATGATACTGATGATGACACTGCTTCTTCGGATGCAGACCAACAAGCGGATCCTGATCAGGATCAACAGACGCCTTGGAATCCTACTGACCCGGCGGATCCGGACAACGCAGATCCAGACAACAATACCTCGCCTCCAGCGGACGTTGGAGGTTTTCACAACCTTATGGAACGGGCTTCCAAAAGATTTGGTCTTCCAGTGACCACGGTTCAGTCGGAATGTTTCTTATATGACTTTAAAGAACCATTCAGGAAATCAGTACGGTCCATACCAATCATTGAGCATGTCTGGTCTGAGGGCTTGAAGGCTATGCACAACCCGGCCACAGTCCTCCCAGTGCTACCAAGACTAGAGAAAAAGTACAAAGCTCCTGATGGCAGTCCGGCATGTTTGCTTGGTCAGCCGAAACCGGACTCGGTCATTTCTCAGGCCGCCCAAAGCAAATCTAAGAATCCTTCTACGCCACTGACTACACCACCAGATAAGGAGGGCAGGCGCCTAGACAATGTAGGCAAACGATTTTCAGCAATGGCAAGTCTTCTGGTTAGAGCAGCCAATGCTTTAGCAATTCTGGGACGCTATGATCGCCAGATGTGGTGCGACCTTGCTCCATTTATGGAGGAATTGCAGGATTCTTCTAAAGAGGAAGTGAAGAAGATTTTGCTTGAAGGGGAGCGGGCTTCCTCGGAAGTCATTGATGTCGCAATGGATATTGCGACCACCGCATTTCGAGCACTTGCCGGTTCGGCGGTTCTGCGACGCCAAGGGTGGTTGAAGGCCACATGGTTCAGGCAAGAAGTGCAGAATAAAATCTTGGATCTGCCATACGACGGAGAAATGCTGTTTGGCAAGCACGTCAATGAGGCCCTGCAAGGCATTAAAAAGGACACCGATACAGCCAAGTCCTTAGGAACATTGCAGTATCGCAAAGTACCCTTCAGGGGAGCTAGAGGTAAAGGATTTTCCTCTTATAGAGGAGGAAATCAGAATCGCTACTCTTCTGGCTCACAATCTAGCCAGACATATAAACCTCAGTACTCTCAGAGGGGTTCTTTCTCTCGCCAGCAGCCTAGAGGACGTCAGGGGCAGCAAAGGAGAGACAACACCAGGAAACAATAGCGGCCAGGTGGCTCTTTCCACTGTTCCTGTTCCCTCATTCACATCAGTGGGGGGCAGGATTGCCCATTGCCTCAACAACTGGATGATCATTACATCAGATCAGTGGGTCCTGCAGATCGTCAAAGAAGGACACACGTTGGAGTTTCAAGACCTTCCTCCAACAAGAGCGCCGGACGCCTTTCCTCCCAAACATCTCAAGCTCCTTCATCTCGAAGCCCACCAACTTTTCACCAAGGGGGCGGTAGAGCCTGTACCCCTTTCTCAGAAGGGGAAAGGGTTCTATTCCAGGTTCGTCCTGGTTCGGAAGACAAAGGACAAGTGGCGTCCAACTTTAGATCTACGGCAGCTCAACACTTATCTCGTAAAGTTGTCCTTCAGGATGGTCACTCTTCAGGACATCCTTCGTCTCCTCAATCCAGGGGATTACATGGCGACCCTAGATTTGGAAGACGCTTACTTCCACGTTCCTATTCATCCAGCTCGCAGGCAATATCTTCGATTTACAGTGGGCAAGAGCCACTTTCAATTCAAGGTACTACCGTTTGGTCTCCGGTCCGCTCCGCGGATCTTCTCAAAGATTCTGGCTCCAGTAGCAGCTTATCTCAGGAGGCAAGCTATTCAGGTTTTTCCATATCTGGACGATTGGCTGCTGAAGGCTCCATCTGCTCTACAAGCGTCCAATGCAGTCCGGTCATGCAAAGAACTGTTCGAGCAACTGGGTCTTCGACTCAACAAGGAAAAGTCTGTTCTATGCCCCTCCAGGTCAGCGAGGTTCCTAGGGGCCATCCTGAACACAGAGAGTTGCCTAGCCTTTCCATCGGAGGAGCGCCAGAACAAGCTAATTTGTTCAGCTCGGCTTCTTCAATCTCGAAAGACGCTGACAGTTCGCAGGTACAAGTCGCTTCTCGGATCGATTTCATCCTGCATACCATTAGTTCCACACTGCAGGCTCAGAATGCGTCCGCTACAAGAACAATTGGACAAGCAGTGGCGGCAGGTCACAGGGTCCATTGACGACAGGATTGTCGTTACCCCGGAAATGAGAAAGGCAGGCGGCTGGTGGCTGCTGAAAGACAATCTTTCCAAGGGTCTATCGTTCCGACTTCCACCATCTCCCCTTGTTTTGACAACGGATGCTTCCATGGAGGGATGGGGAGCGGTCCTCCAAGAGCTAAAGGTCAGCGGCCATTGGAGTCCAGTCCAGGTCAAGTTCCATATCAACCTTCTGGAACTTCTCGCTATCCCTCTGGCTCTACAAGCTTTTCTTCCGAGGATTCGCAACCGTGCAGTGCTGGTTCGTACGGACAACACCACAGCCATGCACTACATAAACAAACAGGGCGGAACAAGATCCTCCACCCTCTCCAAGGAAGCCCAGACGCTGTGGAATTGGGTAATCCAGAACAATGTCTCCCTCTCAGCGGAACATCTAGCGGGGACACTCAATGTCAGGGCAGACGCTTTGAGTCGCCAAAGGACAGTCTCTCACGAGTGGGAACTAGACCAGACCGTTCTGGAGGAGCTCTTTGCACGATGGGGGACGCCATCCATCGACCTGTTTGCAACACCCCAGAACGCCAAATGCCTGTCCTTCGCAAGCAGGGTTCACCATCGGGAATCCTTGGGGAATGCACTTTTGATTGCTTGGTCAGGCGCCTTTGTTTACGCCTTTCCTCCCATTCCGCTGATCCCGAGGTTGATCAGCAAACTCAAGGTGGAACCGTGCAGGATGATTCTGATCGCTCCAGCATGGCCCAGACAGTTTTGGTACTCGGAACTTCTCCTCCTCTCCCAGGACCAGCCAGTTCTCCTACATCCTGTTCCAACACTGTTAACGATGTCCAACGGACAGGTTCTACATCCGGACTTGAAGTCGCTGCGATTGACAGCGTGGCTCCTGAGTTCCGAGAATTCCAAGGTTTAGATCTCTCAGGGGAATGTAGGGACATTTTGGCACAGGCCCGAGCGCCTAGTACCAACAAGACCTATCGTGCTAAATGGAAGAGATTCTGTGTTTGGTGTCACAAAGAAGGTTTACACCCATATACTTCTGCTCCACACCAACTCTTGCCTTACATACTTTCACTGGCTAAATCTGGGTTGGCTCCATCTTCTGTGAAAGTCCATCTGGCGGCCATCTCTAGATTCAGACGTTCATCTTCAGGTCCTTCCTTATGGTCAGCGAGAATTATCAAACAATTTCTGAAGGGTTTATTCAGGGTCTTTCCTCCAGTCCGGCCGCCACCACCGGCCTGGCATTTGAATCTAGTCTTGTCATCTCTCATGAAAGCCCCTTTTGAGCCTGTTCATAAGTCTGACCTTAAGTTTCTTTCCTGGAAACTGTCTCTTCTCTTGGCCCTCACATCGGCTCGAAGAGTAAGTGAGCTCCAAGCTTTCACGATTGAGGAACCCTTTCTACAGTTTAAGAATAATGTTCTGATCCTAAGAACGAATCCTAAGTTTATCCCGAAGGTGCCTTCAGAATTCCACCTAAATGAGCCAGTAGTCTTAAAACCGTTCTTTCCACAGCCTTCCACACCCGCGGAAAGAACTTTGCACTCGTTGGACATTCACAGATGCCTGAAATTCTACCTGGAGCGAACAAGACACTTCAGAAAGTCTTCACAGCTTTTTGTTTCTTTCAGTGCTCCACGCAAGGGATGTCCAGTTTCTAAAGCCTGTATTTCCCGCTGGATTTCCAGTGCTATACAATTTTGCCACCAGGCGGCTGGAAAACCACTGCACCGAGCAGTTCGTGCTCACTCTACCAGGTCAATGGCTTCATCGACAGCTCTATTCGCAGGTTTCCCAATCAAGGACATTTGTAGAGCAGCAACATGGAGCAGTGTCCACACCTTCACCCGCCACTACTGTTTGGATTCTTCTGTGAAAGAAGATGCGGCAGTGGGCCAGGCAGTTTTGAGGAATCTTTTCCAGTAAGTCGGTGAGCTTTCCTTTCTATCCCGCGTTCCTATTTGCATATTTTGTATTACTGCATTATTGTCATATTTTATGATCCTATGTGTTTCTACTGTTCTGATCAGAGATGTGTAACATTTTCAGGTTTATATATTGCAAAATATGCTTTTCTGTTTACTGCTGGTTACTCTGATACAAAGCATGGGAATCTATGAAAGTTCCAATACTGGGGCAAGAAAACAAGTTACTTACCTGTAACTTTGGTTCCCCAGTATTGGTAACTTTCATAGATTCCCATGCGCCAACCCGCCTCCCCTGGGAAAGCTCAGTCTTTTTGTCTTGGTAGATAGCTGTTCACAACGGCTACGAAAATCTGAGGCTCTGAGCTTCTCTCAGGAAGGTTCTGTGGGGTGAGGCTGCTCTGATTGGCTACTGCAGAAGTTTGGTCTCTTTTACAAAAAGAGGTGGATAAGCTACAAAATGAGATGAGGCCTAGGCCTATTTTTTCACTTTGTGCTTACTACTATGGTATTTTCTATTTACCGAGGCTCCCATTCCGACGACGGGGAATGATACAAAGCATGGGAATCTATGAAAGTTACCAATACTGGGGAACCAAAGTTACAGGTAAGTAACTTGTTTTCTTCTATAGGGTGTGTTTAATCCCATGCCTGGGTAGATGTTCAATTCGAAATAAATGTATACCTAGACTAACATTAAATCTGATACTTGCATAATGTTTGCATACTCATCAATATCTTAGGTGCGTCTGTGAAGGAAATGAAATGTACAAAGGCGCTGTGAAAATATATCAAAGTGGATTACTCAAATTGTTGATTGAATAATATCTATTCATGTATGTAATGTAGTTTTCAGAAGAAAATTAAACATAACCATTTAAATTATCATCAATGTCACTGAGAACATTAAACAACAATTATATATTATGTTGGTGCATAAGTTTAATTACCTTGTCAATTGCCTCAGTTACATTTTATCTTATATAGAATATTCTCATGTTGATGTTACATAAAACGAAAGAGAGGCACGACTAAAGGTGCCTTTCATAGATATCTGCAGTTGCTAGTACGACATTCTATTTTACTGTGTGATCTAAGTTCTCCAAATAAATTGATGATGAAGCATGTCACCTTTTGTGAGTGAGGGTCTGTGTCCCTTTTAGAATGTCAAACAGCTAAGATTCTATACTGGTAACAAGTTAAATGTTTTTCACCCCTTATAGAAAAAGGGTTTCTTCTGTGTTCAACCCCATTCTTGTGCTATTGCCCACTGCCCTCTGATAAGTCTTACACTTCTGTACCCAAAATATCATCTTGTCACCTCACACTACAATGTCCTCTCCTAACAAGCCTCTCTATTTATTTTTTTCAACCACCTCAATCTCCTGGAAAGACATAACAATTATCACCAAACTATAGGCTCATACCCTCAGAAGAGACTCCTATAAAGGCTATACTTGGTAACCTCCCTGAAATAAAAATAGTTGCCAAACCTATGACTCATTAAATAACTGACCATGGCGTCAACAATTCCCTCCTTCTTATACCAGAAAACAAGAACTTGTTCTATGTCTGTCTGTATGTCATCTTCGCTGATATTGGCAATTACTTGTCAGCCAGCTGCCTTGCCCTCAGTGTCCTAAAATCCACTTCTCCAGTGGCACTGCTATCAGCAGCAAATTTGCCTTGGGGGCCAAACCACTGGTCCTTGCCCACCTTGTCCACTTTCAATGATGTAATGCTTTAGTCGACTTGTTGTCCAGTCCACAATTGTGCTTTGCCCAAAAAGAGTATACTCAAACGCAAGAACAGTAAAACAAGAGCTGTCAGTAAATTCATGTGTATATCGTAACAGGGAGTGATCCTGTAGAGGTAATAGGGGACGGGATCCCAGATTGTTAGTATGCAAAATAATGCCCCTACACAATACATTTAAGTGCTTACATAACATTGACATTAAGACATACCAGCACATATGCAACGTAGAAAAAGCTTAAACAATGAAAATAACATTTGTATGTGAAAGACTCTTCAGTGAATTACTGACCACAAATGTAAATTTGTCAGACAATACAAAACATCATTACATAACTGATACTTTAAACTGAAATGGTGAAAACACTCACATGAATCACATAATTTATAATTGCATCTATCTGCACTTATTCCATAGTGTTACAGTTCTTGACAATCATGAGTGACAAATAAATATCCTTGTGCTTCTGTGATCGACATACAAAATCGTCCAAGGAGCAAAAGAGTCCAACATATATTGTTCTCATCATCAGATTAAGGGGCATATTCTCAATGAACTTTCATCGAGTTATCAGCACTTAATCGCAGCCAAAGTCGCGATAAATTTATCTCCCTATTCACAAGCAGGTGCTTATATCACCTGTTTACCTGCGATAGCAGCCGCAAAAAACATCGCCGAGGCGTGGCCTGGCAAGATGGCCAAACGGACGTGATCCGTGTCGACTCCTGGTCTATGCCAGTGTCTCTGGGCAATTGTCACCACTCCACGTAGCTGCAGTCCACGCTATGAGAGCGGGAGGCGTCCGCAACACCTTGGGCGCCTGAGAAATCCTGGTATGAAGCTCCGGTGCTAGAGGGAAGAACAATTCAAGCCATCAACGCGGCGGCTCTAGGGTAACCGTGCTGGCGGCCGGGGCAACCGTCTATCAAGTAGACCTGGGAGTTCGAGACAACGATGCCTGACTCTAAGATGGCGGCCGTATGATCGGCCGGGCCTCCCTCCCAATAGGCATTGGGCACAACATGGGGCTTTCTCCCCCAGACCCAGCCGTTGCACCGCAACTTTATTGAGTGCACCCGCTCTCCATTGGAGAATACAGAGCTACCTTCCCGGGCTTAACAATGACCATCAAATCTCCAAGGAGTCTGGGCTATTCTCACGGGAGATACTCTTGAAACACCACACCACAGATGAAGGACTCACCGGGAAGGGGGAGCTGGCAGTCTAGAGAGGACCAGGAGAGAGACGTGTGAAATGGCGGCGGTGGGGGTGCATAGAGTGGTGGCACAAGACATGCACAGCGAGGAGCTCGGCACTCTGAATGGTGGCCCGGGGGCCTCCTTCAGACCCCACATAATTGAGGAGACCTAAAGCTGTGAGATTGGCTGCACGACGGAACTGCTGGAGGGGCATGCACACTGTGAGAGGCTAAGATTGATCTAAATCAGACTGTTGGCATTCACAGTGCGGCATTAAAAGAGGGCTGGGATGCCGGAGGAGTGGTGATCAGTGGGCTTGCCTCTATGCTGCATAAGAAAGCAGTCACCAAAGCAGCGACTGGGGTCACCCGTTTCTTAGCTCTGACAGACAAGGCCCCTTCCGCGGACCGTGAAGACAACACCGACAGCATTCCTTTACCAAAGAAGACCTCATGGCCTCACTGCGAGACTTTAAGACGGAGCTGCAAAAGGAAATGAGCCAGGACATTAAGGGCTCTATCGATCAGCTGTAAAATTACCTGAACGATCGCATGGCTTCCCTCCAGCATGATGCAGACTCTGTGGGAGTTAAAGTTGTGGAGCTGGAGAAACAAACTAAAGAAATTGACACTCGCTCCTCCAAACTGCAGGATACTACACACTCTCTACAGGACCAGTTGCATCTCAACCAACTGAAAGTGGAGAACCTTGAAAACAGGTCACGCAGAGACAACCTACGGATTCGACATCTGGACAAGGGGGCAGAAGGGCCTGACCTGGAAGCCTTTCATGTAGGCCTCTTTGCAGAAATCGTTAGCCCACAGGTCTTACAAATCAAACTTGAAAGAATACATAGGGTAGGGGGTTCAGCAACCTGGGACCGGAAGCGCACAAGAGATATCCTTGCGAAATTTCATTCCTACAAGCTACAAGGTAAAAGAGACCATCCTTGCAGCCGCCAGAAAAAAGAATGCAATCTCTTTCCAGGGGCACGGATGCAGCATATTTCAAGACATGGGGTCTGCAACGTTATTGCAGAGACAGCAGTTCCGTCCCCTCACTTCTAAGCTGTGGGATGACAACAATCGATGTTGCTGGACCTATCCCTTTGGCCTGAAGCTTCGAATAGCACAACAAGCAGCGCCACATCACTGAGCTGAAGGAGGGCCTGAACCCATTAGGTCTCCCTACCACTGACCCTGAACCCACGGCGGACCTTAAAAGCGGCTCCAGTCATGGAACCTCCTCTTTGGCAGGGTGGGCCATGACCTCGCAAGAGAACCACAAATGAGGACAGTACCAAGTCTCTCGTACTCTCGCACTGATGCAATCTACATGCCTTTGTCACCAGTCTGGAGGAGTTCTTTGGTTGATATGAGGGGACTACTCCGACATTGGACCTTCAAAAGGCTTCATGCTGGAGCGCTTGGCCTCCACCCAAGCTCTGAGTTTGACACTGTTAATGACCTGAACTGCAGGACAGCGCCCAGAGATAGGCGCAGATGGGATTACTAGTCACGCCATCTGCCAACCATTCTGCGTGGATGACCTCACCTAAGGTTGGACACCATATTTGTATTTTTCTTTTCGTGTGTTGGGAGGGGGGTGGGATCCTGGTGGGGGCACTGCACATTTTTTGCTTGGGAGATGGCTGGGGCAGTTGCATGTCTATTATGACTTTCTGTGGGACTGTCATGTTTTTAATGTGCATGCGGAGAGAACACGGAGGGGCAGGCATGGGTGGAGGAGGTGAATTCCTTTTGACAAGATGGTAATCACAATAACATTGTGGAACATCAGGGGCCTTAACTTCCTGCAGAAAAGGCAGAAAGTAGACTAATCTCCAGAGAGCCAACAAAATAAGGCTTAAACATAAACAATATCCCCTTATTCATAGATCATCAGCACTTACCAAACACCGAATGGGTGGTGCTTCTCTTCCACTCCTCAATGAAATTTCAACCTCTTGACGTCCAATCAGACAAGGAAGGTAGAATGATCTTGGTTAAGGGAACCCCATGGGGCGCATTATGCACCTTTATTGCTACATATACACCTAACATGGGCCAAACAAGCTTTCTCCAGCTCCTGCTAGACAAAATAGACCTTTTTGCTGAAGGTCCTACGTTTTTGATGGGGGCCTTTAATCTCATGTGGCAACCGGAACTGGATAGCACTCAACCACACAGGGCTGACTCTGGCTCCTTTCCTGCTGATTTAAAGCAGATGCATGGCGAACCCAGCACACATAGACCAGAGATTATACATTCTACTCTCATGTGCACCACACGTACTCCTGATTGGATTATATATTCGTTAGTCAAAGACTGCTGGGCATACTTCAGGAGGCTAAGATCTTTCCCCTCTCCCTCTCGGACCACTGCCCATTAGCAATCTGCCTACACTGGGGCTCAGCTTCCACCACGAACCCTAAATGGTACTTCTCAGTTTCCCCAACACGTGACAGGTTACTCCGAACTGAGCTACGAGACATAATCACAGAATTGTTTTTAAAACAATAGGCCTGAAGACTCTTCCCTGAGCAATCATTGGGAAGCCTTTAAGCTGTCCTACAGGGGAAATGTATTGAGCTCAACTCCACCCTGAATAAACAATGGGCATGGGAACGGGAGGACCTGGAGAAGGTGCTAGAACAGGCAAAACTAGCACACAAAAACAAACCCTCTAGGGTTACTTTATGGCCCCTTACGGCTTTACGCAGCAAGTTAAAGGCAATCTACAACAATAGGGCAGAGCGCACCCTTTTAAAACTCCGCCATACCTCTTTTATGCAGGGGAATAAAATAGGCCGACAGCTTGCTCGTCAACTTCGAGAGAAGCGTGAGAGGGAATATATTGGAGGCGTCCGTGATGGGAATGATGTGCTGATCCAAAGGGATGGGGATAAAGCTAACCTCTTTGGCTCCTTCTATGAGTCATTGTACACCACAGACCCTAAAGACCCACCTTTGGAAGATAACTACCTTCGGACTCTGCGGTTTCCCCATATCTCATAAGCCGTGAACAATCAACTCACGGCCCGATAACCACAGAAGAGGTGGCCGACTTGATAGCAGCCCTTAAACTCCATAAAGCCCCAGGACCAGATGGTCTCACAGCCCATTTTTATAAAACCTTTGCCCGACCTTATTGCCCATCTCACACACCTATTTAATCAGATGGTGGAGCTAGGAGGGGTGACCCCTTCGATGGCCGTTGCAGTCATTATGGTTATCCATTAGTCTGGGAAGAACGCACAACTGTGTACTTCTTACTGCCCTATAGCGCTCCTAAACTTAGACGCAAAGCTCTGCTCTACTATCCTTGCGAACCACATACAGGACTTAATGCACAAATTAATCCATCCCGACCAATCTGGCTTTATACAAGGCCGACAAGCACATGACAACATCAGGCGCACAGTCCATCTCATCGAAAAAAACTCTAAACGAGGGATACCAGCTGTCCTAGTGGTGCTTGATGCCTAAAAGGCCTTTGATCAGGTGGATTGGGCATTCCTCTTTCGCGTTCTTAAAGCTTTCAGTTTTGCCGATAAATTCCTTTGCATGATCCAGGCCAATTACATGCAGCCCCGTTCTTGGGTACAGGTTAATGGAATGACGTTGGCTGCCTTCTCTCTTACGAGGGGCCAATGGCAGGGGTGCACTCTGTCACCCCAGCTCTTTGCATCAAGCCATGAGCCCTTTGCGATGTCCATTAGAAACAATCTGGAGATACAGGGGATTCCCTTTGGGGGAGAGGACGACAAAATTTCGCTTTTGGCGGACGATGTTCTCCTCAAACTCGCAGATCCGTCTCGATCCCTTCCAGTTACGGAAATTGAACTAGCCAAATCCGAGGTGGTATCCGGATTTAAGGCTAATCTAGTCAAATCCTATGTTCTTAATCTCACCTTGCTGGACGATGAAGCACGGACACTCCAGTCTCAGTCCACCTTGCAGTGGACTAGTCGCTCTCTCCAGTATCTGGGAATCCAGCTAACTCCACGGGTGGAGGGGCTGTATAAAGCCAACTTTCCGTCGGGCCTCCATCAAATTGAAAAAGACCTCCAATGATGGAAGCCCCTATTTATTTCTTGGCTTTGCTGCATTCCTGCTATTAAGATGACACTACTTCCCAGATAAGGTTTGAAGCCAGGAGTGTGCTCCTCACAATACCCCCATAATGACTACATGCACCCAGGTGCCCAGTGAGCGGAACACCCAGCATAAAAAAAAAAGGGAAACAAAAAGGGAGAAAATAACCACAGCGCTAGACCATGATTGAATACATCAAAGCTGCTCATTATTAATGAAGAGCTCTAGGCAAGAGTACCCCTATTTGTAGCTGGGGAGGACTAACAATGGTTGTGGGGGCTGCAAGAGGTGCAACAACACACAGAGGATTGATTTAATAAATTGATTCTATGTCTCCTAGACCCTAGGAGTCATGACCTGGGGAGGTCCAATGTAATTTGATAATGTCACCAAAGGTATTTTCATCTACTGGCTGTATATATTTGTGATTCAATGTATAATATTTAGAAGTCTGTTTAATAAATGGACTATTACTTTTACAAAGAAAATGCACAGATTGGAGAATAATGTATAGAATGTTGTTATTACACACCAGCTATCCTTAGATAATCAATTACTGCAATGTGGTACATGGTTTCCAGTTAGGAGGCAATTGTGGACCTAATACTATCATGCAGGACTCACATCCAGCAAAACTAATAAATCAATTTCTTACTCTATATTTCTCAATCCCTTTGGGTTTTTAAGGAGGTATCTGGATTATGGGTTAATCAATTCAGATCCTGTTTGTTCCTCCTAAATTCTCATAAGTGCTCAAATTCAGTGGGGGGGAATAAAATGAGAATTTATGACTTTTCTATATCTACGGGCTAAAATCTACCATTTGGAGACAAATCTTCTATATGGAACTTTGGAAAGAACAGTTGGTACACTCAGATCAAAACAGCATTCTTGAAGACACTTCTTTTGAAGTTTTTAGGCAGGATAGCATTGGCTAAAATGATTGTGCTTCCATCATGGGCATTTCCTTGATCATTATCTAAAAAAATTGAGAGCCTGATGCGGGTAGAGTTTCCCAAAACAAGGAATGAGACCAAGAACTTGCCCACCCAAATAAAGTATTTCACAATGCTAGGTTTAAATATCTACAATTTAACTGTATTTAACTCCCCCAAAAATAAATCAGATGTATCCAGGAACTCCTTCTGCATGTTCCAGGCACTAAGACACACAAGTAGGATTTAAATATGTGATGTGAGACTATCTGGCCATAACTGGATATTGGGATGTGGTTTTGGATTGACTCACTAAAATACATTAGATGCAATATACAATGTAATTTAGAGGGATATATTCAAGGGCTTTTCTTCCACCTTAGCACACAGAGGACTAATTCAAAATACATTGCCCTGTCATAATTTTAGCAAGAAAGCCTCTATCAATTTTGTGGAATGCCCTGAATTCCTCGTTGCTGATCAAATGGTAGAGAAATCTCAGCTACTGGGCTGAGGTAGAAAGTACAGTGCTGAACAGAGAGGACAACAGGAAGCTAAGGTAAGATCTAATAACCCACCATTGGGATAAAATAGCTACCATTACCGCAAATTAAAACACAGATGATAATGTGCCACCATGAAACCTGCAGATTTGAACTGTTGAAATAAGCGATCGATAAATTCAACAATCAGCTGTATTAAGTGCTCTTCTATATCCATATGCCTTCAGTAGGGTTCTTTGACCTTCTTAGTATCTTTGAATCTTAATCTATACTCAGTTTCATTGAATAGTTAAGTGAAGCTGGCTGAGGTGAATGTGGGTTTGCCTTATTGTGTCTGATCTATGATGGACCCTCGGGTCGCAGATTGGGTCACACCTTACCTCTAGCTTGTTGCTACTTACTGAATTGCCGCTAGCTACAAAAGCATAAGTTGGAGATTCATGACTTCCTGATAGATTACCAACCGGAGGCACTTTTTCTTGTTGAAATTTAGCTTACTGTTTCATCGCCCCCTGATGTACTTGAAGCTATTCCACAGGATTATGCAATCCTGAGGTGAGATAAAACAACCCAAAAAGAAGGGGGGAGTGTGGTTATTTTTAAACTGCATTTTCTTTCTACTCAGAAGTAGAGCTTGTGGGCTGCAAGACAGCTTTCATTTCACTATCCTTTTCTAGTAACCATACTACAGCAGGATTCCTGATTTTTCACCCATCAGGCTTAGCCTCACAATTTTCAACTGCATTAGCAGCCATTCTACATGCTTATGCACTATGCTGCTCAAACTTTCTAATTCTGAAAGATCATAATTTGCATTTTGAAGCAATCACATGTCATGTGGCAGAATCTTCTATCAAACACCTAGACATATTGTAATTCACTCAACTGGTTCAGGCCACCACTCATGGACATGGTCATACCATAGACACCATTTTTGCAAACTTCAATTTTATAAGTGTTACCCCACCATGCTGGTGGCATAGTCAGACCATTTTGATCTCCCTTTTCAGGTCTACATGTCTGGTTCGGCACCCACTCCATCTGTAGACCGGTGTTATAAATCTCGGAAGTGGTCTAAGGTTACCCCAGCCTTTCTTACAATGGCTTTGAGGGCAAATCGCCCTTTCTTAGTGGCTGTGCTAATTTAGCCAACTCCCAGATAAAAACCAGGATTAAGGAGGCCTTAGATGACATTGCGTCCATGAAAAACTGTAGTGCTGCTCGCTCTCAGTCTTCTGCTACAATCACAAAGTAGTCCCTGACAGGAGAGATTCACACAGGAAACAATGAATATAGGCCTGAAATCAGTTCTATATTAAAGCTGTCCAGCCAGACAGAAATATTTAATAATGTATAAAATCACATACAACACAAGAAAAGTGGGACACAATCCTTACATGAATTCTGTGTTAGTAGAACAACATGCGGTAAAATTCGACATACTTTATTTATTTTTTGGCATTTAACGAAGAATTACACATGGTGTCATGCACTCTATGAATTGAATCATCGAAATGTTTATCACTGTGGCGATAAAGATATGAAACTGTTTGTTTTAAAGACTGTTATGTTGCTTAATAGTTGGGTAATTTAATGGATCCTCATTGAGATTTTGTTATATATTAACAGATTCCCCTGACAAAGTGCCTGTCATGGGCACTAAATGCATTGGGAATATGCTACTTTAAGTGTTTTTATGGATGTAAAACACATATGAATACAGAAATATCTTGGATGTGATTTTAAACATCAAGATTTATGGAAAAGAAGCATTAAAATTTAAACTTGAAGAACTCTACAAACACAAGTTTGAAAATCTATGATTTGAAAAGTTATGATTTAAACTATATGTTTGAAAATTAGAAGATCGGATGATCCTATAAGTTGTGCCCAGAGGGTCGTTCCCTACACAAAGGGGACGCTTTTCTTGCAACCTCTGAATGCAGACAGGGTCCCAAGGAGTTGTGAAAGGAAGTGAGACACAGGTAAGTTGCAAATAACTTCATTGCATCCGATGTCCTGCAACACCCGGCAGCAACTGTTGATTCCCCCTCATTCCATGATCCAGGCAGGAACCCATAAAACCTCTTACCCACACCAACATTCCAGATCTCAACAAGTTGCCAGGTGACTGTGGCAATCGCCCCAACTTATTTGAAGCAGGGTGAATTTCACACATTTTCCCTGTGGACACAGGCAGGGTAAAGAAATGAAGAATGGTCCAAAACTGCAGGCACAAAACTCCTCGCTGTCCAGGCAATTTCTCTGCTTAGAAAAAACAAAACTCCCTCTTTAGGAGTTTATTTTGTCTAAATAAAAATGTTTGGGAACTTCAAGCATTGCTCCAGCTCAGAAAACCTTCAGTGCTGTGAAGGAAGCCTCAGGAGGAATAGCAGCTCCCTTCACAGCACAGATTAGATAGAACTCTCTAAATAAAGTGGACTGTCCTCCACCAGGGCAGCGGATGCCATGCTTTCTACCCCTCCTGGCAGGCTGTCTGCCATGATCTAAATGTGTCCCAAAATCTGATCAGATTTTTAATATACTCCTTACTACTGTCTCGACATGGGGACTATCACAATTTATCAAGGCAAAAAAAGGTCAATTTAATTATATACAATGATTACACAAAAATGTGAGACAATTAGGATCCTGGGGTGAAGTTGTGAAAATGAGACACTACATCTCCATGTGATTGTCTGTGCTTTATATTCTTTTACAGGTACTATTGGTGACTGGAAAAACCTTATGACAGTTGCGCAGAGTGAAAGATTTGACAAGATATATCAAGAGAAGATGAAGGATCTACCAATAAAGTTTATTTGGGATATTAATGAAGACAAATAGTCCGAATAGCTCAGTTCATCTTTTCATTCAATAATTTCTTCTTCATTATACTTTAAAGTATTTAAACACATATACTGCCTGTATTTCTATAGGGTGTGTTTAATCCCATGCCTGGGTAGATGTTCAATTCAAAATAAATGTATACCTAGACTAACATTAAATCTGATACTTGCATAATGTTTGCATACTCATCAATATCTTAGGTGCGTCTGTGAAGGAAATGAAATGTACAAAGGCGCTGTGAAAATATATCAAAGTGGATTACTCAAATTGTTGATTGAATAATATCTATTCATGTATGTAATGTAGTTTTCAGAAGAAAATTAAACCTAACCATTTAAATTATCATCAATGTCACTGAGAACATTAAACAACAATTATATATTATGTTGGTGCATAAGTTTAATTACCTTGTCAATTGCCTCAGTTACATTTTATCTTATATATAATATTCTCATGTTGATGTTACATAAAGCGAAAGAGAGGCACGACCAAAGGTGCCTTTCATAGATATCTGCAGTTGCTAGTACGACATTCTATTTTACTGTGTGATCTAAGTTCTCCAAATAAATTGATGATGAAGCATGTCACCTTTTGTGAGTGAGGGTCTGTGTCCCTTTTAGAATGTCAAACAGCTAAGATTCTATACTGGTAACAAGTTAAATGTTTTTCACCCCTTATAGAAAAAGGGTTTCTTCTGTGTTCAACCCCATTCTTGTGCTATTGCCCACTGCCCTCTGATAAGTCTTACACTTCTGTACCCAAAATATCATCTTGTCACCTCACACTACAATGTCCTCTCCTAACAAGCCTCTCTATTTATTTTTTTCAACCACCTCAATCTCCTGGAAAGACATAACAATTATCACCAAACTATAGGCTCATACCCTCAGACGAGACTCCTATAAAGGCTATACTTGGTAACCTCCCTGAAATAAAAATAGTTGCCAAACCTATGACTCATTAAATAATTGACCATGGCGTCAACAATTCCCTCCTTCTTATACCAGAAAACAAGAACTTGTTCTATGTCTGTCTGTATGTCATCTTCGCTGATATTGGCAATTACTTGTCAGCCAGCTGCCTTGCCCTCAGTGTCCTAACATCCACTTCTCCAGTGGCACTGCTATCAGCAGCAAATTTGCCTTGGGGGCCAAACCACTGGTCCTTGCCCACCTTGTCCACTTTCAATGATGTAATGCTTTAGTCGACTTGTTGTCCAGTCCACAATTGTGCTTTGCCCAAAAAGAGTATACTCAAACGCAAGAACAGTAAAACAAGAGCTGTCAGTAAATTCATGTGTATATCGTAACAGGGAGTGATCCTGTAGAGGTAATAGGGGACGGGATCCCAGATTGTTAGTATGCAAAATAATGCCCCTACACAATACATTTAAGTGCTTACATAACATTGACATTAAGACATACCAGCACATATGCAACGTAGAAAAAGCTTAAACAATGAAAATAACATTTGTATGTGAAAGACTCTTCAGTGAATTACTGACCACAAATGTAAATTTGTCAGACAATACAAAACATCATTACATAACTGATACTTTAAACTGAAATGGTGAAAACACTCACATGAATCACATAATTTATAATTGCATCTATCTGCACTTATTCCATAGTATTACAGTTCTTGACAATCATGAGTGCCAAATAAATATCCTTGTGCTTCTGTGATCGACATACAAAATCGTCCAAGGAGCAAAAGAGTCCAACATATATTGTTCTCATCATCAGATTAAGGGGCATATTCTCAATGAACTTTCATCGAGTTATCAGCACTTAATCGCAGCCAAAGTTGCGATAAATTTATCTCCCTATTCACAAGCAGGTGCTTATATCACCTGTTTACCTGCGATAGCAGCCGCAAAAAACATCGCCGGGGCGTGGCCAGGCAAGATGGCCAAACGGACGTGATCCGTGTCGACTCCTGGTCTATGCCAGTGTCTCTGGGCAATTGTCACCACTCCACGTAGCTGCAGTCCACGCTATGAGAGCGGGAGGCGTCTGAAACACCTTGGGCGCCCGAGAAATCCTGGTATGAAGCTCCGGTGCTAGAGGGAATAACAATTCAATCCATCAACGCGGCGGCTCTAGGGTAACCGTGCTGGCGGCCGACCGTCTATCAAGTAGACCTGGGAGTTCGAGACATTGATGCCTGACTCTAAGATGGCGGCCGTATGATCGGCCGGGCCTCCCTATCAATAGGCATTGGGCACAACATGGGGCTTTCTCCCCCAGACCCAGCCGTTGCACCACAACTTTATTGAGTGCACCCGCTCTCCATTGGAGAATACAGAGCTACCTTCCCGGGCTTAACAATGACCATCAAATCTCCAAGGAGTCTGGGCTATTCTCACGGGAGATACTCTTGAAACACCACACCACAGATGAAGGACTCACCGGGAAGGGGGAGCTGGCAGTCTAGAGAGGACCAGGAGAGAGACGTGTGAAGTGGCGGCGGTGGGGGTGCATAGAGTGGTGGCACAAGACATGCACAGCGAGGAGCTCGGCACTCTGAATGGTGGCCCGGGGGCCTCCTTCAGACCCCACATAATTGAGGAGACCTAAAGCTGTGAGATTGGCTGCACGACGGAACTGCTGGAGGGGCATGCACACTGTGAGAGGCTAAGATTGATCTAAATCAGACTGTTGGCATTTACAGTGCGGCATTAAAAGAGGGCTGGGATGCCGGAGGAGTGGTGATCAGTGGGCTTGCCTCTATGCTGCATAAGAAAGCAGTCACCAAAGCAGCGACTGGGGTCACCCGTTTCTTAGCTCTGACAGACAAGGCACCTTCCGCAGACCGTGAAGACAACACCGACAGCATTCCTTTACCAAAGAAGACCTCATGGCCTCACTGCGAGACTTTAAGACGGAGCTGCAAAAGGAAATGAGCCAGGACATTAAGGGCTCTATCGATCAGCTGTAAAATTACCTGAACGATCGCATGGCTTCCCTCCAGCATGATGCAGACTCTGTGGGAGTTAAAGTTGTGGAGCTGGAGAAACAAACTAAAGAAATTGACACTCGCTCCTCCAAACTGCAGGATACTACACACTCTCTTCAGGACCAGTTGCATCTCAACCAACTGAAAGTGGAGAACCTTGAAAACAGGTCACGCAGAGACAACCTACGGATTCGACATCTGGACAAGGGGGCAGAAGGGCCTGACCTGGAAGCCTTTCATGTAGGCCTCTTTGCAGAAATCGTTAGCCCACAGGTCTTACAAATCAAACTTGAAAGAATACATAGGGTAGGGGGTTCAGCAACCTGGGACCGGAAGCGCACAAGAGATATCCTTGCGAAATTTCATTCCTACAAGCTACAAGGTAAAAGAGACCATCCTTGCAGCCGCCAGAAAAAAGAATGCAATCTCTTTCCAGGGGCATGGATGCAGCATATTTCAAGACATGGGGTCTGCAACGTTATTGCAGAGACAGCAGTTCCGTCCCCTCACTTCTAAGCTGTGGAATGACAACAATCGATGTCGCTGGAAGTATCCCTTTGGCCTGAAGCTTCGAATAGCACAACAAGCAGCGCCACATCACTGAGCTGAAGGAAGGCCTGAACCCATTAGGTCTCCCTACCACTGACCCTGAACCCACGGCGGACCTTAAAAGCGGCTCCAGTCATGGAACCTCCTCTTTGGCAGGGTATGCCATGACCTCGCAAGAGAACCACAAATGAGGACAGTACCAAGTCTCTTGTACTCTCGCACTGATGCAATCTACATGCCTTTGTCACCAGTCTGGAGGAGTTCTTTGGTTGATATGAGGGGACTACTCCGACATTGGACCTTCAAAAGGCTTCATGCTGGAGCGCTTGGCCTCCACCCAAGCTCTGAGTTTGACACTGTTAATGACCTGAACTGCAGGACAGTGCCCAGAGATAGGCGCAGATGGGATTACTAGTCACGCCATCTGCCAACCATTCTGCGTGGGTGACCTCACCTAAGGTTGGACACCATATTTGTATTTTTCTTTTCGTGTGTTGGGAGGGGGGTGGGATCCTGGTGGGGGCACTGCACATTTTTTGCTTGGGAGATGGCTGGGGCAGTTGCATGTCTATTATGACTTTCTGTGGGACTGTCATGTTTTTAATGTGCATGCGGAGAGAACACGGAGGGGCAGGCATGGGTGGAGGAGGTCAATTCCTTTTGACAAGATGGTAATCACAATAACATAGTGGAACATCAGGGGCCTTAACTTCCTGCAGAAAAGGCAGAAAGTATGGAAATACCTTACGGATCACTATTTCGATATAGTGGCACTCCAAGAGACTAATCTCCAGAGAGCCAACAAAATAAGGCTTAAACATAAACAATATCCCCTTATTCATAGATCATCAGCACTTATCAAACACCGAATGGGTGGTGCTTCTCTTCCACTCCTCAATGAAATTTCAACCTCTTGACGTCCAATCAGACAAGGAAGGTAGAATGATCTTGGTTAAGGGAACCCCATGGGGCGCATTATGCACCTTTATTGCTACATATACACCTAACATGGGCCAAACAAGCTTTCTCCAGCTCCTGCTAGACAAAATAGACCTTTTTGCTGAAGGTCCTACGTTTTTGATGGGGGCCTTTAATCTCATGTGGCAACCGGAACTGGATAGCACTCAACCACACAGGGCTGACTCTGGCTCCTTCCCCGCTGATTTAAAGCAGATGCATGGCGAACCCAGCACACATGGACCAGAGATTATACATTCTACTCTCATGTGCACCACACGTACTCCTGATTGGATTATATATTCGTTAGTCAAAGACTGCTGGGCATACTTCAGGAGGCTAAGATCTTTCCCCTCTCCCTCTCGGACCACTGCCCATTAACAATCTGCCTACACTGGGGCTCAGCTTCCACCACGAACCCTAAATGGTGCTTCTCAGTTTCCCCAACACGTGACAGGGTACTCCGAACTGAGCTACGAGACATAATCACAGAATTGTTTTTAAAACAATAGGCCTGAAGACTCTTCCCTGAGCAATCATTGGGAAGCCTTTAAGCGGTCCTACGGGGGAAATGTATTGAGCTCAACTCCACCCTGAATAAACAATGGGCATGGGAACGGGAGGACCTGGAGAAGGTGCTAGAACAGGCAAAACTAGCACACAAAAACAAACCCTCTAGGGTTACTTTATGGACCCTTACGGCTTTACGCAGCAAGTTAAAGGCAATCTACAACAATAGGGCAGAGCGCACCCTTTTAAAACTCCGCCATACCTCTTTTATGCAGGGGAATAAAATAGGCCGACAGCTTGCTCGTCAACTTTGAGAGAAGCGTGAGAGGGAATATATTGGAGGCGTCCGTGATGGGAATGATGTGCTGATCCAAAGGGATGGGGATAAAGCTAACCTCTTTGGCTCCTTCTATGAGTCATTGTACACCACAGACCCTAAAGACCCACCTTTGGAAGACAACTACCTTCGGACTCTGCGGTTTCCCCATATCTCATAAGCCGTGAACAATCAACTCACGGCCCGATAACCACAGAAGAGGTGGCCGACTCGATAGCAGCCCTTAAACTCCATAAAGCCCCGGGACCAGATGGTCTCACAGCCCATTTTTATAAAACCTTTGCCCGACCTTATTGCCCATCTCACACACCTATTTAATCAGATGGTGGAGCTAGGAGGGGTGACCCCTTCGATGGCCGTTGCAGTCATTATGGTTATCCATAAGTCTGGGAAGAACGCACAACTGTGTACTTCTTACTGCCCTATAGCGCTCCTAAACTTAGACGCAAAGCTCTGCTCTACTATCCTTGCGAACCACATACAGGACTTAATGCACAAATTAATCCATCCCGACCAATCTGGCTTTATACAAGGCTGACAAGCACATGACAACATCAGGCGCACAGTCCATCTCATCGAAAAAAAACTCTAAACGAGGGATACCAGCTGTCCTAGTGGTGCTTGATGCCTAAAAGGCCTTTGATCAGGTGGATTGGGCATTCCTCTTTCGCGTTCTTAAAGCTTTCAGTTTTGCCGATAAATTCCTTTGCATGATCCAGGCCAATTACATGCAGCCCCGTTCTTGGGTACAGGTTAATGGAATGACGTTGGCTGCCTTCTCTCTTACGAGGGGCCAATGGCAGGGGTGCACTCTGTCACCCCAGCTCTTTGCATCAAGCCATGAGCCCTTTGCGATGTCCATTAGAAACAATCTGGAGATACAGGGGATTCCCTTTGGGGGAGAGGACCACAAAATTTTGCTTTTGGCGGACGATGTTCTCCTCACACTCGCAGATCCGTCTCGATCCCTTCCAGTTACGGAAATTGAACTAGCCAAATCCGAGGTGGTATCCGGATTTAAGGCTAATCTAGTCAAATCCTATGTTCTTAATCTCACCTTGCTGGACGATGAAGCACGGACACTCCAGTCTCAGTCCACCTTGCAGTGGACTAGTCGCTCTCTCCAGTATCTGGGAATCCAGCTAACTCCACGGGTGGAGGGGCTGTATAAAGCCAACTTTCCGTCGGGCCTCCATCAAATTGAAAAAGACCTCCAATGATGGAAGCCCCTATTTATTTCTTGGCTTTGCTGCATTCCTGCTATTAAGATGACACTACTTCCCAGATAAGGTTTGAAGCCAAGGGTGTGCTCCTCACAATACCCCCATAATGACTACTTGCACCCAGGTGCCCAGTGAGCGGAACACCCAGCATAAAAAAAAGGGAAACAAAAAGGGAGAAAATAACCACAGCGCTAGACCATGATTGAATACATCAAAGCTGCTCATTATTAATGAAGAGCTCTAGGCAAGAGTACCCCTATTTGTAGCTGGGGAGGACTAACAATGGTTGTGGGGGCTGCAAGAGGTGCAACAACACACAGAGGATTGATTTAATAAATTGATTCTATGTCTCCTAGACCCTAGGAGTCATGACCTGGGGAGGTCAAATGTAATTTGATAATGTCACCAAAGGTATTTTCATCTACTGGCTGTATATATTTGTGATTCAATGTATAATATTTAGAAGTCTGTTTAATAAATGGACTATTACTTTTACAAAGAAAATGCACAGATTGGAGAATAATGTATAGAATGCTGTTATTACACACCAGCTATCCTTAGATAATCAATTACTGCAATGTGGTACATGGTTTCCAGTTAGGAGGCAATTGTGGACCTAATACTATCATGCAGGACTCACATCCAGCAAAACTAATAAATCAATTTCTTACTCTAGATTTCTCAATCCCTTTGGGTTTTTAAGGAGGTATCTGGATTATGGGTTAATCAATTCAGATCCTGTTTGTTCCTCCTAAATTCTCATAAGTGCTCAAATTCAGTGGGGGGGAATAAAATGAGAATTTATGACTTTTCTATATCTACGGGCTAAAATCTACCATTTGGAGACAAATCTTCTATATGGAACTTTGGAAAGAACAGTGGGTACACTCAGATCAAAACAGCATTCTTGAAGACACTTCTTTCGAAGTTTTTAGGCAGGATAGCATTGGCTAAAATGATTGTGCTTCCATCATGGGCATTTCCTTGATCATTATCTAAAAAAATTGAGAGCCTGATGCAGGTAGAGTTTCCCAAAACAAGGAATGAGACCAAGAACTTGCCCACCCAAATAAAGCAAATAAAGTATTTCACAATGCTAGGTTTAAATATCTACAATTTAACTGTATTTAACTCCCCCAAAAATAAATCAGATGTATCCAGGAACTCCTTCTGCATGTTCCAGGCACTAAGACACACAAGTAGGATTTAAATATGTGATGTGAGACTATCTGGCCATAACTGGATATTGGGATGTGGTTTTGGATTGACTCACTAAAATACATTAGATGCAATATACAATGTAATTTAGAGGGATATATTCAAGGGCTTTTCTTCCACCTTAGCACACAGAGGACTTATTCAAAATACATTGCCCTGTCATAATTTTAGCAAGAAAGCCTCTATCAATTTTGTGGAATGCCCTGAATTCCTCTTTGCTGATCAAATGGTAGAGAAATCTCAGCTACTGGGCTGAGGTAGAAAGTACAGTGCTGAACAGAGAGGACAACAGGAAGCTAAGGTAAGATCTAATAACCCACCATTGGGATAAAATAGCTACCATTCCCTCAAATTAAAACACAGATGATAATGTGCCACCATGAAACCTGCAGATTTGAACTGTTGAAATAAGCGATCGATAAACTCAACAATCAGCTGTATTAAGTGCTCTTCTATATCCATATGCCTTCAGTAGGGTTCTTTGACCTTCTTAGTATCTTTGAATCTTAATCTATACTCAGTTTAATTGAATAGTTAAGTGAAGCTGGCTGAGGTGAATGTGGGTTTGCCTTATTGTGTCTGATCTATGATGGACCCTCGGGTCGCAGATTGGGTCACACCTTACCTGTAGCTTGTTGCTACTTACTGAATTGCCGCTAGCTACAAAAGCATAAGTTGGAGATTCATGACTTCCTGATAGATTACCAACCGGAGGCACTTTTTCTTGTTGAAATTTAGCTTACTGTTTCATCGCCCCCTGATGTACTTGAAGCTATTTCACAGGATTATGCAATCCTGAGGTGAGATAAAACAACCCAAAAAGAACGGGGGGATTGTGGTTATTTTTAAACTGCATTTTCTTTCTACTCAGAAGTAGAGCTTGTGGGCTGCAAGACAGCTTTCTTTTCACTATCCTTTTCTAGTAACCATACTACAGCAGGATTCCTGATTTTTCACCCATCAGGCTTAGCCTCACAATTTCCAACTGCATTAGCAGCCATTCTACATGCTTATGCACTATGCTGCTCAAACTTTCTAATTCTGAAAGATCATAATTTGCATTTTGAAGCAATCACATGTCATGTGGCAGAATCTTCTATCAAACACCTAGACATATTGTAATTCACTCAACTGGTTCAGGCCACCACTCATGGACATGGTCATACCATAGACACCATTTTTGCAAACTTCAATTTTATAAGTGTTACCCCACCATGCCGGTGGCATAGTCAGACCATTTTGATCTCCCTTTTCAGGTCTACATGTCTGGTTCGGCACCCACTCCATCTGTAGACCGGTGTTATAAATCTCGGAAGTGGTCTAAGGTTACCCCAGCCTTTCTTACAATGGCTTTGAGGGCAAATCGCCCTTTATTAGTGGCTGTGCTAATTTAGCCAACTCCCAGATAAAAACCAGGATTAAGGAGGCCTTAGATGACATTGCGTCCATGAAAAACTGTAGTGCTGCTCGCTCTCAGTCTTCTGCTACAATCACAAAGTAGTCCCTGACAGGAGAGATTCACACAGGAAACAATGAATATAGGCCTGAAATCAGTTCTATATTAAAGCTGTCCAGCCAGACAGAAATATTTAATAATGTATAAAATCACATACAACACAAGAAAAGTGGGACACAATCCTGCATCCAAAGCAACATATAGAACAAATGGCAACATATATAACAAATGACACAAATGAACAGAAATTCACAAATTCAGGAAAAAGGCTCAGGCAGGGCAAGAAACGCTTGTGAATTGTATAAAGAAATGCAGCAAGCAAACAATATGTAGTGACACCGTTACACATCAGTAATTAATTCAGTTGTGTTTACAGTGCATATAAGGTCAAAGACGTTTCGATCCCATAGAAACAATATTGGGATCATTATCAGGATGTATAATTACATTCCTGAGGGAATTTTGGACAAGCGCAATATCAGGGGGCAAGCAATAAGGCGGTTGCGATAATGCCAGGAAGACACAACCTGAGCTCATGTAAGATGCTCTTACGTGCGATAATAGGTTAAAAGGATCCTTCATGAAATAATATATTTTCGTAGAATATATTTCCGTAGAATCCCATTATTAAGTGAAAAAGGAAATCTGCAATTGAGCCCAAGCTCATGTAACCACATTTTGCAGTTGAAGCCATAAAATGTGAATCTTTCTCACACCCATTTTACATCAAAGATCACTGATTTGTTTTTAATTCTTGGTGCA
The DNA here is from genome assembly GCF_964263255.1 of Lissotriton vulgaris. Classification (NCBI taxonomy): domain Eukaryota; kingdom Metazoa; phylum Chordata; class Amphibia; order Caudata; family Salamandridae; genus Lissotriton; species Lissotriton vulgaris. Next base: position 773,044,216 of record NC_141694.1, read on the forward strand.
TGAGGTTAGAGTGTATTGGCAGTCAAAAGTCTCATGAAAGTTCAGCTCATTTTGACCTCAAGTGTAATATGTTCTCTGGGAAGAAGTCGGAATTCTAACCACCTAGGGCAAAGACTTAGTCAATGTGCCAATACAAATTAGAAAGACACCCAGCTGCTTCCAGCCCTCCCTTTCCAGTCTGGTTGACTTTTCCATGAAGACACAGGACAACATGTGGTGCTTACATGGCCCCCAGAATGATTCCTTGCAGCTTTTTGGCTTTTTTCAGATTAGGGAAGTAAATACATAGAATAGCAATTAGATTCCCTGTCTTTCACACACAGTGCACTTACTTCTTTTGCAATTCCACACAGGAACAAGCTCACAGGAGCAGCGTGGGATTTTCGAAAAAGTGCCTGGCCTTGCTTCCCAGAGGGTTCTAAAGCACTCAATCAGACAAGATCTCTATGTGGCAGGAGTTGCCGGACTACTACTCAGCACCCGATGGACACCCGGTCTCCTGCTCTAGCTACTGAGCTCAGCAACATACCCTATAACACCACTTCTTTTTCAAGGGTCTCTGGGGAGACAACATTATTTCTAATGGAGCTCTGGCAGCAAGTTACATTTTTCCAAGGCCAGGCCCCTCACATGCAAGTCATATCCATGCACAAGGCCCTTGCACTTGCTTCCTAGTGGACCCCAGAGCAGTCAATCAGGCGATATCTCTGTGTGGCAGGAGCTGTCAGGCTGCTGCTCAGTCGCTGATGCTCACTCGTCCATGCCACTGTAGGATCACCCTACCTCCCGCCCATCCTCCTCCCCCCACAGCTCTCTCATGTTGCTTCACCTCCATCCTCCTCCTGCTGTCCATTGATTTTTTTACCCTCCTTCCATACTGTGATTTAGCAAGTTTGACAAGAAATAAAACCCCTATGACGTGGTCAACACTGGTCGCATCATAGCACTTTTCTTTTTACTTTAAGCCATGTTGCACAGCAGCCCGTGTTGCTGTGCAGCATATAGGAAAAACACTGACATATGCTTGTTTTGTCTTTCTCTCTGTTTCCTTTTGGTCTCTAGCACGGCTTTTTTTGTGAGAACCCTCAGTTCTACTTTTGGTTTTGAGATACAGTTTAACTGCACAACAATGGTGTTTGGATAAAAGATAGAGCAACCCAAAGATGTGGATAGTTCTGAAAATACTTTTGGCAGCTCATGGCCCTGAACAGGAGCTGTTTCCATTTTCTGCTGCAGTATTGACAGGACTGTGGCTTCACCTAAAATATTACTTAAAGTAATCGAGGAAGCTGTATTAAAATTCCCCATTTATTTCCTATCTAGATGAAAAGCTAGTTCAACTCTGTACTTGTTTCAGCTCATATAGTAACACTGCTGATGAGGCTGCTGAACCATGCATAATAGTATAGATACTCACAAATACACCATACAAAGTGGAAGAGACACATTCAGAATGATATGCTTGTTTTGTTTTTTTGTGTGAAAAGAGACTGCTTCCAAATGGTTGGTCTTACTAGCTGTCCAGAATGGAATTTCAGGTACTTTACCCATAATCATATTTGCCATTTTTAGACTGATTGCTGTAGGGCTAACCTGTGCTCATGGTACAGGCCTAATAGGAGCTGAGCTTGCATCTGTCATCTACAGTATACATTGTCTAAGTCACATATACATAGCTACAGTTTGATTTACTAGTCATAGAAATCCTCAATTTGTACATTTGTTAGGATAGGAAATGGTGTGTATCCAGCCAATACATATCAGGTAGCCCTTTCAGTACTTTGGGGACAAATGCTGAAATTCTGTGGCACATGGAGCAAAATGACCACCAAACCTGTCTGGGTAAAGGACTTCCAAATCATGATAAACTTGGTAACTGCTGGTACTGGTACGTGTCTATATGTATGAAAATACCCAGTAATCGGATCTACAACATCAACAACACCAATGAGTAAAAAAAAAATTAGCATGTACATTTACAACAGATGTCACTGCCCTCAAATGTCACAGGGACGCCTCTGTTCAGAATATGTTGTGTAATCAGCACCTTATAATTTATACCTATAGCAATTGGTTGAACAATTTTTAGGGAACAGATTCAATAAACATGAGATCTAAAACTTGGAGCCTACAGAATGGTAAATAACCATTTATCTGTTAAAACGTGACATACCTACAGAAATCAGATGCTCCCTATTTGATCTGAAGGAGATTACCAATATTACAACAGACATCTCTGTTATTCAGTAATTACATTTTTAGTGTGTCACCCAAAACTACTCAGGGATCTAACAAATTGGAGTTGTTACGGGGGCAATGCAAGGAGGAGGCAGCGGGTAGAGGTAGCAGCACAAGTACAAGGATCTTGCTGCATGGTGCCCCGGAGCCCCACGAAACTGAGCCTGGCTGATACTTAGCAATTTTTCTTTCCTCTGCTCAAGCTTCCATTGGGGCGCTGACGCCCGAACTGACCCGATATACGATCCAGCGACCAGATCGTGGTTTGACAAGACCCTGTCCCTGCGCCATGCCCTGCAACTCCTCCAAGGCACCACAAGGGGTTTCTTTGAGTGCTTGGTGCTGTCTGTGGTCGTGTGCCCTGAGTGATTCGCAGCCTGACTGGGTGTGGTCTGTGGACAGCTGGGTGTGTTCACAGTACAGTGCTAGTTTTGAACGCCAAAAGGAGAATGTCTCCTGATACAACAAATCCGGCACCTGGGGACGCCCAGAAGACTCCTGGATGGCAGTAAGGATGGCCAAAGTGCACGCTACGAATGGAGTGATTTTAGCTGATTCCACTTTCTGTGTTCGCAGAATTGAGCTTTGTTGAGTTGTGCGTTCCCTTACAGACTCTCCCCTCTTATGACCTGTGTAGTTCTAGAAGCAAAAGATAGGCACCTCAGTACAACAGTATTGTGCTTTGCTGTGCATACACCGTGATTAGAACAAAGTTTTGCCTGCTCCTTCTGTCCTAGTGGAGACGAGAACCTTGAAGGATTCGCAACCTTTCACCAGGAAAGACACTCCTCAGCGCACAACTCCACTGATTAGAAGCCAAAGCGCACTGGCACTGGTGCATCATCAATAAGGGGTAGGATAGGCAAGATGACATCGGTCTGGGTCAGGCAAGCATATCCCCCAAAAAATTCACCAACATAAAAAGTCTCCAAAGAAATAGACTACAACAGGGATGGAAGCACTCAATAGATCACAGGTGGTTGTAGGCCAGTCTAGCCCAATAATTTCATCGCTAGAAGCATATTTTGGAAAATCAGCCAAATTTGAAAACAAAGATACTTTTTCTTTTTTAAGGGTCCCAACTGCACCAATTTTTTTCCCAAACAGAAAACAAAGGGTTTGCCCATCCCCCTGGCACTGCAAAAAGCAACTTTATCAAAACTGCATGAAAATCACGAACTAAACAGTATAAAAAAGTCAATAGACAACGAAAATCAAACAAACACTCACCTGTTAAGAACTAATAAAATTACCGTCTGGGAGGTGATGCACTCCACAAACAACTACAATAACGAGTTGGAACTTGACAAGCAGACATTCATAGAATCTGCTGTAAAAAATCCACATCATTACGAGATAGAATCGTCGGCAAAGACCGAAACACAGAACCACCAACACTCAACTCCTAATAAAGATAAGCAAGCCGATCTAAACCAACTGCTTGAACATGACATAACACCCAATAATAACAGGGAATCGGAAAAAGATGATTCGCGAGCCTGTTGGCCACGTTCTACATTTATATTGGATAACGCTGAACTTGTAAAAACTCCTGAGACTAAAACAAATAATCAGACAAACTTTGAAACCGTTCCGGTCACACTGCAAGCAGAAACTACAAACCAATCATATAAATTAAATCAAGTTCTAGCAGTAAACTTGATCGACACATCAAAAAATCCGATTATTTCTTTGATCATAGAAATTCCTAACCATTATTCAACACAAATTCAGATTGATTCAAAATACAGTTCAATAATTGAAGCAGCATTTAGTCCAAGGAGGGATCAATTTGGCATTCAAACAGGGAAATACCCTAGTAGATTACTAGCACAAAACAACAATAATGTAGAAGGAGACGAAACCCACAAACCAAAGAAGCACAACACTCAAATTAATACAGAGAACATATAATCTTTACACACCTCATTACTAAGTATTCTACAATCGTCTAAATCTGTATTAAACATGCAATCCAACAAACTTGACCTTCAGATTGATCTCATGAACATGTAACTCACATCTCCAGTATTAATACCAAAATAGAAGTAATAACTCAACAGCTTGCAATGGTACAAGCAGTTAAGGCTTCAGAGCTCCAAAGCACTGTGAATATGATCAAAGAATAAAAAAAATTGAGTACCCTGCTTGTCATACTAACAGACATATTGAATGAGATGAGAAACCAGGAGGTCCCAACATTTTCTAAAAAAAGCACCCAATACAAAAAGATTCAACAGCAAGCACTTTCAATAGTAAACTCAATGGCAAAGGAAATACGACAGCAAAAAGCAGAGCAACACAATATGACAAAGGAAAGAAATTAACACAACAGCCTTAATAGGGACCATTACTACAAGCCCCCAAGCATCATTGTCAGACACAGATGGCTTCAATATTCAACTATTACCAAAAGGATTAAATAAATGTGCCAGGAAGGGTAGAATAAATATCAATTGTCCAGTGCAAAGGGAAGAATAAGGCAAAAAGCTGTACTCAATGTTTAATATCACACAAAAAAAATCAATTTCTTCCAGAAATCAGGCCAGCAGGGCAAAATCCATAGACTCTGAGACATTGGATGGATTACTGCAGGTACTACTCAACGTGGCTGAAACCATTGATAACTCAAACAAGTAGAGGAAAAGCCAGAAAGATATAAGCAAGCAAAATATATACAAATAAACTCAACTCCCAAAGAAATCAGACCCCCCAAAAACAAAAACGGAGTACATGGGATCAGACAGATAATCTACAACTAGCAATATCAATATCTGACGATCAAGATTCAGAAGGTGAATCTTCACCATAGAGTACAGAAGAACAAGATCAAATTAAACAACTCTAGAAACCAAATACACTGTCTTGAAACCGCGCATAAAGGAACAACCTTGAAAGGGTCATACCCATCAGTAACAATTCAGCAGATCTTTTAACAGCACCAATGGCCGCTGCAAACTATAATAACACAAAAAAATGAACGTATAATAACATCACGAGCAGACAGGACCATCGTGATCGCATGCCCCTTATCAGGAAACAATTCAATGAACAAGCAACACCATGAAAGTGAAATGGTCCCTGCTTCCACCGATGACAATGAATTAAGAAGATACAATGAAAACAATGTAGATCGAATGAAAAATAGAAGGAAAATGCAGGATTACCCAAAAGAAACATTGCATGAATTGTCTGGACACTGTTCATCACTGCCAGCTAAGGATAACGATTTGTGAGAAATCTCCATAATACCCCAAGACAAGTCAAAAGGCCAGCCGGATATACTAAACAGAGGCAATATCCTAAGACTGATCTATTATCAGTAAGGTTTTTGCCTAATGAATTTAATGACCACTCGGAGATAACCTTAATATCATGGACGTTGGAGGAAATAATCAACCACATTTTTGGTGTTAAAGAGCGATTTGAATCATGGGGTATATCGATTATAAAACCTATACCACAGCGATACCCAGCTCCTCTGGCATACCGGGAACATAGGCAGAGCACTCACATCCATGTGTACTCAATTTTGCAGAGTGCCCGAGGACCATCAGGCACAAGTATATAGCAAGTATATACCAAGTATATAGCACCAGCTACGCAAATTAGCCAATGGTACTGGTTAGCATCAGCATCACATAATTCAAAAACACAATGACCAATCAATCAAACAAAAAGTTTGTGAAAGCTGCTATGCTAAACATTTTTCCTGGAATATTGCAGGTGCAAAATCTAAACTTATAGACAGTGCACTACTAGAAACTTGGCTTATATATTACATCATAGCACTGCAAGACACCTGGCTGTCAGGTCCACTCAAACTTCCGGGTTACACGTTACATCAGGTGGATGCCAGAAAAGTGCACCAATTTGGAAGGTATAATGAGGGACTATCGGTCTACATATCAAATGTCCTTAAGGTAGAGTCAGAACAACTGTCCGGGACAACCTCAAACATACAGATGATTAAACGTAACTTTGGCCGAGATCATTGGACAAGGTCGACAATCCTGTTTGATATCTATGCCCATTCAAACGGCCAAGACAAATCCGCAACATTAAAAAAACAAATATATGAGATCGCCGAAGTAAGATACAACACCCTGACTTGGAAAATATTGACTTTAACACACATCTTATACACACACCAGATGACGATGACCAGCTAACAGCTAATCAGTAAATCACCAAGTAAGCTATCCTTGGGAGAAAGCCAATAAAGTGGGTAAAGAACTGGTCACCATCCTTGAACATTTTGGATTGAGAGTAGTCAATGGAAGCGCGCAGGATGATAATCCTCTAAACTTTACATATTACGGACCAAAGTCAGGGTCAATAATTGACTACATGATTCTTTCTCTACCATTACTACAACAACTGAGAATGGTTAAAATCAAGTTTTCCACTGACAGTGACCACTCAATTCAGCAAATAGTGATAAACATAAACCCAGAAAGACGTCAGTTAGCACCGATAGTCATAGAGGAAAGCGAAGAAACAACACAAAAACACCTGCACTGGTCATCTCATCTACTTCCAAAACTTGCAGAAAAAGCAAAATTGATCATGGAGGCCAGTATAATTTCATCCTCAACGGCACTAAAAGCCTGGATTGAATTTGTGACACGGTTGACAAAACCAACACCCAATTCAACATCAAGACTGTTAAAGAACTACCCACGTCCATTAACATGGAAAACTAGAGAATTAAAGAAAGAACTGAGAAGAGAGATAAGGAAGGCCAAAAGAATCAGAATGCAAACGGCTACATGGGAAAAAGTAACAATTGAGAAAGGAATATAGGAAGCATTTCTGGCAGGAAAAGAGAAAAACGACGAAAGAGTTTTGGATTAAGCTACTCTACAACTGCAAACAATTAAATACCAAAGCCTTCTGGAAAAAAATAAATGGCATAGGTAGGGAAACAAAGTAATAAATTCATCTAACATCACTGAGAAAGATTGGGCAGCTCATCTGACAAAAATCTTTTCTAATGTAGTGCAGCATCAACCATACAAAACTAGCAAGGTTATAGAGTCAGATGTACCAAATAGCACTGAAGCACTGTCCCATCCTGAGTACCTAAGTTTTTTAGATCGTGCACCTTGTACTCAATTAAGAGTGGAAAAAGTGATCAAAGCTGGCAGAAGTGACAGTGCCCCAGGCCCAAATGGTATTCCGCAGGCAATATACAAATGGGATCCAAAATATTGGGCTAACTTGAAAACTGCACTGTTTAAAGAGGTGGAAAATACGGGCATGGTTCCAGACAGCTGGAGGGGATCAATAATAAACCCAGTCTTTAAGGGGGTGACAGAACAAGTCCTGTGAACTGCAGACTAATAGTGCTTATTGACTCGGAGGCTAAATACTATGCTTTATTAATATTGGAAGATTTAATTGAATGGTCAAACATCAAGAATCTGATTCCAGCTCAACAGACGGGCTTCCAGAAAGGGTACAGAACCACAATTAACATGTTAACAGTAACATCAATTGCGGAGAAGTGCAAACGTTTAAAGAAAAAATTAAAACTCTGCTTTACCAATCTGAAGGCAGCTTTCGATCGGGTGGACCGACACCTCTTTTGGGCAAAAATAAGACAATGAGGCATGCAAGAATTTTTTTTTAATGCGATTGAAATTTTATACACTAACACATGGATTCAAATCAAGGTGGCAGATGGCACATGAATATCTAGAAGAATACCACCTGCAAAGGGTCAGTAAGCAAGGGTGTGTGCTTGCTCCACATCTGTTCAATCTCTTTATGGCAGATTTATCCACCCATCTTGATCGAGTAAATTCGCACGCTCTGAGACTCGGTCTACTATCCATATCTCATATGTCATATGCTGATGACATAGTGCTGCTGAGTCACACCGGAGGTGGGACTTTGGATTAATTAAGGAAACTGCGGAATTCACAAAAGTCAAGAAACTGGAAATTAATATCACAAAGACAAAAACCATGTCAATAGGAAATAATGCCCATGTTGCATTGAAAATTAAGCTAGGGAACGCAACTATAGAAGAAGTCAGCACCTCCAAATATCTAGGCTTCTATTTTGACAAGAACATTAATTTTCAGACACACCAGAAGTGTATGGTTAGAAAAAGAAGTACCGGTCATTCATGCAAAATTACTTCCCACATTAACTTATGCAAGTAGGGTGATGCATGGTAAAGATTCTAAAAGGTTTGACAGATTACAAATAAACACGTACAAACGTGTTTTTGATCTTCCTTGTAATGCTTCATCGGCACAAATCCGCTTGGAATTTGGATTGATGCACCAAGAGATAGCAATAACATACCACACAATTCAATCCTGGCATGAAATATGAAACAACCGGTCTAGCCCTCTAGTCAGCGCGTTACGGCAGTCGCCGATTAACGATACAAAGACGAGCTACAACAAATATTTGCTATCTTCATTAGAAATAACTAATACAGTTGGCTTAAGGGATCTAAATCTGTCACAGTCCACTTTCTGCCATGCGATTAACAAAACAGGAAAAATGAACTCACTAATGGAGGATAAAAATACATTTTCACGGCGATCACATGCATGTATGACAATTGTAACATATGTCACCTTACAACCAGCAGCATACCTTTTTTTAACTTATCCTGTGCATTTTAAGGAAAAGGTATTAGCTATCTGCTTAGGAGACCTGCCATCCTTAGCAGACAAATCCTCATGGAGATACAAAGGCCCAACAACGTGCAGGTTATGCAGCGCCCCAAAGAGGATTTTTTTAAATTTGGTCTGCATAAGTCTGACATTAAGGAAAGCACGCCTCCTATTCTTAAGTCGGCTATTCATCCAGTTGGGGATCCGTACCTGCAGAACGGCAATCATGAGGAGCCTTGATTCTATGGACCCTCAGCTAAATTGTAAACTTTTGAAATTTTTACCATCACATGATATCTCACTCAAACAGAACTCCGAGGGCATAGCTCCAGTATGAGAAACCAGGTCCTCTTATGGTCTAAATAAACAGATGATTGTGAGTAAAGGACAACAATTTGACATTTAGAAAATTAATGGACTCCAGTACCTTGCACAATTGAAAATGATAACTTAATTTCGTATGCTGATAAACATGACAATTTATAACAACTTAGCTGAAAGCTATGTGCCACAATCGAAATTAAATGAAATAACAATTTGTTTGAGATGCCAAAGGTTTTAATATCTCATATCCTTTAAATATCATCATGCACGTCAAAGAAACTGATTTATAATAGAAGTGATGTATTTTATTGAAAAATGTTTTCTTACCCTGTATTAATTGTAAAATATTGTGACAGTTTTTATTAAGTTATAACAACAAACAAGGAAACATGATACTCAGGGATCAAGATAATTCAAGCCCAACTGTGGGTGCCAAATAATAGATACACATTATCTTGCGTTACCCAGTCCCAAAGTCTCAGGGTTCATATTTCTATCCTAACCCTGATTCAAGGACTTAGGGTCTGATTTAGATTGTGGTGGACGGTGATAGTTAGCCCGTCTTCCGAAATATAAACCCCTTAGGGTATAATGGGATTTATATTTCGGTGGACTACATATCTGTCACCATTGTGACAGAGTTACCTGTCCGCCAAGATCTGAATCAGGCCCTTAGTCAATGTGCCAATACGTATTAGAAATCCAGCTGGACAGCAACCACGGACAACTCACTGACTAGTACTGTGTAGGAAGTGTTTCCTAGTAAGGATCAGTCCCACAAGGTGAGTTCCGGGACAAAGTGAAACTCCAAGCTCTCTGTTGCTAATGAATAACACACTCGAAAATGGCACTAAGAAACAGGACACACGTTTTAAAATGTTAATTTTAAAATCTTAAACAAGCATTTGCAATGCAATAGGTCTCGCATTAGGAAATTTTGAGCTATTGGAATTGTAAATGACAATTTTTTTATTTATGTGTTGGTTTTGGAAATAGTGAAATTAATAACTTTGTCATTTACAATGCCAATACTTTTAACTTTTGCAAATGTGACACCTATAGCATTTGTAATGCAACATGTTTTGTATTTACGTGACTTAGATGTATTGATATTATGTTATGTTAGCAAAGCTTGTATAGCGCGCAGCTGCCCCTGAATTACAAATAACAATGGCTTTTAATTTTTTAAAATAATTAATACTTAAATAAAATGTATTGTAATTTATAATGGCAATAGCTTAAACTTTTGTAAATAACTTTTGTGAATATTATGTTCAGTGTGTTTTATTGTGACGAAAATCCTAGAACAGATCAGCCCACAGAGAAGCCAGGTCTCTCACCATAGCCACACACTGGCACTACAAAACTTTAGGATACTGGATATAAAATTATATGTTCAAAATAACAAAAAGTAGTTTATATACATAGATTTAGAGAAAGCCAATGAAAATATTACATAAAGTGAAACAGCCCTTTTGTGACTGTGCACTTACCTTACTTGTGAGTCCTGTTTCAACGCTCAAGCAGCATGGTCTGTAGGCCTTGAGTGACATGTGACTGCTTATGTCCAGATGTAGGCTACGACGGGCACTACGTGTGAGGGCTGGGCACTCTCCAAATAAACTCCGCCTTCCATGACCCATCCTGGTGATTATGGGCTGATGAGTACTGCAGGGCTCTTCTTGGGTGCTGGAGCGAGGTCGTGGCCACCCGAATGCTGTCGTCCCCTGTCTGGATCTGCGTCACCGTACTACCTGTCATCTAGGTGCAGGCCAGCCATGCCCATCGCCCTGAGGCTCTGGCCCTGCCAACCTGTCAGATTCATGCGATATCTGGATTCAGACGGCAGAAAGCTCTGTCTTCTGTCCTCACATTTTTGTGGAGAAATGTATTCTTGGACTATTTTCAATTGTTTACTGGCCAGGAAAAAAGAGCATACTCAAGCAAAGCCACTCACTTTCATCCCCCAAATGTGCCAGTGTGTAACTTCCAGCTGTTCGCAGGCGCCACTTTGGAACGAGAAAAGCTTATGACCCACTCTGGTTTGAGGCGGGCATCTCTGAAGCTCCCAGGACAGCCACACACTTTCGAATCCAATCAGCGGTTTACTGGGTTCGAAGTCCCTCTTCGGGCAGGCAGTTAAAAACACGAAGAAAAAACAAACAAAACCTAGATGGGGCTCAAATCCTTACAAAGCGCACTTCACTGAAGTCACTGGGGTAATTTGGAACTGAACATACAGACAAGGCTAAAACAGGTAGTGAAATAAACAAGAGCCAGCCCGAAAAGTTGTGGGGCGGGACTTCCGCCTTGTGCAGGAAGCCTGAGCCCATGGCCGAGAGGAGCAGTGGTGACGCGGGCTCCCATGCCTGAAAGAGAGCCCCGCGGTGGCTGCAGACATAAGGAGGGCCGCCTATGCACGTGCGGGGCTCCCATGAGTGAAGGAAGCCCCGTGTGTGCCAGGTGATTCCGAGATTACACCAGCGCAGCGTCAAGAGCCCGGTGAGGTAAGGGGAGGTGGTGTGTGTGTGTGCGCGCGCATGTGCGTGTGTGTGTGTGTGTGTGTGTGTGCGCGCATGAGAGAGAGATTGCAGGAGGCTGACTTGCCTTAGAAGCGGGACAGGAGATGTGCACGGCGCGTGGCTGTACGTGCGCGTACACATGCTGAAATCGCCGAGAGCTCTGCGTGCGTGCCCATCCCCTGTCCCACTTCCAGAGCAAGTCGCTAACAATAGAGGCTTCGCTGGACAGCAGCGTTTCACGCTGCTTACACCAGCTCGACCTAAAAGTGCCTAAAATATGAATGGTAACCACAAAGAGTACAAAAAGTAATGTTGCAAAACACTGGAAAATAAAAACAGCAACTCAAACTTTGTTACTGAGTTGGTATTGTTCCAACACCCTCAAGCTATTTCTAAGTGCTAATTTAATCTTTAGCTAAAGAAATTAACAGCAAGCCTGTTTTTGAGTTTCAGAGATGGCTCTCACAGCATACCCGTGTTTTCGTTATGAAATAGCAAGCTAGATAATTCCTTTCACAGCTTGTACACTGCTGGAACATAAACAGCGAATAGCTGAAGGCCATTTCTTCCCCCTGTCTCTTTCATCCAAAGATAATGTTGCAAACTGGTGTGGCCTCTCCCTCGATAGCCCCAATGTGAATTCCCTCTGCAAAATATGTATGATACCTGGGTTTTTACAGTACCTGCTTATCAATCTCATCATACATTTTTAAAACAATTGCCAGCTGAATGGCTGTGTACAGATTCCGTATCAGCAGCTGCCATATGCGGCCGGCCTCCGGGTTGTAGGCCACTGGCAGTAATGGCTGTGATAACTTTATGTCAATAAAGATTTTGTTGAACTTCCAAAAAAAAACAAAAAAAAAACAATTATAGATCTCGCAGACACTGAACCATCATTGAGATAAAAAAATCATGGGTGCAAAATGCGTCAACACAGTTTTGATAATGAGAAAACAAATGCATCTGCACATATTTTGAAATGTAACAATTTCTATGACACAAAAGTCTAAATAAGGAAAGGAATGGTAGTAGTAGAGTCTGAAAGGACTAAGGGCCAGATGTAGGTAGGCCAATACCGGTCGGTAACGGCTGAATTCGGTATTTTCGGCCGTTACCGACCGGTATTGAGCCTTTGGGATGTAGGAGTCCGAAAACCCTCCGATTACCGAATCGGTAAAGTTACCGAATCGGTAAAATACCGAATCGGAAAAATTACCGATTCGGTAAAGTTACCGAATCGGTAAAATACCGAATCTGTAAATATACCGAATCGGTATATTTGCCGATTCGGAAAAGTTACCGAATCAGTAAAATTCCGAATCGGTAAATAAGAAGTGGTAAAATTTAATATTGAGATGTAGGTACGCACTGAAATAACGAATTTGTCTCAAATTCAGTATTTGAGAGTCGGTATTTACCATGGATTGGAATCAGGTGGTAACCAGGTGCAACCCATAAAAATGGACCCAAAATGCAATTCTACTTGCACGATGGCGGCATTTTATGTCATTGCAAGACGGCTACGGCTACAGCAGGAAGGAGAGAGGGAATGGCAGAGAGAGGAGCAGGTCTACAGAGAGAGGATCACCCTGTTCATGCTCACAGAGGCAGAGATTCTCCAGAGGTACAGGTTGGACTCAGACACCATCTTGGACCTCATCAGGGACCTCCAACCACTGTTGGAGCACACCACCCCAAGGGCACACGCTATCCCACCACACGTGCAGGTGCTATGCAGCCTACACCTGCTTGCGTCTGGTAGCTACCAGAGTGTGGTTGCTGCGGTAGGTGGGGTGACCCAGAGCAGCCTGTCAAGGTTTTTCCACAAATTCCTTGACGCCATGTTACAGAGGATGGACCATTACATTTCTTTTCCTGCAACCCATGCGGAACTGGTCTAAACAAAATCAGACTTTTACCAGATGGCACGATTCCCCAACATCATTGGCTGCATTGATGGCACGCACATTCCCATTTGTCCCCCTGCTGCCACCGAATACATATACCGGAATAGGAAGTCAACGCACACCATCAATGTGCAGGTGATTTGCAATGCAAAGTGCGCCATCACTGACCTTGTGGCAAAATTCCCTGGGAGTACCCACGACTATATATTTCAAAACAGCGGCATCTATGCACGGCTGACTGCAGGGGAATTCGGTGAAGGATACCTCCTAGGTAAGATACAGTGTCTGACCCCATATTACCTATTGCAGTAAGAAGTACATGTATGCATGTGAGTAATGTATTCCCTTTTCCTTTTAGGAGACAGTGCATATGCCCTCCGCTCATTTATACTCACCCCCTATGAGGAAATATAAATTTTATGGTCAAGATTGTGTTCCCTAGCGTGTACCCCACCGACTCCATGTACCAGCTTAAAGTGCATGTAACTTCCCTCCTGTGCCAGCTACGAAGACGCAAATACATTTGCGTCCAACGTTAACATGTCCTCTTTCAGACCCACCCTGAATGGGTTGAATAGTCCGTTCCTAAGTATGCTATGCCAACGTCTTTTTGTAGTGTACCTTACACGTTTTTCAGCTCTGGCAAAGTAGGCCCTGAATTTCTGCCATCGAGCCATTTTTCTGGCTTCTGACTCTAAAATCCTCAGCCCAGGCTGCCTCTGTACCCGTGAACTCTGACTTACTTCTAGCGCGGCCCACCGTGCTCAGCTCAGCCTGCTGCCTGCCAAGACTGACTATAACCTTCGAGTTATCTGTTCCGCTCCTCGAAAATACATTCCTGCCTGCTAGCTTCAGTAAACATCTCCCTCATCTGTAGAGCAAAGGGCCAACCTGTCTCCGTGCAAGTAATTCATAGCTTCTGTTGCCATGCTCCCATGGAAGGCCCATGCCCCCACGCTTCTCATGCAGACACTCAGGCGCTTATACACGCACTCACAGTCAGTATAGAATAGCTTCTGCCCCAGAGACCTTTCCCTCCAGATAGTATGGTTCCCAAACATCAGATATCAGATATGATAGAAGTACAAGTTGATCTGACATGCCAGACTTCTGTCTCTTTCCGTCAGTGTAAATGTCAAGTTTCCTGCACCCTCCAGTTACACGTCAATCACACATCATGCAGCTGCGCGCGCATCCAAGTTTCCGATTTCTGCTGACATTGCAACATTTCTGTTAGTGCCACCCTTCTGTGACATCTATCTGGTGACGTTTCTAGCACACACCTCTAGTTCACGCCTTCTGATTACGTATTGCTAACACGTGGATACTGTTATCTTGTCTTCTCTCAGCTGTTACGCCCACCACATGCTTTTCTATGACAATGAATTAAGTATATAAGCTATGTACTGTCAATAAAGTGTGGTGCGCACTCTTCTATCCCTTCCTGAACCCTGTGTGGTTGCGGGAACATGATAGCCAAACTATGACCATTCCTTTTTAAGGAATAAAACCCCTAAGAACTCTAACACCACGGACTCTGCCTCCTTCTTTCTGATTGAGTTATTATTGATTAAGTACTTACCTGCATAGAAATTAAGAGAGTAAATTAAATATTTACCACATTTTGGCGCCCGAATAGGGACCCCTCCCCCACCTCACGCGCCGGTTGGTGCATTGCAAGCTCTGTACCCTGCCATCAGCTTGACGGAAACTACGCGTACCGGCAGGATTTCCTGCATCTCCCTCTGGCCCACGGAGGTGACGAAGACTGCGATCAGTACCCAGACGAGGCGGTGAGGAGTGCGGAGGATCCCGACCAGAGCCCAGCCGAAGGAAGCAAGGTCCGAGGTGTCAAGAGGCCCACCAGTTTCCCGAAGTTTTCCGAAGTTTCCCGAAGTTTTCCGAAGTTAAGCCGAGTCCAGTCCAGTCGAGTTTTCCGAGGCCTTCCGATTTTCCGTGCTTCCCGGTGAGTACCATTGCTGGGTCGTATCAAGACGGGTTTGGGTACACAAGTCCGGTCTGCACTGTTTTTAGGCAGTGTATCTGTGCTGTTTAGCAGTACATCTGTAATTTCAAGTTTCTGCACTGTTTTTAGGCAGTGTATCTGTGCTGTTTAGCAGTACTTCAGTAAAAAGGGGTAGTGATATATGTTTTAAATGTTTTTATGTGATTAATGTCGTGGTGTGAGTGTGACTGTTTTTTGTACATTATTGTGCGTTCTTGTATAAATAGCTGAATTCAGTATTTAGTAGGTAAGATCGAGCTTTCAGTACTAAGTAGAAACAAGATGCCGTTTTTCAACAAGCTAAAGCAGATAGGAACTAGGAAAGGGATACTGGAGGAAGAAATCCTTATTCCCCCTAGGGACACTCCAGGTAATTTCATGTACCACAAACATGGCTTAGATGCCATATTGTATCTAGATTTATGGGCCGATTACACAAAGCATCTAGACGAGAGACACAGATGGCCAGTTACTGGAACATGGGATGCCGAGTGCATCATGAAGGTAGAAGAAGCACTATGGAAAAAGAAAGCCAGACAATCTCAGAAAGACGCCATAGAGTTTTGGCGTAAGGAATCACATAAGCGTGCTGAAAAGGCACTACGTAGAGAAGACAGACTTAGAGAATCAGATAAAGCTCAAGAAAACGAATTAGTTACTGAAGGGATCCGAGTAAAAACAGAGCAAGTAGACCGTGCACGAAATAACCTCGTAAACGGTATGTATCTCGCGGCCGAGGGTTCGCCTGAGGCCATTTCAAAAATACCGAAAAATCTGCCGCCACCATTAGTGCCAACTAAAGTAAATCACAGGACCACTAAAGACATATTCCTGAATTCCTACCTAGAAGATGTAGCACCCGCTTACACCAATCTGCCTGTCCGCACCCTGCCTAACGACAGGGATGGGGGTGGTAACCCGCCCCAAGATCATATTCCGCCAGTTCCACAACAGATTCCTCCAGCTCCACCACTTCCCGCAGTTAAAATAGATCTACTGAAACCACGTCTACCTGACGTTACCAAAGGACAAATTCAAGTTCAGATACAGACTCCTCAGAGAGATAATGCCCAAGCTTCCGCTTCAGGAGGTGCGACAGGGGGTTTTCACACCCCACCATTGACACACAGAGTAAACCTTAGGGATATGCAGAGTCCTCTCACGTTCAAGTCACCCCGTCTTGACATACTCAAAGAAAAACTTTCAATTTGCAGATATGATCCAGTACCCGGCAAAAACGACAGAATGATGATGGCCTCACTACGGTTAAGATCTGCTACTGATTTCCTGCTGTTATTTTCAGGGATGAAGGAGCGCCTAGATAGAATATATCAGTTCATTCAGACTGGTAAAGACCCTGACAGTGTTAAGGATGCCATGGAGCGTCAGAAAGTTGACATTCAAGCACAGATACTACGTTTTTTCATAAATTGCCTAATAAGAGAAAGAGATAGGCCTGAGACAGATCAGAGCGAGTTAGATGCACTAAACAAGTGGGGTCAAAATATATCTGAAGGAAAACATGATAAGGGGGCTTGCATAGCCAGTATGTACAAGAAAATAAGAAAAGCAGTGATAGAAATGCACGAAAAAGAGAATGAAAGGGCCTCCTCCGAGGAGGAGGAAGAACTCGAAGAATCAGAAAAGACTACAGATACTATAGCGTATGTAGGTAAGGGAACTTACCTTAGGAAAGGTACCCGTCCAGAAAGCAAGAAAGTTTTTTCTCTGCCTTAACTAACCCGAATTCTTCTGAACACCAGTTCCAGGAGACTGATAAAAGACTCCGAGACCGAGTAGGGTACCACATACTGAATTCAATGGATGAACAGGAACTAGCCCGGTCAGCCATATTATGGGCTGAAAATCCGGATATGTATAATGATGACACCGTAGCACAGACATTCCTGAACCTCTCCCCAGACGAGCAGAAATTAGCAGGTGTATACATGATGCAGCACCTCCTCACGAAATACAGAAATAGACATTCCGATCCAGGTCCCTTACACGAAACTCTAGAAGCACTACTCATGGATAGATGGAGAGGTCTAAGTACCAAGTTAATACAGATAATTCTAGAACAGCGACATAGATATGACACTTTTGCAAGCTCTGAATACGCTCCCGCTCCACCCCCAGAAAGAAAAATGTATCGTATGGAATGCCTGAGTGGCATTGAAAGTCAGAACCCCTTACGAGAAGTACACCCAGTTATGGGTGAGGATCATACCTTGAAACGTGTGTATGTACACACGCCACTGACTAAGTTAGAACTGTTAGAAATGAAGAAACTAGTACCGAGCCATGATAAAGACCCTGCAGGTTTCCACCGAGAGCTTAAAGATATGTTACTGATGGGGGATTACACATATGAAGATATCATGAAAATGTTAAAGGTACTGCTGCCTACGGGCATATACGAGAAACTCAAGGAAAAGGAATGGGAGGTGGGAGAGAAAAAGATTGCATGGGCAGAAATAGAAGACGAAGAAAGTAAGCGTGTCCCAGGGGTAGGCCTCGGGGACAAAACTAAAGCATTACCAGGTTTAATAGTACAGGTTCTGCCAAGATTACTAACAACAAGAAAAGAAGACTGGGATGCCATCTCAGCATGTAAACAGAAACCAGATGAAGATACTAGTGATTTTTATTCAAGATTTGAGAAATGTTTTATTATTAATAGTGGTCTCAAACCAAGTAGCGAATCGTACCCGCATCTTTTTGTATCAAAGTTAGTAGAGAATTCCCTGTTAGCAGTTAAAAACCGTGTATACAAGGTCGAGAGTACATGGCAAGCAAATACGCCATCCCAGATGTTACAAATGTTACAATACCATCAGAATAGAATTAGAGAAGAACAAGATCAGGAACAGAAACGTATGAAAGATACAAAAATGAAAATGTTAGTAGCCCAGTCGGTACATACCGACGGAAATAGGAAAGGTACGAATCAGACAAATCATTCCGCAGGTCCTGTTAAAGGGGCGTGCAACTATTGCAAGCAACCAGGTCACTATGTACATGAATGCCCGGTTCTGAAACACAATATAGCAACAGGTAAAACTAAAGAAAGACCGCATCCGCCAAGACAAGATCAGGTTCAGCAACAGACTCCACAGAATGTACAGACCTCACAGAACACACAGCCTATGCATGCTCCATCTCATACAGCACAGACAGTAGCGGTATCTCAGCCACAGCCTCTTGCCGCGACTCAGCAAGTTTCCCAACAAATGTACCAGTATGCCCAATCTGCTTACCCCGATTATCAGCGATACACATGAAACAGCCTAGAGAGGGAATTGGGCTTGCCTCTTATTGAAATTCCTGTAGATCAAGAAGGTCCTTATGTACACAGTCAAGTATTGGGAAAGGATAGAAAGTTTTTAATTGACACAGGGGCAAGCCGCACCACAATCAGCCATGATGAAGTCCCAGGGGCACCCCTCTCAGGCTCACAGAATGTTTCCCTTGGTTTTTCAGGACAGCCCATTATAAATGAAGTATCAGAACCAGTCCCCCTGGCTGTGGGTCCATTATCACGTATTACAGACTTGTTACTTACGAAATCATGTCCAGAAAATCTGTTAGGAATTAAAACATTGAAGGCTCTAGGAGCTATAATATGCTGTTCCCCGGAGGGAGTTAGACTTTTTCTGCGGGATTTCAAGGGTCATTATGTTGTGCGAGAATTCGATGTCAGATTGAAAAATGTACCAGATCACCTGTGGGCAACAGGCCCAACTGATGTAGGTTGTATGCATATTACACCATACCGTGTTACACTCAAGACAGGAGTAGTTCTACCACGAATCAGACAATACAAGTTACCACCCGATGCTGTAGTGGCTTTACTGAAAATCATTGAAGAGCTCATTGCCCAAGGAGTGGTCGTAGAGACCGACTCCAATATCTGTAATTCACCTATCATTCCAATTCTTAAACGTACTGATCCCAATGCACCGCCAGTATATCGGCTGGTGATTGATCTTCGAGAGCTAAATAAATGTATTGTACCACAATACCCTGTGGTCCCCGATATCTCTTCTCTATTGACTGCTATTGATTCAGAGGCAACGTTCTTTACTGTAATTGACCTCAAGAACGCCTTCTTTAGTGTACCTATTGACCCAGAGAGCCAATATCTCTTCGGATTCAGTTTAAATGGACGAAGTTTCAAATTTTCCCGCGCACCTCAAGGATTCACAGAAAGCCCCAGCATCTATAGTCAAGCACTGAAAAGACAACTAGATTGTATTCAAATGCCAGTTAACACCGCTTTACTGCAATACGTCGATGATCTGCTGATCACCGCACGAAGTGAGCCCGAATGTGAACAAGCATCACTGACAGTTTTACATTACTTGGCCGACAAGGGACACAAGGTGTCTCCTTCGAAGCTACAATTCTGTGGTCAGCAAGTTGTGTACTTGGGTCACTTGCTGTCCAAAGTGGGGAGACAGCTCACTCCCGATCGCATTCAGTTAATTATAAATATGCCACGACCCCAGACACAAAAGGAAGTGCGGGCCTTCATAGGCCTCACCTCATACTGCAGACAATGGATTCCTCAATATGCATTTCTAGCTAAACCACTCATCCAGTTAACAACACAGGAGGCAGCGACTTCGATTGTCCTCCCTTGGACTCAGGAACATACACAAGCCTTTGAGGAACTAAAGAAAGCATTATGCCAAGCACCAGTTTTAGCAACACCATGTTACAGCAAGCCGTTTACACTTTTTGTTACAGAACGTGATGGTACAGCATTGTCTGTCCTCACCCAAGAGAAAGCAGGTTCATATAAGCCTTGCACTTATTTTTCAAGTACATTGGATTCAGTAGCCCAGGCACTCCCTGCGTGCTTAAAGTCTGTAGCAGCAACAGCATTAGCAATCAGACAAAGTGATTCAATTGTCCTAGGGCATCAGTTAACAGTACAAGTTCCGCATTCTGTAGAAGTTCTTTTAAACAGAACCCAGACTCAACACTTGACTATAGCACGACTGACAGGTTATGAATTGACGCTATTCCAGCCTCACATAGAAATCGGACGTTGCAGCATCCTGAACCCCGCAACATTGTTACCGACAATTATGACAGATCCAGCCCCGCATGATTGTATAGGAATCATTAATGCAGTTACAAAGCCTCGACGAGACTTAACAGATGTTCCACTGACAAATCCAGACCTGACACTTTATGTGGATGGTTCATGTATGCGAACAAGTACAGGAGAATTAGTGGCCGCCTATGCAGTGACCACTGAAACCGAAGTAAAAGAAACACATCGTATTGACACACTGTCCGCTCAAGCAGCAGAGCTTATTGCTCTGACCCGAGCCTGTATTCTAGCCAAGAACAGAAATGTCAACATATACACTGATTCCCGTTATGCGTTCGGAGTTGTACACGACTTCGGTATGTTATGGCAAGAACGAGGTTTTCTGACCTCTCATGGTGCCAAGATTCAACATGGTCCCCTCATTCAAGCACTGTTAGAAGCAATACATCTGCCTTCAGGCATATCCGTCATGAAGTGTAAAGCACATATTAAAGTTACAGATTCGGTTTCCCAGGGTAACGACCTGGCAGACCAGACAGCAAAACATACAGCACTGACTCACACTCAGACAACTGACATGACAAAGACAATAGGACCGACAAATTGTATGACAGTCAGGGATCCCACACTAGATGTAATCGATATTCAGGCACATGCTACTCCAGATGAAATAAAGAAATGGACTGAACTAGGAGGGATTCAAACAGAACAAGGTTGGATGACGAAGGGAAAATCTACATGGTTTCTCCCTGACTCGATGGTTCAAGTCATGATAAATACAGCACATAGTCCAGCCCACCTAGGAGAAAAGGCAATGCTAGACAGTTTACAAAATCTTTGGAGCAATAAACACTTACGAGCAGCAGCAAAACAGAAAGTGCGTACTTGCATGATCTGTTGTCAGTTCAATCCAGGTAAAAGCGTCCCTGTAGAGCAAGGTGGACTTCATCCTCCCGATCACCCTTTTGAAGTCCTCCAGATGGATTATATCCAGATGGACCGTTGTCGAGGATTCAAATATGTCCTCGTAATTGTTTGTGCACTGTCCCGTTGGACCGAAGCATACCCCGTCCCAGATTATACTGCTCCGACCACTGCCAAGCAGCTGGTTCGTGAATTTTTCCCACGGTACGGCTTGCCTCGTATCGTGTACTCAGATAACGGTCAGCCATTCTCATCTGAATTAATGAAGCAGGTTTCCCTATTGCTAGGATACCAGTGGAGATTCCATTGTGTCCGACATCCCGAAGCCGCAGGCCTTGTTGAGAGGCATAACCAGACATTAAAGACACGCCTTGCAAAAATATGTAAAGAGAAAGGGGTCGACTGGATAGTCGCCCTGCCCGTGGCACTATTCTACATGAGAATGGTTGCCCATTCAAGATCAGGACTATCCCCGTACGAAGTGGTCTTTGGTAGACCACCGAATATGTGGGGGACGCCCATTCCGAAAAAGATCACTGATGTTGATTGTAACATGTTGACAGATTATCTTGCCTCCTTGATGTCTGCACTCCAATCATGTCGTTCACAGGTTGCCGCAGCTTTCCCCGACAACACCGATGTAAAGCCACATGACGTCCGTTCTGGCGACACAGTATTAGTTCGCAACTTCGACAGAAAAAGTCCGCTGGAGCCCCGCTGGAAGGAGCCAAAGACCGTCCTTCTTACAACGAGGACCGCAGTGAAGCTGGAAGGCAGAAAGGGGTGGGTCCACACGAGCCATATCAAGAAATACAATGAACTGAAACCTGATCGAGGCTCGTCCACCCCCACCAAAGACTGTATCAAAACTAGTGACTTTACAGAATCTGAACGAGAAAAGACTGCCCAAGAAGATTATCGCATGAAACTCCGATCTAGCAAGTCAGACAGTTTAATTGTTTAAGTCCTCCCCTAGGTGAATCGGTTAAATAGTTTCTGACATGTATCCCCTAGATCGAGATAGAGAGAGAGAAAGACAACTAAAGAAACGTACATATTGCAAATCACTACGTAGTCACTGTATGGTGACATTATTAATTATGTTTTTCCTAAGTGTTCTGATAATCATTGCGAGCATCTTGCTCACCATCTATTATCCTATTTTCAAACGTGAACAATCTGCTTATAATGTCTCTGCTGAACATTCTTTTAGTAAGCTACCTCCACATGAACTTTCTTACAGACTTGCGCTGCGCAACAACACATTCATTAGTATGTTACATCATTCCCATCAGACTAACAATGCTACAAACTGCTGGATATGTGGCCGACTCCCTCCCTACCAGAAATACAAGGGAGCTCTGCCCCTCTTCCCGTACCCGTTCACTCACAATGGCTCCTGTGGTGCCTGGTTTAGAATAATAAATTCCGTAGATCCTGATATTGCTGTTTTCAAAGGGAGCTGGGTTTGGGGAAACTTGAACTTAGTTCTGCTTAATGCCTGTTATCCTGACAAGAAGGGACTCCCCATTAGAATAGGAACTGATCTAGAAAACGAAGTTTATGGACTAGGTAATTACACAATTAACCTTATGATCCTTACAGTTGAATCCGAATCTGCTCCAGTTCTGCCCGCTATGTCAGTACTACCAGTCACTGGTGAATTATGTGTCAGCAAGAAAGGTTCAGTACACTTAGGCCATAGTAAATGTACTATTGTGGTCGAATTCAGTGATCAAGGCAAGTCTTCTTTTAGAGCTACCCGTCATTCCTATTTTGTTTGTGGTCATACCGCATACATACGCTTACCTCCAGATTGGGATGGTACCTGTTACATTGCATTCCTTCTGCCACCTGTTTTTCTAGCTCCTCCTGACTATCACAGAAATACGAATCTAGCAAAGAATAGACTCAGAAGAGATATCTCACTTGTCGACTATACAGAAACAGCATGGGAACAGTACACTGATTTTAATAAAGGATTCTTTTTCTTTTTAGGTCCCGTCCAAAATAGTAAACTAATACGCAGATTAACTAGAACCCTTGAAGCAGTAGTGAATGAAACTGCCTCCGCTTTAGGTAACTTAACAGAAGAGCAGTCCGCTATGCGGGTTGTTGTTCTTCAGAATCGTCTTGTTATTGACGTCATCTTGGCAGATAGAGGTGGAGCCTGTAAGGTCATCGGGTCAAGTTGCTGTATTTTCATCCCCCAAAACGCACCATCTGTATATCAAGCTATTACACGTCTTCATAAAATTGCAAATCTGATACATCAGAATCCAGGCACCTGGACTTGGTCCGGTTGGTTCTGGACAACGTTAACCGCTTGGGGATGGAAGATCCTATCCTTCCTAGGCATTGGCCTAGTCCTAGTATTCAGTTGCTGCATGTGCCTACAATGTGGGCCAGCGATTTGTGGACTGTGTGCCACATCATGCATTGAACATTCCAGTTTACTCTCAAAACGTGAAAGAAAGAAAGAAGAGCAAATGATGTTACAAGAACAAACTGATCGATTCATGAGGATCGATATATCATGAAGGGTCCGTAGGGAACAAGGAGGGAATGAGGAAATATAAATTTTATGGTCAAGATTGTGTTCCCTAGCGTGTACCCCACCGACTCCATGTACCAGCTTAAAGTGCATGTAACTTCCCTCCTGTGCCAGCTACGAAGACGCAAATACATTTGCGTCCAACGTTAACATGTCCTCTTTCAGACCCACCCTGAATGGGTTGAATAGTCCGTTCCTAAGTATGCTATGCCAACGTCTTTTTGTAGTGTACCTTACACGTTTTTCAGCTCTGGCAAAGTAGGCCCTGAATTTCTGCCATCGAGCCATTTTTCTGGCTTCTGACTCTAAAATCCTCAGCCCAGGCTGCCTCTGTACCCGTGAACTCTGACTTACTTCTAGCGCGGCCCACCGTGCTCAGCTCAGCCTGCTGCCTGCCAAGACTGACTATAACCTTCGAGTTATCTGTTCCGCTCCTCGAAAATACATTCCTGCCTGCTAGCTTCAGTAAACATCTCCCTCATCTGTAGAGCAAAGGGCCAACCTGTCTCCGTGCAAGTAATTCATAGCTTCTGTTGCCATGCTCCCATGGAAGGCCCATGCCCCCACGCTTCTCATGCAGACACTCAGGCGCTTATACACGCACTCACAGTCAGTATAGAATAGCTTCTGCCCCAGAGACCTTTCCCTCCAGATAGTATGGTTCCCAAACATCAGATATCAGATATGATAGAAGTACAAGTTGATCTGACATGCCAGACTTCTGTCTCTTTCCGTCAGTGTAAATGTCAAGTTTCCTGCACCCTCCAGTTACACGTCAATCACACGTCATGCAGCTGCGCGCGCATCCAAGTTTCCGATTTCTGCTGACATTGCAACATTTCTGTTAGTGCCACCCTTCTGTGACATCTATCTGGTGACGTTTCTAGCACACACCTCTAGTTCACGCCTTCTGATTACGTATTGCTAACACGTGGATACTGTTATCTTGTCTTCTCTCAGCTGTTACGCCCACCACATGCTTTTCTATGACAATGAATTAAGTATATAAGCTATGTACTGTCAATAAAGTGTGGTGCGCACTCTTCTATCCCTTCCTGAACCCTGTGTGGTTGCGGGAACATGATAGCCAAACTATGACCATTCCTTTTTAAGGAATAAAACCCCTAAGAACTCTAACACCACGGACTCTGCCTCCTTCTTTCTGATTGAGTTATTATTGATTAAGTACTTACCTGCATAGAAATTAAGAGAGTAAATTAAATATTTACCACACCTACCTCAACCCCTCAACACCCAGCCAAAGGAGTTATAACCGGGCCCACAAAAGCACACGGAATGTGGTCGAACGGACCTTTGACATCTGGAAAAGTAGATTCAGATGCTTGCACAAGAGTGGAGGTGCAAGGCAGTATACCCCCATCACCTGCTGTAAGATTATTGCTGCCTGTGCCATCTTGCACAACCTTGCGGTGAAGAAGGGTACTGAGGTGGAGTTGTCAGACTACAAGGATCATGACAACGACATTGCTGTGCCTGAAACACAACCTGCTGGAGTGTCAACACCAAGTGATGGTATATACAGACGTGAGGAGATAACACACAACTATTTCTGAGTGAGTAATGAGACACAGACAGGTTGTGAATGAGAAGAACGTAATTTAATGTTGCCACAACGTTCATGCACTGAAGTGCAACAAAAAAAACTTAATAAACGTGGGGACTGTATGTCCCGGGTTTCCTCACCCACACCGGGAATGTCACTTTCGGCCGCGCTTCCCTGAGCCAATGGGTTGTTGGTCGCTGCTTTCCGCATGGCCTTCAGCCTCAGCTGGGCGCCTGCTACTCCTACGTGGCTCAACTACAGCGCTTGCCAAGCTGCTGCGGCTACTGCTGTCGTCTGCCTCTGCCACATCCAGGGCAGGATTTATTGCAGTGTGTGATATTATCATAGCCTCTAGGGCACTAGTGATCCTGGCCATGCCCCTGGTGACCTCTGCCGTGTTCTGTGTGAGGCTCTCCTGCATATTAATGCCTCTACGGCATAGCTGGGATGTGGCAGTGGCCAGACGATTCATGGCCCTATTGTGAACACGGGCATCCCTGCGCCTTGTGTGTTCCAGGCTGTCCAGTTTTGAGCAGAGCTGGGTGATGGAGTTGCTCATTTGCTGCATTCCTGCTGCAATGACTGCATTTGTTTTTGCAACCTCCCTATTACTTTCTACAATGTCTCTGATGCCCTTCCCCATGTCTCCTATTTGTTCATTTAGGACTCTAAATTGGCGGTGGCAGGCCTGTATGGATTTTCCCTGCATCCGTTGGATGCGCACCATGCTCCCCTCCAGCCCACGGAACACAGTGCCATCTCCAGGTCCACCTGCACTGCTGGGTCTGCGTTGGCGTCTGCGCGAGGTGATTGACTCATTGGTGGACTGCAGTGCAGCAGGAGTCACATGTACAGTGGCTTGACCTTCACCCTCTGCTGCCTCCATTACTGGCAGTGGGGCCACGACCCTCCTTCTGGCTGGTGAGGTTGCAGGTGCAGGCAGGGACAGTGATGGGGAGTTCTCTGGTGAGAAAAGTAAATGGAGGGGATTGTGAAAGGTGTGGGGAGTGCGGAAACTCGGGGGTCTGTACTGTGTCATCTTCATTGGAGATGGCGGTCGTTTCGTCTTCCTCCTGCGAGGCTTGTACATGGCTTAGCCCTGCCTCCTCAGTTTCCTCCCTCGCTGGTGCAGTCCCTTCTCTTGCTGTGGCTCGACTGCCTGATGTTGCCCCTAGGTATAAATAAGCGTATGTCAACTGAGTGCTACTGTGTCACAGTCACTACAATAAATGCTTTGCACATTTAACTTTAATTTATCTGAATTACTTTCAGTGCATTGCTGATGTCTGTGCACTTACACATGGTCCTACATTAGCTGACTACATTTCCCATAATGCATTGCTCCTGTATAGTGCTAGCAGTACTGGACTGGATTTGGCCTGTACACAAAGGCTACAGGGAAACAGGTTGATATGGGGTGTCATGCTGCGCATGCGTCTTACCTTTTCTTGAAGCTCTGGCTGAGCTGTCCACATCTCCAAGTCCCACAACACTGTCTGGCTCGATGGTTGAGGCCACCAACTCCTCCAGGTCAGTCAGGGGGGGTGCTGGGTTCCTGCCTCCACCGGTGACACCAGCCTGCTTATGTATTTCTGCCATCTTCTTTTTTGTGAGGCTCCTGATGTCATAAAAGCGTTTCTTCAGGTCCTCAATGTTCCTGCTTGTGACTCCCACTGCATTGACCTTTTCTCCAATTGCAAGCCACATTTTCCTTTTTGCTGACTCAGGTACATTGAGGGAGTGCCTGCCAAATAGTTGCTTGTGGACTCTCACAACTTCCTCCACCAGTACCTGCAGCTCCATGCTGCTGAACTTTATTTTTCTTTTCCTCTCTGCCTCTGGCTCTCAGTGCAGCTTGCCATTTTTCTTGTTGTAAACTCCCAAAAACTCTCCCTGCTGCTCTGTGTCTCAGCTCAGCTCTGACTGCCTCTCCAGAACCTTCTAATGAGTTGCAGCTGCCTGGGTAGCCACTTCCTGGTAGGGAGGGGGAGGGTGGTAGCACCTGATTGGCTGTTTTCATTAGTTTCACTTTTGCTTGCTTCCGATTAGGAATTTACCAAAAGCCCGATACCGAATTTACCAAATCGGTAATAAATACAGATTTTTTCACTACATCTCATTTACCGATTCTTGAATACCGAATCGGTAAAACTCGGTGTTTAAGAATCGGTAAATGACATTTACCTACATCTGAACCTAAATGATGTACACAGAAAAGTCCAAACAGGCAATGTCACAGTGTTCACAACAAAGGTCCAAAAAGATCTAGCTCGAGGCTGGCTCAAGCATTTGGTAACTCCACTCTACATCATATTGGGCAGTGCTGGGTTACCACAGTTCACAGAGGGCAGTCAGACTGTGTAAACTTGGAATTCAGCGCAGGGTCAGAGAATTCAGAAGCCACAAGGAAGGGTTTTCTTCAGCGAGGTGAGAAAAGCACTGAGATGTCTAAGCCCATGTTCTCTGCTGCAGGGTACTCTGTTGTATTAGATATCATGGGGACCTTTCGCTAGCCTAGTGCTTTTCGTAAGACTAGTAGTTATAGCCTTTAGTCAATATATTGAAAATGTTTCACAACTGAATAACACATACCACAAACATTAGTGTCTCCCCCATCACTTATAGCAATTTTTATTAAGATAGATATTAGTACTTTTTTCATCGGCTTTGGAACGAAGAAATGCTGAATTTTTATGTTTTCTTGAATGTACTTATGTAACAGTAGGTGTCATGCTGCACCTTTAATAAGCAAACAAGAAGCTCCTGAAGGAGTAACTTGCATACACTTTCCAATTATTATGTGGTAGGTATCAAATGAATTCAACCTGCAGTTATTCAAACAAATACACTTTGTATGAGGAGACATAACCAAAGTCAATTAATAAAATAAGTTATGTGATATACTTATTTCAATCCATTAACATAAATGGAGCAAATACATATACATCTCAAGCCAATTACATGTTCATTAAGGGTCATGTGCTGAGAGCACAACCAACATCTAATAATCACAAAATGCAAATCACAATTCAACGGTTAGTGATTAATGGTTACTGGTATAGCCCAAAAAACAATAGTAGACTCTTAGATCATAACCCCACAAAATATGCATCTCCAATCTATTGTGGTTGTGGCAAGAATAATGGTTAGAGTGGATTCGTCATCTTCAGGACAAATTGACACACAATGCCAATAGGAAGACCCAAGGGGGTTCTTGTACATTTCAAAAACACTCTGTAGACCCTACAGCATCAGTACAGAAAGAACTCCATGCATTGACTATGACTAGTCTTAATGAATATTGGCTGAGTACTAAGGAATTCACATATCTCAATAAGAATGATTACACCATCCCAGCCTTTTACACACCGCAAAATACATAAAAAATGTACAAAACCACAAGGGCGCCCTATTGTTGCTGGATGTCAGTCCATTCTGCAACTGTTATCAGAATACATAGATTTCTTTATTAAACCCTTTTTCCTTTGACAGAGTCCTATACCAGAGATAGTTTATCGATAATCACTCAAATTGATTTTTCCAACTAGATCATTCTGGTTACCATGGACATAGAAAGAGTCTATACATGTATCCCTCAATGGGAAGTGCTGGAAATTATTTCATTATTTTGGAGACTCGTATAAAACCACACAGAGTACATACTACTTTCATTGTTGATTCTGCTAAAATTGCATTGGAGCGTAACTTTTCATCTTTAATGGTGGGTGAGTGTTATGCTCAACTTCAAGGGACTGCAATGGGAACAAATATTCTCTTATACTCTTGCTACACCATTGTCTGATGAAACTGGGCTACATTACACTTCAACCTTTTTATCTACAGTCTAGCATAATGTCAAAATAAATATAAACATTTGAGAATGTGGTATTATCTGAGATAGAGGTGTTTTGAAAGACTGCTAGGTGGGAATACCTATTGTTTCTCTGGTAGGTCAACTAGTTTCAAGCCCTACCCCAAGGCTTTTCGTCAGGACCGTAAAGGAGAAATTATGCTCTCAATCCTGTTGTTACTGTGAACATAATAGATAATAGCAGTAATAAAAATACAAAAACAAATATACAGCACCTAACTGGTCAGTGTTTAATAGCAAAAATCCGGCAGAGGTATGAAAAGAAAGGATAAGGTTAAAAAATACATGACCATTAGGTCTATATTGAGTTAAAAATCAGTGGTGATTCAGTGGTTGTGGTGGTGAAAATACCAAAACCATGCCTCTAAAGTGCTAACACCAGTGAAAATGAGACTCACAAGACCGTACAAAAACATGTAACATTTAAAGTCTGTTGGCACATCATCTTGTTATTGTCGTAATAATATAGAGGTTTATTACATACATTATATGTGATCATCATTTGGCCCCATGAGTCCTTCGAGGAGTTGGAAGGGATGCCTGTAGTCACACCCTAAAAATTATAGCCACAGTGTGAGATAAAATGGGAGTCGGAATCTGCCAATCACAATACTGTCCCAAAAGAGTGTGAGCGAACGCTGTCGGAACGCAGGGCAGTGTGCATCTACTTACTCCAAATGCCTGCCTACATAACTGCCACCTTACTGTGAACGTGAGTCCCAATTACACTCACGTCCTAACAGTATAGTCTTGTTTTTCTCTTAAATCAATGAATTCCCAGTTATGCCGGCGAATATCGTGCATGACTAAAGCATACGGTAAACGAGCACCCTCAGCATGGACCTGTTTGGCACATTGTCTTAGTGTTTGTTTGTCACTGACACAGAGACCGCAGATGAGGTTGGTAGCGGTATGCACCACATTATGGAAAGCACAACAACAGCAACATGAGACAGAAACACACTGAATTTGCTCAAACACACTAGCAATGGAATACTGTTTGGCTCTGCGAATTGTTGTGTTTGTTTTCATGTCTAATTATTCTTACGACTTTCGGAAATCCTGAAGGTTTGATCGGATAAACCGTGAGTTTGTTCGATATATCCCCGCAGGTTAGGGTGCGCTTTAGCGAGCGCATACTGCCGTGGTGGGTTGGTCCTGATGAAAACTTTGCTAATAGCACTTTGAAGCAGAAACATGTCGACCATTTTTTGCACACTATGACAAATTGGATGCGTCTGGTCAATTTAGCCACATAGAATACATCCAACTCACTTGTTTTTACTGTTGCCTGGTTTTCCACCATTAAACTGTTTTGGGAATAAACTGAGGCATCTTTTAAAACTCACTTTTTTCACAATTGCACACGTACCACACAAAAAAAACAGCTCTGCTGTAACCAATGTAGCACACCAGAGAGGCCCCCAGCTTCTCTGGTGGGGACCCAATGATGAAGCATGTCACCAACTAGGTTGGTGAGTGAGGATTCTTTTAAACAAGAGTGATTCCTCCTGTTGGCTCTCCCTCTCTGTCCATTGTCTGGCCTCACTCTTTCGTTGTTTTTTTATATTTATCAGGGGGACCAAGAGTGACTCCTCAATTTCCCTCTCTCTTTTGTTGTTCTCATGTGATTTAGGCAGCGCACAGCTGCGAGAGACTACTATTCTAAATAGTGAACCTCTGTCTACCTTGTATTGGCAGCAGCATGGAAAACCCAGGGCTTTCATATTTAATCAATCAATCAATCAATCAAAATGAGCTTTATTTGATTTTAGGCATTAACATCATAAAAGCAGGCAGTTAAAACAGCATCTCACATATAAAAATTACATTAAAACACATTAGATAATTACAAATTCATAAAAAGAAGAATTCATTTAACAGTAACTATTTCTTTTACATCCGGGAAATATCTGTGTTTCTCTCATATGTTTTACATCCGGCATTCAAATATTTAGGGATTTTCTGGCTCTGTGTACACTTTTTAAAAAACCCACCATAGATCCAATACAATAACAATTTCCCAACATCTGCAAATACAAAAAGGCTGGCGGCATTGTCTCCATCCCCCCTGTTTTAATAACGGTATTATCCATCTTCGCCTTTCAGTTTTGTAAAATTTGCAGAATAGAATTACATGGATTGTTGTCTGTGGTGAAATGTTATCACAAGGACATAAACAAAGTTCCCTTGACCAGTTGTTAATATCTGGATGACTGATCAAACGGTGTAAGGTCCCAAATCTAAAACGTGTTAATATATACCTGTCATATCCCCTTGATATACATGTCAAGTATGGTTGAATAATATATGTTATGGTGATAAATTGATGTTCAACCACCGTAGGTTTATTAATTTCCAGAGTTAACCTACTTTCTTCCAGATGGGTAATGCACATTTTTTTGATTTCCTTCCGATTAATAGAATTCACATTTTCAGGTAGGAAAAAATACTCTGGGCGCCCGATGTCCTGCATAAAATTTCTTACATACTTCAACCAGGGAATCTTGTTGGCATTATCTAATTTCATTGCATCAATTATTATTTCCCTATTTAAACCAGTGCTAACAGAGGTCCAAATTCTATGCCAGAGCAGCACCGGTTGTATCTTAATTAAATCAGAGATATATGGTAATCCAAATTCACTATGGCAGTTGAAAACTGGAGCACTGGCCGGGACTGCCAATATGAATCTTAAGAAGGCATTTTCCACATGTTGGATTGGTGTACAGTCATAAAACCCCCAAATACCTGCCCCAAAAACTGCTATACTAGCGCATTTAGCTTGATAGATTTTGAAAAGGAATTCTCGTGGCCTTTTCCCCAATTTTTTTGTAAAATTAATTAAGGCCAAGGTGGACTTCATAAACAGGAGGCTCCTACTCTTAATTGCTTGGGCCCAAGACCCGGTGCGGTTAAAAAGAACACCCAGGTAACAAAAGGAGCTGATAGATTCCTGCCTACTTCCCCCGGCTTGAAAACTTCTGTTCTTATGTTTCCCTCTACCACAGGTCATAATGAAGCTTTTCTTTGCATTCATTTTTAGTCCTAGGTTGTCCATAAAACTTGTATAAAAAGTAAGAGCCCTCTGTAGGCCAATCTGGGTACGTGCCATGAGTACCACATCGTCAGCGTAGAGAAGGGAGACTATCGGGCGTTTATTTACATATGGCGGATCCCCAGTGTTTGACACCAACTCCTGTTCCAGGGCATTTTTGTACAGAGTAAACAGCAGTGGTGCCAAAACGCAGCCTTGCCTCACTCCCCTCTCAATGTTAAACTGCACAATACACTCTCCCTTGAGTCCGTAAATACATTTTTCTGTAGCGCCAGAGTATAGCTGTCTTAAAAACTGGATTAAAATAGGATCAACCTTTAAATCACTAAGAACGCCCCACAGTTTATTATGAATTACACAGTCGAAAGCAGCTGTGAGGTCGACAATGCCAAATAAAGTTTCCCCGTTTTTGCCTGCGTATACTTTCCAATTAAAATACTAAGGTTAAGAATCTGCTCATTAATACCTAGACCAGGTCTAAAACCATACCGCCCATGTTTGCAACTGGTCTAAAACAATACTGCCTGCTACCTTCATAAGGGAGTCTAACAAAGATATCGGACGGTAGCAGGCAGGATTTACCCGATCCTCTTTTTTAAAAATGGGGACAATAATTGATTCAGACCAAGTACCTATAAAACCCCTTGCACAAAACCTGTATTTAAATTGGGCCCCACATTTCCAAATTCGACTTAAAAAGGTAAATTGTTACCCCATCCAGGCCAGGGGCCTTGCCGCTCTTGCTTGCCTTTATAGCCAAGGTAACATCCTGTAAGGTGCTATGGAAATCGATGGGTGTGAACTTATGGTCTTTCCCCCCTGTGTCTTGCCTACAGACTGCTTCCCTCTCACTGGCCTTCTGTAGGGAATAGACACTTGAAAAGAAATCCACCCAAGTTCTTTCCTCTATTGCTACCTCGATTGACGGTGCGTCAGTTCTATTATTAAGGAATGGGGCATTCACAGCGAACCAAAATTGTGAACTGTCCCTACTCGATGCTGCATCACTTAAATTCTTCCAAGTCTTCTCTTTTAATGCATTTGTCCTATTTTTCCTAGCTAAGGTGTACAACTTTCTACAGATCTTAATCTCCTCTTTATCTCTTACTGATCTATGTAGAGCATTCTTTAAGTTGGTATAACGTTTTGTGCAATTATTTTCGAACCATCCTTACTGGTGTTACGGGTACCTTTACTTTCCTTTTGCAACGTGCTTTTAACAGTCTCAGTAATACAGGTGAAGGCTTTTAAAACGCTGACATGCGTCGGACTGTCACTAAAACATATTGAAATTGGCACATACGTATTTGTGACTATTTGTTTACTTAGCTATGTAGGGTCCCGGCTTCACCAGCAAATTATGTAACCATTTTTTCTTCCCAATTCTATGTTTTGCACCCATGCTACTTCATTGTGATTTATCTTTTCTGTATGTGTTGGGGTTGTTATTTTTACACTTATCGCCAAGTGAGCACTCATTACATTTCGGTGAATATTGTACCCAATAACATAACTTACATAACGGTTTGGCATGGTGATAAAATCTATAGTCGAATCAGCTCCTCTGCCAATAAATATATGACCAAACTCCACCTTAGGGGTACATAGGTAATTTGTAAAACCAAAATCGTGCTTAAACAGAATCTCATTAAACAACTCTCCTTTATCTGTATGGGAGAAATGAATTGGTGGGTCATCTTCCTCCAGTGTTAAACCACATTTTCCTATTTCAGCCAAAGGAAACAGGCCAACGTTATAAATCCCATCCCAAATAGGAGTACTTTCAATCTCATCTTCTGATTTTAAGTTACTAATATCCTCACTGAGCTTCTTCAGTATGGCGCCCAGTTGCCCTTTTTCAACATTGTTATAGTAGGTAATCACCGCTAAAATACAGCTCACATCCAAATGTATTAAAACAATTTGATAATAGATTTCAGAACTAATCATATAAATCTTTTGTGCCCCGAGCAGATTTGAGACATATACACAAACTCCGCCCTTATATCTTTCACTAGATGATTGGATAGCTGGAGTGTGGAATGTCTTAAAACCATTAATAGTTATTTCATCAATGGCCCAGGTCTCTTGCATACATAAGATATCAAAAATAATAATAAAATCCAACCAAACTGTATCATTTACTTTATTCTTTAGATCCGCTATGTTCCAAAAAATGACTCTACAGACTTTTGTTTCCTGATCAACTGTTTCAGATACATTCACAGGCTGAATTATCAGTTCGTCCTCTGATTGTGGAACAGGGCCAGGATCTCCCATACTGCCCATCAATATACTAGATCTATTTATATAATCTGTCTCGCTTAACTCCTCGCATTTAGGATTGCTTTCCCCCTCCTCCATTAACTTAGCCTCAGTTAAACTACACAATACCGATACAAATGGGGTTTCGGCACTATGATTGACTTCATTCCCTGCTGCGCCTCCCACCAGGCCGGGTCACCCCCTTGCTCCTCCTGCCGCCACCTGCTCCTGCCTGCCAGCCTTGACGCCTTCTTCCGCCGCGGACGCCCCCCTGGCCCCCCGAGCGGGCCAGCCACAGCAGAGCCGCCCGCTTGCCAGTTTCCCGCCGCAGCTCGCCACAGGCCCTGCCCACCACTTGCCCATTGGCCGAGCCGCTCCCACCGCCCAGCTGACCCGCCCTCTCGTCCCCCTTCTTAAGGGGACAGCAAGGAGTGCTCGGGAGTGACCGCTGCGCCTCTCACCAGGCCGGGTCACCCCCTTGCTCCTCCTGCCGCCTCCTGCTCCTGCCTGCCAGCCTTGATGCCTTCTTCCGCCGCAGACGCCCCCCTGGCCCCCGAGCGGACCAGCCACAGCAGAGCCGCCCGCTCGCCAGTTTCCCGCCGCAGCTCGCCACAGGCCCCGCCCACCACCGGCCCATTGGCCGAGCCGCTCCTGCGGCCCAGCAGACCCGCCCTCCCGTCCCCCTTCTTAAGGGGACAGCAAGGAGTGCTCGGGAGTGACCGCTGCGCCTCTCACCAGGCCGGGTCACCCCCTTGCTCCTCCTGCCGCCTCCTGCCTGCCAGCCTTGACGCCTTCTTCCGCCTTGACGCCCCCCTGGCCCCCCGAGCGGGCCAGCCACAGCAGAGCCGCCCGCTCGCCAGTTTCCCGCCGCAGCTCGCCACAGGCCCCGCCCACCACCGGCCCATTGGCCGAGCCGCTCCCGCCGCCCAGCTGACCCGCCCTCCCGTCCCCCTTCTTATGACGCCCCCAGAGAGACCGCGCAGCGGACGCGTGCAGCGGGAGCGCCGACTGAGCGCCGAAGGTGCGCCAAAGGTAAGCTCTTCTGCGCCCGTCCGCGCCTGGACCGCGCCCAGTGCCAGGACCCCTGGCCCCCGCAGACCCCAGCCCACCCGCCGGACGTACGACGCCGCCACCCTCAACGCACTCAACGCCGGCCGAATCCCAGGATGCTACCAAGCCACCCCGAGACGCACCCACGGACCCTTCTGCTGCAACTCCTGCAAGTTCACCTGCATCCGGACCTTCACTACTCCAGCACCAACCAAGACCAAGACGAGAAACAGCAGCAGCCACCTGAAATGCATCCTGCTCAACACCCGCTCCGTCCACAGACACGCCGTCGAGCTCTGGAACCTGCTCGACACAACTTCACCAGACGTCGCCTTCCTCACGGAAACCTGGATGAACGCCTCTTCAGCGCCCGACATCGCCATCGCCATCCCAGACGGCTACAAGATCATCCGAAGGGACCGCATCAACCACACCGGAGGAGGCATCGCCATCATCCACAGGAACACCATCCGCATCACGACCAACACCGACGACACCCTCGCACCCGCCGAGCACCTGCACTTCCAGGTCCACATCAACCCCAAGACCACCCTCAGAGGCACCCTCATCTACAGACCCCCGGGACCACGCACACAATTCAGCGAAGACATCGCCGACTTCATCAGCCCGCACGCCCTCCTCTCCGCTGACTACATCGTCCTCGGGGACCTCAACTGCCACCTGGAGAACAACAACGACCGCAACACCACCACCCTGCTGGACAACCTCGCAAACCTGGGACTCAAGCAGCTGGTCACCGCCCCCACCCACTACGCCAGACACACACTCGACCCTGTCTTCTCATCCAGCAAGGACATCGCCTTCAGCCACGCCACCGGACTCCACTGGACGGACCACAGCTGCGTCCACTTCAGCTTCAGAAGGACCGCGATCCACCACCACCAGCAACAGGTTGCACGCAGAAGCTGGAACAAGATCACAGCCGACCAGCTCGCAACCTCCCTGAGCATGAACCCTCCCACCAGCGCAACGAACCCAAGCCAGGCGGCCACCAACCTCGCGAAGTGGATCAGCAACTGCGCAGACGACCTCGCCCCTCTGAAGACCCCGCCTAGCAGACCCGGTAGCAAGAAAGCCCCATGGTTCACCAACGAACTCAAGAGCTCCAAGAAGAATTGCCGAGCCCTCGAGAGAACCTGGCGCAGAGACCCAACACCGGACAACATGACTGCCCTCAAGCTCGCCACCCGAAAACACCACCAACTCATCCACGCCACCAAGAAAACCGCATTCAAGGAACGACTGGACAACAACGCACACAACAGCAAGGAACTCTTCAACATCGTCAAAGAGCTCTCCAACCCCAACGCCGGAAACAACAACATCACCCCTTCGCAAGACCTCTGCAACTCCCTCGCCTCCTACTTCCACAACAAGATCGCGGACATACACAACAGCTTCAGCACTCAACCGACGCACGCCACGACTGAACCACCGCCCCCCACCACCACCCTCCGCGCCTGGACCCCGATCAGCACCGAAGACACCGTCCGCACAATGAACTCCATCCACTCCGGATCTCCTACCGACCCCTGCCCTCACCACATCTTCAACAAGGCCGACGCTGTCATCGCACCCCACCTGCGGGACATCATCAACACCTCCTTCGACACCGCTACCTTCCCGGAGAGCTGGAAGCACGCCGAACTCAGCGCTCTACTAAAGAAGCCATCAGCCGACCCCACCGACCTCAAGAACTACCGCCCCATCTCGCTGCTCCCGTTTCCTGCAAAAGTCATCGAGAAGACCGTCAATAAGCAGCTGGCCGCCTTCCTCGAGACGAACGGATCCCTCGACCTCTCGCAGTCTGGCTTCCGGGCCAACCACAGCACCGAGACCGCCCTGATCGCAGCCACCGATGACATCCGAGCTCTGCTTGACAACGGAGAAACAGCGGCCCTCATCCTCCTAGACCTCTCCGCGGCCTTCGACACTGTCTGCCACCGTACACTAGTGCAGCGAATCAGCAACGTCGGAATCCAGGAGAAGGCACTGGAGTGGATCATCTCCTTCCTCGCCGGAAGGACACAGAGAGTCCACCTCCCCCTGTTCAGATCTGAAGCCACCGAAGTCATCTGCGGCGTTCCTCAAGGCTCCTCGCTCAGCCCAACCCTCTTCAACGTCTACATGAGCCCCCTCGCAGACATCGCACGCCAGCACAACCTCAACATCATCTCCTACGCCGACGACACCCAGCTGATTCTCTCCCTCACCAACTACCCCGCCACCGCCAGAGCCAACCTTCACGAAGGAATGAAAGAGGTAGCCGAATGGATGAAGAACAGCCGCCTGAAACTGAACTCGGACAAGACGGAAGTCCTCATCCTGGGATCCTCACCCTCCGCCTGGGACGACTCCTGGTGGCCCCCCGCCCTAGGCAGCGCACCCAAACCAACAGACCACGCACGCAACCTGGGCTTCATCCTGGACTCCTCCCTCTCCATGACCAGACAAGTCAACGCCGTCTCCTCGTCGTGCTTCAACATCCTGCGCATGCTACGTAAGATCTTCCGGTGGATCCCCATCGAGACCAGGAAGACGGTCACCCAGGCCCTCGTAACCAGCCGTCTGGACTACGGCAACTCCCTCTATGCCGGAACCACCGCCAAACTCCAGAAGAGACTCCAGCGGATCCAGAACGCCTCAGCACGACTCATCCTGGACATCCCCCGTCGCAGCCACATCTCCGGACACCTGAGAGACCTGCACTGGCTCCCGGTCAACAAGAGAATCACCTTCCGACTCCTCACCCACGCACACAAAGCCCTACACAACCAAGGCCCAGGATACCTCAACAGCCGCCTCAACTTCTACGCTCCCAAATGCCAGCTTTGATCGACCGGCCACGCCCTCGCCGCCGTCCCCCGCATCCGAAGAGCCACCACAGGGGGACGGTCCTTCTCCTACCTCGCCGCCAAGACATGGAACTCCCTCCCGACCCACCTCCGCCTGACCCAGGACCACCTCGCCTTCAGGAAGCAACTCAAGACCTGGCTGTTCGAGCAGTAGCGGACCCCCCTCCCCTAGCACCTTGAGACCCTCTGGGTGAGTAGTGCGCTATATAAATGCTTTGATTGATTGAAAATGCTTTGATTGAGTTCAACCTAATTGGTGGTCAATCATTTTCATCTAAGGTTGTTAGTGGATCAAATCTATTTGATGTTACTAAGTTGAAAAATGTACCATCTATGGCCTCTCTACGTAGACCACAATTTTTTGGTTTTGTAAAACACGGAGGTTAGTAAAAAAAAAAACAAGGGGAGAACTTATATGTTTGTGTAGGTAGGGCTAAGCTCTTGTATTCTTAATAGGATTTCCCTTACCAATGTGGGGGAATCCTAATGAGAGGGCAGTACAATCACCTTCAAAGAGTTTGTTGTTATTTCCAACCCAATCAATTCTCCTCACCATCTTCAATTCCCTAAAAAGGGCACTAGTCAGACCTATTCTGTTTCCCAGCCAATGTATGGTTTTATTTCTTAGGGCAGGCCAAATTTCCGTCTCAGCTAAAGGCAAGGTCAGAACATTTGACAGGATAATAGTTTAGGGTGTAGCTGCTGGCGGCAAATTTAGTATTTGTGGGCTATGTATTACCGCTGGAGCGTGGCTATCTATTGGGGTTGTTCTTGTGCTTTCCCCTCCCAACCATCTTTTATCTATTTTGTGATCTGTCCTTCCCATCTCATTTAATCGATGCCCAACTCCCTTTTGAGGGCAAATATTTTTCGAATTTACGGGTGTATTAAGATATAATCTTTGTCCCTTGCCCTGTTCTCTCAACCCGTGCGGAGCCTCTACTGTCAGAGAGGTTGCTTTTTGGGTTGCCTTCTCAGAGTATGTACTTGTACCCAATAATTTCTCGTGTTCTACACCTCTTTCTTGTATGGCCTTATTCTGAGCTGTTAAGATTTTCTCTATGCCTACTTCTATTTTATCCGTTCTACCCTAAGGATAATAACGGCTTGTGTAACAGTTTCAGTTAAATCTTTAATGGCCGAAGACAGGCTTACAAATTCACTTGAGGTTTCTTCACCTTTATTATTCGCCTGTAATACATCAGTAGTGCCTTTTTCCCTATGCATTTTATTGTTGAGACCCTGAGATTTTCCCTGTAACGTTTTTGAATAAGTCCTAATTGGTCTAGGAGTAAGTTGTGTTGTATGCGATCCTTTAGTTGTAATATCCAGCATCCTTAAATTAGGCGATTTACAGGATTTTTGGTGGGGAGGTAAGTGATCATTATCTAGTTCCCCACAAGAAATATCCTCGGAAATTACCTAAGGATACAACAATTTTTCGCTGCTCAAGGGGAGTGTCACCCCCGGATGGCATGCTCAGTAGCCTCTACACCCTTTGGAATAATATTTTTATCCTTTGGCTTTAGGGGTGGTGGTAATGAATCCACGTGTCAATATTTAGTGTTTTTTCCACGGAGATTATCTGTCTTTCGATATCTCAGACTGCCCCGGTTAGATAGTTGAGCAGGGTCATATTAACTTTCCTATGCTTACTTGATGTTTTCGGTATATGACTCCCTGTCTGCTTTCTTTTTCCCATGGTGCTAGTCAACTAATTGGCTACTGCGACTAGGAGGTTGGAGCTCAATATCCTCAATGAGCTCAACCCGTCCCCTAACTCTCCCACACAAAATATAAAGTGCAAAGTGCTTTTTCT
This sequence comes from Lissotriton vulgaris, assembly GCF_964263255.1. Taxonomy (NCBI): domain Eukaryota; kingdom Metazoa; phylum Chordata; class Amphibia; order Caudata; family Salamandridae; genus Lissotriton; species Lissotriton vulgaris. Next base: position 773,084,899 of record NC_141694.1, read on the forward strand.
ATAACAATGTCAGACCACAGAAAGGAAGGTGCAAGTATAGTTTGTTGCCTCAAGATTTCAGTTATCCTCAGGTTAAGATATGAAGTAAAATAGCAATTTCAAATAAACAGAAATACTGTTAAAATACTATTAAAAATAATGACAAAGTACACTGTGCAAAATATAAGGTTCGAAAACCAGGCCAAGAACAAGAGCTATAAAGTGAAACATCATTTTAAAGACACGGATAAATGTCAAAGAAGTGACTGTGAGCCTTGCCTCATTTGGAAATATATATATAACTAAACCAAGAACATCCATATTTACGGGAAGGTTTAATGTTGCATAGCCAGCTGGGCCACGAAGCGTGCCCTTTCAAGAGATGTAAGTGGAGTGCAAATACGTATGACACAGCCGAATACAGGTAATGGAGCAATCAAGCTTGAACTGTCACATTACCTCTCAGTCAACAAATTTTGCGGAGCAGAATCCTAGGCTTTAGAGGGATGGCCCTGCCCTGCCTCTTCCTGCCAATTATGAGCAAGGACGGACCCACCCTTGGCCCAGCTTCGCCCGGGCACGCCCGCGCCCTTCCCGCGCTGCGTGAGTCCTGCGCGCTATTTGGTACGCTTCCTGGTGCCGCGATGACATTAGCTGCGAGCGTCGACCAGCACCTGCTGGGAGTTGTGGTCCCTTGATGCTGTTCCCCTCACGGCTTGACCCAGTGAGCAGTGAGCCAATGAGCAGTTCCCCTCACAGCTGGAACAGAGGCAGAAGGAGTGAAAGGAGAAGCCGTTCCCCCTCACGGCTGTAGCTGCAATCTCGTGAGAGCAATCCACGCTGCGGGAGGCCTGCTCGCTATTTGGCACCCCTCCTGGTGCCGCAATGACATGACCTGCTAGCGTCGACCAGAGCCTGCTGGGAGTTGTGGTCCCTTAATGCCTTTCCCCTCAAGGCGTGACCCGTTGAGGAGTGAGCCAATGATCCATTCCCCTCATGGCTGGAACAGAGGCAGAAAGAGTGAAAGGAGAAGCCGTTCCCCTCACGGCGTGACCCAGTGAGCAGTGAGCCAATAAGCAGTTCCCCTCACAGCTGGAACAGAGTCAGAAGGAGTGAAAGGAGAAGCCGTTCTCCTCACGGCTGTGGCTGCAATCTGGTAAGTGCGTCCCACACTGCGGTTGGCCTGCTCGTTATTTGGTGGGCCTCCTGGCGCCGAGATGACGTGACCTGCGAGTGTCCACCAGCACCTGCTGTGAGTTGTGGTCCCTTGATGCCATTCCCCTCATAAAGTGACCCGGTGGGCATTGAGCCAATGAGCCGTTCCCCTCACGGCTGGAACAGAGGCAGAAGAAGTGAAAGGAGAAGCTGTTCCCCTCACGGCTGTGGCTGCAATCTGGTGAGCATGTGCCGTGCTGCGGGAGGCCTGCACGCTATTTGGTGTGCTACCTGGTGCCACGATGACATGACCTGCGAGCGTCGACCACCGCCTGCAGGGAATTGTGCTCTCTTAATGCCGCTCCCCTCACGGCGTAACCCGGTGAGCAGTGAGCCAATGAGCCGTTCCCCTCACGGCTGGTACAGAGGCAGAAGGAGTGAAAGGAGAAGCTGTTCCCCTCATGGCTGTGGCTGCAATCTGGTGAGTGTGTCCCATGCTGCCAGAGGACTGCTCACTATTTGGCACACCTCCTGGTGCCCCGATGAGGTGACCTGCGAGCGTCGACCACTGCCCGCTGGGAGTTATGGTCCCTTATCGCCGTTCTCCTCACGGCTTGACCCAGTGAGCAGTGAGCCAATGAGCAGTTCCCCTCACAGCTAGAACAGAGGCAGAAGGAATGAAAGGAGAAGTCGTTCCTCTCACGGCTGTAGCTGCAATCTGGTGAGCTCTCTTATTCAGAAGAGCAGGTGGATGCCCTTCTGGCAGACACCTCCCTTTTCTCAGATTCCTCTATAGCCCAGACAATATCACAAACTAATGAATGGGACAAACTAACAGAACAGAAACTGAACCGTATTCAAACCATTGTACATGGTACAATACTGACCGAATACTTGCGTGATAACGTGGCACCCAAGGGTTTATTTGTCACGAATGCCCCCCCGAATCTTCTTGGAAGATGCAGTATTTAGGAAAGAGTGGGCCCAGATAGCGTGGCATTGTACCCGCGACTGGTTAGTGCTTATTATAAAGACAGCCTAACGACTATCAGAGGCATTGATGGTGGAAATCCAGCTTACCGAAACCCATTTCAGAACAACATTAACGGGGTATAAAAAAAGCTGGAGGAACTTAATAAACAAATGAATGAATATAAGGAGAACCTAACCCAGTCCAAGGCCCAAAAGTTTCAAAAAGACCTGAAAAGTTTCTCTTATACTAAGACATACCCCTATGCCAACCCTGACTACACACCACCACCCAGGAACATACACAGGTCTCATGTGTCAGAGGATGACGCATCCATTACAAGTGGGTCAAGCGGGGATAGTTACAGACCAAGGCAACGGAGTAGGGGTAGAAGTAGACGACAACAATACCCACAGATGTGATCATCTTTTCCGACACCAGTTGGAGGTGGCTTCCACAACCCATTCCAACCCCCACAATTTCCATTGATGGGCTGGAACCTTAACTACATGCCACATCCCACACACCCACAAAACATGTACCGATCACCTTTTTTAGAGAGGGGCCGGAGAGGCCGCGGGAAAAGAAGAGCGCAAAATCAGGTCCATTTGGAACAAGAGGAGTCGGTGGGGGACAACACACGGAGCAAGTCCGGGGAACAGCAAGCAGGACCCAGCAATCAGAGAGCTTAGTTGGGAATCTCTCCTCAGTTACTCTCTCTGACACTGAGAACGCAGTCCTGGAAAAGGGACTTGGTTTCGTGCCCACAGAATGTTTAGACCGCTTCAGACTACACTGTGAGCTAGCAAAGTTCTTCCGTAAATTGAAACTTAAATCATTTTTTGAGAAACAAACAACCAGTGATGCTCCCATTTCCTATTGCGACACCGGGTTTTGACTGAAATCTACATTCACCCCTCCGCCACACACTGGTTAATGATGTGGAAGCCTTTCAAGAAACCGGAGTCTTCAAGAAGTGAATTTCAAGCTTTACAATCTTTGCAGTCCAACACCTCCATCGGCATCAAATCGGGCTGACAAAGGGGGTGGAGTGGTCATCCAGGACGCAGTCGATTACAACAAGGAATGCAGATGTCTCTTATGTGACCGAGGCAACTACACCCCTTTGCCAACAGACCCCACTCCACATTTACTAGCCATGATTAAGAATCTTGTTGATGGCGCAGAATCCAGTGGTCAAATTACCAAACACAAAGTGGATTTTCTAACAGCAGGGAATGGCACCATCCCATACTTCTACACCCTTGCCTAAGACTCACAAAAATAGAACGCCCCTACCTGGGTGACCGATTGTGTCAGGCATTGGTTCCCTACTCGAACCTTTGTCACGTTACTGTGACTTTTTCCGGAAACCTCTGAAACCTCTGATTCAGATACCACCTTTCTTGAAGACACCAAGAACTTATTAGCTCTGCTCGAGGAGATCTCAATGTTGACAACGAGTCCACCTTTTTGGTCTTGTTGGACATCGAGAGCCTCTACACCTGTATCCCTCAGGACAAAACCATCAGGGTCCTCATTGAGGATTTGAATGCATAACCCTGAGATTTCCACACACCCAGAAGTTTCATCATCAACTGTGCTAGCACTGAAGAGGAATTTCTTCCAGTACAGTGGTCACCTGTACTTTACAGGGACTTCAATGGGCAGTACTTTTGCCGTTAGCATAGCCGGGCTTTATGTTTATGACTTCAAATGCAAGTAAATATTATTGGCGGATAATCCATACACGTCCTATGTATAGTTTTGGAAGAGGTATATAGATGAAGAGCTTGTCATCTGGCAAGGACCCGAGTCCACCCTTCTTGAGTTCTTTAACTGGATCAACACTTGTGACTTCAATCTGAGATTTACCCATTCTTACATCAGAGAAGAGAAGATCTTCCTGGATGTGGTCATAGGAAAAGCAGGGGATCGCCTGCTTTCCAAAACTCACTACAAACCTACATCTAAGAATAACTTGTTGCACTTTTCCAGCTTCCATCCAAGACCACTGAGAGAGAATCCGCCATTTGGTCAATACCTCTGCTTGAGGCGGAATTGCAGCAAAGTGAAGGATTTTTGGTCCCAAGCCAAGGAACTGACAACTCCGTAAAATTGGGTACCCGGAAAAGATACTGTCTAGAAGCTCCAAGAGGGCAAGGAATTAGCCAAGGGAAGCCCTCCTTGAAGACACTCCCAGACATACAGAAGATATAACACTTACGTGTGTTACCACGTACAGCGTTGCTTCAAATGCAATCAGCAAATCTATCTGGAAGCACTGGCGGATCCTTGACAGCAATAACATCAAATGGGAAAAGCCACTCTTTTCATTCAGAAAAACCAAGAGGCATCAAGGGCACCCTTGTACATACATGCCCAAGAAAGTCTGGCACAGATGAGGACACACAGTACTTAACGCTTGGGGTCTCCCCAAAGTTACAGAACATTTTCCATATGACTCATCCAGTGTGTGCCACCTGACCACTGCTACAAAAACTCTGAACTTGGAAATGCATATAACATGGACACAGCGCACCCACGCGAATTGTAATTCTACAAACGTGGTGTATCTGAGTACATGCCCTTGTGGCTCAAGATACGTTGGGATGACGACATGCAAAATTGAGCAGCAGGTGAGCGAACATCACAGCAATATCCGTTGTCGTAAGAGCACCAACAAACTCATGAAGCATTTTCTGCAGTTCAATCACACCACCAACGGCATATGCTGGAGCGTCATTGAACAAAAAAAACAAGGTGGTAAATCATCACAAGTATTATTCGAGAAGGAGCAGAGTTGGATTTACCGACTTTCAACACATCTGCAGGGCCTGAATGACAATATTCCCTGGGGCTCAGTTATGAAACGCTAACTTTTTAGTGAACCATCTGCGTTCTGTGCTGATCTTTCTTGCCCCCTTGTTAAGCGTTCCTCTAAACACATAAACTTTATTGCCAAAATTACGTAGCCGGCTTTCTACTATAAGCATCATGACATTACCTACTTTTCCATTGAGTTTCTCCCAGGGAGGGTCTTGGTCTGCGTTTTATTAATGACACCCCTTTGTAACCACTCTCTCCTCCATTATTTACATCAGATTGGTATTAGAGAGGACATTTGATCACTTTAACACCAGAGATTTGTTTCATACATGTGGGACTATGGCCACATCGCTGTGATATTAACGTCTGTTCACCATTGTCTGCGCATAAAGTTTTATTTATCCAACACATAGCAAATGAGAGGTTAGTGGTTCAGTCTCTCGTATAGTTCCGCTAAGGTGACACAACACATCACGCTCCTCATAAGCGCCTGCGCATAAAGCTTTGTCAGTTCAAACTTGCTACAGTCTGTGAGGTTAGCGGTCTAGTTTTCTTCTGCTACACCGTCATGTGACGCTGCACGTCACACGCCCATGCCCTGATTACCTGAACAGTCTTCCGGTACATTACCAAGCAAGACGGACTCCGGTTTAATATTCGTGTCCACGGGGGGTAATTTGCAGGCCGCGTACCTTGAGAGAAGTAAGTAGTATGGGGTCCCTTTATGAGGATGCTAATAACGCTTGAGTTAGTTGCTTCAGACTCATGTTTCTTTCATTATTCATAGGGTCTGACTTGATGTCAAGCACCCCCCACCGGGACCCATGTTGTGAAGTCTACTATTACTTCACGTAAGCCCTTGTTTTTCCATGCTTTTAACGTTTTCTATCATTTTCAATGTCTGCCTACATAACTGCCACCTTACTGTGAGCGTGAGTCCCAATTACACTGGGGTCCTATCAATCAATCAATCAGGACATTTATAAAGCACAGTACTCATCCGTGAGGGTCTCAAGGCACTCACGGGGGGCAGCACGCTGCTGCTGCTTGAAAAGCAAGGTCTTGAGTAGCCTCCTGAAGGTTAGTAGATCCTGGGTCTGCCATAGGAGGATGGTGAGGGAGTTCCAGGTATTGGCGGCGAGGTGGAAGAACGATCTGCCGCTGGTGGTTGCTCTCCAGATGCGAGGGATGGTGGTGACGACGAGGTCAGCGGAGCAGATCTTGCGGTTCGGGGTGCAGAAGGTGAGTCATCTGTTGAGGTATGCTGGTCCAGTGTTGTGGAGTGCCTTGTGTGCGTCAGTGAGGAGCTTGAATGTGATCCTCTTGTTGACGGGAAGCCAGTGCAGCTCTCTCCGGTGGGGTGTGATGTGGGTGCGGTGAGGAAAGTCCAGGATCAGGCGTGCAGATGCATTCTGTATGCGTTGTAGTCGTTTCAGGAGTTTGGCCGAGGTTCCTGCATAGAGGGCGTTTCCGTTGTCCAGCCTGCTGCTGACGAGGGTCTGGGTGACTATTATTCTTGTTTCGGTGGGGATCCACCTGTAGATCTTGCGAAGCATGCAGATGGTGTTGAAGCAGGAGGACGAGACGGCGTTGACTTGCTTTTCCATGGAGGGTGTTAAGTCGAGGGTAAAGCCCAGGTTGCGTGCATGGTCGGTAGGTGTCCGTGCTGCTCCCAGTGCAGTCAGCCACCAGGAGTCGTCCCAGGCTGAGGGGGTGGAGCCGAGGATCAGGACCTCCGTCTTGTCCGTGTTCAGCTTCAGACAGCTGTTCTTCATCCACTCGGTGACGGCTTTCATTCCTTCGTGGAGGTTGGTTTTGGCGGTGAGGGGGTCCTTGGTGACGGATCAGCTGGGTGTCGTAGGCATAAGAGATGATGTTGAGGTTGGGCAGTCGGGTGACTCGTGCGAGCAGTGCCATGTCGACGTTGAACAATGTCGGGCTGAGGAATGATCGTTGGGTTACGCTGCAGATGATCTTGGAGGCTCCGGAGCAGAAAGGTGGAGGCAGATGCTCTAGGTTCTGCTGGAGAGAAAGGAGGTGGTCCATTCCACAGCCTTGTCTCGGATCCCTGAGTTGTGGAGGTGTGTGAGTAGGGTGCGGTGGCAGACAGTGTCAAAGGCGGCTGATAGGTCCAGGAGGATAAGGGCTGCGGTTTCGCCATTGTCCAGCAGGACCCTTATGTCGTCTGTGGCGGCGATGAGGGCAGTTTTGGTACTGTGGCTGCTGCGGAACCCAGACTGGGACGGGTACGGGATGTTGTTCTCCTCGAGGTAGCTGCTCAGCTGTCTGTTGATGATCTTCTCAATGACCTTCCTTTGGAATGGGAGTAGGGAGATGGGCTGGAAGTTCTTTTGGTCCCTCGGATCCGGGAAACATCCTTTACGACGCAACTTTTACCACGCATTGCCCTTACAACGCAAGTTTTTCAATGCAAGTCATTACAACAAATTGCGCTGGGGGCGCTCTAGGATAGGAAATAGTTTAATTTACTATCCAACACCTTCCCTACTATCCACGGGGACTGGAGTTGGAATAGTAAATTAAACTATTCACTATCCAGCACCCCCCAACGCAAGTCGTTGTAAGAACTTGCATTGAAAAACCTGCGCTGTAAAAGCATGCGTGGTAAAAGCATGCATTGTAACAACGTACATCCCTCGGATCCGCCTTGGGTTTCTTGAGTAAGGCATTGATCTTGGCGTGCTTCCAGCTCTGGGAAGGTCGCCGTCTAGAAGGAGATGTTAATGGCCTTGCGGAGATGGGGTGCGATGATGGCGCTAGCTTTATTGAAGATGCGATGTGGGCATGGGTCTGACGGAGAGCCGGAGTGGATGGTGTTCATGATTTTGACGGTGTCATTGTCATTTATGTTAGGCCAGGCGAGCATTGGATCAATGTGGATCGTGGCCGTGGGGCCTGAGGTGTCGGTGGCTGTCGGGGTGGTCAGGTTGTTGAAGATGTCGTGGATGTCTACGATCTTGCGATGGAAGAAGGTGGCAAAGGAGTCGCACAGGTCTTGTGACGGTGGGATGTCGTTGATGTTGGAGCTGGGGTTGGAGAGTTCCTTCACGATGTTGAAGAGCTCTTTGCTGTTGTGTGCGTTGTTGTCGAGGTGGTCCTTGAAGGAGGCCCTTTTGGCGGATCTAATGAGGTGATGGTGCCTGCGGATGGCGTCCTTGTGGGCTGCGTATTTCTCCGGTGTCTGTTTGCGGTGCCATTTCTTCTCTCGTTTTCGGCAGGTTTGTTTGGAGGCCTGGAGGTCTGTGGTAGCAGCTGGCTTTCTTGTTGGTGCATCTGTTAGAGGGTTTCTTGATCGGGGCAATAATGTTGGCACAGTATTCGATCCAATGCCTGAGGTTGCTGGCGGCGGTGTCGGATCGGTGGGGTTGGCGGGTGGGCTTAGGGCGAGGGTGGTGTGTAGCTGGTCTTCGGTGATTTTGCACCAGTTGCCGTGGGGGGTCTATTGGGTGCGGTGGTGCATGGTGGGTTTCTGGAAGGTGAAGTTGATGCAGCGATGGTTGGTCCAGTGGAGTTCGATGGTGTGACTGAAGGAGATGTGGAGCTTGCGGAGAAGATGGGGTCAAGCATGGGGCCGGCAGAGTGGGTGGGCGTTGTGACGAGCTGTATGAGTCCGAGGTTGGCGAGGTTGTCAATCAGGGTGGTGGAGTTGGCGTTGTTGTTGTTCTTGAGGTGGAAGTTAAGGTCTCCGAGGAGGATGTAGCCTGTGGAAGCGAGGGCGTGCATGCTGATGAAGTCTACGATGGAGTCGCTGAACTGATGCCGGGGTCCTGGCTGTCTGTAAATGAGAGTTCCTCTAAGGGTGGTGTTGGGATCAGTGTGAATCTGGAAGTGCAGGTGTTCGGCAGTGCTCAGAGTGTCGTCAGGGTGTCGTCGGTGCTGGACGATACCTTGATGGTGTTCTTATGGATGATGGCGATTCCACCTCCTATTCAGTTGGTCTGCAGGTGATCTTGTAGCCATCCGTGATATCTATGGTGATGTCGGGTGCCGAGGAGGCGTTCATTCATGTCTCTGTCAGGAAGGCGACATCCGGGGTGGATGTGTCAAGCAGGTCCCAGAGTTTGATGGCGTGTTTTCGTGCATAGCGGGTGTTCAGTAGTATGCATCTGAGGTGGTTGTGTCCTGTCACGGTGGGTGGTTTGGCGGCTCGGAGGCTGGTGAAGCTGCAGCTCTGGCAGGAGAAGGATCCTTTGGTGTGCTTCGGGGCAGCCAGGAAGCAGGCGTGTGGTCATCTGGTGTTGAGTGCTTGGACCAGGGGGTCTGAGGCTGGGCGCAGTCCAGACATGGACGGGCGCAGACAGACTTGCCTTAGGCACACCTTCGGGGCGTCAGCGGCGCGGCCGCCATATATGGTGAGGTGGGAGGGAGGAGCAGCTGGGAGGCGGGAGCGGGGCGGCAAATGGGTGAGAGGGGGGGCTTGGCCGCAGGGGATGCAGCAACGGGAAAGCAAGATGCTGGAGCGGGCGGAGGATACAGAGGTGGAAAAAGGGCACAACAACAGTACAATCGTACAAAAAAGGATAAAAGAGGCAAATACAGCAAAATACAAAACAAGGGCAGAGTACCAAATTACAATCAGGCAGACAGGCGAAAAAGGGGCAGAGTGAGCGCAAGGAGATCACGGCCTATCACTGGTCACCAGGGATGAGGCACAGATGGTAGCCTGCGGGTGGTGGAGGGCGACGAACTTCCATCAGCGGCAGTAGCGAGCTCACAGGGACACAGACACACAGGTGGTGCTGTGCGGCGTGGGGAGCGACATGCCTGGAGACAGGGTCAAGGGTCAAGCGTCCTAACAGTATAGTCATGTTCTTCTCTTAAACCAATAAATTCCCAGCAATGCCGGCGAATAGCATGCATGACTAAAAGCGCGCCACTGTTAACTCGATGCCATACGGTGAATGAGCACCCTCAGCATGCACCTGTTTAGCACATTGTATTTACTAGTCTGTGTCATGTGGCACACGGTACAATTGCTGCAACGATGATGGCCACAGATTTGTGCTATGAAACCCTGATTGGGTGGGTTGTCACAGAGTAGGCGTGGTCATGTATGGACCAACATGTCCTTCAGGTTGCGGTTCCTTTAATGTGAAAACATCGGTTTGGGCAAAGTCATTGTACTTCCACTTAGAATCCATCAGTGCTTGTTGATTATTTTACTGGTCACATTAGAGGTGCTGTTGAACATAGTGATGCAAATTGGTTGTGTTTCATCAGGTTCTTTGATAGTGTGGTCCAGTAGGGCTTATCTGTCATTGTTTCTTGTCTTTTTCATTGCTCGTGCCACTATTTTGTTTGGGTATTTGCGTGCTTTCAATTTGGAGCTGAGGTCGATTTCTTGTGATTTGAAATCTTTCACTTCGGAACAATTCCGCTGCAGTCGCAGGAATTGTCCGAACGGCAAATACTCCCTTAGGTGTCTCGGATGATGACTATCAAAACTTAAGAGGCAGTTATTTTCTGTGGCTTTGAAATGTTTTGTAGTCTTCAGACCAGCTCCATGGGTGAAAATGTTGAGGTCCAGAAAGACCCTTTCGGTTCTGGAGATTGTGTAGGTAAATTTGAGATACTGATTTCGTTCCTTAAGCCATGTAATGAATGACTTAGCCGTGTCCTCATCACCATTCCAGATGACAAACACGTCATCTATATATCTCTTCCAGAGACCTATGCTATTCATTTGTGGTTTGGTGGGTGAGAGGATCTTCTGTTGCTCGAGGTGGTGGACATACAGCCTGCTACACTGGGAGCAAAAGTGCTCCCCATTCTGGTGCTGTGCTTTTGTAGGAACAGTTGGTCCTCAAAGGCAAAGACATTCTCAGTCAAGGCCAGATGGAAACATTCCATCACCAAACTATGTGCGGTCTGGTATTTCCATTCTGTGTTAAAAAGGACTGTCTCTAAAATCTCGAAGGTTTCAGTGTGTGGGAGGCTGGTGAATAGCCTCTCTATATCGAGTCCAATGAGGCTTTGCGTCTGTATGTCATACGGTCGATTCTTCAGGATGCGTGGAATGTCTCTGGTATCTTTGAGGCTTGTTTCGGTTCCCTAGATGATGGATCGCATGAAAGCGTCAGCAAACTTAGAAAGGGGTTCGAAAATGGACCCTATCCCTGAAACAATAGGATGTCCCGAAGGTTTACTTACATTTTTATGTATTTTCGGGATGGTATAAAAATACGAGTGACAGGAGTTTTGTTTGTAGAGAAATCCCCTTCTCCCTTGGTAAGCCAGTCATGTGCAAGGGCCTCCTCGACCATGCTTCCCACTTGTGTTCTGATCTTTTCTGTAGGGTCACTACCCAGGGGTTCGTAGTTATGTTTGTCATGTAATAAGCAGAGACATTCTGTACGATAACCCTCCTTTGTCCAGATTACAATCGCTCCCCCCTTGTCCACTGGTTTTATTACCAGATTGTCATTCTGTGAAAGATCCTTAATGACTTGTAGTTCCTGTTTAACTGTATTGTGGAAGACCTTGATGTCCTTAGGGTTCAGTTCTCCTATTTCCTTCAGTACTGCCTTTTCAAAAGCTAGAATCTCCACTGGTATGCTGGTTGCTGGGGGGGGGGGAGTTGATTTGTTCCTCAGTCCCGTGTCAACCCTTTGTTCATATTTGTTTTGTTTGTCCGAGAAAAAAGCTCTAAGTTTCAGTTTCCTTATAAACTCGTTGACTTCACAACTAAGTTTGAATTTATCCACATTGGAGGTCGGAACAAAGCCAAGGGCCTTTTCCAAAATGCCCTGTTGGATGGAAGTAAGGACGGTGTCTGTAAGGTTCATGACTAGGCTGTTTGGATGCTCTGCCCCGCTTGGTTGTTCTGAAAGCCCGCCATGTTCCGAGTTTCCACTCTGGAGGTCTGTTGGTTCCCACCCCAGTGTACCCGGTTCCGTTTCCTCATCCTCACTCTCTGGTTGCCTGATCCTAAAAAAGACTTATTCTGGATGTCTTGTTGTTGTCTTGTGTGTGCATGGCGGAATTGTTCTGAAGTGAAAGATTTCAAGTCATAAGCAATCGACCTCAGCTCCAAGTTGAGAGCACACAGCCACTCAGACAAAATAGTGGCATGAGCAATGAAAAAGGCAAGAAACAATGACAGACAAGCCCTACTGGACCACACCACCAAGGAACCTGATGAAACATGCCCCATCTGCATCACTACATTCAACAGCGCCTCTAATGTGATCACTAAAATAATCAACAAGCACTGGCGGATTCTAAGTGGAAGTACAACGACTTTGCCCAAATCGATGTTCTCCCATAAAAGGAAACGCAACCTGAAGGACATGTTGGTCCATACACGACCACGTCTACCCAGTGACAACTCACCCAATCAGCGTTTCATAGCACCAATATGTGGCCATCATCCTTGCAGCAATGGTAGTGTGTGCCACATGACATAGACTAGTAAAAAGATTACTTTCAATGACAGAACAACTTGGGAACAGCGAAGATTTACAAATTGTGACTCGAAGAACGTCATATACATGATCACCTGCCCATGTGACCTTCATTACGTGGGCATGACATCAAGGAAAATAAAAACACGCATATGCGAGCACCAGAACAACCTTAGATGCCAACACGCAATGACTAAAATGTCAACTCATTACTCGGAACGGAATCACACACTGAAGAATTTGAGATGGACAGTGATCGAGCAAATCAGCAATGAATCCAATCTGTTCGAAAAAGAGCAGAGGTGGGTTTATAGGCTTAAATCACACGAGAACAGGCTGAACGAAAATATACCATGGGGCCAATTACAAGAACATAACACCTTTAGGAAACATGACAACCAATGGGCACTTTTTGGAAGAGGGTGTACGCGGGGTCACTCTCATCTGACCAGGATATAATATATGTCCTGTTAGCCAATCACTTCTAGCGTACAACCCCCAGCAGATGCTCCCCATTAATTATAACTGGAAGTTTATGGATGCCCACTGTTTTCACGTCCCACTAGTTGATCTCAATGGGTCATCACCCCTTTGTACATGCAGTGGAACCCACCCTCATCACGTCTGGGCAGATTCTTTTTCATTTCATAGTTCACTATTCCGCCACTGACCAAATGGTAGATATGGGGTTAACAAATATATTGTGATCTAATGCGTAGTAAATGTAATGTTAAGGATAATATCCAAATTATTCGTCTCACAATTGTTTGCAATCCATATATGTAAAAGGATTTCTTTGAGTGGCTCTACAAATGCATTGCATTAATGATACTTGTTAACTCCTGATACGAGGCACTATTAAAATATTCGCTATGGTATCAAAAAACGTTATTGCTCGCACCAACAATAACATGCTCGGGGGCGTGACCAAGGAAGCCAGCATGGCGGACGCAGCCTAGACGAGCTCTGTCCCGCAGACAACAGATCCGAGAGATTATCCTGTCCCTCTCCCGCCCAGCACTCACCCAGTGGGGCGCCCGGGCCGTGAAAGCTAGCGGCGAATCCCGCAAGCGATTTTGAGGCGCGGCGGCGCTTGGAGGACCGCTGCACGAGCCCCGGGGCGGAGTGGCCTACACCGCACCCCGCAGCCGGGACCTCGAGTTTTGTGAGGCCCGGCGGCAGAAGAGCGCCGGATTATGGAGGCGGGCGGCGAAGGAGCCGATTGGTCCCGTGCGGTGCGCCGGGGCACTTCTGAGGGTTCCCTGACCCCGTCGTGCGTGGCCTGGTGACAGAGGCCGTGAACATCTGCTGAGCCTGGGGACACATACTGCGGTGAGGCCTGCCCAACATTCTTAAGCCGGGGACTAGAGTTGCGGTGATCCAGCAGAGGTGAGGAGGTGTGCCCCCCCCGGGAGTGCAGCGAGGGCCCAAGTGGTACGGAGGCTGGTCGGGACCGGTGCTGGATGGCTCGGCGGCCAATTTGGGCCACGGAGGGGTAGTGGGCAAAGGTGGAGCGACTGTGGGCCGGCACCGTGTGCAGGGCCTGACCGGGGCCTGGCCACATTGAGACAGAACACTGTAGTGCGGTACGCACCGAGTCCCGGGCGGCCACTCGCCCAGCTCGCAGTAAACTCTGAGACGAGGAGACTTGCCCACTGAAAGTTGTGTGGAGGAAAGGGGCCCATGTCGCGGAACGCTTGGATGGCTGAGGGGCCCGCTGAGGGGTCCCGGAGCGACGAGGAGTGGTGGGGTGTGAGCCCCGGGCCGCGGACGGAACTGCACAATCCTGGGGGTGGACCCTGAGTTGGCGAGGCACCCGTGACCGTCGTTGGGTGGCGACGAGTGTGGCACTGTGGGCAACAATAGCTGCAGGCAAAGAGAGACAGAGCGGGCTGGTGAGAAGCCAGGGGCAGCATAGACATGTGTGCCTGACAGGTCCGCTGGGCCTCGCAACTGAGCGACATATTGGTGAGGTGCCCCCCCGACAATATTGTAACAAGGACTGGGAGACACGCGCTGCGGATCCAGGAGTGGGATCTCCAGTCGCAATCAACTATGACCAGAGGCGGGAGCTGTGGGGGAGCCTCGAAACAGGGCACTATAGACAAATTCACTGGCCCAAGTTGGGGCACCGGGGGCCCGGGAGGCCAGCAGCCGCTGGGGCTGGACAATGCGGCCCTCATGGCAGCCATTACGCAATCTAGGGATATGCTAGATGCGAAGATCGGGGCAGTTGGGGCAGACGTTACACTGCTGCTCCAGGACCTGCGGAATGCCGTGGCCCGTATAACAGAGGCGGAGACCAGAATAACAGGAGTGAAGGACCATGTGGCGACCTTGAAGAAGAAGGTGGCCAGCATGGAAGGGACTCAGAGGAACCTGGCACTCCGGGTGGAAGACGCGGAAGGAAGGGCTCGGCAGAATAACCTGAGATTTGTTGGTTTTCCGCAGGGTTGCGAGAAGGGCTACATGGAGGCATTCCTTACTCGGTGGCTAGAGGGATGTCTTCCCCCGGACTCCCTCTCCCGCTGTTTTGTGATTGAGCGTGCACATAGAGCGCTTATCAAGAAGCCACCTGTCGGCGCTCGCCCCAGACCAGTTATAGCTAAACTACCTTGACCGGGACACCATCCTACAACAAGCGCGAGCAAAGGAGCCTCCGATGTTCGACAACCAGACAATCCTGATATTCCCGGAATATACTAGGCTGGTGCAGCAACAGCGGCAGTCTTTTACAGCGGCCAAGGCACGCCTGCGTGGCCTCAAGATCTCCTATGCCTTGCTCCATCCGGCTCGCCTGCGAGTAGAATTTCAATCCCGCACCCTGTTCTTCACCACTCCGGAGGAGGTGTTCACTTGGACAGATGAAACGGTCAGAATCAGGGTACACACTCCACCAGGTCGAGACTCAGACTCATCCTCCACGACGGTGCCGCCGCGGACCCCCGACGATCACGGAGTAGGAGCAATTGGAGAACCCGACCTAAAAAACAGTCTCCTTCTAAGGAGGATGTAGCGGAAATTGTTGATGCTTCCAATACTCAAGTGTCGGATCAGTGAAGGATTGATTTGTGCTGATAAACCTTGGGCGCACGGAACCGTATGCGACTCATGAGAAACCCCGAGACTTCAGGCTGAGGACTGAGGAAAATTAGAGACTCAATGATAGAAGTGCTTCGAAGACTATGGGTTGGCGGTAATGGATGTGTGGGGGTGGGGAGGGACAGCAGGGAGGGCGGACTCACTCCCCAAGCTCGGAGGAGTTCATTCCCTAAGGGGGTAGAGTTGGGATTGGGTGGGTAATTCATGGGGATCCATTGGGATAGAGGGTCCTCGGCCTCCCGTAGGGGTCGATGATAACCTATGCCGCGACAGGTACTTCAACGTTTCTGAGGTATGGGGGGGAGGCGGGGGAGTTGATGGGGAGTTGGGGGGGGTGGCATTGGATCTTGAGTGTGGAGGTTGGGAAGAAAGGGAGGGTGGGATGGGAGTTGGGGGGGAGGCGGAGTTGTTTGGCACAATGTCGTTGATATCTTCATTTCTGCTGTGTACATGCCCATGGCACCCGCTGCAGGGCCCTGTGATGTGTCTGCGACTAGATGGCGGTTGAGAGTATTGGACTACAGGCTCCTAAGGCCTCTGTGCATGTGCTGAGCTGGAATGTGCGGGGGATGCTGGACAAAATTAAGAGAGGTGCAGTTCTAAGATTGGGTAAAAGGGAGAGCAGACATTCTCTTGTTACAGGAGACGCACCTGCTGGGCAACAAAACGCTTAGCCTGCAGAGATACGGCTACAATCAGGTTTATCACGCTGGGTTTGTGAGCGGGTTTCGAGGAGTAGCCATATTGGTCCACCGTACACTGTCCTACGTCCATTCGACACAGTGGGTGGACCCACAGGGCTGCTATGTGTTTATTAAAGGGATGATTGGTGCAGAAGCTCTGGTGATTGGAAGTGTGGCGGATCTAATGAGGTGATGGTGCCTGCGGATGGCATCCTTGTGGGCTGCGTATTTCTCCGGTGTCTGTTTGCGGTGCCATTTCTTCTCTAGTTTTCGGCAGGTTTGTTTGGAGGCCTGGAGGTCTGTGGTAGCAGCTGGCTTTCTTGTTGGTGCATCTGTTAGAGGGTTTCTTGATCGGGGCAATAATGTTTGCGCAGTATTCGATCCAACGCCTGAGGTTGCTGGCGGCGGTGTCGGGATCGGTGGGGTTGGAGGGTGGGATTAGGGCGAGGGTGGTGTGTAGCTGGTCTTCGGTGATTTTGCACCAGCTGCCGTGGGGGGTATATTGGGTGCGGAGGTGCATGGTGGGTTTCTGGAAGGTGGAGTTGATGCAGCGATGGTTGGTCCAGTGGAGTTCGGTGGTGTGACTGAAGGAGATGTGGAGCTTGCGGAGAAGATGGGGTCAAGCGTGTGGCCGGCAGAGTGGGTGGGCGTTGTGACAAAGCTGTATGAGTCCAAGGTTGGCGAGGTTGTCAATCAGGGTGGTGGAGTTGGCATCGTTGTTGTTCTTGAGGTGGAAGTTAAGGTCTCCGAGGAGGATGTAGTCTGTGGACGCGAGGGCGTGCATGCTGATGAAGTCTACGATGGAGTCGCTGAACTGATGCCGGGGTCCTGGCTGTCTGTAAATGAGAGTTCCTCTAAGGGTGGTGTTGGGATCAGTGTGAATCTGGAAGTGCAGGTGTTCGGCAGTTCTCAGGGTGTTGTCAGGGTGTCGTCGGTGCTGGTCGATACCTTGATAGTGTTCTTGTGGATGATGGCGATTCCACCTCCTATTCAGTTGGTGGGTTGTCTGCAGGTGATCTTGTAGCCATCCGTGATATCTATGGTGATGTCGGGTGCCGAGGAGGCGTTCATTCATGTCTCTGTCAGGAAGGCGACATCCGGGGTGGATGTGTCAAGCAGGTCCCAGAGTTTGATGGCGTGTTTTCGTGCGTAGCGGGTGTTCAGTAGTATGCATCCGAGGTGGTTGTGTCCTGTCACGGTGGGTGGTTTGGCGGCTCGGAGGCTGGTGAAGCTGCAGCTCTGGCAGGAGAAGGATCCTTTGGTGTACTTCGGGCAGCCAGGAAGCAGGCGTATGGTCATCTGGTGTTGAGTGCTTGGACCAGGGGGTCTGAGGCTGGGCGCATTCCAGGCATTGACGGGCGCAGACAGACTTGCCTTAGGCACACCTTCGGGGCGTCAGCGGCGCGGCCGCCATATATGGTGAGATGGGAGGGAGGAGCAGCTGGGAGGCAGGAGGCGGGAGCGGGGCGGCGAATGGGTGAGAGGGGGGGCTTGGCCGCAGGGGATGCAGCAGCGGGAAAGCAAGATGCTGGAGCGGGCGGAGGATACAGAGGTGGAAAAAGGGCACAACAACAGTACAATCATACAAAAAAGGATAAAAGAGGCAAATACAGCAAAATACAAAACAAGGGCAGAGTACCAAATTACAATCAGGCAGACAGGCAAAAAAGGGGCAGAGTGAGCGCAAGGAGCTAACGGCCTACCACTGGCCACCAGGGATGAGGCACAGATGGTAGCCTGCGGGTGGTGGAGGGCGACAAACTTCCAGCAGCGGCAGTAGCGGGCTCACAGGGACACAGACACACAGGTGGTGCTGCGCGGCGTGGGGAGCGACATGCCTGGAGACAGGGTCAAGGGTCAAGCGTCCTAACAGTATAGTCATGTTCTTCTCTTAAACCAATAAATTCCCAGCAATGCCGGCGAATAGCATGCATGACTAAAAGCGCGCCACTGTTAACTCGATGCCATACGGTGAATGAGCACCCTCAGCATGCACCTGTTTAGCACATTGTGTTTCCTAGTCTGTGTCATGTGGCACACGCTACAATTGCTGCAACGATGATGGCCACAGATTTGTGCTATGAAACCCTGATTGGGTGGGTTGTCAGAGAGTAGGCGTGGTCGTGTATGGACCAACATGTCCTTCAGGTTGTGGTTCCTTTAATGTGAAAACATCGGTTTGGGCAAAGTCATTGTACTTCCACTTAGAATCCATCAGTGCTTGTTGATTATTTTACTGGTCACATTAGAGGCACTGTTGAACGTAGTGATGCAGATTGGTCGTGTTTCATCAGGTTCTATGGTGGTGTGGTCCAGTAGGGCTTATCTGTCATTGTTTCTTGCCTTTTTCATTGCTCGTGCCACTATTTTGTTTGGGTATTTGCGTGCTTTCAATTTGGAGCTGAGGTCGATTTCTTGTGATTTGAAATCTTTCACTTCGGAACAATTCCGCTGCAGTCGCAGGAATTGTCCGAACGGCAAATACTCCCTTAGGTGTCTCGGATGATGACTATCAAAACTTTTTGAGGCAGTTATTTTCTGTGGCTTTGAAATGTTTCGTAGTCTTCAGACCAGCTCCATTGGTGAAAATGTTGAGGTCCAGAAAGACCCTTTTGGTTCTGGAGATTGTGTAGGTAAATTTGAGATACTGATTTTGTTCCTTAAGCCATGTAATGAATGACTTAGCCGTGTCCTCATCACCATTCCAGATGACAAACACGTCATCTATATATCTCTTCCAGAGACTTATGCTATTCATTTGTGGTTTGGTGGGTGAGAGGATCTTCTTTGCTCGAGGTGGTGGACATACAGCCTGCTACACTGGGAGCAAAAGTGCTCCCCATGCTGGTGCTGTGCTTCTGTAGGAACAGTTGGTCCTCAAAGGCAAAGATATTCTCAGTCAAGGCCGGATGGAAACATTCCATCACCAAACTATGTGCGGTCTGGTATTTCTATTCTGTGTTAAAAAGGACTGTTTCTAAAATCTCGAAGGTTTCAGTGTGTGGGAGGCTGGTGAATAGCCTCTCTATATCGAGTCCAATGAGGCTTTGCGTATGTATGTCATACGGTCGATTCTTCAGGCTGCGCAGAATGTCTCTGGTATCTTTGAGGCATGTTTCGGTTTCCTGGATGATGGATCGCAAGAAAGCGTCAGAAAACTTAGAAAGGGGTTCCAAAATGGACCCTATCCCTGAAACAATAGGATGTCCTGAAGGTTTACTTACATTTTAATGTATTTTCGGGATGGTATAAAAATACGGGTGACAGGAGTTTTGTTTATAGGGAAATCCCCTTCTCCCTTGGTAAGCCAGTCATGTGCAAGGGCCTCCTCGACCATGCTTCCCACTTGTATTCTGATCTTTTCTGTAGGGTCACTACCCAGGGGTTCGATGTTCTGTTGGTCATGTAATAAGCAGAGACATTCTGTACGATAACCCTCCTTTGTCCAGATTACAATCACTCCCCCCTTGTCCACTGGTTTTAGTACCAGATTGTCATTCTGTGAAAGATCCTTAATGACTTGTAGTTCCTGTTTAACGGTATTGTGGAAGACCTTGATGTCCTTAGGGTTCAGTTCTCCTATTTCCTTCAGTACTGCCTTTTCAAAAGCTAGAATCTCCACTGGTATGATGGTTGCTGGGGGGTGGAAGTTGATTTGTTCCTCAGTCCCGTGTCAACCCTTTGTTCATATTTGTTTTGTTTGTCCGAGAAAAAAGCTCTAAGTTTCAGTTTCCTTATAAACTCGTTGACCTCACAACTAAGTTTGAATTTATCCACATTGGAGGTCGGAACAAAGCCAAGGGCCTTTTACAAATTGCCCTGTTGGATGGAAGTAAGGACGGTGTCTGTAAGGGTCATGACTAGGCTGGTTGGTTGCTCTGCCCCGCTTGGTTGTTCTGAGAGCCCGCCATGATCAGAGTTTCCACTCTGGAGGTCTGTTGGTTCCCACCCCAGTGTACCCGGTTCCGTTTCCTCATCCTCACTCTCTGGTTGCCTGATCCTAAAAAAGACTCATTCTGGATGTCTTGTTGTTGTCTTGTGTGTGCATGGCGGAATTGTTCTGAAGTGAAAGATTTCAAGTCGCAAGCAATCGACCTCAGCTCCAAGTTGAGAGCACGCAACTACTCAGACAAAATAGTGGCATGAGCAATGAAAAAGGCAAGAAACAATGACAGACAAGCCCTACTGGACCACACCACCAAGGAACCTGATGAAACATGCCCCATCTGCATCACTACATTCAACAGCGCCTCTAATGTGATCACTAAAATAATCAACAAGCACTGGCGGATTCTAAGTGGAAGTACAACGACTTTGCCCAAATCGATGTTCTCACATAAAACGAAACGCAACCTGAAGGACATGTTGGTCCATACACGACCACGTCTACCCAGTGACAACTCACTCAATCAGCGTTTCATAGCACCAATCTGTGGCCATCATCCTTGCAGCAATGGTAGTGTGTGCCACATGACATAGACTAGTAAAAAGATTACCTTCAATGACAGAACAACTTGAGAACAGCGAAGATTTACAAATTGTGACTCGAAGAACGTCATATACATGATCACCTACCCATGTGACCTTCATTACGTGGGCATGACATCAAGGAAAATAAAAACACGCATATGCGAGCACCAGAGCAACCTTAGATGCCAACGCGCAATGACTAAAATGTCAACTCATTACTTGGAACGGAATCACACACTGAAGAAATTGAGATGGACGTGATCGAGCAAATCAGCAATGAATCCAATCTGTTCGAAAAAGAGCAGAGATGGGTTTATAGGCTTAAATCACACGAGAACGGGCTGAACGAAAATATACCATGGGGCCAATTACAAGAACATAACACCTTTAGGAAACATGACAACCAATGGGCATTTTTTGGAAGAGGGTGTACACAGGGTCACTCTCATCTGACCAGGATATAATATATGTCCTGTTAGCCAATCAATTCTAGCGTACAACCCCCAGCAGATGCTCTCCATTAATTATAACTGGACGTTTATGGATGCCCACTGATTTCACGTCCCACTAGTTGATCTCAATGGGTCATCACCCGTTTGTACATGCAGTGGAACCCACCCTCATCACGTCTGGGTGGATTCTTTTTCATTTCATAGTTCACTATTCCGCCACTGACCAAATGGTAGATATGGGGTTAACAAATATATTGTGATCTAATGCGCAGTAAATGTAATGTTAAGGATAATATCCAAATTATTCGTCTCACAATTGTTTGCAATCCATATATGTAAAAGGATTTCTTTGAGTGGCTCTACAATAGCATTGCATTAATGATACTTGTTAACTCCTGATACAAGGCACTATTAAAATAATCGCTATGGTATCAAAAAACGTTATTGCTCGCATCAACAATAACATGCTCGGGGCGTGGCCAAGGAAGCCAGCATGGCGGACGCAGCCTAGACGAGCTCCGTCCCGCCGACAACAAATCCGAGAGATTATCCTGTCCCTCTCCCGCCCAGCACTTACCCAGTGGGGCACCCGGGCCGCGAAAGCTAGCGGAGAATCCCGCAAGCGATTTTGAGGCGGGACGGCGCTTGGAGGACCGCTGCACGAGCCCCAGGGCGGAGTGGCCTACACCGCACCCTGCAGCCGGGACCTCGAGTTTCGTAAGGCCCGGCGGCGGCGGCAGAAGAGCGCCGGATTGCGGAGGCGGGCGGCGCAGGAGCCGATTGGTCCCGTGCGGTGCCCTGGGGCGCTTCTGAGGGTTCCCTGACCCCGTCGTGCGTGGCCTGGTGACCGAGGCCGTGAACATCTGCTGAGCCTGGGGACACATACGGCGGTGAGGCCTGCCCAACGTTCTGAAGCCGGGGACTAGAGTTGCGGCGATCCGGCAAAGGTGAGGAGGTGTGCCCCCCCGGGAGTGCAGCGTGGGCCCAAGTGGTGCGGAGGCTGGTTGGTACCACTGCTGGACGGCTCGGCGGCAAATTCGGGCCGCGGAGGGGTAGTGGGCAAAGGTGGAGCGACTGTGGGCCGGCACCGTGTGCAGGGCCTGACCGGGGCCCGGCCACATAGAGACAGAACACTGTAGTGCGGTACGCACCGAGTCCCGGGCGGCCACTCGCCCAGCTCTCAGTAAACTCTGAGACGAGGAGACTTGCCCACTGAAAGTTGTGTGGAGGAAAGGGGCACATGTCGTGGAACGCTTGGACGGCTGAGGGTCCCGCTGAGGGGTCTCGGAGCGTCGAGGAGTGGTGGGGTGTGAGCCCCGGGCCGCGGACAGCACTGCACAATCCTGGGGGTGGACCCTGAGTTGGCGAGGCACCCGTGACCGTCGTTGGGTGGCGACCAGTGTGGCACTGTGGGCAACAATAGCTGAGGGCAAAGAGAGACAGAGCGGGCTGGTGAGAAGCCAGGGGAGGCATAGACCGGGTGCCTGACAGGTCCGCTGGGCCTCGCAACTGAGCGACATATTGGTGAGGTGCCCCCCCCGACAATATTGTAACAAGTACTGGGAGACACGCGCAGCGGATCCAGGAGTGGGATCTCCAGTCGCAATCAACTATGACCAGAGGCGGGAGCTGTGGGGGAGCCTCGAAACAGGGCACTATAGACAAATTCACGGGCCCAAGTTGGGGCATCGGGGGCCCGGGAGGCCAGCAGCCGCCGGGGCCGGACAATGCGGCCCTCATGGCAGCCATTACGCAATCTAGGGATATGCTAGATGCGAAGATCGGGGCAGTTGGGGCAGATGTTACACTGCTGCTCCAGGACCTGCGGAATGCCGTGGCCCGTATAACAGAGGCGGAGACCAGAATAACAGGAGTGGAGGACCATGTGGCGACCTTGAAGAAGAAGGTGGCCAGCATGGAAGGGACTCAGAGGAACCTGGCACTCCGGGTGGAAGACGCGGAAGGACGGGCTCGGCGGAATAACCTGAGATTTGTTGGTTTTCCGGAGGGTTGCGAGAAGGGCAACAAGGAGGTATTCCTAACTCGGGGGCTGGAGAGATGGCTTCCACCGGACTCCCTCTCCCGCTGTTTTGTGATTGAGCGTGCACATAGAGCGCCTATCAAGAAGCCGCCTGTCGGCGCTCGCCCCAGACCAGTTATAGCCAAACTACTAAACTACCTTGACCGGGACACCATCCTACGTCAAGCGTGAGCAAAGGAGCCTCCGATGTTCGACAACCAGACAATCCCGATATTCCCGGACTATACTAGGCTGGTGCAGCAACAGCGGCAGTCCTTTACAGCGGCCAAGGCACGCCTGCGTGGCCTCAAGATCTCCTATGCCTTGCTCTATCCGGCTCGACTGCGAGTAGAATTTCAATCCTGCACCCTGTTCTTCACCACTCCGGAGGAGGTGTTCACTTGGACAGAAGAAACGGTCAGAATCAGGGTACACACTCCACCAGGTCGAGACTCGGACTTATCCTCCACGATGGCGCCGCTGCGGACCCCCGACGATCACGGAGTAGGAGCAATTGGAGAACCTGACCTAAAAAACATTCTCCTTCTAAGGAGGATGTAGCGGAAACTGTTGATGCTTCCAATACTCAAGTGTCGGATTAGTGAAGGATTGATTTGTGCTGATAAACTTTGGGCGCACGGAACCGTATGCGACTCATGAGAAACCCCGAGACTTCAGGCTGAGGACTGAGGAAAATTAGAGACTCAATGATAGATGTGCTTCAAAGACTATGGGTTGGCGGTAATGGGATGTGTGGGGGTGGGGAGGGACAGCAGGGAGGGCGGACTCACTCCCCAAGCTTGGAGGAGTTCATTCCTTAAGGGGGTAGAGCTGGGATTGGGTGGGTAGTTCATGGGGATCCATTGGGATAGAGGGTCCTCGGCCTCCCGTTGGGGGTCGATGATAACCTATGCCGCGACAGGTACTTCAACGTTTCTGAGGTATGTGGGGGCAGGGGAGTTGAGGGGGAGTTGGGGGGGGATGGCATGGGATCTTGAGTGTGGAGGTTGGGAAGAAAGGGAGGATGGGATGGGAGTAGGGGGGGAGGCGCAGTTGTTTGGCACAATGTCGTTGAGATCTTCATTTCTGCTGTGTACATGCCCATTGCGCCCGCTGCGGGGCCCTGTGATGTGTCTGCGACTAGATTTCGGTTGAGAGTATTGGACTACAGGCTCCTAAGGCCTCTGTGCGTGTGCTGAGCTGGAATGTGCGGGGGATGCTGGACAAAATTAAGAGAGGTGCAGTTCTAAGATTGGGGAAAAGGGAGAGAGCATTCTCTTGTTACAGGAGACGCACCTGCTGGGCAACAAAACGCTTAGCCTGCAGAGATACGGCTACAATCAGGTTTATCACGCTGGGTTTGTGAGGGGGTCTCGAGGAGTAGCCATATTGGTCCACCGTAGACTGTCCTACGTCCACTCGACACAGTGGGTGGACCCACAGGGCTGCTATGTGTTTATTAAAGGGATGATTGGTGCAAAAGCTCTCGTGATTAGAAGTGTGTATGCCCCGCCCCCACTGCAGTGGTCACTAGTGGAGAAGCTGTTTACGGTATGGGTAGAGATTCCAGAGGGACTGGCTGTGATTGGGGGCGATTGGAACGATGTTATGCATAGCCGCATGGATAGATGTAGACCCGTAGATTGCCAACCGGCAGACACGCCCACTAAACTAAGCAATATGGTGCAGGGAATGGGTTGGGTAGACACATGGCGGTATCTACACGCCCATTGATGGGAGTATACCTATGTCTCAGCGGTCCATACACAGTGATTGAGAGAGTTGACTCTGCGGGGACTGTCTGATCACTCTCCAGTCGCTGTTAACATCACTCTAGACAGGGCGAGACAGCCGTTCCGATGGCACCTCTCAGTGTGGAGCCTACAGCAGGAGGACTATCAAAGTCGTATGGGGAGGCCATAGCCCACCACTGGGAAGACAACTTAGGCTCAGTGACGGATGTAGCAACGCTCTGGGAAGCCCTAAAGCTCACGCTCCGTGGAGTGGACATTGCCTGGTGTGCGGCGGCTCGTAAGAAACGCAAGGAAGAGCTGGTGAAGGCCGCAGCGGCGGTTGAACTATTGGAAACGCGCTGCGGAGCGACTGGAGATGGTAGGGAGGTGGGGCTGCTACTCTTGGCCCAGCAGTCTTATGCATCCCTACTGCTCGACGAGGCCCGACAGCTGTGGTTGGCAACACGGAGTAGTATCTACCAATGGGGCGACAAGTCGAGCACTATGCTGCATAGACTCTGCCAAGCCTCATCACAGGCACCGGTGTTGCCGGCTCTTAGAGATGGCACTGGGGCCCCTGATCTCGTCTCCAAGGCAGCTGGCAAACAGTTTCGCTCGGTACTATGCTGCCCAATATGCCCCACGGGAATGCCTATCGGCGCCGGACATAGATAAATTTATTGCAGATCTCCCGCCCTGAAGAGGTGCAGGAGCGTCTAGAGCTTCCATTGTCCACGGAGGAACTAGGTACGGCCCTGGGGGAACTTAACACCGGCAAGGCTCCCAGACCTAACGGGTTCCCGAGCGAGTTCTTCAAGAAGTACCTTCTCCAACTAGGACTACACAATAAGAATGCCTTAGAGGCGGCGAGGGAGCGTGGACTCCTACCGCCCGATTGGAAACATGCAGAGATTGTCGCGTTTTGCAAGCCCGGAAGGCCTCCAGACCGACACGAGTCGTATCGCCCGATCTCTCTTCTAAATATTGAGGCCAAGATCTTGGCCAAGGCACTCGCAAACCGGTTCCTCCACCTAATAACAGACCTGATCCACCCGGACCAGGCCGGGTTTATGCCCCACAGGGCAACAAGACATAACATCAGGCGTGCGCATATAGCAGTTGAGGAAATTGGGGGCATCCGGGCCCAGGCGGCACTGTTCCTAGCTGATATAGACAGGGCCTTCCATTCCCTGAGCTGGGTTTACCTCTTTGCACTCCTCTCACACCTTAACCTGGGGCCAAGATTCATGTCCTACCTGAAGCTATTATATACGGATCTGACGGCCTCAGTGAGAGTGGTCGGGGCCACGTCTGCGGCCTTCTCCATACAACGGGGCACTCGACAGGGATGCCCCCTCTCGCCATACCTCTTCGCTCTTGCCATGGAGCCACTGGCCGCATGGGTCCGAATGGACGCACAAATACGGGGCCTTGAATGGGAGGCTGGTCCGTCGGACAGAATTGCGCTATATGCGGACAATGTCCTGTTTTTCCTTACAGACCTGAATAGGTCGGGACCTCGAGTACTGGAAATTATGAGAGTATTCTGAGAAGTATCGGGACTGTACCTGAACCCGTGCAAATCCACCCTGTGGGTGCTGGGGGACCCTGAAGGGCTCGGCTCATGGACCTCGCCACTACAGATACCCCCCGGAGGTCTCATGTACTTGGAAGTCTTTCTGACGGCGTCACCCGCTATTGCTTGGGAACGCAACATAGTTCCGTTTTGGGACCGAGTTCGGATGGACATGTAATCTTGGTCTCGTATGCCCCTCAAAATTTAGGGCAGGTCGGCTATCTTTAAAATGGTTGCTCTTCCACGCCTGTTATACCAACTTCAGAACCATCCATATTTATTCCCGCTACAATGGTTCCGACAAGTAAACTCGGAGCTGAGCCAGTTCCTATGGTCAGGGGGAGCCGTGAGAGTGGCTCTTTGCACCTGCTTTTTGTCCACGTACTGCGGAGGGCTTGCAATGTCTGATATTCTGTCCTACTACCAAGCATCCCACCTCCTTATCCTGAATGAATGGTGGTATGGTGATAGAGGAGACCCGGCATATGCCCTCGAGAGATACCTCATGGAACCGAACACGCTGCACACCATTTTATACTCCGCACGGCTGAGGAAGGGGCTGCCCAGGGCCACTCAGGTGATCTTCCAGATTTGGAGGCAGGCGCTGCGCCGCATGGGATGGTGGGGTAGGCTGACAGAGGAGACCCCGCTCTGGCAAAATGGTCGACTGCCGGCACTGGCAGCGCTGGAGGGCTTCCAGGGCTGGGACTCTATAGGTATCTCCACACTGAGCCACGTTCTGAAAGGTACAACACTCAAATCCTTTCAAGAACTCAGCGAGGAGTTCCACATGCCCTGAATGCAGTTTTTCAAGTATTTGCAGTTCCATCATGCCATTACACCTGATCTGGAGGGCCTGGACTCCATGCCGGAGTTTAGCCCAATAGAGGCAAAACTGTTTATGGGAGACCTGGAAGACAAGAAAATATCCTGCATTTATCAAACATTAGTCACACATTGTTCCTCTTCACTGCAGAAACTGCGGGATTCTTGGGAGAGGGATGTGGGGGAGCTAGAGGAGGAGGATTGGCGAGAAGCCCTTGAGGCCCCAAGAGGAGCGGCTATCGCTATGCGCCTGCGCTTTATCCAATTCAAGTACCTACACAGGGCTTACTACACCAGGGAAAGACTGTGGACTGATTGAATCCCCTAAATGCTTGCGCTGTGGACATGAGCTGGGCACATTCTTGCATACGGTATGGAACTGTGGCGGCTTGGCTAGATTCTGGACCGGGGTGTGGGACTGCTTGGCTGAGGTGTTGGGCTGGGACCTCCCGCGCACTCCCAAATTGGGGCTTCTTCATGTCTTTGATGGAGTGGGAGGCAACATCTACAAGAGACATCTGCTCCAGCTGGGTCTTGTGGTTGCGAAGCGGGATTTGGCTCAGGCCTGGAAGGACCCCCAGGCTCCTACGGTTGGGGTGTGGAAAAAGGGCCTAGATTTTTGCATGGGGATATCATTTTTTGGGTGTGACTACAGGCATACCTTCCAAATCCTCGAAGGACTCATGGAGCCAAATGATGGTCACATCTAATGTATGTAATTAACCTCTATATTATTACGACGATAACAAGATGATGTGCCAACAGACTTTATATGTTACATGTTTTTGTACTGTCTTGTGAGTCTCATTATCACTGGTTTTGTCACTGTAGAGGTATGGTTTTGGTATTTTCACCACCACAACCACTGAATCACCACAAATTTTTAACTCAATAAAGACCTAAGGGTCATGTATTTTTTAACCTTTTCCTTTTCTTTTCGGACCCCTGCAGCATTTGATATATTTAACACAGACCAATTAGGTGCTGTATATTTGTTTTTGTATTTTTATTACTGCTATTATGTTCACAGTAACAACAGGAGTGAGAGCATAATTTCTCCTTTAAGGTCCTGATGAAAAGCCTTGGGGTAGGGCTTGAAACTAGTTGACCTACCAGGGAAACAATAGCTATTCACGCCTAGAGTTTTTCCAGCGTATCCCCAGACTTTAGATTACCACTTATGGGGTAGGAAATAAAGTTATTTTGGTCCCACTAATTTGGTATTTTTAACCTTTTTTTCACACTTTAAACAAAACCCACTCCATTTTCATTTTAAGACTACATAGGTGTAAAAGTGTATAGGGACACCCTTATTTTTCAATCAAGTGCTCCTGTGCATTCGTTGGTAGCAGCACGTCCCTGTCCATAGAGGGCAGGGATGGAGCCCATGATGAAGCATGTCATCAAGGGGAATCCTGGGTGGGTGAGGGTTATTTGAAAGAAATTCCTTTTTGCTTTCTCTCAAGTTCCTGCGAGGGGTGCTTTCTTCCTTTCTTGAGAGTTAAAATACAACAAACTAGAGAGATAGAAGGAGATAGTGATGAAGTAAAGATAGGTTAGGTGGAAAGGGTGGGGAGTGGTAGAAGAAGAGGCAGGGAATTGACACTACTAGACAGCGCAGCAGAGACCAGCTGTATCTTCAAGGGATTTTGGTTTCCAGAGCAACTAATGAATTCATTCAAATTGAAACATCAGATCAGCAGGATTAACCCTCCAGACAGACTTTATGATTTGGACATCCAAATTGAGGATGACATACTGCATACTATTAAAGTAATATTCTGGGAAATATCCTCGGAATATTAACAACTGCCTATGATATTTTCTTGGCTGAATAGATAGGCCTCCTACGTTATAAAAGCCCCACAAGAAGAAGATGTAATAATACCTTCCTTCTCTGTTCTTGTCCATGAATTTCTTTAACCAGTGTATTCTTCAGAAGGGGCTCTTGCACAAGCCTCAGGATTATACCACAATTATGAAGGCTGGGATAAGGACTCGCCTTATCATCTTATATCCATAAAGTCCAGCCCGCAATTATAACCACAACTCCCAATAAAACACCAAGTTAGGGAAGGTGTGATTGAGCCTTGTGTATCTCCCACGAACAACCCCCTTTTTCCGATAATTAAACCAGATCATTCCTATCCTATAGTATTAGACTATAGACATTTAACTAAACATTCAGGCACTTTTGCAATTCACAATTCACATGGCAAAGCTCTAATAAACAACATAGTTAGCAAAAAATACAAAACCACAGTGCATATTTCCAATGGCTTTTTCTGCCAAAATATAGCATCTGAAAGCAGAGATTTAAAAACGTTCAGCACTTTTGGGAGCCAGAGAACATTCTGCTGCCTCCCACAGGGCTATATGACTGGCCCAGCTCTGGTTTCTGTCTGAGTACCGTAAATTCTACAAGAAATTCACTCAGAAGCATTGTCCTACATTAATGACATCTCCCCCATGGATGATGACATAAACACACACTTAGGCAGAGTAGACCACATCGTTTTGGGATTTCCTGAGCAGGACTACTAATTCAATTTCCCAAAAACAAAAATTGCTTTCCTCAGTGTCCTATTTTTGGGATACAAATTATCAAAGGAAGGCAAAGGCCTTGCCCCACATTTCCTGGAGAAATGTGCTCTCCTACCAAACACCATAAAAAATCTGCGATAACTTTTAGATTTTCTCACTTTGGGAGAACACATGTACCAGATTATGCACAACTGGTTAAACTACTGCACACTTTAATTTGTCCTGACTTTTCAAACACACATTGGACATCTGGACACACACAGATTTTATTGACACATGAAAGTGGTGCATCTTAAAGTTTGCTTACCACGGGCTCATGCAATTCATACATTGAGTCACCAGCTTGTTGGAGTACATATTGCAGGGAATTCACTGGCTGAAAAAGCTGCTAGGGCAGAGGTTCAGACTGCTGTAGTAGCTGTGATTACTCATTTACATATGAGGGTGGATGATGACATCACGACTCCTGTCACAGCTTCTCACAGTGGCACCCTATTACCTAAAAAATATCCAGCAAAATTCTCTACTGTGTGCTTGAAACATACCTTTTGCTCACTCTCCCAGGGTGGGTGATCGATATCCAACCAGGAACTCAAGTTAGAATTAATAATAACTTCTCTTGAAGGATTAGCGTCAGCCCATGCAGGTGTGGTAGCTACAGTTTCCTTGCTACAGAAACGCAATTGCTAGGCATGGTCTGTACAAACTGACTAAACAATATGTCCTCTTTTGTGACATCTACCAAGAAATTAAATGCTTTATAGTTGCCTGCCAACCGCAGAGACCTCTTCTAGTGTTGAATAAACCATTACAAAGCATCTACCTGGCGCATTGCATATGTCTGAATTCAGATGGTGCATTTAAATTTATTCTATTAGCAGTTTATTCATGTTCCAGATTTCTATGGGTGTGGCCACAGTTATTGGCTGATGTTCAGACTTTTTTTTAAAGACTTGCAGGTCTTTCTTGGAACATATGCAATAGCAGTATTCCACTTAGACCACGGCCTTGCTTTTGATTCCAAGGCATACTGGTATACCATGGGAACCCTGGGTGTTGCTGTGCATTATTTGTCCTCCTATCATCCAGAGGGAAATTCAATAGTGGAAAGGAAGAACCATGACTTAAAGCAGTCCTTAAGAGATAGATAATTAGATTCAAGTCATAGTTGGATCCATCCTCTGCACGGAGTCCAGAGAATTTTAGGTAATCTGAATAGATGATCCTTGGCTGGCCAGACACCCTATGAGTTTCTATTTAGAGTCCAGATGTGCATTCCAGATCTAGATGACACCGGCACAGTGGTGGTAGATAAGCCTTTTGACATCAATGAACATTTTGCTGTCTTACAGAAACTCCAAGACTTTCAGAATAAGCGCTCAAATAACATTTCCAAATGTTCTGCCACTGATGAAGTGAAGGTGCAACCAGCAACTTCTGGCTGCATTCCTTAAAGTTGGGGATCTAGTTCAGGAGAAGATTACTGGTAGAAGGAAAAGAATTTAGCCCATCATGCCAAGCACCGGTGCCAGCCCTTGGCATTCAAGGTGACAGAACTGTGATTTTGCCTCAGCTTGCTGGTTGTAGAAACAAAGAATGTGTTTCAATTGATTTTACAAAGCTATATCATGTGGCCAGTCTTGCACAGTAGGCCACATGGGCTCCTGGGTAGTTCACTGTCTACTCTCACTACCCTGCAGGATATCCCTTTTCACACATTAAGCAATATCAATATTGTTTCTCCTCAGTTGTGGACTTCAGATGCTGTTCCACTAGTTCCTGTTGCTACTGCTAATACAAGATACACATCAGATGTGAATCTACAATTTTCTACTGCTACTCCTAACAATAAAGTTGTTTATTACCAACCAGCTTTGGAGGTGTCCACCAGTTCTCCTTTATCACGGGAGGGTCCTGCCTTAGCACACACTACCTCTGATTACTTTTTGGGCATTGATGATTTTTCTTCAGTTCCTCGCATACTTCACTACATGGTGTCCTATACTTGGATTTCCATTTCTCTGATTTTCCTATGCATTTGGATTGGATTTGTTACAGATTTCTTTTTACTTCTGAATGGACACTACCTTCCAGAATGTTCTGCTCCAGAACTGGTAGTCGAGGTGGTGACGCTTCATTCCTCTTCACACAAAGTGTGGAGATCTTCCCCTTGTGAACATTTGTACATTTCTTGTCTCTGATGGAATGGTTTGGGATAAGGTCCAATTTTATATTTTTTGTCCTACAGATATAGATAAGCACTTCTGGTACGTTCTCTGGTGAGTGGGGTACACAGACTAGCACAATTACCCTTCTGAACTAGAATCTTACGCAGTATTCACAGCTGCAGATTTGTATTCATATTCTGCTAATAATTATGAAATATTTTGTTATCATCATTATGCTCACCACTATTCACTTAGAGGTGGTACTCTAAGTACTGGTTTCAATTGGACAAAATGGGAACATTGCCCTACACCACTAGTGGATAGTTCAAAAACATATTGAAAAAGTTTGCATAGTTTTCTGGTCACAACCCTTTAGACGTAGTTTCTTAATATTATAAGCTTACTCTTTTCCTTGCATAGAAGAATATGCTGACCCAAACAAAATTAACTTATTATGACTCATTTATTTACCAGAAGGCCCTCCAAGGCTATGCATATTGGCATGAAAATATTGATTTAAAATCAAATTGGGGAATACAACACTGGAAAGTCTAGGGTGTGGATGCTATATTTAGAGCTTTTTTGATCCATCCCTGGCCATATAATCTTTCTGAATAAAACCCTACATCAAACTACCTGCCAAGGTTTGGCTAAAATCAAAGAGATGCATACACCTAGCATTCCCTATATTGCATGTTTTGACAATTGGCAATACTCTGAAAATGTAAAAAGAAGAACAGCTCAATAATATGGTACAGAATGGTGCATATAATTCTTCAATTTCAGGTTCAGACAGTTGGTTAGTCAGCCAGTTGACAATAATGGTTGTAATGCACATTCTTTTAACTCCTCAACAGGTTTTAAAGCTAGCAGGCCAGACCCCGTGTACGTGCAGCCACAACCTCCAGTGGAGGTTACTACTTATCGTGTAGAAAGGATATGTCAACAATTGTTACAGCATTCCACCTTATCTGCAGTTAAGGAACATCTACCTCTCCCTTCCATTGGCATTGATTTACAAGATTTCTTACAGGTCATCACGTTCTAAACGTTTCATATATGCCACTTACAATGAACTTTGGAAAATCTCTCATCAAGAAGCTGTTGAATGCATGAGACGGATTGACAGGGTACGTTTGAAAAAAAGCATTGGTAGTTGTAGATAATGGCATTGCGTATCAACAAAGAGAGAGGTAGGGAGAAGGGAACACTCTCATTCCCCACATCCCTTAACCAGGACCCATCCGCGGAACTCCAGAATCGTATCATTGGCATGGTTAAGGAAGCAGAAGAGAATGGACATCTATCTAAAAACGAGGCAGATTTTTTGACAACAAGTAAGGGCATCGTCCCGTATTTTTACACGCTGCCAAAGACACACAAAAACAAGTCTCCGCCTCCTGGACTCCCAATAGTGTCAGGCATTGGCTCCATACTCGAACCACTCTCTTCTGCGATCATTTCCTTAAACCGATCATCCAGGACACCCCCACTTACCTGAAGGATACAAAAAGTCTCCTCCAGCTCTTACAAACCGTGTCCTTTGAAGAGGACACAGTGATTTTGACTACTATGAACACAGAGAGCCTATACACTAGCATCCCACAGGATGACACCATTAGGGTACTAGGTTCCGCTTTGGACTCAATAACTTGGGATTACAATACCCCTAAGGAGTTCATCCTGGCCTGTGCAACCATCGCACTTAAGGAGAATTTTTTTGCGTACAAAGGTCAGCTCTATCTCCAGTGCTCTGGCACTTCTATGGGCAGCACCTTTGCCCCCAGTGTGGCGGGTTTGTATGTTTATGATTTTGAGGCTAAACACATCTTGCCGACTACCCAATCTTTTGCCCCTAATATTTATTTCTGGAGGCAATAAATTGATGACATCCTCCTAATTTGGAAAGGGAGCAGAGCCCGCCTTGATGAGTTCCTTAATTGGATCAACACGGCTGACAAAAACCTCAGGTTCACCAATACAGTCAGTATGACGGAAGTGGTCTTCCTGGATGTGGTCATCACCAACACAGGTACATCGCTCATGACCAAAACTCATTACAAACCTATCGCAAAAAACAACCTGTTAGAATTCACCAATTTCCACCCTCGCCCCCTGAAGGAGAATCTACCCTACGGCCAATACCTGAGGATCAGACGAAACTGCAGCAACATTGAAGACTTTAAACAACAGTCTTCAGGTCTCACTAACAAACTGCAAGCAAGAGGATACCCGAGACACATCCTCAGTAAGGGCTTCAAACGGACACGGAATCAACCACGTGAAGCCCTCCTCGAGATGCCTGTAAGAACCCCCGTGGAACCACCACTAACTTGCGTGAACACCTACAGCAGTCTCTCCAACCAGATGAAAAAATCCATCAATAAAAACTGGAAAATCATCACAGGCACAAAGAAAACATGGGAAAAACCTTTGTTTTCTTTCAGAAAGGGACGCAGCCTGAAGGACGCCCTAGCACACCCCCGACCGAAAGAGACCACGGATACTCAGATCCGTAGCATTACTGATGCATGGGGTCTACCTAAAATCACGGGACACTTCCCTTGCTCCAACAGCAGCGTGTGCCATTTGACTGCGGCCACTAAAATCCCTTTCATTAGAACAAGGCAAAACCTGGACACAGAAAACCCACACCAACTGCAACTCTGCCAATGTGATATATCTAATCACATGTCCCTGCGAGTTACGATATATCGGGATGACAACAAGGAAGGTCAAACAGAGGATCTGTGAGCATAGAAGCAACATAAGATGCAGGAAATCCACAACCAAAATGAGTGACCATTTTTTACAGACCAACCATACCACGAACGACCAAAGGTGGACCATAATTGAACAAATAAACGGAGGCACAAACATCTCTGATAGACTCTTTGAGAAAGAGCAGAGGTGGGTGTACCACTTGGGTACCCACATCCACGAACTAAATGATGATATACCGTGGGCATCTATTCTCAAATAATTCAGTCCTGCCCTTTATCTATTTTTTTGGGACATTACCAATATCTGCTGTCATGCCCACTTGTGTTTAACCACCTGGCACACCTTATGAGTCATACACAGGGGGAACACTTTCGCACTCAGCCTGTACTTATTCCATCTTTTAATGTCACATTTAGCTTACATAACATCAAACCGCCATCCCATATGGGAATATCAACATTGGGGCACGACCTGTGGACCATAGTGATAGTCTCTGGGTCTCTGCACCCTGTCGCTATATGCGGAAGACCTCTATGGTGCATGTGCTATGATGCAGACGCTGGCCCCCTCTTGATTGTATAATTTGTGCGGTGTATCTGAAATAGGTTATATGCGGATTACAGTCGTGGTATCTGCACACTGTTAACTTACACGTAAAATCTCCTTTTGGGCATGCACTACAATCGAGACGTGCACACTCTATTACAGCGCTAGATTTCAATTAGACTGCCTGTGCTGCACCCGTTGCGCTGTGCTTATGGCCATACACCACTACTGCTCAATTCTTTCCGTCATCAGAAAACCCAAGCACATCTGACGGAAATTTCTCTACTTGTACTATTGTCTCCCGCCTCGGGATTCAATAAAGTTTTCTTGGTTATGGATCGCGGTAAACCCGTGGCGCTCTAGTCTTTACAGAGCCGCCCTTCGATCCTCACTACAGCGCAACCATTGATTGGCTCCCATCACGCGCTCTCACACGGGCCCCGCCCATCCAGGAAACGCGAGTGTCCTCGGTCTCAATCCTTATTAACTCGGCTCCAGCTTCAGCCCTGCATCCACGAGACCCGGTTACCGAGGGCAGACGCAGGTACCAAGCGGGTTCTAGATGCAGAGGGCGTAAGTGCTCACAAAGCGACGGAATCGCTACCAGCTAAGTGTATTGCCTCCAGGTTTTTTACCTCTTTGTAGTCTAATCCCAGTGTTCCCTTCCTCCTTTAGGGTGTGCAAATTGCATCACCACCCCCCTCCCGAGGTCTATGGTGTGATAGTTTCACACCTGTCAAGTGAGAATTATTTTAAATCCTTTGTATTGTTACTTTATTTTTCTGGACTATCCAGGGTTCACTGGCCTTTGGCCGATTGATCCTTCTCCCGCTCCCACGCGCTATATGAAGCGCTTTTCCGGATATGTAGCGCTATCATTTCATAATCACCAATAGCTCACTGGCCACAGGTGCCCACAGACACACACGCACCTCGAGTGGCGCTTTCTTGTGCCTATCGATAAGAGCATAGTGCGATGATTAAGACATCTTCTGGTCTGTTACATTATATCGCAGACTTTCTCACACTCACAGGCGGGACCCCGAATTTACCGCTAGTACCCCACGTGGGATTGTATGGGTTGTATCACCAGAGCACAGAGTCACTATTGACAATTGACATGCCTCTGATCTAAGATATCTAATTGTCTGTATGTCTTTTCATGTGTGTTTGTCTCTTTTTCCTTGCGCAGGTGCATTTTAATTTTTGTGTGGTCTCCAAAACTGTGAGAACCTACCATTTTGTTGCACTTCTTTTTGACAGTTTTTTATTTTCACTTTCACGTCCTTTGGTAGGGTGGGCCTTAGCGCATCCATACCGCCGGGGTTTACTACACTATAGGTCCTGACGAATGCCAGGTAAATTAACACCGACATTGGCAGAAACATGTTGACCAGCATATAAATCTAGAGGAAACAAGCCACTCAATTTATCTGGCTGAGTTTTCCTACACATATTTTTAATATGTCTTATTGATCAGACAATAAAGAATTTTTTGATACAATTAAGGCATTTTTAATCTCACCACTTACTCTTTTTCTAGTCACTTACACAACCACTTAGCCACTCACGACTTCACATTAACCCGCTCCGCAGTAAATCTGGCGTTGAAGCACACTGGGGTGGCACTCGGCCACTCCCAGTGGGGCCCGATGATGAAGCATGTCACCGACCAGGTCGGTGAATGAGGGCTTTCCATAAACACCAAGAGGGTGTTTCTTCATTCTTCTCTTTGTGCTCTAAAACCTGTCCTTCCCGACGAGCTCTGAACACTCTTCTATTGTTGATAATGGCATGGCTACATTGCCAACTTGAATATATCTATACTTCTATTATAAAGTAAGAACTGGGAACCTTTGAGGCGGGTAAACTCGGCAACCACAACGCCAATCCAAACACCCAATACATCATTGGAATTGTCAGGGTCTGCAGAGTGACATAGGCTATATACCTTAAAAAAATATACGTTCTTTAAAAAATATATGTTAAAAAAAGTAGTCCCTTGGAAGTAGCGCCGGCCGTGTGCGCAAACGACGTGCGTGCTGACATCATCACGAGCGCGGGGAGGAGCGGCAGACAGGAGCAGTGAACTTTGGCAGACTGGAGCGGGCTTAGGTAGGTAAAGCGCGGGGAACTTTGGCGGACTGGAAACATGGCGACACGGAGCATTAGAGCCTTGCATGCATAAAACAAAATATTCAGGGTTAGCAATTAACTCCCAAAATGCTATGTGCAAAAGCGGCTGTGGACTTTAGCCATTTCGCAATAGCCCGCTGGGAGACTCCACGTGTCGAAATGCCTCTGCACAAAGCTTTAAAATTATCGTGCGCAGGTCGGTTTCTGTTTTTCATCTTCTAGAGTAGGTTGGCAGCACAATCGGAAATAAGGAAAGTTGTAACGTGCTGCCAGACTGACCGAAGAAACCGGAAGTCGTACACTGACTTAACCTCCAATAAATGACATGCTCTCGCCATTGCCGACACTCATCACTACACCACTGCCCTGCTAGAAAGAATCCTTGCCCGTAAAACAGAGACAGCGTGGGGGTATGTTTCAGTTCTGGGCCGTATCAAAATGGATTTTCGCGGCGCAGCACCGACGTCTGTTTTATCAGCCTGCAGTTTGTAATCAGAATTCATTTAACCCGATATTTCTTCATGTTAGTGCTTCATTTTCAGACAGTACTAACAGCTCAGCCACAGAACGAGGGAAACCTTGCTCATTGCGTCCGAACTGCACAATCTGAAAATAGGCCACTAACTCAAAGTAATAGCAGACTAAATTAATTCACTTAATGCCCAGCAGACGCATGAGACAGGAGCTCCTATGTGCGCTGGGTGAGGAGGGGGCAGCAGCACCTGTGCAGCATTATGGAAGGGCTGTCCTGGGCTGAAGGTTAAACACATGCTGTAAAGAGCTCCAGCAGGTAAAATGAGGAGCAGCTTGACGAGGCTGGGTTAGGGGGCAGCAGCAGCATTAGGGAAGGGGCTGCAACTGAGCGGAAGATTACAAATTGCAGTACAGGTCTACAATAGCTAAAACGAGGAGCAGCATGACGAGATTGGGTGCAGGGTGCAAAAGTTTCTAGGTCAGCCCTTTTCTTGTGTCTAGCCCAGATTACTGCTTCCAAAAGCTGATGACAACCGGACGCCGAAACCTTACTCTTAATTGTGCCTGTGTTATAGATGTTTTTGCTTGGAGACAGATCTGCTACAAGAAAAGAGGAGAGTTTGCTGTGCCTTTACTAGAAAGAATCCATGTCAATGCCACAGAAATCAGTCTTTCTTAATAAAAATGCATGTAATATATATCTATCTATCTATGCTACTATTATAAAGTAAGAACTGGGAACCTTTGAGGCTGGTAAACTCGGGAACCACAGCACCAATGCAAACACCTGATTCATCATCGTAATTCTCAGGGTCTGCAGATGGACATAGGCTATATAAAAGAAAAAAAATACGTTAATTAAAAAATTTAAGATAAAAAAAAAGTAGTCCCTTGGAAGTAGCGCCGGCCGCGACCTACGTGCTGACATCAGGAGCGCGGGGATGAGCGGCGTACACGAGCGCGAGGAGGAGCGGCGGACATCAGCGCAGGGAGGAGCGGCGGACAGGCGGGGAGGAGCGGTAAGGAGCAGCGGCGGACAGGCGGTGAGGAGCACGGCGGAGGACAGGCGGTGAGGAGCGGAGGACAGGCGGTGAGGAGCAGCGGACAGGCAGTGAGGACCGGCGGATAGGCGGGGAGGAGCGGTGAGAAGCAGCGGACAGGCGGTGAGGAGCGGTAGACAGGCGGGGAGGAGCGGTGAGAAGCAGCGGACAGGTGGTGAGGAGCGGCAGACAGGCGGGGAGGAGCGGCGGCAGAGGTAGGTGAAGCAGCGCGGTTGCGCTCACCGGGCGGGGGTCCTGAAGCCTGATTGCTCCCGGACAAGGTCGGGATGGGTTGCTAGTTCTTTGAATAACATTATATCATCTGCATTCAATATAAAACAGAATGACATGTCTTTTCTCCAGCATAGGCAAAGTCAGCTAAGATCGGTTATGCAACTGAGTTGGACACTACAGGTTTAAAATTAAACCGTTTGCCTTGGAAATATCTGAACATAACAGAAGTTCATTTGCCTTATAAATTAACATGCAAACAAAGTCAAATGGCAAAGAAAGATGTGACTTATAAAATGTCAAACATACAGTATTTTCAGGAATTACCCTTTACAGTAGCCGAGACACCATCAACTGTATGGTTGATCAATGGATTTATATCATTGGCAATATCCACATTTCAGTTTACATCATGCTTGAAACATTTCCAACTAGGCAGATATGGAGCTTTGGGGGAGAGGTTTGTAGGAGAGTAGGGTCTGCTATCCTATGGTCACCCCAAATTTTTGCTTTTTGCTTCACTGGTTTCTGACTTAATGTGGCTGTGGGCCTGCTAATCAGACCCACAGCCTGCTGTTCTCTCTCTAAATTACTGCCAATGCACTTTAGGTGCATTACGAATTGGAACTGGTTCACCTTATGAGCCCCTGTATTAGTGCACCCTAGGTGCCCAGGGCATAGGTGTATCCAAGGCCTACCAGGGGCTGCAGCATGTATTGTGCCACCCCTGGCCTGGCCTCCATATTTGACACAACTGGCTGATCACTCAGCTGGGGTAAGTTGGTGTAATCACCTCTTACTTAGGTACAGTATGTCTGTGCCTAACCCTAAAACTGGACACATATGTTCCTATCAGCCACTCCTATGGAAGGCCTCATCAATCCTGGAGGCAGAGTGCTTGGAAATATGTGAGATGGTGCTCTAGCATGAGCTGAGCCTGTCTGCAGCTGTCGGGAACCACTCCCTAAGCTGTTCCGGGATATTGCCATACCATATACTCTTAAGTGCATTATAATCCTCGCGGTTAAATGCTATCTTTGGTTTGGCTTTATCAAAACATGTCGAGTAAGGTGTCATACGAATTGGAATACTATCCCCTCGCCAATTCTGGCGACGGGGATAGCATTCCACCCTTCTAGAGGGACACGACATGTGTGTAGCCTTAACCCCGGTTAAAGTTAAACAGAGCCTCAGCTTCACAAAATGGGCGCTGCCACCACAGACACAAGTCTGGCCTCCTGCTGCTGACCGAAACTCGGCAGATGGTGGCCTGGACAAAGGGTTTCCTGCCTTGGGAGGTGCGAGCACCACCCCAGACAGGATTTTGTGTATTGGGTAGGACAGGGCTGAATAGAATCAGACATGCCCGGGGCACACAAGGTGTCCCCGTGCATAGGCCAGTCCAAACCGGTTCTGGGGCCTTCCAGCCCCAGTCCTGGTGCGGAGCTGGACAAAGGAAAGGGGGTGTAACCGCCCCCCTTCCTGGTTCCTCCCAGAGGAGGGACCTAGTAGGTGATCCACCCCCAGTTTGGGAATAAGAGGGGGAGCAGTGCCATTGCACGGCAGATCATCCTGAAATCAACTTTAAACAAGAAGAAGACTGGACTTCGACATTCTGCTGCACAGAAGACTGAAGAGAATCTCCCTTGTGGCCTAGGAGTGGCCACCCTGTGAACACAGGTACCAACCAGCAACTCGACGTCTGCTTTGCCGCCGCCTCCCGCCGGAGACCGAGCCCAGAGCCCGACAAGAACCAGACTCCCAGACCTCTCAGAGCCCGATCCACAGTCCCTGCGAAGAAGGGACCCGTGGAGGCACCGAGTGACGTGGGACCGGACCTCTTGGAAGACACTCGAAAAGCTGACTGCGCAGCTTCTGAGGTATCCTCGACGTTGTGCTTTGGGGACTGAGAACCCCCACCACCGAGCAGCCTTTGCACCGAAGATCAGCCCTCCAGCATCTCCACGATCTGCGTGGGGCCCTTTTGCATTGTGCCACTCGACGCGCCATCCCGGCCACTAGCCACGTGGTCAGCGGCCATCTTGGCGACGAACCCGAAGATTTACACAGCAGGTCTGGTTGCTCCAGACCTACCCAAGCTCCTGTGAGAAGGAGCACCCGCTCTGACCTTGCTGGTCCGAGTGAACAGCATCTTTCAACTTCTGCGTGGCTTGCATTTGCCAAGGCCTGTTTGCTCCGATCAGGTCGCCGACACCGCCAACAGCGAGAAGCCTACGTGGGACAGCTCGTGACCGACTCCTGGACGTCCTCGACCCCGGGTCTCCACGTGGCTGCAGAAAGAAGCTACCCAACAACGCCTGTTTGCACCCGACATCGCCTGGTTCCAATCTGGTTCCACGGTAGTCACTGGCTAGTGACTTTGAACACTGTCCCCTCTGCTTTCAGGTCTTCACATCTTCAGATCCACCCTTGGATCCACCGGAACTCTTCTCATCGAGCCGCCTGCAGCATCTTCAGCTCCAAGCACCATCGACCAGCGTGACGAAACCCGACACAACTTCGACCCTGTGCACCCGCTTCCTGTGGGTGAGGTAACTCAGCTCCGCCGGTGCTCCTGCACTGGTACACATCCCAAGGGCCTGTGTTTTTAGTTTCAGCTCCGTAGGTCACTCGGAAGGTTCCTAACTTTCTAACTTTGTGCTTTTTACGCACCATAGACTTTGCATTGAGAAGTGCGTGCACTTTGAACACTGCACCCGAGTCCCGTGGGCCTTTCCCGACTTAGTCATTGCCAGTCTCGAATAGCTCCAGCGATTCCCAAGGCCCTAGGCCTCTTCACTTTCCTCTTGGTATCTCTTATACCACTTTCTTAGTATATGGTTTAGGTGGCCCCTAGGGCTCATCCATATTGTGCAACTTTTGTGTATTTTAAACTGTCTTGTGATTTAACGCTTGTGCTTCTGTGCTCATAAAGAGTCCAGGGGATTTTATAGTTAATAAATCAATACATATTTTCAATATATATCTATGTGGTGTCCCTTTCATTTGGTATTCAAGGGGGTTGTGTATGGTATAACAGCTGGCTTCACATGCCTTTCAGAGTTTAGCCTAAGACTGCTTTGTCCACGTTACCACTAGGATAACTGGTCTACAAGGTTGAATTACAACCATCATCATAAGGGTTGCTTGGCATGGTACAAAGTGATCACTAAGAATTAGTGAGCATTATATACCAGGCCAACTTCTCACATTGGTGAGCAGCGGATTGGGATCTGAGCTTGCTGTTGTTTTACCATTACAATCTTTGAGATTATCATTTGAAAGATCATACAGGTACCTGCTAGGTACATATAAAACAAGACTAGTATACTTAAGTTCTACTGAACTTAGTTGTTGTAGAGCAAAGGGAGTAGCACACCCTAGCTACAACTACTAGATAGGTTTAGTAGGTAAACACCAGTGTAGGTAGATTGCAACACATCCACCCACACTAGAGCAATGTCTGGAGCAGAGGGGTCCAGTGGACTTACTCCTGTTGAGAGTGACCCTCCAAGGGCACCATCCAAATTTGCTATTTTTCCCTTTAAGGAATTAAGACAGCTTTGTGTCTTAAGGGGTCTGAAGACAGGGCCTTCCCCTACTACAGACCACCTAAGAGAGCTCTTGGATCAGTCTGAGGCTCTAAAGACCTCTAAAGCAAACCCCACAGGGGATGCTGAAGGAGGCCATCCTTCAGAGGATGACACTGTAGACACCCCTGCCCCTATCATCCTGGTAGATGAGGAAGCCTCCACCACTGGAGCCCCTCAGGTAGATGAAGAGGAAGAAGAAGAGGAGGAGGAGGTGGAAAGCAGTGAGTCAGATGATGACAGAGATAGTCAGGTGCTGGTCAGTAGACTGAACCAGGCTAACTTAAGCCAACTTGGGAATGAATCAGGTAACAACCCATTCAGACCCCCAGGTGGACTTAACCAGGAGCCTAGGAGGAGAAGGATTCACTCAGGTGACTCTGACAACTCCTATGCTTCTAGAGGTTCTCATGGTCACTCCAGAAGGAGGATGACTAGCCCTCAGAGAAGGGAACATGAGACCAAATTGAGAGAATCTCAAATTAGAGAGGCTGAATTGAGAGTCCAGAGACAAGAGTTAGAGATTGCCCTGGCCCAAGAGAAACTTGCTAGAGCAAGACAGCCTAGAGAGAGTGGGGTAATAGAACACACTGGTGGCAGCAATATCCACAAGGATAAAGAGAGGTCTTTTGATAATAGAAACCTGAGTAAGATTGTGCCCCCCTACAAAGCTGGGGATGATATCCATAAATGGATTACTGCAATGGAGAGAGCCTGCAGAGTACAGCAGATCCCTCAGGAGCAGTGGGCAGCAATCTTGTGGCTCTCCTTTGAAGGTAGAGGCCGAGACAGACTCCTCACAGTTAGTGATGGGGATTCTAGAAACTACCTGGTCCTGAAGAGTGCTCTGATTGATGGGTTAGGCTTAACCACTGAACAGTACAGGTTAATGTTCAGAGATACCCAGAAGACACAGACTCAGGACTGGTCTGAATTTGTTGAGTGTGCCACTAAGGCTCTGGAGGGATGGTTGCTGGGAAGCAAGGTTACAGACTATGAAGGATTGTATAATTTGCTGATGAGAGAACAAATTTTAAATAATTGTCAGAACCAGCAGTTGCATCAACATTTGGTTGACTCAGATTTGACCTCTCCCCAAGAATTGGGAAAGAGGGCAGATAAATGGGTAAGAACCAGAGTTAAGCAAAAGAACCAGAACCAGAACCAGGGTGGTGACCAGAAGAAAACAGACCAGAAGGGTGGGGAGCAGAAAGCTAAAGACCAGAAGTCTTCAACAGGGCCCCAAACTGAGACAGAGGGTGGGTCCCAAACTTCCAAGAAGAAGAAGAAAGAAGGTCAGAAGAAACCCTGGTGTAAAACTTGTAAGAACACCTCTCACTGGACAAGTGAGTGTAAAAAGGGTGGAGCCCCCAGCACTGCAGCCCCTAAGGCACCTGCACCCACTAGTACAGTTAGCAGTGTTGGTCCTCAAGCCAAGGGATTAGTGGGAATCACTTTGGGAACTGAAGGAGATTCTGACCTAGTCAGGACCCTTACACAGGCTGTTCTGGTTTGTGAGGGGGACATAGATTTGACCCCTGACATAAGTCCCAGTAACCTGGGCAAATACAGACAGACACCTTTGATTAACAACAAAGTGGCTCAAGCTTACAGGGACACATGTGCCAGTGTCACTATGGTGACACCTAACTTTGTGGACCCTGGACAATACATGCCAGGCGATGATTACCTGGTGACCAATGCCAGCAATGTCACTACTACACATAGTGTGGCACTTGTTAACTTTTCCTGGGGA
The DNA here is from genome assembly GCF_964263255.1 of Lissotriton vulgaris. Taxonomy (NCBI): domain Eukaryota; kingdom Metazoa; phylum Chordata; class Amphibia; order Caudata; family Salamandridae; genus Lissotriton; species Lissotriton vulgaris. The sequence goes on from NC_141694.1 coordinate 773,129,326, forward strand.
GGGGTAACTGGCCTAAAGAAAGTTGTGGTTAGTGCTGATCTCCCAGTAGAATGTTTGTTGGGCAATGACCTGGAGAACTCTCTATGGTCAGAAGTTGAGTACAGGACTCATGCAGAGATGTTAGGGATATCATCACATGTCCTTGCTGTGACCAGGTCACAGGCCAAAAAGTGCCTCTCTGAACCTCAGGTCTTGGATCCTGGAACAATGGACCAAGTACCTCCCAAGAAGAAGAACAGGAGGGTTAAGGCTGCGCCTTCCCAACTGCCTACAAGTGAGGATCAGGCTTCACAGGAAACTGATCTTGAGACCCCTGAAGGAACTGTCCCTGAAGAACTTGAACCTGATCAGGTTGAGTTTCTGGGGACAGGGGGACCTTCTAGGGCAGACTTGGGGCAGGCTCAGTTAACCTGTCCTTCTCTTGAACCCCTCAGACAGCAGGCTGCTGCTGAGGCTGCTGGGAATGCTCAAGGTGCCCATAAAGTATATTGGGACGATGGACTCCTTTATTCAGAGGCTAGAGACCCCAAGCCTGGTGCTACCAGGAGGTTGGTTATACCTCTGCAATTTAGGGGCTTCCTACTCACCTTGGCCCATGATATTCCTTTAGCAGGACACCTAGGCCAGAACAAGACTTGGGACAGGCTTGTCCCTCACTTTCACTGGCCTCACATGTCTGAAGACACCAAGGAGTTTTGTCGCTCCTGTGAAACCTGCCAAGCCAGTGGTAAAGCAGGTGGAACAACAAAGGCCCCCCTGATACCACTACCTGTGGTGGGGGTTCCCTTTGAGAGAGTGGGGATTGATATTGTTGGTCCAATGGATCCCCCTACAGCATCTGGGCACAGATTCATACTGGTGGTAGTGGATCATGCCACCAGGTACCCAGAGGCAATTCCCCTTAGGACCACAACAGCTCCTGTTGTGGCCAGGGCCTTACTTGGAGTTTTCTCCAGAGTGGGGTTTCCTAAGGAGGTAATATCAGATAGAGGTGCCAACTTCATGTCTGGATATTTGACAGCTATGTGGAAGGAATGTGGTGTAAACTACAAGTTCACCACTCCTTATCACCCACAATGCAATGGGCTTGTTGAGAGATTCAACAAGACCCTAAAGGGCATGATTAAAGGATTACCTGAAAAGCTCAGGCGAAGATGGGACATCCTTCTGCCCTGCCTTTTGTTCGCTTACAGAGAGGTCCCTCAAAAGGGGGTTGGCTTCAGCCCCTTTGAATTGTTGTTTGGGCACCCTGTAAGAGGACCCCTGTGTCTTGTGAAGGAAGGATGGGAGTTACCTCTCAAAAAGCCTAAACAGGACATAGTGGACTATGTACTTGGTCTCCGCTCCAGGATGGCAGAGTACATGGGAAAGGCATCAAAAAACCTTGAGGCTAGCCAAGAATTACAAAAAGCTTGGCATGACCAAAAGGCTGTCCTTGTTGAGTTTTAGCCTGGACAGAAGGTATGGGTGTTGGAGCCAGTGGCCCCAGCAGCACTCCAAGACAAATGGTCTGGACCCCATACAATTCTGGAGAAGAAGGGAGAGGTTACCTACTTGGTGGACCTAGGCACTCCCAGGAGCCCCCACAGGGTGCTCCATGTGAACAGATTGAAGGCATATGTCAGCAGGGCAGACATGGGCTTGCTCATGGCTACAGATGAGGGACAGGAGGAAGAGAGTGACCCTCTCCCAGACCTGCTCACTCAGAACCCTGAGGATGGCTCAGTTGATGGTGTGGCCTTAGGTGGCAGCCTCACTGAACATCAGCAACATGACTGCAGACAAGTTCTACAGGCATACAGGCATATGTTCTCCTTGACACCCAGTCAGACTAACTGGTGTACACATGTGGTGGACACTGGTGACAGTCTTCCTGTAAAGAGCAAAATTTACAGGCAACCTGACCACGTCAGGGACTGTATAAAGACTGAGGTGCAAAAGATGCTGGAGTTAGGTGTCATTGAGCCTTCAGAGAGCCCCTGGGCTAGCCCAGTGGTTCTGGTCCCCAAACCTCACACCAAAGATGGCAAGAGAGAGATGAGGTTCTGTGTGGATTACAGAGGACTCAATGCTGTCACCAGGACAGATGCACACCCTATTCCAAGGGCAGATGAGCTCATTGACAAGTTGGCTTCTGCCAAATATTTGAGCACATTTGACTTGACAGCTGGCTACTGGCAAATCAGGTTAGCTGAGGAGTCTAAAGCCAAGACAGCATTTTCTACCCCTAGTGGGCATTATCAGTTTGTGGTGATGCCCTTTGGTTTGAAAAATGCACCTGCCACCTTCCAAAGGTTGGTGAACCAAGTCCTCACTGGGTTGGATGACTTTTGTGCAGCTTATCTGGACGATATTGCTGTCTTTAGCTCCACCTGGGAGGATCACCTGATCCACCTGAAGGAAGTGCTTGAGGCTCTGCAGAAGGCAGGCCTCACTATCAAGGCAACAAAGTGCCAGATAGGGCAGAGCAAGGTTGTATACCTGGGCCACCTTGTAGGTGGAGGCCAAGTTCAACCACTGGAGAGTAAGATCCAGACCATCAAGGACTGGTCCCCTCCAACTACCCAGACTCAGGTCAGAGCTTTCTTGGGCCTGACTGGGTACTACAGGAAGTTTGTTAAGAACTATGGGTCCATTGTGACTCCTCTTAATGATCTGACATCCAAGAAGATGCCCAAAAAGGTTCAGTGGACAGAAATCTGTCAAAAGGCATTTGATGACCTGAAGAAGGCCATGTGCTCTGCACCTATCCTGAAGAGTCCTGACTACTCAAGAGAGTTCATTGTCCAAACAGATGCTTCTGAGTTGGGAGTGGGAGCAGTGCTTTCACAGCTTAATGTAGATGGCCAGGACCAGCCCATTGCTTTCATTAGCAGAAGGCTGACCCCCAGAGAGAAACGTTGGTCAGCTATAGAGAGGGAGGCCTTTGCTGTGGTGTGGGCCCTGAAGAAGTTGAGACCATACTTATTTGGCACTCACTTCAAGATTCAGACCGACCATAAGCCCCTCCTATGGCTTAATCAGATGAAGGGTGAAAACCCCAAACTACTCAGGTGGTCCATTTCCCTACAGGGGATGGACTTTACAGTGGAGCACCGCCCAGGGACTGACCATGGCAACGCAGATGGTCTCTCCAGGTACTTCCACTTAGAACATGAAGACACAACTGGTCAAGGTTAGTCTAATGTCCCTGCGTTTGGGGGGGGGGGTTATGTAGGAGAGTAGGGTCTGCTATCCTATGGTCACCCCAAATTTTTGCTTTTTGCTTCACTGGTTTCTGACTTAATGTGGCTGTGGGCCTGCTAATCAGACCCACAGCCTGCTGTTCTCTCTCTAAATTACTGCCAATGCACTTTAGGTGCATTACGAATTGGAACTGGTTCACCTTATGAGCCCCTGTATTAGTGCACCCTAGGTGCCCAGGGCATAGGTGTATCCAAGGCCTACCAGGGGCTGCAGCATGTATTGTGCCACCCCTGGCCTGGCCTCCATATTTGACACAACTGGCTGATCACTCAGCTGGGGTAAGTTGGTGTAATCACCTCTTACTTAGGTACAGTATGTCTGTGCCTAACCCTAAAACTGGACACATATGTTCCTATCAGCCACTCCTATGGAAGGCCTCATCAATCCTGGAGGCAGAGTGCTTGGAAATATGTGAGATGGTGCTCTAGCATGAGCTGAGCCTGTCTGCAGCTGTCGGGAACCACTCCCTAAGCTGTTCCGGGATATTGCCATACCATATACTCTTAAGTGCATTATAATCCTCGCGGTTAAATGCTATCTTTGGTTTGGCTTTATCAAAACATGTCGAGTAAGGTGTCATACGAATTGGAATACTATCCCCTCGCCAATTCTGGCGACGGGGATAGCATTCCACCCTTCTAGAGGGACACGACATGTGTGTAGCCTTAACCCCGGTTAAAGTTAAACAGAGCCTCAGCTTCACAAAATGGACGCTGCCACCACAGACACAAGTCTGGCCTCCTGCTGCTGACCGAAACTCGGCAGATGGTGGCCTGGACAAAGGGTTTCCTGCCTTGGGATGTGCGAGCACCACCCCAGACAGGATTTTGTGTATTGGGTAGGACAGGGCTGAATAGAATCAGACATGCCCGGGGCACACAAGGTGTCCCCGTGCATAGGCCAGTCCAAACCGGTTCTGGGGCCTTCCAGCCCCAGTCCTGGCGCGGAGCTGGACAAAGGAAAGGGGGTGTAACCGCCCCCCTTCCTGGTTCCTCCCAGAGGAGGGACCTAGTAGGTGATCCACCCCCAGTTTGGGAATAAGAGGGGGAGCAGTGCCATTGCACGGCAGATCATCCTGAAATCAACTTTAAACAAGAAGAAGACTGGACTTCGACATTCTGCTGCACAGAAGACTGAAGAGAATCTCCCTTGTGGCCTAGGAGTGGCCACCCTGTGAACACAGGTACCAACCAGCAACTCGACGTCTGCTTTGCCGCCGCCTCCCGCCGGAGACCGAGCCCAGAGCCCGACAAGAACCAGACTCCCAGACCTCTCAGAGCCCGATCCACAGTCCCTGCGAAGAAGGGACCCGTGGAGGCACCGAGTGACGTGGGACCGGACCTCTTGGAAGACACTCGAAAAGCTGACTGCGCAGCTTCTGAGGTATCCTCGACGTTGTGCTTTGGGGACTGAGAACCCCCACCACCGAGCAGCCCTTGCACCGAAGATCAGCCCTCCAGCATCTCCACGATCTGCGTGGGGCCCTTTTGCATTGTGCCACTCGACGCGCCATCCCGGCCACTAGCCACGTGGTCAGCGGCCATCTTGGCGACGAACCCGAAGATTTACACAGCAGGTCTGGTTGCTCCAGACCTACCCAAGCTCCTGTGAGAAGGAGCACCCGCTCTGACCTTGCTGGTCCGAGTGAACAGCATCTTTCAACTTCTGCGTGGCTTGCATTTTCCAAGGCCTGTTTGCTCCGATCAGGTCGCCGACACCGCCAACAGCGAGAAGCCTACGTGGGACAGCTCGTGACCGACTCCTGGACGTCCTCGACCCCGGGTCTCCACGTGGCTGCAGAAAGAAGCTACCCGACAACGCCTGTTTGCACCCGACATCGCCTGGTTCCAATCTGGTTCCACGGTAGTCACTGGCTAGTGACTTTGAACACTGTCCCCGCTGCTTTCAGGTCTTCACATCTTCAGATCCACCCTTGGATCCACCGGAACTCTTCTCATCGAGCCGCCTGCAGCATCTTCAGCTCCAAGCACCATCGACCAGCGTGACGAAACCCAACACAACTTCGACCCTGTGCACCCGCTTCCTGTGGGTGAGGTAACTCAGCTCCGCCGGTGCTCCTGCACTGGTACACATCCCAAGGGCCTGTGTTTTTAGTTTCAGCTCCGTAGGTCACTCGGAAGGTTCCTAACTTTCTAACTTTGTGCTTTTTACGCACCATAGACTTTGCATTGAGAAGTGCGTGCACTTTGAACACTGCACCCGAGTCCCGTGGGCCTTTCCCGACTTAGTCATTGCCAGTCTCGAATAGCTCCAGCGATTCCCAAGGCCCTAGGCCTCTTCACTTTCCTCTTGGTATCTCTTATACCACTTTCTTAGTATATGGTTTAGGTGGCCCCTAGGGCTCATCCATATTGTGCAACTTTTGTGTATTTTAAACTGTCTTGTGATTTAACGCTTGTGCTTCTGTGCTCATAAAGAGTCCAGGGGATTTTATAGTTAATAAATCAATATATATTTTCAATATATATCTGTGTGGTGTCCCTTTCATTTGGTATTCAAGGGGGTTGTGTATGGTATAACAGCTGGCTTCACATGCCTTTCAGAGTTTAGCCTAAGACTGCTTTGTCCACGTTACCACTAGGATAACTGGTCTACAAGGTTGAATTACAACCATCATCATAAGGGTTGCTTGGCATGGTACAAAGTGATCACTAAGAATTAGTGAGCATTATATACCAGGCCAACTTCTCACAAGGTTTGTTCACAAAACTTGGGTTTTGCCCTTCGATTACAAAATGTGTGAGTGGGGAAATGGAAGACTTCCTTAGCAGAAATGAATTTGAAACTTAGTTCGCCGATTCATAAGTTTATAAAGAGATGACACTCCATGGGGCATGCAATGCTTCATTGGCAAACTTAGGATGTTATTTAATATTAATAATAATAATAATAATACTGATACTTGTAAAGCGCAACAGCTACCTCAAACAGAGGTGTCTGGGCGCTGCAGTAGCAGACATAGCGAGCAGAGGAACCGAAGCATTAAAATTAAAACCCAGGCCTAGACATCCTTGAAGAGCCACGTCTTCAAGGCTTTTTTATGAAACAGATCTCTGATTTGGCTTGGCGAAGGTTCACAGGGAGGGCATTCCACGGTAAGGCTGTTCTAACTGCGAGTTCTCTGCCCCCCAGGCGCTTTCTTAAAGCGGGGGCTGCGGAGCAGAATCTGAGAATTGGACCTCAAAGTTTGATTTTGTTTGTAAGTCTTTGTTTGAGATATCCAGGACATTTCCCATTTAAGGCCCAGTAGATCAGGGTCATGGCCTTGAATTCAATTATTTTAGCAACTGGGAATCAATGAAGCTCATGTAAATGCGGAGAGACATGGTTCTGGAATGGAATGCATCTAACCAGTCTCGCAGCCACATTCTGTATCATCTGAAGGTGACCAATGGAATATTTGGGAAGGCCGAGGTATAAGCAATTAGCATAATCCAGCTTAAATGTTACTGTGGCATGGACCACGGCCTTGCGGCAATCTTCCAGTAGGAAATGTAGGAATTTCCGGAGGTCTCTTAATTTACAGAAGCAGGTCAGGGAGACCTGTTGGATTTGGGCCGTAAAAGTAAGATCAACCTCCTATCTCACACCTTAGTTTCTGATACTACCGGTGGGAGAAGGTGGTGGTTCTATCTCCGGTGGCCACCATAGATCTGAAGCTGGCATTGGGCCCTTGCCGAAAAACAGTACTTCTGTCTTTCCTTCATTGAGTTTTAGTTTGTTGGAATTCATCCAAAGTGCTATGTCCCTCAGACACCCTTTAAAGTTCTTAAAGGCATCTACCGTCTGCTCCTGAAAGGGGAAAACCAACTGGGTATCGCCAGCGCAAGAAATCGCTTTCACACCACAGTTGGCAATCAAAGAGAAGAGTGGAGCTAGGTAGAGATTAAAAAGTAATGGGCTCAGCGCTGAGCCATTTGGGAACCCACACCAGAGATGTTTAGCTTTTGATTCAAACGGTCTTAAGACGACTCTCTGGGTGCAACCGTGCAAATAAGAAATCAGCCAGTCCAGCACCCTACCTTCAAAACCTGCTTCTTGTAGTCTATGGACCAATATGGCATGATCGACGGTGTCGAAAGCTGCAGACAGATCCAGGAGCACCAGCATCGCTGATGACCCTGAATCTAGCATCCATCTCACAGACTCGGCCACTTCTAGGAGAGCAGTCTCTGTGCTGAAGCCCGCCCGGAACCCGGATTGTGTATCATGCAAGGATCCATTGCTCTTAATAAAATTAGACAGCTGGCGCTGGACCAGCTGCTCTAACATTTTACTGGGAGCGGGGAGCAGATAGATAGGCCTAAGATTGTTAAGATCTCCTGGGTCACCATTAGGTTTATTTGCTCAGGGGGAGAAGTGTCGCGTGTTTCCAGATATCAGGAAAAACACCCATATATAGAAAAGATTTCCAGATATGAAGTAGAGGACCAGAGAAGGTAGAAGACATCATTTTCCATAGTTTAGGCGGGCAGGGGTTATCTGGGGCGCCTGATCTGCATTTTTGAATTACTGTTAGTGCATCTTGATGCAAGATAGATGAGAATTTAGTAAACGGGGGAGCCACCAGTGCTCCTAATGGCGTGTCTGATTTCTCTGTTGCCACTGGTGCTGAGAATGAGTCGTAAGCCTTTAAAATGTTGTTATAACAAAAACTAGCAATATTCTCATACAGGGCTAGGGATGGTATCACTTCCATCTCTAAAGCTATAGGCTTAAAAAAGGACTGGACTACCTTAAAGACCTCTCTACTAGAGTTTCCTGCGTAATGGATACTCAAGACTATAACATTTCCCCTGGCTACTTTTAGAGACTTATGTAAATCTTTCAGTGCTTTTTTATAGATTACTTTTGCTAAGTCACAGTAGCTAACTCTCCATTTGCGTTCTAGTCGCTTACACCTACTTTTTTCTTCTTTAAGGGCGTTAGAGAAACATGGTGCAGAGGGGGACAGTCTAAGGGACTTCACCACTCTGGCAGGAGCAATGGCCTCCACGCCGTGGCAATCCATTGCTTTATTGCAGCAGCATCAGCATTGGGGTCAGAGAATAGAGAAGGATAGTTGTCTTGAAGAATGGGGCCTAAGGATGCTGCAGACATGTTTTTCCACTTTCTTTTAAACGTAGTGCGTTTGCCCTTAATCTGTCTAAGTTTGGACAGAGTAAATGAAAAAGAAATAAGGTAGTGGTCGGGCCACACCACAGGGCAAGGAGCCTCCATATCTATAGAGGTAATGTTAGCAAAAACTAGATGCAGGGTGTGGCCTGCTGTATGCGTCGGGGAAGATACCCATTGCACGAGATTAGCCCCGGCCAGGGACTAGACCAGCTGAGCTGCATGAACACAGGGTCATTCACATGCAGATTCAAATCACCAAGGGCCATAAAATTAGTGTAATTTAGTGATTTTTGAGCAATATAATTGCAAAGATCCATACATTCTGTTGCTGTATAATATTTGAAGGGTGTCTCAGTCTCCATTTTTCAGCCAGTGTTCCAAATACTTTCAAAAGGAAGTTATTTGACCCTGCACAACCAAGGTTGCTGTGGGATGAAACTGGGAGTGCCATATGTGGTAACAGTTTCCAGACTTGTGACTTGTTGTAATATTGTGTTATTTCCACCTACACATAGAATTAGGGAATTTACATACTGACCTTCAATTCTTATTTCTAACATTAATTTTGGCAAGTTAAGGCAACTGGAAGCTTTATTGTTTCAAAATGATGTTTGCATTAACATCTGCTCAAGAAACCTTTGATCTTCAAAATGCAAGGTCTTCCTCTGAAGTGCAATCGATATTTTGCACAAATTTGCTGCAGCTTTTTGGTGAACTCGTGCACTGAATATTTAATGCTTCTAATACAGCAGCAGTGGAAAACTTTTTATAAAGCAATTGGGTATGACTTTGTTAGTACATTTCAGACTGTATTCAGAGTGATTTTATCCTTTTCACACTCTTTGATTTTAAGTCCATTTGGAGGCACACCACTTGTGTTATTCCTGCTCATTGCAATTTTGGTCTTTTTTTTGTTAATCCGCAATCAAAGTTCCGCCTCAAGGTCAAATGGTGGTCGACTTACCACACGTCATGCTGTGTCATGAACCAGCAAGGAAGTTATCGGTCACGGAAAAAAATGATAGAGCAGAGTCTGCAAAGGACAACGAGAACCACTCTTGATACAAGCCTCCACGAGAAAGGAAAGGGATTACAAGAAAAGAAGAAGATGTAAACCTCGAGTACCCTCAAGGAAGGGACGATGGAACAAGTTCCATGAATTTCCCTGCACATTAGATCACCAAATCCTACAGTCACAGTCCCAGCCCTGAGGAAGACCTTCCTAGAAATCCTCCAGGTCCCCAGCATGAAGGTCGAAACGTGCCGACACCAAAACTTTTCACTTTTATATTCACGTGACTCGGAGTATCAGCATAAAAATTGAGATTGAACAAAGAATCTAACATGTTTAGCAAAGATAACAAGGTCTAAACTTCAAATGGTTCTTGTATATCATTCTGAGCACAGTTTTTTATTAGGACCACTCAGTAAAAGTCTATCGAGGATAATTTGAGTCTTATGTATCCCGATATAGATATGAGAATAATAGTCGAATTACTACAAATCATGATTCTTTGAATGATTATGTGTATAAAAATATATATGTACACTGTGCTGGTTTTGATATTTGTTCATTGCTTACAGAAAAATGGTTATATGTAAGTGTATGTATACAAAACACATGGAAAATATAGCCTCAAAAGAATCAAAAATTTGAGTTTCTACGAATTAAGTAAAATTCTTTTGAAAAGGAATATTGGAAATTGATTAATTATGTTGTGTTGATTGTTGTCCAAAAGACATAAACTAAAGGTGATGTCCATCTGTCTTATATGTTTCAATAATTAAAAATTATAGTTTTCATTTATTGAAAGTGACGTAGGTAAAATAAGAATACCCTCGCTGCCAGTAAAAATGAGAATTGATGGTCCCAGAGGTACCCCTTCATTGTTCCTTAATGAACACACAATACAGCATTTTGGAATGTCTTTATTTCAGAAATTGAATGGGAACTTGTCTTTGTCCTGTAGACTTACAAGGTTACACTGCATGGGGCCTATGTTCTGCTGTCTGTGGGGCCCTTTCAAGTGTGTACTGGACCTGTGTCTGGTGATGCAATTGTTTCAATCCATGGATACGGATCTGTAGATGTGTCCTTTGGGGGCTCATCTTCTGTGTTGTCCTATGAGACTGTCATTGCTACAAGCTGCTTATTATGAGCTATCTTCTCAAGTCACCATGGATGCTTTGGCTTCTGATTTCCTGGGATCTGCTTTTTCTACTGTGGTTATACTACTGGCTGCCACACTATCTGCAACTGCTGAATGGGCAGGATATGACGATGTTTGTTCTTTGGAACTTGCCTCTCAGGCCACTATGGATATGTTGTCTGCAGATGCTGGTTCCTGAACATGGGAAACATTTCGGGAGCCTACTAGGTTTTTAATGAATCCCCTTGCTTTTAAAATAAATTGTCTTTTATTAATTTTATTAGTTGTATGCTTTTAATCTGCATTTTTTATGGTTTATATCTAGTATATTTTATATTATTGTAGCATGATGTTTTAGGCAAATTTTCAGCCTTTTTGTTTTTAGCTGAGTCTTCATCCAGCCAAGGGAAGGGTGCCGTAATGTACATTAGGGCACACGCAGAGCCTCCATTTTAGTTTCATATTTTAACTTGGCATCTTTTTCTAATGGTAACTTTTTACATTTTTTACACTTACACGATATCTACCAAGAAGTTACTGTACATGCAGTCTGTTTCTTAGCAATCATTTTTATCATGGTTTTCGTGCACATTGTTCAAGGCTAGGTACATGAGATGCGATGCCCTTGAATTTGTTTGTCCAACTGGAGACAACTATAAGACTCCAGACTTACCATTGCATCAGCTCTGCACCTTTCACACAGTGCAATATGATTGGTGCTATTATAATGTAAACTGCCGCTGTACTATATTCGGCAGAGGAGCACATCTGCTGGGATTTTCCTGGAGCGTAATGCATTGTGACTGAGATGCAGCACTTCTGACTCTGACCTCAATCCTGCAAAGGATGATAACCTGTTCTACACACACGAGCTTCCTGATACATCATTATAGTTAGGTATCAGGGGTTAGGCTATGTCAATGAATCTAGCAGAGGGTACTCCCGCTATGATTTATTGTAGGTAGTGGTAGATAGGAGCATGATCATATAGTAATGCTTTCATGGTTGAACCATTTATCTTTTTCACCATTCTTGAAATGTGCTTAAAATGCTCTGTTTCAACTCCCTAATAATTGCAGCTTACAATTTCAATACAAGAATAACATTATTTGAATAAATGTTTGAAACGCTTATTTTCATATCTTCCTTGTGTGTACCTTGGGTATGCAAAGTAACAAAGAAATGGTATATCTGTTTCCATGATTTCCTTGGGAAATAAGAGTGGTCATGTCTGCCAATACCATCTGGTACCCAGGTAAGGTTAGGAGTTCAGATGGGGCACAGTGAACTAGCAAGGAATTAGGACAACATTACCTGCAAATATATCTGAACTGTGTTCCTATATTGGCAAGTTTATGTTGTCCAGATATACAGGCCAAATTAATTTGTAGGAATCCTATGACACACCATCCTGATAAAATTTCATTGGCTCCCACTACGGACTGTGCCATCTTTAAAACCAGCTGCATCTTTTATATAGCCATCCCAACCAGCACCCACTTTTATATAGCAGACAAGGTCACTATTTCTGATGTTTCTTGGTACACCTGTAGTCAGATAGGAATAGCATGATGAGTGATAGAAACAGATATCTTTGTTACCAGTGATACATAGAGAGATAGACAAAGAGAGAGAGGGAAAGAGAGAGAGAGAGATTTGTTTCTTTCTAAATAATTTTACCTGTGGCCTCTTTGGATCCCAACAAACAATTGTTCATAGGCACAAAACTCCTTAGCCCTGTCTCTGTAGTAACTAAGGGCCTCATTTACAAGAAACTGGCGCATTGCTGCATTAAAGCAGCAATGCGTCCGTTTTTTTGTGCCTGGGGAAGAAACCCTTGCACCACCATGAATGTGCCATATTTACAATACAGCACACCATTGCACAGGGTTGTTTGTTGCAGTGCAGGAGTTGGCGTGAAAACCGATGCAACTCCAGCAAGGCATCAAAATAAAGAGGCGATGTGCCAATTTTAACTGACGCATTGCCTACTGAATGGGGACTAAATGCTAGAGCGTGAACAGGTGACAAATTCACCTTGTGCTGGATGTGATGCATACAAGTGGGCATAGTGCCCACTTGTATGTGTGACATCAGCACATAATCTCACAAATTGTGACATTACATGCATGTACTTACCATATGTGGCCCACTTGTGACTTGATTGCATATTACAATCAAGTCACTACAGCTGGTGTGTTCCCTTGGGCACAGCCAATGCGTCATCTCTATTCCTGGGTTTGGCAGGGGAAGGGATTGTGATGCATTGGCAGCACAGCTGCAAAATGCGCCCAAAAAAATAATGGTAAATACCACTGTGTTAGTTTTAAGGTAAGCGTTTATGACAGAATTCCTACCTGGCATAAATTAAAATCGGAGGCACCACAGGCAATTCTTAAACAGGTGAAAAATTATGCAGCCTGTAAAAAAGTGACACATCTGCTTCCATGTAAATATGGAGCAAATGCAGCACTGCTTTTGTGTTAAAAAAAAAAGTGACGCAATAGCGGAGCAAGGGCTTGTAAATAAGCCCGGAATAGCATACCATGTGTCTAACCTGTGTCGCTTCTCCCTGGATCATAAAAGCCTCCCATATATGAATAGGTGGAACCATTTTAGAAGAAAGGTATACACAAGTACTAAGCAGCAGCTTTTCAGGGCAACATGTAGTATATTGGGACTAAGCTGATAAGGAATGCAGCTTGCTGACACCACTGGCAAAAGAAAGGGCAATAAAGAGATAGTTCAATCAATCAATCAATCAGAGTACTTGTAAAGCGCGCTACTTACCAGTGAGGGTCTCAAGGCGCTATGGGGAGGGAGGGGTGCTGCTACTGCTCGAAGAGCTAGGTCTTGAGGAGTCTTCTGAAGGCGAGTAGGTCTTGTGTCTTGTGTCTGCTGTATGTGGGTAGGGAGGGTGTTCCAGGTCTTGGCGGTGAGGTAGGAGAAGGATCTGCCGCCGGAGGTTGCTCGTTGGATGCGGGGGACAGCAGGGAGGCTGGCGGAGCGGAGCTGGCGGGTGGGCACGTAGAAGCTGAGTCTGCTGTCAGGTAGGCTGGTCCGGCGTTGTGGAGTGCTTTGTGTGCGTGGGTGAGGAGCTTGAAGGTGATACTCTTGTCCATGGGGAGCCAGTGTAGGTCTCTCAGGTGGGGGGTGGTGTGGCTGCGGCGGGGGACATTGAGGATCAGTTGGGCGGAGGCGTTTTGGATGCGTTGTAGTCGTCGTAGGTGTTTGGATGGGATTCCTGCGTAGAGTGCATTGCCGTAGTCCAGTCTTGTGCTGACGAGGGCCTGTGTTACCGTTTTTCTTGTTTCGGTCGGGATCCACTTGTAAATCCTGCGGAGCATGCAGAGTGTGTTGTAGCAGGAGGAGGAGACGGCATGGACCGGCTTAGACATGGAGAGGGAGGAGTCGAGAATGAATCCTAGGTTGCGTGCATGATCAGTGGGTGTTGGTGCTGTTCCCAATGTGGTCTTCCACCAGGAGTCATCCCAGGCTGAGGGGGTGCGCCCGAGGATGAGGACCTCCGTCTTGTCCGAGTTCAGCTTCAGACGGCTGCTCCTCATCCAGTCAGCGACGGCCTTCATTCCCTCGTGGAGGTTGGTTTTGGTGGTGTGTGGGTCCTTGGTGAGAGAGAGGATGAGCTGGGTGTCGTCGGAGTAGGAGATGATGTTGAGGTTGTGATGGCGGGCCACTTGTGCGAGGGGGGCCATGTAGACGTTGAACATCGTCGGGCATAGAGATGAGCCCTGGGGGACGTCGCAGATGATGTCGGTGGCTTTGGATCGGAAGGGTGGGAGGCGGACGCTCTGGATTCTTCTGGAGAGGAAGGACGTGGTCCAGTCAAGAGCCTTCTCTTGGATTCCGGCTTCTAGGAGGCGTGGCTTTAGAGTGCGATGGCAGACCGTGTCGAAGGCGGCAAACAGGTCCAGGAGGATGAGGGCTGAGGTTTCGCCATTGTCTAGTTGGCGCCTGATGTCGTCTGTGGCAGTGATGAGGGCTGTCTCAGTACTGTGGTTTCGTCTGAATACGGACTGGGACGGGTGCAAGATGTTGTTGTCTTCCAGGTGGCAGGCCAATTGCATGTTGACGATTTTCTCGATGACCTTTGCCCGGAACGGGAGCAGGGAGATGGGCCAGAAGTACTTTAGGTTCTTGGGGTCCGCCTTGGGCTTCTTGAGGAGGACGTTGATTTCGGGGTGCTTCCAGCTTTCCGGGAATGTCGCTGTTTCAAAGGAGATGTTGATGACCTTCCGTAGTTGGGGTGCGGTGGCTGCTACTGCTTTGTTGAATACGTGGTGTGGGCACAGGTCTGACGGAGATCCTGAGTGGATGGAGTTCATGACCTCCCGTGTCTCGTTGTCATTGACGTTGGACCAGGAGATCAGGCGGTTGGCGCTGGTAGTGTTTACAGGGGAGGTGGAGTCTGGCATAGTCGGGGTGGTCGTGGTGTTGAAGCTGTTGTGGATGTCAGCGATCTTGCAGTGGAAGAAGATGGCTAGTGAGTCGCACAGTTCTTGTGAGGGCGGGATGTCGTTGGCGTTGGCGCTGGGGTTGGAGAGTTCCTTTACGATGCTGAAGAGCTCCTTGCTGTCATGTGCGTTATCATCCAAGCGGTCTTTGAAGGAGGATCTCGTGGCTAGTCTGATGAGGTAGTGATGTCTGCGGGTGGCGTTCTTGTGGGCTGCGTGGTTGTCCAGTGTGCGTTCGTAGAGCCAAATCTTCTCCAGTTTCCGGCATGCACGTTTGGAGGTCTGGAGCTCGTTGGTGAACCAGGTGGCTGTCTTGCTGGTGTGGCTGTTGGAGGGTTTCTTGAGTGAGGCGCGGGTGTTGCTCCAGTCGTCGATCCACTGTCTGAGGTTGCAGGCTGCGGCTTCTGGGTTGGTGGGGCCGGCGGGTGAGTTCTGGGCGAGGGTGGTGATCAGCTGGTCTTCGGTGACTTTGCTCCAGCAGCAGCGAGGCAGCTGTTGGGTGCGGTGGTGCGTGGTTGGTTTCTTGAAGGTGAAATGGATGCAGCGGTGGTCGGTCCAGTTGAGTTTGGTGGTGTGGTCGAAGGCGACGTAGGTGCCTGTGGAGAAGACGGGGCCCAGCGTGTGGCCGGCGGCGTGGGTGGGTGCGGTGACGAGTTGTCTGAGACCAAGGTTGGCGAGGTTGTCGATCATGGTGGCGGAGTTGGCGTCGTTGTTGTTCTCAAGGTGGAAGTTCAGGTCCCCGAGGAGGATGTAGTCCATGGAGGCGAGTGCGTGGGTGCTGGCGAGGTCGGCAATGGAGTCGCTGAACTGAGCCCGGGGTTCGGGGGGTCTGTAGATGAGTGTTCCTCTGAGGGTGGGTTTGGGGTCGGTGTGGATCTGGAAGTGGAGGTGTTCGGCGGTGTTCAGGGTGTCGTCTGCGTGGGTGGCGACCTTGAGGGTGGACTTGTGGATGATGGCTATTCCTCCTCCGATTCCACTGGCGCGATCCCTGCGGGTGATCTTGTAGCCGTCCAGGATGGCTATAGTGATGTCAGGCATCGAGGCGTCGTTCCACACGGTCTCAGTCAGGAAGGCCACGTCTGGGGCGGAGGTGTTGAGCAGATCCCAGAGCTCGACGGTGTGTTTGCGTGCGGAGCGGGTGTTGAGGAGTATGCAGCGGAGGTGGTTGGGTCCAGTCCTTGGAGGTTTGGTGGCTCTGTCGTAGGTGAAACTGCAGGTGCGGCAGGAGAAGGGTCCGTGGGTCAGTTTCGGGGCAGCCTGGAAGCAGGTGTGGTTTCGGCCGGCGTTGAATGCGTGGAGGGTGCTGGAGTCTTAGTGGAGTCTGGTGTCGTGGCGTTCGCGGGGTCCAGGGGTTCTGGTGCTAGGCGCGGTCTAGGCGAGGACAGGCGCAGACGGGCTTGCCTTAGGTGCGCCTTGGGCGTGCCAGCGGCACGCCTGCTGCGTGCATCCGCTGCGTGGCTGTGCAGCATCTGGCATATATGGGGAGGTGGGAGGGATGAGCAGCTGGGAGGCGGGAGCAGCGAGTGGGTAGGGGGCCGGGCCGCAGGGGGCACAGCGGCGGGGAAACAGTGGTACAGAAAGCAAAATGGGGCACAAGGGGGGAAACAAGCGGCACAGTCAAAAAACGAGGCACGAAGAGGGGGAAACAGTGGTATAGAAGGCAAAATGAGGCACAAGGGGGGAAACGAGTGGCACAGAGCAGAAAACAAGGCACAAAGAGGAGGAGACAGTGGCAACGGAAGCAAAAAGTAGTAGTAGAATAGTTGGCAGAGAAAAGAGCTTCAGACTACACTGTGGCGAGGCTGGAAGGTGGCACACATCAGAGAGGTCAGAATCGTATGGAGGTCCTACTGTGGCATAATAAAGGGAGCGTGAAATGCATGGGTAAACCCTTCAAAAAGGCATCACAACCTGTGATTTGAATAATTAAGGCTGTTCCAAAAAAGTAATGAGGTCCAAAAGTGCCAATAAGCAAGCCTTAACTATGACCACAGTAATTCCTTGCTGGACCAGAGAAAACTCACTCAAGAGAACATCACTGAATTTCACATGTAGGGGATTGACCTACTTCTTTGCACACTGGATGACAAATGTAGGCCAAAGTCCTGAATACATAGACTTGTTGAAAGGGCAGCCTCTAGCTGTATTGCAATAGACCACTTTCGAATGAAGATCAGAATTCCTCAGTTGGTATCACTAAGTCTCCACACAAGGAGATGTAGATGTCTTCACTTACATTACTTCTTTCTGTCAATTGGCAGCAGAAGCTATTTGGGCAGGGAGAGCCCAAATGACCATTTTTCATTGTAGGTTAAGGGAAAACGTTAACAATATGCTGGCATGTGGTCCACAACAGCCTACTAGCTTTGCTAATCTCATTGATGTTTTACTTTTAATTAAAAATTGACAGAGAAAGAAGAAATGAAAGGAGAAAATGTTGAGTTGGATTTACCAGTTCCTTCCAAGACGTATTTTCATAAAAGGCAGAAGTTACTAGTGATATTTCAGCTTCGAAAGAGTCGAAGTAGGTTGGTTTGGCTAGAGGTCCTTAGACTGAGAGTGAAGAGGAGAAGCAGAGAAAGACTGGGCTATGTTTGTGTCATGATAATGCTCGCCACATGGTCCAAGCTTATTCTGTACTCCCTCAGTGGTCATTGGGAGATGCCAAAACCCATCCCTTGTGAGGGTGAAACATCAACTGCTTCTTTATATATTCCGTTGAAGACCTAGGAAGCAGTGACTACTGATGCTTGAGGTCCCTTGTATTGTAGACCTGTTATGTTCATTAACCTCAATTCCCCCTTCTAGAACTATATCCAAAGAGTCTCTAACAAATTTCCAGATGTTGCCCAGGCTGTGGGTGGAACTTCTTTATCATGTAGTCCAATTATAGAGATGTATTTGCATTTAGGGCTTTCATAGGGAGACCACTGGGAGTTGCCTTCTTTTAATTTGATGGACTCTCCTAATTATTCTAAGGTTTTTGGGATACACTGACTAAACAAATACATTTCATATTTGAATTCAGCAGCCAGAACATTTTCCTATTCTTCTCAATTCAACCACAATCATTTTATTCTACAGAGAGATGCTGGCCACCAATGGATGAAGACTAGGAAGCCGGTAAAAAGGCTAGGATGAACGTCCCCAACCTCTCCATGATGCCTTCTCATTATAAGGCTTTCTCTGCAGTCTTTATAAAACCATCAGTTTACTGTCTTCCTTATCAGTGGTCTGAAAGAGTTATCTACAAGAGAATTTCAGGAGTGGGATCATTGTACCATCTCTGTTACGATATGGAGGACCTTTGTTCTTTGTTCCAAAGAAAGACAAATAGCTTAGACCTTTTATTGACTGTAAAGAGCTCAATTTTATTTTATTTCCATCAAGGACAGATACCCTTAATTAGTCTTTAAAGAGACATTCTAGAGTCAGCATGAGAATGTTTGCTATGTTGGATTTGGGTGGCACGTATTATCTCTTGCACATTAAAGAATGTCATGAATGGAAGAACAATTTTCGCAATTTGTTTTAACTTTATAAGGATTGTGTGATGCTATTCAGCTAGTGTAATGCTATTGCTGCTTTCCAACATTTCACATACTTAGTATGTGCATACCTATTCAATCATTATACAATCATTTATCTTGATACATCCCCATCTTTTTACGTGTATGCATATTCAGAGGAAAGTAATTTTAGAAAGTCTAGAGGCCCGATTGATAGTTTGGTAGAGGATATACTCAATCACAAATGTGACAGATATCCCATCCTCCTCATTACACGTACATTATATCTTATGACGTAGCAGGGGTACTTGAATCTTAGTCTATCGGTATACTAACCATACAAAGTCTGCCACTGGTAATGTGAACTTTTGTTCATTGAGGAGAAGAGGAACTTAAGAGCTAGCATTTAAATATATTATTATTAATAGCAAAACCATTAGGGTCCACAGGAAATGACAAGAAGAAATTCAATAAATTCAAAGAGGATTTATTAACAAAATGTGATTAAAGAATAACATTGATCAATTAATGATTTGAATTCAAGCAATTATTAGTTACAAATTTAAATAGACAAAAAGCCCATATTTCAGGACAAGGAAAACAATTTATGTTAGTGAGAATTACATAAAGAATACAACATATCCAGAACGTGTGTTCCATGAAGGAAATTCCTAATCTAAATTAGCTAGTATAGTTTGAGGAAATGGGTATATTAGTTTTGGATATTAAATAGAGAAGCACTTTCCTATTTAGTTATTTAATCAAATAAACTTATACTTTCTTTTTAGGCTTTCAGCCTTTCTTTTACTGAACTTTAACAAGCGTGCTGCAGTGGTAGCACGGTTGTCTTGACCGTGCCTTTACTTAACCTACCTACCTCGAGCCCACAGGGCTCGACCACTACGCACTGTGTCTTGGGTGGATTCCGCTTGGAAAAGGTAATAGCACGCACGCGCACTATGCTGCTGTAATTCTAGTCTGCAGCGCTGGTTAATTTTAAAAATACCGCTTTTTGTATTTACTTTTGTTTAAATTGGATTTTACCCTGTTCTTAACTGTTCTTGCAGTGCCCACACACTTGCACTATAATCGGGCCCCCCACCGCGTTTTGAGCGGATTTGTTATCTTTCTACCTTCGTTTTGGCACTTGGTCGCCATCTTGGGGGTGGCTAGTGTCGAGTGTGCCACTTGTTGAGCGCTCTAGCGCTTCTTAGGACCACAGGTGAGCCCTACTTAATGCTCGCTCTACCCGCGCAGCGGTGACGCGCAGCGGTAGCGCCTGACTCGCGCCGGAGTCAAGCCAGAGTCCTGCCCGTCTGCGCCCGTCAGCGCTAAGGCAGGGCTAGGGCAGGGGACTCTGGCTTCTCAAAGATGATATCTGCTGCGCACTTGCGTTCTTGGCGACACGAGGTAAGAGACTGTCAGCATGGCACCCTTGATCCTCTTAGTGGGCCTTTTAAGTGCCCCACCTGCCCTTTCGAACTTCCTAAACCGCAGCCTATTTTAGGTCTCCAATGTAGACCGTTCTGTGCTCATAAGCCTTACTCGGTTTCTGGCGGAGCCATCCAAACTACCTTCAAAATCTGTCATCTGAATGTCAGATCTTTGGCCTGTCACCACCAAGATGTATATTCGTTGATTACCGACGATACTCCGGATATATTTTTCTTCACTGAAACCTGGCTGCATGATCAATCCAGGGCGATTATTAATCTAGCCCTCCCGGCAGGCTACACCATGTACTCTCTCCACCGGAACGCTAGAGGCGGAGGCTTCGCAGTGGCGGTTAAATCTTGCTATCCCTGCATCTGGAAACCCACCACCATAGTAGGGTGTGAGAGCGCGCATTTTAACATCATGGTTAGCCCCCACTTTACCTTCTCGGGATTACTAATCTATAGGCCACCTGGTCCTGAGGGCGCCTTCTGTCGCAGCCTCCCTGAGGTTGTCGCCTCACTAGTCATGAAAACGGTCAATTTCACGATCATTGGCGACCTTAATCTGCACATGGAAGCCCCTCTTTCCAACTCAGTCCACTGTTTTTTGGCCGATCTTGAAGCTTTCCAACTTAGCCAACTAGTACAAGCACCTACCCATATTGGTGGACACTTGTTAGATCCCTTCGTGACGAACCTCACCACCAATATATCTGTGCTCCATCCGAGACCCATGGCCTGGACCGATCACTATCTGATCGAAGCCCACATTCTTACTTCTACTTCTTCCCCCAGAAATAATGCTTCTGATACCCTCAAACGCCCTTGGAGAAAGTTAGATCTTGAGCACTTTCATCAGTTATTGATGAAACATCATCCCCAACCACCTACAGAGGTCTCTCGTGGGTATGACAATTTTTTTGAATGGTTAAATCATTCATTGGATACCCTTATACCGGCCAGGTGGTGTAAGACTAGATCCAGTCCCTCTAGCCCTTGGTACGACGAATCTCTCAAAAAGCTTAAATCTTCCTGCAAAAAAGCAGAACGCGCATGGCGCAAAAATTATGATGCTGACCTTAAGTCAGCCTATAGAGCCTGCACCAGAGTCTACCATCGGGCCATCTGCTCAGCTAGGGCTGCCTTCTATTCTCTGGAGATCAAGAATAGCACTAACCCCACCAAGGTCATCTTTAGGGTTTGCAATGACCTCACAAGTAAAAAGATTGATACCACTACTCTTGAAGCCTCATTGGCTCAGTGTGAGGATCTGGCCTCATTTTTTGTTGATAAGGTGAAGCTATCTATAGGTCTTTTTTGCAGTCCCCCATCACGGAGAACATCACTGTATCTACAGTTGCTAAGCCATTGCTTATCATCCCTAGCCCTACTCGGGAGGAGTTTAATGCTTTGACGACTAAGGTCAAATCCGGCTCCCCGGACGATCCTATGAGACCTACTCAATTCCGGGAACTCGCCCAGTGCTGCTATCCTGCAATGCACAGTTTGATGGACCTGTCCTTTACTACCGGCTGTGTTCCTAGGGCATGGAAGCAGGCGACCGTTATCCCTATTCTCAAAAAGCCTGACCTTGACCCTGCCAAATCTGAACACTATCGGCCGATCTCCCTTCTTCCCTGGCTCGCTAAATTAGCAGAATCTCATGCCAATCGCATTTTGTCTTCCCATCTGCAAGAAGCTAATATTCTGGATAACTCCCAGAATGGGTTTCGAGCGGGCCATAGCACCGAGACAGCGCTCTTGGTTATGGTGGAACATATTAGGAGGATGTTGGACCAGGGTCAGACGGCGGCACTGATCCTATTGGATCTTAGTGCCGCCTTTGATACGGTCTCCCATCAGATCCTCCTTCACCGTCTCATGGAGGCCGGAGTTGGAGAGTTAGCCCTGGAATGGTTCCGATCCTTCCTAGCGGATCGAACCTTTAAAGTATCCACTCCCCCCTTTGTTTCGGCCTCTCGTTCCATCCATCAGGGCGTCCCGCAGGGTTCGGCCCTCAGCCCTACCCTTTTCAATTTATATGTTCAGCCACTGGCGGAGGTAGCCCATAGCTTCGGTCTCACCATGGTGTCATACGCCGATGACACACAGCTGGCGGTGGCACTCAATGGTGATTCCAACATCGATGCCCCTACCTTTCAGTCAGCCCTTAAAGCTGTGGCAGGCTGGATGGCTAACAATCGACTCCAACTTAATGCCTCTAAGACCGAGGTTATTATTTTTGGCAAGGAAAGCGGACTCTGGGGAGATCAATGGTGGCCATCTGAATTGGGCCCTGCTCCCATCCCCGTGGCCGAAGTCAGAAATCTCGGGGTATGGTTTGATGATAAACTCTCCTTCACATCCCACACTAAGCGTGTAGCTGGTACCTGTTTTGGTGCTCTGCGGTGCCTCCGACCCGTCTTCAAGTTTTTTGATGCGGATAGCAGACAGATCATAGTCCAAGCTCTGGTTCTTACCAGATTGGACTACGCCAGCTCCTTGTTTTTGGGTGTGAACCAAGCTGAATTGGCTCGCCTTCAGAGGGTGCAAAATGCGGCGGCCAGGATGCTGGTTGGCCTTCCAAAATTTGTGTCTGCTCACCGCACTATCCAAGACCTCCATTGGCTACCTGTGGGGCAAAGAATTAAGTTTAAAGCTCTCTGCCTAACTTTTAAAATTCTTAAGTCTGCCTCCCCTCCTATCCTATCGCAGACAATTCAACACTATGTTCCTTCCAGAGCCCTTCGTTCCTCAGGTGCAAATCTTGCCATAGTGCCACGCTTTAAACGAGCCAGAATGGGTGGTCGCTCTTTCTCTGTGTTGGCGGCAGCACTCTGGAATTCTTTACCTGCCACTCTCCGCTCCATTCCTGAGTTGCTCCCTTTTAGGAAGGCTCTGAAAACCTTCCTATTTTCTTCAGTTTAGCTTTCTCACTTGGTCTACTCTTGCTGTGTTGTGTTTACCATCTCCGGAAAGCGCCGGGACGCCTCTTGGCTGCGGCATCTGCGCGCTATACAAGCGATAATAACATAACATAACATAACATAACACCTTTTATATACAATGTTTACCCACAATAAACAATTATTCAATCTTGTTTATGATGTTTTAATTCGACACAAAGAAAAACTTTCTTTCATTTTTTTGTAAACATAAATACGCACATTTCATTAGTACATCAAATCATATGGTTCCAAGTACATGAAGTATATTATTTTCAAACAATTTCAACAATTTCTTCTGTTGTCCTTCATCGGCTCAATGCATTTCGGGCCATAAGTTGACCCTTCATCAGGAGCCTAGGTAATCTAAAAAACAATGTATAAACAGCATTCAGCATCATATTCAACTAGAGAATGTATAAAACATAAAAACGCTCAATTGTTACCAAAAGTCATCAGAAATCGCTTTCTTTAGCCACCTGTTGTCCTTAATATGAAGGTGTTTTTAAGAACCCGACACCACACCAGTGTGTGAACAATGATACACTCAACTAAATAAATGAATCATGCTTATATCGTCTAGCGTTGAACAGGACAACTTCCTTCTTAAAACACAATACAATAATGAATCTTTCTCTTGTCAAATGCCAACTAACCAGTACTCTACTCACACTCGATCTCTCCGTGCTTACCAGAATTCAATCGCGTGTACCTTCTCCTGCCTTCAGATCTAATCTACTCATTCCGTGCACCTTCAGGCTCCAACCATTCTGTAAGCACAGAAGTCACCATCAGACTCACTACAATTCTACTGGACACCCACGTTCCTGAAACGTGTAATTGGTATAAACCCTCACCTTCATTTCTTTCCGTTATGGGTCGTAAATCACCTGGGTGTCCCGGCGTCTGCCAAACAAGCGTCTTGCCATGGACTCTACTCTCCCAATTTCATTGAAAAATCAACAACGGACTACAACCTGCTACACGCCATCTTGGAAAGGGAAAGTTACTGGAATCCTCACAACAGGTGTGCATTGGACTATATCTATGCACTAACTTGACAAAAACCAATCTGACTCCATTGCCACCTCAAAAAAGTGAAAATAAATCAACTCTAAGACTCCACCGTTCATCTCAACAAAAAATCCCTCAACAACACAGACGACTGTGAAAAAAGTATGAAAAAATGCTCTTGCATCAATAAAGCATGATTGAATTGAATAGATGAATGAAAAAAATTGAAAGAACATTTTTTCGATTTCTGAATACAATGAATGACATTTTCATTACAAGTTTGAGCATTGCACGGGTATACAGATACAGAGAATTGTCATCTGAGCCATCATTACTGAAAATATGCAAAATCTATGCGTTCATTTAACCCCTTGGGATCCTGGGTACCCAGTTTTTTTATCCAAAATGTTTCCCTTTGGAGGAGGGATCTAGTGAGATCCGTACCTTCAGAGAGTTGAACTTGTTCAAGCACTGAGAATTGTAGTTGTGCTATACTGTGTCAGTAAGAGAAAGGCTGAAAGCCTAAAAAGAAAGTTTACGTTTATTTGATTAAATAACTAACTAGGAAAATGCTTCTCTATTTAATATCCAATTCAGTTTTCTTGTCTTACAAGAGAAAGCACCCGACAATGGCATTCAACGCTATTACAAGCCTTACAGACAATAGGCCAAACACATTGGCTTACACTACAGAACAAGCTACAGATATTTATGCACTCATTCATGAAGTGAGGGCATCAAATGTTCAAGGCAATACAGTGATTCAGCAGCTGAAACAACTAGAGTTTCTAGTCAAACGTGAACTGAGTCAAAAATTACATGCTTCCACGCTTATACAGTATCAATGAGCTAAACGTATACCGCGTGGCTTGATAATGTCCATTAAGCCTATGCTATATAGATTTCACCTGAACAAGGAGTTTATGGAAAAATGGTATTCCATTTTGAATAAGTGTTCTTTAGACCTTTTTCTATTACTGGTGGAAAAACTGGCCAGGGTAATACACAAACTATCTATTGAGATAGAAGAAATCAAACAGAATTTGGGAGAAAGAATGGAGAAAAATGATTGGGAAAAAGAACTGGAGGAAATCAATATACGTTTAGACAAATACACCAAAGAATTACAGGAAGGCAAGCTACGGAAATATAAAAGAGACACTCTGGATTATAAACTTAATGAGGTGTATACGTGGGCGGAAGTTTACGCCCAGAGACGCTCCTACCAAAAAAAGAAATTTACAGTAACAACTTCCGAAGAAAGTAGTGTGTCAGACACCGATATAGGCACAAGTAGACCTCCAGCTCAAACACATATAGGGGACAAAACAGCATCTAAAGACACGTCTGCAAAGAACAGAGAAGGCACCACTGGTACAAAAGATTTTTTATCCATGGCCATGGATGCAAGTCAAACACCGGGTACGTCAAAGGCAGGAGGAAAACAAGGAGAAGCCACCGTAAAAGCACAATTAAGGAGCCAGAAATAAACCTAGTAGTCAACATCTCAAAAACTACTCTCACGACAAACCAGAAAAGAGTTTTGAACAGAGGTTTAAGTTTTGTACCAACATATGACACGAACATACTTGACATTGAAGTGGCGTTTTTTTTTAATTCTTGCGGGTTCTCCGCCTTAAACATTTCTTCAATAATGTGGCACCCAGTCAACCAGAAAAGGAACCCACAGAGTTCCTTGAATTTCGGCCTAAATCCAAGTTTCAAGCTCCAATATCGCAAAAGGTGTTAGATGCATTTGAGAACTCTGTACTACGAGATGTGCAAAACTTAAATCTTCAAAGATCTACTAAGAAAAACCTGTCGTTCCAAGACAGGCAAACCCTGACTGCACTACAAAATAATGATCAACTGATGATACAAAAAGCAGATAAAGGAGGAGCGATATAGTGATGGATACATCCTTCTATAAAAGCAAAGTCACTGAGCATGTTTTTGATGAATCAACATACCTACGATTGGATAATGACCCTATTAAAGAACTGAAAATCACTCTCATATTGATTCTGGATGATGCATATGACAAAGGTTTCATCACTATTCCCACTAAACAATTTTTAACAGTAGATTTCCCAAGACAACCGCATCTCTACATGCTTCCAATAATTCACAAGCATTTGCAAAATCCACCAATGAGACCAATAGTAACGGGATGTTGAACCATTTTTGAGCCCTTAGGCCAGTACATTGATACATTTCTTCAACCATTCGTTCAGATGTGGTCATCATATGTAATAGACACAACAGATTTTTTAAATAAAATTGGAGAAGTTACTCCTACTGAAAACATGATTCTTTGCACAGTGGACGTTAAGACACTCTACACGTCTATACCTCACCAAGCTGGCATTGAAGTTGTGGAATGGGCGTTGTTACGCCAACCTGAAATCAAAGCTGACAAAATATTTATTTTAGAGATCCTACATTTTTGTCTGTATCACAGTTATTTTATATGGGACGGCCAATTTTTCCTTCAACAGAAGGGTACATCTATGGGTTTCGCTGGGGCCCCAGCGTATGAGAATATCTTTATGGCGAAATTCGAAGCAGACCATATTTATAACAACAGAGAGTAACAAGAACACACAAAACTTTTTTGCAGGTTCATTGACGACATCTTTATATTATGGACAGACAGCAAACAGAAGCTTGAAAACAAATTGATCCAGTTGAATAGTTTTGATGAAAATATTAAATTTACGCACATTATCAGTTATTGTCAGATCGCATTTCTGGATGTCCAAATCAAATTAGTAGAGTCTAAGATTCGGACCACGGTATTTAGAAAGGATACCGATGTCTATAATGCACTTCCGTTCCAGAGTTTTCATCCCCCCAGTCTGAAGAAGAACCTCCCTTTTTCACAGTTCATGAGATTGAAAAGAATTTGTTCAGAGACCTCTGATCTAGAACTACATCTAAAAATACAGCAACAGAAATACGATGGGGATATCCCGAAGAGTTACTCGATCAAGCTAAAACTCGGATCTTGGCACAGGATCGGAAAAATCTGCTCAAACAGAAACCCAAAGAGAAAACAGAGAGGCACGTGTTTGTGTCGAAATTCAGTACAAGTACCCAAAAAATAAAAAACATCATAAATCGTCACTGGGGTCTTCTAGAAAGTGAACCAGATTTTCAAGGGATTTTCCGAATAAGACCGTTATTTGCATTTACCATATCAAAAAACCTGAAGGAGATATTGAAATTTTCATCCAAACAAAAACAACAAACCTCGTATAAAGGCATGAAGAAGTGTACCAATTGCGTACACTGTAATAATGTCATAGTAGGAGCTGCTTTACATCACCCACAGATGGGAAAGGAAATAAAACTGTTTCATAATTCTGATTGCAATTCAATGAATTTGATTTACTACATTAAATGTCTCTGTGGGAAACTATATGTAGGGAAGACAGAAAGAAAATTGAAAGTAAGGATTTCAGAGCATAAAAGTACAATCAGGAATTTGAACATCAAGAGTAGTCTAGCTACGCACTGGACAAAAGAGGGACACAGTATAGCACAACTACAATTCTCAGTGCTTGAACAAGTTCAACTCTCTGAAGGTACGGATCTCACTAGATCCCTCCTCCAAAGAGAAACATTTTGGATAAAAAACTGGGTACCCAGGATCCCAAGGGGTTAAATGAAAGCATAGATTTTGCATGTTTTCTGTAATGATGGCTCAGATGACAATTCTCTGTATCTGTACACTCGTGCAATGCTCAAAATTGTAATGAAAATGTCATTCATTGTATTCCGAAATCGAAAAAATGTTCTATCATTGTTTTTCATTCATCTATTCAATTCAATCATGCTTTATTGATGCAAGAGCACTTTCTCGTACTTTTTTCACAGTCGTCTGTGTTGTTGAGGGATTTTTTGTTGAGATGAACGGTGTAGTCTTAGAGTTGATTTCGTTTCACTTTTTTGAGGTGGCAATAGAGTCAGATTGGTTTTTGTTAAGTTAGTGCATAGATATTGTCCAATACACACCCGTTGTGAGGATTCCCTTAACTTTTCCTTTCCAAGATGGCGCGTAGCAGGTTGTAGTCCGTTGTTGATGTTTCAATGAAATTGGGAGAGTAGAGTCCGTGGCAAGACGCGTGTTTGGCAGACGCCGGGACACCCAGGTGATTCACGACCCATAACAGAAAGAAACGAAGGTGAGGGTTTACACCAGTTACACGTTTCAGGAACGTGGGTGTCCAGTAGAATTGTAGTGAGTCTGATTGTGAGTAGATTAGATCTGAAGGCTGGAGAAGGTAAACGCGATTGAATTCTGGTAAGCACGGAGAGATCGAGTGTGAGTGGAGTACTGGTTAGTTGGCATTTGACAAGAGAAAGACTCATTATTGTATTGTGTTTTCAGAAGGAAGTTGTCCCGTTCAACACTGGACGATGTAAGCATGATTCATTTATTTAGTTGAGCGTATCATTGTTAACACACTGGTGTGGTGTCGGGTTCTTAAAAACACCTTCATATTAAGGACAACAGGTGGCTAAAGAAGGCGATTTCTGATGACTTTTGGTAACAATTGAACGTTTTTTTGTTTTATACATTCTCTAGTTGAATATGATGCTGAATGCTGTTTATACATTGTTTTTTAGATTAACTAGGCTGAGGCTCCTGATGAAGGGTCAACTTATGGCCCGAATTGCATTGAGCCGATGAAGGACAACAGAAGAAAATGTTGAAATTGATTGAAAATAATATACTTCATGTACTGGGAACCATATGATTTGATGTACTAATGACATTTGCGTATTTATGTTTACAAAAAAATGATAGAAAGATTTCTTTGTGTCGAATTAAAACATCATAAACAAGATTGAATAATTGTTTATTGTGGGTAAACATTGTATATAACAGGTGGAATCCACCCAAGACACAGTGCGTAGTTGTCGAGCACTATGGGCTCGAGGTAGGCATATTAGTTTTGGGACATGAGGTAGGGTGTCAGAATCAGAAAACCATACAAAGGTCTCTGAGTGAAAGAATATGTATGCTTAAGTACAAAGCATTTGCACACATGTTGTGGAGATCAGCAGAGATGCAGGCTCCATGAGCAGAGATTCAGAGCTGCCAACAGAGGTGTGGCTGCATCATTTCCTAGCAGGAACTCTGATCCTGCCACATTCTGTTTTCATGTGCAGGTTATATGCTGGTTTGTGCCACCTTAAGCAGACTGTAATCTGCCCTCTTAGAGCTGTCTGATTTCCCCATGTATCAAGTGCTGTCCTGCAGAGACTGGGAAACAACAAAAACAATGGAGCCCATCACAGCTCTGTGCTGTTCTTGGGGCATGGTGAGCTTGAGAAATCACTTGACCTGAAACTGTGACAGTCAAGATCATTTCTGTTTTATTTCTGTGAGTAGAATTATAGATCAGAAATATTGTTCTAAATTGTCATGTTGCTCCTGGCTGTTTTTCAATAAAAGCACACATTTTATATTCTGGAAAACTATATGACACACAGGATCTAATACCAACAAAAGCTCTGAAACCCTGCTACGTTCCTACTAATTGATTAGACAGGGTGAGAACAATATCGAGCTGTGTGGACTGGAACATGTACAGCTACTCTTAATAGTTTATTTAGGAGTTTATTATATTGCAAAACTAGCTTAAAGGCACACAAATGCATTTTAGCACATATTTCTGTTTTAGCAGTAGCAATTAATACAAGCAACGCAGTATATGTGAGAGTATGTGGTTGAGATAGAAGGAAATGCTGCTGGATGCCATGGGGTAAACAAAAGTATGAGTTTTCATTTATGCAAAAGATACTGGGCCATCTAATCTTCATGAGCAAAGTGGTGTCAGGAAGAACATTTTGCAGACAGCTGGTATTTGCTATGAGGTTTTCAAAGCCACATCACATGATTAGGATTCTGAACAGAGTGAGAAAGGGCATGCCAATATGACTGAGCATCGTATACTTCAACTGAGCAATATTGTGCCAACAGGGTAAACCAATGACTTGGATGGTATAAATATTTTCTGAAGATTCTAGTTCAGGTAGCTATGGGATATATTGGAAGGCTTGGTGGCGTGTGGAACTGTAGCCGTATGACAGGAAAGAGAGGTGGCACTGTATTGCTTTCTTAGAACCTTTTTTTCAGATGTGCTAGTTGTGAGGTGGCAGAGTTGGAACTTCAGAATAAGAAAGTAGCAATGGTAGTGGACATTGAGGAAATAGTCCACCTAGTGAACAAATTTACTGCAAACAATGGGCCCGATTCACAAAGGTAAGCTGAGACGAACGTCTAACTTTACGACTTATGGTATTCACAAAGGGCTTTACTACTCGTAAATGCCCTTTGTGAATACCAAATGTTGAACTTTATAACTATTGATATTCACAAAGAGCATTTATGAGTAGTAAATGGGCTTTGTGAATACTGAAAGTCTTAAAGTTAGACTTTCATCTCATTTTACCTTTGTGAATCGGGCCCAATGAGTATGCTATGTGGCAGGGTATGCTCAGACGTGAGTCCCTTGCTCACTTTGCCACTGGATTTAAGCAAGCCGGGTTGAAGACGGCTGGAATGCCAGAAACCGGTCCTCTGAAGCTTGTTTCCGGTCCAGGGAAGACATGGCTTGGCAGTTCGGGCTGGACTGTTCCCATGAGGCACAGGGTCAGACTGATTTGCATATGGCCATGTCTGAACTGGGGTGGCAGAGTGGGCTAAAGAACGGTGATGGATTAAACCCAGATCTTTTGACTGGGTGTGAGTGTTTGATTGACTCAGATGCTCCGTCCATCACCACCCCCTTTTGTACCATGAATTTACTGAGAGCACTCGTTTTACTGTGTTTACATTGCAGCATTCTATTTTTGAGCTAAGCACATTCATGGACTGGACAACAAGCCACAACAAGCTGATTAATGTGTTAGATCATTGAAAGTGGACATGGTCGGCAAGGACCAGTGGTTAGGCCCAGAGGCAGATGTGCTGGTGATAGCAGTACCACTGGAGATGTGTATGATAGGACACTGAGGGTAAGGCAGATGTCTAACAAGTCATTGGTAATATCAGCGATGATGACATACAGTCAGACATAGAACAAGTTCTTGTTTTTTAGGCACAAGAGCGAGAGAAAGGAATTGTTGATACCTTGGCCGTAGGTTTGGCAAGTATTTTTAATTCAGGTAGCTTGGCAGGGATAGCATTTATAGGAAATGCTTCTGAGGGTTTGAGATGAGCTGAGGCTAGCTGGGTAGGAGGAGTTTAGGCAGATGGACAGAAAACTTAAGAAGTGTTATGAGCTTGGTGAGATCTGCATGTGCATCCACCTGTTGAATGCCACCTTTTTAGATCAATATTTTGGGGATGGTCATTGTGCCTTTCCTGGCACCTGAGGTGATTGAAGAGAAAAAAAAGAGAACTTTATTTAGAGAGGACATTGTAGGATGAGGTGACGAGATGAGATTATGGGTATAGAAGTGTAAGACCAATCAGAGAGCAGTGGGCATTGGCATAAGGATGGGGCTGTACACACAAGAAACCCTTTTTATGGAAAGAGTGAAAATCATTTCCCTTGTCACTAGTACATATTCTTAGCTGTTGGACATTCTAAAATCCACACAATCCTTCACTCACACAAGGTGACTAGCTTCATCACCAGTATATTTGAAGCACCTAGCTCACACAGTACAATAGAATATTGTTTCAGCAAACAAGAATATGAGCACAGTATTTGGAACATAACATGCACCAAAACATTGCATCTGGTCTTATAAATTATTTTTAATGTGCACTTATGGTCAAGACGTCTTTAATACATGATTTACCAGGGGCATACTACAAAACTGCATCCCCAGAAAAGCAGATAAAGAGTTGGAGTAGCAAATGCAGATAGTTCAGAAAGGCACCTTTAGTCGTGTTTCTCTTTACTTTTATATAACATCGACATGAGAATACTGTACAAGATACAATGTAACTAAGGCAAATACCAAGTCTGGGGGCCAACATACTATTTAAATGGTATTTACTGTTATCAGTGACATTATTCATGCTTTAATTTTCTTCTGGAACTATATTACATCCATGAATAAACATTATTCAATCCAAGAACAATTTCATTTGAGAAATCCACTTTAATGCTCGATACACAGAACATTTGTACATTCTACTTTTTTCAAAGACTCACCTAAGATATTGATGAGTATTTAAACATTATACAAGTATTATATATATTGTTAGTTTTGATATACATTTATTTCGGATTGAACATCTACACATGCATGGGATGAAACACACCTTATAGAAAATACAGGCAATATGTATGTTTAATTATGTGTTTTTTCTAGCCAAGAGAATGTATTTCAGTTTACGAGAAAAACATATACATTAATAGCATTACTCCAATGATTTAAAATATAATGAAGAAGAAATTATTGAATGAAAAGATGAACTGAGCTAATCGGACTATTTGTCTTCATTAATATCCCAAATAAACTCCAGTGGTAGATCCTTCATCTTCTCTTGATATATCTTGTCAAATCTTTCACTCTGCGCAACAGTCATATGGTTTTTCCAGTCACCAATGGTACCTGTAAAAAAATAAAGCAGAGACAATTAGAAGATGCAGTGTCTCATTGTGTATTCGTTGCATATATTTAAATTGCACGTTTTTCAGAAACAGTAGTGAGGGGTATTTTAAAAACCAGGATCTGATTTATGGTCACTATTAGATCATGCCAGATAGCCTGCTTGGGGGGTGGTAACCATGACCTCTGATACCCTGGTGGAGGATTGCCCACTCAATTTAGAGAGTTTTATCTACCCAGGGGACATCTTTGTGCTGTGGATAGAGCTGCTGTTACTGCTGCAACTTCCTTCACAGCATTTAAGGTTTTTTGAGCGGGAGCTATGTCTAAAGAGCCAAAACATTTTTGTTTGGACTAAATAAACTCCCAAAGAGGGATGTAAGTTTTTTTCTAAACAAAAAAATGGCCTTGACATGCCAGGAGTTTTGTGCCTGCAGTTTTGGGCAGTCTTTTTTCTTTTTCCTGCCTGTGTCCACCTGGAAAATGAGTTAAAGTTGCCCTGCCTTCAATAAGTTGGGGCAATTGTCACTGTGATCTGGCAACTGTTTATACACTGGCTGCAATTCAGAGGTTTACTCCAAAGAAGTCAGCAGGGGGTCTGAGGGCATCAACCTAGGGTGGGACTGAAATAAAACTGATTTACAACTATGCTCCCTCTCTGCTAAACTCTAAATAAAGCTTGTTCTTCCTACAGCACCGAATAGGTTTAATGAAAAAATTAATTCTTCAGTCCAGAAAATTGAATGATTCCACATCTTATGCTGTAGCCCTTACAATGGACGCTGAATCTCATTAGTGTCTGTCTAATGTTAATGTTCTAATCCAAAAAACATATGCAAATGCATGCCCAAGTGCTGTCTCCTGATTTTTCGGGATTTCATACTTAATTGACAAATTTGCCAGTCTATGCAGCATCATGCATACAGGTTGTGGTAACATTTTAATAGCAAACAGCGCCCCAATTTCTAAGCATTGAAAATCACCCATTTGATGATTAGTCGCCTTACAATTGTCATATTACAACAAGGCAACTGACCTTCACTTAAAAGGGACAATACTGCAGCAGTTGTGAATAGTTGAAATTTCATGATCATATTCCCTCTTCGTTTTTTTCTTAATTTTTGAATCAATTCAATATTGAAGCTCTGAACTGGCCTGTCTGGAAGTGTAATGAGGCGCATTTCAAAATTTATAATGCCACTCCTGTAATATTTCTGGTGACTCATTACCCACTTGTAGGCTTCTATGTTTCCACTGAAATTAAACTATTTCAGCTTTTATTGGCACGTTACAATGCATGTCTTCTTCAATCAGATTCATGATGCACAGTAAAGTCAATCATGGCAAGTTTGTTGTGATTAATGAAATAACCAATAGTGCTATCTAATTTATTTCCATGTTCAAAGAAATTCCCGTATGGATTTTGACAAATCAAATTTCAGCACGAAGTCACTGTTCCATATTAAAACATTGCTCCTTGAGGTTGTCATAACTGCTGGGTTTTTTAAATGTGAAAAGAAATTCAAAGAGCCGTTGCAGCCAATTCTCCAATTCTGCATCCAAAAAGAGAGTTGAAAAGGTCATTTAAGGTTCTTCTGCATTGCTTGAAGGTTCATTATAACACACATAACAAGCCATCTTCTACCATTTTCTATATTGTTTTTCTGTAACAGAAGCCTCAAAATCTATAACTCTTTCAATATTACTTGCCTTCTCAACAGCTAGTACAAGTCAATTTTTTTTACAATTGTGAAGATCTATCTTTGTGTAATGCACCAGATCAATGGCCCTCCTTCCCTCCAATTCTGTATTATGGTTTAGCGATTCTGTAAACTGGTTACCAGCGGCTAAAATTGCATTTTCTTATATGTAAAAATCAATTTGGTCACAATTTTTTGCATACCGTCTAAATACTGACTTGCTAATTTAGCGACCCACAAATAGCAAATTGTTATTAGAGATTTCTGAATAGTGATTCACATTTTGTATGTATGAAAGATCCGTAAATTGTGAATAGTAGCAGAATAATGATTTTGTACATGCAATTTAGCACCAAATGGAATCAGGTGGTAATCAGGTGCAACCTGTTTAAAGAGCTCTAGAATGCATCAGGCCCTTTCACAATGCTACTTTAAATGTGATGGCAAGGAGGTGGTAAATACTAGCTGGTATGCAAGGGAAGAGACAGGAAAGTATAGTTAGGGCAGGCTTACTCCTTTTGAACAAATATATCGATGATGTCTGCACCTATGTCAGAAATTGTCCTGTTGTGTAAAAGAAAATAGGTTTGTAACTGCCTCTGTTGGGGTATCAAATTTGTAAGAAATTCTTCTTTAGCTCCCCTCCTCCAACTAGTGTGTTTAACTAAACCATATTTGTTGTAATTGATGCTTTTATTAATGCCCACTAAATGTTTACTAAAACCTTTCCAATTTTTATTTTGTTGGTGCTGCATTGAGAACATAAAGGCTGCCATGCTTCTGTAAAATCCTCCTGCTTATTTGTCTTTCCCTTAATACAGATTGTGATTTTTCCTTGGTTATTGTAGGTTCCTCTGACTATTCATTGTTGAAACTGTTGGTCTGCGTCTTGAAGGCACAGGTGGTGACGTAGTGGCTGGAGGCTCATTGCCCTACTGCATGCTAGATTGAGTGTCTTTTGATGCCTCTGCTCCTCAATCTTGCCCTCTCTGTGGTATAACAATTCATGTTACCTATCCTGATATTTAAAGAAAGAGTGATGTTTTGGTTCTTTAAAAAAAAATGGATAATTATTTACACTTATAATGTACTTTCTTTTATATCTAGTTATATGCATGTCTTTTTCTAAAAAGTCAGAACTTATATCTATAGATATGCTTAAATGTATGTAGCACAACTCACATAAAGCAACACAAAGAAAAATAGTATGAAGTTGATGTTGTTATTTTAGATTACTACCAAGGGGCCGATTCCGAGCTGGGTCAGAAGGTCCCTGAACGCGATCCGGCTGTAAAAAGTACAAGCCCACCACGCATGTTCGCCGCCTGACTCGTACAGCTGTACGAGCGAGCAAGTATGATGCGAGAAACGCAAAATCACCGACCAAATCGTTTCCGGGTCCGTACCGCTCCATACGCCTCGTCCGTAAACAAACTGTGCTGTGCAATGGAGGCAAATTCCAACTGAGCCAGTATGATGCACCTGTCGGACAGCCGGATTGAACCGAAGTTTCCGGCTCGCAAAACATCCGGGAAGCTGCCTTTGGGGGTCCGCGTCAGACCCCCGTCACCTCCAGCCTTATGACTCGGACACAGGGGGAGACCCAAGGGTCTCCCCAACACAGGCATGTATGGTGCGGATGGCACCAACACATACCCACTGTTGGGGGCACCTGTTAGAACTAGAGCTACCTAAATCCCTAATTTTACTACAGGACCCAGAATGCACTGCAAGGGAGGTGGATTGTGTGCTGTCCCATACTGCTCTGGGACTGATCAGGTGATGGGGAGGTTCTTAAGCCTAACAACAAACAATGTCTAGGGGTCAAAGGAGAAAGGGAACGCGACTGTGAGCACCATCCGAGACACAACTAATTACTAACGAGAGTCGGAAAGAACAACGGTGTGTGTGTATGTGATGAAGCTATAGACAAATCTCAAGGATATGGGAAAATATTCCCATCAGTTGCCACTCTGTACCGCCCTCTTACATCATATGGGTTCTCCTTACCCAGGAGATGTTGTCCACAGCCTACAGATGTTGGTGTAGCTGGAACTATTGAAAAATATGTGTTCAAATGGATGGTACGGGAGAATATATCGTGAGTGTATAACTGAATAGCAGTGCAAAAAGTGAAAGTGAAAAGTATTAAAATTGGATAGGACTGAGTAGAAGATACATTTTATTAATTATTCTCAGTTCGTCCAAATCTTAAAAACAGTGTAAAGTGACAACGGATTTAACATAATATCCGTTTGCAAATAGGGGTTGACATGTTTCAGCAAACGTGGCGGTCCACTGCTTTCATCAGGACCAGAGTGTTATGCTACTGCAAATAATAGTGAGACAGACAGCGCAGAGGGACGCTAGGAGACACCGCTGGACAGAGCGGTGCTCCTCTTACCTGAGCTACAGCCAGGTGGGGTGAAGCGTTATCCCCATACCTTATTGTGATGTGGTGGATCAATTAAATTAGAACAACCTGAAATAACAGGTGATACAATTTTTATTCTCACTATTATTTGCAGTAGCATAACACTCTGGTCCTGATGAAAGCAGTGGTATAACCACCACGTTTGCTGAAACATGTCGACCCCTATTTGCAAACTGATGTTATGTTAAATCCGTTGTCACGTTACACTGTTTTTAAGATTTGGACTAACTGAGAGTAATTAATAAAATTTATCTTCCACTCAGTCCTATCCAATTTTAATACTTTTCACTTTCACTTTTTGCACTGCTATTCAGTCATACACTCACGATATATTCTCCCATCCATCCATTTGAACACATATTTTTCAATAGTTCCAGCTACACCAACATCTGTAGGCTGTGGACAACATCTCCTGGGTAAGGAGAACCCATATGATGTAAGAGGGAGGTACAGAGTGGCAACTGATGGGAATATTTTCCCATATCCTTGAGATTTGTCTATAGTTTCATCACATACACACACACTTTTGTTCTTTCCCACTCTCGTTAGTAATTAGTTATGTCTCGGATGGTGCTCACAGTCGAGTTCCCTTTCTCCTTTGACCCCTAGACATTGTTTGTTGTTAGTATTATTGTTTGTGGCATATGTCTAGATGCTGGTCGTTAATCCTGCCCTTGGACCCTCCTTCTAACTGTTGTGTTTTGTTGTTGTTGAGGTTCTTAAGCCTCCAGGTGGAAGGTTGCAGTGCTTGGCTTTCCTCGCTAATCCCTTGTTTGGTACAGTGATTTAGTCCTTGTGAACCTGGTCGAGCCTTACTGAATTTCGGGTTTTACCTTTTGGATGTTTCTCGATCTGCTATATGCTATTTTTGGAACCTGAGCACATCTTCCCTGACAAGTTTCCTCTGCTTTTATTGTTAAAAGCAGCTGTGTTTTCGGATTCCCTGCACCCGCCCGTGCTGAATTAAAAAGCTACGGAGTGCTTCTCTTCTTTATTTTGTATTTTGAAAAAACTTTATTTAGCGCTGAAGCGCGCTTCATCGTCTGCTTGTTTGTTTGTGTTCAACTATCCCAAGCAAACACGAGGACGCGTTTATCTTTTCCTTTGCCTAACATTGCCTGCCCACGTTTCCTGAGCAAACGCGAGGACACGTTTATCTTTTCCTTTACCTAACATTGCCTGCCCACGTTTCCTGAGCAAACGCGAGGACGCGTTAACCCTTTTTTTTTTAACATTGCCAGCTCCCGTTTCCGGATTAAACGCGAGGACGCGTTAATCTTTTTTCTGTAGTCTTACATGGTCAGCTCATCGTGTTTTGTGGATACAACTATCTGTGCACAAAGAATTAGGTGTGTTTTTCACAGTTCCTCCTACGCTGTATGAAAGTAAGGAAAATCACGTACAACTTGTTATTATTTTACCTATTGCTGAACTACAGGAAGTTCTCCTTTGCAGCTTTATTTTTGGGGAGCAATGAATATTTTCCGAAGACACCCCTTGTGGACCATCAACAGTCAAGCACAAGTAAGTGTGGGATGGCACACAATCACAATAACTTTGTGGTTAGCATAGTAGGTTTTTAAAGTGTATAATTAAGAATTCCCACTAAATTTGTTTATGTTCTATTCTTCTTTATGCAGAGATCCTGTCTATTCCTGACTTGAACATTCCTCAGCTGGCTGACAGATGAACTTGGGGTATTGTCTTTCCTTGGTCTCTTCATTTTCTGAGGTTACTTATCCTCTCTTGTGTGTTCCTTTGTGACACAGGGAGGGTGGTACCTTCGGGAAAGGTAAAGACATTAGCTTCGCTCCTGGGGAATGGTGATATCTGCCTGGGACATTTGTGGTACCCGACAGCGCCCTTGTGCGAGACATACCCATTCAGTCAATGGGAGCCCATGTACGCGTTGTACGATCGACTGCCATTGACTTCTATGCGAGTCCGACCGAACCGAGTCCAGCAGCATGAGGCCGCATCGTACTCGCTCGGTGGACTGCAGTAGTCCGGCTTGGTCAGAAAACACCCCGGATCCGGCTCGGTTGGAGAGCTTTCTGACCCGGATCCGAATCAGCCCCCTAATAGTGTTTTTACATTTATCTTCAGATGTAGAGGGCAGTGTCGAAGTATCAATAGCTTTAATACCAACAATGGCCTGAGGCTGTAAGGTGAACTTTATTAAATCCTCAAGAGGTGTTGGTAATTGCTGAATTGAGAGTACCCAACCTGTACTATTTGCCTCCGCTAGCAGTTTTTTTATATTTTCTCCTGTTCTTGATCTCAGATCGTACCAGTGTTGGTGAATCTCTTCTATGATACACTGTAATACACCACTTAAATTGACTTTTTCCTTAATGATTTTTCAAATTTTTCCCTTCTGAGAATCAGGCACTGTAAAGGAAAATTTTACATTGTTACGAGCAACAAACTCTTCGGTCTGTAGCTCCTAATCTTTCTAACTGAATTTTAGGTTTCTTTATCTTTCTCTCGTATCCTTCTCTACTTCTTATCTTGACATGGTGTCAAATTTTGGGAGATGGATGTAAGAAATCCATTCTATATTTGTTTGGTCAAAAATATGTGCCTTGCTCTGTGTTCCCCAGGCTTTCCCAGAGCATGTGTTTCAGAAATTCCACATTACGAGGTCATCAAACACTACCCAAATGTGATAATTGCAGTTTGGCAATGCATTTGCAATTTACAGATGCAGTATTTGAGAATCTTTAAATTGCAATTAAGAACCAGAGCAAATATTAAAATAAGTGTATGCCTGTATGATACATACTGAATAAAATTCCTAAATTACGATACGGAATTGATCTCGATTTGTGAATCACCATTGAGAAATGATGATCAACCAATCTCTTATTTCATTGTGCTTTTTTCTAACTTCTAGTGAAAGTTGTATTTTTACTAGGCCCAGGCGGAAATCTAAATCCGTGATCGGAACTAGAGAAATTTGGAGATTCTGCGCTACTCTTGTAATATGGAGTTCCCGGCAAATTCCGTCAATCCAATTTTGTTTCCTGTTCGTATAAACATACAAGGCTTCAGAATGCAAGCTGGCAAGCGTGAGCGAGATTTGGCATTCCCTATCGTGATTTTCGGTCGCTAGGAGGACTTCCTGCAAGATTTTATGAATGCAGGTGGGCGCGGCCAGAGGGCGGCGTAGCAAGTAGATTTTCTACTCGAGTAGCAGCAAAATCAACTTGAAAATAGTGTAGTGACATTTGCACTGATTTTTAAGTGGTAAATGCTCTACCGGAGCTCAAGTCCAAGCTTGAAGAGCACAATGTGCATTTTCTGCCTGTTGGTGTTACTCCACAGAATCTAGTAGAGTTTTTATGTAACTCCACAGAATTCCAAGGAGTTTAACTCTGCAAGTTCCACCGAGGCCTACGTTTTACTACCTTTCTGTCCTTTGCTGAATCTAGCACTCTGATGTGGCATGCAGTCTAAGAAAACTCTAACATAAAAACAAAAATGTTTCCACAGTTGCAATTTGCACGGATCGGGGGTTGCTGGGAAGGGAAAGGCAGAAAAAAGGCGTAAAAAAATAAAAAAAAACGTACCTGATTGCTGCGTCTCTTCTCTGCTTTGGACCGGAACAGGAAGCATCCAGGCTCCCCCAAGCCAATCACAATGTTGCAATGCAGCGTTGTGTTTGGTCTGAGCCCCATGGTTGGGCACTCAGATGGGGACTGAAAGTCTGGGCATGTTCTCAACACCGGCTGTAATGCAGCCTGAGTGGAGAAGATGCAAAGTGCGCGTGACTGCTTGGCCAGCCCAATACTGCCAGCCAAACATTCATGCACACTTACAGAGTGCCCACCACTCCTCTCCCTGCTCTGTGAGCAGAGCCACCTCTCCCCGACAAGCTGCTGTAGCAGGAAAAAATAAAATGATAATGAAATCGAGTTATTATCATTTTATTTATCCTTTATTTACACTACTGCAAAGCAGTGGGGCAACGCTTCTCTGCCTTAGTAGAGGAGCTGCCACTGTATTCCCAACTGTGTAAGTCTAGCACACAAATTTGCTCCCTCCTTTCCACTACATGACAACAAGCGCCCTCCAACCCATTGCACAATCACCAATCACTAGACCGTAGCTGCATACCTGGTCTACTGGAGCTCCTGGTCCGATTTCACTCATTAGAGTCTAAATTGTTTTAGAAGTTTTTACTAAATCTTTTGAAACACTCCCGCTCCCATCTCTCCGATCATCTTTTCTGAGTTGAGCCATCAGGAAATTAAAGTCACGTCACCATTTCCCCAGGTCCTAGTCGGTACTTGCACTGTGATAGTAGCAAATTTGTGTTTCTGTTTTCTACACCCTTATGCCACTTAACTGTTACAATTATGATAATATTGTATTAATCACTTTTAATCAAGGGAAAAAAGAACATTCCTACATTGGTATCTACGGTGTTCTTGTGTAAAGAGGCACTCTTAATTATTGCCAAATGTGTTTTTTTAAATTTCCTTCGACCATAAAACATTTACCAATTTGTGTTCTTGGTGCCATTTTATGCTGCAAAAGCTTCGTCTGAACACTTTAAAAATCTCACAGTTATTTGTTTTGTCAATATTTTTGCATTTGTTGTAGTTTTTGTATTTCTTACCTTTGCGAACGAAATTCCCTCGTTGTTTGTCCACAATTTTCACATCCAGGAACTCATAGTTTGCATTTGGGTCTGATTTCATCTTCTTGAAATCAGATTTTTCGAGGACAATATCAATTTCATGATCAGTCAGCTGCCGTCCTACAAATTGGCATATCTTCAGAACAACAGAGCGAAGGTCCTAAAAGAATGTGAACGTTTTTAAAAAAAAAAAAATGGGCAAAGATAACGTATTTTCAATAAGAGAGAAAGCACCCTTCTAACAACAAAGCAATGCAGCCATTTTCCAGCATTTTAGCATGTTACATTTCATAAGTAAAACCTGAGTTTATGGTGAATTGAGGCATACAGAGTGGCCCAAGGCACCCCTAGCACCAGCAGGGTATTGGGAATAAAAGTTTCTTATCCATTGGTAAATTGGTGAGATGCGTTAGAGGTGGGCAATTTCAAGCAAAGAGTGAGACAACGAGTGACTAGGGGTGGGGAGGGTGAGCTGTGTCTGGCATTCAGTTAATGATTATTTATCACAATTTGCCACTACTTTATATACAATAAGGTTTAGGAGGAAGACCCTTTTCAATCCATGATCCATCTTTGTGGAATTATTTGCAACTTGATCTAACTTGGGAAATTATCTAAAGCTCATCTCTTTTTGCTCATTTGCATTTTAAAGTAGGTCACTCTGTCAATTCTTGGTTCCAAGAAGCCTGTCAAATATGCAATAGACAAATGATAAAACCTTAGCAATTCAAACCTACATTTTACAGTCCTCATAAATGATTCACAGGGTTGTAAACAATATTGGATTTATGTGGAGTACTGTGTCATTCTCTTTCTTCTGGACATGTGTGGGGGATTTGATTGTTGGAGATTTTTCCTTGACACCTAGTTTGGGAATGCGTTTTACCTGCCAATATTGATGATGATTTTGATTTCTCAAAGTCTGCTTTCAATGATTGTTTACATTTTCTTCTAGCCCATTATAATCTTCCTACAGATGTATCTGTGTTATTACTCACTGTATTCTGTTATTTATTGGTGCAATGTCTACACTTCTTTCATTGGCCATATTACACATAGTGCCCCGTGGATGAAACAAGAGTGTGCACCCTCTTTGCGTGCCCCTGGGGCACTATGGTATTACAGAAGGGACCGCAGATGCTTGTGAAGCCCCTTCTATAGTACTGATATCTCTGGCACGCATTTAACACCATCATTGTCTTCAGAGGGTGTTCTTCATTGGCATGGCAATAATACAGAAGCAGGTGCAGAGGCAAACAGGCGCTGAGGCAGTGCACTGACAATTCCCCACAAAAAGATGGCACTCTTTCGGTGCGCCCCTGAGGGCAACCATCTGGTGGAGGGAATGGGGGTCCCATGGAACCTCCAGGGATCCCAGTGCAGGTGGGTGCGGTCACTTACTGCACTTGCTTGCAGAGCGATCCCTAACCCCTCTTTAAAGGGCAGGTGGGTTGCCACATGCAAAGAGAAACATGAAACTACTGCGTTGTATATCATTTATTGCACTGCCCTAGGACAATGAAAGTTTACGGCTGCCCTGCGGGCTGTGCATTCATTGTAATAAGGTGCACTTTCCCTGTTTGTGCTAAGCGAAACTAAATAAAGATGTGCCATGGTGCAAACAAGAACAGTGCATCATGTCAGTAATACAGCCCTGGTCTACTCAGTAGGTGTGTACATAGTATTAGGTTTTGAATCTAATTTTGTGCTCAGAGGAGTGTGTTTGTTTTCAAGTGACTACACTTAACTGGTCACCTAATGTAATGCATGTCTCCATTACGGTTGATCTAATAAGTCTATACATAAGCATGTATGTATGTGTTTTATTTCTATAGTGTGAACCCAGCCAAAATCCAGCAGAGCACTGTACAGGGTCAAAGACAAGCATAAAGTCAACAAGTGATACAAGAGGTGGTTGGGTCATAGGCATTCATTGTAGCAATTTCTTTGTGTGTAAAATGCATATTTCTTGGGAGAATTCCTGGTTCTACGTGTGCAATGCGAGAGCATAGTGCTATGCAAGAACATCCATGACAAAACCAGGACTTTCACAATGCTTTTTAACACGATTTTACCACTTTAACCATCTGTTCAAGAGTATATATGATCTCAAATAGCTTTCCTTAACAACTGTTCAGTTTACGTCATTGCAAAGTAGACATATTCGAGGTATGTACTTGCTTACAAAATGCTCATTTTCTGTAAGTCGGGTGGTGCACATTGCTAGTTTAGCACATGCAAAGAGGGGTGGGGTCGCACACTACTCGCACACCGGCGGAAGTTGCCCCTGAGGACTCTGGTCATTGTAGTAGAGTGTTCGCGATGCATCATCTTTCGATCTTGCTATCTTCGCTGTCTTCGCCATCCCTGGACACGTGTTTCGGGTTATCAACCCTCGTCAGCAGGGATAGGCAGTGTTCTGGGGTCGCCGATGGCTGCCAATATCTGCCAGGTATAGTACCACTCCGGCGCGTAGGTGCGGGATCCCAGGCTCGTCAGCCCGCTGCTCAAGGGAGCTTTAAGTTACAAAGCGGGGTGGGGTCGCACACTACTCGCACACCGGCGGAAGTTGCCCCTGAGGACTCTGGTCATTGTAGTAGAATGTTCGCGATGCATCATCTTTCGATCTTGCTATCTTCGCTGTCTTCGCCATCCCTGGACACGTGTTTCGGGTTATCAACCCTCGTCAGCAGGGATAGGCAGTGTTCTGGGGTCGCCGATGGCTGCCAATATCTGCCAGGTATAGTACCACTCCGGCGCGTAGGTGCGGGATCCCAGGCTCGTCAGCCCGCTGCTCAAGGGAGCTTTAAGTTACAAAGAGGGGTGGGGTCGCACACTACTCGCACACCGGCGGAAGTTGCCCCTGAGGACTCTGGTCATTGTAGTAGAGTGTTCGCGATGCATCATCTTTCGATCTTGCTATCTTCGCTGTCTTCGCCATCCCTGGACACGTGTTTCGGGTTATCAACCCTCGTCAGCAGGGATAGGCAGTGTTCTGGGGTCGCCGATGGCTGCCAATATCTGCCAGGTATAGTACCACTCCGGCGCGTAGGTGCGGGATCCCAGGCTCGTCAGCCCGCTGCTCAAGGGAGCTTTAAGTTACAAAGAGGGGTGGGGTCGCACACTACTCGCACACTGGCGGAAGTTGCCCCTGAGGACTCTGGTCATTGTAGTAGAGTGTTCGCGATGCATCATCTTTCGATCTTGCTATCTTCGCTGTCTTCGCCATCCCTGGACACGTGTTTCGGGTTATCAACCCTCGTCAGCAGGGATAGGCAGTGTTCTGGGGTCGCCGATGGCTGCCAATATCTGCCAGGTATAGTACCACTCCGGCGCGTAGGTGCGGGATCCCAGGCTCGTCAGCCCGCTGCTCAAGGGAGCTTTAAGTTACAAAGAGGGGTGGGGTCGCACACTACTCGCACACCGGCGGAAGTTGCCCCTGAGGACTCTGGTCATTGTAGTAGAGTGTTCGCGATGCATCATCTTTCGATCTTGCTATC
This sequence comes from Lissotriton vulgaris, assembly GCF_964263255.1. NCBI lineage: Eukaryota > Metazoa > Chordata > Amphibia > Caudata > Salamandridae > Lissotriton > Lissotriton vulgaris. The sequence continues at coordinate 773,174,096 of NC_141694.1, forward strand.
TTCGCTGTCTTCGCCATCCCTGGACACGTGTTTCGGGTTATCAACCCTCGTCAGCAGGGATAGGCAGTGTTCTGGGGTCGCCGATGGCTGCCAATATCTGCCAGGTATAGTACCACTCCGGCGCGTAGGTGCGGGATCCCAGGCTCGTCAGCCCGCTGCTCCACGCCGGAGTGGTACTATACCTGGCAGATATTGGCTGCCATCGGCGACCCCAGAACACTGCCTATCCCTGCTGACGAGGGTTGATAACCCGAAACACGTGTCCAGGGATGGCGAAGACAGCGAAGATAGCAAGATCGAAAGATGATGCATCGCGAACACTCTACTACAATGACCAGAGTCCTTAGGGGCAACTTCCGCCGGTGTGTGAGTAGTGTGCGACCCCACCCCCTTTTTGTAACTTAAAGCTCCCTTGAGCAGCGGGCTGACGAGCCTTGGATCCCGCACCTACGCGCCGGAGTGGTACTATACCTGGCAGATATTGGCAGCCATCGGCGACCCCAGAACACTGCCTATCCCTGCTGACGAGGGTTGAAAACCCGAAACACGTGTCCAGGGATGGCGAAGACAGCGAAGATAGCAAGATCGAAAGATGATGCATCGCGAACACTCTACTACAATGACCAGAGTCCTTAGGGGCAACTTCCGCCGGTGTGTGAGTAGTGTGCGACCCCACCCCCTTTTTGTAACTTAAAGCTCCCTTGAGCAGCGGGCTGATGAGCCTGGGATCCCGCACCTACGCGCCGGAGTGGTACTATACCTGGCAGATATTGGCAGCCATCGGCGACCCCAGAACACTGCCTATCCCTGCTGACGAGGGTTGAAAACCCGAAACACGTGTCCAGGGATGGCGAAGACAGCGAAGATAGCAAGATCGAAAGATGATGCATCGCGAACACTCTACTACAATGACCAGAGTCCTTAGGGGCAACTTCCGCCGGTGTGTGAGTAGTGTGCGACCCCACCCCCTTTTTGTAGTTTAGCACATGCAGCTGAGGCACACAACCGGTATCACAATTTCCGCAAACATTTCTCCTAAAAATAAGTCGCACTCAAGAGAAAGCTTTGCAATCAGCATGAGCATAAATAAAACATTAAATTATACAAGATACAAGTGACCCAAGAATTGAGATTTAAGCGGTCACATTTAGGTAATAAATATATTGATATCTAGTCAGCATGCAAAATATTTTGTGATTGTTAATTTGAATTTGAAGCTGAGCTATGGTTGACTAAATGCAATAATAAACTATTTTGAGGATTTCCATTCATTTTGGTCCGCCAATTGGCTCCAAACTGGTGTTCATTTTGATACCTATTAATTTGCGTATTTGAGCCAACAGTGCCGAACAAGTGACGAATCAAAGTGAGGTGTTGTTAAAGACAAATAAATACCTATTTTCAGGTCCCAGACATGCTACGATGCGGTGGACGTAAAAACTACTACACACAACTAAACATTGGTAAGTAAAATATTAAATAGCATGATAACCACTGTAATATCAATCTTACCTTTACCATATCCTCAAACGAAATTATTAGGAAATTGAAATTCTCCTTATGTGCGATCCAGCCTCTGACATGTTCAAACCAGGAACCACCAAAAACTAACGAAAATATTTAAAGATAAATCATTTTACTAACTTTCTCTTGCTGCATACACAGTTTAATGTGTAATTTACCACCACATTAATGTATTTTTTTTTTTGCACAATTTTTTTATCAGGCGTATTAAAAAAGTGTTTCTTGTTTGAAATTGCAAAGTTAATGCTCAAAGTTTCGAAGGTACCATACCCCACCCAACTCTTTGACTTGCTCTTTGTAGATGTGTTTAATTTTTACCATACAATCCAACTAAGGGTACATTGTGTCTTCTACACCATAACAGATTCATTTCAGGGCCATACATAACGAACTTTTAAATATTCCAAGTGAAATCAATGTTCCTGACCACACCCTTAATGAAGCATATGCCATTAAACATTTTATAAATTATTTTACAGATGTGATTACATAACACAATTCCCTTACCACTTTGACAGAAATGACAATGAATGCAGTATGCATTATAGGATGCAGTATACTTAATTTGATGATGTGTTGCAGTTTAATAACATTTCACATTTAGGTGGTGTTAGGTATTGGTATAAATATTGCAAAGTCATAAGATTTGAATTTGATGTACGAGTTATGTATTTGCATGGCTGTTATGTGAGTTATGAATCATACTCCTAACCATAACTTCAACATTTCTGTGCCTTTTCAGTTTTAATTCTTTACCATAACTGCACTGCAAACGTGGTTTTCTAGGTGAAATTCCCAGGTGTTTCTAAACACATGTTTAGGTACAATAGTCAACAATACCTTATCTTTAACATGACTTTTCATTTTGGATGATATACAAAATCCAAGAGTTTCCTTTGTCAAACTCGCTGCCGGTGGCCATCCCCAGCTGTGTTTAGGGTTTTGCCTTGCCCTGAGGGTAATGTTGGCCAGATTGCCTGGCCATTTGGGGCAAACACCCCACAGACATCCAACCCTCAAGCCCTACATGTGCACAACTGAAGGCCTAGTGAAGAGAGGTTTTGGCCACATGGTATGGCTTCCAAGTACTGTGCACCACCCTCCACGGGGACCCAACTCATGGGCAACCAACACTCGAGTGCATGGCCTTCATCATTGTGCCATGGGGTTTGTCGCTGGGCCTGGCCTCAAGCCAAGTCCCACACCCATCCCACCATGGATGGTCAATCACAGCTGCTCACAGCCTTCAGCCATCTGCAGAAAGTTTGACTGCAGGGCCTTGCCTCTGCTGCGCCCCTGCTCCCAACTTTCCTTAGCCAGACAACCAGTGCTGCATACAGCCTTTAGTTGAGCACGGCTGGGTTTTTCACAGGGAATGTGACATCCACTGTGACCAGGCCCTGCTCCCACCCTGCTGTGTGGCAGACAACCCCTTCATGTGGACATTTACCAAGCACAGCATTATTCCCCTAAACATGTTTTTCCAATTTTATGAAGTTTTCAAAGAACCCATGCCATATTTGTGAATTCTGTGGCACAAGGCATCAAGGGCGCTAATCCTGTTTAGAACCCGCAAATCCCACAATAAAAGATGTTTGGATTTTGATTTTTATACCAGCGGTGTTCCTTTGTGTACCCTTAAATCGGCCTGGAGGCCAGACTAGGTTCTTTATGTTTGCTTGTTCCCTTTTCTTTTTCTTTTTCGCAATGCAGTGCTCAGTGCATTGTGTTGGGTATCGTCCCCTGCAACAGAAATGTTTCTGCGATGGCCAGCCACTCAGAGCACAACAGATATGCGAATCCACATTGTATGCAGAAGGAAAATGTCTGGGCTCCAATGAGGTGCCTGTATTTTTTAAAATGATATCATGAATCCTCCATGTATTTGCCAATCCATGAGGGATGGATGAATTAACGATCCAAATATCTCTAAAATGTAACCTTGTCACACCCCAAACGAGCACCGCTTTAAACACAAATTTAGCATTTTTTCTGTATCAAAGAGCAAACAATCATGAGAAAATTAAAAGAAGAAATTGCACTTTTGTGCCCTCCCTCTGGATCTGCAGGAAACATCCCTTAAATAACTCAAAGCAGATCTATTTTTTTAAGTTTCAAGCAGATATACAACATCTGCAATGTTATTGACAAGCATTTACAATGCAGTGGTCTCGGCATTCTTAAAATTAGAGCTATTGTCATTGCTCATGACATTATTTTTATTTATGTTTTTAGTTTTAAAACATAAATAAATGGCATTGTCATTTACAATGCCAATAGCTTAATTGCTCGCAAATGCGAGACCTATTGCATTTGCACCCACACAGAGCCACACACACAAAGCCACCCACACACACATACAGAGTCACCCACATAGAGTCATTCACATAGAGCCACCCACACAGAGCCACTCACACACACACACACACAGCCACCCACACACACACACAGCCACCCACACATAGAGCCACCTACAAATAAAGCTACCCACACAGAGCCACACACACACAGACAGACAGAGCCACACACACACACAGACAGAGCCACACACAGACACAGAGCCACACACACACACACAGACAGACAGAGCCACACACGCACACACAGACAGACAGAGCCACACACACAGAGCCCAACACACAGAGCCCAACACACAGAGCCCCACACACAGAGCCCCACACACAGAGCCCCACACACAGAGCCACACACACACAGAGCCACACACACACACAGAGCCACACACACACAGAGCCCCCCCCACACACACACAGAGCCCCACACACACACACACACACACAGAGCTCCACACACACACACACACAGAGCCACACACACACACAAACACACCCACACACATACACACACACAGCTCCACACACACACACATGGGGGCAAAGCCAGGCACCGGTTCACTTTTATATGTTTGTCAGAGCGCCCCCAAGGGCTACCGCTGCGGCATTCGAGTGCGGACCCAAACGGATAGTGGTGAACACACACAGGCCCTATCCCTGCGTGTGTCCATGTGAATGCCTGTGCTCCGCACAGGGGCCGCCCACTCCACATCCGCGAAAGGCCGACGGGCCTCCCGCTAGTGACTCGCCGGGATCACCGGACGACCCTCTGTTAAGCGCGCCGGCCCGCCCCCTGCCTAGTCACCACACCCGCCCGACACAGGACCATGTTGCATACACCACAGCCGCGATATCCCCTCCGGGCTTCCTCCGATCTTCGCCACCATGTTGGATGTACGAGCCCGGTTATGTCCTGTGCTGCATTCACCCCAAATGCGCGTTATTTTTGGCGCTGCTAGGCTATGCTGGATCGGGAGCATTCAGTGGTCATTAGATCAAGGGAAACTGAAGAAACACGGGCGCCATATTGGAATAGGAGCCTACAGTTAGTCACTGAAGTCTGCCCAAAAATTGTAAAAACTGCCAAAATGTAGCACAATCAATTCAAAACGTTACCAACAGCACCCTAGGAACCGGTACAGCGGATTCCTAGCAGCGCGATCAAGAAAACGGGCCTAGCTGGCTCGTGCAGGGCGTGACTGAACCAATATAGTTAGGCTGCTACAGCAAACCTAAACACACAGAAAACGACACCGAAAAATACAATTTTAAAAAAGAACTTACAGTCCTTGCACCTATGCAATCACCGTTAGCTAGAGTCTATGTAGCAGAAGAAAAAAAAAAGGACAGGAAGTGGTGTGTTACGGTCCCCCCTTTATGGGATGGCTGGGTAAGGGAATATGGGTTGTAGTTTGAAGATAGCATCGTGCAGTTCCAGCTGTGAGGCGTAGCCTGACTCGAGGCAGGACAGCCAGGGGATGTCGTCGGCGGCAGGCAAGAGTACTGAAGTGGGTGTCTTGTGGCAGGACGCACGACTTACCTCTGTAGAGGGAGTAGATCCGGTCGGAGCGGGCCGGCAAAGCAGTGGATGTTGCGAGAGAGTTGTTAAGGAGACTACTCGCCACTCTCCCCAGCCATGTGGACTGCAGCGGCCGGCAACACACACAGGATTCCCTCATTTATCTACCCACCTGAGCAACGCTAGATTTAGTTTCTCCGCTGCTCATTTTCGTTTCACTGGTCTTTTGAGGAATTCTGGCTGTTTGGCAATCCCTTGTTAATGGTTGGTGCTAAAGGTATTAATGTTCATCGCAGACAGTTTAAACTACTTTGGTGTGTATGGCATTTATTGTTGTGTTGTATGTTCCGCCCTCATAATGCCTGTGTTCCTGTGCGTTGAGGGGTAAGGTGTTGGGGGCACGACATACACCAACCATCTTTCTCTGAGGCATTAGCAGGAATGCCTCGGAGAAAGCCCCGTCATTTTAGGATTTGGGGGCATGGTTTTCGTTCTCTCCTTTTCCCATTGGCTGGAATGTAAAACTCCAGCCAATGGGAAGAGGAGAGAAAGAACCTAAAAAACACCCCCCTGAATCCGGGCTTGAACGGAGTGACGCCCCTCTCCTCCAACGGCTGGCCTCCGTTTAGGAAGCCAGCCAATGGAGAAGAAGGGCGGGTTTAAGCCCCACTACTGAAAAACAACATTTTTTTCCAGTGAGACTGCGCAGGGGCAGCCTTAGCTAGGCCGTGACCTAAAAAACTAAAAGTGTTTTCTACTTGTATTTATACGTAGATCAGAGTTTCCAATGGATGAGAATTTTTTCTTTTGCTAATTTTGGAGCTGTTTAAAGAATATTCACAAAACTTTCCAACTAAAGTTCATCCACTTCTGCTGCCTCCTGAATAGTAAAACACACAAGATGATGGACGGAATGTTGCACAATGGCAAAACTTACTACCCTCAGTCACAGATCTGGGCTTAATCCATCGTTATTTTGCTCACCAAGCCACCCCAGTTCAGACAAGGCCATATGCAAATCAGCCTTAACCCTGTGCCTCATGGGAACAGTCCAGACCGAACTGCCAAGCCATGTCTTCCCTGGACCGGAATCAAGCATCCTAGGGTCTGTTTCTGGCTATCAGCCGTCTTCAGCCATGATATCTTGACTCCAGTGGCGTGTGAGCACGAGACCCACATCTGGGCATACCCTTCCCACATAGGGTGAACAGCAAAACACACAAGATGATGAACGGAATGTTGCACGATGGCAAAACATTCACCCCCAGTCACAGATCTGGGCTTAATCCATCGTTATTTTGCTCACCAAGCCACTCCAGTTCAGACATGGCCATATGCAAATCAGTCTTGACCCTGTGCCTCATGGGAACAGCCCAGACCGAACTGCCAAGCCATGTCTTCCCTGGACCTGAATCAAGCATCCTAGGACCAGTTTCTGGCTATCAGCCGTCTTCAGCCAGGATATCTTGACTCCAGTGGTGTAGTGAGCACGGGACCCACGTCTGGGCATACCCTTACCACATAGGGTGAACAGCAAAACACACAAGATGATCGACGGAATGTTGCACAATGGCAAAATAACGATGGATTAAACCCAGATATGTGACTGGGAGTGAATGTTTGATCTAAATTTTGCCCACAGTTAGAAATGGGAAAATAAATTGATGTTTTCCAGAACATCGCAATAGAGGGGTTAAATAAAATCAACACAAAACAATTCAAATGTTGAAAAAATAAACATTATACCAAGACAAGAGAACACTGGGAAATTCTATTAGATCTTTAATGGGATGAGAGCATCATCATAAGGGGGAAATATTGTCATCCTAAGTCGAGAAAAATATATAGCAGAAGCTCATAGGCAATTGAACAACAAATATCAATACAGAAGATTAGTTAAAGGTCCATCTGCAGAGTGTATGAATATTTTTTATTTCATGGCCTAGGTCTTTTAGATGATGCTGAATATATATGTATTTGAAGAACACTCATTCTGTGTTGCCTACGAGTTATTTCATACCAAAAATACAGAAGGATAAACTAAACCCTCCCAGAAGACCTACTGTCAGCTCTATTGGTTCATTACTCGAAAACACTTCTAGGTTCATAGACATTTTCCAATTTCCCTATGTTATGAATCTTCCTTCTTATCTGAGAAATTCTCAAAACTTTCTAAACAGTATTGATGGAATACCATGGAGATCCAACTTCTTGATAGCTATAGCCGATGAGGCCTCTCTGTATACTTTGATTCAGCATGTAGATGGAATTAAGGCCTGTGAATATCTCCTTAGATCTCATTCTATTTCATTGCTGGAACACTCCAAAATGATACTGGCAATTAATGAATTTCTGCCTCCATCATATTGTCTTCATGTTCAACAACAGTTGTTTCTTGCAAGTACAGGGTACGTCAACCTCTGCAAAATTAATGATGGGTAGGTGGGAGGCGGAGGTCATAGGGAATGAGCACAATTTGAGAAGAATGGATCAGGTGATTATATTCGTTCATTACATCAATGATATGTTTATCATCTGGGAGGGAGAAAGGAGTGATTTAGAAGAGTTCATAATTTCCTTGAATGACAACCACCAAGGATTGTGTTTCGGTCATGAAATTAATGTGTAAGAGATCCATTATCTGGACATAGCAATCTATATTGAGAACAATAAAATCTGCACTAAGATCCATCGTAAACCAACTAGTAGCAAAAGTATTCTCCATTCAAACAGTGGGCATCCGGGGAGCATGTTCCCTATGGCGAGTTCCTCCAGGCAAGGAGAAATTGCTCAAAGATTAATGAACTTTACAAGCAAGCCGATGTGATGTATCAAAGGTTCAAGACAAGATGATAACCGGACAGGGTCTTAGATGATGAATTATTAACAGCAAAATATAAAAAGAGTGAGGAGCTTCTAGTCCCAAAAATTAAGATTCCCAAGGGATGGAGTCACACCAGACATCATAAGATACATAATGGACTTTGATAGTTCTAATAATGAAATAAGGGAGTTGTAACAGCAATATTGGAAGCCCCTCAAATTACACAATATACTTTGAGACTTAATACCTGAACACCCACACATAACATATAAAAAACTGCATGATTGGGAGATCTAATAACTAAGAACCACATGAACCCCACAAATCCTGGGAGATCAGGGATTTTAAACTGTTTGTCTGACAAAAAGAAGGAGTGCAGGAGATGTTTTAAATGTCGCCTGCACCATGGCTGGAAAACAACAGAATTTGTAACTCAACATGGCAGAACTTAAGAGATCATGTAATGGATAACTTGTGAAACCACATGTGCTGTATATGTGTTGGAATGCGTATGTGGTAAGAGATATGTGGGCAGTACAGAGAACAAACTAAAGCTTGTCATTTTGCAATGCCTACGAGTAGTTAAGAATAAGGACCGTTGTTATACGATGACAAAGCACATAAGGGAAGTCCACGGAAGTGTTGTAAAAGATATTACATTTATGGCATCCCAAGCATTTTTTTCAAAACCTGAGTTGGTAATAAAGAAGTGGATTTACAAAGAGCAGAATCTATGTGGATTATTATAATGGGAACAGAGCACCCATGGGGTTTGAAGCTGAATGCTGAACTGCATGTGCATCTTTAGGCATCTCATGTTACGCAAATAAGAAAGGAAACCACAGCAGGTTCTCTCTATTTGGATGCTTGAAATACTCATATCCATAACACCGACACCTGCAGGATGAAGTCAACACATTCTCATGATACAAGTTACAATACCTGTGGTACATCAGGATTTGAAAATATGCCATGTGTTGCTGGAAATTGCATTTTATGAGATGAGGAACTTTTAAGTCTTGGCTCCATCCATATGTATATGTGTGGTTTGTTTGAATTCTCCAATGGGGTGTGCTTATGCTTAGCAAATGCACTTTGTTGATATGTAATGCGATTACAACTTTGCATTTTAGACTCATCAGTACTGTCTGTACAGTAATACGAATTTTGCACTTCTTATTATCGAGTCATGGTATATTTTAGACTGTTTTTACAAATGCACCCTATTTGGTTCTGAGGCACTCCTAGCACTTAGCCCTTTCAAATCAGTATTACATTTCGTACCTAAAATAGTGCATTGCTGACACCTGTACTATATTACTGTTGCATTCTCGATAATCTGGACATTTGTGTTTATCAGGAACCATGTATTTTGGAAAATGGCATTGCAATTTATAGGCGCTCATATATCAGCTGAGCGTATAACATCAATAAAGCCAATTTTATCATGCATAAGACATTCTTTTGGTTCTATAAAGGCATTTTCTTGATTCTGAAATGCTGCTGGCACTGAACACTTTAGATGCAAAATAATGCTGCTATTTCCTTTTGCAATAATTGGAGTAGTTGCCATATGCAGATTACTGAATAGTTCGTATATGGTGTTAAAAAATGTTAAAACACGTACTGTAATGTTTCTTAAAATGATCTATGATCTGGATAAATGTATTTATCAATCATGAACCTTGAAAAACTTGATTGAAATTCAGGGGTACTCTGTTTACCAACTGAATAAGTAATATAATTTTTTCATGTGCATGTACTTTTCCTTAGGTTCTATATATATACCTTCTTAACATCGAGAAGCTGCAGATATTGAGCACTTTAGATACTAAGGGGGTGATTAGTATAGCGGGCGGATCGCCACCACCCGTATGGCGGTGGCGATCCGCCCGCCAAAAGTCACCGCCCACAAGACTTTAACCCCCGACACATTACGATGGCGGGGGCGACCCCGGCGAACGGGAAGACCGTCCGCCGGTTTCCTGCCGGAAGGCAATCCGCCCGATTGCCTACTGGGCGGAAAAGCGCAGCAATAAGGTGGCGGTGCCTGTATTACTATGATGGCAGAGAAGTGCCTTTCAATGGCGGTGACTCCGCCATGGAAAGGCATGCAGTTTTTCTTTGGGGGCCAGTTGCGGGCCCCCAGGGTCTTGGAGGGTGCACATGGGGGGTACCTATGGTACACCCCTGCATTTGCATGCACAAGGTGGCAGGCACCGCACAGTGCCTGCCACATTGTGCATGCAAATCAAGACATGCATATATTGTATTGTGGCGGGTCCTGCTTCTAGCACCGCCTGCCACAATGCAATGTATGCGGGATGCCACTGCCACCGTGGCAGTGGCATCCTGATTGCCGGTGCGGGAGCCGCACCACTGGGGGCCGGTCGCAGCACCGCTAGAGTGGCGGGCGGATGGACGTAAGTCTGCCCGCCATCCTAATAGGCCCCTATGTTATGCTGTTGTCATAACTTCCCACTATTGGTGAAATAGTTAGACGCAAGTGATTGCATAATTTGTATATGGTATTAAAGTGTCTTAGGGCCAGAAGTACAACGTGCAAAATAGAGCTTCGCAAAATGCAATTTATTTGCGACTCGTGAGTTGTGGGTTTATAGGGGAATAGGGTAGGAAGTAATTTAATTATAGTAAATTAAATATTAATTTTTAGGAATTATTAATAATTTTTAATTTTATTTTGCGTTTTAGTTCTGTAGCGGGTTGTGGGTTTATAGGGGAAGAGGGTGGAAAGTAATTTGATTGTAATTAATCAATGATTTATGTTTATTTATTGGTATTTATAATTACATTATTGTTAATTAATTATTAATTGGTAATTAATTTTTAGTAATTAGTATTGAATTTTTATTAATTGATTAATTGATAATTATATTAATTGTATTAATGTATTATTCGGAGCGGGTTGTGGGTTTATAGGGGAATAGGGTAGGAAGTGTTTTAATTGTAAGTAAGTAATTATTGAAATTATTTTTGTGTATTGATATTTAATGTACTGTTAATTATTAATTTGTCAAATATTTCATTACTTATTGATTGTTGGTATTGAAAATTAATTTGTTGGTAATTAAATATTCTTAGGTAAGTCTTTTTTTATAATTAATATGTATTGGTATTTATAATATTTCATTATTAAATAATTTGTAATTGGTAATTAATGTTTAATATTTTTGTATTGATATTGATAATTAATTTCTTTATATTTGATTATTAAATCATTACTTTCTCTACTGTTGCACTCTCCAGAGTGGGAATAGTATTTTTTACCCTCCTGCTATCCAACACTTTCCCTACTGTTGCACTCTCTGGAGTGGGAATAGTAATTTTTACCCCTACGTTATCCAGCACTTTCCCTACTGTTGCACTCACTGGAGTGGGAATAGTAATTTTTACCCCTATGCTATCAAACACTTTCCTACTGTTGCACTCTCTGGAGTGGGAATAGTAAAGTTTACCTACCCGCTATCCAACAATTTCCCTACTGTTGCACTCATTGGAGTGGGTATAGTAATTTTTACCTTCCCGCTATCCAGCGCTTTCCTTACTGTTGCACTCACTGCAGTGGGAAAAGTAATTTTTACCCTCCCACTATCCAACGCTTTCCCTACTGTTGCACTCACTGGAGTGGGAATAGTAATTTTTACCCTCCCGCTATCCAACACTTTCCCTACTGTTGCACTCACTGGAGTGGGAATAGTAAGTTTTACCTTCCCACTATCCAACCCTAAATATATTTAATATTTTTCAATATTATTAAGTTAACATATATATGTATTAAAAAATTACATTAATCATTTATTCATTTTAAGATTATTTAAGTATGCTTAAGTATGATTTACTCAATTATAATCATTTTTTTACATTCCTTTTAAGACATTTAAGAAATTCCTAAATAGCAAGTTGCAAATAAATTGTGACTCACTATTTAGGAATTGTACATAGCCCTTTCACATTTTGCATGTGCAAACAGGTCGCAAACTCGTTTGTGCATGCAAAATAGGGTCGTACATCTGGCCCTGCTCGTTATTGCTCTTTTATTGCTGTGGGCATTTCGCACTTTCAAATTTTTGGTCATTGAGGAATTTCATTGTCCATAGGAGATATCCGCTTTGCATGCAAACATACGCCAGGATGCCACATATATATTTCTCTCTTAGAATAATCAGCTCTTTGAATTAATGTGCTTTTTCTGGTTGTATATAATCATGCGTTCATAATGACTGGCACAATTGCTTGAAAATAAGGAACTTTGAGGATGACATTTGGAGTAACAATAGTTTATAAGGTAATGGTAGATCACTAGTAAAGCTGAAGCAAAGATAAAATGGAGGGAATCAGTTATGTTATGTTTTCTCCCTTGATCTCAAATGTTTTATTTTGTCAAGTCTTTTTAAACTTAAACTTAAAATGGTGGCCATCTTGAGACATGATAAAAAGAATTAAGTTAGCGATCTAGATGTTCCTTCTTTGTAAGGAAGGTGGTGGGAAGGCTCTTTCCTTTTCTTAAATTGTAACTCCACACATTTCAATGCCTAATAGAGTTGGAGCAAAGATGCTGAGTAGGGGTGCGTTACATTTGTGGAATTCGATATTACATGTATGCAAAAGTTTGGTACAATCACACAAAATTACACACAATTTTGCGTAACTGAAAGAAGAAATGGAAATGAGCTTTGAGTGAAAGCTGAGAAATAAGCCTGCCACAGAATGCAATAGGTAACTCCATAAATATGCCAAAGGAATTACAATAGGGGCAGTTAAGCAGTTGCCCCACTCACACAAGCTCGCTCTACATTCCCTGAAATATTAAAACAGTGAAAGGTTGAGAGCACTACTGGCCAGCAAACCACAGTTTACACATTTATGAACCATTTAAATGGCAGTACTTCATTTGAGCAGACTTCACCTTTAAAATACACAGGGGCAGATTTTCAAGCCCCTTGCGCCACTTTTGCGTCGCTTTTCCCATGTTAAAAGTGATGCAAAAATGGCTCAAGGGGCTTGTAAATCTGCCCCACAGTGTTTAATAATTGGTTGTTCCATAACTGACAATATACACTGCTATACCCAGAAAAGTGAAGGTTAAATTGACAGCGACTGATTCTGGCTTTTTAAAATGGGATTCTCAACATCTTGAGCACAGTGTGGTACACCTGGGTCGCAAAATCAACACATAAGAACTCCAAGACAGTGCCCCTTTCTTTTACTGGCCCCCTTGACACGGCCATTGCTGTTAAGATGTTCATGAACCTTTAGGTCAAAAACCTTAAGTAACATTGAAGGGATACAAAAGTAAAAAAAAAATTAGATTATTATTCTCGGTTTTCCTCTAGTACCTTTAAAGCTCTGCTAGCAACTATGTGTTTCTATATTGGTATCGCTTTGTTTTTTTATTTTATCTCTTCATTTCAGATGTGTTCGAACTTTGCTAACATTATACTGTTTTTGGTGTAAATATTCTAAATATACTTGCGATATTGTTAAAAGACTTCCTTGCAACTGTGATGGCTGTAACTATACTTGCCTCTGAAACTTACCTTGATTAAACTTTAGCGGCTCACCCATTTCTACCACAGTGCCTAATTCATAATAGAATAAGTGCTGGAATCTCACTCTTTCGGGATTTTCTAAAATCCTTGCTTAGTTTTCCACAGTTTTTCCAGCTTTCTCTTCCTCCTTGTTTCTCTTTTTTTTGTTTTTTACACCCTTGCTCTGGGTGAAAGACGGATGAGGAAAAATATGTGCCGGTCCCCAAAACTTAATGCATGTGGCCCTACCTGCAACTACAAGCACAATTAAGCACTGATCTACACAGAGAGTCGAAATAGCAAAGCTGAGGTCCAGTATCTGTTATGGCCTTGTCTTTTGGGACCTGGTTAGTTTGGACACTCAATCTCCTCCCTTTTTTGCGAGTACAGTTGCCTTTGGACTTCATGCTATCGACAACTCACTTAGCATTCATCACTAGCCGTGAGATGTAAGTCTGGAACTTGGACACCTTATTGTAGTATAACAGTTTTCACTGTAATGCATCCTCCAGTAGAAATGGATCAGATTACGAGAATTTAAAAGGTTGAGTTGGCAACTTTGAGTCCTGTAGCACTAAACTAACTGTGTAAACTGAGTCACTTGGAGACCTCAGAGACCTACACTGCTTTTTGAATTGTTTGTTGAGGTACCAATCTGGGAACATGGGAAAAGGATCTCCCTGAGACTGATGCAATCCCAATAACTTAGCACCTCAACTCAGAACACCACATCGACAACCACCTGCTCCTCGTATTACAAATTTTAAAGAATTCCCGTTTATCTGCTCTAAATTGAAAAGTTAGTTCTGTCAGGTGGTAATACTAAGATGAATATTGATTTTAGACAATGTGAACACTGTTGAGTGTTTTAAATCAACTCAATTCCTTAATTCATAAACAAGTAAAACATAAAATAGTATAAATTACCTTCCCCTTCACAAAATTTCTCCATGAAGTGCTCAAAGTTTGGTGATGGTGTAATTGAAGGCACCATCTTTTCAAAATAGTAAAACGAAGTTAAAACATCCTTAGGGTTTCTGGTTACGTAGATAACCTGCAACAATACACATCAAGGAGTAATGCAAATAGCTGTTCGTTCTAGCAACTGTTCATTAATCCCATACAACTGTTTTCCCCTTCCAACTTGAATATATGCATTTGATATCTCAGTCCATTTCCCTTGGCTGTGGAATAATTTGGTTTTGTAAGGCCATAATGACACTGTCAACATTATATTTCCCAGGTACTATTTTGAGGGAAAGGTAGAGTTCAACAACATAAAATAGTGAAATAAAATGGAGTATCTCAACATTTTAAACAGCAACATGATCAGTGTTAAGAAGTGTGTGCAAAGGCCTTATTTGCAAAGCGATATGCAGATGTTACCGGATAAATTCCATATTTATGTTGCTGAGTTAAGTATAAAAAGGTTGATGATGGCTCTGAACTTTCAAATGACAGTCCAAGCTTACTGTTGTATTACGAAAAATACACAATATATATTTTCATGAGACAATGAGCGCATGGCCAGACAGGTCCTACATGTCCTCAAACATGTATATTGCTATTTGTTTATTAGAGTTATTTGAAATTGCCATTTTCGTTCCAGAAAAGATCAATTCATTTATTTGTCTAGAGTAGGGCACAATAATTTTAATTTGTAAAGGTCCTTTTCTTGTCTCTGAAGAACTATGAATTTAATTGTTATTTGAAGATTGATCACTCACTTGCTAAATCACTTAATGAAAGTCTCTGAGAAGAGGTGTACGCCCGATCTAAAGAAATCATCAGCCCGAATGATGAAAAGGAAACTTGGGCTTTCCAGATTTCCTCGAGAATAACAATGCTTTACACTTAAGACACAGAGGTCAAAGGAGGCTTTTTAATAAGGAAGAAACACATAATATATTTGAAAAGGATGCCAGGATTTCCAACACTCCGGGTTCCCACATCATATCAGTGCTGCCATTGCCTCTCCCACCATGGCCGTAGATCATGCATCAAAGTTCTGACGGGCCCTTTCTCACAGTTGTTAAACACATCTAAGTGAGGTGCAACCTGCCTTAGAAATCTATAGACCAAAAAGATCCACCAATGCCAATCGCTATGAGCAGTGTTTGAGGTGTCTATTATCAAACCCTGCCTTCTCCCAAGAGTTCTGCTCTAGCATGGCTTTTGTGGTTTTAGGAACTATTTTTGTGTAACTCACTGGAAGTTTTTTAAAACAACAGTTCGCATGAGAATGCAATGTTCTCTGGTGCAGTCTTTGTGTGAGTCACACTCTAACAATGTTGGTGCCTCGCAAACCAAAGGCTCCTTGGAAAGTCCCAGCATGGAAACAGGGTCAGGCTGGCCTATAGGGCAATCTCACAGTACCAGAAGGGCTAGTTTGTGACGCCAGAGTGTGGGCCGGTCTTTTGGCTGTTTGTCGGCTGCAGGGTCGTTTTTATTGTTAATTTCCCCGACATTAAAACAAAAAATTCCTTCAGCCAGTGCAAATCCATGCAGTCTTCCATACCTTGCAATACACATACACAGAGTGCCTTTAAAAGTCCAGAAGGGCTACAGTTTGCAAGCATGGACCACTTTGTAGGTCTCGCCTAGGCAGCGCATGCGCTGTCCAAGAGACATGTAGTATCTAGGATATGGGCTTCGAAAAAAGCCCATCTTTTTCATTGGTTCCTCCTACTGTCCTTTAGAAATGCTGGCTTATCACTGGTGAATGCACTTAGTAGTCCCTTCTTTTGTTCTGCCCTCGAGACTGGCCCTGCTACATGAATCCTTTCACTATGGGCCTTATGTTTTCCTTCAGTGCACTACTTTGTCTTTTGCTCTTTCCTCCCTGCTGCTCACAGTTCACGTAATGATCCTGCCGTTCCAAGAACAACACCTCTCCCACCGCTCACAGCTTTCTGAACAGCTGCTCTTCACTCCCTTTCATGGGTTTCATCTGCCTCCTCCTCCCCACAGCTGCCTCCCGTAACAA
This sequence comes from Lissotriton vulgaris, assembly GCF_964263255.1. Lineage (NCBI taxonomy): Eukaryota > Metazoa > Chordata > Amphibia > Caudata > Salamandridae > Lissotriton > Lissotriton vulgaris. The sequence continues at coordinate 773,190,849 of NC_141694.1, forward strand.
CCATGACCAGGAAGCTGAATCTGTTATAATCAAATACTGCCTTGTTTGTACTATGTGCCTTCCGGTGACATTTCTGGATCTGCTTTGCTCACCAGTGAGTACTATTCTAGAAGCACACTCTTGGTTTTCCCAGACAGACTTTGTGTAGCCCAGGCTATCCCCAGTGGTGTAGCAAGGTCAGGTGGTACCTGGTGCGGAAAATCTCTTGTTGCCCCTGACTTGACAAAATGGCAAAGATATGTGTTTAAAACACATATTTTTGCCATTCCGTCACCCCCTCAGTGATGACACTTGTCACCCCCCTCAGTGATGACCCCCGGGGCGGCCTGCACCCACCATACCCCCTTCCTACGCCACTGGCTATCCCCAGACAGACTTCTGCTTGGATGTTGAATCCCCAAAATGCCAGAATTAGCAAAAGTGACGTAAGGTGTCCCTTGATCTTTGAATGACATTGAAAGCTTGACTTCCTGTCTCACCCTTACCCTCTCTAGAGCCTCCTGTGTACTGCTGAAGGTCCGAGGAAGTGCAAGGGAGGAACTCTACAGGAAGTAGACAGGGCTCCTATCTTCGTATACTTCCTGTTTCTTTTACTGCCTTATTGAACTGGGGAGCAAGAGGCGAGCACCAGCCTACTTGCTATCCAGGGGCCTTTATAGGTGAGAGACGAGTGGGCAGTGTGAGTTACTGCCCACATGTGTAACTTCCCATAGGTGGCTCACTCATATAACTACACATTGCTGTGGTGGAGACCATAGCAGCCCTTGGAGGCTTCCGACCATCCCCAGTGAAGCTGTCTAAAGCGCTAACATGGAACCCAGGGTCCGCTGCCGGAAGGTCCAATGTCCTGTCTGGCACCTCCAGCAGCCCTGCTCTTTTAGCCTACACCACAGCGCATTCTGGAATTTGAGGTTTGGCTTTAACTAATGGGGTTGACGAGGGATGTTGTAAAGTCATCCTTCTGTAAAATTGTTGCAATGCCTGTAAATCTTTCGCTGCACTTTTGAACCTAAGCGCAGCTCCAATCATGCTTTGGTGCATTGTATAAACAGTTGTGCATTTTTGATTTATTCCAAGGGCAGCTCCCTTCCTCAGTCTGTCTCAAACAGCCGTCCTCAGATGAAGCCCCAGTGCAGGGGGAAAATGTGCTGGGAGGAATTCAACAGTAATTTTTTTTACAGTTTTATATGGCGTGAACTCAACCCAAAGGCACTGGAGTACATTACATGAGCACCAGTTACATTACACAAGGACTCATTCATTTTTGGTAGGCACCGGAAGATTAGGTGATTTGCAGAGAATCACAGGACGTTGAGCCGCCACCGATATTCGTTTCCAAGTTCTAAAGTCACCAGCTTTGCCCGTTATGCCACATCCTAGTAAACTACAGCTCCCAGAATGCAGTGTTTGCCTCAAACACACTAGAGCGGATGCGGAGCTGCTTAGCCTTGAAGTGATGTGTGAGAAATGCAGTGTGCTGTTGACTACAAGGGATTTCTGAAGGTGGCAGATCTGGCATGAGGCCACTTGGCCTGGGGGCCTGAAGTAATTCAGACGCCCCAGGTAAACATATGAGTGTATAGCAGTGGAAGCCCCTCTAACTTGGAGCTAATAACCATTTTGTCCACATCCGGCTTTGGGGTAATTTACAAAATAACGCCTTTCAGAGGCGCTTGCTTTCCTCAGGATGTTGAACCAAACCAAGGTCGGGACAGTAACCTGGTCATCCATTTCCAAAGTCGGCTGCTCTGAACGTCCAAACACAGCCTCCCCCACCCCCATTCCCTACTGATGAAATAAGTGGTGTCGCAAAATCAAATATTTGTGATGTCACATGTGAGGCCATGAGCACTGTGCTGGTTGGGTTGTTAGGAGTGAGTAACTAGCTTTATTTGTAAATATGTACTTTTTCTGGGTAGGATTAAATGAACACTTACCGTTCTCCAGCCGAAGTTAACTAACTCAGCTTGTGCCTTATGTTTATGGAAGATCATTTTTTTAACAGGAATAATACGCTGAAGCTTCTTCCAGCGAAAGTTATGGAATTTGAATGAAATACACCTTCGTCATTCCTTATGCTCTACTTACAGGGCAGGATTGCGGCCTCAGGTCCTGTGCAGATGGCACACCATCTAGTGTGCATTCAGGGCTCTCTATGCCTGCGCCTTCTGCGCATTAAACAAAGGTCAAAATTTGTCGAGCGCAACATTCTGCTGTTTGGCAAAGAGCTCCCCCTCTGACTGTGCTATGTACTCACGGTATACAGCCCTCTGTGGTAAATAAAATTACCTGGTACTTAATTTCTATGCGGTAAAGTTCAATAAAATAGCTCAATCAAAATAAGAGACACAGAGTCCGTGGCATCTGAGTTTTAAGGGGTTTTATTCCATAAAATGGAATTGGTTCGAACCAGGTAGCATGATCCATCACCACGAGGGTTCAGGAAGGGAATCATGGACATGTACAATGATTTATTAACAGTACACAGTATATATAGTATCATTACAGTGGTGATGGGTTCAGAAGGCGTAACAGCTGAAAGAAACAAGATAAGAAACATGTGCGTAACAATATGTAATCAGAAGGCGTGCACAAGGGTGTACACGGAGGTGGGTGCCAGAAACGTCACATAGAAGAAAAAACATTTCAGCATTTCAGTCATAGAAGTGACGCAAGTGGGTGGATCCCTAGAAGAATCCTGCAGTGTCAGCAGAAATATATGGCAGAGATGCGCGCGCAGCAGCATGACGTGTGACTGACGTGGAACTGGAGGGTGAAGGGGACTTGACATTTAGCGCTAGGATTAGAAACAGAAGTCTGGTGGGTCAGATCGACTTGTTCCTAAATCATATCTGGTATTTTGTGTTTGGAGAACTGTATTATCTAGAAGGAAAGGTCTCTTGGGCAGAGGCTATTCTATACTGACTGCTAATGCGTGCATATGTGTCTACGTGTAATGCGAGGGGCCATGGGCCTACCATGGTAACAGGAGCTATGAATTATTTACATGGAGACAGAAAGGCCGGGCCCTTTACTCTGCAGCTGGGGGGATGTTTACCTAAACTACTGGACAAGAATGTATTTTCGAGGAGCGGAGCAGATAACTTGAAGGCTGAATACAGTTTTGGCAGGCAGTCAGGCAGAGCCGGGCACCACTTGCCGCGCAGGGAGTAAGTCAAAGTTCAGGGATGCAGATGCAGGTCCAGGCTGCAGCTTTCAGAGGCAGAAGTCAGGAAAAGGCTCGATGGCAGAAATCAGGGCCTTCGCCAGAGCCATGAAAACATGAAAGTGCACCATGTAAAGACAGTGGCACGGCATACTTAGGAACTGAATTATTGATCCATTCATGGCGGATCTGAAAGAGGACATGTTAACGTTGGACGCAAATGTATTTGCGTCTTCATAGCGGGTTGTGGAGGGAACTTACATGCACTTTAAGCACGTACATGGAGCCGTTGGGGTACGTAGTAGGGGACACAATTGAGCATAAAAATTTATATTACCTCATTCCCTCCTTGTCCCCTACGGACCCTTCATGATATATCAATCTTCATTAATCCATCTATTTGTTCATATAACATCATTTGCTCTTCCTTTTTCTGACGGGAATTTGAACTTGAACTTGAATGGGGAATACATGATGTGGCGCACAAGCCGCATATCGCCGGCCCACATTGTAGACATAGGCAACAACTGAATACTATGAGAAGGGCTATTCCTAGGAAGGATAGGACTTTCCATCTCCAGGTGGATAATACGCTCCAGAACCAACCGGACCAAGTCCAGGTGCCTGGATTCTGGTGTATCTGACTAGCAATTTTGTGAAGACGGGTAATGGCTTTATATACTGAAGGTGCGTTTTGTGGAATGAAAATACAGCAACTCGATCCGATGACTCTACAAGCTCCGCCCCTATCGGCCAAGATGACGTCAAGAACAAGACGATTTTGAAGGACAACAAGTCTCATAGCAGACTGTTCCTCTGTTAAGTTGCCTAGGGCGGAAGTAGTTTCATTCACTACTGTTTCAAGGGTTCTGGTCAATCTACGTATCAGTTTACTATTCGAGACAGTACCTAAGTAGGGAAAGAAACCTTTATTGAAATCTGTATATTGCTCCCATGCTGTTTCAGTATAGTCTACAATCGGGAGATCTCTCTTGTGTCTAGTATGTACTAGGTGGGAGTTCCTATGATAGTCAGGTGGGGCTAGAAAAACAGGTGGCAGAAGGAATGCAATGTAACAAGTGCCATCCCAATCTAGAGGTAAACGTATGTATGCTGTATGGCCACAAACAAAATAGGAATGACGGGAAGCTTTGAATGTAGACTTGCCTTTATCACTAAATTCGACTACAGTAGTACATTCGCTATGACCTAGGTGTACTGAACCATTCTTTCTGACACATAATTCACCTTTAACAGGTAATACTGACATAGAAGGTAAGTCTGGCTTGGTTTCGGACTCGACATTCAGAATCATGAGGTTAAGTGTAAAGTTACCTAATCCATATACTTCGTTTTCTAGATCGGTCCCTGTCCTTTTGGGAAGACCCTCCTTGTCAGGGAAACATACTTTGTGCAGAACAGTGTTCAGATTTCCCCATACCCAATTGACTTGGTAAACTACGGAATCAGAATCTAAGGAATTTATTAAACTAAACCATGCACCACAGGAACCATTGTGTGTGAACGGGTACGGAAAGAGGGGCAGAACTCCCTTGTATTTCTGATAGGGGGGGAGTCGGCCACATATCCAACAATTGGTAGCATTGCTGGTCTGATGGGAATGGTGTAACATACTAATGAATGTATTGTTGCGCAGCGCAAGTCTGTATGACAATTCATGCGGGGGCAGTTCACTGAAAGTGTGCTCGACAGTGACATTTGAAGAAGAATGTGTACGCTTGAATATAGGGTAGTATAAGTTTAACAGTATACTTGCAGTAATAATCATAAAGCTCAGAAAAAACATAATCAATAATGTCACTATACAGTGACTGCGGAGAGTTTTACAATATTCATGTTTCTTGAGCTGTTTCTGTCTATCTCTCTCTCTGTCGGGGTCTAACGGGTACATGTCAGAATCAGGTTTAACCGATTCACCTAGGGGAGTACTTAAACAATTAAACTGTCTGACTTGCTAGACCTTAGTTTGGATTTATACTCCTCGGACGGAGTTTTCTCTATCAGGGGAAGTTTAGAGTCACTGAAATCTGGGCAGTCCTTAGAGGGGGAGGGCTGAGAGTCTGTAACTGGAAGCAGTCCATGAAATATCTTGACGTGGCTGGAGTGGAGCCACCCTTTGCGGCCCTCGACCTTGATTGCAGTCCTCGTGGTTAGCAGGACAAGTTTCGGCTCCTGCCAACGGGGCTCCAGCGGACTCCTCCGATCAAAGTTCCTGACGAGAACAAGGTCCCCCGGAATGATCCCATGTGGCTTTACATCGGTGTTGTCGGGAAAGGCTGCAGCAACCTGTGAACGACATGATTGTAGTGCAGACATCAAGGAGGCAAGGTAATCTGTCAGCATATTACAGTCAACATCTGTGATTTTTCTAGGCAGAGGCGTCCCCCACATAATCGGTGGCCTGCCAAAGACCACCTCATACGGGGATAGCCCTGTTCTCGAGTGCGCTACCATCCTCATGTAGAAGAGGGCAACGGGTAATGCAACTATCCAGTCTATGCCCTTTTCTTTACAAATCTTGGCGAGACGAATTTTCAGAGTCTGATTGTGACGTTCCACGAGACCTGCTGCCTCGGGATGTCGGACACAGTGAAACTTCCATTGATAGCCGAGCAGGAGTGATACCTGTTTCATTAACTCGGACGAGAATGGCTGTCCATTATCTGAGTACACGACACGGGGCAAACCGTACCGTGGGAAAAATTCATGTACCAGCTGCTTGGCAGTGGTCGGAGCAGTGTAATCTGGGACTGGATATGCTTCTGTCCAACGGGAAAGTGCACAGACAACTACGAGGACATATTTAAATCCTCGACAACGTTCCATCTGGATATAATCCATCTGGAGGACTTCAAAAGGGTGATCGGGAGGATAAAATCCACCTTGCTCTACGGGAATGCCTTTACCTGGGTTGAACTGACAACAGATCATGCAAGTACGCACTTTCTGTTTTGCTGCTGCTCGTAAATGTTTATTGAACCAGAGATTTTGAATGCTGTCCAACATGGCTTTTTCTCCTAGGTGTGCAGGACTATGTGCTGTGTTAATGATAACTTGAACCATAGAGTCGGGGAGAAACCATGTGGCTTTTCCCTTCGTCATCCATCCCTGTTCTGTCTGGATCCCTCCTAGTTCAGTCCATTTCCTGATTTCGTCTGGTGTAGCATGTGTCTGTATGTCAATTACATCTAGGGCGGGATCCTTATCTGTCATGCAATGAGTTGGCGTCGGGACTATTGTCTTTGTCAAGTCAGGTGTGTGAGTCTGTGCTGTAAGCTTGGCTGTTCGGTCTGCCAGGTCGTTGCCCTGGGAAATGTTGTCAGTGACTTTAATATGTGCTTTACACTTCATGATGGCTATTGCTGTAGGCAAATGTATTGCTTCTAACAGAGCTTGAATGAGGGGACCGTGCTGGATCTTGGCACCGTGTGAAGTTAAAAAACCTCGTTCTTGCCAGAGGACTCCGAAGTCGTGTACAACTCCGAATGCATAACGGGAATCTGTGTATATGTTAACTTTCTTATTCTTGGCTAGAATACAGGCTTGGGTCAGAGCAATGAGCTCTGCCGCTTGGGCTGACAGGGTGTCAATACGATGTGTTTCTATGACATCAGTTTCTGTTGTTACTGCATAAGCAGCCACTAACTCTCCTATACTTGTTCTCATACATGAACCATCCACATAAAGTGTCAGGTCTGGATCTGGTAATGCGGTGTCTGTCAAGTCTTGTCTGGGTTTCGTCGTAATGGTAACAACTTCAACACAATCATGTGCCAAAGGGTCTGTCATATTTAATGGCAAAAGTGTAGCTGGATTCAATGTGTTACAGCGTCTGATTTCTATGTGTGGCTGAAACAATGTCAATTCATATCCTGTCAGTCGTGCTATAGTCAAATGTTGAGTTTGTGTTCGGTTTAAAAGAACTTCCACGGAATGTGGAACTTGTACTGTCAATTGGTGTCCTAACACTATAGAATCACTTTGTCTGATTGCTAGAGCTGTTGCTGCTACTGATTTCAAGCACGCAGGCAAAGCCTGGGCTACTGGATCTAATGTACTAGAAAAATAGGCACACGGTTTGTGTGAACCTGCTTGGTCTTGAGTGAGGACCGACAATGCAGTACCTTCACGTTCTGTGACAAAAAGTGTAAAAGGTTTGCTGTAACATGGTGTCGCTAAAACAGGTGCTTGACATAAAGCTTTCTTTAATTCGTCAAAAGCCTGTGTATGTTCCTGAGTCCAAGGGAGGACAGTCGATGACGCTGCCTCCTGTGTTGTCAACTGTATAAGTGGCTTGGCTAGAAATGCATACTGAGGGATCCATTGTCTGCAATAAGAAGTGAGGCCTATAAAGGCCCGTACCTCCTTTTGTGTTCTGGGCTGTGACATATTTACAATTAACTGGATACGGTCGCGTGTTAGCTGTCTCCCCCATTTGGACAGCAAGTGCCCAAGGTATACCACTTGCTGAACACAGAATTGTAACTTCGAAAGGGACACCTTGTGTCCCTTATCAGCCAGGAAATGTAAGACTGTCAGTGATGCATGTTCACATTCGTGTTCACTTCGAGCGGTGATCAACAGATCATCGACGTACTGGAGTAGGGCAGTGTTGTCAGGCATGTGGATACTGTCAAGTTGTCTTTTCAATGCTTGGCTATAGATGCTGGGGCTTTCTGTGAATCCTTGAGGTGCGCGTGCAAATTTGAAGCTTCGACCATTTAAACAGAATCCGAAAAGGTATTGGCTATCCGGATCAATGGGGACACTAAAGAAGGCGTTCTTCAGATCAATTACAGTAAAGAACGTGGCTTCAGAATCAATTGCAGTCAATAAAGACGATATGTCTGGGACCACAGGATACTGTTGTACAATACATTTATTCAATTCGCGTAAATCGATAACTAATCGATAAACTGGAGGTGCACTCGGATCAGTGCGTTTAAGAATCGGAATGATAGGGGAATTACAGATATTGGAGTCGGTCTCTACAACCACTCCTTGGGCAATGAGCTCGTCAATGATTTTCAGTAAAGCCACTACAGCATCTGGGGGTAACTTGTATTGTCGAATTCGGGGTAAAACAACTCCTGGCTTGAGTGTAACTCGATATGGTGTAATGTGCATACAACCTACATCAGTTGGGCCTTGTGCCCATAACTGTGCAGGAACATTATGTAACCTAGGATCAATATCTCTCAACACATAGTGACCTTTAAAGTCACGTAAAAATAATCTAACTCCTTCCGGAGAACAACATATGACTGCTCCTAGAGCCTTCAGTGTCTTGATACCTACCAAGTTTTCTGGACATGATTTCGTAAGCAATAAGTCTGTAGTTCGTGATAACGGACCAACTGCTAGAGGAACTGGTTTCGATACTTCATTAACAATAGGTTTTCCTGAAAAACCAAGGGAAACATTCTGTGAGCCTGAGAGGGGTGCCCCTGGAACCTCGTCGTGACTTATCGTTGTTCTGCTTGCCCCTGTATCAATCAAAAACTTTCTATCTTTCCCTAATACCTGACTATGTACATAAGGACCCTCTTGATCTACAGGAATCTCAATGAGAGGCAAGCCAACTTCCCCCTCTAGGCTGTTTCATGTGTATCGCTGATACTCGGGATAGTCAGTTTGTGCATACTGGTACATCTGCTGAGTTGCATGTTGTGTTGAGGCAATTGGCTGTTGCTGGGGTACCGCTACGGTCTGTACTGTCTGTTGTGGAGCATGCATAGGCTGTACATTCTGTGGTACGTGTTGCTGGACCTGATCCTGTCTAGGAGGACGCGGTCTCTCCTTAGTTTTGCCTGTTGCTATATTGTATTTTAAAACAGTGCATTCATTTATATAATGACCTGGCTGTTTGCAGTAGTTGCATGTCCCTTTAACGGGAACTGCTGAATTATTGGACTGTGTCATGCCCTTTTTCTGACTGTCAGCTGGAACTGACTGAGCAACTAACATTTTTATTTTCGTGTCTTTCATACGTCTTTGTTCGTGATCATGTTCTTCCCTAATTCTGTTCTGGTGGTACTGTAACATTTGTAACATCTGGGAAGGCGTGTTTGCTTGCCATGTGCTCTCGACTTTTAATACACGATTCTTAACTTGAGGCAAGGAATTCTCAACTAGTTTCGTTACAAAAAGATGTGGGTATGACTCGCTACTTGGTTTCAGGCCACTATTAATAATAAAACATTTCTCAAATCTAGAATAAAAATCACTAGTGTCTTCATCGGGATTCTGTTTGCAGGCTGAGATTGCACCCCAGTCTTCCTTTTTAGTTGACAATAATCTTGGCAAAACCTGTACTAACAATCCTGGTAATGCTTTAGTTTTGTCCCCAAGCCCTAGACCTGGGGTTCGAGTCGTTTCTTCATTCTCTAATGCAGCCCAATCAATCTTTTGCTCTCCCACCTCCCAGTCTTTTTCTTTGAGTTTCTCGTAAATACCGGCAGGCAGTAATACTTTCAATATTTTCATAATGTCGGGATAGGTATAGTCTCCCATAAGTAACATGTCTTTTATTTCTCGGTGAAAACCTGCTGGATCTTTATCATGACTAGGTACTATTTTCTTCATTTCCAATAATTCCATTTTAGATAACGGTGTGTATACGAATACACGTCTAAGGGTGTCATCGGCATTCTGGACTGGATGTACTTCTCGTAAGGGATTCTGTCTGTCGAAGTAAAACATTTTCCTTTCCGGGGGTGGGGCTGAAACAAACTGTGGATTCAAGAAAGCACTATATCTGTGTCGCTGTTCTAGAATTACTTTAATTAGATCGGTACCTAGACCTCTCCATTTATTCATGAGTAGTTCTATTAGTACATCAGATAAGGGACCTGGATCAGAACGTTGGCATTTATACAACAAAAGAAGGTGTTGTATCATGTACATACCAGCCAGTCGCTGTTCGTCTGGGGACAGATTCAAAAAGGTTCGCGCTACTGTATCATCATTATACATACTAGAATTGTCAGCCCATTGCACTGCTGACCTGGCTAATTCTTGTTCATCCATAGAATTGAGTACATGGTACCCCATCCGATGTTGAAGTACTTTATCGGTAGCCTGAAATAGATGTTCAGGCATTTTCGGATTTGACATAGCAGAGTGAAAAAGTCGCTTGCTTTCTGGGCGTAACGTTTTATCAAAGGATCTACCCTTACCTACATAGGCTATCGTGTCTTGACTTATTAGCTGCGATGTTTCTACTGTTTTCTCTGATTCATCCTCCTCCTGGGAGGAGGCTAGATCGTCTGATTCGAGTGGCTCATCTGTTTCTCGACGAGCATGTATATCTATGATTTCTTTACGGATCTTTCTAACCATAGTATGTATACTTTTCTCTCTATCATGTTTACCCTCAGCCATGTTCTGACTCCATCTGTTCAATCTATCCATCTCACTTTGTGGAAATCCTGCCTGATCTTGTTCTCTTATCAAACAATTAACCAAAAATCGCATAATTAGACCTTTGTTCTCAACTTTCTGACGTGACATGGCGTCACCAACACTCTCGGGTCTTTCTCCTGTTCTAATAAAGTGATACATTTTGTCTAGATGTTCTGGCATTTCTGGTAACATTATCAGATAATCTGTAACTCGTCTTAAGCGTAAGGACGCTAACAACATGGGTCCTGACGTACCAGGCACAGTGTCGTATCTACAATCTGTAAGCTGTTGTCTGAGCTGTTCTGCTGTGGCACCTTTAGGTGTCCGCGCCATTGCGAAATCTCTCATTGTCACTCGATGTAACTGCGGCGGGGTTCGAAAACCTCCTGATGCGCCTCCTGAGCCGGAGGCTTGACCATAACCTGGCTGCGTTGGGACCTGAACTAGGCCAATCCCAAAAGGATTAAGCGTATTTATAGGGGGTGCAGGATTCGGGACAGGAGGGACCTGCTGTTGCGGACCCGGGGGCTGCTGATTATGGGGTACAGGTACATGTGGGACGGGTACATGGGCAGGTGCATGAGTATAAGCTGGAGCTGCATCATCCAAATAGGAAGAAAGAAAAATCTCTGCTGCGGTCTTGTGACGCAATTTAGTCGGAACCAATGGAGGGGGCAGATTCTTTGGTACTTCTGGGGTCGCCTTGGGCAGGCCCTCGGCCCGAACTGGATACATGCCATTATTAAGCGTACTTAGTTGTCGGTCTACTTGTTCTGTTCGAACTCGTATACCTTCCTTGACTAATTCGTTTTCTCGAGTCTTTTCTGAATCTTCTCTATGTTTCTCTGCTTTTCTGAATTCTTTTTCTGTACGTCTATGTGATTCTTTACGCCATAATTCTATGGCGTCTTTCTGTGACTGTCGGGCTTTCTTTTTCAATAATGCTTCCTCTACTCTCATGATGCACTCGGCATCCATGTTCCTGAAACAGGCCATCTATATTTCTCTTCTAAGTGTTTGGTATAATCGACCCACAAGTCTAAGTACAGTATGGCATCTAAGCCATGCTTGTGGTACATAAAGTGCCCTGGAGTGTCCCTAGGTGGAACAGGCACTGCTTCTTCTAGAATCCCCTTTCTAGTTCCTATCTGTCGTAACTTACTGAGCAGCGGCATTTTTGAACCTTGATACTTGATACTTACTCGAACTCGAACACCATAAATACAATATACACAGTAATGCAGATCAAACAATCACTCATACCACGACATTAAAACACATTTAAACATTTCGAACAGAAAACCACATATTAACTAGTAACATTTACTTGATGTACTGCTAAACAGCACAGATACACTGCTAAACAGTGCAGACCGGGTCTGTGTACCCAAACCCGTCTCGACCGGGGCAAACTAATGCACCCGTCTAGATGCGTCCCCAGCAACGGTACTCACCGGGAAGCACGGAACAGAAGGCCTCGGAAAACTCGACACTGGGCTGGACCCTGGACCGGACTCGACTCGACTCGTGACGTAGGTACTTCGGAACTTCGGAACTGGTGGGCCTCAAGACACCTCGGACCTTGCACTCTCGGCTGGACTCGGGTCGGGATCCTCCGCACTCCTCACCGCCTCGTCTGGGTGTTGATCGCAGTCTCAGTCACCTCCGTTGGCCTGAGGGAGATACAGGAAATCCTGCAGATGCGCATGAGTGTCCGTCCGGCTGCGGCAGGGGACTAGGCCTGCAACGCACCGCCGGCGCGTAAGGTGGGGGAGGGTCCCATCTGGGGTGCCAATTTATGTGGTAAATAAAATTACCTGGTACTTAATTTCTATGCGGTAAAGTTCAATAAAATAGCTCAATCAAAATAAGAGACACAGAGTCCGTGGCATCTGAGTTTTAAGGGGTTTTATTCCATAAAATGGAATTGGTTCGAACCAGGTAGCATGATCCATCACCACGAGGGTTCAGGAAGGGAATCATGGACATGTACAATGATTTATTAACAGTACACAGTATATATAGTATCATTACAGTGGTGATGGGTTCAGAAGGCGTAACAGCTGAAAGAAACAAGATAAGAAACATGTGCGTAACAATATGTAATCAGAAGGCGTGCACAAGGGTGTACACGGAGGTGGGTGCCAGAAACGTCACATAGAAGAAAAAACATTTCAGCATTTCAGTCATAGAAGTGACGCAAGTGGGTGGATCCCTAGAAGAATCCTGCAGTGTCAGCAGAAATATATGGCAGAGATGCGCGCGCAGCAGCATGACGTGTGACTGACGTGGAACTGGAGGGTGAAGGGGACTTGACATTTAGCGCTAGGATTAGAAACAGAAGTCTGGTGGGTCAGATCGACTTGTTCCTAAATCATATCTGGTATTTTGTGTTTGGAGAACTGTATTATCTAGAAGGAAAGGTCTCTTGGGCAGAGGCTATTCTATACTGACTGCTAATGCGTGCATATGTGTCTACGTGTAATGCGAGGGGCCATGGGCCTACCATGGTAACAGGAGCTATGAATTATTTACATGGAGACAGAAAGGCCGGGCCCTTTACTCTGCAGCTGGGGGGATGTTTACCTAAACTACTGGACAAGAATGTATTTTCGAGGAGCGGAGCAGATAACTTGAAGGCTGAATACAGTTTTGGCAGGCAGTCAGGCAGAGCCGGGCACCACTTGCCGCGCAGGGAGTAAGTCAAAGTTCAGGGATGCAGATGCAGGTCCAGGCTGCAGCTTTCAGAGGCAGAAGTCAGGAAAAGGCTCGATGGCAGAAATCAGGGCCTTCGCCAGAGCCATGAAAACATGAAAGTGCACCATGTAAAGACGGTGGCACGGCATACTTAGGAACTGAATTATTGATCCATTCATGGCGGATCTGAAAGAGGACATGTTAACGTTGGACGCAAATGTATTTTCATAGCGGGTTGTGGAGGGAACTTACATGCACTTTAAGCACGTACATGGAGCCGTTGGGGTACGTAGTAGGGGACACAATTGAGCATAAAAATTTATATTACCTCACCTCGCCCTGTGCGCATCACAGCACACACCATTACCTTTGCTTCTCTGCTGTACTCTGGGCACACATGACATGGCCTACAAGGACTCAACAGAGAGTCTGCGGTAATGCCCTGTACTGATAATGTCCTGTGTGCAGTACAAACCAGGCACAGTCAAAGTGTGTAGGGGCAGGGCATGGCCTGTGACCAAGCAGCACACATACATACAGTCTCCCACACAGGCGCTCCTCCCTCCCTACCAGTGGCAGCTCGCCGTGGGAGTGATGCGGGTTGGTAGGGAGGGGCATATGCCACCCACAGAGGGCGAATGTAAGAGCAGGATGGTGCTGGCAATTCAGGCAGCTGTCGCCCCGTAATGGCTACAGGTAAGAGTGGGTGGAGGCTGCAGGCAGCCCCCCTAGAAACTTGTGCCAACTGGGGCGGACCACTGTAACGTCCTTCGGACAATAAGGACGCTAGTCTCCAGTGCTTTCTTTATAACACCTTTATTTCCTGACCCTTCTTTTTCACGTCCCTCCTCTAACTGACCCCTTTCCTGTTTTCCCTGCTCCTCCCTTTCCTGTCCCTCCCACATCTCCACCCTCTGCCCACACAACTGCTGACCCTATTACATCTCCCCTCTTCTTGAACAAATGCAACTTAAATTATAAAGTGTTTAGAGTTCTTCAATTAGTCATACAGGTCTGCAGATGGTTCGTCGAGGTCTAAGGTGCGCTTCCTCAGCCTCAATTTCAGACTCACGCTGATCCTCGGATCTTGGTAGAGGACTGCAGGAGATTGATGTTTCCTTGACCGGAACTTCTGATGGCTTAGCAAACGCGTCTTTGACTGCCGCAGTGCACTTTTGGAAGTGTGATCCTTTTGTTTTCGGATTCGGCAGTTATCATGGTGCCCTTTAGTTGGGTAACTATCAGGGGTTCAGCCTGATAGCGACAGTCCGTTTTCCGCTGTTGCTCCTGCTTGACTAGCACCCAGTCGCCTTCCTGAATGGACGGGGTCTTGGCTCTCCGCCGGGCATCAGCATAGACTTTCATCTTTTCTTTGTTTTTGCGATCGGTGTCAGCCATGTCATCATGTGCTCTGTCAGGTGTGTGAGATTGTAGAGCGTCCTCCAAAGTGGGTATCCTAGTTCTTATGGGACGTCCCAGCATGAGAGTGGTAGAACATTTGCCGGTGGTTGCATGTGGAGTTGTGCGATAGGCCCGTAGAACCTCATTTAGGGCTACCTGCGGATCCTTTTTGTCGAGAGCCGCCTGTTGAAGTGTCTTTTTCAAGGTGGCCATGAAATGTTCGACCATTCCATTAGCTTGCAACCTCAGGGGAGTGATCTTGCAATGCTTGAAGTTAAGATGTTTAGCAAACTCCCTAAATTCTTGACCGTTGAACGGTGGTCCATTATCTGTTTTAACCTTTTTCGGGATGCCCCAGGCGGCGAACACTTTGTCCAGGACAGCGATGGTAATGGCAGCTTTGGTGGATGAGACAAACTGCGCTATTGGGAAACTCGAATATTCGTCCATGATGACTAGAACGTACTTTTTCCGATTGAAGAGGCCCGAAGAAATCCAGAGCAACATCTTGCCAGACGCCGGTGGGCAAAGTGGACATTTGGAGGGAGCTGGGGGTTCTCCTTGGCTCACCAGTTGGCATTGAGGACAGTCCTTGTGTGTCAGTTTGACCATCTGATCCAGCAGCGGGAACCACACCCTCTCTCGGAGCGCTCTTTTAGTCGCCACCATTCCACGATGTCCTTCGTGCGCTAGGTTGATCACACCTTGACGGAGTTGCATGTGGATGACTATTCTTTGGTCTCTGAGCACCAGTCCATCCGCTGTGACGGATAGCTTGTCTTTCACGTGCTTAAATGCTCTTAGTGCTTGTCTCTCGCCCGGATCTCTGTCTTCGTCCTCATTCGAGTATCTCCAGGTGTTTGCTTGCAGTTGATGTTTCACTTGTTGTAGGACAGTGTCTTGAGCGGTGGCTGCGCGGATAGCTTCCCAGTGGGACAGCCGGTGGTCTGGCTCGGTCGACCACGAAGTGAATATATTCCTCCGCAAGCGACGGCTCTGATGCACATGAAAGTTTGGGATGTCTAGACATATAGTCAGCCGGGTTGGCAGACTTTCCGGGTTTGTGTATAATCGTGTACGTGTACTCCTGAGGACGCGAACCCCATCGCTCTATCCGGGGAGGCATCTTTGCTCGCGGGTTGCCGAAGATGGTGACTAGTGCATGTTGATCTGTGACCAACGTGAAGTGCTTGCTATACACGAAGATGTGGAAGTGTTCACAGGCCCAAACAACGGCAAGGCTCTCCTTCTCAGGTTGCGAGTACGCTCTTTCTGTATCAGTCAGACTCCTGCTGGCATACACAATGACATGTCTCTGATCAGTATCATGGTCAAACTGCGCAAGAATGGCTCCTAAGCCGACAGGGCTGTTATCGACCGTGTCTGTTTTTCTTTTAGAATTAAAATAGGCCAAATTTTCTGCAGACTCAACAGTCTTCTTGATCTCTTGAAAGGCTTGCTCACATTGTGGAGTCCACTGGAATGGCTGCTCTTGCTTGGTGAGATTGCGCAACGGGTAGCTGATGGTGGCATAGAATCTTATATATCGAGCACAGTAGCTCGCCATTCCTAGAAACGACCTTACATCACCAACATCCTGCGGTCTTTTTGTATCGTTCAGCGCTGCTACCTTCTCAGGGTCTGGTTTCATCCCTGCTCCCGAAAATATGTGTCCAAATAATTTCAACGTGGACTTGTGAAATTCGCATTTCTCTTTGTTCAGAGTGAGGTTCGCATCTAGGAGGGCGTGACAGACTCTATCTAGTGCCGTGTCGTGATCTTGCACTGTTGCACCATATACTAAGATGTCGTCGCTGTAATTCAGTGCATTTGGGATGTGGTGAATCGTCTTTCTTATGGTCTCTTGGAATATCTCCGTGGCAGAGGAGACTCTGAAACTGAGCCGCTTGTATCGGAAAAGTCTGAGATGGGTGGCAAAAGTGGGGATGGATCGTGATTTTTCATGTAACTCAAGCTGGTGATATCCTTTATTAAAGTCCAGCTTAGAGAAGACTTGAGCTCCATTGAGGGATGCAATCAAATCACTCAGATGGGGACCAGGATGACGTTCTCGCTCAATGGCGGTATTTGGCCCCCGCATGACCACCCGGAGACGCACTTTGTCCGGGCTGCCCTTTTTTGGCACGATTACTACTGGGGAAACCCAGGGTGTGGGTCCATCTGTTTTCTCAATGATGTCGGCCTGTAACAGTTCTTGCAAATCACCTTCTCATTGATGTGTAGACGTACTTGATATTGTGCCATTTTCCCGAGTCCAGTGAACAGCTTGGGAAACTTGTGGATGATGTCTGGGTCGTCATGTACTCGATAGAGAATCTCTACTAGCCGGAGTCGTTCTGCTGTAGGAAGGCTGAGGAGACAGTCTGCTCCCGGTCCTTCAATTACATGGACGTGAGCAGGTACAGTGTGGTCCTTGTGAGTACGAGTGGTTGCGAATTTCCCTAGGCATGGAAGTGGCTTTTTGGACATCCAGGTATACACCCTTACGTGTGCTGGGCTTAATGGAGGGGTCGGCTTCATTCTCCGGTATTCAGTCACTGGGATGTAGTTTAGAGAGGCGCCGCTGTCCAGTACGAATTTTTGTGCATGGTTACCTACGCAGATGCTCATCACAAAAAGGGTATCAGAGGGTCAGAATTCCTATAGGTGATTATTGGGGACAATAGTAGTGAGTTATTACCACCAGCCATACAACAGGTCTTTTTAGTGAAAGTCACAAAAGCCAGGTTAGGTCAGTGTCTGGTCTCTGGCACCCATCAGTCACCACTCGGAACCGCCTTTCATCATTTGGGGCTCCGAGGACCAACACAGCACCCGATCTTATCTCTAGCAGGAAAGGACTGACCTTCCTGCTGGTCAGGGCGCGGTCGCTTTCAGTTGGAAAGATATGTATTAGTGATGTAACTGACGGGGTAAAAATGTGCAGTGCAAAGAACAAAGTGATATCAAAGGATAAAGAAAAAGTGAATAAAATTGGTTTAGGAAGCAAAGACATTTTTAATTGGATATAGCTCCCAATACCAATATTAAAAATAGCCAAGACAGGGAAAAATATATAAACTGTCTAGTGGTGGAACGTGGTCGACATGTTTCAGCAAATGATGGCCGTGTGGCCTTGCTTTCTTCAGGACCTTAGAATGACGCTACTGCAAACAAAAAAACCCCAACGTGTGAAGAAGTGTTTTTTAAAAAAAAAGGAAGATTGTTGGAACAACTTAGATACTGATATATGTGTCACCTGGAGCTCCTAGGTGTACTTGTTCCGTATCTTCTCACAAATTCAGTAGTACACTGATTTGTAAGAAGTAGAGACCTCACCCCACCTGGCTGCGGCTCAGGACATAGGTGAAGCACCGCTCTTTCCGTCGGTACTCCAAGGCGGCATCTGTGCCGTCTGGGGAGGTCTACGCAGATGTCCAGTCGTGGATACTTCTTCAGTTGATCGGGGTCAGCCACCATGCAGATGTACTCATCACTATCTTGTGACACGGGTGACGGCGACCTTGACTCTCGTGACGGTGATCTCCTCAGCCACTGCGATCTGCGAGACTCTTGGCTTGATCGCGAGGACCCAATGGACGACTCTCGGCGATCTTTAACGGCTTTTGCATGATGTTGTGCTGTCGTCGGGCGAGATGACCGGGCCTGATCCTTTTGTTTGTCTTTCCGATGTTCCCCGCACACATTTTCAAAATGGTTGTCTCTCCCACATTCCCGGCATTGTTGTCCGAGTGTGGGACATGCATCCGTGTGAGGGAAATCGTAGCCGCACCGGTAGCATTTGAGTAGGCATTCCCTTCTTCTGTCCCTCCTGCTGGAGTCATGATGTCTCAACCAGCGTGTGGGTGTTGCATTTTGGGTCGTGATGTCCTCTGTCTGTCATGGGAGTGTCGGCGGGTAGTGCGCGATTGAAGTCGGAATGCCTGTTCGCGTTTCTCGGTGTGTCCCGCCTCCATCTTCTTGGCATGTTCTTCTGCCTGGTCGTGGACTCTGGTCATTTCTCCTATTTCATCTAATGTGTAACTTTTCTTGAGAAGTCTTCTTCTGAGGGATTCTGACTGGCACCCCTCTATGATGCGGAGTCCGAGAGCATCTTCTGTGGAGAAGTTGTCGAATTCACAGTAGCGAGCAAGCCACCGAAGTCTTGTGATGAATGTGCTCATTGGTTCGTCCTTCTCCTGCGATGCTAAGTTGAAGGTGTATCTCTCGTAATCTACGTTCTTTTTGTGCAGAAACGTTTTATTCAGGGCGTCACGTACTTTAGTGTATGACCCTGTGTCATCGGTAGGCAATTCTTTGATGAGTTGACTGACTTCCTTTCCCACAAGATTTCGCAGAGCGATTAATTTCTGATCCTCTTCTGTCACCTGAGACCCTTGCATAAAGACTTCGAAGTCCTCAAGCCATTCCTCCCATCGAGGCCCATTCCTTCTCCAGCCACGAGCGCAAGTGGTTCTGGGGGGCATAAATAGGAGACGCCCATCATGCCTGGTCTGTTGGTCGCAGCTGGGACTTGGGCTCTTCTGGATGGCGATCCCGAGATCGTTCTGCTGCTTCTTTAGCACATGGTATTTATTGGCAGTCTCTTTATTGATGACAGAAATTTTCAATACGCATTTTCTCTCTTCTACGACACTCCTGCTGTTTCTGGCAGGCTTGCAGTGCTGAGCGTCACCTTCAGGGCTTGACTTTGATGAGAGAACCAGTCTCCTGACCTTAACTGGTGCTGAAAACAGCAAATTCGGGCTTGGATTTGCTCAGGTTTGTTGAAAAAAAAAAACAGCCGCCTGACCGCAAAATGGCCGCTTGCTATCCCTGACAGGGGATAGGTGGAGAAGCCTGACTCCAAGATGGCCGCCGTACTCAATATCTCGTTTTTCACGAGATTTGGCTCCCTTTCACATTGTTCAGTTACACGGCAGGCAGTCGGGCACTCACCGGGCGTGTGAGCTCCACACTGGACGCTGAGGCTTCCACTCTCTACAGTCTCAGCTCAGCAGGGAACTCCACACAGCAGGCAGGACCGGGGTGGGCTCCTGACGTCACTACTGCAGTGCATTCACCAGACACATCTGGGGTGGACACCCAGTATTCAGCGCACGACCGCGCTGCTGAAATTACTCTCCACGCGGCTTCCAGGTCACGGAGCTCCGGTACAGACACTGCGATATCATCGGCTCAGACTCCGCCGCGGCACTCGCTCAGGGGGCACATTTGTTGCAACGGCGACTCCGGTCACGTGCCACACAGGGACAGGGTCGCACAGCTTCAGGGATCAGCGCAATGGCACAGCGCAATCGATCCCACCCTCATCGCCAGCTGTAATGTCCTTTGGACAATAAGGACGCTAGTCTCCAGTGCTTTCTTTATAACACCTTTATTTCCTGACCCTTCTCTTTCACGTCCCTACTCTAACTGACCCCTTTCCGGTGACTCGATCTCCGCTTCCCAGCAGAGTGGTCGCTCCCCCTGTGACTGTGGTATTGTACTCGCAGCGCTTTGCCTTTACCGACTGCCAGCTGTGTGCTCTGACCGCCGCTTTGCCCAATTACATGTTCAATTGCCAGCGTTAGTTGCATTGTCGTTTATTTGCCAACTTTATTCCATTACTTGCAGCGCTTTGCCTTTACCGACTGCCAGCTGTGTGCTCTGACCGCCGCTTTGCCCAATTACATGTTTCATTGCCAGCATTAGTTGCATTGTTGTTTATTTGCCAACTTTATTCCTGTTTTTGCGTTCTCCCCCAAGCGCTCTCGGCTTTCAGACCCCTCCGCCTCCATTTTGGTGATTGTTGTCCTCCGTAGCCCGCCCCGCCTCCCAGCTGAGACGCCCTCCCACAGACAACAAACAGCGCTCCAGTACCTGGAAGCGCCGTGACTCGATCTCCGCTTCCCAGCAGAGTGGTCGCTCCCCCTGTGACTGTGGTATTGTACTCGCAGCGCTTTGCCTTTACCGACTGCCAGCTGTGTGCTCTGACCGCCGCTTTGCCCAATTACATGTTTCATTGCCAGCATTAGTTGCATTGTTGTTTATTTGCCAACTTTATTCCTGTTTTTGCGTTCTCCCCCAAGCGCTCTCGGCTTTCAGACCCCTCCGCCTCCATTTTGGTGATTGTTGTCCTCCGTAGCCCGCCCCGCCTCCCAGCTGAGACGCCCTCGCCCCTCCCCCCCCACTATCCATATATGACAGGACTTCCCGCGCGCAGCGTTCACGCGCAGCGACCGCGCCCAATCCGCGCCGAAGGTGCGCCAAAGGTAAGCCCGTCTACGCCCGTCCGCGCCTGGACCGCGCCCAGCACCATACCCCCTGGCCCTCGCATTGCCCAGCCCTCCCGCATTACCTACGATGCCGCCACCCTCCTAGCCCTTAACCCCGGTCGCGCTCCCAACTGCGTCCAAGCCGCCCCTGGACATACCCATGGACCTTTCTCCTGCTTCTCCTGCAAATTCAGCGGCACCGACAACATCCCCGCTACGACCACACCACAGATTCCCGACCCCAACCATCTACATTGCATCCTTCTCAACACCCGATCAATCCACAGGCACGCCATTGACCTATGGAATCTACTAGACACCATTTCTCCGGACATCGCCTTCCTTACGGAAACATGGATGAATGCTTCCTCCGCACCAGACATCACCATAGCCATCCCTGAAGACTATAAGATCACTCGCAAAGACCGTACCAGCCACACAGGAGGAGGAATCGCTATCGTCCATAAGAAATCAATCCGCATATCAACCAGCTCTGACGTCAACCTCGCCAACTCCGAACACCTTCACTTCCAGATCCACATCGACCCCAAAACCACACTCAGAGGCACCCTCCTCTACAGACCACCAGGACCCCGCGCAAAATTCAGTGAAGACATCACGGACTTCATCACCCCACACGCACTCCCCTCCAAAGACTACATCCTTCTGGGAGACCTCAACTTTCACCTCGAAAAGTTCAACGACCGCAACACCGCCACCCTCGTGGACAACCTCGCCAACCTCGGACTTAAACAACTAGTCACTTCCCCCACCCACATCGCAGGTCACACACTCGACCCCATCTTCACATCCAGCAACCATGTCTCCTTCAGCCACACTACGGACCTCCTCTGGACTGACCACAGCTGCGTTCACTTCACCTACAACAAACCAAAACCCTGCATCCACCTCCAACCTACCCTGCAAAGGAACTGGAACAAAATCACCACGGACCAAATCTCCGCATCGCTTCTTCAAAACACCCCAGCCCTCTCTTCTAACGCTAACGAAGCCGCCGCCAACCTCACCCTATGGTTATCCAACACCGCTGACACCTTAGCACCACTGAAAAAACGTCAAAACAAACCTGGCAGCAAGAAGGCCTCATGGTTCAACGATGATCTCAAGAAGTCCAAGAAACTCTGCCGCTCCCTTGAAAAGGCCTGGAAAAAAGACCCAACCACCAGCACCAAGGACGCCTTCAAAAACGCCACCCGCACTCACCACCAAGTAATCCGAAAGGCCAAGAAAACAGCATTCAAGGATCGACTTGACAACAACGCCCACAACAGCAAGGAACTTTTCAACATCGTCAAGGAATTTTCCAATCCCTCGGCCAACTCCAACGACATCACCCCCTCTCAAGCCCTCTGCGACTCCCTAGCCTCATTCTTCCACAACAAGATTGCAGACATCCACAACAGCTTCGACAACCAACCCGGAGACCAACCCACCCAACCATTTGCTGAACATTCTCCCCCCGTGAACACCCTTAACGACTGGAACCCAATCTCCACTGAAGACACCATCCGCCTGATGAATTCCATCCACTCAGGATCCCCCACAGACCCATGTCCTCACCACATCTTCAACAAAGCAGACTCCGTCATAGCACCGCACCTCCGAGACGTCATCAACTGCTCCTTCAACTCCGCCACCTTCCCGGAAGACTGGAAACACGCTGAACTCACCGCCCTTCTGAAAAAACCCACAGCGGACCCCACCGAGCTCAAAAATTACCGCCCCATCTCGCTTCTTCCATTCCCGGCCAAAGTCATCGAGAAAGCTGTCAACAACCAGCTCGCCGCCTTCCTCGAAGCCAACAAATCCCTCGACCCCTCACAATCTGGCTTCCGAGCAAAACACAGCACTGAGACCGCCCTCATCGCAGCAACAGACGACATTCGAACTCTACTGGACAACGGAGACACAGTCGCCCTCATCCTCCTCGACCTCTCTGCAGCCTTCGACACAGTTTGCCACAACACCCTTTTACAACGCCTCAATAACATCGGAATCCAAGGAAAAGCACTTGAATGGATCACCTCGTTCCTCACCGGAAGAACCCAGAGAGTCCGCCTTCCACCATTCAAGTCCGAGGCCTCTGAAGTCATCTGCGGCGTACCACAAGGATCCTCACTCAGTCCCACCCTCTTCAACGTATACATGAGCCCCCTCGCGGCCATCGCACGCCAACACAACCTCAACATCATCTCATACGCGGATGACACTCAACTGATCCTTTCCCTCACCAATGACCCCAGCACCGCCAAAACCAACCTACACGAAGGAATGAAAGAAGTTGCCGAATGGATGAAACAAAGCCGTCTGAAACTGAACTCAGACAAAACAGAAGTCCTCATCTTAGGTACATCCCCCTCCGCATGGGACGACTCCTGGTGGCCGGAAGCCCTCGGAAAAGCACCCATCCCGACAGACCACGCACGGAACCTAGGCGTCATCCTGGATTCTTCACTCTCAATGAACAGACAAGTCAGCGCCGTATCCTCTTCCTGCTTCAACATTCTTCGCATGCTCAGAAAAACATTTCGCTGGATCCCCTCCGAAACAAGGAAAACAGTCACCCACGCTCTGGTCACGAGCCGACTGGACTACGGAAACACCCTCTACGCAGGTACTACCGCAAAACTCCAGAAGAAACTCCAACGAATCCAAAACGCCTCAGCCAGACTCATATTAGACATCCCACGCAATGATCACATCTCTGGTCACCTTAAAGACCTCCACTGGCTTCCCATCAATAAGAGGATCACCTTCCGACTGCTTACCCACGCACACAAATCACTCTACGACATCGGTCCAGAATGCCTCAACTCACGACTGTCCTTCTACACCCCCTCCCGCCAACTACGTTCTTCCAGCCAAGCCCTCGCCACTGTACCTCGCATCAACAAGACCACCATGGGAGGCAGATCCTTTTCATACCTGGCTGCTAAAACATGGAACTCACTCCCCGCTTACCTTCGCCTTACCCAGAACCACCTAGCATTCAGAAAGCAACTTAAAACAAGGATATTTGACAAGTAATCCTCCTCCCCTTCCTAAGCGCCTTGAAACCCTCCGGGTATGTAGTGCGCTATATAAATTCTTTGACTTGACTTGACTTGACTTGACTGTTTTCCCCGCTCCTTTCTTTCCTGTCCCTCCCACATCTCCACCCTCTGCCCACTAGACTGCTGACCCCATTTCAACCACCACCATGCCTCCCCTGGCTACGCCACTGCTTAAACATCAGTTGCCAATACTTTTCCTTCTGTGATTGATGTACATTTTAGCAAGCTCCACGAACTCCATAATCTATCCCTTCACTATTGATTGTAAAAGATGATTTGTGACCAGGCAAATTCTGGAGAACAGAAAAAAAGAACACATCAACGAAAAATGAAAAGTAAAGCAGCCTATTCTAAACATGAGGAGGACTAATCAGTAAGCCTGTTAATACACTATTTTCTTTCAATGCTCACAGTACGTAATCACAACATGGCTTCCCCACTGTAACTTCACGGACAAATGATCTGCTCCATTATTGTGTTTATAAGATTAATAATAATCCATACTTGTAAAGTACAAACATATCACCCCTTAAGGCATCAAGGTGCTGGGGCAGTCGGGGAGATTAAGTGAGCCATCGCCCAGAGTCACATGATGCTGAGCTGAGTCGCAACCGGCACTTGGGATCGAAGTCCGATCCTGCACTCCAGAGTCAGCCTCTCTGGCCACTGCCTCCACACTTCTCCCCTTTGTTTAATATTTAATCACAATTGAGTCTGTTCTCCCAGTTCTAAAGAAACTGGCGGTGCAGGGACCAAAGACCAAGCCATTATGGACTTATTTTAACTCTGAGCCATAGGGCCAGCTTTGTGGTTGGCTATGGAATTTAGCAGCTGTTCAAGTTTCTGGGTATCAGCAAGCGGTTGTACTGATGGAGCAAGGATTCGCACGTAAAGCGACTTGCTCACACTCATGAACCTCACCTAACGTATAATCATATTAATCCAACTGTCCGTCTTATATTTAGCATTTTCCCCAACACGCGGGCGTCCCCGAGAGGCTTGCCTGTGTGTCCTTTCATCCTCACAATGCTTGCACTAAGGAAATGGCTGCTTTGCAGAAATCCAGTCTGCGCATGCGTCGGTCATACCCATGTGATGTGACGCACTCGCATTTTGGAGGGATTGTATTGCTCATGCGCACTGATGCTAAAATGGCCGCTTGTCTCTCACCATGCTCTCTGCTTGCTACCGCTGCTTTCGCCTATCTGTCTTTTCGCACTAAACTTTAATACTATTGATGTTATAAAATAAGGGGTGTGTTTAAATCTATCACGGTATACAGTGTGATCATTTTTATGTATGATTCTAATTTGTTCTCGCTTACTTTTCATGTATCGCGTCTCTGTGGGGCCGGGGACACATGCGCTACGCCATGATGAAGCTCCTCTGAGACCTGTCATGTGACCTGGGAGAAACCTCACTGCGCAGAAGCTAAAGCAAGCCAGCTGGCTCCTGAAGCCCAATGCGCCTGGGAAACCTCTCCAGGAGACTGAATCTTACCTTGAGCGAAGCAACACTGTTGCTATATGCTATGTACTGTATTGTCTTGCTGTATTCCTATGCATGGGAACGTGAACCCAAGGGGCGGGTAGGCAGAAATTACTAGTAATGATGGGAACACTGAATTCTAGGAGGCGACAATGACCAAGTCACCTCTCCTGACCAATCATAATGTGAGAAACTGTCACTTGCAACATTGGTGGGTGGTCTAAGGGTCCCCAAACTGTATAATTGTCCTGGTGTAGCTTAGGAAAGTTGTCCGACTTGTCTGAGTAGCAGACCTGTCACTGACCCTACGAACTCTATAGGTGCTCAATCTAGAGTGCTGTGGAGCACTCTGTCCATACTTTCCACAAACTCCTAGGGGTGGAAATAGTCTTAAGTGCTGGCGAAGCACTTTGCTGGGGAAATTCGAAAACCCAATCGGGGTTACTGGCGGATTACTTGCAGAGAGGGGTAACGCAGGCGTTGCTTCTGAAGCTGTGGGTGTTGGTCGTACCTTGGTGAGCCCAGTCCTGACCCAAAACCTGAGGGGTATCCTGTCCTGACTGTCCGTGAGCTGTACCTGCTCGCATTCTGGTATTCCTTTCTTGAGGGTCCTTGTCCCCGTCCTTCCAAACTGACCCGTGGCCAGGGTTAGTCCTCATTCCTAAATTAGGTAAATATTCCTCTGTGGGTTTGCGTCTTTCTCTCACTTTCTCTTCTTTCCTTAATAAAGTGCTCTTGCCTGTGATATTGCCATATTACCTTTGTAGCAACGTATATGTCATTGTTTATTAGAACTGTTCCACTTTTTCCCCTACCCGTAGGACATTATCGAATTGTCGCATTATAATAGTATGTTCCATTTTTCCCTTTTCCCTTAGTATAATTGCAGTGAAACCCAGTAAGAATAGAATAACTAGTCTAGTTAAGTACTTGATTTAGGTCCGGATTCCTGTCCCTTGCCCTAGTTTAAAGTTGCGGTGAAATCCTATTACCTTGCAGTGTTCTCACTCACTCTAATGATCCTTGCCCTAATCTATAGCTATATTGTGGCTTTGGTTTTACTGATAGATGCGTTACTGTGTATTTGGCTTGTTATGTTGACATATCCATTCTAAAATCTTTTGATAAAACCTTGAAAACTCATCAGGTGTCTGTGGTCATTTTACAGTATATAAAGTGGACAAATGTATTTTGGTTTATGAAGTATATTCTTTCCTAGGAAACCTGTCACCTGTCCACTGCTAGCTCCTGATCCGTTAGGAGTAATGTGCCTGTGGTAAGTCAGGTACATGAATAGTAAGTGGTGTAAGAGTCACCCCCCGAATTACTCATAGTGGCGTGCAAGAAATCACCCGGTTCACGTAAAACTCAGTCTTGGTACTCGCGTCAGGGCCCAGTGCGCGGGGAAAATTGGTAAACTTGTGACCCGGGTGACCTGCGCGCTCTATCAGTAATTTTCTGGTAGCAGAGCTATGGTTAGGACTAGTTAAGATAGGTAGACAGGATAGTTGATAAACAAACCGTGAAAATAAAATGTGCTGCTGATTTTCTACTGTATTGGTTCAAATATTTTGCAATGTTTTAAGGATTTATATGTAAATGTATATGATTTTTGCTTTGCTGCTATAAGTGTTACATGTCATATTAACAAAGAACTGTTTGTAAACGTTCAGTGTAGTCCGAATCCCCGGGGAAGTATATAGCTAACGGTGAGTAGAATCCGGTTAGCTGGAAAGGTCACTTGTTTAGAGTCATTAGTGTAGGGTTAGGAATACCTGGAAGCACTAATTAGGATCTTTTTTTTTTTTTTTTTGCATCTGTATAACTGATAGCCACGAGTCCTTTGTATAAAACTTCCCTTGTGATATCACCTAGAAAGGGTCACTTGTGGGAGGAGTAATGGGGTCTCCGAGGCTTGACTGGTAAGTAAAATAGTCCGCTGGTGAAATCCTGGCTCAGTACATATCCCAGACAGAAGTGGATGAGTCAGAAGAATAACGGGTTCTATATTACTAGTGTGAGAGTTTAGGCAAAGAAGTCTATCCGGAGTGAATGAAAAGTAGACAGAAGTGGTTTACTTGTAGTGAGAGGAAATTTTTCTATCTATTTAGAACACTCAGACACAGTGGCAGACGTTGTGTGTTAGTAACTAAATTTTGCACTCGCACTTTAGGAAAAGTTAAAAGTTTCCGTTACCTTGTGAAGGAGGGAGTCGGTCGAAAGGCTGCTCTGACGTCACTCTGTGCCGCGCTGGTATTGGTCAGGACAGCGGGTGTGTAGTGAAGCCGAATTTGTAAGGGAGGGGTGAGTGCCGGAGCGTGAGACTTGGTCTCGCGAAAGGCCGCGCACCCATTGGATAAGGAATTTTGTATTCACAGTGTTGATTGGCTTCTACAAAATAAGAGTCGCGCTAGCATTGGAAGTACCAAAGTAAACAAAATTAATCAGGCCGAGTTAGAAGCGAGCCTGGAAAGGCATATGTGGTATCCTGAGTTCTTACCTAATCCACAAAACTCAGGCTTCTATAAGGAACAGATTATACGAGGTAGACCGCACATGATATATGGAATAAAGAGAAAAATGTCATTTGCCGACAAGGTAAAGAATTTCTTCAAAACAGATAAGCCCATTAGAACGAGGGAGGGTGTGATCATTCCTCCACCGAATACTCCTGCTTCCTTCATGATGTTTGAAAAGAGGTATCATACCTGTGTATGGCTAGAGAACTGGGCCAAGTATACTGCAGATGACAGAGTCCTAGCATTTCCTGTGGATGGTACGTTTAATGGTAGGATCCTGTTTAACTTGAGGACCCGCATGAATGAATTACATCCCAGACCCCGATTAACCCAGTACGAAGCCTTAGAAGAGTGGGAAATTGAGGCTTTGGAGAGAGATAGACCCCGGATGGACAAAGGAGTGAGTAAATGGTACCCAAGGGTCCATAGAGAAACCAAAGAGCAGAAAATGAAACATTGGAGACAAAGCATGATGGTGGAGGGGTTGTTTCCAATGATGGGGGTATTAGAACAAGGGAAAGGAAAAAGTAAAGAAAAAACCCATCACTCAATGCCCGTAGGGGACTCAGAAGATGAGCACCTACAAGATTTATTGATGAAAAACCCACCTCCCTATGTAGCCGAGTCAGAGCCTTTAAGTTCACCAAACCCGTTTACCAAATATCCCAGATGTCGGAGGGATAGCGAGACAGATGGAACGGGTACGGATAGCAAAACCAGTGAAGGGAATGGGTTTTGCAGACCTAAATCCACGGTCCCGAACTATCAGCCGTTTGGAGAAGGCCCACCTCGATTGGTTACTCCAACTGCCCCAAGTATTTACCCTCCCTTGGTACCCCAAGTATTGCATGACAATTCCGCAGGAAAGGTTTTACGAGAACAAGAGAAGGAAGCCCTGGCTAGGCAGTGAGATGATTTAGTCCGGACCATAGCCCAGATACATCCCCATCCAGATTCCCTGACTATCCCAGTAACCATTGGGCCCGCTATTCCTCTTTATAGGGATAACCTGGCTAGTCCTCGTCCTCCTGTTATCTCCCCAATAATGCCTACTCCTAGTATCCCACCCCCGAGAAAGGAAGTATTCATAGATGACGATCAAGAGAGTGAATGTGAATCAGTGGTTCTGATGGATTTGCCCATTAGAGAACCTAGGACTAGCATGTCGGGGGCAAGAAGTCAGAGTAGGCCAAAAGAGGTTTTGATTGAAGGTACATCTGGGGTTAGGAGTGCCACAGTAGTATCCCCAGAAGAATTAGACAGATGGACCAAAGAGTTGGAGAAAGAGACCACTCCCCAATCCAGGCCGTTAGAAATCTATAAACTAAGGATAGAGATAGAAGAGATGATGGCTGGAAATGTGGGATTAGACCGCTTAAACTCCTTCAGTGAAGAAGAATTACTGTTCATCAGTAAAAACCTTACCCGGAACGCTAGATTGCTCCATGAAAGATTAATGGACACAGCCACAGAAATGGGAATCGATGTCAGTCGCTCCAAAATCCTTCAGAAACCCTACAGAGTAGATTTTTCGGACAAAGACTTAGAGAGCTTGAATGTGGTAGGAAAACAGATCCAGATAAAGGAATTATTGAAACTCTTGCAGAAATGGGGAGATGTAGGGAAATGGAGAACCCGGTGGGCAAAGAAAAAGGAAGACAGCAGAGGAAAATCTCAGGCTTCAGAATATGTACTAAAAGAAGTAACTCCAGCAGAAAAATTGTGTCCCATGAGAGAAGTCCCGGGGGGAAAATATGTCCATGTCCCTTGGTCCCGACAGGATATTGTGTCATTTACAAATGATTTCCCGAAATTACGGGAAAAGCCAGTTGATTGGTACAGACAGGTCGAACGCTTCATAAAAGTTCAGAAATGTCTTCTGAAAGACCTGGATGGGTTTTTCGACATTGATGTGCCTGTAGATTTGTGGACCGAGTGTAAAATAGAAATTGATTGGCCCAGTGAAGAATATGCAAGAGACGAGAAAACAGGAGCTCCCTCACCTGAAGTAATGAGGAAGTATGATCAAGTCATACAGTACCTCAAGAAAAAGGTGCCTGCAAAGGAGACAGATTGGACCAGAATAGATAGAACCACCCAAGAACGCGATGAAACTGTCCATTCCTTTTTTGAAAGGTTACTGCAAGTATTCAAGACTTACAGTGGTATCGATAATGTGGACATGAAAGACATGACCCATTTCAGTTACAGATTCGTGCTAGGATTAAGGCCTGAAATATCACAATGGATTCGAGATAATAAAATAAGTTGGCAGGGAAAGCCCATAGATGATGTCCTGAAATACGCAAAATACTGCGAAGATGAAATCGAGAATAAAAAGAAGGCCCTCAAGGAGAAGGTTATGTGGGCCCAGGTGAAATTGGCTGAACAGCAAGAAAAACAGTTAAGTAAATTGAATTCTAATAATAATGCTCAGAATGCCACTGCTGGGGGAGGAGGGAAGCCCCGGGCAAAAATGAGTCGGGAAGAGGCTATGAAGAAGTTCCCCTGCCACGGGTGCGGCCAGTTAGGGCATTGGAGAGACGAGTGTCCACACCTGCAGGCCGGTTATGCCCCTATAAATGGTTTAAATCCACAGGTGCAGAAAGAGGGGACAAGAGAGAACCAGCAACAGGTAAAGCTACCTCCAGTACCTCGCGCTCCTAGACAGAATTATAAGAACCAGGGCCAGCAGAATGAAAGGGCGGAGATATGGGAAGGAGAGAATGGAAGCAATGCAGCGATTCCACAGTACCTGTTAAATGATTCTTTTCTCTGTGATGAACAAGATTGACGGGGCCTGAGGGGGGAGGACAAGGAGTGCGTACTTGGCGCCTCCTTACCGGTAGACCAGACTGGACCATACATTGAAGGAAAGGTTGAAGGAAAAGACGTCACCTTTCTGTTGGACACTGGTGCTACCCGGTCCACTGTGAGAACAGTGGATGTTCCTAACCTACCCCTCTCGGGAGAAGCAATCCAAGTAGTGGGTGTCTCCAATCAAATAATAAGTACTCCAGTAACTGAGCCTATGGAAATCTCCATAGGAAACTTTAAAGAAATGCACAGATTTGTGGTCTGTGATTCCAGTCCTGTGAACCTGTTAGGACGCGATTTGTTGTGCAAAATGAACTGCACCATCTTTTGCTCACCAAAAGGCGTCGAGATTCAGACCCCCGATGAAGATGGTTTGTACAAACTGATGTTAGTAAGACCTGACGCTGACATTAAAACTTTGTCGATTGAAGACTTGCCTGAAGAGCTTCAGTTAAGAGTGGTACCAGAAGTGTGGGATTTCACGGGAAAAGATGTAGGCTTAATGGCAAACGTGGACCCAGTTAAAATAGCAATAAAAACAAATGCAGTATATCCCAAAACAAGACAGTACAAAATGAGTGCAGAAGTAAAGGCAGGAGTCGCAATTGAAATTACCCGATTGCTCGAAGCAGAAATCATAGAAGAAGTAATGAGCAGTCCCTGCAATTCGCCTATCATTGGGATTAAAAAGCCTAGTGGAAAATACCGAGTAGTGCAGGACCTGCGCAAGGTAAACCAAATTGTTGTACCTTGCTGTCCCATCGTGCCCAACCCTGCAGTAATCTTGTATCAGATTCCTTGGAATGCGGAATGGTTCACTGTCATTGACCTGTGCCATGCATTCTTTTCCATCCCATTGCATCCAGAAAGCAAGTTCCTTTTTAGTTTTGAATTTGACAGCCATATCTATGTCTGGAATCGTGTCCCTCAGGGGTACACTGAAAGTCCTTCGATTTTCAACCAGATCCTAAAGAAATGTCTTGAGTCCCTAATACTGCCCGGAGAGTCCGTTTTGGTACAGTACATAGATGACCTTTTAGTGGCATCTAAAACTCAAAATGACTGTGTCACCGACACTATCGCCTTGCTGAATCACCTAGGAAAGGGAGGACATAAAGTATCCCCTGACAAATTGCAGTTCTGTAAAAACTCAGTAAAATATCTGGGGCACCAGATAGAGAAAGGGATCCGAAAGGTCACCACAGAAAGGATCAAGATAATTAAAGCAATGGACCTACCCCGAACTCAGAAAGAGGTGAGGATGTTTCTAGGAGTTGTGGGGTACTGCAGGCAGTGGATTGTGGGATTCGCAAATCTAGCCAAACCTTTGATAAAAATGACCAAGAAAGGAGTGGAAGACCCAGTCAGTTGGGACAGTGAAAGCATGTCCGCATGGGTAACATTGCGAAATTGTCTATGTACCGCTCCTGCATTAGGTATGCCCGACTATTCCAAGCGTTTTGAACTATTCTGTGACACCAGAGAAAATTGTGCGCTCTCAGTCCTGACCCAGGAGCATGGGCTGGTCAGGCGTCCCGTAGCCTATTTCTCAGCCACTCTAGATCCGGTGGCTGCTGGATTGCCCGGATGCCTGAAAGCAGTAGCTGCTACTTGTGTCAGTCTGGAACAGAGTGAGAATATTGTTATGGGACATCCTGTCACTGTATATGTTCCACATTCTGTTGTAATTCTACTGACAAGAACCAAGACCCAGTATCTCACACCTAGTCGGCTGACTAAGTATGAGAGAATTTTGATTGGTGCTGAGAATGTAACAATTTCTCGGTGCAATGTCCTAAACCCAGCAACTCTGTTACCTGTTCCTCTGGATGTAGACGACGAGGATGAAATGGAACATAACTGCATTGATCTAACAGAATTCAGCACTAAGCCCCGTCCTGACATCCGAGAAGTAGCATTGCTTGATGGGGATCATACAATGTTCGTGGACGGCTCATGTTTAAGACATGAGAGTGGAGGTCTGTGTGCTGCCTATGCTGTCGTCACATTGACAAACACCATAGAAGCCTCTTACCTATGCGAAGTGAAATCTGCACAGGTAGCCGAGCTCATCGCATTGACAAGAGCCTGTAGGAGGGGTAAAAACAAAAGAATAACTGTTTATACCGACAGTCAGTACTGTTACGGGGTTGTTCATGACTTCGGCCAACTATGGTTACAAAGAGAATTCATGACTTCCTCAGGTACCCCTATCAGAAACGGAAAGGTGGTACAAGAATTATTGGAAGCTATTCAATTGCCCAAAGAATTGGCTGTGGTCAAGTGTGCGGCTCACAGATCAGGAAATGATGATGTGACAGCCGGGAACAGATACGCTGACCAAATCGCACAATTTTGTGCCCGACACCAAATGTCCCTCCAAATTGGGTTATGGGGTGGACACAGCTGCCAACTGATGTTGTTTGATAGTGTGTCAACGTGGGATGAATTAAAAGACTTACAACAGTCAACAGGCAGGGAAGAAAAAGGTAGATGGAGTGAGAATGAGTGCAGAGTGAGGAATGACGGTGTGGTGGTAGACAAAAATGGAGTGCCCGTGCTGCCCGACAGTCTGATAGATCCCATGGTCAGGATGATACATGAACCAACACATATGGACAGGGACGCCATGTGTCGTGTATTTGACAAGGTGTTCTACAATTCAAAATTCAGGAACCAGGCGGAAAGGTTTTGCCAGAGGTGCCTAGTGTGTCAACAATTCAATGCAGGAAAGAAGACGGTAGTGGAGCAAAGTACCATCGGAAAGGCAGTAGGTCCCTTTGTTAGGATGCAGGCAGACTTTATAAAAAAGTGCAAGGGATATAGGTACGTCCTGGTTATAGTGTGCCTGTTTTCCCGGTGGGTGGAGGCTTACCCAGCAAAGAAAAATGATGCCTTGACTGTAGCCAAATTATTGCTCAGGGAGTTGATACCTAGGTTCGGCATTCCTGAGACGATTGAAACAGACCAAGGTGGGCATTTTGCCAACGATGTCCTAGAAGAGCTCTGTAAGGCCTTTAAAATGAAGCAAAGACTGCACTGTGCCTACCATCCCGAGGCGTCTGGGGTGGTTGAACAGATAAATGGCACGATAAAGTCCAGGTTGGCGAAGATGTGTGATTCCACCAAAATGAACTGGACAGAAGCTTTGCCCCTTGTGCTGATGAGTCTGAGAAGTATTCCAAATCGAAAAACAGGCCTGAGCCCCCATGAGGTACTAATGGGGAGAGTGATGCGACAAGCATGGGTACCTGGACACAAACTGCTAAGCATTACTGATGATTAGGTGCTAGAATACTGCAAGCAACTGGGTGACCAAGTGCGTTCTATCTCCCACCAGATTGGAGAGACAGCTGACGAATGGCCCAAGACTCCAGCACATAAGCTACGACCAGGTGATTGGGTGGTGTTAAAGAAACATACCCGGAAGAGTTGCCTTGGACCAAAGTGGGGAAAGCCAAGACAAGTGATCCTTGTCACCACTACTGCTGTAAAGTGTGCTGGTGTGCCGAAGTGGATCCATGCCAGCCACACAAAGCGGGTAACCGGAGAAAACGCGACTGAAGCTGAAGGCAGCACCGCTGAAGAGACTCCCGAGGAGAGTCCGGATCTCGCTGACATCGAACTGCCGAGCACAAGTCGAGACGTTGATTGGTACCCTGCCGACGACCAGGTTCATGATCCAATACGAACCAGGAAATATTCCTACCTAGACAGTGAGTGGGATAGTCCAGGTGAGACAGAACTAGAGGACGAAGGTCAGGTCAACGAGACTCGCATCACACCTGATCAGGAAATAGGCCAAGTAGGGACAGATCAAGACGTCGACACTCCACCTGAAACTCCGGAGTCTGGAAAGGGACAGATAGTGGTCAAGGCTGAAGTTCATGCGGAAGAAAGTGAAGAGAACGAAGTGCATGAACCAGAGCAGATAGAAATAGATGAGCGTGTTCAGAAATCAGAATCCAGTTCACCTGAAAGCAAAGAAAACCTACAAAGCGAACCTGAACAGGACCAGTTTGAGGACCAGGCAGAAGAAATAGATGAAAGACCTGGAACTAGTCAGACAGGGAGGGAAATAGACTCTGTCAAACACAAGGAAAAAATTAAAGGAGTGCACAAGGAAGGCCAAGTGTCCTCGACCACTGAAAGTCACAGCAGCAAAAGTACACCCAGGTACGTCAAAAGGCTAAGACTCCGAATAAAAACAGTCGAGGAGAAACTGAAAGACCGTAAGAGGGCTGAAAGTGAAAGAAAAGCAGCCCGAGGCAAGTCTCTGAGAAAGAGCGACAGAGTGAAGAAACAGAATAGACTGTATCGGAGCCCCGAATGGACATACCTGGTGCTGGAAGAAATTGATGAGCCTAATCGCAGTGGCAAAAGTGACGAAGAGTCCATCACTGATCGGAGTTCGGACGAAGACCCTCCTTGAGACAAAACAGAGCGAAGCCTTGGTGTAAAGAAAACGAAGAGGGGTTGCAAAAGCCACCTGTAAGCTAAAATGTCTGATTCAAACGTAGCTGGAAGGTCCAGATTTGGGTGTTGTAAAACTTGCTGTAAAATATGCTTATGTAGTGTAGCTATGCTAATAGTGATGTGGATAGGATTAACAGTCTTTATACCTTTTATGATAAGCAAAGATCCTAACTTGTCCCCTACTGAACCTGAAATAATAGACACAGACGTTGCACAGACTGCAGAAACACCACAAAGCTTAGAACGACGTGACAATTCAGTTAGGCAAAGACACACACGACAAAATTTAGAAGCATCAGATGAGGGCGAACTGCACTTTCACAAGATGAAAAACAGGACGCATTTAAATGTTTTCGCTAACCTGTTAGTGCATTATGTAGAAGCTATGGAAATAGAAGACTGTTATGTCTGCATGAAGCTACCCACATCTGTAGCTGAAGGTGTGACATATCACCACTTACCCCTAACCTACGGAATTTCCTGCAGTATATTATCTAGCTTGTTTTACAGAAGCACTTTGCAGTACTACTATTCAAATGCTGATGTAATTTTTTCTGAGCTGCCTATTAGAGGACATCTGAACCTTGTCCATGTTAAAAGCGAGGTAACCCGTTATATGGGTGAATATTTCCTGACTATAGGTGACATAGACTTAAATGAAGCACGACAAGAAAATCTGACCTGTTCTTTGCAAGAGCAGAAAAAGATGTTTATAAAAATGGCAGACAGAAGGAGGGAAAAGTTTCAGAAAAAGGCAAATGATGAAAAGGATAGAGTCCCTAGGTGGGCCGAGCACATGGACAACACCTCACAAGGCGAAGCTAATCCTGCTTTGTTGCTGGATTTTGAACGGAAAGGAAAACTTTGTCTCCATAGAGAAAGGACAGAATATTATAACAATGTATTCATTGGTTCCAGCGAGTGTGAACATAATTATAAGGTGATTGGAGGTTGGGGTTTCAAAAATGGGTCGGAACCTGTGTTTCCCGGAATATATTACATATGTGGGAACAAGGCTTATTTTAAATTGCCGGATCACTGGTATGGAAGCTGCTACTTTGGCATTGTTTTCCCGAAAATATACCATGTGAACAATGCTGCTGGAAGCAATGATGAAGACACTAGAGAAATCATAGGTGATATTTTTAGTGCACTGATACCTGGAATGGGGGTAGTTCTGAACACACACAGAATTTGCAAATTGTCTACAGTAGTGGATCGGTTATCTACTGACACTGCTGCTGGATTCCTGCTGGTCAATACTGAAATGGTTGCGATCAGATCAATGGTTTTGCAGAATCGCCTTGCTCTTGACACCTTATCGGCAAAAGAGGGTGGAGTCTGTAGAATGCTGAAGGCGCAACATTGTTGCACCTATATACCTGACAAAAGTATCGAACTTAAAAGATATGTAAGAAATATAACTAATTTGGAAAAGGAACTCAAACCATTAGAGGTTGACAGTGCCTGGACGAGACTGACTGGAGGTCTCTCCTCAATAGGTAGTTGGTTTTCTAACTTAGGTAGAAATCTTCTGTGGAAAATACTGATGCCAATAATCGGAATAGGTGTGGTTGTTCTGATCATATTCATCTGCTGTAAATGCCAAAAGTGTAAAAAGAAGTACACAGCAAATAAGAGAGGGGTGAAAAGAAACATTGATGAATTAGAATTAGAAGAATTAAGGAATCAAATCTACAAGAAGGTGAAGAATCACCACTCTCATAGAGAAGCCGAGAGAAAACTCAATAATAAATTTGTCGAGATTGAGATGCATGATATGGAAGAATGAAAGTTGGCATCTGTTTCCTTTGTAGTGATGATAGTAAATATCATCAAAGAGGGGATTGATGGAGCAAGGATTCGCACGTAAAGCGACTTGCTCACACTCATGAACCTCACCTAACGTATAATCATATTAATCCAACTGTCCGTCTTATATTTAGCATTTTCCCCAACACGGGGGGGCGTCCCCGAGAGGCTTGCCTGTGTGTCCTTTCATCCTCACAATGCTTGCACTAAGGAAATGGCTGCTTTGCAGAAATCCAGTCTGCGCATGCGTCGGTCATACCCATGTGATGTGACGCACTCGCATTTTGGAGGGATTGTATTGCTCATGCGCACTGATGCTAAAATGGACGCTTGTCTCTCACCATGCTCTCTGCTTGCTACCGCTGCTTTCGCCTATCTGTCTTTTCGCACTAAACTTTAATACTATTGATGTTATAAAATAAGGGGTGTGTTTAAATCTATCACGGTATACAGTGTGATCATTTTTATGTATGATTCTAATTTGTTCTCGCTTACTTTTCATGTATCGCGTCTCTGGGGGGCCGGGGACACATGAGCTACGCCATGATGAAGCTCCTCTGAGACCTGTCATGTGACCTGGGAGAAACCTCACTGCGCAGAAGCTAAAGCAAGCCAGCTGGCTCCTGAAGCCCAATGCGCCTGGGAAACCTCTCCAGGAGACTGAATCTTACCTTGAGCGAAGCAACACTGTTGCTATATGCTATGTACTGTATTGTCTTGCTGTATTCCTATGCATGGGAACGTGAACCCAAGGGGCGGGTAGGCAGAAATTACTAGTAATGATGGGAACACTGAATTCTAGGAGGCGACAAT
The DNA here is from genome assembly GCF_964263255.1 of Lissotriton vulgaris. NCBI lineage: Eukaryota > Metazoa > Chordata > Amphibia > Caudata > Salamandridae > Lissotriton > Lissotriton vulgaris. Next base: position 773,228,815 of record NC_141694.1, read on the forward strand.
GAACAAGTCACCTCTCCTGACCAATCATAATGTGAGAAACTGTCACTTGCAACATTGGTGGGTGGTCTAAGGGTCCCCAAACCGTATAATTGTCCTGGTGTAGCTTAGGAAAGTTGTCCGACTTGTCCGAGTAGCAGACCTGTCACTGACCCTACGAACTCTATAGGTGCTCAATCTAGAGTGCTGCGGAGCACTCTGTCCATACTTTCCACAAACTCCTAGGGGTGGAAATAGTCTTAAGTGCTGGCGAAGCACTTTGCTGGGGAAATTCGAAAACCCAATCGGGGTTACTGGCGGATTACTTGCAGAGAGGGGTAACGCAGGCGTTGCTTCTGAAGCTGTGGGTGTTGGTCATACCTTGGTGAGCCCAGTCCTGACCCAAAACCTGAGGGGTATCCTGTCCTGACTGTCCGTGAGCTGTACCTGCTCGCATTCTGGTATTCCTTTCTTGAGGGTCCTTGTCCCCGTCCTTCCAAACTGACCCGTGGCCAGGGTTAGTCCTCATTCCTAAATTAGGTAAATATTCCTCTGTGGGTTTGCGTCTTTCTCTCACTTTCTCTTCTTTCCTTAATAAAGTGCTCTTGCCTGTGATATTGCCATATTACCTTTGTAGCAACGTATATGTCATTGTTTATTAGAACTGTTCCACTTTTTCCCCTACCCGTAGGACATTATCGAATTGTCGCATTATAATAGTATGTTCCATTTTTCCCTTTTCCCTTAGTATAATTGCAGTGAAACCCAGTAAGAATAGAATAACTAGTCTAGTTAAGTACTTGATTTAGGTCCGGATTCCTGTCCCTTGCCCTAGTTTAAAGTTGCGGTAAAATCCTATTACCTTGCAGTGTTATCACTCACTCTAATGATCCTTGCCCTAATCTATAGCTATATTGTGGCTTTGGTTTTACTGATAGATGCGTTACTGTGTATTTGGCTTGTTATGTTGACATATCCATTCTAAAATCTTTTGATAAAACCTTGAAAACTCATCAGGTGTCTGTGGTCATTTTACAGTATATAAAGTGGACAAATGTATTTTGGTTTATGAAGTATATTCTTTCCTAGGAAACCTGTCACCTGTCCACTGCTAGCTCCTGATCCGTTAGGAGTAATGTGCCTGTGGTAAGTCAGGTACATGAATAGTAAGTGGTGTAAGAGTCACCCCCCGAATTACTCATAGTGGCGTGCAAGAAATCACCCGGTTCACGTAAAACTCAGTCCTGGTACTCGCGTCAGGGCCCAGTGCACGGGGAAAATTGGTAAACTTGTGACCCGGGTGACCTGCGCGCTCTATCAGTACCTAGTTTCAATTTGCTGATTTTCACAAAATAGCTGCAAGTAACAGGTTGCACATCGTTGCCCATATCACCATGCATTCATTTCATCAAAGCAACATGCAATTCTTCTGTGATTTTTACTTCTTTGTTGATTGCTAAAAGTATTGCAACAGCTGCATTTCCTTCAGCTGTCGGGAGGAAGGCTGAAAATCCTTTCCATACCGGGTCGGGCCCGTACAGAAAATAAGCCGAGGGACCAAAGTAAAAGTAACCCCTTTAGTGAATCAGGTAGCTAAACAAGCATTAGAAATGCAATAAGTCTTGCATTTTGTTTAAGTTAAAGCTATTGGCATTGTAAATGGGAATGTATTTTGCCTACCAAAAGAGGTGAAAGGGAACAGCTGGGGTCTTACTGTCAAAATGCTCTCTTAGAGATTGATTGGCCAAAAGTAATCTAAGTAAGCAGAGACTATTTGTAAAATCAACATGTCAGTATCAGTTTGGGTGTATCTATTAATTGTAATGTAACTGTGAGAGGGAATATTGATAGAATGGGGCCTGTGCTGTTTTTAGGCACTATTGCAATATGTTACATACTGGACCATGTATGCAGGATGTAAGGACTGATGGAGACGGGGTGCTAATAAAGGAGGGCATGACACTGCTGGCTCTGTAGCACCTTGGCCTGTGCAGCCCGGAAGCGTCATACTAAAGTATGCCAGCCACAACCCACCAATTCCATATGCAGAGCCTTTGCAGTGATGCTTGTATCCATAATGGTTGGGCAGAATAGCAGATTGCTTTGTTGATAAAGGCCATACATTAGACAGACAGACATCCAGGTGAGCACACACAGACACAGGTGAACAGAAACAGACTAGCATGCAGAAGCATAAAAAGACATATATACAAGCCGATTGATACATATAAAATGCTAAACTAAAGCACCAGTTAGTCAGATGAGACGTCATGCAAACCTTCTTTAAGCAGCTATCCCACACCAAAATTAAATAACAGCACAAAGTGCATTGGTTTTATAAATGAAAAGGTCAAACAAGCAAAATAACATTTTAATACAGCGGAATACCGCAAACATTTGTATATTAAACCAATCAGTGGTGGGAATTAATAAAATTGCCAGGGTTGTAATTTCCTGGAGGTTAGAGAAGCTATGTTGCATTTAATTAAGATGGATGGCTGTGCATGACACCCCTGTGTCTGTGCTGGAGGTGTTTATTGTCCCAGGAAAGCTGCAGAGTCTCCTGTGAAGCAGAGGGTTGAGGAGTGTCCCCATTTTGCAGCCCATTTAATAAAAGCTGAGGGAGAAAACATTCTTCTCATCGGCCGGCTGGGGGCATCAAGGCATGCCAGGAGTCAAACTAGGCAGAAAGATATTTTTAAGGGTGCACAGACAAAATATCGACTCCAAAATATCGAGTTAAAAATATCGACAATAATAAAATATTGAGAACAAAAATATCGTTGGTCAAAATATCGATTAAAATAATGATAAAAAAATATCGAGTACAAAAATATCGACTCAAAAAAATTGACAGGACAAAATATATATAAATAGTCAAAGTAATACATTTCGATAATATGTAGAAAAAAGGTTAAAAAATGTTTTTTTTATTAATAGTAATATAAATTGTAGTTAATGTTTAGGAGCGGGATGTTGGGTTAATAGGGGATAAGGGTGGGGAGTAATTTAATAATAATTAATTAATTAATATATGTTTGTAAATATTTTTAATTAATAATTAATTGGTAATTAATTAATATTAATTAGTTAATTAATTAATATAATTTTGTACATATTTTTAATTAGTAATTAATTGGTAATTAAATAATATTAATTAGTTAATTACATTAATTAGAGTAATTTATTTATATATATAATTTTTAGTTATTGTTAATTAATTAATTGGGAAAAAATAATATTCATTATTAAATTAAATTAATTACAGCTAATGTGCTAATATATTTACTTTATTGTTATTGTTAATTAATAATTAATTGGTAATTAAATAATATTAATTAATTTTGGGTAAAGGATTTTTTTTAGGGTTCAGGTTCAGTTTTCAGTTTTTGGGTAAAGGGGTATTTTTAGGGTTCAGGGTCAGTTTTCAGTTTTTGGGTAAAGGGGTATTTTTAGGGTTCAGGGTCAGTTTTCAGTTTTTGGGTAAAGGGGTATTTTTAGGGTTCAGGGTCAGTTTTCAGTTTTTGGGTAAAGGGGTATTTTTAGGGTTCAGGGTCAGTTTTCAGTTTTTGGGTAAAGGGGTATTTTTAGGGTTCAGGGTCAGTTTTCAGTTCTTGGGTAAAGGGGTATTTTTTGGGTTCAGGGTCAGTTTTCAGTTTTTGGGTAAAGGGGTATTTTTAGGGTTCAGGGTCAGTTTGGGGTTTTTGGGTAAAGGGGTTTTTTTAGGGTTCAGGGTCAGTTTTCCCTACTGTTGCACCCACTGGAGTGGGAATAGTAATTTTAACCCCTACGCTATCCAACCCTTTCCCTACGCTTGCACTCTTTGGAGTGGGAATAGTATTTTTTACACTTCTGGTATCGTACGGTAATATAATAGTATCTTATTTAATTATAGTATGTTACTATATATATATGTTTTAACAAATAAGATTGTAAAAAATATTTTTATTATTTTCATTTATTATTTAATTATTATAAGTTAATTTAAGTATTTTTAAGTATATTTTAGTAATTACATTTTAATATTAATTTAATTTAACACTGTTTTTAATAAAGTCGATATTTTTTACAACTATATTATTGTAAACGATATTTTGTACTCGATATTTTTGTACCTACCTGTTTGTAGATACAAACTCGATATTTTGACTGTCGATATTTTGTCCACAATATTTTTGCAAGTCGATATTTTGTCCCTCAATATTATTTCAGTGATCCATTTTTAAGTTTAGTATGTGTATGTGCTTGCTAAAATCACGAATGGAGGAAAAACCTATATTCTACAAGTGTATATTAATGAGAAAGCGTCTATGTGTAAAAAATAAGTACCTAGGCGGGTAGATGTGCACCCATGAATGCGAGGGTGCGAGGGTTTTGGTACAGGCTGATAAAAGGGGCAGCAACACCAAAAACATGTTAAACAAAGTAAGGGAAGAGCAGTAAAGGTGGCTATAAGGGCTGACCTGTGAAGCGTAATCACTGAGTGTATGTAAGGAGCAGTGGCGGCTCACTGTGGGAGTGTTGTGGGGCGGCGGAACAGGGGAGGGGCAGGTTGAGGGTTTAGTAGAGTTCGACATCTGACAGACAGGAGTAAGATAAGTAATTAAATCGATAAAACAATTTACCTTACGTGTGCTGCATCGCCGAGTTGGCGATGCAGCGCGAGCAATATGCGCCTTCCTGCACAAAAACAATATCCCCATGACGCAGGCCTCCTGGCACCATGGTGCAAGGGTGCCTGCACTGGCGCATGGCAGCTGTTTGTGCGCCAGAGCAGGGGAGAACCCAGGAATGCGACATATCATTGTAAATATGTTGCATTCCTGTGCTCTGAAAGTGCCGCAGAGTGGCGCAGCCAAAGAGCTTGCGGTGCCACGCTGCGGCACTTTCTTGTAAATCTGCTTGTTGGTCTTTTACTCCTTCCCATAAAAGAGATGCTATGATTGCTGATATGTAGAATACATTTGGCATAAGTACTTTGGATATAAATATGCTAATATGTATGTATACATGTATGCATGCATGTATGTATGTATGTAATATGCATGCTATTCAGAAGGTAAACGTGTTTAAAGGACACCTTTTCAACAGTCAAGCTCGAGCCCTGAAGCAGACCTAAATGGAAAAAATCCATAAACATTCTGCAACAGAATATAGCGGCACATAAGCATGCTTAAAATGTATGTACCACTACAATGCAGCTTACATTTTGTAGTAAAAATATATTTTACGTAATCACCTTGAAAACCAGAGGTGGCAACGAAAGTATCGATTTCAGGTTTAAGGTAATGACCTCTAGCAGAGCAATAGACTAATGCACTGGAAATCTAGCTATCCTCCTCTTAATTTAAACAACAGTTGAAATTCTTCACATCAGTGTGCCTTACACACTGTTGGTTCGTCAGAATCATTCTGGCATCACAACTAAACGCCATTAATATACTTACATAGAGCATTGATGTGTTTCTGTTTTAGTTGAATACAATCAACTAGGATGTAATATGAAAATCAGAGGCAGATTTGTATAATAATAATAATTTTAATAATAACCGTACTTTAGCATGTTATAAGTTGAGTTCTACTACTAACACTTGTTGTAGTGATATTAGATGTGGTTTTACTCATTCTAGCAGTAGCAACAATAGTATAGGTTGTATGTGAGAAACGTCTGAATACACACTATTCTACTTTTGGCCAAAAAAGAAAACGAATCGTCTAGTAGCAAAATTAATACCTAGGTGACTGTGAGTGCAGAGGCATAGGTGAAGGTCAATGCATCACCCTGGTGCTTTTCAGCACGGTTTTATAACATCAAGACACAATCACTCGAGGGGCGTGGCTACGGCGCCAGCCAAGATGGCGGGGTGACAGAGGAGCTCCCGCGGCAACCTCCGTGTCTGCGCAGCTTTAAGTATCTCGTCAGGAGGTGTTTTGAGTCGGAGACACCTCCGCCGAGAGAGAGACATGTGGTGAACCCAACGGTATACTTTTTTTTCATCACCACCTAATCTCTGGCATTGGACGGGGGAGGCTTTCATCTGCGCGGTTCCGGCCGCCATTTCAGCTCCTGAGGCGGCGATTCCCGTTCCGTGCACAGCGTGTACCTGACCTCCTGGAATGTTTCCTGGGATGCCCAGTCGCTTCCTCCCTCATTTCCAGGCAGGTGAGCCCCTGTTCACGCAAGTACTGTGATGTGGGCAGTTGTTTTGTTAAATTGAAGTCGGCGTTCCCAGTTTTTCGCTCCGGCCGCCATTTTGTTTTTTCGCGCGATGTCGCACTGCCTGCCTCCTTGGAAGAACTGCTCTCCCTGCTTTCCTCTGATCTCTGCAATTTTGTTTATGCGCTGAATTTAATGAAGGTCCTGCAGTTTTGTCAATGTTCTCCTTTTTGGTCTGCTTTTAGCACTTCATGACCCTTCATATCTAGCAATGGTCTAACAACTGCACGCTTTCTCGCATTCGTGAGGCCCTTCTATGCTCCTTTGAAACAGGAGATTTCTTCATTGTGGTCGCGGCATTGCAGTGTTTTCCTGGCAACCTTCATTCACCACAGCTGGTCGTCTCTCACTCAACCATTATACCTTTTGTGACTTTTATGTTCCTTCAGGACATTTGGCATGTGGTTGTGCTTTGACTCCATCTCTCCCAAGCTACGTGGAGGACCCCGCCCACTATATTTTCTCTGCTCTCTCCTGGTGCACTAGTTGGCCTCTGGTTTTCTTCATTGCCTCCTGTTTACTTGATTCTTTCTTCAGTCTTGACCTTGGGCGGCTGGCATCTCTTCTATTCTCAACTCGTTTGTTCATATATGGGGAAACTTCGCACTTTAAAATTGTCTGCCATGACAAAGGGCCTTACCAACTCAGATTCGGATTCTCCCACACAGGATATGGAGGAGGCAGCGTCGTCTAAACCTGAATCTACCCTGGGGCCATCTCCAAATCTCATAAAGGCAAAAAACTCTCGACCACCCTGGTTTCTTCAAAACGCCTCAAAAAGGACCCTCCTGCCCCAGATACCACTCCTACTCCATCCTCCCTGGATCTTATACTGGAGGAACTACGTGCTCTTAGACCATTTATGGAGACAACGTCCCAAACATTGCAAAGTATGCAGGATAAATGGGTAACCCTGGATTCTCGAGTTTTACTTCTCGAACAATCGTCGGAATCTGTACAAAGCTCCTGTTCTCGGATTCCCTCCATGGAAGCTGAGATCCTTCTTCGTAAGAGGCAGACAGAGGACTTACAGCCTGATTCATCAAGCCGAAATCGGCTCACAAAGGGCCAGATTCTGAGAATCTGGCCCTTTGCGAGCGCTATTTTTGCATTTGGGATTCATCATCCCAAATGCAAAAATCGGTAATAGCGATGTCGCAATTTTGCGAGGAATTACATTTAAGGAATCTCTATTTGAGATTCTTTAAATGCAATTCATCATCCATTTAAAAATTGCGAATTCACAATTTCGGCCCGCTATTTACCGCGAGGTCAAACCTCGTGGTAAATAGCGAAAACTTAGAAAAATGCTTTTAAAAGCATTTTTCTAAGTTGCATCTTGCACACACACATGTCCTTTGGACATGTGTGTGCGCAACACCTGTTTAAATTTGCATTTAAGGGGTGCTACAGGGTGTCCTTTGGACACCCCTGGCACCCTTTAAATCGCTATCTTATTTGCGATTAGCTAATTGCTAATCGCAAATAAGGAATACTCCCTATTCATTCCTATGGGCCTTTTGGCCCATAGGAATGAATGGGGAGGAATTCCTTATTTGCGATTAGCAATTAGCTAATCGCAAATAAGGATTGTGTAGGAATCGCAAATCTTTTTGCGATTCCTACATGAATACCGTTTTGCGAGTCTGTAATAGCGATTCCTTATGAATCGCTATTATAGACTCGCAAAACGGGTCTATGATGAATCAGGCTGTTAGAAACCAGGAACCGCAGGAACAACCTTTGCCTCTACGGCCTTCCAGAACTTTCAGAAGGGTCTAATCCTACTGCTTTCTTTCAATCCTTCCTCCCAAAAATTCTAGACGCTCCTGCTTTATATTCCATTAATATTCAACGAGCACATCGGTTGGGCCCTAGAGTGTCTTCTAAACCACGTGGCGTCATCATGCTATTTCTACAATATACAGATCTCCTGCAGGTGCTCTCTGCCACCAAGGTCATGAAACAAATTGTATGGGAAGGTTATCGTCTCTACTTGTCGCAGCATGTTGCAAAAGTCACAGCTGACCGTCGGAAGTGTTTTCTGGACTTGCGACCTCAACTGAGAGCTCTTAATGCTAGATATGGCCTTCTCCACCCGTGAATTTTCAAGGTCACTTATAAAGAGAAGACCACCACTTATGATGACCCTGCTGTGCTGCAAGAATTTCTTCGCGGACATGGAGCAACTGCCATGGATACTTCCGGAGCAACCTGATTGTCCTTCATTGTACCTAATTAATTTTACCTTGTGATCGTTGTTTCAATTTGTGCCTCATCTGGTTCCTATCGTTCTTTCCTTTTATACTAACCTTTGTTTTTATTCCCCTTCCTATAGGTTCACTCCTGAGAAATCCACCCCATCGTTTCTTCTGATTATTTCTCATGTTATCTCTCTTGTTGTCACTATGAAGGCGGAGGTCTGGATGCGGTTGCTTTTCCTGTTGTCATCGCCGTCTCTGGTGCCGTCACTCCCTGTTTTTCACGTTTGTCTTGTAAGTACATTTTCTCAGTCGTCCTTCTGGACTTGTACTATCTCCATGTTCTTTACTTCTCTCTTCTCTTCTCGTTCTGCACCAATGCTTTCTCTTTCCTCTATTTTTCCCTTCTTTGTTCTTTCACCTCTTTTCCTCATCCTTTATCTCTACCGCTAGATGATCTTCTTTCTGGTTTCTTTTTCTATTGACTTAGGGAGCATGTTTCTACTGTATTTACTCTTAGTAAGCATGTTTTTGTTTTGCTTTATATATTTTTCATTGTTTTTCATTCCGTGTCATTACTTGGAATGTTAAAGGTTTAAACAACCCTATCAAGAGACAATGAGTACTGTCGCATCTGGCTAGACTAAAAGCTGATGTGGCTTTCATTCAAGAGTCTCATCTTTCAGAGGCTGAGGCCTTAAAAGTTAAACGTTGTTGGGTGAGACATGTTTTCTTTTCTTCCACTGATAATAAGAAGGGTGGGACTTTGATTTTGACTCATAAAAAGTTAAATGTTTCTGTTATTTCTCAGGAATGCGATGATCAGGGTCGTTGGGTTCTAGTTAGATTGCTTATCGATAAGATACCAATTGTGTTGTTTAATATTTATGCTCCCACCGGTGTTGATAAATTATTTTGGCCCTCTATTTCTGGCAAACGCTCTACTCTAGCTGAGGATTATATTATTTTTGGTGGGGATTGCAATTTAGTTTTTGATCTCATCCTAGACCGACATTCTAAAGTTAGGTTTTCACCCTCTAAAATGCACTCCCAGTTCACAAATACCATTCACAACAATGCTTTAGTAGACATCTGGAGACTGTGTAACCCAGATCTTCGAGAATACAGTTTTTATTCTCCTGCCCATAACTCTAAATCACGCATTGACTATCTTTTTCTTCGCAAACCCCTCGCGCAACACACTATCTACTCTGAAATCAGTTCTATTCTGATCTCTGACCTCGCCCCGGTACTCGTTGACATTGACCTTCTCCCCTTTTCTCCCCATTCTGGAAGGTGGAGGTTCAATAATTCTTTGCTCCTAGACCCTATTTTTTGTACAGAGTTTTCTAAATTTACAACTGAGTTTTTTTCGCTCAACCACACTCCAACCTCCCCTTATGTCATGGTTTGGGATTCTTTTAAGGCGGCCTCTATAGGTTTTATAATTAATTTTGTCTCCCGTAAGAAAAGAGCCAATTAAGCCAAGTCTTCTTCTTTACTTGCTAATATTAAAAAGCTCGAACTTATCTATCATTCTACAAATTCTGAATCCTCTCTTAAAGAACTCATAGAAGCTAAGATTTCTTTTAATAAATTCACCACTGATGCTGCTTCTAATTTGCTATTAAAATGTAACGCGCGCTACTATGGGGGTCAAAATAAGATGGGGAAGTTACTTGCTAATTATCTCCAAATTCGAAAGGAGCGCACGAAAATTGAACAGATTAAATAATCTTCTGGTGACTACTTATTCAAAGATAAAGACATCCTTAATGAATTCTTGCTTTTTTATAAGACTCTCTACACGCCTGAACTCGTCCCTTCTTCGGCCGATATTCTTTCTTACTTTCAATCTCTTTCTCCTCCTCCTTCGTCCCATGTGAATTTCGAGCCTCTGAATGCTGACATCACGCTTTCTGAGGTTTCGCACGCGGTCTCTAAATTGCGCCATGGTAAAGCTCCGGGCCCAGATGGGTTTACCATCGAATTTTATACTCATTTTGCTTCCCTTCTTTTACCAAAACTACTATCTCTTTATCAGTCCTTTCTGACCTCCGGTTCGTCTAGTGGTTCCTTCCAACAAGCCTTAATTTGTTTAATCCCTAAGGATGATAAGGACCATTCCCTATGTAAAAATTACCGCCCTATTTCATTAGTTAACACTGATTATAAGATCCTAGTAAAGATTTTGGCCCTTCGACTGGACCCTATACTACCTGATTTGATTGGCCCCGAGCAGTCTGGTTTTGTGAAGGGCCGCCTCTCTTCGGATAACTCCAGAGTCGTCTTCAACTTCCTCACCAAAGCTTCTTCTCTGGATTTCCCACTTGCTGCTATTTCTCTGGACGCGGAGAAAGCCTTTGATAGGTTTGGTTGGGATTTCATGTTTCAAGCTCTCTCTTGGACTGGTATTCTTGGATTTTTGTTAATGGCGCTGTTTCCAATTATTTCACTCTTCAAAGAGGAGTTCGACAGGGTTGTCCTCTCTCCCCCTTTATTTGTCTTGGCTTTAGAACCCTTTCTTACAAAAGTTCACCAAGATACCTCGATCTCCGGTTTTCCTTTTGCTTCTCAGCAAGTTAAGCTTTCGGTATATGCCGATGACATCCTTTTCTACTGTTTGGATCCGGTTTCTTCTCTCCCCTCTTTTTTGCAGCAAGTTTCCTCTTTCTCAGCTGTTTCAAGTTATCGCCTCAATGTTGACAAATGCGAAATTCTTCCCTTGAACTCTATATGTCAAAAACATCTTTTTTATATTTCTGGTTTCTCGTGGCAGCCGACTAAAATTAAGTATCTAGGTGTTTGGTTCGCTCCCCTTTTGTCAGACACTCTGAAGCTCAATTTTGATTATATCTCCAAAAAATTGGACTCCGCCATCACTCGTTGGAATCCACTTTTTTTGTTTGGTGGGGTCGTCTGAATTCGATCAAAATGATGCTCTCACCTCTCCTATTATATACTATCTCCATGATACCAATTCATATTCCCGATTATTACTTTAAAAAGACTGATTCTATCTTGTTGAAATTCTTGTGGAAAGGTAAAAACCCTGCATTGCACTGTCTTCTTTGTGAAAGGGGAAAGCTCAATCTGGAGTTCGTTTCCCCGACTTCAAAGCCTACCACCGTGCCTTTTCCCTCAAACAATCAGCTCGTTGGCTTTCCACGGAGCTTCCTTTCCACCCTCCCCTTTGGTTAACGATTGAGTCCTCTTTTCTTTCTCCCTTCAAGTTTCGCGAATTTTTATCCTTTACTTCACCTTTGACTAGTTTTCGCAATCCTGTTCTTTCTCACTCCCGCAAGCTTCTTTCTCCATATCTGTCTTCTTTCTATCCTTCATTTCCTCGACAGACGAGCAGCCTATCTGGCATAATAAACAACTTTTGATTCACAACCGTACTTTCTTTTGGAAGTCCTGGCATTCTCGAGGTCTTCGATGGATTTCCCAACTTCTTTCCCACAATCTCCCTCTGTCCTTCTCAGACCTTCGGTCTCAATTTTCATTGCCCTCTAGTGCACGCTCTCAATACGAAGCGCTTCATCCCACTCTTTTGTCTTATCTTGCCTCCTTACTGAATTCTAATCCCATTCCCCTAAATCATCGCCCTATAGCCTCTGTTCTGGATTCCTCTCCCTCTGCTTCTTTCCTGTACAATTCTGCTCAATTTTCTGCAGATAGGCCCAAATCGAAAGTTGAACTAGCATGGGAACAGGATTTCTCTTTAGTTTGGAAATTTCATTATGGGACAAAATCTGGTCTAAACTCCATAAGACCTCTAGGGCTGCCAATACGACCCAAACACTCTACTTTATTCATAACCGTACCCTTTTCACTCCAGCTGTTTTATCCTCTTTCTCGACAGACGCTCTCCCTAATTGCTGGTCATGCCCCTGTCCATCTGCAAATCGACAACACATGCTGTTTGAATGCCCCCCCATCTGTCGTTTCTGGAATTTGGTCTGGTCACAGATGCAGAAAATGTTTCATTTCAACACTCCCTTTTCTCCCGCTCACATCTTTTTGGGCTCTTTATCCCCAGCACTCTCCCAAACACATAGTCACTATCCCCTAATTGATCTCTTTATCGCTATTGCTTTTCACCATATCTCTTCCAATTGGAAACAAGCCACTAATGTCTCCTTCCGATCATGGTGGAATGCAATATGCTTCCATCACAGGTTGGATACTAATTTTGTTTCCCCTGTCTCTTTAGCCATTAAGCGGGACCTCCTTTGGCTCCCTTTAGTGAATTACCTATCCTCTTCTGCCCCTTCCTCCATCACTCAAGATGTTCACTCTATTGAGGTACGCAAACCATCTTAAATCTCATTCTCCAGTTTACTTGTATACCTGTTCATAGATCATACTGCTTGCTTTGTTGTTTTTTCAGGTATTTGATTAATGATGCATTTGTATATTTATCTCATCACATGGCTGTATGATTTTCACTCCCCCTCCTCCCTTTCCTGTATAATTTATTGTTTTTCTCATATTGATTGTTTCTTCACTGCTCTGGTTTTCTTTTGTATTTCTTTACTGTTTAATAAAATCAAACTTAAAAAAAAGACACAATCACTCTTTTTTTCTTTCTCCCTTCAGATTCAATGTTTTGAAGTCAGCTAGAATGACTGAGATGAGGGGCAATATCACTGGATCCCGCATTATGAAAGGAGAGACCAGAGCACTCTCCATAATAATCCATCGACATTTTGAACTCCAAAGCTCTTATCTAATTCATTGATGGTTTTCTCTTTGGTTTAATGAATGGAAAGCAGATAGGGTTTCATTTCATGTATCATGCTGAGACTGTGTAAAATGTTGCACAATTATATATGTGCCGCTGTGTAGATATAGATAGGTCAGAGTTTCCTTTGGAAGGCCACTTATTTTTGCGAATAACGTTTGAGCTGTTATACGAACCTGCACAAAACTTTTCAAACAAAGTTCACCCACCTCAGCTTTTTCCTGGAAAGTTTCAGGGTGATCTGTCAAACATGCACCAAGAAAAATGCAGGGTCTCAAAACATTGATTTCCCATTTTAATTCTCATAGGAAACTCCTGTTGTGGCAACAGAATAAAACAACAGATGGATTTGCTCCAAATTTGGCAAAAAAATTGGACTTTACAAAGAAACTATATTTATAGAATGTTGCTCATGGTGGTTATGATGGGATTAAAAATAGGCATTTCTGGATGTATTGATAAAGCCATAGGAAGGAAACAAAGGGATGTACACAAACAAAAACAAGAAAGACTGTAGTTGAAAGCATACTCCCAACACAGATCAAACTGAGAATCCATTCAGGGTGGAACTCGAGGAGAATATCAGGTGCATTTCAACCTTTTCTATACATATTGGTCTGATCAAATACAAAATACTAAATTTCGGCATGTCATCAGATGGAGACCTTTATCAAGATGTAATTTGAAATATCATGCAACCTGTCATGAATGCATTTCATTATGGTGATGTCATATTGGGTATCGGAGCTACACAGAAGGAGCATTATAAAGCTCTCATGCAAGTATGTCATTTACTTGCGTATGAAGGTTTTGGCTTTGAATGCCGACAATGAACCATCAGATCAACGCAGTCACCTCACCATGCTTCCACACACTCCACTTGCTTCAAAAGACATTCAGATTGATCCCTACCTAATCCAGAAAAACAGTCACCTAAGCACTCATCAGCAGCAGTCTGGACTATAGCACTGCACTCTATACACCGGCATCACCCAAAAACTCCTCAGAAAACATCAGAACGTTCGAAACGCCACAGCCAGACTGTCCTTGACATCCCTTTGGTTCAGCCATATCTCCGAACAGCTCCGAGAACTCCACTGGCTCCCACTCAACAAAAGGATCACCTTTAAGCTCCTCTCGCACGTCTACAGAGCCCTCCACAATGCAGGACCAGCATACCTGAACGGCTGCTTCTCATTCCACATCCCCACCAGACACTTCAGCTCCAACCAGTTGGACCTGGCCACCGTCCCTCGGATCTACAAGACAATAACATGAGGAAGATCTTTCTCCTACTTTGCCGCCAAGAACAAAAACACCCTGCCGATCCACCTCAGACAATCCCTGATGTTCCAATGTTACATTCATTCCTTGGCATGGCCAGCTGCTGTACCAGATAAATACAAGACTTTGCCACTACAACCTGGAGTGGCCCTACCTTTTTAATGTTTTGCATGAATTTGGCCTGGGAGAGAATTTTATAAGGTGGGCAGCGCTGCTGTACAGTGCTTCCACCGCCAGAGTTAGGACAGGGGGCTTGATCTCTGCTGCCAGTGAGGTTGCTGGGAGGATGAGGCAGGGGTGCCCGTTGTCCCCTCTACTGTTTGCTCTGGCGATGGAGCCCATGGCTGCTCATGCCAGGACGGGGAGATTCTATTCCGGGCTGTTGGTGGAGGGGCAGGTGCAGCATATAGCGTGTATGCAGACAATCTGCCCCTGTTCCTGCCGGACTCCGGGGATGCACTTCGGGAGGCAAAGTGCTTGTTAGACACCATGGGGAGAATAGCGGGGCTCTGTGTAAACTGGGCCAAGTCGTGTTTGTTCCCCACCAGGTCAGGCAGGCTGGACCAACAGAATGCAGAAGAAGTCCCATGGGAATCCCATTGCTTGCCTCACCTAGGGACCCGGATTTATCATGATTGTGACAACCTTTTGGAGGGCAATGTGGGGCGAGCGTTGCGCAGCGCTAAAACTTGTATCGATTTTTGGGGGACTCTTCCGTTATCTATTGCGGGCATGGTTGCTTTAATGAAGATGGTCACTCTGCCTAGGTTCCTCTATTGGTGCGTTCCCCATCTGGATCCCGGGTAAGTTCTTTGCACAGCTTAACACTTTAATTACAGGGTTCCTGTGGGTGACTGGGAGAAGGAAGGTTGCCCTGATTACTCTGCAACGGCCTAAGGCGGAGGGGGGCCTTGCGTTGCCGGACCTTGAGGCCTATTACCTTGCCACGCAACTCCAATGGTTTACGAAATGGGTACCGGGTCACATCAGGCATCCGGAAGACCTGGGGGGGGTCGGATCCGAGTTGGCGTCTTTTGACCTGTGTTCTACTGTGGGTACCACTGGGAGGTGGGTCAGTGCTGCCAGATTTGCGCGTGGTTCATCAGTGCTGGGCGCGCATGGCCAGAAGGGCGTGCGTCAGGACCCTGTACGCGCCCGAGATCCCACTGACGATGTGGGAGCTGCTGCCCATGGGGTGAATGGAGCAAGCCGCAGCCCTGGGAAGAGGCAGGAGTCCTCACATTAGGTGACCTCTACGAGGATGGCAACCTCCTCCCGTTCAATGATCTCATGGAGCGCCATGATCTTCCGTGAGGGGACTTTCTATTTCATGCAGCCCTGACAGCGCCTGTCAGAAAGCACTGGTGGAAAGTACTGGTGGAATCGGACATGTTCCTTGCCTGTCAATATGTAGTGCTGGCAGCGGGAACTATTAAAGCGGTGACTTGTCTCTATCAGCTAGAACCAACCTCTGACAGCGTTGCGACTCAAATGGGAGGCGGACTTGGGGGAACCCTCTGAGGAAAAACCTTGAGGGGAAGTTGTTGAGAGGGCGTGAAAGTGCTCTCGGAATGCACACTTTCAGCTAATCCAATTCTATGTTATACATAGGGCATACTTAACACACGTCAAAATCAACAACTATTTTGGGGCGTTGTCAGCTTGTCCCCGTTGTACTCTGGAGGGGACGAGGTTTCTACACATGTTTTTGGACTGCCCACAATTGGAGGACTACTGGCAAGGGGTGACGACTACCTTGGCGACTGTGACGAAGAGGGAGATAGCCATGACACCAAGGGTTTGCTTGTTGCACTGATTTCCGCACACTGCTAAGACCAAAATCACCAGCAAGTTCATTGATCTGGGGTTAGTCCTGGCAAAAACAGAACTCACTACCCATTAGAAGGCAAGACAGGGATCAACTCTTGTGTGCTGGCATAGTGAGCTTGTGAAGTGGGCAGAGAGTGAAGGGAACTACAGGCTGTGCATGGCTAGGCATAATGGGAGCGAGAAATCAATTGAAATGCTCGGGCGTGGGTGGCGCTCGTGGAACTGGCTAAGCACCTGACTGACGATGAAGAGGGTGTACTTGGTGAGATGGAGGGTGCACAGGCCAACTGAAGCGGCTGACACTTGATGAAGGAGGGGCATTATGAGACCGATGAGAGCCTGGCAAGGACTCTGTCCCCCAGTGTTCCCGGTCTGCCCTAGATTGAGATCTGCAAGGCAAGGATTCTGGTGGGTGGTGCAGTAGATCTGGGCGACTCCCTGTGTATTTTAGTGGCTATCGGCATGCTTGTGAGGGTGGATGGGGTGGGGGGCTGTGTTGGGGTGATAAAGGACCAGGGGGTGGGCTGAGTATTAGGAGTTTTCTATTTGAATCTGCATTTTGGACTGTAATATACATGGAGGTGAACAGAGCTCTAGGTTGGGCTAACTATGGGGAGATGGGGGCCCCTGACGAGACTCTTTGCTTGCAGCCAGCTCTGGGAGGGACGCCGGAATGCTAACGGTTATAATTATAATGCATATCGCGTTCCCAACTACTTCTGTATGATCCCATGGGGCTGTCTGTATGGCTTTTTTCAGAAAGCAATACAAATCTGTTTTTTTTTTAAAAAACGTTCCCACTACAAGTGCTCCATTGGGAGACTTTACGAAATAGAATGTTTCATTTCATTTGTTACATGAATGTGAGCAAAGCTTCAAGAATATCAAACAAGCTATCAAGAACGCAACTAAAATTGCATACTTTGAGCCAAAGCTTCATGCAGAGGTTGTTGTTGATGCTAGCCCAGTTGGGTTTGGTGCCATTTTTGCACAACACAGCTGACACCCAAATGCCTGAAGGCATAATGTGGCATATGCAAGCAGAGGTTTGTATCAAACTGGACATGCTCATTTACAACCTGAGGAAGAATGTTTAGCAGTGGTGTGGGCTTTCGAACACTTCAACGTATTCTTATATGGAAAGTCTTTCATGCTTGTGACAGATCAACAAGCGGTTTTGACCATCTATGAGAATCCAAAGGCCAAGATGCCTCCTCGCCTTGAGCATTGGGGTCTACGATTACAAGAAAACAACTACACAATTGTGCACCATCCAGGGAAAGATCAAAACCCTGCTGGCTACTTCTCACAAGTGCCTCTACAGTGCCATGGTACCCCTTCTAAGCCAGTTGAAGCCTACAAAAATGTAATTGTAAAAAACAACACACTAGTTGACATTTCGTTGGAACAAATTGCCACTGCCACTAGTCAAGATAGTGGCATGTTGAAACTGAAAAACATTATTGCACATCATTCTTGGAACCAGAACACTCGACCTCTGACAGTGAACACTATAAGTTTAAAAATGTCAAAGATGAACTGTCTGTCACCCAAGAAGGCGTTAACCTGAGAGGTTCAAGAATTGTTTTTCTGGAGAGTCTGAGACAACAGATAATTGGAGTGGTCCATGAAGTCCAACACCCCAGGACGCAGGTCCTCTCCCTTGATTGTTCAAGGCCCTTGTGAGCCAGCTGTGTCCCTTGTGGTTTAGACAAACCCAGCCTCACCTTTGAACTGTGCTCAGAGCTCCAGGAAAGCGGCATCGAATCTTCACAGATTTTCCCTCCATGCCCCCAGCAATGTTTGACACCTGCCACCTCCTTCACCAACACCACTGGCTGAAGAGTATCTCCTGGATGACTCTCATATTGATCTGGGAGCAGAAGCAGGGAGAGAACTCTGCCAAAGCACTTCTGATTGTGCCTCTGCCATGGCCATGCCCCGTGTTTTTGTTCTTTAGGGATAGGCCACATGTTGTCTTGTGCTCAGCTGCTCCAACTAGCTGAACGAGTTGATGACTGTTTAGAAGTCCTTTGGGACATAGGTAATGAATTAATTTCTAAACAATGTATACCACTGAGGAGTGCACTAGACTGAATCTACCTAAATAACCCTCCAATAGCCAGCAGGAGACCTTTGTTCCAAAATGCTTGTAACAATGTATAAAATATGTTAATGAACATTTTAGCAGTAGCTTAGTCTTGCCAGTTACCCATACAGAACTGCTACATGATCACTTACATAACTGAGGGCGAACAATATTCAGGAAACACCAGCTCATCACATGAAACTACCAGCAGGAATGAGAGAAGATGAAAACAGATTGGACACAGAAGATTGTTGTCGAAGAAATAGTTCAACAAACGTTTTCCACCCTCATGACACGGATCCACAAAAAGTTTTAACTTTTAAAAGGCACAGGAAACATGCCTTAGCAAAGGAAATAACTAATATATCTCAATCAACGTCACTCACTATATAATATATGAATGCAAAACACTCAGCAGAAGGCACATATTCCTATTGTAATGGAACTTCTCACTCTCCATGTAAGTATACTAGACAAGCTGAATAAGAAGCGCATATGGAAGCTTTTCACATAAAAAGAAAAAAACAGGAAATCAAACGAGTGGCTATGTTAGTCGCCTTTCATAAGATATCCCCCATGGCGGAAAGTACTGAACAATTGAGATATACAATTGAGATATACTTTAAAGTAACAAACCTTTCCTTTTTTCTGTCTTAGCTGCTTAGGAACCCAAAAATAAGGAAGATTGGTGGAAAATAGCCGTGGCGAAGGAGATTTGGCGTAATCACAATTCTTTAGGACGAATTCTATCCATGGAATTCTTTCCATATTTATAATATTTTCTGTTCCATTGCGGTGACCTTCATTATAAATCAAACTCATGACCTGTTGAGTGAAAATGTTTCCTGCAAAACAAATTAAAATGCTTCCAGTTTCTCCTCAAATGTGATATTTTGCAAAAACGCAAAAAGATCTTTTATGAGCGTCAGCATTACAGTATATTGTTGGCAAAGTGTATTTGATAGGTTCAAATGATGTGATGCAATTGTGACATATGTCTGAAGCGCAAATGCATGAGGAAGGTCCCAAATTGCAGAGATAATATGTCCTTGGCCTAATTCACATACAATGGTGCATTCAAAAATTCAGTGCAAACCATGTTGCACATGCAAAGTCTTATTTCACAATGTACAAAGAAATACGAAGTCAGAAAAAAAGCCGTAATGCAAAGCCCGCATATGTAGACCTGTATATTTTTTTTTGTAAAAAAAGTAAGAAAAAAAAGCACAGTCAATAACAACCTCAAAACCACTTTGGGAAATGCTTTTGACATATACCAAAAATGCAAAACTGGCAAAAACTGCTAACACATCAACTTTACACCAGGTAAACTTAGGTGCAGAATAATTTAGTTTAAGAAGGAGGCCATTTTCTAGTTAGCACATGCAGAAAGAAGTTGCTCACAGTGCACTCCCTGTTGCACTGTGAAGGATTCACAAAAATCTCACTGAGTAGAGGGGCTATTTCCAAACAATTGCAATACACCCATATATTAATGTGAGCAAAATCAGATTGTGGCTTATTGTAAAAAGCTGCAAATGCTAGCATGGAGGCCTGCATGTGACTGTGTACATTGAAAGGGACGAGTACTGACATGAGGCATAGAGGTGCAGGGAAAGGAAAACCTAGGGAGTATGGGGGAGCAACACACGTGAAAAAAAGATATATCGTCCTCGTCCCACTATCTCCAGTTTCACCCCTCACCCTGTAAATTGTGTTGCTCTCTTTTAGTTGCAGATAATCCATATATATATGTCAACCCTTCCGATTCTGGTGGGATTACTGATTTCAAGGCTAGTCTCCCGCCTCCCGATTCATGCATTCAAAAACCCGATTTCTCAGCGGGCTTCAGATGGCAGGGGCTGGTCTTGTGTGACTTGGATTATGCACTGCCGGCAACCTTCTCTTGCAAGCAAGCACAAAAAACTTTTGTCACGCTTTAGCTGCCAGCCATAGCGAGACCTCTGTGCCTCTGACAGATATGGAAACAAGCATTTGCAATGCAATCGGTCTCGCCTTTGGGACCTTATATGTATTTAGCTATGCAGCACATTAGCCTGGGTGCTGAAACATCTACTGTTCTTTAACATGGAGTGAAAGAAAGCACCAAACTGCGTGACACACTAGGTATGGGAACACATGGAGAGAAATATTTCTTTCAGAAGGAAATGTTATAGTCCAAAGCTCAGTTTTTAATATAAAATCATTGCCTTCGGTGGTCATATCATTGAAAATACGTGATTTGACAAAAAGATTATTTTCTACGGGTGCTCACGGAAGACAATTTCTATGGACTGGAATCTAGAGAATGCTAAAGTGATTCTGGTATTTTACTGACATCTGCTGGTCGTTTTCTATCAATAAAGTAAAATAGAGGCAGTTGCCAGAAATTTTTTAAAAAATGAGGTCCCGCAGCATAAATCAATTCTGGTATTTTACTGGCCTCTACCGGTTGTTTTATATCAAGACAGTTAAATAGAGGCAGATGAACAAGCAGCAAGCAATTATGGTATTTTTCTGACCTCTACTGGTCAATTTATATCAAGACGGTTAAATAGAGGCAGTTAAACAGAAAAAAAAGTCCCTAAGCGGAAGCAGAAAAGCCCTAGGGCTGATCTCTGGAGCCCACAAAGTTCATACACATATAAGTATATACTAAAGTATATACAAGAGGTCTCGAATTCTCGACCTAAAAAATGGTTACTTGAAATTGTGATATGCAATCCTGCAGCAGCACACTTGCAAGTCCCATACACGTCAATAGACCCGATGCAGGCCGCAAGAGAGGTCAATGAGAAAAATACATTCTCCTGATTATGTTTTAAAAATCTCCCTCTCTCCTCTCTCCTCTTCCAAAATGCTGGCATGTACACTGAAGAGGCTAAAATCTTGGCAGGAGATTTCATGAGTCCTCCAGAGACCACTAGTCATAAAAGTACATTTGCCAGTGCAGCCTTTCTCTAACTGTGAGTGAGTTACTTAAAGCTGCTCTAAGGATATAGTTTTACTATCCTTTTCTGTACACTTAAAAAATATAATCATTTAATATATGTGGCCATCTTTATACATCTGCTACATTCCCAGAAACCATTGTGCTGTTTTCCTCTTCTTAAAAATAAAAGTAGGTTTCTTTTCTACTTTTGCAATTTTTTGCTCCGTCGTATTATATGGTTCTATCCAGGTGTGCAATTCCCATAGGAATAAAAGGGCTTTAGCCCCCCTCCTTCATGTGTCTCAGTCCGGGCTACTGCAGCTTGAGCTGCTGTGGGCTCGGCTGGGCAGTGTCTGGAGACTTATCTCCGCCACACCCAAGCTTTTCACAGGGCTTTAATAGATCATTTACATGCCTTTGTGAACTGGTTAATGAGGCTAGGTGTTTTTTTATGGTTCCAGGACTCATGGCTTCGCACTTTGCCCATTCCTTACATTTGTATTTTATTTTTACTGCCACAGTGGGAGAATGCATTTCCTGAAAAGGCATCTCGTTCGTTCAGATGGCACCTTTCCTCGAGAAAAATCCCAGCTATTTGTTGTTGGTTAAGGAGTCTGCAAAGGCCTCGCCTTGACACTAAATAGGGCTGTAAAGAAATGGTATCTATTTATTTGTAACATGACTTTTCTATCTTTGTTTCCTTTCCTTAATAGTCATGGAACACTAATGCAACACTAGAACACATTTAAGTTTGCTTTTGATATTTGCTGTTTGAAGTATGTACAAATATGTGCAAAAAATACCAGCTTTAGGTAACTTTGCTTATTTTTCTGACTGGGACATCAAAATACCAGTGGTGCTGCTATAAATCAGACCAGCCAGCAACCCTAATCAGGAGACTGAAAGTTTGTTGCAGGATCAGCACATTATTTATTTCCTTGATCCTCCATCCCTGATTGATGCCATAATAGCAACCGTTTAACTTATATCAAAAAACCCTATGCCAGCCATCAATACAATGCTGAGGTACTCCAGTTGTCTGGGAACACATCCTGACTTCAGACAACTCCATCCACATTCTCACCCTTCACTTTCATGTTCACCCTGCACTCACAGCGATCACAATGCACTCACACTGCTCACTTTGAACTCACGCCGTTCACCCACCTCCTACCCTGCACTCAAGTGAGCACACTGCTCACCCTGCGTGCACATGACACTCCACTCACTTGTCAGTTTCACCTCTCACCCTACACTCACAGTGATACAATGCACTCACGTTGTTACCCTGCACTCACACCGTTCATCTTCCTCTTACCCTGCGCTCACGCGAGCACACCACTCACCATGCACTCACAGAGACCACACTGCACGTATGCCACTTGCCATGAACTCACACCGTTCTCCCTCCACTTACCCTGCGGACACATGAGCACATGGCTCATCCTGCACTGACAGTGATCACACCGCACTCACACCACTCACCATGTACTCACTCTTTTCACCCTGCACTTACATGAACACACTACTCACCCA
This sequence comes from Lissotriton vulgaris, assembly GCF_964263255.1. Taxonomy (NCBI): domain Eukaryota; kingdom Metazoa; phylum Chordata; class Amphibia; order Caudata; family Salamandridae; genus Lissotriton; species Lissotriton vulgaris. Next base: position 773,251,627 of record NC_141694.1, read on the forward strand.
GCACTCATGTGACACTTCACTCACCCACCACTCTCTTTGCTCACTCTGCAATCTCACTCAAACAAGCACACCACTCACCATGCATTCATTCCTCCCACTCTGCAGTTTCACCCGTACCCAAACTCATATGTCACATCACTCACCTGGCAGTCATTCCTCTCACGATGCACTCACCAGTCAGTCTCACAAATCACTGTTCACTCTTGCTGCTCACCCTGTACCACACACAGGCACACCACTCACCCTGCATTTTCACTGCTCACACTACCCTGCACTCACTCCTCTCACTGTGCACCTACTCCTCTCACTCGACACTCACATGGCTCCTCTCACATTGCATTCATGCAGCTCACCTGACACTCACATCGGCACACTTTTCACCCTACACTTGCACCTCTTACGCTGCACTCACTCACACTATTCACCATCACCCAGTACTTAAAAGAGCATACCTCTTACTCTCATGAATACACACATATTTCTAATAAGGGACCCACAGAATACTTGCTTGCTCATAGTTACAAATGCCTAGTTAATTCCATCTGCAACAACGGGGCTGGTGCAAGAGGATAGAGTGGACTGGGAATGTGGGATAGCACAATGAGGGAGACTAGGGCTGAGGCTTTGAGGTATGGTGATGGATTTAGGATCGTGTGCCACCTTCAGTGAAATCCTTGTATACCGGGGGCAATTTTTAAAAGTATCTATCCATGGCATTGGCTGAGGTATCACTGGTACATTTCTGTCACTGTCATATTAAATGTACTCCTTGGCATAAAGAGCTCACCCATAAAAAAAATGATGACCTTGGTATAGTGGAAATAATTTCTGACTTAAGACATTTGAAATAAATTAGATCTACTCCTAGGAAAGGCCACTAGAACACATTTAAGTTTGCTTTTGATATTTGCTGTTTGAAGTATGTACAAATATGTGCAAAAAATACCAGCTTTAGGTAACTTTGCTTATTTTTCTGACTGGGACATCAAAATACCAGTGGTGCTGCTATAAATCAGACCAGCCAGCAACCCTAATCAGGAGACTGAAAGTTTGTTGCAGGATCAGCACATTATTTATTTCCTTGATCCTCCATCCCTGATTGATGCCATAATAGCAACCGTTTAACTTATATCAAAAAACCCTATGCCAGCCATCAATACAATGCTGAGGTACTCCAGTTGTCTGGGAACACATCCTGACTTCAGACAACTCCATCCACATTCTCACCCTTCACTTTCATGTTCACCCTGCACTCACAGCGATCACAATGCACTCACACTGCTCACTTTGAACTCACGCCGTTCACCCACCTCCTACCCTGCACTCAAGTGAGCACACTGCTCACCCTGCGTGCACATGACACTCCACTCACTTGTCAGTTTCACCTCTCACCCTACACTCACAGTGATACAATGCACTCACGTTGTTACCCTGCACTCACACCGTTCATCTTCCTCTTACCCTGCGCTCACGCGAGCACACCACTCACCATGCACTCACAGAGACCACACTGCACGTATGCCACTTGCCATGAACTCACACCGTTCTCCCTCCACTTACCCTGCGGACACATGAGCACATGGCTCATCCTGCACTGACAGTGATCACACCGCACTCACACCACTCACCATGTACTCACTCTTTTCACCCTGCACTTACATGAACACATTGCTCACCCTGTACCACACACAGGCACACCACTCACCCTGCATTTTCACTGCTCACACTACCCTGCACTCACTCCTCTCACTGTGCACCTACTCCTCTCACTCGACACTCACATGGCTCCTCTCACATTGCATTCATGCAGCTCACCTGACACTCACATCGGCACACTTTTCACCCTACACTTGCACCTCTTACGCTGCACTCACTCACACTATTCACCATCACCCAGTACTTAAAAGAGCATACCTCTTACTCTCATGAATACACACATATTTCTAATAAGGGACCCACAGAATACTTGCTTGCTCATAGTTAAAAATGCCTGGTTAATTCTATCTGCAACAACGGGGCTGGTGCAAGAGGATAGAGTGGACTGGGAATGTGGGATAGCACAATGAGGGAGACTAGGGCTGAGGCTTTGAGGTATGGTGATGGATTTAGGATCGTGTGCCACCTTCAGTGAAATCCTTGTATACCGGGGGCAATTTTTAAAAGTATCTATCCATGGCATTGGCTGAGGTATCATTGGTACATTTCTGTCACTGTCATATTAAATGTACTCCTTGGCATAAAGAGCTCACCCATAAAAAAAATGATGACCTTGGTATAGTGGAAATAATTTCTGACTTAAGACATTTGAAATAAATTAGATCTACTCCTAGGAAAGGCCAGGCTTTCCTGGTGCACAGTGAAAGTACTGGAATAACTCATAAATGCCCATAAGGGTCTGCAACGTATTTGAAAATGTGATCCCAAAAGTTTTTTAAAGTCCTCAGGGGAGAAGTCTACTTTCCCTTTAAGCATTTACAAGAAATCTGTTAACTTGGTTTGCTTGTTGAAATTTGTAGAACGTATCACACCCCACCACTCACTTTGAACTTTTTCCTCATGTAATGGGCATGAGGTCAGCTCTAACCCCATTTCTGGAAATCCTTGTCTTGCCCTATTTCTCGGAGCAGGACTGCCTGTAGGGTGGTGCGACTGGGGCAGCCGCACCTGGTATTGACTTTGATGGGGGGTGCTCTGTTTAAAAATAATTTTGGGTTGAAAAGCATATGAACTTCTTTGTGCATCAGGTATTTTTCAGGCAACAATAAAAATATCAACATAATGCTGTTGATTAATGTTCCCACTAGTGAGAGTTCAGAATTGTGTCTACTTTCAGTTTTGGCTCATCATAAAGTAGCACAGAGAGTTAATGTGCCTGTTGCAAAGAACGTGTACCATGCAGATCACAGACTTGAATGTAAGTGAACTATAATTAGCAGAATAAAAAATGAAATGTATGTCGGAGAAACGCTATGGAAAGATGAGATGCACTGTTGGAGAGTGGTCGGAGGGAATTCATGGAGAAAGAGGATATGGGGTAAGAGATCACCAAAAAAGACTGTCCTAACCACCGACAGCAGCGCACAAACCAGACCTGGCTGGGAATCTTAGCCCACTCAATCTCCCTCCCCTGAAGTTCGGATCTAGTTGCGCCCCTGGTTCTCTCGGCCTAATTACTCCTCATGCAGCTTGCTGACTCCCCCTTCAATCTTTCCCAAATGCTTAGTGCTTTTTTTTATTTCTGCCTAGAGCTCTTTAATGATTCCTTAGTGCTTTAGCTATAGACAGAAAAAGAGGCAGTTGTGGTGGAAGGCGTAATGTTCACGACACATGGGCGTAGGAACTGTGGGGGACGTGGGGGACATATTGTGATGACCTGTCTTCCTGGGTTTTCTGGTTCTATGTTGGAACCTATCCCCCCCAGATTTTGGAGTGGGGGGGACACGGGGGACAAGGGTGGGGGGGACGAGGGGACAAAATAATTTTCCCTCTCCCTTCTGTTATGCACAGGGCCATTAGCGTGCGAAAGCGCTACCTAATGGCCCTGTACTTGACGTGTGATTCACCTACCTGCAGTCAATGAGGCCACCCGCCCTCTGCCCTTTGTTATTCTGCCGTAAGGCTTGGCCAGTCTGGGAAGGCAGAGAAGGGAAAAAACTCTTGTCTCTTTTCCGTCATTCCCAGAGAAGGCAAGGGCAGTGTCCGCTTCTCCTGCTCAGCCTCTGGTAGCTTCCCTCCTCCCCCCTCTCTCTCTCCTTATTCCTCCATCTCTTTCTGTCGCTGTCTCGCTTATCTTTATGTGCGGATTTCAAAAGACAGCTGTTACATACTCTCTCTTGCCTCTCATTTTCTTTATTTGTTCCCCCGTGAAATGGATCTAAAAATTAGCAGAACACTTTAGCTGGAAATGTCCTAATTTTCTGACAGGGTTCTATTCCAAAGTACAACCTCGGAACGGAGAGAACAAAGTATCAAAATAAGAAAAATTATTAAATAACCAAATAAAGCAATACAGAGTGGTCAGCAGACAGGCCAGATTGTTATTTACACCCATGCACCTTAGCCCTGCTTTACAGAGTTTTCCAGTGAAGCGCTACTTTCTTTTTATCTTCTTTCTTTGAACAACATTGTTTTCCCAGGGTGGGGAAGTGCACCATTCATAAAGGGACTGCAATACCTGGTCGAGGGGTGGACTGGAAAACGTTTAATATGAGCGTTTTCAACTGTTTTAATTATTTTAGCCTATAAAATGTGTACCACAGCTCTGTGTTGAGGGATTTGGTCTTTTTTAAACCAAACTGCTTATATTTTACAGTGATATAAGCAATCGACATTGAAACGGCCCTTCCTAGTCCTGTAGTCATGTCCAAAACTTTTCAGGCAAAATCACTTACTGATTTCTGAATAATGACTTTAAAACATTTAAGGTAACCTTGTTGTTCCTGCTTACATTTCACATGCTTTGCTCATCCTTGCGTTCAGTGTTTGTTTTTTACAGGGTGTTGTTACTTTTTTTCTCTTGACTGGGTGAGAGCTTTCTGCTTAATTCAGAGACTCTGTCCCTCACCACCCCTTGTTGTAAATATTTTTGTCCACCCTAAGCGTGGAAGGGTATTCTCAGATGTGAGACCCTTGCTCATTGCACCATCAGGATTCAAGCAAACCGGGCCGAAGACGGCTGCAATGCCAGAAACCGGTCCCCGGGAGCTTGTTTCCTTCCCAGTGTAAGAATTGGCTTTTGTAGTTTGGTTTGCCCTGTTCCCATCATGCACTGGGACAGGAACAGACTAATTTGCATACAGCCAGGTTCTGAAACTGGGATGGTGCAGTGAGCTAAAAACGGTGTTGGATCTAGCCCTGATCTCTTGACTGGGTGAGAGCTTTCTGCTTAATTCAGAGACTCTGTCCCTCACCACCCCTTGCTGTAAATATGTTACTTTTTTTCAGGCAGCATTTTACTTGTGTCCAATGCATAATTTGAATTGAGTCTCAGCACAATTGGGTTGTAGCTGAAGGCAGTGCCAGTTTAACCCAGTGGGGCAGTATGGTGTTCAGTGGGGGACAGGATGTGGCACTCTGGCCAGAGCTGCCAAATTTGGAACTGGAGCACCATTTTCAGCCTTCATGACCAGTCCACCAGTCCACACTCCCGACAGAGCTCATTCAGATGCTACACCTTAAAAGGCCCGATAGACCTTAGAAGCTCTGGTGTCTTAGCACCAGCAGGTGGACCCTAACGGTGGCAAGTGTGGGTTAACCTTGAAGGCCTGTCCACCACAATCCATGCAGTTCATCTCCTGTCTTGCGAGCAGGCATACGAAGAAGCACTCACTAGAGCAACAGTGACTCTGTCACTGAGGTCACAAGACCCTTGAGGCCAGTCCACCTTGTCATTGGTACCTCCATTGGACTTTTTCAGCACTAGTAGTGCAACTTACCAGGGGTTGGTAATGTTGGATTTGCATGCACATTAAACTCAGGGGGTGATTATAATGGTGGTGGGACTGCCACATCACCGCATCGTTGACAGTCCCACCACCATTGATGACTGTATTACTGCCCGCCATATTCCAATGGCGGGCGGTTGCCTGCCACTCGGAGAGACCGATCGCCACGCACACTTCTCCCTTCCATAGGGAAGGCAGAAGGCTAGGATCCTTGTGCCTTGCAGAAAGGAGAGAAAAGGGTGTATCTGCTCTTCAGGAAGGATATACAATGCAGAAAGGGCCGGAATAGCCATTCTGGCATTTCCTTTGTGGGCTGCAAGCTAATGATGCTTAATTTAAGTTGGTGTCTGCAGGTGAGGCGAACTGTATTCTTTATTAGAGACCGGTACATTATTTAAACCATCAGACTGTAAAACTGAACAAGAGAAAGGCATCAAGAGTTGTTGGCAGAAGGAGGAAGGGAAATATGGAAAACAGAGAATAAGGAGAAAGCAAAGATGAGAAAGAACCTGGAAGAGTGAGATAATGTGGAGGGAGAGTATGTTGGTGGATAAAGGAGGTAGGAGATGAAATCAGATAGACAGCCTTGGTATTCAACAACCCAGCTCCGACACAGATTCACTCACTACCACCCTTTAATAGTGCTGCCCAAGTATCCATACCTACTCTCTCAGAAGCATTCAATTAGTTATGTAGCGCCAGTCATACCAGTGCAGGGTGTCAACACTTTACATCATTCACACTACACAGAGGCAGTCAATCATAGGTGTGTAAATCTGTGTATAGGAAATGTTAAATAAAATTACAGGGTGTAGGAGTCACATGTCATCCATTCTTGTAGACAGTAATGTTTAAGAGTGCTTCGTCTGGATGTTGGAAAGTGGGTTAATAGTAGGGGTAAATGTATATCTGTCCCCGGCAATAAGGACACTACCTCAATATATAGCTCCATACCAGTCTTTGAAAATGATTCTCATGCTCAACCCTTGCTAGCTTGGCTGTTAGCAGGTATGTAAAGCATTTAAAAACACCAATTCAGTAAATATTTAAGACACAACACAATAAAAATCCAACACCAATTTATAAAATTAAAAAATATTTTTTTCTTTAAAATGAAAAAAATCCAATGCAGGGAAACAGGAATATGACTTTTAACATTTTTTGCACGATATAGCACATAGAAACGTATATCCCCTTTTGGTACATCTGGTCAAGCTGGACCTGCTCAAAGTCAAAGTTTCAGGCCGACCACGATGAAGCACTGCAGGGGCTACTCCTTGTGGTAGGTCTCGGTCAAAGTTTTTACCTTCTGACTTAGAAACTTTTCTGGAGCTTTTCTTCACGGGGTCCGTCGAAGCTCTCAGCCACCCCTGATTCGGTGAGGGTTCGCCAGCTTGTCTTGCAACAAACTCCCAGTCAAACTTATGGAAGTCCAACCTGTGGAGCTTTCCAGCGGTACGAGCTAGGGATGCAGGCTGGCACACAGTTGATGGTGGGTGTCTTGGCTCTCATGGTTGGCCCGGTCACCTTTTCTAAGTTCAGAATTAGAAAGGTTTGCAGAGCTTTTTCTTGCAGGGTCCCTCAATGCTTTTCACTAGGCCGGATTCGGTGAGGGTTCGCCAGCTTGGGTTTCTACCTATGCCAGATCAAACTCTGGAAGTCGGACCCCTGGAGTTTTTCAGCCGGAAGAACCTGGGCGGCAGGCCAACTCATGGTTGATGGTTGTCGGCTTGGCTGGCCAGAGTGAGTCGGTCCACTTATAGAGCTTTTTACCAAAGTTGCTCCAAACTTCTCCAAACCTCTGGAACTTCTTCCTGAAGTTTTCCAAAGGGTCTCAAAGGGTCCAAAACTTACTCCACGGGTCTGGAATCTCCAAGATGGTCCTTGAAATGGACTCCAGTTACCACAATCCACTTGGACAAAACCCTTTCAAATTCACTGGTAGTTCTCCAGGCTAAGGATTCTTGGTGGGCCAGATTAGCTCTGTTAACCTTCAGCGTGCAGGGAGTCCACTCTTTAGTCCTTTTGAAGCAAGGTAGTCCATAGGACTGTAATTCCAGATTGTGCAACAGGCACAATCTTCAGTCCAGAGCCTGGTTGGTTCAAATCAAACTCCTCAGCAGGGACCCTTCTTCTCCCAAGTTTGAAGCAGCATCACCTGAGAGGCTTTGTCCCTGTCAGATACGTATTCCAAGTTCTCTGGGTCAAGAAGGAGGACACTCCTGTCCAATGAGGTGCAGGGCAATGCTCCAGGGTATGACCACATCCTCTAAAGTGGGGCATTATTTTCCCAAAGAGAGCATCATTTCTCCAAAATTCATCATGGCTGATTTTCCAGCAGAGGGAGCAGAACTAACTCAACCAGCCGACAGGATGGCTTCATATACCTAGGTCCACTCCCCTTACATCTGGGAATTCCTCCTAAATCCCCCCATCCGGATGTGGGAGAGGTGTAAATGAAAGTGATTTTTCCAGCTTGTCTCCTTCTCTTGAAGAGCATTGTTTACTACCACTCCCCCTGGCTCTGGCGTTCCTATGCCCAGCAACCTCTACTCTCAGACATGCCACCTAACTCCAGGGGTCATTTATCACCTCTTCAAACAGCCAGTCCAATCCATTTACCTCTGACAAATCAAGGCAGGGCACTAAGGGCTGAATAGTTGCTTGCAGGCAAGAAAATCTTATAACTTCTTGTCTGTACATCTTAGAATAAATTCAACAATACCACATTGTTGCAATTATCATTAACATTCTTCTGAGTCCTTTAATCCTAGTTGTATGGCTTTACTTTCTCCAGTTATTAATTAATAACCTCTTGCAATGTTAACCTATGGGCTGGGGATCTGCAATGGAAAAATTAACTGGCCAATTTCCCCAATACCAGGGCCTGTATAAGGATCCTCCTTATACCTACAGGACCCCTACCCCTAGAATACATAGGAAAGACTTTATGGGTTCTGATCATATCAAAATATTGCAGATCCTCACTTCACAGTGCTCCTAGCACAAAAGCTGATTTTGGGAAGCACTACACTACAATGTAGGCAGTGAAATGTGCAATTTCACTAAACCCAGGGCATATAACACTCATTTTATAAGGGCCCTCCTTGTAGATACCTGGCCTCCAACCCCTAGGACACCTAGGGGAACCCCTGGGGATACCTAATATGCTCCAACATTGTAGTTTATCAATTTGTAAGTGCGCTAAACCCAAAAGTCAAGATTGGGCACAATTTGCATTTTAAAAGCAGTCCTCCAACATGGGTCTGCTTTTAAACTAACCTTAGGCTACAGCAGTGCACACATGCAAGAGCAGGAAGGGGTTCTGGCCTCTAAACCACTATGCCCTAATATATACTAGGGACTTAAAGGTAGTTTCAATCCCCATGCCCTATTATGTACTAGGGCTGTATAGGAGAGGTCATGTCAATCATGGAGGTACCCTAAACCATAGTGCACCCTAGTGTATGTGGGTATTTTTACTGTATTCGTAAGTGTCTCTTTCAACATAGCACTGGCCCTGGGCCTGGTTAGTCAGAGGCCAGGGTCAGTCAGAGTCAGGTACCACCAGTACCAGTCAGCAAAAAGTTGGGGAGTGCCCAGGGCACTGATGGCTCTGCAACACCAGAGAAGCACAAACCCAGAATTTAAAACATAACACCATGGTTGGGGGTTCTCTTTAATAATCAGAATTGATTTCCATCCTAATGAACCGATTTTCAAACTTTAGGATAATGAAATACTGGGTAAAAATCATAACGTTCTAATCTATACCTTGCAGTTTTCATGCAGCTCTTTGATGACGGTTAATAGCTCACTGTTCAGTGTTAGGATTTTAACTTATAAACTGCAAATAGCAAAAGAATCTCTCAGACAAAAGCAGTAACTCACTGACCTATTTACATTATATGCATTTTGTGATCTGCGTGGTACACGATCTTTGTAGCGGGCATATTACCCCACTGTGGCTACCTTACCATGAGTCAAAACTTCCAGTACTCAGACCTCGGATCTCTCTCAATAAAGATAATTAATCACCGAAGTTATCTTCACATTTTTATTGTTGCCTGAAAATTTCTGGAGACCAGGAATGCAGCAGCAGGTACTTTTCAAGCCATAATGCACTTACAACCATGACGCCCTCACCCGAAGTCAGCATCCTTTTTTGCTTGGTGCATCAAGATGCAAGATTCATATACATTTTTTTTAACATTTGGTCTGATTACTATGGGAATGTAAACAACAATAAAGCATACATGCAAACTGTGACTACATACCTTCTTTTCTCAATATTTCACTTCAAAACGATGCAAATGTATTTGTTTAACGGGTGGTGATTTGTATAGGGTCAATGGAAAATCCAAAAGGTTGTCCCTGTCCCCCCCAGAATTTTAGTGTCTCCTACGCCCCTGTCACAGCAGCACCTTTAACTCCGGAAGTAGAAGGCGTGTTTCCTTGTCACTGAAACAGAGTTATGGTTCGGAAAAGACGGAGTGGTGAAAAAAGGTGTGAAGGCGCAGTTGTGTAATGGTCGCTGCAGCGCTGACTTTGTTGTGCTCCTGAAGCAGAAGGGGTATAATTTGGAACTCTGTTAGTGGTGCTTAAGATATTTGACCAATCTTAATCAGACAGAAGGCGGGAGTCCTGTATGTGCCATCTGTTATCAGACTAAATGTGATACCGCTATTTCCGGTACAATTGTGCTACACAATGCCAGCGTTGTATTTGATACTAACAACTTATGTCTCACTCAACTTTTATCTTGGGAAGGTGGCTGAGAAGGGAGCTTGGTTGCTGAATTGGCTTCGAGAGACCTGTATGTGCGGCCAGAGGATGCCCACAAAAACATCACAAAATATGGTCCTATTAGTGCTTATACAGTGATATTCTTAAGCCCTGTGGTGGTCAGCCTAGGACAGTAGACATTGTAATCAAGGCCTATCCGACTAATATATATCTGCTGGAAAAGCCTGAAGGGGGATTTGAGCGGCGTTGGAGGTGTTTTGGGGTGATTGTACGCGATGACTGTGTTATCTATCGATTGGGGATACACTATGTGCATATGACCCCTACATGTCTGATAGTGCTTTATTTGTATAACTTGTTACACAATAATGAAATGTTTTGTAAAAAAGAAAACTTATATTTCAGAAAACACTATTGTCAGGTGATATCATTTCTCCTAAATAGCAAATCTGATCGAGATACATTCGGATAACTTGGAGACTCAGGGGCATATTATCAAGGACAGGCGATACATTATCGCCGCTTTTATCGGCAGGAAACTGCTGATAAAGCGGCGATAATGGCCTTGATAATATGCTCTATGAATTCCAATCGAAGCCCATGTTAGATGTGAACACATCTAACATGGGCTTTGATTGGAATTCATAGAGCATATTATCAAGGCCATTATCGTCGCTTTATCAGCAGTTTCCTGCCGATAAAAGCGGCGATAATGTATCGTCTGTCCTTGATAATATGCCCCTAAGTTTCATCCTCTGGCTTCATAAAGCCCCAAGCGATAAGTCCTTTGTAAACTCTGTGCTTGGTCTGAAATGAGGGTTTACCTTACCTGATTTTGGGTATCCAGCCAAGAATACGTCATCGTCTCTAATTTCAAATTCTTCCAAGGTGTCTACGTGTTCGCGTACAAACATCGTTGCTATGAAATTATATCCCTTGTATTTCATAACACCTCTTTTGCTGTCGTCTAACAGAATGGCACTAGAGTCTGCAATAAAAAACACATATTTTGGTCAATATCAACGTCAGATCGGTTACTGTTTTTTGTAAAGTGGCTCATGCAGGATCAGACTAAAAAATAAAATGTTTGTTTACATTTAATTTATCTGGATAGTTAGGTGACTGTGATGAATTTGTAACAGTTGAACTATTTCATCATTCTATATGGAATGCTAGCTATGATGTGCAATTAACAGAGAGTAATCCATTCTCCCGGGGCCAAAGAAGCTTATATATTACACAACTCAACATAAATATGCAGGACCTGATTTACAAAGGTGAACTTACACTTTTGCGCAAGTTTACTATTTGTTTGGTATTCACAAACTACAAGGTTAATTTTAGTAATAGTAAGTTTAGGATTGTGGAGACTCTGCACTCGTCGTGGAGATTCCGCACATAAAAATATTGGACTTTCATATATTTTTATGTGTCAAGTTCTCCACACTGAATGCTGAATCTCCGCAGTTGTTAAATTACTATTAGTTACATTAAACTCGTAGTTTGTGATTACCAAAACAATTGTGGATTTTCACAAAAGAGTAAGTTTAGCTTTGTGAATCAGCCCGTATTATGTGCATGTATAACTCATAATTCACTTAACACCTGAAGTTGTGAGGGAAAAGTTGCAGCAGCGGCCGGCACAGGTAAACGCATTGGGGTGGCGGGATAGGAGTGGGGACAGAGGTGGGGTAAGGGGTGGGGCAGGGTGGGAGAGGGCGAAAGTCCACAGATGATGGAATAGGTATATTTAAATAAATAATACCTATTGCGCCATCTGATGACTCCTCCCCACTGCGCCCTGACCCGCTGCAATGCCTCACGGCGATTACCTGAGCCAGTCTCCGCTGGAAAGGGGCCATTCCATTGCTCACTATTTTATGACCGGCATAACAATAAAGGTTTTTGCACAACTAACATTCAGTCCAAGTGTTTTCCATCTAGTTTTTTTCAAGGTACTATTAGGATCACTTTGCATGTGGTTTTTGGGATTCTGTGTTAAACAAACTGTTGCAAAGGCTGTTTTCACAAGAATTTGCCCATTACACACAATAGGAAACATGTGCAAAACCAAACCCTTGCAATGCATGTAACACTTAGAACGAGACTGATGGTTTTTTAATAATATATTTGAGGAAAACATTTACATTTTGAAAAAATTGTCTGGTCACTTCTAAGGCGAAAAGTCATAATCACATTTGATTCCAATTTTATATATGTAAAAAAAACAATACTATTTTGTGTGTTAATATAAATATTCACTGAAAAAAACATAGGTTTCAGGCACGTTATGGTTAGAAATTAGCATTTAAAAAACCTTAGAAATACACTGAAAAAACCATAGGTTTCAAGGGACGTTATAGTTAGTTGGAGATTTCATATAAAATCATAGAAATTCGGCCGTTATAGTTAGTAGACCTAACTATAACTCGCGCCCCCGCAATGCACTGCTGATGACGTCACATATTACATCACTCATGACATGCTCAGTGACATCACTGATGACATCTCAAATGACATTACTGATGACATCACTGATGACATCATCCAGTAACTGTGTGTTTCTATAAAGTATAAAAATATGTTTTATATATATATGTATTTATATATGTCAAGGTGTATCGAAGTATGAGTGGGTGTATGAGTCTCTGAATGGATGATTTAGTAGGTGTGTGACTGACTGTATAAGTGAGTGATTAAATGTGTCTTACTGAATGTATGGGTTAGAGACTAAACTCTGTGAATGTCTTTATTAGCCTGTTGATGTGTAAGCGGCTGCATGGCTTGGTGAGTAGCTACATGAGTGTCTATATGGGTTATTTTTTGGTTGTCTGAGTATCTGTATGGGTGTCTGAGTGTCTTTGTGGGTGGGTGGGGGTGTGTGACTCTGTGCATTGATATGTGAGTGGTTTTTCACTGGGTGTATAGGTTCAAGAGTGCATATGAAAACACCTGTATGGGTGGGCGAGTGTGTGTATGGATGTGTTGGTGAGTAAATGGATGTCTCAGTGGTGCATGACTACAGCCCCCAGGAGCCCTTGCTTTGCCCTGCAGCCCCGCCCACCTCTGCTCGCTTTCACGCCCGGAAGGCGCTAAAAACATCAGCGGTCCTCCCGCGTCGTGGGAGAAGCCCGGGAGACAAGGGTGGGGCCGTCCGTGGCCGGCGTAGGCCGGCGTAGGCCGGACTGGGAAACCCCTCTAACATTTTTTTTCCTAATCTGTACTATTTGTGTTGTTCTCCTGCTATTATAGTTTATTGTTGCCCCCGATGGGTTTTTTCCATGCAGTCTAGCCTTTTGCCTATGCCAATGACTACGAGGTCCGGGAAGATTAGGAGGGTGGGGGTGGTTCTGTAAGCGGCACTATGGACCAATTCATAACCTGAGCCTTCTCTGTGTTAGAGAAGGAGATTGCTATCACGGAACGCCGACTGTCACTCGAACCTCTCAACCACAAGCGTTCCTCATTAGGGTCTCTAGCCCTATCAGTCTCACCTGCAAATATTGTTGCACACATGGCGGGCGTATCCCCGGATTCAGACCAAGATAATATGTGTTATCAGTTCTAGCCTAGATAGGCTTAACGGGGTAGCATCTCCTGGACCAGAGCCCTTCTTGCCCGTAGAGTCGCCTGCGGTTCCTTTTGAAATTGCTGCACAATCCAGTAACTCAAACCCTTCTAGGAGTCCCCTTGAAAATGGGAAGATAGTGGGGGTTGTGGGTCCTAGATATCCCGCCCTCAAAAGGAAAAGAATCATAAGCAGTTTAATGGGTGGACGTACCAAACCTCCCAAAAAGTTTAAAGCAAAAAATCTCATGGAAGGGTAGAAACTCTTGGGATTAGGGAGGACAAGTTTAACGAATCCACCTCAAGGGAGTACCCAGTTTACCAACCACACTAACTCAGCAGAGCATGTGCATGCAAGCATGGACCATACTCCTGTTACACGCCTCTTATCCCCGAGCCTCCTCATTTCCCAGATTGAGAAACTAGTGAAATCCTTGATCCTTCCCGTGTTGGAGGTGGTGAAGGTTGTGGCAGAGAGGCTAGAAAGATTTGAGCAGGCCACTCTGGATAACATTTTTTCACTCAAATCCCTAATCAAACTGCATGCTAAGAACCCCCAGGCAGAGAGCGAGCAGACTAGACACATGGGGAGGACTCCAGCTCTCGCTGTGGTACAGGTGCCAGCAACCCCTGGATTAGCTCGGATACCTCAGTTAGGCCAGGCGGCTGTAGTAATACCCGGACCTCCTATCCGTGTACAGCCAGCTAGTTCCACTGACGCTAAAATACCGGGGCAACATTCTGTTAGTTCCTCCACTGTATCGAATACAACGGGGCACAAAAATACCTGCCCCAGGGCACCAAGACAGAGAGATGACCTAAATCTTCCCCCAGCCATTCAAGGGAGATCTAGCAATAGTCCTGTGCCAACCACCCAGCAGACCCGTCAGGCCCCAAATGAGGTTTTTGGAGCTCCCTATGTTAATCTCCCGCCGGAGTGTCAGCCGTACGTTGTTGTGCTAACTAGCGTCCCGCCCTTGAAGGTTGACCAACACGAATCTTACCAGGAGCTCAAGAACAAAGCCATGCACTGGTTAAGAAATAATAGACCCCTCCCAAGTGAGTTGGATGGGCAGATTCTACATGTTAGAAGGGTGGGGTGGGTTGGCAATAGGACCAAAGATTGTCAAGGGGATTGCATTATGGTAAATTTCAAGGATGTAAGGGTTGTGCGGTTCATTTGTAACCAGCAGGTAGGATATGGTGGTGCAGGAATAGGTACAGTTGATCTGAGCTATTTCTATGCTAGAGTACAAGGTCCCATGAACACACGTCACCAGTTCAGGGGCGGTAGGCAGGATGGCTTCTTTCTCAATAACTATCTTGACCCCATGGCTTACCTACCTATTGTAGGTCCCGGGGGATATGGGAGGCCAAATGGCTATTGACGTGGTGCCCATCCTTGGGATTTCGTTATGTCCCCAAATTTGGTGATTGTGTCTAAGTCCAGTAATCTGGGTTTAAGCAAGTTTAGCAAGTGCACCTTCTGGCCCTCTGGTTTCCACTGGAAGATCTTCAACCTCTAGTACCCCTATGCACTATGCCAGGCCGTTGCCAGTGCGTGAACCCTGTTCTTCACAGACTGGTAATGGGCGGTCCGTGAGTGAGGGTTTACTGGTAGTAACCCCGCGGAGGGTCGGCCCTCTTAAATTCAATCCCCAACCGGAGCCAGCTGTGGCGAATCCAGCTTTTAGGATTCTCAGCTGAAATATCGCAGGTATTTCCCGGAAGTTAGATCTACCTGACTGGAACACCCAAGTGGGTGGTATTCAATCTGTATCTTCCAAGAGACCTGGAGCAAGGAACACTGCTATAAGGTTGGGTACACCACTTATTTTGCACCTGCAGTCCCCTCATCTTCAGGGAAAGGTCGCCTCTCATGAGGACTACTCATATGGGTCGACATCTCACTGGGCTGCCAAATTGTGCAGAGTGCGACCAACTCCCCTGACATACTAAGAATTTCACTTAGGGGCCACGGAGAGGGCATACCCTAGATATCTTTAACATGTATGCCAGGTGTACCAAAGGAGACTCCTTGTCCCCTATAGTTTCGAGCTTGGAAGACCAACTCAGGCAATGCCCTGCTAGTTCGTATGTCCTGGTCGCGGGGGATCTCAACTGTACTTTTGAGCCCTTCGCGTCGGAGGACATTTTGGACATTGCTGACGAGGATGCTAGAAGGGGTATACCCTCACTAACCATCCAACCTATAAGGAGGTGGTCCCAACGGGTCATGCAATTGAAATCCTTGACCCTGGAATTAGGATTAAGGGCAGCAAATCGGAGAACCATTTCAGATCCATCTGGAGCCCACACCTTCAACAGGGTGCACCATACCTCAAGGATAGATTACATCTTGCTTGACCTTAAGCTCTGGAGCTTTATGCATGATATGGAAGTTCTGCCCTCAGTAAATACTGATCATAACCCGCTATCTTTGGCACTGTACCCCCTGTGGACATGCGCACATACTGTGGTTATGCCAACCAAAGTGCTTTCCACCATTGAAGCCCGTCCCTCAAACTGCGGGAGGCGTCTTAAGTGGAGGAAGGTTGCTATGGATGAGGGGAAAATCCAAGCTATAGGGGCCCTTCTAGTGGCAGTCCAGAACAAGTTGGATTCCCCTTCCCTGGTACATAGGGACGTGACTTCACTTTTCTGTGAGACCATCAAGGCTTTGGGTAATCTCTTTCTTATCCCAAGCAGGGATCCTACTCTGGCGGAGGGTAAGAAACCAAAGTGCCCTTTTGGCTGGTTTACCAAAAAATGCAGGGAAAAAAAATCTACACTTATTGCAGCGATCAAAAGCAAATATCCGGCTAAGATTAGGCTGGCTAGGAAAGATTACAAACAGACTACTAACGCAGCTAAGAACGAATGGGAGGACAGGTACTGGTGTGACCTAAAGGAAGCCAGTGCAGGAAGGGACCCTAGAGGGTTTTGGAACCTAATCAGGGCTAGGAGTAGGCCAGATAATACCCTCATCACGTGTAACATCACAGGCGAAAGTTGGTACAATCACTTCTCGTCCCTCTATAACATCACCATGGAGGGCAACCAGGTGCTGCCTAATTCCCATTTCATCCTAAGCAACCCCCTAGGGGACCAATTAGGAGATCCTTTCTCCCCAAAGAAAGTTGAAAATGTAACAAAAACCTTGGTGCCACTTAAAGCAGCTGGCCCCGACGGGATACCGGGAGACTTGATATGCACCAATTATATTAAGTGGGGGAGGCTAATTTCGTCACTACTCAATGCTATCAATAACGGAGCGTCAGTCCCAGACTCTTGGAAAGGGGCGGAGGTCGTCCCAATTTTTAAAAAGGGGTGCCGGAACTACCCCGCCAATTACCGCCCAATTAGCCTTATTGATACTACACAGAAGGTTGTGGGGAAAGTGGTTCTGGGGAGGGTGCTCAAGTGGGTGGACGATAATAACATCTTATCGGACTACCAAGCTGGGTTCAGGTCCGGTACAGGGACCATCGAACAGGCCTTTAGACTGGTGCTCCTTTATTGGAAGGTGGTGGTACTGGGCAAAGGCAGTCTTTACTTAGCGTTTATAGATCTAAGGACAGCCTTTGACCTAGTGCTTCGGGAGGGGCTGTGGGAGGTCCTGTCTGGATTGGGGTTGCCCCCGTATATTTTGTCCATATTGGTGAGGCTCCACGATGACAACTTTGCCCAGGTGCGGTGGGGCTCTCATGGCCAAAAAACAGATAGGATTTTAGTGAATAGGGGTGTCCACCAGGGATGTGTGCTCGCTCCCACTCTATTTTCACTTTATGTAAATGGAGTGGTTGAACATCTACTTAAAAATCCATCAGATGCACCATCCCTGGCGGGTAAGCGAATACCAACCCTCCTATTTGCTGACGACACTCTCCTTATCTCGAAGTCCTCCGTGGGCCTGCAGAGCCTCTTGGATAGCTTTCAGGCCTTCTGTACACAAAGGGGATTGATTATCAATACTGACAAAACCAAGTATCTGGTTCTGAACCCGCCCAAGAAAATGGGTCGACCGCCAGTATTGAATTCTGTGCCCCTGGAGAGGGTCGCAGAATTCGATTATTTAGGCATTCGTCTAACAGATTCTATGCAGTGGAACAAGCACATTCAAAAGATGCTACTTAGTCACAAAAAGGAAGGGGGGCTCTTCTTAGAGACCAGCGCTCCTCTTCAATTAAACCTATTGCCCCGGTCATTGAGATCTATAAAGCAAGAGGGGTTAGTTCGGCCCTGTATGGGGCTGAGTTGTGGGGCACATGTAACATCGAGGTGCTAGTCAGATCCAAGAATAAATTCTGAAGGACCTGATGGCATTCCCCAGAGTATCCCAACTCTACCCTTGCTACTAGAAACGGGGTGCCGCTCGATCAAAGATCAAGCACAAATCCGCCCGTTGTTACTATGGGCCCGGTTATGGCGAAGACCTGAACTGGCTTCCTGTGCAGAAGGATTGACAGAAGTTATGTCAACTCATGGCTGGTCCAAAATCAAATGGCTGAAAGGTGTAACATTTCTGCTTGGGGAGTTGGGTTTGGGAGATGCTTGGGAATCTAGATCTGCTCCACCCAAAGCTGTCCTCAAGAAGTTGCATTGGAATTGGATCACTTACAAAAACTGCTCTGTGTCGACGCATTGTAGAAACATCACTGAAATTTTGAGGGTTAAGGACGTGGCTGCTTATGAACCTTATTTGGACACCATTACGAACCCTGCAGATCCGGCTTTGTATTTCAAATTTAGAGTGGGGTCCCTACCAGTAGGTGAATTGACTGCGCGCTGGAAACCTCCTCAACAGACCTCACCTTTTTGCTCAACTTGTAAGACACGGGTAAAGTCTGTTGCCCACTTGTTATTTGAATGCCCGGCCTATGAAGTCCTGAGGCGCTGTTGGTTAAAACCAATATGTAGAGAACTAGGCACCCGGCATCACATTGTGGTGCTACGTATTTTGATGTCAGACACTCGGACTATGTTTTCATGTGCTGTGCCCAAATTTTTAGGATGGTCATGGTCCATCCGATCAAAAAGACTTTTTTTATCCATTTAATGATTGTTTTTTAGTATATATATATTGTTGCTTTTAAGTAAGTCATAATGCATAATACCAAGTACGTTGTAAATATCGTGGTTTTTAAATGTGATGTAAAATGCTTTTAAGATAGCATGTGAGTAACTACATATGTTTTAAAGCAGTATATGTGAGTGTTGGAGTATATAAATGCCTATATGTGAGAGTGAGTGATTGCAAGAGTATCTCTATGGATCAGTGTGTGTTTCTATGAGTGATTGTTTATGAGAATAAGTATGGGTTAGTACCTGTATAAATAAGTGTGGTGGTGTGTGTATGACTGAATAAGCAAGGACATGGGTGTGTGATAGTTTCCTTACATGACTGACACAGTGTATGAGTAACTCATTGGTGAGTGGCAGTGTGTGAGGGTCTATATGGGTTTATCAGTGGATATATCAGTGGTTGTATAGATGAATGACTGTGTGTAGGAGTGACTGTATGGGTTAGTGGGTGGATGTGTGTGTAGATGTATGAATCACTGAGCAGGTATGTACTAACTGCTATTGGTCTGTCTATGGTTTGGATATTGGTGGTCTGTATTTTAGAGTGGGTATATGAAAGGTTTTATTAGGGTATGAGGAGGTGCGTCAGATGATCACATGAATGATGAAATCAGTGATGTCATTTGAGATGTCATCAATGATGTCATCAGTGATGTCACTGAGCATGTCATGAGTGATATAATATGTGACGTAATCAGCAGTGCATTGCTGGGGCACGAGTTATAGTTAGTGAATTCTTTCAGTGAATTTCAAAGGTTTTTTAAGTGCTAATTTCTAGCTATGCCTGCATAGGATGTTAAATGCAGTCCAAAAGATCTTATCAGTGCCGCCAACAGGCTGACATAAATGTTGGGACTGAAGTCGCACTTACGCGCTCCCTGGCACGCGCTTGGATGGGGATTGAAGTCCCTTTCACTGCTGGGGGTCCTTTTGGGGCAAACTAACCTACCCTTTACCTCCAGTAAGCCCCACGCAGTGGGATTGTTGAGAGGGAGACAAAGGCCATGCTCCCTTTCTAAACCACTCTGCAAACGTGCCGCCTAGCGCGTTTTAAGTTGGGGGATTAAGTCCCCTTGAATCCTGAGGGTCCCTGGAGGCCAACTAACCCACCAGGTACCTCCAGTAAGCGCTAAGAGCTGTGATGCAGAGAGGTGTTAAAAAGGGCATGTACTGGACAACCTCTCGGCAGCGCAGGCCTGTAGTGCTTACTGGAGGTACCTGGTCGGCTAGTTGGCCCCAAGGGGCCCTCAGGATTGAAGGGGAATTAATTCCCCAACCTAAAGCGCACCACAGGGCTTGTTTGCACACAAGTTACCTCAGGCCCCGCCCGCTGCTTTCGCCACTAACACACCCAGTGGCATGTTTTAAGTTGGGGGATTAACAGCCTGATTCATGATCGGGCCGTTTTGCGAGGCTCAAATAGCGAATCATAAGGAATCGCTATTTGAGACTCGCAAAACGGTAATCATGTAGGAATCGCAATATTAATTGCGATTCCCACTGATTCCTTATTTGCGATTAGCTAATTGCTAATCGCAAATAAGGAATAACTCCCCATGCATTCCTATGGGCCAAAAGGCCCATAGGAATGCATGGGGAGTATTCCTTATTTGCGATTAGCAATTTGCTACTCGCAAATAAGATAGCGATTTAAAGGGTGCCAGGGGTGTCCAAAGGACACCCTTTAGCACCCCTTAAATGCAAATTGAAACAGGTGTTGCGCACACACATGTCCAAAGGACATGTGTGTGTGCAACATGCAACTTAGAAAAATGCTTTTAAAAGCATTTTTCTAAGTTTTTGCTATTTACCGAGAGGTCTGACCTCTCGGTAAATAGCGGCCCAAAATTGCATTTTCGCAATTTTCAAATGCTTCATGAATTGCATTTAAGGAATCTCAAATAGAGATTCCTTAAATGTAATTCCTCGCAATTTAGCGATTTAGCAATTACCGATTTTTGCATTTGGGATGCTGAATCCCAAATGCAAAAATCGCACTCCCAAAGGGCCGGATTCTCAGAATCCGGCCCTTTGCGAGCCGATTTAGCCTTCATGAATAAGGCTGTAAGTCTCTGTGAATCCTGAGGGTCCCTGGGGTCCAACTAGGCCACCAGGTACCTCCAGTAAGCGCCACAGAGGTATAAAAAGGGGTGTGGCCTGGACCACCTCTATGCAACTCAGGCCTGTGGCACTTACTGGAGATACCTGGTGGGCTAGTTGGCCCCCAGGGGCTCTCAGGATTGAAAGGGAATTAATTCCCCAACTTAAAACGCGCACAGGGCTTATTTGCACACGTCACATCAGGCCCCGCCTCTCGCTTCACCACTGTGCAAACGTGCCCCGTGGCGCGTTTATGTTATGTTATGTTATGTTATAGAAGCTTATAAAACGCACTTATACCCAAAGGTGTCCTGGCACTGCATTCTGACTCACAGGAAACAAAGAAGGGGTACCTTGTACCGTGAATACCCATGTCTTCAGCCCCTTTCTAAAAGAGAGGCGCTCCAAGGCATTTCTGAGATGCAGGCTTTCACAGCACAAAAGGAGAAGCTGTTACCTCCCCAGTTAGATTTTTTTATCCGGGGAACAGCTACTAGTTTACCTTCAGAGGAGCGCAACGCTCTACCCGGAACATACCATTTAAAGCATCTCCTCAGAAACTCCGGGCCACTGCCCATCAGAGACTTAAAAACAGTGCACAGTGCTTTAAATTGTGCTCATTTTGTTACTGGCGGCCTGTGCAGTTGCCGGAGTCCAACTCGAGCGGAGGCAAACTTTGGTATGCCTGTTAGCAGTCTAGCCGCCGCATTTTGTACTAGCTGTAGTCTGTAAAGATGTTTTTTTTTTCAAGTTTAGGTACAGACTATTACAATAATCCAGCTGAGACAAAATGAGGGCTGAGACTGCTGTCCTGAAACCATCGTCTGGAAGGAAAAATTTAATTTTTCTCAATATTCTGAGGAGGTAGAAGCAGGTAGATACAACTCCGCTGACCTGGTCACCAACATCAAGTTTGTGATCCATGATCACACACAAATTCTTGGCTTTAACTGTGGAAGCTGGTAACTTTCCCATTACTTCAAGCCACAGGTCAGGTGTCCAGCTGTTGGGATAATTTCCAAATATGATGACCTCGGTCTTGCCTGCATTCAATTTCAGGCAGTTGGAGGCCATCCAGCCAGAGATATCTGTCAGGCAGTCATGACATCTGGAGGCCATAACTTCTTCGGTCCCTCGTTGTATGGACAACACAATTTGTGTGTCTTCTGCATAGGATGTTAAATGCAGTCCAAAAGATCTTATCAGTGCAGCCAACAGGCTGACATAAATGTTATAAAGCTTGGGACTGAGGGAGGACCCCTGCGGCACCCCGCATGGGAGAGAAAAAGGCTTAGATTTGTCTTTCCCCAAATTAACTGTTTGTATTCTGTTAGCCAGGAAAGATTTCAAGAGTCTCCAGGGCCTGCCTTCCACCCCCAACTTCGACAATCGGTCCATCAGCAAATTGTGATGGACCATATCAAAGGCCGCTGACAGATCAAGTAAAATCAGGACCGCCACCCGTCCCTGATCAACCGCTGCTCTCACCTCCTCCGTGGCTCGATAAGGGCCAGCTCCGTGTTATGTCCTGCATGAAAGATAAATTGCGTGGGGTCAAGTGCATTGGTGCTCTGAAAGAAAGATCTGAGTTGCCTAGTGATGGCCTTTTCTAACATATTAGCCGGCAACGGGAGTCGAGATATGGGTCTGTAATTGTTGGGATCGTTTTTATCCAGATTAGGTTTTTTTGTTAGGGGGAGTATCGAAGCGGATTCCCATGTTCTGTGATATTCGCCTAAGTCTATGATGGTATTAAATAAGGGTGAAAGGGTGGTTGCAACTAGGCCTGGGCGGTAAATTCGATTCTGTTTGCGGAATTTGGGTAATTTCACGTTCCGTCGGAGAACGCGAAATTGCCCAAAATTCTGCATTCCGCGACTTCGCAACATTTTTTGCTTGTTCGCGTTAACAAAATGCATGTTTGCGAGATATTTCCCCCAGAGCTAGCAAACAACAATTGCGAACAGTAAAAAAACTTTGCGAACAAGCAATTCCGCGTGTTCGCGGAATTTCTGCATGTTTGCGGAGATTTTTTACCGTTTCGCGGAGATTTGCGTAACGCAACTACGCTATTTCTGCCCACCCAACCTCAGGAATGTTTTAAAGCACCATAACTGGGCAGGGGTCCCTGGGAGACCCTGACCGAGATGCTAGCAAAGGTTTCTGACCTCTGATGTCTGAAGCTGATTAAAACACTCCAGCCTATCTGATGCCGACGTCACCCTGGACTTAAGGCTGGCTGCCCCGCCACCCAACTCCCCTTTAGCTATGGAAAAGGAGGAGAAAATAATTTCCACCTTGTTTGGGAAAAAAGAGGCTAGCAATTCACACAGTGCAGAGATACTGTGTGAGTGGGGTTTGGTTGGATTCATCAGATTAGAGATGGTCCTAAACAGTTCTCCGGAAGATGAGTTGGCCTCTTTTATCTGTTCCGCTAAGTAATCTTTCTTGGTTTCTAAGAGTAATTTCTTATAACTACTAATGCTTTCTTAATACTCTTCTTTACTTTTATTGTTATACCCTTTCCTCCACGCCCTCTCCAGTCTCTTACAATCTGTTTTGTGCTTTTGCAAGTTGGCTGAAAACCAAGGTGCTGAGGGCTGGACCCACTTGTGTGTCTAGCTTAACCTGTGCAAATTTGTCACAAGCGTTCTCGATCCACTTCGAGTACAGCGCCACTGCCTCGTCAACATTAGCTGGAAGAATAGGAGTATTTAAGGTCAGAAAATTCCCCATGTCAGTGCTATTAATATTTTTCCAAGCCCGGATGGAAATACTCTCCCTGGGCTTGGGATTAGACTGATTAAGAGGCGTTTGTAGAAGCGTAAAATAATGGCTGCATAGTCAGACCACGAGAGTGGCAAAATTTCAGAAATGGCCAGACTGAAGTTGTTGGAAAAAATGCCATCCAGGGTGTGCCCCGCAGCATGTGAAGGGCCAACTACCTGTTGTTCTAACCCCCCTCCGCTCATAAGTTCCATCAGTTTCATATTGTCCAAATAGAATGCATCCTCCCAGTAAAAATTGAAGTCTCCCATGTTCGTGAAGGAGTTCGCACACAGCCCCTCCTCCAAAAGAGTAATATTCGAGTCCAGAAATATGCCTCTAGGGCTGGGAGGTCGATATATCAGCATAGCTTTGAAAGTGTCCTGGGAGGAGAGACGTACACTGATAGACAGAGCTTCACAAGCTTGATTTGATACTTTCGAGAAAGTGGGTTCAAGACTATTGTGATATATGCCAGCCAACCCTCCACCTCTTCTTAAAGGTCTGTCCAGCGTGTGGCACCAAAAATTTGTGGGCAGTTCCTTAATGATGTCCGGTCCTGAGGTATTGTCCGTCCATGTCTCAGTTATAAAGGCCATCATGATTTGGTTCTCTTCAATAAAAAGACAACATTCCAGGCTATGTTTTACCAGAGACCTGGCATTTAACAGTAGACAGTTAAGATGAGCGGCTGCATGTCGCTTCAATGGGCCCTCCACCTTCTTAAAAGGGAAATTGCTGGGATGAGCCAAGATGTAAGGGAGGGGACGGTGGCAATAAGAGAAAACTGCTGCTAACTCTCCCAGCCTGATACTGGGCACAAAGCTAGGGCAGCATGCCTTCCCACCCTCTGGGTCCAAACTTTTCAGAAAGTTGGTAGAATATGTTAACCCGTTCAGCGAGGCGCAAATTCCTGCGCTGTGCTGAACGTTCCATTGGGCCTATGGAACCATGACGGAACGGTTCCGTCATGAGCACAGGCCAACCAACGCTCATGACAGAACCGTTCCGTCATGAGCATGGAAGGGGTTAAGACTTCTGGTCTAATAGAACCAGGGGGGCTGGCCCTGAGCCCGATCCCAGCGCGGATGGGCGTAGACGGCCTTGCCATAGGGACGCCCGTAGTGCGCGTCTGCTGCATGGTCGTGCCAGCGTGGATTTAAATAAAAGTAAAAACTCACCCCGTCCAATCACAGCAGAGTTCCCCGCCCCCCTGTCCCACCAATCAGCCAATCCGGGCGGCATCAGCTAGGGGTTCCGGAGGGTTGAGTCCCGACTTTGAGCACAGGCAGAACTCAGGTGAAAATGTAAAAAAAGTTAAAATATTAAGGCTAAAAAGTAAGACAGCAGCACTGATGTAAATAGCTTAAAGCAGCGATTTTTAAACTGAAAACCTGGCGGGTATTGAACACAACCCGGGAATCCAGGAGTCAGCGCTGCATGGTCGCGCCAGTGTGGGTTTAAATAAAAGTGAAACCCCCCCCCCGTCCAATCACAGCAGAGTTCCCCGCCCCCCTGTCCCACCAATCAGCCGATCCCCCGGGCGGCGTCAGCGAAGGGTTCCAGGAGGGTCAAGTCCCGACTTAGACCACAGGCAGAACTCAGGTAAAAATATTAAAAAAGGTAAAATATTAAGGCTAAAAAGTAAGCCAGCAGCACTGATGGTTTACTTGGGGCTCGTTGGGGGATTAAGTCCCCTTCAATCTTGAGGGTCCCTAGGGTCCAACTAGCCCACCAGGTACCTCCAATAAGTGCCACATTTCTGCATTGCAGAGAGGTGTAAAAAGGGGCGTGGCCTCAGACCACCTCTCTGCAACTCAGCCCTGTGGTGCTAACATGAGGTACCTGGTGGGCTACTTCACCCCCAGGACCCTCAGGATTGTAGGGGAATTAATTTACCAACTTAAAACGTGCCACAGGGAACGTTTGCATAGTGTTGCTGGGAAGGGCTGGGCCTCCGGTGCAATACTGTCCTTTTAAAAAAAAAAGAAAAATTGGGAAGGGGGCTGTGTGGCCCTCCTTCCTTTACTTTTTTTGGGGTCCTGGGGATGGCCACTATATATTTAAAAAAACATATTTTTCAAAAGAGGGGGCTGTGTGGCCCCCCTCCTGAGGCTTCTGTTCGCCCCGGGGACCCCAATCCTCATTTTTTGTTTTTTTTTACTGGGTATGGGGGCTACGTGGCCCCACTTCTAGGCCACTTCTGGCCCTGGGGACCCCATGGCCATTGCAAACAGCAGTGTCCCAGGGGTGAGCTCCCCGGGACACTGCAGGAGCCGGCCCTGGGGGTGGCGGTCCACAGGGCCATCAAGGGCTCCAGGAGGGGGTTGTGTTCAATTACAGTGCCCCGGGGAGGTGGTGGTCCCCGGGGCTAGGGGGACCGTAATGGACCCCCAAATTTGCATTTTAGTGCCCCGGGGAGGTGGTGGTCCCCGGGGCATGTGGGGGGGCTTGAGCCCCCCACACAGGTATATTTTTAGATAAAGCAAGCCCAGGGGGTGGTGGTCTTGTGCCCCCGCAAATAATTAATGAAAGCCCCGGGGTGTGATGGTCCCCGGAGCTCCGGGGCCTGGGGGGCCTTGGAGGTCCCCACACATTTATAAATTAGCCACCTCTGGGGCTGCGGGTGGGCTGCGTGCCCCCCGCAACTCATTAATCAAGCCCCGGGAAGGTGGCGGTCCCCGGGGCAGGCCGGGGGGGATTTGGGCCCCCCCTGTCAGAACTCGAAGCTAAAAATTATGTTGGCTTACCGGTTCTTGCACGGGAACAGAGATGCTAGGTCCCTAATCCCTCTTAGCAATGCCCGGACGTCTTTCAACAGAACCTCCCAGTCATTACCTCAAGGGACGGGGGAATTGGATAAAATAACAAACAAAGAAGAGACTGGTCCAGAATTGGCTCCTTCCGTCAGCTACTTGCCAAACGTTCTCTGTTCCTTCTCTGGAACCTGTAAATTAATACATCATTATAACTACCAACTTTATTCCCTTTTTATTCTTGTACTACTGATAGGTATTAATATCTCACCCACCCTGGCTATGCTGGACGTTTGCTTCTCTTCTGCTCTAGTTGTTTTACTGTCTTCCTCCTCTGGTTAGTTGTAACTATTTAGAATAAATAACAATTTTAGTACTTAGTTTCTCTGTTACCTACACCTTTTTTATGACCTAATATTGTAAGTGCACTTACTTCACTAACTAGAAGAGTTGTTCCTTATATGGGTTCTGTTATCTCACTCTCTTCGCCTTTTCATACTGCCTTTATATCTGCGACCACTTCTTCTGATTCTGTTAATTTATTTCATTACAGGTTTTGAGGAATGGGTCATCCAAAGACTTTTTCAGGTGAGTAGATACATATATATATATATAATACTTTTGGCTTTTGACCTTCTGTATTTACTCAACCAGCATATTAACGCTTTCTCTCATATGCTTTCTTATCTTTCTGCTAGGAAGTTTCCAACAATTTCTCTATGTCAGGTAAGTTTTTAAATTATCTAGTCACAATTTTATCAAAGACATTTTCAACGTAGCTCTGTCTAGTAGATATCTGCTTCTCTGCACGAGCGTTGTTAATTCAGGGAATTTCAGCTCTTCAACACGAGCATAGTCATTCCAGACGACTCTCTCTCTTTAGATGACAAATTTTATAACTCCTTCTCCTCAGCTGGCGGCTTACTGACTCCTTCTTCTCAGATGACGGCGTACACAACTTCTGCTCCTGAAGCCGACGCTTTTGACTCGCGCTTGAATTAATGCGCCGAGTCTTCTCTAATAACACCTCACTTAGTTTAAAACTAAACGGGGAACGAACAACTAGGAATTGCTAGGGAAAGCTCGATTTCAGTAGAGCTTCTACAACAGGACGTCTTCTCTGGCTATAGGCTGTGGTGAAGTGCACAGTTAGCAGGGGGCTTGCGCATCACCTAACCTTCACTTCAGCTGTGCCCAAAAATCGAGACCGCCACCCCATTCCGGGACGTGGGCACTTGGGCGCCCATCTTGGTTCTCCTTAACTTCACCAAATCGGACCAAGTAAAGACACCATGTGTCTCTGGGCATGTTTTGGCCGTTCTTACACTGCAAAGCACATGAGCCGGTCTTGGGGTCCTGACACCCCCACACAGTTGTTTGGGTGAGTGAATATCTTTATGGGTGTGGTGATGAGCAAATATATTACTCAATCGTACATGTCCAACAAACTATGTGTCAGTTGTATATAAATAAGTATACATAAGACTCAAAGATTGTATGAGTGACTGTATGGATAACTGTATACTTGTAATACTGATTTTATAATACACTAAGTAAGAGTTACTATCTAAATGAATAGATGAAGTGGTGTTTGTATAAATGTGTAGCTAAGTAAGTATGTAAGTATTATTCATTGTTTGCATAAGTGAGTAGAATGACTTCATAAGTGAATAGGATGTGTGCTAGTGTGTAATGTCAATATAGGTGTATAAGTATTTTTGATAGGGTTCTATTGTTCATTGACAACATGTATGAGTGAATCTACAGATAAGTGATTAGATGTGTGTATACATCTACGAATCACTGAGTGGGTTTTTAGATACTTGTACTGCTGTGTCAATGGATTCAGATATGATACTCTGTATTTTACAATCAAAGATGAAAGATTTTACCAGTGTATGAAGAGGTGTATATGATTGTCACGTGGATGATGTCATCAGTGATGTCATTTGAGATGTCATCAGTAATGTCACTGACCATGTCATGAATGATGTAATATGTGACATCATCAGCAGTGGATTGCGGGTGCGCGAGATATAGTTAGTACAACTAACTATATCGGAGAAATTTCAATGGTGTTGTATGAGTGAAATGTCCATCTAACTATAACACCCCTAAAATCTATAGTTTTTTTCAGTGAATTTCTAAGGTTTTTTTAATGCTAATTCCTAACTATATCAGGCCGGGAAAACTTATGGTTTTTTCAGTGAATTTCAAAGGTTTTTTAAATGCTAATTCCTAACTATGTCAGGCCTGAAACCCATGGTTTTTTTCAGTGAATTTCAAAGGTTTTTTAAATGCTAATTCCTAACTATATCATGCCTGAAACTTATGGTATTTTCAGTGAATTTCGAAGGTTTTGTAAATGACAATTTTTAAATATATTAATTGTTATTTTTTATACTGATTTACTACATTTTTTTAAACTATTTATTTTTAGATATTTTATTTTTTAAATTACATTTTTAAAATAAATTGAAAAAAAAATGTTTTTATGAAATATTGAAATTGTAATATTTGTTTTTTTATTTTATATATTTTTTAATTGATATATATTTTATATCGCAGGCTATGATATCCTATGGAAGAAAATTCAAATTACTGTAACTACGATTAGAATTACTTTTCAGGATCAGTAGTTCGCTGAAAGATGCAGGACTGAGGTCTCTCCTGATAACAGGTGAGTCAATCGGAATTCGTAGTTCGGCTGATTTTTGAGGAATTTTTTAAACTTCTAAAACTCCACACTTAAAAAAATGTTCATGTGAAACCAGTCAATGTTAGCGAATGGAAGGAAATTCAAGTTACTGTAAGTATGGTTACATTTACTTTTCAGGGTCGGTCCTGGGCTCAAAGATGCAGCACTGACGTCTCTCGTGATAACAGGTGAGTAAATCGGAATTCGTACTTTGGCTGATTTTAGAGGAATTTCTTAAACATCCAAAACTGCACACTTAGAAAAACTTCCATGTGAAACCAGTCAATGTTAGCCTATGGAAGGAAATTCAAGTTACTGTAAGTATGTTTTTTTTTTTTTTTTTTGCAAAACCTTTATTGATCTTTTACAAAAGTACATCATTATTGGCCTACAAACCTGGGGCCGGCCTCAAACCAAAACAACCCTGACGTAGGATTAATATACTTTTCTATATGAATGCTGACGTTAGTCATTTGCGCTGTTGATGACGTCGCCGCTTATATAACAATATTGCAATAGTGGTCTTACGTTTTGCACTTCTTTTTTTCTTTTTTGTTGAATTATAATGAATGATTCTAAGGTTGCCATTCGGGGTGAGGATCTGCGTCAGTGCGCATGCTTGCACCCATTCTTGGTCTGTCAGTGGTTCCATTAATACCCTGTCCCATCGTGTTTTGGCTTTCCCCGTGTCGTGCGGTATTTCCTCCTGTGCCATGGAGTATAGTCTGGATACCAAGTGCGCCGTGTCTGATGTTGTAATAACCATTTGCAGTGTGTTCAGACTGTCAGGTTCAGTAGGGAATGTAGGGTAGAATACTTTTAAAGCACTTTTCAATCTGTGATATGTGAAGTGAAACATAGGTGATTTGTTCAGAATATATGTAAGGTCTGTAGCTTCTAGAAATTCGCCCTCGTTAAATAGATCTCCCATTTTGTCAATTCCTGCCCGGTGCAGCAATGTCATGCCCACTTTCTCCCCAGTTACTGATAGTGCTTGATGGTGATGCAGTGGCATTGCGGGTGCATATAGCGGTGTCTTATGTGCTAGTTGAGCTAGTTTTTGCCAGGCTCTAACCGTCACATCTACAGAGTTGATGTTTCGTGCATGCAGTGGTTGTCTAGTGTGGGATATAATTGCTGTCAGTGGGACTGGTGCAGCGTCATCCCTTTCGATGGCGGCATGGGTGAGATATGGTATTTCGTGGTACCAATAGGCAGCACATTGCGCCTGTGTGCACAAGAAATACAGCAGAAAATCTGGCACTCCAAAACCTCCGCGCACATAGGGAAGACTAAGCGTCTGGAGATCGATACAGGCTTGTTTGTCTGCCCATATGAGTTTCAACACCAGCGTTTTTACACGGCGAAATACTTCTGCAGGGGGCGTAATGGGGATATTGTTAAAAAAGGTACAGCAGTTTAGGCAGCATGTTCATTTTGACATTCGCAATGCGATCTGCAAGGGACAATGGTAATTGAATCCATCTTTGTACATTATCCTCCAGTTTGGAAATTACTGCACCATAGTTTGATCTAATTACCTCCACCGGGTCTCTGTGATACATCACCCCTAAGTAGCGTATGGGTTCGCTTTGCCATTCTAACGGGTATTCCGTCGCAAACGGGGTCGTCGTGTCCGTGAGTGGGATAATTGAAGACTTAGTCCAGTTTATAGCTAGCCCAGAATGTCCTCCAAATTTGATATATTCTCTCAGTAGTTCATTTAAATGTGTATCTGGGTCGCGGACGTATAAGAGCATATCGTCCGCATATAGAGATATGTGAAGAGGTCTTGAGGTAAAACGGAGGGCCGATGCTTTGAAGTTTTGTCTAATTATGCAAGCTAAGGGTTCAAGCGCCAGGGCGAACAGCAAGGGTGATAGTGGGCACCCTTGTCTGGTACCACGTTCAATTGCAAACATGTTAGAAACATACCCATTTACACGCACCCTAGCACATGGATTGGTGTAGATTAGCGTCACCCATTGGATGAACCGTTTAGGAAAGCCCATCCTCTGTAACACAGCAATCAGGTATCTCCATTCTATTGAATCAAAAGCCTTGGCGGCGTCGAGTAAAATCGCTGCTGCCTTTGTAGTGGGCTGTAAGTAGTGTGATAAAGCAAATAGTGATTGAGTGTTATGTGACGTTGATCGTGTGGGAATGAATCCTGCCTGGTCTGGGAGAACTAATTTCGTCATCAATGGGGTTAGGCGAACCTCCCAGTAGTTTCGCTAGTATTTTAGAGTCAGTATTGATGAGTGACAGCGGTCTATAGGAGTCGCATCTTTCCGGGTCTTTGGAGGGTTTGAGGAGAGCTATTATCACAGCCTCACGAAGTGTGGGAGGTAGCTCTTTCTGGTCGAACGCTGCCCCAAACATGCCCACTATGTGCGGAGCAAGAAGATCTACATATTGTTTGTAGAATTCATTAGTGTACCCATCTGGGCCAGGCGCTTTACCGTTGGGGAGGGTCTTAATTACTTCAGATACCTCTTCTACTGAGATTGGCCTCGCTAAGTACGCTCTATGTCCGTCCGATAGCCACCCAATTGCTACATCATCTAAATATTGGAAAATTTCTTCCCCGGATGCGGTCGGTTGTGATTTATATAGTGTAGAATGTGTGTCCACAAAGCTATCCAATATGCCCTCCGCTTGTGTGTGTATCTTACCATCGTCTGATTGGATCCGTAGCACAGCCGAGTGACTCTTGCCCTCGCATATTTTATGTGCTAGCACCTTACCTGGTCTACCACCCTCTCCAAATGTTCTAGCGGTGTGTTTTCGGTATAGATATTTAATTTCATCTTCAATGAATGTTTGATGCTCTGAATGTACCTGTCGCAGCTCAGCCAGCAAGACGGTATCTTGCGTAGCTTCAAACGTTGTCTCAAGCTCCCTCATGCGTCTTTCACATCGCTTTATCTGGTGTCGGATGTCTTCTAGTATGCCAATGGTAGTTGTCATACAGACCCCCCGTATAGTGGCCTTGAAAGCCTCCCACAGAAGCACCGGGTCATCCACCACCGGCTCGTTTATGTGAAAATATTCTTTGATCGCTTTTTTAATAGTGTCTTCATAGACATTGTCAGTAAGTGCACGTGAATTGAACCGCCAGTGGAATGGAGGTGAAATGTATTGTGGAAACGTCAGTTGTAGCAGCACTGGGTTATGATCCGATAAGGTGCGTGGTAATACGCTCACACGTGTCGTCCATAAGGCAATGTTATTAGTGCCCAGCCAGTAGTCTCGGCGTGACCAGCTATTGTGTATCGCTGATATGTGAGTGGCCCCCGGCGTATCTGTGTTCCTCTGCCTCCATATATCTGTTAGTGAGATGTCTTGTAGCATATGCATCAGTTTGGTCCTTGCTTGTCTATGTTGTTCAACAGAATGTATGGATCGATCGACCCCATCCGTCATTGTTACATTCCAGTCTCCCCCACATATAATATTGATGTTAGTGAACGTTTGTAAATGCCCCCATATTTCCTGAAAGAAGTCTTGCGAGTCTATATTTGGACCATATACATTTAGAAGCGTTAAGCTTTGTCCTCTTAAAGTGCCGGACACTACTACATATCTCCCATTAGGGTCCTGTATCACTCGATGTATCTTAAAGTTCACCCCTTTCCTGACCAGGGTGATCACCCCTCTTGAATACGATGAGTATGTGGCAGCGTAAGTCGCTTCGGCCCAGCGTTTTCCTATGTGTTGCTGTGTATTTTGTGCAATATGAGTCTCCTGCAGTATGGCTATGTCAATATTCCACCTATTCAAATAGGCAAACACTTGTCTGATTTTACGTGGTTGCGTGAAACCTCTAATATTCCACGTTA
The DNA here is from genome assembly GCF_964263255.1 of Lissotriton vulgaris. Classification (NCBI taxonomy): domain Eukaryota; kingdom Metazoa; phylum Chordata; class Amphibia; order Caudata; family Salamandridae; genus Lissotriton; species Lissotriton vulgaris. Next base: position 773,284,631 of record NC_141694.1, read on the forward strand.
GAAATTTTAAGTGTGTTCTGTCTGCATCTGTTGTGTCTGGGGTATCTATAAGGCCATGACATCTCAGAAATTAATGATTGGTAGTCCATTCTTAGCATAATAGTGCTCTCAGTGTCAATTAGCCCGACATTACCCCGCCATATCATGTCAATTATCACAACAACTTCATTAGCGATTGGTCTCTGAACATCAACTTTACCCTTACCCTTCAACCCCCCTCCCACTCCAGCAACCCAAACCTGCTGAAGCCATTTACCCTTGGAATAGATACCCATAAACTAGAGTAATTTAGAACAAACTGTTGTGGGGAGTACCCTTGGGAGGTCCGCCTGGGGCACAACTCAGCACCAAATCAAATGGGCGTGGACGGCTCTTCTACAAATTTGTTCAACCATGTTTGTTGGACATGTCCCTGCGATCCCCCCCCCTCCCACCGCAACCTGATAAACAATACTGTCGTCATTAAATCAATGGATCGATGTGATGCAACCCTTCTTTGGTGAGGTCATTTTGCTGTAACGTTACTCGCAGTATATGCCAGTCACAGGCGTGTCGTTAGTACTCCTCTTAATCTTGCACTTAGACCATAAACACTAACATCCATACCCACTCTATTCTTGTGTCAAAAAAAAACTCTGCCACATCCCCCGACCATAAAGCATCACACATGCGCAGTCCCGCACTCAGCCTTGCTGCTCCATTCAGTGTGGGCTTCGGAGTGGATAAGAGCGTGTAACGTCAATAACAGTCTCAATTTAGGAGTACACAGAGACCTTCAGCACAACTATTGTGTCTAAAGTTAGTGCATTGCACGATTGTTCAACGTTCCAGGGCCCCCTTCTGCGCATCAAGTCTCTCAGTACCCTCCACCACATAGTAAATCCAGTGTTTTTGGTCAGCGTAGGCTGTGTGATTCTGCCCCTCAGCCATCTCAGTCTAGGTCTTAGGCCATGGTGTTGGAACGCAGTTGTTGCCATCCAAGTGGGTCTCAAGTTTGGGCCCGTTCCTATCAAAGGGAGTATCGACCATCTAACCTTATGACCCCCTAGAACCGTGTGTACAGTACAACGTGGGATAGAAAGAAGTTAGGTCTCACCATAAGTCCGTTGATTTCTACTCCCTCCCTTACTCAGTACCATCTGAGTCCGTGTGATGATCATCTCGTGCCCGCTGCTTGTTGTGCTGTATCACCTTCTTCACGAACTCTTGAGCTGCCTTTGGGGATGGTAACACCACTGCTTTGTCCTCCCATGTGACACGTAGTCTCGCCGGATACAGCATGGAGTATCCCACGTTGAGTTCTCTAGGTTTTGACTTTACGGATGCAAATTCCTTCCCCGCTTGTTGAGCCACTGCTGTATGATCTGGGTAGAACTCTAAAGTGTTTCCTTGATGCGTGATCTTCCCTTTCTCACGCGCCAGGTGCAAGATAGTGTCTCTGTCACGATAATTTAGAATTCTCGCTTCGATCGGGCGTGGCGTCGCTCCCGGTCTTGGCCTGGGCGCTAGGGATCTATGGGCTCTTTCGACAAGGAAAATTTGGGATAGGGCCTCCGCACCAAAAATGTCTCTGCACAATTGTTCTATGTAGACCTCCATCTTGCCCGTGTTGGTTGACTCTGGTAGGCCCGTAATGCGTATATTATTTCTTCTGGAGCGCGCTTCAAACTCTTCCTCCTTTGCTTTGATCACTTCTAGGACGCGTTCCATGCCAGTACATTTGCTGGTCGTAGCATGTGCCTCATCCTCCACCGATGATATCCTGACTTCGGCATTTTCCAGTCTTTTGCCATGTTTCTCGAGCTTGTCAGACATCCCGTCCATTCTACATGTTAGGTTATCCAGTTTTTCGTTGATATCCTGGACATTCGCCTGTATTGACAGTAGTATCTTTTCCATGTTAGAGGTAGCTTCCATCATCGGTGCCCCTTCTCCCTCAGGCGATTGTTTGGTGATTTTTGGCATTTTTTATTCTCAAATGAAATCTTTTGTTGTTGTTTATCTGGCTTTCCCATTGTAAGAGTCTCAGACGGTTTCTTGTCCGTCGATTGTCGCGTGGATCTGGTGGTTCTAGCTGCCGCCGCCGCCTTCGGTCCCCCTGCAGCAATCGTGGGGCACACCTCAGTCAATTGGTTCGCCAGCTCTCTCCTTTGCGTTTTCTTCCCCCAATTTATCGTTAGTCCACAGTGAGCGTAGTTCTTGGCGCATTTGGATGGTGTCTCGGCATAGAATTACCTCTGCGCTGCAGCACGTGCGCATCGACGTGGATCTAACAGGCCGGTCTTGTCTCCTAGCAGCGCGCCTTTTCCATTAATAAAATGTCGCTGTGGGACGTAGCCTTTCGGGGTTGCTGATCGCATGCCAGTGTGGCGGCAGATCTCCTTGTGACAGTGCCCTTATTACACCGCTCCTGGCAGGGTGTTTGTCTCTTTTGCTATGTGTAATGCCACTTGCCAAAGGTGGGGCAGGGAATCTGCTCATTTACGTGTGGGTGGTAGCAGTGGCGTGTATCCCCTGTTGCTTAACTGGCTCTTGCACGTGGTAATGGCTGAAACATCACGAGGATAAGTGCCCCTCCGCTCTCCATATCAACTTGTCCATTTCTACACCCGGTACGTGTTTCGGTGGCCCCACTAGGCAGTAGGCAGCAGCACACATACACTTCCGTGGCCTGTATGTACTTGCAGTATCCGACATTCACCTGTCAGCCCGCCGTTATTGTGCCATAATGTTATTCAGAACCGGGAGACAGCTCGTCCTTAAAGCAGAGGCAGATGTATCTGGAGCGGTGTTGACCACATGTCGATCGGCACTTCACAGTCTCTGGGCCCATATGCAATTCAGGGGGCGATCTTCCCGCGTCTGCGCGCCATTTTCCCCAAAAGCGTTAGTTTCAGTGAAGCTCCGCACCTCAGATGAACCCAGGTTGCTCCGATCCTAGCGCCTAACCCTCGGCCAACAGCGCGTTGATTTTAAAACCTGTCCCACGTCGCAGACAGTCCTGCACAGCGCTCTCCCCGGGTCAAACAATTTCGGCCTGTGTAATTCCGATGGGCGCCACCATTTTGTGTTCTAGAGACCGGAGTCTCTTAAAGGAGCCAAGCAGTGTTTTTTAAAACATTATTTCTTGTTCGCTCCTTACTTTATATGTCCCCCGTTCATCTGCCGTGCTGATGTCCTTTACCTTCATTCCGTCGTTATGATCTGCCTATGGGGTCCAGGGCGCCCAGCTCCTCGATGGTCTAACGTATCGTTGTCCGCCATCTTGTTATCTCGCTCCGATCACTCCTGCTTTCATCGCTGTTTTTGGGCATTAAACTTGATGTAATGGTCTCTACAAGCGCTGCATCTGGTGCTGGGTGCATTCATACCACCGATCTTTCGGTTTACGGCGGTCGGGGGGGCTTTCGACCGGCTCAGACAGCGTTATCCAAGCCGTCCGGCGGAGCTGCGTTTTTACTCAGCCATCCCGCTGTGCGCCCCCTAGCGCCTCCCACTGTAAGTATGGTTACATTTACTTTTCAGGGTTGGTCCTGAGCTCAAAGATGCAGCACTGACGTCTCTCGTGATAACAGGTGAGTAAATCAGAATTCGTACTTCAGCTGATTTTGGAGAAATATTTCGCTCAATAGTGAAGGAAGGGGGCGGGGCCTGAGGTGACATGCGTGCAAACACGCCCTATGGCGCGTTTTAGGTTGGGGAATATATTCCTCTTTAATCCTGAGGTCACCTGTGAGCCAACTAGCCCACCAGGTACCTCCAGTATGTGCCAGGGAGCTGCGTTGCTGAGAGGTGTTCAGAGGGCACGCACTCTTTTTAAAACACTCTGCAATGCAGCTCTATGGCGCTTACTGGAGGTACCGGATTGAAGAGGAATATATTCCCCAACCTAAAATGCGCCACAGGGCGTGCTTGCACACATGTCACCTCAAGCCCCGTCCCCTACCTTCACCACTGTGCAAACATGCCCGTAACGCATTCTAAGTTGGTGGATTAAGTCCCCTTGCATACTGGGGGTCCCTGGGGGCCAACTAGCCCATTAGGAACCTCCAGTATGCGCCAGGGGGCTGCGTTGCAGAGAGGTGTAATTAGGTCATGCCCCTTTTTACACCTCTCTGCAACACAGCCCCCTGGCGCTTTTTCAAAGGGGGAACCCATTTCTGGGGGCCGCCCTCTCTGCTGGGGACCGTGGGGGGTCCCCAAGCCCCCCACGGTCCCTGCCGGCTCCCCGCATCCTGCGGGAGCCAGCATTGCTTTTTTGCTTGGGGGACACTAACATGCTGCTCCCCATGCAGAAAAGCAGTATGCTTTGATTTTTGAAAGAGAGAGCAGGTTTCCTGCTCTCTCTTTCAAAAATCAAAGCAGTTTACTATGGTAGGGCGGAAGCCGTGAGGCTCCTGCCCTACCATAGCAAACAGCAGTTGTCCGGGGGTAGGTACCCTGGGACACTGCAGGAGCCGGCCCTGGGAGGGTAGTGGTCCCCGGGGCCATCAAGGGCTCCAGGAGGGGGGCCGCATGGCCCCCCTCCCACCTGTTACAAGCCCCTGGGGGTGGTGGTCCCCGGGCGTGTGGGGGGCTTGAGCCCCCCACACAGGTTTTATTATTTTTATTCGAAAAAACAAAGCCCTGGGGCTCCGGGGGGCCGTGAGCCGCCCCGCCTACTACATAATAAAGCCCCGGGGGTGGCGGTCCTCCAACATACATACATATACAAGCCCAGGGGTGGCGGTCCCCCGGGGGAGTGTGGGGGGATTTGGGCCCCCCCACATTTTTTTTCACTATGCCCCAAGGATTTGGTCCCCCCGGGGGCTAATTTGAAAAAAATCTGACTGTTTTTTTTTTCACGAGTTACGTGTACCAACACGTATCCCATGATTTAAAAAAAACCAAAAACATTTTGAGCCTTGGGGGTCCTTGTGGGACCCCCTGAGCAGGCCTAGGGGGGTCAAGGTGTTTCTACCCTGCTCCCTTTGTGTGTTTTGCATGTTTGTTTCACTGCTTTCTTGTGCCTCGGTTCTACTTAGGCACAAGATGGCTGCCAACACTTCCTTGGTTGAAGTGTTGACAGTCAATTAGAATGCAGCTCGGGCTCGGGAAGGTACGGAGTACACTACAGAGTACAGTACAGAGTAAGCATGGGCAAATTTTGCGAATCTGGCATTCGCGAATTTGCGTATTTGCGAACTTGCAATCCGCAAAATCCGCGAATTCTCGCGAATTTGCGGATTTTTTTGTTTTTATAGTGTTCGCAAGGATTTCTGCCAGTTCGCGAGGATTTTGTACCAGTTCGCGATTGCGAACTTACTTGTCGGCACGCAACGGTCGCGACTATGTTGTTTCTACGTCTGGTTCATCATCACAGGTTCACAGCACCCTCTGTTTCAACACTGCCACCCTCTGTTTCACCCATGCCACCCTCTGGTACATCAATGCCACCCTCTGGTTCATCATCATCACTGTAGATTATGGGGGGAAAAAGCAAGCACACCTGCCCTGCTTCAACTGACATGAATTAATTTGGGGTTGATTTATTAATGTGTCACTGTTTTAAAATTCCAGTCTGGCACCTGCTTCCTTATCTGTAATTTGCTTTCTGTTGCAGTGCAATTTTTTTTCCAGGACCTTTGTGGCCTACTTGTAGCTATTCTATGATCCGGCTGTGAGGGTCAGAGCAGGGTCATACAATTGTTGCAACTAGCAACTGAACTCTGGAGGGGCCCCAGTCAGGAAGCACTACAGGGAATGGTTACTAATGATGAATTTGAACTTTTGCACCTGCTGCTGAGTGCTTTCAGTTTAGCAAAACTCGTTTTTCTGCAGAACAGCAAATGTAATGCCCCCAAAAAAACTTACTTGTGAAAGTTTATTTCTAATCCAAAAGTGATCCAAAGGAAGTCAAAAGGCCTCAAATCCAAAAAAGGGCAGGCAAATGTCAACCTGAGGAGTTATTCTGATAGAAATCATCATTTTCAGAAGGTCTATGCTGCTTGCTAGTGGATTTCTTGTGCAGAATTGCAAATTTTGTAATTTCGCGAGTGCGAGATTGTTGCTGCCCGCCGCACATACAAGTTCGCAATTGCGAACTTACACCCCACGCCGCAAAATTGTATCACCAAGAAAAAAAAATCCGCTGCGTGCGAATTTGCGGATTTTCGGTAAATTCGCGAGCGTTCGCGGATCGCGAATTTACCGAAAATCCGCAAAATCCACAAGCGTAACGGATTTTCCGCCCATGCTTAGTACAGAGTACGGTACTTCATCTATAGATATATCTACTATTTTACTTTTGATTTTCTCAGGAACTACTGAACAGATTTACACCATTTGACAAAAAGCGTAATCGAACCGAGCTCTACCTTTTTGCCAAATTTGGTGTAATTCAGTTCAGCCGTTCAGGCTGTAGCCCTGGCTATAGGTCCTATGGAAAATTGCATGGGGAAAACACGTTTTGGGACCCCCTTCTTTCTCAGCCCCCGCTTCACGAATCACCCCCAAACTTTCAGGGAAGGAGCGGAGCGGAGCAGGCCATTTTCTTGTAGAATTTTACGAAGATTCGTCGACCGGCGCCAAAGTTATTCCAAATTGAATGTTGCGGATAGGTCCTAACTATAACTACCTACTGGCGACCGCCAATATATATATATTGTCTATCTATATATATATATATTCACTGAAAAAACCATAGGTTATAGACCATATATAGTTAGGAATTAGCATTTACAAAACCTTCACACTGGCGACCGCCAGTAGGTAATATATATATATATATATATATATATATATATATATATATATATATATATATATATATATATGTATATTACCTACTGGCGGTCGCCAGTAGGTATATATAGTTAGGATTTTTTCTCTATGGGATTTTTGAAAATTCTATGTCTAATAACTTTGGCGTTTGTGGACGGAATTGGCTGAAATTTTCAGGAAAATGGAACATTTTGTTTCTGAGCAGCCCCTGACAATTTGGGGGGGTTTCATGAAGGGGGGGCCGAGAAAAAAGGGGGGTCCCAAAACGCGTTTTTCCCATGTTAATTTCTATAGGGCGGTTGGCCTCACTTTTAGCTCGAACGGCTGAATGGATTTGCACGAAACTTGGCAAAATTGTAGGGACTGTTAGCCCAATGTGCCTTTGCTAGGTCTCAATATATGTGCTCCAGTGGATTTTGAGTAATTTAGGTTCAAAAAAAGATATATATCTGGGCGGAGCCTAACCACACATCTGATCTGATTGGCTGTCAGCACTTCATCCAAGAAGTGTTGGCAGCCATCTTGGGACCAATATACATGATAGCACCTCATTAAAAAGCATTGTAGTTAATAGAGGGTTTTAGGACTTTAGTTACATTATAAATCATTTGTTGATGGTACCATACTCGCTTTAGGAATTGTGGTGGGTTCTAAGGTGATTTTACCATGTGAAAAAACCTTCTGCTGTGATATCATGAATATTGTTTGAAAGAAAACTAATATCTCATGATTTTCCCACAGTGGTTTGGAAGGGGATCTATAAGCTAAACTGAAAGCATATTTTCTGTAAATTCACATTATCTTTCTCAGTCATGTGAAAATGAAGTCTGACATTCTCAGTAAAACATGTACATCCAACAAGGACAGAGACTGTCAGTTGATTCCTTTGTGTTCTACTGCAGCCTCCTAGAGTGTTCTAAAGAACAACTAGAGCGCTAACAGTCCTACTTATTACAAAGGTATGGCACACCTGAAGCCATCTTAATTGGAATAAAGTGGTAACTCTTAAAACATTTAATTTAAAAAGAAACAACATGAGGGGGTATATTTTGCCATAGAAAGTATGATTAGTGCTGCAGAATGAAAAATTAGGGCACATTTTGAGTGACTTCTCAAATCCTTTTCTATTTCATTAAAACATTCTGACATGCAGTCTCCCAAAATGGCCACCAGAGACAAAAGAGCCCAAATGTAGCCCAAATATCACCCAGATGTAGCCCAAGTATAGCCCAATGACAGAATGTCCCAGAGTGTTCTAAAGAACAACTAGAGCGCTAACAGTCCTACTTATTACAAAGGTATGGCACACCTGAAGCCATCTTGATTGGAATAAAGTGGTAACTCTTAAAACATTTAATTTAAAAAGAAACAACATGTGGGGGTATATTTTGCCATAGAAAGTATGATTAGTGCTGCAGAATGAAAAATTAGGGCACATTTTGAGTGACTTCTCAAATCCTTTTCTATTTCATTAAAACATTCTGACATGCAGTCTCCCAAAATGGCCACCAGAGACAAAAGAGCCCAAATGTAGCCCAAATATCACCCAGATGTAGCCCAAGTATAGCCCAATGACAGAATGTCCCAGAGTGTTCTAAAGAACAACTAGAGCGCTAACAGTCCTACTTATTACAAAGGTATAGCACACCTGGAGCCATCGTGATGGGAATAAAGTCGTAACTCTTAAAACATTTAATTTAAAAAGGAACAAAATGAGGGGGTATATTATGCAATAGAAGGTATTATTAGTGCTGCAGAAAGAAACATTAGGGCACATTTTGAGTGACTTTTCAAATCCTCTTCTATTTCATTAAAGAATTCTGACATGCAGTCTCCCAAAATGGCCACCAGAGACAAAAGAGCCCAAATGTAGCCCAAATATCACCCAGATGTAGCCCAAGTATAGCCCAATGACAGAATGTCCCAGAGTGTTCTAAAGAACAACTAGAGCGCTAACAGTCCTACTTATTACAAAGGTATGGCAATCCTGAAGCCATCTTGATTGGAATAAAGTGGTAACTCTTAAAACATTTAATTTAAAAAGGAACAAAATGAGGGGGTATATTTTGCCATATGAATTATGATTAGTGCTGCAGAAAGAAAAATTAGGGCACATTTTGAGTGACTTCTCAAACCCTCTTCAATTTCATTAAAAAATTCTGACATACAGTCTCCCAAGATGGCCACCAGAGACAAAAGAGCCTAAATGTAGCCCAAATATCACCCAGATGTACCCCAAGTATAGCCCAATGACAGAATGTCCCTGAGTGTTCTAAAGAACAACTAGAGCGCTAACAGTCTTACTTATGACAAAAGTATGGCACACCAGAAGCCATCTTGATTGGAATGAAGTGGTAAGTCTGAAAACACTCAATTTAAAAAGGAACAACATGAGGGGGTTAATTTTGCCATATAAAGTATGATTAGTGCTTCAGAAAGAAAAATTAGGGATCATTTTGAGTGACTTCTCAAATCCTCTTCTATTTCATTAAAAAAATTCTGACATGCAGACTGAAACATGCACTTTGAATACCAGCAGCAGGCGTCCCTGGTGAGCAGTAGCTTTACTACAGTGATCTAATGTGCAACTAGAGTGCTAACATTCAGAATTTATGGCAAATGTGTGACACATCTGAATGCCTTCTTGATGGAACCAAAGTAAACAAGCATTGAAAATGCAATAGATCTCGCCCTCGTTTAAGTTAAAGCCATTCTGTTTGTAATGAGGTGGCTTTTTAGCTTTGCTTTTATTAGTGTTTTTTCAACTTTCATGTAAATAACATGCATCTGTATGCATATAAGTATATGTATGCATGCATTTATGTTTGTATTTATATAGATATACAGATGATATATGTTTATATATGTATGTATATATATATATTCACTGAAAAAACCATAGGCTATAGACCATATATAGTTAGGAATTAGCATTTACAAAACCTTGAAAATTCACTGAAAAAACCATAGGTTATAGACCATATATAGTTAGGAATTAGCATTTACAAAACCTTGAAAATTCACTGAAAAAAACATAGGTTATAGACCATATATAGTTAGGAATTCGCATTTACAAAACCTTATTTTACTCACACAAAACCATTGAAATTCCATATATAGTTAGTTGCACTAACTATATATCGCGCACCCGCAATCCACTGCTGATGATGTCACATATTACATCATTCATGACATGGTCAGTGACATCACTGATGACATCACTGATGACATCTCAAATGACATCACTGATGACATCACTGATGACAACATCCAGTGACTGTATGTTTCTGTAAAGTTAAAATATGTCTTACATATTGAAGAATGAGTGGATGTATAAGTGTCTGGATGAAGGATTTAGTAGGTGCATGACTGACTGTATGAGTGAGTGATTAAATGTGTCTCACTGAGTGCATGGGTTAGTGACTAAACTGTCTTAATTTGTGCATCATTATGTCTGTTGTTCTGTAAACTGTTGCATGTGTTGATGAGTAGCTATATGAGTAACTATATGGGTTATTGATTGGTTGCCCAAGTATTTGTATGGGAGACTGAGTGTGTGTGTGGGTGGCTGGGAGGTGTATGACTCTGTGCATAGATGTGTGAGCAGTTGATTCACTAGATGTATGGTTTCAAAAGTGCATGTGGAAACAGCTGTATGGGCGGTTGACTGTGTGCATGAGTGTATTGGTGAGTGAATGGATATCTCAGTGCTACATGTCAAAGTAAGTACATATGTAAAACACAGTACATGTGAGAGTTGACATATATAAATAACTTGCATAAGAGCCAGTGAATGTGTGAGTGGCTGTATGGATCATTGTGAACTTGTATCAGGGATTGTATAAGAGAGTAAATATGTGTTAGTATATGTTTGAATAAGTAAAGTTTGTATAACTGTATAGTTGAGGAAATGGAGGTGTGATTGATTCTTTGCATGACTGACTAGGTGTGTGAGTAACTCCATGGATGAGTGACAGTCTGTGAGTGTCTGTTTACACTGATTGTATCTAAGGTTATATTAGAGTCTGAAGAGGTTCATGGTATTATCACATGAATGATATCATCAGTGATGTGATCAGTCATGTCAAATGAGATGTTATCAGTGATGTCATCAGTGATGTCATTTGAGATGTCATCAGTGATGTCACTAACCATGTCATGAATGATGTAATATGTGACATCATCAGCAGTGGATTGCGGGTGCGCGATATATAGTTAGCGCATCTAACTATATATGGAATTTCAATGGTTTTATGCGAGTAAAATAAGGTTTTGTAAATGCAAATCCCTAACTATATATGGCCTAAAACCAATGGTTTTTTCATTGAATTTTCAAGGTTTTGTAAATGCAAATTCCTAACTATATATCGACTATAACCTATGGTTTTTTCTGTGAATTTCAATGGTTTTTTAATAGCAAATATCAAAAGCTGTCAAATGTCAAGTACGTGATAGGTAAAAACGTTTTCGTGTTTATGCACGCTGATGTGCTTTGAACGCTGCCCCCCCCCCCCCCCACTCCCCTACTCCCCTCTTTTCTCTTAGTAGTACTCTCTCTTTGCAGATAGTGAACGGTAGTTAACGCAGGCCTTTACCCCTGTTGTAATCCGTCGTACCTGCTTGTCTTTCCATTTGATTGATTATTATCCAAGCATTTACTGTTTTAGAATTGGTTCTCTTTGGATCATTCTCTATTTACAAACAAGCACAAAGTCGCAATACTCTGTTTAGTCTTTGCAGATAGTGAAAAATCGTGTAAAAAAATAAAAGTAATCGAGCAAAATCAGTAGACCACTAATTCGATCTCTTTTTGACCTCGGTAAAATACAAACATTAGGAACAACCCTTCATGAGAAATACGAAAATAGTGAAATGAACTGAGCTCCACACCATGAGGGCTGCAAGACAGCTCGACTCCGCCACCCACCCCGCCCAAAATAACGACAAACCCTATGCAAATATTATAAATATACACAACACACCAGCAAAGAAACAGGGTAAAACATTTTATTAAATAACTATTTACATAACTATTTTATACTTTTTATTGCCCGATCCGGCTAGCTCAATCGATCGAGCATGAAACTCATGCACTGATAGCAAGCGTTGAGAGTTTGTAGAACGATGGCTTCAGATTTTCCACATACGGTGTAGTGGCGCGAACTGGCAGGGGGCGTTTGGATTCTACCCCTTCCCCAAATAAGATTTTCATACGTGAATGTTCGTTCATGCTTTTTGTCCCTGAGTTGCTTCCATGTCACTGCCTTACACAAATGGCATAAGTCCTGGTTGTTGAGTGCCATACTTCAGAGTTCTAAGCAGCTCTTGTAACACTGTTTAAACCTTATTTGCACCTGCTGCAGCTTCACTATTCAAAGTAAGTGGGGTCCATTTGTGGACCTGACTGCATTGGAAAACAATGTGATATGGTGCCTCCCTAAACCGCTTGACGGAGGCCCCCGAGGGGCGGTGAGATGGCGCGGACTGAGAGGGGGCGCTTGGCTCCTGCCCCCTCCCCAAGTCGTGTTGCTCTGGTGTGGCCTGAGATCGCCCCCCGCATAGGCGGCCGGCTCCCGGGGTCCAGCGGAATTTTCTCCCTTTTGATGACTCTTCCATTCTGGACCTTGTCCCACAATCCGTTTGACCTGAAGACACGTTGTCGTGGGGCGCCCCTTCACAGTTTTAGTTGCCATTCCGTCCGCTTTTGGTACTCTGTGCCTCTTCCGCCATTCAGCTGTTTACCGCCCGCTCTTGCAACTACAGCGTCTCCCTCACCATGTAGTTGAGTTGCTCCCGTTCTTAAGATTTAACCGAACTTTTTGGACTGCTGAAAGCGGTTGTATTCCGACCGCTGGTTGGTGGAGACATTTTGACTATATTCTGGACCTGCATTGTCGCGTAATGCGTCATATGACGCGACGCGTTAGCGCACCCGGAAGTGCTCCGGTGCGCAAGGCGCAGCTTCCCGGAAACGATCCAGAGCGCGCCGCGCAGCGTGTAACGTAAGCATAATAGGTCATGTGACTTGTTAATAAAACTTTTCATTGGTTCATTTTACTTTTGTTTTCCTAATGATGTAAGACTAGGTCATGTGACCTAGAAATAACACTTTTCATTGGATTAAAACATTTTTTTTCCCAAACGATGAAAGCCCCACCTTGTTTCTGGATGTTTCAGACTGAAGCTGGCGTCACCATGAGAGCACCACCATCTCGTAGCTCCGTCGTGGCCATTCCGCAAGCAATCATGGCAGCCGCTCCCCACCGGAAGCCTGCGGGAGTCGACGGCCCCCAAGACTTTTGTACAATCTTCAAGGCTGAGGGGACGCTTTCGAGAATGGAACCCAAGCCCTGGCAGACAAGCGTCCGAGTTCCAAGGTGTCCCAGGGCCATTTTACTGGACCAGGCCCAAATCCGAAGAGCCGGCCGCCATTTTAAGAGTCCTGTGGAAGCCGCCTATCGCTGCACCGCAAGAGTGGGAGCAACTCAACTACATGGTGAGCGAGACGCTGTAGCCGTAAGAGCGGGCGCTAAACAGCTGAATGGCGGAAAAGGCACAGTGTACCAAAAGCGGGCGGAATGTTGACTGAAACGATAAAGGGGCGCCCCACTACAGCAGACAAGCCTCCGCCATGTGCTTCAAAACTGCATATGTATCTCGTGATATCAAGGTTGGGCAACCAGTACACAACAAGCAGTTACGAGTCCCATTTACACCGGCACCATTTTGGGCGCGGCCGGGCAGGTCCACGATCTAGTCAAACATAACAAATGAGGCTGACGTCTCTGAAGCAGTTGACGAACAGCAGGACATAGCAAATAAACATGAAGTCTCTAAAGCTGTTAACTCACTGCAGGACAAAACAAGTAAACCTGAAACCTCTGGAATAATTGTCGCTCAAAAGAACAACACACAAAACTCTGTAGAGCCTGAAGAAAAAAAAACAGAAGGGCACTGTAGTTTCAAACACACTTAACACTAATGACTAAACAAAGATATCGTCTGTTTATGAAGCAGTTATCATCTTGACAGAATTGACAAAGAAGTGTACAGACACCAATGCTATTAAGAAACACAAGGAAATCCTAACGCATCAGCATTCTCGGAAGAGGTTGACACAGATAACATCTTAAGGAACAAAGAAAGACCTGTTCACTCTTGACACCCCAGGTGCTGTGTATGTTGCACTATAGTGCTGCATCGAGAAAACGGACAACCCTATTGATGTGGATTTTTCATTATTGATTATTGTAAAGAAATGGCGACTCCCCCCTTTAGCAGATTAGCTAAATGTTTGCGTAATTTAGGCATAAAAGTTATATTATTGTTGTTGTTGTTGTTATCGTTATAGTTCTGGTTAATTTCAAAAAATAGTTAAATATATTTACAGTTTTTGTTGCGTTCGTTATATTTAAAAGTTAATAAAGTTTTAAAATCTAACTTTGTTGGAGTGCTATATATGTTTAAAAAATCGGGTGAATGGGGCCTTGAATCGGGTTATTGTCATGTGTGGGCTTTGCAAGTGTACTGCTACAAGATCGGACATTTCAAACTCAAATGCACGTTCTTTTTCTTACCTTTCCGAAGCATGGAGCGCAATAGCAGGCAGAGAAAGGGTGATGCACGTGTTGAACACTGCCTGGCCTGGCAAGTTGCTGACAGTGCCCCCCCGCCCGCTCCTGAAAGAGGGCACACACACACCGCCGCCCCGAGTACTTCACAAATCTTTAAGAGACCATGCGCTTGTTCATGAGGCTTAAATGGTTTATCACCCCTTCTAGAACCCCTGCATCGACCCTCTGACGTTTCCTGGAAGAATTAGCACGTAACACAATACCAAGCCCTGTCAGCTGAAACCCCCGAGAAATCATGGGGCATATTATCAAGGGGGTTTATTTCCGCTTTTTTGGCTTTAAAAGCCAAAAAAAAAGAGATAAAATTATCTCCCTATTACCAAGCTGTCGCTAACACCAGTTAGTGACAGCTAAAAGGAGATAGCGACCATCTTGGGCCCCGCTTTGCATATCAGTGATATTTATCACTAATGACATGCAAAGTGGGCGTGCCAAGATTTTAGCGACTGGAAACAGTCCCTAACCATCGCTATCTCCTATTACCAACTTTTGGAGATATTCGCGCTAAGCGCGAATATCTCCAAAACCTAACACCTGCCCTGAGCAGTTTTTAGCCATGTTATCCAATGGGAAGTGGATAACATGGCTAAGAGCATTTGCTGGATAATGCATGAATATCGCTGACTTTTCAACAATATTCATGCATTGCGGCCGTTTTTTATCGCATTTGCGATAAACCTTGCTAATAGCAAGGTTTATGTGCGATAAAATTCGCCGATGTGCGGCGATAATTTTTGTCTCTAAACAAGTTAGAGACAAAAATTATCGCTAGTTGTTGGTAATATGCCCCCGGGTTTTTGCTTGCAGAAATCGGGAGGCGAAAGACTAGCACTGAAATCAGTAGTCTCACGCCTGAATCGGGAGGGTTGGCATGTCTGGATACTCTACAGCTGGGGCCATAAACTACATCCGCAGGGCTAGGTGATAGCCTAGGTCCGGCCTGGACAATCGGACACAGAGGAAGAGGAGTGTCAGAGCGTGCGTTAGTGAATAGGGTGAAAAGGAGGTGTCGGGCGGCCACAGGGTGTGATTCTCAGAGAAGAGCAGCGCAGATGGGGGGAAGTATATGGCCCATGCATGAGAGACAGAGCGGGGGTGACCAGTGCGTGGGGAGATGCTTGCGAGGGTGGGGAGCCATGCTGAGGATCGGCGGCGTGCAGAGAGTGGGCCTGGTCAAGGCATCTAAAATGGCTGCCGTGCACGACAAAATTGTGGCATTGGACAAAAACGCAAGATGGCGCAGACAATGTTTATCAATAAGGATTCATTTATAACAAAATATTCACTCGCAGTGACAAAATGGTGGTCAACACTTCCTGATTTCCATCGAATCGAACGTTAACAGACGTCACGCAGCAAAAAAAAAAAAAAAAGCTCACGCACAGAGCAGTTTTTAGCCATGTTATCCAATGGAAGGTGGATAACATGGCTAAGAGCATTTGCTGGATAATGCATGAATATCGCTGACTTTTCAGCGATATTCATGCATTGTGGCCGATGTGGGGCGATAATTTTTGTCTCTAAACAATTAAAACGAAGCACAAAATGGCGAATTCCCGTTTCGCTACCAGTTTGCGGCCCAGTTCGCGGCCCGTGAAGCGCTTCTACCGTGAAAAATCATTTTTTTTTTATTTTCCCCACGGGACCCTTTAATAACCCCAACAACATTCCTAGGGGGTCAAGAGGGGTATACCTTGCCCCCTTTCAATAAATTCCCCCTTCGTTTTTCACCTCTTCTTCTCTCTCGATCCTACCGAGAGATAAGATGGCGGCCGCTCCGGACTGTTTAGAATGTTGACAGACACCGGAGAGCCAATCAGCTTTCTGCGCGCAAAGTTCCGTTTCGCGAAAAGTAAGCGAACCGGACCGCAGCCCGGAGCGCTGTTACAGATATATATCTTGTTTTGAACGTTAATTTCTCAAAAACTACTGGAGCACATATCTTGAGACCTAGCAAAGGCACATCGGGCTAACAGTCCCTACAATTTTGCCAAGTTTCGTGCAAATCCATTCAGCCGTTCGAGCTAAAAGTGAGTCCAACCGCCCTATGGAAATTAACATGGGAAAAACGCGTTTTGGGACCCCCCTTTTTTCTCGGCCCCCCCTTGACAAAACCCCCCCAAATTTTCAAGGGCTGCTCAGAAACAAAATGTGCCATTTTCCTGAAAATTTCAGCCGATTCCGTCCACAAACGCCAAAGTTATTAGACATAGAATTTTCAAAAATCCCATAGGGAATAAATCCTAACTATATATACCTACTGGCGAGACGCCAGTAGGTAATATATATATATATATATATATATATATATATATATATATATATATATATATATATATATATATATATTACCTACTGGCGGTCGCCAGTAGGTAGTTATAGTTAGGATTTTTTTCAATGTTAAATCTCAAAATTCTATTTGGAATAACTTTGGCGCCGGTTGACGAATCTGCCTGAAAATTTCCTGAAAATGGCCTCGCGGCGCTTTGGTCCTTCCCTGAAAGTTTGGGGGGGATAAGTAAAGCGGGGGCCGAGATAAAAGGGGGGTCCCAAAACGCATTTTCCCCATGTTAATTTCCATAGGTCGGTCGATTTCACTTTTAGCCCGAACGGCTGAATGGATTTCCACCAAACTTGGCAAAATTGTAGGGGCTGGTAGCCCGATGTGCCTTTGCTATGTCTCAAGATATGGGCTCCAGTGGATTTTGAGTAATTTAGGTTCCAAAAAATATATATATCTATAGGCGCGCCCCGGTACGCGCACTGGGAAGTGCATCAGGCGCGCCACGCGACTTGCGCACGGAAAGCTGATTGGCTGTCGGTTGTCTGTAAACATTCTAAACAGTCCGGAGCGGCTGCCATCTTGTGTCTCGGTAGGATCGAGACATGAGAGGTGGCCAAAACAAAGGGGTAAAAGACCATAAGGGGGCAGAGTAGACACCCCCTGTCCCCCTAGGTTTGATGTGGGGGCCATTAAAGTTTTCGCAGCGGGAGCGCCCGGTACGCGCACCGGGGGGCGCACCGGAGAGCGTACTATGGAAAAAATAATCACTTTAAAAAAAAATTATGTTTATCAATTTTTTTTTTTTTTTTTATTCTTATTTTATGTAAGTACCTACATGTAGGTACCAATGCAGAGACTTAAATTTAATGTACACCATCTCCTCTGTAGATATCTTGCGTGTTGTTACAGAAGTTATTGTGGTATATGGAATCCATAACATAGTCTGTCAGGAAAGCAGAAACAGATCTTTTAAGCACTCCGTGAGAATTTCTAGGGGATCATGGGTAGTCTATCCTGATCCCTTATGATGAAAAAGAGGTGTAAAATATACATTGGAGATAATATAGTGGGAGAAAGGTAGTAACTATGAGTAAACTTAGTATGTAACAGAAAAGAAGTTGCACAGTATACTATAAGTCTCATTTTATAATATAATTATTTTGGTAATACTTTATGAATTACATATAAAAATGAATATTGTCTCAAACAATTTAAAATTATTAAATATAAATTTATTCCTCTGATTCTTTTTCATAATTTAATAAAACTTGTAACATAATATTGTCCGGTATTTCCTCATAATTATAAGTACATGATTCCATTTGTTCCAAACATTCTATAAACTGTTGATCCAAAGAGTCATCCATGAAATCAACTTCATCTTTTTGCTCTTCTGGTTTTTCCACCTTTACTTCGATAGAAGTAACATTTGCTTGATTTTCTCCTTCCATTTTCTTTCTGAAAATTGCATACAAATTAACTATATTAGTAGAGTTAGGGTACTGTATACCAGAGAAGCGTAACTCAATCCATAACTATTACTGAGAAGTCTATCTCAATCTATAACTATTACAGAGGGATAGAATATAACTAACAGAATATTTTTTCTGAAATTAACTTAAAGTGTACAACATACTTCCAAAATAACAACTTACCTTGGAGAAATCAGTTGAAGTTGTCAGTGTTATTTGTTTTCAAATGTACTTCTGGAAGCAGTAGTCAAAATGGCTGTGTTTCCCTCTCTTCTTTTATATATATTTTTGTACATAACCAATCAAATGTCAGGAAATAATCGTAGAAAATGAAAGAAACTTTTTAATTGGTTATAAATTCTAACATTTCATATGTGTTTTTGTTATGTAATTTACCTCAGGATATTTAGACAGGCCTGTAGCCTAAATGTCTCAATGGAATTCCACCAAATTTGGCAAATGGTAGGGACTGCTATGTAGTAGGGCCTATTCTATATTTGTTGAAAGTGTCTCCAGTGGTTTTTCTGAAAATTACTTTCCCACCTTTTTTTATGGAGCGCTTACCGGTGTGCGCTCCAGTACGCGCACCGGCAGCGTAACGGGAGTCCTCCATTTTGTGTTTCGGTACAATCGAGACACAAGATGGAGGGCAAACAATGTTCGGTATGGCTAGAAGGGGGCACAGTAGAGACTTCTTGACCCTCTAGGTTTTCTTAGGGGGGCTTAGGAGGTTCATAAACGAAAAAAAAAAAAATCTTTAATTTTTCGCGGGGATGCGCCCTGTACGCGCACCGGTAAGCGTACCGGGAAGCGAACTTTGGTGAAAAATAGTGAAAAAAGTTAGAAAAAGATAAACGTTTTGAATGATCAGAGGTAGGGTAGCTCTGAAAAGAGCTTTTGGGTTCTGTGGCTGATTTAGGTACCTACAAGTAGGTTCCAATGCACAGTCTTAAATTCAGGAGGAATATTCTATTTCCCTCATCTGAGAAGTGCACACCATCTCCTCTGTAGATGTCTTGCATGTTGTAACGCAAGTTATTATTGTATATTGAACCCATTCCACAGTCTCTCATGTAAGCAGAAACAGATTTATTCACATGTTTCCGTGCTTTCTCAAATTGTGGACAAAATTGGTTGGACCAGTTCCATTTCTGTCTTTGGCATATATTTGAATATACCAAGGCAGTTTGTGGAAAAAGTGTCATCAATTGATGAAAGGTGTCCTTTAAGAGCATTTCCAGACCAACCCCAGTCATAGTGCCCAAATCATTTCCACCACAGTGCACTATTAAGAGGTCAGGGCTTGGCAGATGCAAAAAGGTTTTCACCAATGGTATCAATTGATGACATTTTAATCCTCTCTGGCCAATCCACTTGATTTCCACATTTGATAAATCAAGGTTGTGATAATTTCTGCTTGCTGCATACCTTTGAGCCCAGTGGATGTAGCTATGTTCTATAATCTATACAGAATACATGATGTGAGAAGGTTCTGGTGCAGTCAGATGAAGTGTAGGAATGAAATTGCAGTTGGAACAGTAGGAGTTTACAAAAAAATAATTGTGGAGTTTCACTGCTCTTGAATCACAAGCAATGATTGGTGGATTCAGATAGTTGAAAACTGAAAGTTAGGGTGCATGGTTGTGTTGTGTGAAAGAAGCAATTTGAATGGTTCAAAAAAAGTCACTAAAAGCTAACATACCCTGGATAAGCTGGTGTATTGAGAGGTCAAACATCCTTGCTGAGTTAATTTGCAACATTGTACAATAAACTTTTGAACCTGAGAGTTCAGTTAGGAGGGTGTTGCTATGGTAACAGATAGAAAGATCTGAGAGGGGGAAGGGTGTTGGTTTGAAAATAGTGAGGGAAGACTTTTGATTGGTTGAATTAAGGCATATGTGTACAAAGTTAGAGATTTTCTATGCCAGTCTTGGTTTCAGTGTATTGAGTGCACACTTTTTGCTCTGCTAAAGAGAAATTGGTGTGTGTGTCTGACACTGTTTTCAATCTCCCAAAGCATTTGTAAAGGTAAGTAATGATTTATTTAATTTAGATAGAGACTTGTTTGCTCTATGGAGTATATTTGGAAGCAGATAGTTATGTTTCAGAAGTCAAATTGTATGCTAGTATATACGTCCTGTGTTGTGTTTCTAAAATGTTATACAAAAAACGATTTTGGGTGGAAATGAATGGTATTTTCATTTGGCCCTTTTTTATGATTGCCTTGTGCAACTGGTGCATCACTTTGTATATGGGAAATTAGTGACGCTCTTGTGGCGCAAGGCCTTCATAAATAAGGCCCTGAGTTTGTTAGCTGTTGATTTGTTATTTGCTTTTTGATAATACTTATTATGAACATATGCAAAATAGTGGATTTGTATTTTGGGACACAGTGATCTTTCAAAGCTGATATTGAGTGGTTGTACATAGGTTCTGCACAGTGTTTCTTAAATGTTAATAAAAAAACGATTTTTGGGCGCAATTGATTTGTATTTTCATTTGGCCCTTATTTATGATTGCCTTATGCAACTGGTGCATCACTTTATACATGGGAAATAAGTGACACTCTTGTGGCGCAAGACCGTTATAAATAAGGCCATGACTTTGTTTGCTGATATTGAGTGGTTGTACATAGGTTCTGCACAGTGTTTCTTAAATGTTATTCAAAAAACGATTTTTGGGTGAAATTGATTGGTATTTGCATTTGACCCTTTTTTATGATTGCCTTGTGCAGCTGATGCATCACTTTAAACATGGGTAATAAGTGACGCACTGGTGGCGCAAGGCCTTCATAAATAAGGTCCTGACTTTGTTTGCTGTTGATTTGTTTTTGGATTTTTGATAATGCTTGATATCAACATTTGAAAGATAGAGGATTTGTATTTGGGGAAACAGTGACGTTTCAAAAGTGATATTCTGTGCTTGTACATAGGTTCTGTGCAGTGTTTTTAAAATGTTATTCAAAAAACGATTTTGGGTGCAAATGAATGGTATTTTCATTTGGCCCTTATTTATGATTGCCTTATGCAACTGGTGCATCACTTTATACATGGGAAATAAGTGACACTCTTGTGGCGCAAGACCTTCATAAATAAGGCCATGACTTTGTTTGCTGATATTGAGTGGTTGTACATAGGTTCTGCGCAGTGTTTCTTACATGTTATTGAAAACACGATTTTTGGGTGCAATTGATTGGTATTTGTATTTGGCCCTTTTTTATGATTGCCTTGTGCAGCTGATGCATCACTTTAAACATGGGTAATAAGTGACGCACTGGTGGCGCAAGGCCTTCATAAATAAGGCCCTGACTTTGTTTGCTGTTGATTTGTTTTTGGATTTTTGATAATGCTTGATATCAACATTTGAAAGATAGAGGATTTGTATTTGGGGAAACAGTGACGTTTCAAAAGTGATATTCTGTGCTTGTACATAGGTTCTGCGCAGTGTTTTTTAAATGTTATTCAAAAAACGATTTTGGGTGCAAATGAATGGTATTTTCATTTGGCCCTTATTTATGATTTCCTTATGCAACTGGTGCATCACTTTATACATGGGAAATAAGTGACATTCTTGTGGCGCAAGACCTTCATAAATAAGGCCCTGACTTTGTTTGCTGATATTGAGTGGTTGTACATAGGTTCTGCGCAGTGTTTCTTAAATGTTATTCAAAAAACGATTTTTGGGTGCAATATGATTGGTATTTGCATTTGGCCCTTTTTTATGATTGCCTTGTGCAGCTGATGCATCACTTTAAACATGGGTAATAAGTGACGCACTGGTGGCGCAAGGCCTTCATAAATAAGGCCCTGACTTTGTTTGCTGTTGATTTGTTTTTGGATTTTTAATAATGCTTGATATCAACATTTGAAAGATAGAGGATTTGTATTTGGGGAAACAGTGACGTTTCAAAAGTGATATTCTGTGCTTGTACATAGGTTCTGCGCAGTGTTTTTTAAATGTTATTCAAAAAACGATTTTGGGTGCAAATGAATGGTATTTTCATTTGACCCTTATTTATGATTGCCTTATGCAACTGGTGCATCACTTTATACATGGGAAATAAGTGACACTCTTGTGGCGCAAGACCTTTATAAATAAGGCCAGGACTTTGTTTGCTGATATTGAGTGGATGTACATAGGTTCTGCGCAGTGTTTCTTACATGTTATTCAAAAAACGATTTTTGGGTGCAATTGATTGGTATTTGCATTTGGCCCTTTTTTATGATTGCCTTGTGCAGCTGATGCATCACTTTAAACATGGGTAATAAGTGACACACTGGTGGCGCAAGGCCTTCATAAATAAGGCCCTGACTTTGTTTGCTGTTGATTTGTTTTTGGATTTTTGATAATGCTTGATATCAACATTTGAAAGATAGAGGATTTGTATTTTGGGAAACAGTGACGTTTCAAAAGGGATATTCTGTGCTTGTACATAGGTTTTGCGCAGTGTTTTTTAAATGTTATTCAAAAAACGATTTTGGGTGCAAATGAATGGTATTTTCATTTGGCCCTTATTTATGATTGCCTTATGCAACTGGTGCATCACTTTATACATGGGAAATAAGTGACACTCTTGTGGCGCAAGACCTTCATAAATAAGGCCA
Source organism: Lissotriton vulgaris (assembly GCF_964263255.1). Taxonomy (NCBI): domain Eukaryota; kingdom Metazoa; phylum Chordata; class Amphibia; order Caudata; family Salamandridae; genus Lissotriton; species Lissotriton vulgaris. The sequence goes on from NC_141694.1 coordinate 773,307,387, forward strand.
TGACTTTGTTTGCTGATATTGAGTGGTTGTACATAGGTTCTGTGCAGTGTTTCTTAAATGTTATTTAAAAAACGATTTTTGGGTGCAATTGATTGGTATTTGCATTTGGCCCTTTTTTATGATTGCCTTGTGCAGCTGATGCATCACTTTAAACATGGGTAATAAGTGACGCACTGGTGGCGCAAGGCCTTTATAAATAAAGCCCTGAGTTGCTATTGTATAAACTTAAATATGTTGCAATTTATTGTTTATATTGTTTGCTTTTTGACATTACTTTGTTTTTTGCTAATAGTGGTCTTTCATGTGTTTTTTTTTTTACAGAACAACAGATTCAAATCAACTTCTGAAAAGCAAGCAAAAATGCCTTCAAGGCAAAGAATTATCAAAAATACCATACGGAAAAGGAGAACATCAACAACAGAATTTATGGAATCCTCTACAACAACTACTTCAAAAAACACCAGAAAAGCTTCTGGTAAGCCAATTAAGTCTTTTCTTCGCAACATATGTCGTACAAAAAGAAATGATATTGCTAATGTGAATATTCAGAAAAAGTCAACAAATCTAAAAAGGAAGGAGAGGCCCACAAAAAATGTCTCGATTGGATCAGGAGAGAAGAGAATGGATAGCAATAGAAGGGTAAATCATTTTAGGGACATTCGTAGGCGAATGTTTCGCAATAGGGTAGTTTTAAATTTGCTAAAAAATGATAAGAAAAGTAAACTGAGAGCTGCTTTTTACAAGAAAAAGAAAAGTGTAGAAAAGATTGTTGATCAGGCTTTTGAAGTTAAGAAAAAATTATTTATTTTAATAATCAATAGAATTAGGATACTTAATAAGGCAATTGATGTTTTCAAATCGAACAGTAGATGGAAAAGAATTATTAATCGGAGTAATTTTTGTGAAGTATTTTCTGGTGAATGGATGCATAGTTCAAGTTCTGAGCCGTTTTTCAATGAGGAGAGTTACTTTCAGGAAAATGATTTGGTGCATGCAGTTGACACCAGTGGTCGGGCATATGAGGGGAAAGATGGTTGTGTGATGGAAAAAGAGAAACTTGTATCTAGAGATGCAGAAGAGGTGTTAGCTGATGAAGTTTTAGGGAGACGTACTAAGGGTCCAGTGTACACATGGAAGTGCAGTAGTATTTGTAGTGTGCGACAGGATTCAATCGATTTGCTTCGAAATTTCTTACGTACATATAGTAAGAAAAGTCTCAAACAAAAAATGAAGATCTTGCAAGAGTTAGATCCTTGCAGAGTGAGAGAAAGCACAGGTTTGCATGGGCATTCACTAGCTTGTCTTTCTAGAAAAGTATGTCAGAGTGTTTTTCATCATTTTAGGATATTAGCAGTGCATCATAATAAGGTGAGGAAATTAGTGAGAAAGTTGTATTATGCAAAAAGTCCAGCACTTAAGCTTAAACAGTTAAACAGTGCTCTTTTGCATGGATCTGAAGTGGATGTGAAGACTATTTGTGAAGAAATTGAGTTTTGTTATTTTGGAAACAAGGAGGACAGTGTAGAAATAGATATAGTAATGGATGGTAATGTGGAAGATAATGGACAGATTTCAAGTATAGAAAAGTTTGACGAGGAAATTACCAAGTTTAAGGTGAAATCAAGTGAAAGGCCTAATTTAACTTGTGTGTGTTGTCGACGGACTCATTATAAGATTCAGACTAGGTTAGTTGATTTATATGCAAAAAGTGAATTGGAAAATAATAGTGAATGGAAGGATTTTGTAAGTTATTTGTTGGTGGAGAATTCTTTTGATTTGAGTTTTGATCAGCGTATTTGTAATTATTGTTTAAAAAAATTAAATGAAAATAGAATGCCTGCTAGAGCAGTTCATAATAATCTTCAGTTGATAGATATTCCTTCTGAATTGATGGATCTAAATACTTATGAATCTATTTTGATTCAAGGTGTCCATCCTTTTCAGGCTATTGTACGCATGGAGCCTAAGACAGGGAAATTGCCTCCATCAGATTTACAGAGAGGATTAAAGGGAAGAGTTGTTTATTTGCCTCTAGATGTAAAGAAAAATATTGATACAATTGGTGTAGAAAGAGTAGAAGAGGATCCTCTATTTATTCCAGTTAATGGGGTTCCGACAAAGAGTAAGAAAATCTGGCAAGATTTAGTGGATGTTAGAAAAGTCAAAAAGGCAACGTTGTATTTGGTCAAAAACAATGAGTACTACAAAGATGTAAGTGTTGGAGCAGAGGAAACAGCTACAGAAGAAGACAGTGATTGTTCAGTTGGTCAAATTGAAAAAGGTGATGTGTCTAGAAGTGAAGAAATATATGAACATTATACTGTTCATCCTTTGCATTCCAAAGAAGTAATGGGAAATGCAATTGACTTGTTTCAAATGAAAGCAGCAAAAGGAAGTCCCATTAGTGTATGGGAAGAAAGTTTGGAAGCTCGTTGTTTTCCACAATTATTTCCTACAGGTCGTGGTGGATGATATGATGATCGACCAGTTCAAATTCCTGCAGCTGAATACCGGACTTTATGATTATATGCTGAAGATCCAAGGTTTCGTCAATGCATTCCATATTTGTTTCATCTACTGTTTGAAAGTGATTTGTCTGGGCTTTCTTATGCAGTTAATCATATACTAAAAAGTGGAGCTCATTTTCAAAATGTTTCTGCAAGGGACTTTATGGAGAAAGTTAATCTGCAAGATAGTATTTTGGAATCTCAGCTAATCAATCTCATGGCATGTCAACGTGGAACCAATGAGTATTGGTTCCATCGTCATGGAGAATTGAAATGTATGCTAAGAAACTTAGGAACTCCTACATGGTTCCTCACTCTTAGCTGTGCTGTGTATGCATGGGATGACTTACTTGAATTTCTACGAGAGGCAAATGGAAACATACCAAATATAGGATTAAAAACACCTGGAGAACTGTGTTCTTTGGATCCAGTGAATGTTTGCAGATATTTTCATCATAGATTTGAAGCTATGATGTCTTTTATTACCAACAAAAAAAATCCTCCCCTTGGAGAGGTTTTGGATTTCTTTTGGAGGAAGGAATATCAAGCGAGAGGTGCTCCTCATATACATATGTTGTTGTGGATTAAAGATGCACCCAAATTTGGATCAGATTCAGATGAAACAGTGATGAGTTTCATTGAAGAGTATTCAACATGTGCTGTTCCAAAATCTACTGTAGAAAACAGTTTAAGGCAACAAGTTTTACGTTTTCAATCTCATCGTTGTGGAAAGTACTGTCGTCGAAAATTTAAAAACAAGGAAAAGTACTACACGAAATGTCGTTTTGCATTTCCACGACCAGTGATTTCTAAGGGAAGAGTAAATAATTTGATGTCATCTCTACGACATACTGTGACGAGGAAATCTCCCAAAAATACATACAATTTGAAAAGAAATGAAGAATCTAAGTACATCAATGATTACAACCCAGTGATTTTGTCCATGTGGAATGCTAACATGGATATTCAGTTTGTTGCTGACAACTCTATTGCTGTGGCTCGATATGTGACATCTTACATCACCAAAAATGAAAAGACAGAACTGAAGGAAATGTGGGAGGACATTTCACATGAAAAGAGTCTAAGCAAGAAATTATACAGTTTCAGTCTGAAGATGTTGTCGCATCGAGAAATTGGAGCATATGAATGTTCTGATCGGTTATCATCAGCAAGTCTCTATGCCAAATCAAGAACAATCATTTGGGTGAGTCTAGGTCTTGCTGCAACACGAAACCGAGTTTTGAAATCTGTACAAGAAATTGAATATTTGGCGGAAAAAGAACCAAACAGTACAGATATTTTGAAGACAAATATGTTGGATACATACTATCCAAATAGAAGTACTCACCTTGAGAACACTTGTTTATATGAAGTTCTGCAAAACTACAGTTATAAGAGGAACATCACAGAAGATATCAATAATGGAAAATATGCAGTCATTGGCTATGAAGGATGTCTAGTGAAGCAGAAAAAAGGCCATTTGATTAATCATTGAAAATTGAGTTGTGAAGCTCCAGACAAAAGAGAATTTTACTATTTAGCTCTTTTGCAACTCTTTAAGCCATGGCGTACAGAAGAGGAACTACTTGAAGATTTTCTCTGTTATGAAGACTCTTTTAATGCAACTAAGGATACCATAGTATGTCCTATTTTTCTAAATTATCTGCAAATGTTGAATGAAGAAATGGAGCAAGAAACCACAATTGCTGAAGAGATAGCTAGAGACAGTTCTCAAGATAGTCAGAGTTCTACTTCATTGTCTCAGGATCCACTAGGAGGACCTATTATCCTAAATGAAGCTGCCACTGCCATGGATGAGGTGGAAAGAGCTATGGAACAAGCTCAAGAGGATGGAGTGAAGTTAGAAGATTTGGTAAAGCAACTAAACGTTGAGCAGAAAAAGATATATGACGAAGTCACAGAGCAAATTGAACATGGATTCAGACATGAGAAAAAAGAGTGTTCATGTACATCATTTGACCCTGTCCGACTGTACGTAAGTGGAGAAGCAGGGACAGGAAAAAGTTTTCTAATTAAAGCCATTGCAAGTTTTCTACAGAAAAAGACTGATTCACCGCTGTCTTGTGTTGTAACTGCTCCAACTGGTCTGGCTGCACATAATATTAAAGGGATTACTCTACATCGTTTACTGATGCTGCCAGTTGAGCATGATAATAAATTGTATTACAACAAGTTATCTGGAGATGCTTGTTCTGAAGTTTCAAGAGTCTTGAAGAAAATGAAACTTCTTATCATTGATGAAGTAAGCATGGTCTCAAATCTAATGCTTGCTTTTGTGCATTTGAGAATGCAAGAAATTCTTAGAACAGAGTATGATGTGTTATTTGGAGGAAAACACATTATTGTTTTTGGAGATCTATTGCAGTTGACTCCAGTAAAAGGACAACCAGTGTTTAAAATGCTCACACATGAAGATACCAGGAAGTCCCTTGGCAGCATTGGAAACGTTAATATATGGTTAAATTTTAAATATGCTGAACTGCTTCAAAATATGCGACAGGCAAAGGATGAAGATTATAAAAATATTCTACAAGATGTAAGAATTGGAAAAGTAAGCGATCTTGGGAAAAAAGCTTTACATGATCGATTAATTTCAAATTTGTATCCAAATGAAAACATTCTTCCAGAGAATATTTTTTTAAAAATGACTGAGAAGAAATCTGGGATATGTTTGATGCCAACTCTGCAAGAATGTTCCATCTTCAACAACAAAATGTTAGAGTTAGAAAATGAAGAGATTGTGAAACTGGAAGCAATAGATAAAATAGAGCACATGGGTGCAACAATTGTTTTGTCTGAAAATTTGAAAACTAAATTGGATTCATTAGAGAAAAGTATTTCTAAAACAGCTGGTTTTGAAAAGACTCTGAATGTGTTTTTAAATTGTCGTATCATTTTGAGAAGGAATTTAAATGTTGAAAGAGGTCTGGTAAATGGAGCAATGGGTTATGTTGTTGATTTTGTGAATTACAGAAATAGAGATGGAATTGAATTTTTAAAAATAAAATATGATGGCATTGAACAAGTACAACAAATAAGTCATGGTTCTGCTAGATTTTTACTTGTAAAAGACTTATATGTTCGCCGAAAACAGTTTCCTGTATGTTTGGCATATGCAGTAACAATTCATAAATCTCAAGGTTTAAGTGTAGATAATGCTTTGGTGAACATTGGAAGATCTGTGTTTAAAGAGGGTATGGCATATGTGGCATTATCCCGAGTCAGAACTTTATCAGGATTGTACTTGATTGAGTGTGATGAGACAAAAATTCGTGCAGATCTAGATTGTGTTAAAGAATACAATAGGTTAAGAAGAGAATATGCTCCACATTTGCCTCAATATCCTCTGTTTGAAAAACGTGTGGTAGGCCGAAAAAGAAGAAATGAGGATAATTGCAGTGAGGTAGTTGCAAAAAGACAAAAAGTAGAGAAAAATGTAATTGAAAACAGGAAGAAAAAGAATTGTGAAGAAAATGTTGTTGGATTTCAGTTTGAAAATAGTTCTGGTGTCAACTGCTATGCTAATGTAGTGGTGAATGTTGTTTTTTTCCTTAAAAGTTTACAAGAACAGATTGTTGAAAATCGGGATCAAAGATTGTGTGGTTTATTGAATTCTGTGTTTGAGAAATGTAGCAGTGATACAGCAGAAATAGAAAGTGTAACAGAAATTCGAAATATTTTAGATATGTGTTCTGGTCAAGATAAATTTTCACAGAACATTCAGCAGGATTGTCAGGAATTTTTAATGTATATGTTTGGTGTTTTGGAAGATGAAGGTGTAGATGTAGATAATCTTTTCAGCCTTTCTTATCAATGGCAGCATGACTGCCACAATTGTAGTTTATCAAGTACTACTAGAATAGACACTGAAAGATTTATATATTTGACTTTACCTGACTGTAAATCAGTGTCATTTAAAAATCTAGTTAAAGCAGCAGATCATAATATGGTGTGTACCCAATGTAACTGTACAATGCTGTCCACATTATTTATACAAAGTTATGGGCAGTATATCATTTTAGTATTCCAACGATGTAGACCTGATGGAACTAAATTGACAACTTCTATTAAAAATTTTGTGGCTTCTCAGTTATCAATTTCAGGAAGAACCTTTACAACTGAAGCTATTATTTATCATGACGGTTCTTCGACAACCTCAGGACATTATACATGCTACTTAAAATCTGAAAAAGGATGGAGTTACTGCAATGATTCTCATTTAACTTATAAACAACGTTTGCCTTATGACTCTACAAATTCTTATCTAGTGTTTTTAAAACCAAAGTTTTAGTAAAGGGAATTGGCCTTTGAAGTCGGGAATAGATATTAAAAGTTAGTTAGTTAGTTAGTTAATCTAATATTTTAAATTATTTATCTCATGTACATACTTTAAGTGGATCTCAAAGTAAAAAATACTGATATATCTGACACAAATTGGCCGTGAGGAAAGTGTAAGGTATGATGTTCTTAGATCTTTTTTCATAGGAAGTTGATGAAATGGAAGTTATAGAGCACAGCAGACTTTTTTCCACCAAAAGGACCTTCACTATCTTCTATTTGGCCTCACGGAAAAGTAAGTGAATCAAAGATTAGTGTACATTTATGAGATGTATGTTTGAATGTTTTTTTTTAAACACAATCTTTTAGATTTTGTTTTTTTTTTCCCGCTGTTAAATGATGAAGACTTTGAACTCACTAATTTAAGTGAAATTCAATATATTCTGAGAACAGCAAAAATAAATAATGTAACATATTGTAGAAGTTATTGTGTAGTTTACATTGTGTAATTTATTTTGTGTTCACATTGTCTCACACTCATTTTCCTTTTTCACCCTTATTTACCTCTCTTTACTAATTTACACTCTTTTTTCATCGCTGTTTCTTTACTGCACTTCATTCACAACTTCTCAATCTAATTGGAACTGTCTGCATTTCTCTCTTCCTTCCACCACTTTTTATCTTTTTCATATTCTCTCAGTACCACTGCTTTAGTTTTCTTACCCTCTCTTTCTTTTTCTCCTTTTTTTTTTCTTTCGCACTCATTGTACTGTAGTTCACTCAGTCCGTGTGCACTTACTCTCTCACTCCTGTTTTATCCATCGTTCTATAATAACCTCATTCCTTTCATCCCTTCACTCTGTGACTTCACTTCACTCACTCTCAGTCATCTTCTATTCCTCTTTTTTATTAATAGTTTCTCATTCAGACTGCTCTCCTTTTCACTCATTTTCCTTTTACTTTCTTATCTTTACTGATTTTGTTTTGATATCTTACATTCTTTTAGTATCTTACTTACCTTTAGGAATTTGTTCTCTTTCTATTTCTTTTTCCTTCTTTTTTCTCAAACTACATTACTTTCTTTCTGTTTTTGTATCCTTCACTATTGCTTCATTTCTTAGTAAACTTTTGTAGATTTTTAAACCTCATGAACTGTTTCTTCTATTTTATTATATATTTTTAAGTAATTATAACGTGTTTTTTCTTTTATCTTTCACAGATACAAGTTTTCATTAATTATATGGTAAGTGTGTTTAAAAAATATTTTCTGTTATCACGTTTTGTTTTATTTTCACTATTTTTCTCTCACCCTACCTCACCCCTGTTTCTTTACTTTGCTTCCCTCACTTATTCTTATCCTCCATGTTTACTTCCTACCACATTCAACTTCTTTCAGTACCTCTGCTTATCCACACTCCTTCACTTACCTTTTTTACTGGTTCACGTAGTTCCTTTGTGACACTCCTTCTTTTACTCTCTCTCTTCTTTCTCTCTGTTACTCCCCATGTCTTACCCTTATTCACTTATATATACCCTCTTTCACCCCTCTTTAGTTACACTCACTGCTATTTTCATTCCCTCCGTCACTGCTGTTCCTTTTCTCTGGTTCCGTCACTATCTGTCATTCCCCATACTTAACTGTCCTTCCTTTTACTTTCATCATCCATTCACATTCTCCCAGAACCTCTGCTTTAGTCTTCTTCCTATTTTTTCTCTTCTTTTGCTCCCTTATTCTTTTTCTTTTTCTCAGTTACTTCCTCTTACACTTTTTCTCTGTCTTACTATCTATTACACAGTCCCTCTGTGTTCTTCCCTCTAGCTCTCTTTCTCTTAACACCACTCTCTCTGTCCCCATTCCTTTTAGCTTCATACTGTTTTTTTTCTTTTTTTTTGTTGGTGCGCTGACGGGACGCGCACTAGTACGCGCACCGGGGCGTTCACCGGTGCGTGCACCGGGAGCGCACCAGAGATGAAAATATAAAAAAAATAATATTTTAAAACAAAAAATATTATTTTAATATACATTATAGTGTTCATTTTTATAAAAACATACCTTTCTCAGCTATAGACATTTTTGAAAAAATAAGCTTAGAAATTTACTAAAAAGTACATAGGTATGAAGCCCTATAAAAAGTTAAAAATTAGCATTAAAAAAACCTATGAAATTCACTGAAAAAACCCAGAGGTTTCACACCAGTTATAGTTAGGAATTAGCATTTAAAAAACCTTTGAAATTCACAGAAAAAACCAGAGGTTTCACACCAGTTATAGTTAGGAATTAGCATTTAAAAAACCTATTAAATTCACTGAAAAAACCAGAGGTTTCACACCAGTTATAGTTAGCTGGAAATTTTACTGACATAAAACCATTGAAATTCCCACGTTATAGTTAGTCGGACTCACTATAACTTGCGCATGCAATGCACTGCTGATGACATCACATATTACATCACTCATAACATGGTCAGTGACATCACTCATGACATCACTGATGACACCATCCTTGTGACACAGTGACAGACCTCCTCTCACTGTAAAGTAACCTTTGAAACACATATTCAAAAATAGAAACTAACATTTTCAAAAAAGTGGATATACCCATACCAGTTACAACAAACAATTCAGTAATTACACCATCTATATACAAATTCACACATTCACCAACAGTTTTATATATTCACTCATACATATACTCACTCATCATATGTAGTGATACCCCTATTCATCCTGTTACACACCGACAGTCATCAAAAAGTTACTCACACATATACTCACACATGCAAATAAACTAATAAACATCCATTTATTTGAATATACAGATTTACACACACTACCACCTTGCTTCTAAGGAAACCTACACATATGTACTCTCTTAAACAATCACTTATAGAAACACATACTTATTTAAACAGGAACTCTTACAATCTATCACTTACACATATACTGACTTATATAAATCAGTACTCACATATACTAGATTAAAATATATCTTGTTACTGATAAACACACTAGTGAGACAGGCATTCAATCACTAACACACACATATACACACTTATCCACTCATACAGTCCTGCACATATGCAGTTTTCAAAAAACATACAAACAGTGAGTCAGTCATTGATACATCTATGTGCTAAGTAACACCCCCACCAAACTATACAGACACTCATACTGATACTAAAAAACATATAATAACCCATATACACACACATGTAGCTACTCATCAACCCATACAGCCACTTATACACAAAGTGAAACACTGATACATATATTTAAATATTTAAATATTACTCGCTAATATATGTATTCACTAAGATGCACTTAATAAGCCAGTTAACCAATCAATTTAAAAAAAAAAAATACATTAATTAAGACAATAATTTAAACATTTATTCTTCCATCGACCTTTACATATACATATATAAAACATATTTATTTTTCAGAAAGACATACATTCACTGGATGGTGTCATCAGTGATGTCATGAGTGATGTCACTGACCATGTCATGAGTGATGTAATATGTGATGTCATCAGCAGTGCATTGCATGCGCAAGTTATAGTGAGTCCGACTAACTATAACGTGGGAATTTCAATGGTTTTATGTCAGTAAAATTTCCAGCTAACTATAACTGGTGTGAAACCTCTGGTTTTTTCAGTGAATTTAATAGGTTTTTTAAATGCTAATTCCTAACTATAACTGGTGTGAAACCTCTGTTTTTTTCTGTGAATATATATATATATATATATATATATATATATATATATATATATATATATACATATATATATATATACAATACAGTGTCATTCTCAACCTGTGCTCCATGACGTATAGCATATGGCATTTTGCCAGTGGTTGTTTATGCTTAATATACAGATATAATAATTGTGGGGTTTTTTATGAGCGTTTTTATTTTACAAGAGTGTGCCTTTATTCATATATTTATATTTTATGCAAAATTATATTTGGTTTAGGCACGGTATTTATTATATATACATTTGCATAATGCACTATGTATTCTCATGCGAATACAAGTGACATTGTTCTCACCGAATGTCAGTATCAAGAGAGCCCCTTCTCATAGGCCTAGGTCTAAACTCTGCAAATTAGACTCAGTCTCTGTCTCACTCAGAGTGGGCAGCCATTGCTCCAGGAAAGATCATCAATCCAAGGGTTTCTGGTTTAGCACAGTTTTTAACAGATTGTGAACAGAGTCACTGCTGACCGCTTGCCCTTGACTTTAGGTATGAGATTGCGGGTACCATCTCCTACAAAGGCAGGCAAAGACTTAAAAAACTGTCTCATAATGCAGCGCAGCACCCAGAGTTGCTTCGCTGCATTGCCAGACAGGGATCAGAGCAGGAAAGCACCAAATCTGCGAAGATATGGCACTATCCTGCTCCTTACCTTGCGCTGGCACACAATCAGGCTGTCTAGTGTCATACATTGTCGTAAATACATTCAGAAAAATATCACATTATAGCAGTTACGAATTGAAAATCCACACCAGGTGGAACAATATTTTTTGCAAATTAGATTTAGGCCATAATATTTATGTTCGGTTAATTTTACATACAGTATTTTGACATACAACCCAGAAAATAATATATATTATGAACACACTTACCAAGCTGTAGCTTGATAAACATTATCCACTTAGAGAATTTTGAGGTACAAATAAAAAAAAGTACCTAGGAGCTAATTAGGATGGCGTAACGATCGCCACCGCCGGGACAGCGGTGGTGATTGTTACGCCATCGTCATGAGCCATATTATGATGGCGGTGGGTATAGCAGCGGATGGAAAGTCTGTCCGCGCTTTTCCGCCATTGGCAATCATCACAATTGCCTGCTGGGCGGAGCAGGGGCTCTAATATGGTGGCTGTACCTAGCAGGCACCGCCCATCATATTAAGATGTTGACTTTGAAAGGCCTTTGCATGACGGCAATGCCGTCATGGAAAGGCTGGTGGGGATTGTGTTTGGGGGCCCGTTGCGAGCCCCCCTTATGTCTGGTGGAGGTTGGGTGCACTCATTTTGCTGCACCAAGTGGCAGGCACCGTGTGGTGCCTGACATGCAATTTTATTATTGCGGTGGTTGCTGCTGTCAGCAGCACCCACCGCAATGTTAAATTGCAGAATGCTACCTCCATGGTGGCAGTCGCATCCTAATTCGTGGTGCTGGACCTCCGCATGTCTGGCGGCCGGTTCCAATACTGTGGGGATGGCGGGCGGACACAGGTCCGCTCGCCATCCTAATGAGCCCCTAAGTTAAGTTCAACATTACATCTCTAGATCTATGAGGTAAATGCTGATTCATAAGAGAGTTGTTTCCACAAAAAGTGCACACATGAATATCACATGAATATCAATGTATCTTGAGCATGACAAGGATCCACCATCCGCTACTTGAAATGTGCTACTAGGGTGATATATTGTCTGAATATAACATTATATACTGTGTTGTAATGAAATGAGTGGTTGAGTCAGCTGGTGCTTTTTTATTTACGATTAAAACGAGTCCTCCGCATGATGCCAAAATTCGCGTAATAACATTTTTACTTTTGTCTTACTTTTAACAACACATTGTTCATTTAAATTACATGTTTTGATTCCCGAAATACCTGGAGCAGTGGAAGTAACGTCATGCAAAGTTTGACCCCCACCCATGAAATCATAGGATGGACACCACCGGACCCTTGATCCCGATGACATCGCGAAAAGTGATGCCAACTGATGTTTGAAGCTGAGTATAATTTAGACTATAACAGGAAGTGACATCATTGAAGATAAACAGCTGCAATAAATGTAAAGATAATAAAATAACAAAGATACCCCCCACAAATTGACTGGGATACAGCCATATTTTGCCAGACGTACAACCTTTGTGGACAAAAAGCAAAGCCTTCCGAGCACAATTTGCGTCGTCTCTAAATGCACAGGTACAGTATCATAAAGGGAGGACTATCTCATTTACCAAATAAAGCCTTTTCTCGTGATGAAATTCTGTGTCATATGATCAAGTATAGCCCTATATGAATAGGTAAAACATATGTCCAAGTATAGCTTTATATACGCAAATGGGCAGCTCAAAAAGTGACTTTGTTTTGGATTCATTATTTGAGCAGTTCTGCTGATTCCTAATTAGCGGGGAAACATTTTTAGTTGTGGGGAACTTCGTTTCATGTCAGCTACTCTGCCCGTTCATATTCAATATTGTTATCATATCTTAACAAACAATCGGTAACCCAGGTTAGAGGGGCGCTCTGCAAGTAAGGGACTGGTATGAGTTTCCCAGTATATGTCGGTGCTCCTAAGGAAGGGTGTGGTCACCAACACCCCACACAACCTATCCAGTAGGTCTACAAAACAAATTAGCTTTCCTGAGCACTCTCAGTTTGTAAAGTTCAGTATCAGAAATAATAAAGTTCCACTGAAGTCATCCAAAGCAGTCCCAGGTGGGTAGTCCAAATAATATATCAACAAAGAGGGGAATAGGACTGTAGCTCTATTCCGAAGCTAACAACATTCAGATTTAGCTGCATCAGGAGACGAAAAAAGAGTGTCAATGTTTAATGAGGGGGTAAAAGAAGTTTGTACCTGGACACGTCACTATGGTCTCAAACTGGAAGGATCTGAAACCCTGGCCCTGTTGCAGCTCCCTGCAGTGCCCTCATTAACTCTCACACTCAGCTCATAACATTCTATCTGTCCCACCCTATTCAGTTTCACAACGTCTTATGCCCAGAACCTGAGAATAACTGGGAAGCCAGTATTATACTTTCATGACCACTTAATAATCAGAGGCACAAACTGTGATTCGTTGCTTAAATCCACTGAAATGTTCTACCCAATGTCGATATATGTCATCATATAGGATAGTTAGATACCATGAACAATGCAGAATTGACTATGCTGTCAGTGGCGGTTTTACCATTAGGGCGTTTGGGCGTTGCCCCACCTATAATTATCAGGCAATTTATTCGAGCGGCGCGTTAATAAAAGTTTTATAAATTAACGCGCCGCTTGAATAAATTGCCCGATAATTATTGCCCTGCGGCCGTGGTGTGTGTCATGGACATGGACAGTATGCACTGTCTGACACTGGGTGGCGCTGGACTGACTCTGTGCCGGCACAGTGCGCACTCACTGCGCATGTGGTGTTTGCCCGGCAGGGTTTCTCCAGCTAGCAAACTATGTGATTTTAACAAAAACAACAGATTAGGGGTTTGCCTGCCTAATGCAACGTACCCCAGTGCTGAAAAAAAGAACGACGTTTTTTTAAGGCTCAGCCCAATCCTGATGCTACTCTCTTTAGAGAGCAGCTCTCCTCTAAAGAGAGCAACATCAGGATTGGCTACTACTGTATCTCGGCAAGGTGGCAGCCATCAGTCTAGGCGCCAACGGGACCCCAGAGCAGAGATGGTGCGGACTTGGTCAAGTGAAGACAAGGTAAGTCTTTGACTACCTCTGTCGAATTATCTTTGATACCAATATCCGAACCCCAGACTGTTTCACAATCTTTGCCTCGGACTGCTCTGAGTCAAATACCCCCGACTCATAACCAACTGCCTTTGGATTCAGAATTATCTCTTGTTAGCTGGAATATAGCAGGTCTAAAATCCAAATTGAAAATTACAGAATGGCTTAATTGGGTTGATAATAACTGCGATATATTGATGCTACAAGAAACTTGGAGTACAACGTCACCAACAATGGAGGGTTTCTGTTGTTATAATCTAAAGGCTTCCCCTTCTCACATGGGACGGCCCAGTGGGGGTCTATCTATCTGGTCCAAAATAAAATCCGGGGTGCAAACTAAATTGATCCCTACACCGGGTAATTGTTTTATGGCTATGAAGTACATTAACAGAATGAAATTATGCATTATTAATTTTTATAACGACTTTGTTACCCGTCCTAATGGTAATTTTATGTTATTGTTTAATTTTATTGATGAAATTATGGGAGGGCAAAAGTATGGGCCCTTTGATGGCATCTGCATTGGAGGGGACTTTAACGCTCATATGTATCGCAACAGCCCACTATGCAAAAACGGTGAGGAGCTGGAAAACCACCTAGCCTCCCGTGACCTAGTAAATGTAATGGAAATTGCAGGTACTAGTGCAAATAATATAACAACCCCCACTTTTATAGGTCAGGGCTGTGCCTCTACGATAGATTACATATTTACATGCCCAACATTAAGCGACATAATTTTAAAAGCAGAAGTCATCTGTTCCGCTTATAGCGACCACTATCCGCTCAGAATATATTTACACAATCCACAGACCTTAAAGGTTGCAGCAAAGTTAGAGGCTGGGCCTCAAAATCTGGCTTTATCAACAGATAGATTAAGACTAGTATGGAAAGGAGTGGACAACAAAGAGATTCTAGCCAGAGTAATCAAAAAACATCCTGAGACAGTAGAGATTTGCCTGTCATACACAAGTCCTGGTAATGATGTGGTTGGCGCCTTTGGCAATTTATGTGGGGCCATTAAAACAGAATCTTCCAAACCAGCTAGGCAGAATATATCTCATGGTCCCCGCTGGTTTGATTCCTCTTGTTCTAAGGCCAATAGGGACTTAAGGGCAGCCTTAAACACCAACCCAAGGGATGCTCCACTCGTGAGAGAATTAAGATCAAAATATAAAATTGCCTTACGAATTAGATCCGAGGCTTTAGTGATTAATCACTGGGAATCTCTCACGCGTACTGCCACACTAAAGAACACAACAGGTTTCTGGAGAGAAGTTAAGTCCTTAAGATCTTTTGGTTCTAACATCAATCCAATTAACAGTAATATAACGGGTGAGGCGTGGGTAGAGCATTTCTCCCAAATTTATGCCACATCAGCCACTCCCCTAGATACTGTCTCTCTATCTAATAGCGCTGAACCTCTGACCTTTTCATTATTGGAGGTCGAGGATGCTATTATTGATAGCGCTAGCAATAAAGCCCCCGGCCCGGACGGCCTTTCAATTGACCAGATTAAATCAGAAATACATTTTTGGGCCCCTCTATTATGCAACTTATTTAACAACCTGAATGATAGCTCAATTCCCGAATCCTGGTCGAACAGTGTCATCGTACCAATATTTAAAAAAGGTGACAGGTCGGACCCCGCCTGTTACCGCCCGATCTCACTGATCGATAATACGTTAAAAGTCCTTGGAAGGGTAACTTTTAAACGGATAAGGAATTGGGCTGAGGACAACAATGTTCGTCATTGTAGTCAACTGGGCTTCAGAAGCCAAGTAGGCACTATTGAACAATGTTTAAATTTAAATTTGATCATGGCCAAATATATCATTGTTAAAAAATCCCCTCTTTATTTAGGTTTCATGGATTTGAGTTCTGCGTTTGATTTTGTTAATCGTTCTAGGTTGTGGTCACTTTTGCTTGATTATGGTTTGGATGACTCACTGGTGTATTTTCTTTCTTATTTACATAGGGACTTAAAAGCGAGAGTACGAATTAATAATGATGGTGATTTATCCAATGACGTCCCTATTAGCAGAGGAGTCAGACAGGGTTGCGTACTCGCCCCACTGCTTTTTATTTTATATATTAATGGGTTGAGTAGCACTTTGAGTAAGATCACTAAGGACGTTCCAATTATAAATGGTTCCCCCATTACTACCCTACTTTATGCGGATGACGCAGTATTAATGGGGCGTACACCGAATGCTTTACGCATTTTAATCTCTGGGTTTGTTGCTTTTATGTCCGATCTTGGTCTAAATACCAATTTTAAAAAATTTTTTATCATGAATTGCGGACCAAAAAAGTATAATATTACATCAATTAAATCTGGTAACAACACCTTAAAATGCACCAGCACTTTCCCCTACCTAGGTTTGTTATTCTCTAACTCAGGCTCATGGCAGCCACACGCTGCCCATGCGAGAAATAAAATTGGCAAGTCAATTAACTCAATTTTATCTCTCCGTCAACCAAAACTGGCTGACGTTGTTACCCCCCTCCTCAACATCTATCGCACCCAATGCCAGCCAACTGGGACATACGGAGCTGAAGTGTGGGGTTATTGCAATAGCATGGCCCTCCAGTTGGAGGAAAATAGATTCTGCAGGAGGGTGCTGGGGGGAGTTCTTTGTGCCCCTACATTTATTTGTCACAATGAACTAAGGCTGCCATATATTGTCGATTTTATTAAGTCAAGGCCTGCGCTTTTCTGGATTAAAATATGGTTAAATCCAGCAGCATCCTTAACGCGCAGTATAATATCTGACTGTTTGTTAAGTGATAGATCCCATCACATACCCTGGTTAAATGCAGTCAAAAACAGTCTGCAGAGCGTGGGTCAAGGATCTTTATTTAGCTCCCCTAATTCTATTGTACCCGCTCATAAGAATAGTATTAAACGGGCATTGCTGGACTTATATAATGAGGATCGGATGAGATCAGAATCCATTAAACCAGTTGTCACTAGTTATTTGCGCATTATTGACCCAGGTATTGATAATTTGAACAATCCTTTAAGATATTTGTCAATCTCTATAGGAAGATGGAATCGGAGCCTTTTATTCAGGTTTCGGGATGGAAGTATAGTTAATTTGCTCAGCTTCCCCCTCGGCTATAACAAAAAACTAGAAGAGCTGGACTGTCCTTGTTTTCAAGGCGGAAAACAAAGTTTACTGCACTATCTCTTCTTCTGTGGCCACTACAAATTGTACACCTGTCAATATTTAAGGCCGATTCTCCGTAAATATAATCTTCGAGATTCCATTCATGCATTAAAATTTCTGCAAATGTTGCACATAGATGAAGTTATATATACTGTAAGCTGCTTCATAAAAGTTTGCGTGAGATCGAGGGCAAGTATGGAAAATGGCTAATGGATGATAGTACTATGCCATCTTATGTATTTTGTGTACTTTATCATTCCACTATAAACTGATTACAGATTTAATTGTATATGTGCTTTGATTTAAATAATCCCTGCGGGAGAATATAAATTGAATTCTGTGATTAAGTACACTAATAGATTAATGCTTCTTCCTCTACTATGTATTTTGCACTTTATATTATGAACATCGCACTTTACGTTATATATGCTGCTTAAACCCAACTGGATAATCTGTTTTTAACTTTTTATACATGTTTTTAATCTGTTTTTAAATGTATTTTCACTCTGTATGTACTTTTATGGATGTACTAAAATCCGAATAAAGATCATTTGAATTGAAATTGACAAGGTAAGTTTTTTATTTTATTTATCCCCACCCCCCTGGCCCCCACTGTGAGCGAGCCGTGACTGTCATCCACAGACTCACTGAGCCTGATAGGTTGAGGATTCTTGGTTGGGAAAGGTCCCAGATCCTCTCATGTGCACAGTGCACCATTTTCTACTTGTAACATGCATTTTCTATTGGTCGATTCTTCGTATTTAAGCATATTGGGCGGCATACAGTATGGAAACCGCACTTGTCTAGATTACTTACTGTCATTTGCACATTGCACAATATAGAATGCACACGTCTGCAAATCACGGTTTTCATTTTGTACTTTGCCACATTATTTTATGTGCAGGCTTGAGACGCAGGTGACTGATTTCGTATTGCAACAGGAAATGTTTTCGGATTCACCTTTCAGTTTTATTTAACTTTTTATTTTAACATATTAATCTTTGCGCTGTGGTACTAATCTCTGGGTAGTAGGGGCCTTTTTGTGCGGAAAGCAATGACAAACTATTGGTGTTAATACTTGGCATTATGAAGTGTATTGATCCCCCATTGGGTCAAAAGCATTGATAAAAGTCTGTTTTGGTATACCGAAGACGTGACAGGACTGAGCCCCTGAAGGCAAATTTCATGGAATACTGTGCTGTAAAAATCACCCGGTATAATTCCGTTACCGCTCTCTGTGGCAATTGTTAGGACCCACTTCCCCGGTAATTAGGTTGGAATGGGGAATAACACACACGGTTTTACCGCATCTGATTTAAGCACATTTTCATCAATAACAACCTCTTTCCCCTTGAGGAATGTGTGTGTTACGTTTGTGAGAGTCAATAATACTGCAGACTGTGGAATCGCGGGTATTAATGTCCTTTGCATTATTGCACTAAGGGAGGGCCCTTGTTAAAGTATAGGGCTTTGAGCGGGACTTGTTATTCCGTTGTGCCCCTCAATTTTCGGGGGGGGGCGGGAGGGTTCGGGCACGCGCGCTACGCCCCGCGCCACTTTCAAATGTCACCAGCCGCCACTGTATGCTCTTGATAATACCCCTTGTTTAAAGTGAATGAAACGGTGTAAAGAAGCATTTTCAGCTCCTGGGGTGCAAGGCTTGGGAACTCCCTACACTGCAGAGGTTTTTTTTCTAGAGGTTTATATAGCGCGAACTTGACTAGCACGTATTCGAGCGCTTTACACGAACACCAGTTGCGTTACACAAGAACACATTAGGAGATCTCAGTGCCACAAAGAATGCAATGTTTCAGTCTCATGCATTTCTTATAGAAAACCTAATGTTCAGGTTTCTGAGTTTAGTTAGATCAGCTAGAGTGAAGCCGGACTACAACAACCAAAATGCATTTGATTGTTAAACTAAAACTCAGATCTGGAGCACTGAAGGCTTAGGGGGCATGGGGTCATCTAGTAACTTGATCCAGTGGAGTGGGAGCAGGTAATGTGTAAAGTATTTGTGCATCACTTCAAACAGTAATTACGTGAAAACACCACACAAAAATTATCCCACACAGATTAGAAAAATATTAAATTATTTAATAAATAAAAGAAGACTAAAACAGTAAAAATCCCATCAGTAGAACTACAGATATTACAATTTAAAGATTTCAGTGAAAATTGCTCTAAAAAGTACAAAGTGCCAACAATGGATATCTGGTCACACTAGACCGGGACAAAGTCAAAAGGTTTGGTCAACCACTTTGAAGCGTGGGTGAGCTACAGTGACCCACTTAGGCTTGCTGAACATAGTACCGTAAATTTTGGTGTGAAAAAAGTTGCTGAAAAAACACACTTGCTTTGCCTTCGCCAAGCCTAGGAGTCAGGATCATATGTCCTTAACAAAATGGAGCTTCAACTGGGGCACCTGCCATGTTTATATTTGTTGAGGTTTAACTTCTGTGAAATGAGCATCAGGGTCAGAATGGCCCCAGGTACCCATCCCCTGGGACCCGGTGTGAGAAGTTACCCTGCTGTATGCTGTCCACTAATTAAAGGGGGCACCTTGCACCAGTCCAAACAACCCTTATGATGATTTAAGAGGTCAAAGCCAACCTTACAAAGCTATCCAAGCGGTAGCTGCGGAGAGCAGCCTTCAGGCTTAGTCTTGAAGGAATGTTAAGCAGCGTGTTTTACCAAAATGCAACCTTATATTATTGGTTAAATGAAAGAACACAGTTTTGACTCAAGTCGTGACTCCTTCACTCCAAGGGAGATATCTTCGGTTGTCCTTGATGCTTCACAGGTTCTGCACGGATCCTGTATGGTGCAGTGGCACAGACAATGCTTCAGAATAAGAAGGAGATGAAGTTGTGCCCTAACGAAGTACAGTGAAGTCCAGAGTGTCCAGACGGTTGAAGTTCAGTGGTTTCTGGTTCAGAATCTTGTCCATATCGAATCTAGGGTCCTACAGCCAGGTAAGCCCTTTCGTACTCACGGAAGAGGGTTGGACAGATTCAGAGGACCCTCCCAGGGGAGGGTCTGGACATTGGGGAGGTTACTCCATGTCCTTTGTCCGGTTTTGCACCAGAGCAGGAGCCAACAGCTCCCAGGACTGGTTTGAACTAGGCTATACACAGAGACACCAAATGTGCCCCATATGCCGACTTTTGGTCGCTGGCAAGCGCACTCACCCAGCCCTAAAGCACTAAATCCTGTCTGGGGGGTAGTCACACCTCCCTGTGACAGGATGCCTATTGTTCTGCCTTCCCCTACTCGAGCTTGGCTCAGCAGCAGGAGGGCATAAATGTGTCTCTGGTTGGCAGAAACCATTTTGGAATGTCTGGGACTAGAAGACTGAGACTGGGAGCACCAGGGACCTCACGAAACTCACTTCTGAGGGGTGTAATCATACCTCTCACACCGGTTAGCGGTGTGGGGGGTATGATTCCAACATGTTTAACACCAAACATGATAGGGTTACTTTCAGCTGTTGGTCATCAAGTGATCACATAATGCCGCAATGGCTGCCTAACTGACAACCCGGGAGAATGGACTCCGTAGGCTGCAAGGGTGTTCTGCTCATGCAGTGGCACCCTGTCACTTACAACCTAGCACCCTGCCCTCAGGATTGTTAAGACCTCCTAGAGGAGTGTTTTAAGGAGAAAGTTGCCAGCAAGGGATTTGTTTGGTGATCTGGGTTTAACAGTGTAATACAGTCTGTATTAATTAGACTTAGTAGCTGGCTGAAACAGCAACTGTTCCACGTATTATGAATCTGTTGACCGACTTCTATAGAAACTACCACACTAGCCCCATAGAAAAACACTAATTTAGACAGATTCAGCAAGAAGCTTGTGGTTTCAAACAGTAAATGAAATATTGAACACAAGGATAAAGGTGAAGCAACACGAAAAGGTTTGTTTGTAGAAAAGGTTATTATTTTATATTCAAACAGGAATAAATCATCAAAGAAAATCAAGGGTGTGCAGTTATTGACAATTGCATGTGTTTCTTGTGTAAATGGAGCTGACAAAACAATCCATAAATACAGAAGAAAACAATCCAGTCTATGACAAAATAAGTAAAATTGGCTTCTTTAAAAGATGATAAAATAGAAAGCCAAATACAAGAAACGAGACTTGGATTGGATTGTCGACGTTTCGGTCTCAGTGGTGCAATCCAGAGACCATCATCAGGACCAGGAGATAATGCAATAAGGATGACCCTTATACAATGTATAAGACCAAACTACTGGTGAACACACGTAGAATTTAAAAGTTCATTGCCTTAGGGAAGCTTCAAGTCTGCCCTGTGGTTATGTCCAAATATCCAGGCCAGAAAAAGTATTGAATCTTTTATGGTGGGGGAACCTGTGGTATCAATCTCAGGATCCAAGATAGTTCAAAGACGGGCGAAATGCACGAAGCGTAACCTCAGTATCCAATCAGATTCGCCCGTCTTTGAACTATCTTGGATCCTGAGATTGATACCACAGGTTCCCCCACCATCAAAGATTCAATACTTTTTCTGGCCTGGATATTTGGACATAACCACAGGGCAGACTTGAAGCTTCCCTAAGGCAATGAACTTTTAAATTCTACGTGTGTTCACCAGTAGTTTGGTCTTATACATTGTATAAGGGTCATCCTTATTGCATTATCTCCTGGTCCTGATGATGGTCTCTGGATTGCACCACTGAGACCGAAACGTCGACAATCCAATCCAAGTCTCGTTTCTTGTATTTGGCTTTCTATTTTATCATCTTTTAAAGAAGCCAATTTTACTTATTTTGTCATAGACTGGATTGTTTTCTTCTGTATTTATGGATTGTTTTGTCAGCTCCATTTACACAAGAAACATATGCAATTGTCAATAACTGCACACCCTTGATTTTCTTTGATGATTTATTCCTGTTTGAATATAAAATAATAACCTTTTCTACAAACAAACCTTTTCGTGTTGCTTCACCTTTATCCTTGTGTTCAATATTTCATTTACTGTTTGAAACCACAAGCTTCTTGCTGAATCTGTCTAAATTAGTGTTTTTCTATGGGGCTAGTGTGGTAGTTTCTATAGAAGTCGGTCAACAGATTCATAATACGTGGAACAGTTGCTGTTTCATTCAGCTACTAAGTCTAATTAATACAGACTGTATTACACTGTTAAACCCAGATCACCAAACAAATCCCTTGCTGGCAACTTTCTCCTTAAAACACTTTGACTGCCCAAGCCCGCAAGGGTATATTGGGTTACCCACCCCTACTATTAGCTCCTAGAGGAGTGACATAGGTTTTAAGTGCAGTGACCCTTGGATGTATTAAACCTATAACCTAAGAAAGTGGTGCATGCACCAACTTACACATGCTGCAATGGCAGGACTCTAGGTTCCATTTTACATGGCCTCTCATGGGTGGCATAATACATGCTTAAGCCCATGGGAGGCCTATGGGGTACCTATGCTATGGGTAAATGAGTACCATATACTAGGGACTGACAAGGGTACCCCAGTATCCAATCTGGAGTGCACCCAAGTACATAGCTTAACAGTTTAGGGAGAAAGCAGATAGACTGGGGTCAGGATTAGCAGGATCCCAGTCAGACTAGTCAAAAACAGTATCACATTTAGCAAAAAGTGGGGACACCTATAAGAACCAGATTCCTAACCCGGCCACAACTTAATGGGGAAGAGGGGCTGTGCAGCACCCCTCCCCGGGCCGATTTTGGCAAAAGGGAGCCCCATCCCCTGGGGCCAGCTTAAATTCAATGGGAGAGAGGGTAACACCCCTCATCAGCAAGTCTAGCTTGAATCATGACTGATGAGGGGTGTTACCCCGAAACAGGTCCCAGGATGTTTGTTTCAGGTCCAGGGAAGACTCGGCTTGGCAGTTTGAGCTAAACTGTTCCCACGAGGAACAGGGTCAAGACTCATTCGCACATTGCTGGGGTGGTGAAGTGAGCTAAAGACTGATGATGGATTCAACCCAGATCTGTAACTGGGGTTTAGTGTCTGAAAAGTTTCAGTGCTCCATCCATCATCTCCTTGTGTTTTCTTTCCAAATTTTAAAGCCACTATCACGTGAAATCTTTTCTTATGCAAAATGTCACATCTAAACTACAAGAATGGTATACCACACTTAGCACAGAAGAACCAGTAAATGCAATATTTACCATTATTTTTTCACTGACACTGATTTGCTTAGCAAATCAAAACCTTACTTTCATTCCCCCCACCTCTCTGGATCAGCTTACTATACATACCAACCCCTTTGGAACACTCTCTTTTAACAGTAGGTCAAAAGTTCACAATACATTCTATAAGCAGCATACTAGCTTCAAATTCAAATGTAGCAGGTGTGGTTGCTGTTTGGAACTATAACTATACCCAAAACACAGTAACATGTTTTTAATTTTTGCGGACCTAATCACAGGTTTACTTACTTTTCTTTCAAAATCACTACCTAGTATTAGGTTACTGAATACTTAAATAATTTTGAAAACTGTCTCATTATGCTCCAGCCTTTCCCTGTGTGCTATTCCTCCTTGTCTTCAAAATGGGAAGAGTATGGATTGTGGGTCATAGGTTTGTGTTTTGGGCCACAGAGTGTGCTAAAAAGAGTGACAATGACAGGGACTTGTATTTTCATAAAGTGGACATTACTTGGATTGGCCAGAGGGTTAAAGTGGCATCAATTGCTGCCTTTAGTTGAAAGCATTGTGGATTGCCAATATCCAGGCCTCATGATTGTGCACTGTGGTGGCAATGACCGAGGCACACTTACTGGGGTTGGATTGGAAATCCTAATGAAGAATACCTTTGATCAATTAATGGCACTTCTCACTCAGACTGCCTTGGTGTTTTCCAATTTGCCAAAAGCAAAAATAGAAGTGGTCAAACAAATTCTGTCCACAGATAGACAAAGCCAGGAAACATGTAAATCTGTTTCTGCATTCCTCAGAGATCACAACATGGGCTCCAGCTACAACAACAAATGTATGCTTTGACATGAAGAGTATATATACGAATGATGGAGTTCATAGGAAATGTGTATTGAGCATCAGTTGTATTAATCACTGGATTCATTCAGTTATGGGAAAGTAGGAAAACATATAGAAGTGTTGGTCTATATGTTTTCCTACTTTCCCAACAACAGATTCCCCTATACACATTTCCTCTTACTGTTTGATTCCTCTCACTACATTCTATTTATTCTTACATCTACCTCTCGCTGCATTAAGTTTCATTTTTTATTTCTTTTATTCATTTTTCACACAATTGACACGCTTCAAAACTTTGTTAACTTCACATGCATCAGGTACACAGCCTTTCTTCACTTTTTACAAACACCATTCCAAGGTGGCGGCCAGTTCCACGGCCATTTCTATTTCTATTGGACTTCATCACGCGATCACAGCACTTCACCGGCGATGAGTGATCAGAACTCGACACACAACCTGGAGCTTAAATAAGGTATTCATATGTCCAGTTTTTTCATTAGGGCATGATTTTTTTCTTGAAGGCATGACTGTTTTCCTTTAAAGCATGATGTTGCCACTCGTGTTTCGATTAACACTAAGGGGGTCATTAGGATGTCGGGCGGATTGCCCCCGCCAGGCTGGCGGTAGCCACTGCCGGCCTGGCGGGGGCAATCCGCCCGCCATTCCTCAGCTAAATGCTCCCGCCATATTAGTATGATGGGGGTGACCTTGGCGGACGTAAAGACCGTCCGCCGCTTTTCCGCCCTGTCGCCTTGCGACCGGGGGGGGAAAGGTCTAACATGGTGGCGGTGTCTATTTGACACCGACAGCCAAATTAGGATGGCCCAGGATAGATGCCTTTCCATGGTGGCAATGCCGCCACGGAAAGGCATGCGGGCCCCCGGAGTGACGGAGAGGTGGGGGGTGCACAGGGGGGGTACCTGTGGTACCCCCCTGCATTTGCATTAACAAAGCGGCAGGCACCGCACGGTGCCTGCCGCTTTTTAATGCAAATGCATTCGTGCATGTTTAGCATTGTGGCGGTCGGTGCTGAGAGCCCTGCCCACCACAATGCTAAACATGCAGGATGCGCCCGCCAAAAGGATGGAGGGGGTCTACAACAGGTAAACAATCCAAAGAGGAAAGCATCGAGAAATAGCGAAAAAATGTGAGGAAGGGGTTATCAAGAGAAAATGAGATGAAAGCTGATGTGGAGAAAAAGAACAGTTGGTTAAAAACTCCATTTTAAAAGAGAAGGGAAATAAAAGTGAGCAAACAGCATGAAAAGGTTTTGGGAGGAAATGTTAACACTGTGGATCTAGAGGAAATAGAGAAAAAAACAACTCTAACCATCAGCAAGAAGTCAGGGCAGAGGAGAGGGAATATCCACAGTGTAGATAAAAAATATATGGGTAATATGTGGCTGTACTTTGAACCATCCCAAATAGACAGGGGAAAGAAAAAAGTAAGGAAGCTAAGACCCCTGAATCGGTCCCAGCTCTTATTTGTTTTCTCTAAATGTGCTAGCCTAGGGGAAATTGGGACCGAGGGCCTAAAACAAGTGGGGTTCAGTCAGAACAACAAAGAGAATGAAATCACCAAGTTTTTAATGTAATCAGGGCTGGTAAAGGCCGCTATTGTAAACGCAAAGAAGGAGGTAATGAAGGAAGGGATAAGATTAATCCCCTAAGCAGAATTGGATATGAGAAGTCAACTAAGAAGACATTTTATGAAATGCCATGCAGGTTTAGGCAATAGACAGGTAAGGTTGATAGATTTAGAGAGCAGGGAAAAGCAAATATTGAAATCACCATAGAGAACATTGAGATCAATAAACATTGGGATAATTGGAGGCTAGAAAATAGTCAAACAGGCCCTCCTGAGTCTTCCCAGGAGGAGGGGGATTGGCTAAGCGAAGGTGATTAGGATGATAGCTTGTCGCATAGCCTCAAAATTGTATCGTAAAACATAAATGGGAATGGAAGAACAGAAAAACTTGAAAGTCTTAAAGAGCTAGCCCAAGGTGTTGAAATTATGTGTTTGCAAGAAACTTGGCTACGAGACAGAACCCCTACAATTGACATATTTGTCCAACTAAACAAGCTGGCAAAGAAAAAAGACTAGGACGTCCTGCTGGGGGTATAATGACCCAAATATCAACTAAGGTTGCAAATAAGGTTACACCTATAAAAACAAAATGTAAATGGTTACTTGCTTGTAAAGCATCTCTGCTGGTCTCAGATATCACGTATGATAATATGATAATCATGAATGTTTATATGCAGTGGGGAGCCACATGGAATATAGTAGAGAGATGGAAAATTATATTATTGGGAGATTTGAACTATAAATTGAACCCAAAATGGATAGATCCCGGGTATATAGAAATATTGCGATTGTACAATATAATGTCGGCCATCTTTCCTGATAGCACTCCCTCCCGATGAGATATAGCATCAGGGGAGTATCTGGGGACAAAGGGACTGTTTAATCTGAATGGTAGGATGGAGTCCGACCACCCCGCTAAGCAAACATTTAAGGGAGGCACACAACGCTGTCCTATTGATGCAATTTTTCTTCATACCTGGAACTTTGCAAAAATAAAAGGGTTTTGTGTGACTCAAAGGGGAGGAAGTGATCATAACCTACTATAATTGGAATTAGCTAGAGGTATAAAGAGTTTACAAGATGTAGTAATCCTCCACCATTTAGATTATCCTACATGTTTAAAAAAATTAAATGAGGAATACTTGGCAAAACTGGCTAACTTTCAACAGAATCTAAATTTTCAAATTGTCAGCATTGATTGGTATGAAGAAACGATTGGACAAGGTCTACAACGCCTCAGTGTAAAATAAAAAAATAAAAATTCAAGGCCTAAGGAGAATCTAACGATTTATTGAAATAAAATGATGTGGTTTCATGAGGAATGTAAGGAAATGAAAAGGTTGATAATAAAGAAAGAGAGAATCCTGAGAGCTAGTTATGACCAAGTCAGGTATGCAAATCTCGTCAAGATAAGGAAAGTGTATAAAATATTAGTCAGAAATCAGAAAAGGAATTATAAATAGAAGTGTTAGGAGAATTTGCTGAAACCCATTGAATCACGGAAATTTTGAAAGCTAATACAGGAAGCCGCAGGTCAGACCCAAGGCTTTATGAGTTGTGTGGTGGAAGAAGCGCATCATTATAAATACATATAGATATATATATACATACACCTGTAACATAAAAAGAAAAAAAAATATATATATATATATAATAAATTAAAATATTAAAATATGTGTAATCTTTTTTAAATACATTTTACACTACATTAACTGCAACAGTAATGAAAATGTTGGATAGCGGAGGGTATAAAATTACTATTCCCACTCCAGAAAGTGCAACTGTAGGGAAAGTGTTGGATAGCGCAGGCGATAAAATTACTATTCCCAGTCCAGCGAGTGCAAGAGTAGGGAAAGTGTTGGATAGTGAAGAGGTAAAAAATTACTATTCCTACTCCAAAGAGTGCAAGAGTAGGGAAAGTGTTGGATAGCAGAGGTGTATAATTTACTATTCCCACTCCAGGATTTGCAACAGTAGGGAAAGTGTTGGATAACGGCGGGGTGAAAATTAATATTCCCACTTCAGGGATAGCAACAGTAGGGAAAGTGTTTGCTAGCGTAGGACTAACAATTACTATTCCCACTTCAGAGAGTGTAACAGTAGGGAAAGTGTTGGATGGGGGAGGGGATAAAATTACTATTTACACTCCAGTGAGTGCAACAGTAAGGAAAGTGTTGTATAGTGAAGGGGTAAAATTACTATTCCTACTCCAGAGAGTGCAAGAGTAGGGAACGTGTTGGATAGCGTAGGGGTAAAAATTATTCTTCCTACTCCAACAAGTGCAATAATAAGTAAAGTGTCAGATAGCGGAGGGGAATAATTAACTATTCCCACTCCAGCAAGTGCAACAGGAGGGAAAGTTTTGGATATTTGAGGGGAATAATTTACTATTCCCACTCCAGGGAGTCCAACAGTAGGGAAAGTGTTGGATAGCGTAGGGGTAAAATTTCTATTCCCACTCCAGGGAATGCAACAGTAGGGAAAGTGTTGGATAGAGGAGGGGATAAAATTACTATTCCCACTCCAGCGAGTACAACAGTAGTGAAAAGGTTGGATAGGGGAGGGGTAAAAATTGCTATTTGCACTCCAGGGAGTGCAACATTAGGGAAAGTGTTGGATTGCAGAGAGGAATAATTTACTGTTTTACACTCCAGCAAGTGCTACAGTAGGGAAAGTGTTAGATAGCTAAGAGGCTAATTTACTATTCCCACTCCAGAAAATGATTTAACATTAATTAATAAACAATTAATTAATAAAAAAGAACTTACCTCCCACCATATTCCCCTATAAATTACACCACCATTATTGTAAAACCTGACACAATTAACATAGTTAATTTACAATTAATTCATTCATTAATAACAATTAACAAGCAATTTGAAACCAAATAGTAATACATGAATTCACATATTTAACACTGTAAACTAACTTAAAATAAATGTTATATAAAAATGTTGAAAAAATATATTAAAGTTCAATTATTTCCCAACCTACTCCCCCTTCAACCCACAAACCACTCTTTAACAAAGATACAATTAACATGATTAATTAATATTTAATATTAGCCAATAATAAATTACAAAAATATTAAAATAAATTCCACAATTACCAGTATAAAACAATAAATACATAAATATTATTTATTAAAAAGTATTAATTAATTGATTATCATTAAATAACTCCCCACACTACTCCCCTATAAACCCACAACACAGTTCTAAACAAAATGGCACAATTAACATAATTAACAATTAATTAATTAATATTAATGACAAATGAATAACAAATTAATAATACATTAATTACCCAAATTAACAATATTAAATAGTAAGGGGCCTATTAGGATGACAGGTGGACTTTGTCCGCCCGTCATCCTACCGGGGTTTGGGACCGCCTGCTATAAGGACGGGGGTCCCGTGGGGGGTATTGGGATGTGCCCACCACAGTGGCGGGCACATCCTGCATTTTTAGCATTGTGGCGGGCGGCGCTCTCAGCACCTCCCGCCACAATGCTAAAAATGCATTAATGCATTTGCATAGACAAAGCATCAGGCACCCCGCGGTGCCTGCTGCTTTGTTTATGCAAATGCAGGGGGGTACCACAGGTGCACCCCCCACCTCTTCTTCACTCTGAGGGCCCGCAGGGGGCCCCCAGAGTGAAGACCGCATGTCTTTCCGTGGCAGCATCGCCGCCGCGGAAAGTCATCTAAACAAGCCCATCATAATGTGGGTGGCAGTGTCTATTAGACACCGCCACCATATTGAACCTTTTCCGCCCCAGTCGCGGAAAAGCGGTGGATGGTCTTTCCGTCCGCCACGGTCCCCCCCGCCATCCTAAAATGGCGGGGGGAATTTAGGTGCAGATGGCAGGCGGATTGCCCCCGCCAGGCTGGCAGTGGCTACCGCCAGCCTGGCAGGGGGCAATCCCCCCACCATCCTAATGGGACCCTAAATAGTACATATTAAACACTGAAATATTAATTAATTATTAATAAATTACTTTCCTCCCTACTCCACTAAAAAATCCACAACCTGCTTCCAAAAAAAGGCACAATTATAATTTTTACAAATTAATTATTAATAATTAACAACCAATTAATAACTATTTATCGATACATTCATTACCACAACTAACAATACCAAAGATTAAATACATAAATATTAATTAATAAAAGTATCAATTATTAATTATAATTACATTACATCCCACCCTATTCCCCTATAAACCCACAACCCGCCAATGAACTAAAACGCAAAATTAGATTTAAAAAAATAATTACTTCTTAAAATTATTAATAAATTCATTATAATTAAATTACTTCCCACCCTATCCCCCTTTAAACACACAACCAGCTACGGAACTAAAACGCAAAATGTACTTACAAAAAATCTAATAACTCCTAAAAATTAAACACATATTAAAAAACAAATGCAATACGTACTCAAAAAAATAGAACACATACATTTAAAACACACACTAAAATACATAACACTAACTAAAACTGATATTTTAACAATATTAATGACTTCGATATTTTTAAAAACGATATTACTTACCTTAAACTCGATATTCTTGATGATATTCTGACAGTCAAGATTTCTGTATTACAATATTTTGAAGTCAATATAAGTGCAAGTCGACATTAACAACTCAATATTATGTCTGTTTACCGGAAGAAGCTGCATGGGAAGAGTATTTAGGGGAGCTATATGGTAAGAGAAAAGAACCAGCGGAAAGTGACATAATATCTTGGGTAGCGGTGGCTGAAGATATAAAAGCATACTTTACAGTAGATAATATAAAAGATACTATAAGAAAGCTACATTTAACGTGTGCAGCAGGACCTGATAGTCTCCCTGCAATTACAATAAAGACATAATCGGAATGGTGAGCTGAAATGTTTTCACAAATGTTCTTGGTTATTATAGACTCGGGCCAGATCCCCAATAGTTGGAGGAAAGCCATAATTCATCCAGTGCATGAGAAAGGAGATATGAAGGTCCTGAAAAATTATAGGCTGAATAATCTCCTGGATATAGGATAGAAGGTGTAACCTTGGAAATACTGAAGTATTGGGTGGAGCAGAGGTCAATTTTGCCTTTGGAACAGGTTGGCTTTAAGGAGGGCCACTCCACAATTGACCACTGATTCGCTCTATGGGCGATTGCACGAAAGTCAGTCGAGCCAAGAGGGAAGCTATATTGCTGTTTTGTAGACTTCTGTGCAGCATTTGATTTGGTAGATAGGAAGTGCCTTTGGGAGACCTTGAACAAATATGATACCCCAAAGGAGCTGTTGACTATAATACAGTAACGTAGAATTACATAGGCTGAATTGGGCACAGGTCATTAAGGACGCGGAGAGGGCATTGACTCCGAAAAATAGCAATTAATATGGCTTAAGACAGGGTTGTGTGTTGGCCCCCTAACTTTTTGCCATATTCCTAGCAGACCTGCCAGCTGTGTTAGAGGTGGATAGAAGTGCAAGCCCCAGGATGAACAGAAAAAAATATTGTGCCTGCTGTATGCAGACAATTTAGTAATTCTAGATCAGGCAGAGCTGGGCCTACAAAGAAAGTTGGATGTATTTAGAAAATACTGTAGATTAAAACAGCGAACTGTAAATAAGGACAATACAAAAATATTGTTCTTCAGGAGAGGAGAACTCAAGTTTAACTGGTATCTGGGCCCCACAAAACTTTAAATAGTAAATGAATACAAATATCTTGGGGTCTGATGTGAGATATCCCTGAAATGGCATACGAGTTTGGAAGCCCTAAAAGCCAAGGCCCATACAACGGTGTGTGGTCTGCAAAAATGTAAACGTTCTTATGGAGAAATGTCCCATAGACCATTGATGAAAGCTTACAGTGTTGTGATACCACCACAACTACGATATGGGGCAGAAATACTCTGCTTAAGTGGCAAGAGTGATTGGGATATTGAGGAAGTGAATGCATAAAATCCCTAATGTCCTTGCCAGGATCATCCATAACTCAGGCAATAAGAACGGAGCTGGGGATTACATTATGGAATATACAGGCCCAAGTGGCTCTAATAAGATTTTGGAAAAGATTGGACCAGGGCGATGACTAGAAAGTTTCCAACTGGTTTAATATTGAGATTCAGCATAGTGATTTAAAATGGGCCAAAGAAGTTAGAAAGAAATTGAACTCTGTATGTGGAAATTTGCAGGTGAAAATATGCCAACAGACCTTATGTGTAGAAGTTACTAAGAGGGAATTAAGCATTCAAGGGAAGGAGCTCTCTCGGAAAGAAAATTGGCAGTATTTGAGAGAGAAAAAAATCAGTGCATCTATGTTAAGCAGTTGGCAGAAGGAAGCATGGTTCTCTTACTTGAATATATTACCTAACCTCTGGTTCCGATGTGAAGTATTAAGATTAAGAATTGATATTAATCCCTGGGTAATAAATGAGAAAATAAGATCAGCCATGATGCAAACCAATGGGAAATATACGGTAGGTACAAAATTCAATATTTTGCATGTATTAGTAATTGTTTGAAAATACTGGCCCAGCGGAAATTGTTTTTACATCCCATCTTTTTAAAATATGGAATCATATGCTATGCAGAAGCCATAGCACTCCTTGTCGACATGCCTACTCTTGAAATTGCAATAGCTTTAGTAAATATATGATTGCAGTGAAAAAGTTTTATATGGGGAAATGAGCAGAACTATGATAGCTAAGATGGGGTTAGGATCTTCAGTTTTATTTTGTCATACAATGTTTAGAAGGGATACATTTTAATAGGAATTTTTAAACCTATACACTGTGCAATGAATCGGATGAGAAAATTGATCTTCCTATCTTCCTTATCTTTTATACATATAAGGATACTTGTTTTGGTGGTAACTGGTGATGGAAATATTTAGGTTATTAAAGTGTATATAAATTGTATGTTTTATGTTGTTTAAAGACCTGCGGTCTAAATAAACATTACTTTGATTGACTGGGTCTGTGAGTGGGTGTGAGTCTCTGAGTGGGTATGTGAGTGGGTGTGTGAGTGTCTGAATGGATCTGTGAGTGGAAGTGAGTGTCTGAATGGAACTGTGAGTGAACATGTGAGTCTTAGTGGGTCTGTAAGTAGGTCTGTAAATGCCTGAGAGGGCCTGTGAGTGTGGGCATATGTTTCTGAGTGGATCTCTGAGTGGGTATGTCAGTGTCTGAGTGGGTCTGTGAGTAGATACGCAAGTGTCTGAGTAGGCCTGTTAATGAGTGAGCAAGTGTCTGAATGAGTCTGATAGTAGGTGTGCAAGTGCCTGAGTGGGTCCGTGAGTGGGTGCCTGAGTGTCTGAGTAGGTCAGTCAGTGGGTATGAGAGTGTCTGTCTGGATTTCTCAGTGGGTGCATCGGTGACTGAGTGATTATTTGTTTTTTACAACAGAATTGTGAGTGGGTGCATACATGTCTCAGTGGGCCTGTGAGTGGGTGTGTGAGTCTCTGAGTGGGTCTGTGAGTGGGTGCATTAGCAATGAAGTGGGTATGAGAGTGGGTGCATGAGTATCTGAGTGGATCTGTGAGTGGATGTATGAGTGTCTGATTAGATCTGTGAGTGGGTGCATTAGTGTCTGAGTGGGTCTGAACTGGGTGAATGACTGCCTGAGTAGATCTGTGAGTGGATGCATGAATGTCTGAGTGAATCTGTGAGTAGATGCATGAGTGTCTAAATAGGTGTGGGTCTGAGTGGGTCTGTAAGTGAGTGTATAAGTGTCTGATTGGGTCTGTGAATGGGTGCATAAATATCTGAGTAGGTCTGTGAGTGAGTGTCTAAGTGGGTCTGTGAGTAGGTGCTTGCGTGTCTGTGGGTCTGTGAGTAATTGCATACATCTCTGAGTGGGTGTGTGAGTGTCTGAGTAGGTCTGTGAGTGGGTGTGAGAGTGTCTCAGAGGGTCTGTGAGTGGGTGCATGAGTGTCTGAGTGGGTCTGTGAGAGAGTGAATGAGTGTGTAAGTGGGTCTATGAGGGGTTGCATGAGTCTCTGAGTGGGTCTGTGAGTAGGTACATGAGTGTCTGAGTCAGTCTATGAGTGAGTACTTGAGTATCTGAGTAGGCCTTTCAATAGGTATGAGAGTGTCTGTCAGGGTTTCTCAGTGGGTCTTTGAGTGTATATATATTTCTGGGCATAATTTGCGATTCCATCACAAAATTACATGGAGGGCAGTGCTAAATGTAGTGACGGATTTGTGTATTCTCCAGTGTGGATAGAAAAAGTTCTGGGCATTTACTTGCCCATCAGGGGTCCCTCACGACCTCAAATTTGCTCCCAGATGGCCAGAGTACCTCTACCCTGCCCCCTTCTACAATTTTTTTGTTTAATCTTGCTACTGGGGACTGTTTCCCAATGTCTAAAATGGCAGCTGCAATTTTCCTCTCAGGTTGCAGCCAGCTAATCACAGCAGTGCGGTTGGTGCGTTGATTTACGAAGCGCCTCTAGGGATTCAACAAAGATCTGGGTCCCTAGATACACCAATTTTTTTTACTGTTTTATCTAAAAAAACTACAGAACAAATTTACACTACATCACAAAAGGGCTCTTTCTGTAGCAATATGTAGCTTTTCTCCGAATTTGGTGCAATTCCGTTCAGCAGTTTGGGCTATAGTCATGTCTAAATTCTCAATGGAAATTAACATTGGAAAAAGCCTTTTTTGACACCCTTTTTCCCTTCCCCCGCTTGACAGATCATTTTAAAACTTTCTGTGTACAACTAGACAGAGTACAGCACTCTTTTAGAAAAAGTTCCAGAAGATCCGTCAAATTGCACCAAAGCTATAAGCAAGTCAAAAATGTTTTCCTTTGAAAGCTAGGTCCTAACTATAGCTACCTACTGGTGACCAACAGTGGATTTAGCCCTCACAGATGGTGCCTAGGGGGTCAGTGTTTACCTGTATAATAAACAAGGTATGAAGTTCCTAATGTTTACCTACCATACCCCTTCATACCATATTGATTTTAAAAAAATCAGGACACAGTGACTAAGTCCCTGTGTCCTGAAATGGTGTTCGTAACATTTCTCTTCCTCACACGGCCAGCCAGTCAGAGCACACGCTCACCTCGGTCTCGCAATACTCACAGAAGCCTTTTCGCTCCTGCGGAAGCAAGGATTTAAAAGTGAAAATTGTCCCTTTCACCCAATCAGATTGCTCTTTTATTTGAAGTTACTTGATCACAGGACACTCCCAAGCCTCCATCAAATCCAACCATCCAGATATACAAATATTTCGAACTTTAATTTCTCAAACACTACTTAACGGATATACACCATGTCGCCTAAGCACACTTTCTGGGTAAAGATATTTCTTTCTGTCAAATTAGATGTGTTCATTAAGCCCTTTTGACTGTAGCGCTTTTCAAAATTCCCTTGGATATAGCATGGGGAAATTACGTTTTGGTACCTACCCTTGTTCTCAGCGTCTTTTTGACAATCACCCAGAAACTTTCAAGGAAGGAGCAGAGGTGGATTAACTTTGTTTTAGAAAGTTTTGGGAACATTTGTAAAATGGAGCGAAAGTTATTAGCACACCAAAATATCCATAGTGCCTTCACTGGTCACAGAACTCCAAGGTGACCTGAGATATCCTAATAATGATTGTAAAGTAAAGAAGTATTTTATATAATGTAACATGTGACATTTTGCTCGCCCTATGCCTAAAAGACATTACATGGAAAACAAGTAGCCTGATGTTATCTGTGATGTCTTCTGCTGATCCTCCCTTTTTAGCCTACAGCATGTTACATGTTGGGATTTTCAGTTTTTGAAACCAAACTTCATGTCCCAGAATACAACCCAATCTCCTCCAAGCTATAAGACAGATGGTACTAATAGTGTGGCATATGACATTGATCTTTTTAGCAGCTATGCTTAGGTAGCCTCCAGGAATTAGCACCAACGGCACATCCAAGAACGAAAAACTATTCCTTGCGCGTGTTAAGAGTAGCGGAGAAAATAAATACGTTTCTCTACCCTCTGCCCATGAAAGAAGTGATTTTAGTTTCTCAGAGGAATCAGCCCAGTGACAAAGAGGGAAGTTGGAACATGGCCCAAGCAGTGCTTGAGCTCGCATTAGTCACTTGTAATACCTATTGCAAGCGATTAGTTTCGCCGTTTTCTTAATACAGATGTATTGAATTACTATACACCATGGCAGTGAAAACAAATCTTGCCAATAACATGCTATTTGGAGCAACTGTTAATAGACACCCATTCACACATGTATTGCAAGAGTGCAAAAGTCATACTACAGTTTCTTTTCTCAGTAGAGGGTACCACACAGTTTTCTATTTATTATGATTGTTGAGGGAGGAGCATTATGACACACTGCTCTTTAGATTACACTAGAGATTGTGCCTCTCAGGAGTCATGGCCCCTGTCCACACCCAGCGACAGTAAAAAAAAACAGATCATACATCTGCACATGCACTATGATGTGACAGTTAGCTTCAGTTATACAACTTCAATATATGTTTACTAAAACCTTTGATATTCACTAAAGAAAACAGTTAAAGTGATACTATTGTTATAAAACAAACCTTAAAAGGCACTGACGTTAGCCAGTTGTGAGTAGCTGAACTAACAAAATTATGCATCCCATCATGCACAATTTATGACTTCACATATAATTTCACTCATACACATAATACAATCAAAATAAACCAACTCACCTCGATCGTTAGTTGTGGTTGACATCATTTGTAGTTTAAAAACGCTTTAATCTGTGAAACAAGGATTGGTGTATATTATCAGTAGAAGTTTGGTAAATCCATATCTAACCACACTTACAAATATGTATTCCAATGTTCACACACACTTTCTAGATGTCTACTGTGAGGCCAATAGGTAGTACCTTTAATCACATCTTCAAAATGAATGAGAATTGTGTTCAAATGAAG
Source organism: Lissotriton vulgaris (assembly GCF_964263255.1). Taxonomy (NCBI): domain Eukaryota; kingdom Metazoa; phylum Chordata; class Amphibia; order Caudata; family Salamandridae; genus Lissotriton; species Lissotriton vulgaris. The sequence goes on from NC_141694.1 coordinate 773,344,338, forward strand.
AATGAAGCGATGACAAGCCTTGTAGAATAAAAGTACATTACAACAAATTGACAAATTGGTGCTTCTAGATTTACTTGCCAGCGTACTCTGTTATGCATCCATAAACGTGGGCACTCAAATTCACTGTGTTTGGTACCAACAAACTAGAGTACTTGCCACCTGTCAAAACAGGAAACTCTTTAAATTTGATCTACCCACACCAGACCTTACATTTATAAGTACATACATAGAACGTACCAAAATTCCCACCAATCTGAAGTAAAACAAAACCAAATAAATATCGATACAAGAGCCTTAATATATAGCAAAGAATCCCACACTTGACACATCCTGCCAATAGCTCCTCCCTGCGACCAGGAATATGTATATTTATAACAACTACTGACACCATGTAGGCCTTTTTTTAATTACATTTTTATTTTGATATCCAGAATAAGTAATTACAATACACCCTGCAGTTTTCATACAATTTCCTACAATATCATGCAATTTCATACAGTAGTCAAAACATTTCATACAATATAGTTTAAAGTACTCTTGTAAATTTATCTGTACAAAGCATATAAGAATGACATACCTACACTTAGCTTAACAAGAAATGAATCCACCATAAATTGAGCCCATATTTTATTGAATCTTACAATTCCTCCACATCGGGAGCATACAATAGCTCATTTGTTCTTACTTCATTTTCCCCACCAATTCACCAATAAAGGGAATTAGCTTTGTTTTCCATTTTTGAAGCAAAAAACATATGGCCACTAACACAGAGCAGCTTTTGATTTCTGGGAATTAATCTCAAGTTGGGATCATCAATCAATCAATCAATCAGTCAATCAATCATTTGTAAAGCGCAGTACATACCCGTGAGGGTCTCAAGGCGCTGGGGAGGGGGAGGGGGGCCGCTACTGAACGAACAGCCAGGTCTTGAGTATCCTCCTGAGGTCAGCAGGTCTTGGGTCTGTCGTAGGCTCAGTGGGAGGGTTTTACATGTCTTGGCGACGAGGTGGGAGAAGGATCTCCCGCCCGTGGTTGTTCTTCGGATGTGCGGGACGGTGGTGAGTGAGAGGTCGGTGGAGCATAGCTGGCGGTTGGGGATGTAGAAGGAGAGCGTCTGTTGAGGTAGGCTGGGCTGGTCTTGTGGAGTGCTTTGTGTACGTGGATGAGGAGCTTGAAGGATATCCTCCTGTTGATGGGGAGCCAGTGCAGGTTTCTCAAGTGGGGGGTGATGTGGCCGTGGCATTGTACATCGAGGATCAGTCGTGCCGAGGTCTTGAGTATCCTCCTGAGGTCAGCAGGTCTTGGGTCTGTCGTAGGCTCAGTGGGAGGGTTTTACATGTCTTGGCGACGAGGTGGGAGAAGGATCTCCCGCCCGTGGTTGTTCTTCGGATGTGCGGGACGGTGGTGAGTGAGAGGTCGGTGGAGCATAGCTGGCGGTTGGGGATGTAGAAGGAGAGCGTCATGTTGAGGTAGGCTGGGCTGGTCTTGTGGAGTGCTTTGTGTACGTGGATGAGGAGCTTGAAGGATATCCTCTTGTTGATGGGGAGCCAGTGCAGGTTTCTCAAGTGGGGGGTGATGTGGCCGTGGCATTGTACATCGAGGATCAGTCGTGCCGAGGTGTTTTGGATGCGTTGTAGTCGTTTGACGAGCTTGGTTGGGGCTCCCGCATAGAGGGCGTTTCGGTACTCGAGTCTGCTGCTGAGGAGGGCCTGGGTGACTGGCTTTCTTGTGTCTGTCGGGATCCATCTGTTAATCTTGCGAAACATGTGGAGGGAGTTGAAGCAGGAGGAGGAGACGGCGTTGACTTGCTTGGTCATTGAGAGCGCTGAGTCCGGGATGATTCCCAGGTTGCGTGCGTGGTCGGTGGGTGCCGTCGCCCACCAGGAGTCGTCCCAGGCTGAAGGGTTGGAGCCGAGGCTGAGGACCTCCGTCTTGTCCGAGTTCAGCTTCAGATGGCTGATCTTCATCCAGTCGGCGAAGGCCTTCATTCCTTTGTGGAGGTTGGCTTTGGCGGTGATGAGGTCCTTGGTGAGGGAGAGGATCAGTTGAGTGTCGTCGGCGTAGAAGATTATGTTAAGGTCGCGCTGTTGGATGACGTGTGTGAGCGGGGCCATGTAAATGTTGAGCAGTGTCGGGCTGGGGGAGGATCCCTGGGGTACGCCGCAGATGATCTCAGAGGCTTTGGAACGGAATGGGGGAGGCAAACGCTCTGGGTTCTGCCAGAGAGAAAGGAGGTGGTCCATTCCAGAGTTTTGTCTCGGATCCCTGCGGCGAGGGGGCGTGTGTGTAGAGTGCGGTGGCAGACGGTGTCGAAGGCGGCGGAGAGGTCTAGGAGGATGAGTGCTGCAGCCCCACCGTTGTCCAGCAGGGTCCTGATGTCGTTGGTGGCGGCAATGAGGGCAGTCTTGGTGCTGTGGTTGCTGCGGAACCTAGACTGGGAAGGGTCCAGGATTCTGTTTTCTTTGAGGTATCGGGTTAGCTGTCTGTTGACGATTTTCTTGATGACCTTGGCCGGGAAGGGGAGCAGAGAGATGGGTCAGAAGTTCTTGAGGTCTCTTGGGTCTGCCTTAGGTTTTTGGAGTAGGGCATGTTTCCAGCTCTCTGGGAAGGTCGCGGTCTCGAGGGAGAGATTGATGACGTTGTGCAGGTGGGATGCGATGGAGCTGCTTGCTTTGTTGAAGGCGTGGTGCGGGAATGGGTCTTTTTTTTTTTTTTTTATTTTTTTTTTTTTATTTGCGAAAACACATTACGATACACACTGCAGAATTGGTTTTTAGACCCAGAAAACATTGCAACAAGATATTATTGCACATCAATGTTAATAATCTAATGATAGGCACTTGTGGAGCAGTTAACAAAATAGAAATCAAAAATCAATAGCGGCAAAGACAGAATAGGCAACAATCAAAGGTAAAAAAACAGATCAATCAGTACCCCGTAACACCTTAAGTCTTTAGCCAACCCATTCGGACACCGGCGCCCAGATCCTGGTTGCCAATTTTCGACTCCTCCCCCCTTTACGAGAAAAAATAGAGAATTCTAACCTATGGAGAGCTAACAGTCTTGCTCGCCATTGTGTGAAAGTTGGGGCTTCCGCAGATAACCACTGAGATGTAATGCACAGACGTGCCTGGGACATAGCGATAAATAAAAAAGCTGATTTGTAAAAGGAGTGAGTACCAGCTAAACTATTACCCAGGTCAACCCCAAATATCACTAGTGCTGGAGTCAATAAACAGCTTATCTTGAGTGCGGAATTGATAAAGTGCTCGATGTCATCGAAAAACCCTACTAGTACTGGACAACCCTAGAGCATATGTATTATATCCGCCGTCAGTGAATCACAGCGAGCACAAGTATTACCCTTCCTAGCACCCCATTTTGCGATTTTCATTGGCGTGTAGTAAAGATCTAACATTGCCATATAGCTTTGAGTCTTCAACGAACCTGAAACAATGACCTTGCTGGCAAAGTCCATTACCGGGGCTAGGCCAATACATGTCCTTCCTAATTTAGATTCCCACTTAGCACTTTGAGCTGACAAATCATCCAGGAAGGTTGATACTATATATTGATAGAGTACCCCTATTCTACTTCTTTTCCTAATCATCTCAATGATTGGTATCTTATCCAGTATACCTGGTGAAGTCTTCAATTGTTTATACACAAAGCTTTGTATTTGCGGGGTAATTTATATTTATTCCTAATATCACTGTATACTAAAATTTGCCCATCCTCTACTAGGCACCCTGCCTTTGCCAGCCAAGCATTACATAATCTTGAAAGACACTAGGAAACACTCTGCTGCTTTTAAATGGCGTATAGAGATTCAAATTTGGAATGGCTAATTTCTTCCTAATTTTCCACCAGATAGTACATGCAGCGATCAAAACTTTGAAGCGTGTCCTTTTATAATAACTAGGCTCCAAGACCTCCAACAATACACCCTTGGCAGCTTCACCCATCCCTATCTCATAGATAGTAGGTTGGTTGGACATCGGTACATTCGCCCTATCTCCACATATCAGCACTCCCATAACTTGTATCATTGCTGCCCAATAGTACATAACAAGGCTGGGGACCGCCCAGCCCCACCGATCTCGAGGAAGGTACATCCACTTAGCTGCTCGTCGCGGGCGCCTATAGCCCCACAAAAACCTACTGCACACCCTCTCTGCCTTGATCAAGCTATTTTGAGAGAATAACAAAGGAATGGTTCTAAACAAATATAAAAAATTTGGGAGGACTATCATTTTAAGGACGCTACAGCGACCATATAAGGATAGGTGTAAATTATCGAGTCTCTCCAATTTAGTGTTGACTGCTTCTATCATTGGGAGGATATTTAAGTCCGGGATCCTATCCACTGCGGGACTTATCTGCACCCCTAAATACATAGCTTCCGGGACAACAGGAGCGTCGGATATAGGCATATCAGGAGTCTGAACCACCTGCGTTTTTGAGACATTGAACTTATAACCCGACACTGCTCCGAACTGTTTTGCTAGTTCCTTCAGTGCAGGGAATGCAGACGGAACATCAGATGTTATAACAACTATATCATCTGCGTAGGCTAACAGATTGTGGGAAATATCACCAGCACTTATTGGAACTATAGCCTGATTAGCCACGATTTTAGAGAGAAACGGATCTATGTATAGGGCAAACAACAGGGGTGAACAGGGACACCCCTGCCGTGTGCCCCTTGTAATAGGAAAAAAGCTAGTCTGCTGCCCTGAGATGCGCAATTGAGCTCTTGGGGAAAGATACATAGCAGAGACTGCATGTACAAATTCATCTGGAAACCCCTTCCATCTGAGTACCACCCACAAGAGCCCCCGGGAGACCCTGTCGAACGCCTTCTCGGCGTCCAACAGGATCAACCCAAGGGGAGATTTCGTGACATGGGCCCAGTCTAGCAATGCTATGGAGCGCCTGACATGATCCGCTGTGTCCCTGCCTGGAATAAATCCATGCTGATATATGGAGACCAACGGAGTAATCAATTGCGCAAGTCGACAAGCCAACATTTTTGAATAAACTTTCGCATCGCCATTAATTAGTGATTTCGGCCTAAATGATGATGGGAGCAGCTCTGGTTTTCCTTTTTTCCTAAACAAAACTATAGTTGCATTTTGCCATGATTCCGGCACTATGCCCTTCTGCGCTGCTCTGAGGACCTCACGAAAAAACAATTTAATATCATCTAAAAAGATTTTATAGAATTCCAGTGGAACAGCATCTGGGCCACAGGCCTTGCTATTGGCTAAAGATTTAACAGCCAGCTCCAATTCCTCCATTTGAATAGGTGACCCCAAAAATTCAGCCTGTTCTTGAGAAATTTTAATTGTCTCCATATCAATCAAAAACTCCTCCATGGCCCTCTCGATATCCAGCCTAGGAATATCTTGCCTATACAAAGAGGAGTAAAAATCCAAGAAAACTCTATTAACTGCCTCCTGAGTATACGGGAATGGGCCTGATAGAGAGCCGGAGTGGATTGTGCTCATGGCCTTGATAGTGTCATTGACGCTCATGCTGGCACAGGCTAGCAGGGGGTAATGTTCGATGTTGTGCGGAGGGTCAGTTGTGTACTTCTCTGTTGGGGCTGTCTGGGTGTTGAAGCTGTTGTGGATGTCTGCTATCTTGCGGTGGAAGAAGATGGCGAGTGAGTCACAGAGGGCTTGCGCCGGCGGGATGTCATTGGTGTTGGAGCTGAGGTTGGAGAATTCCTTCACGATGTTGAAGAGCTCCTTGCTATTGTGTGCGTTGTTGTCGAGGCGGTCTTTGAAGGAGGTTCTCTTGGCCTCCCTGATGAGGTGGTGGTGGTTGCGGATAGCGTCCTTGAGTGCTGCGTGGCTGTCCGCAGTTTGTTCACTGTGCCATTCCTTCTCTAGTTTCCGGCAGGATTGCTTGGAGGCAAGGAGTCCTGGGATGAACCAGCTAACAATAGCCTAACAAAAAAAACAAAGCACTGGATATTTGTCACACTGTATTGGTCACACTTGCTCCAAATACTGCTGAAATATCACATTCCAAAAGTGTTGGATAGCTGCACATTGCCGAATGACATGGGAACAGTTTGCTACTCCATTTGCTTCACATCTAAAACAACGACCTGACAGTGTTGAATTAATCTCACTGAGAAACTGAGGGGTTCTATAGTGCAGCCATCGTCCTTAAAACTGCATTCTACACCAATTGGCTCCTCTCAACATTGCAAAGTTCAACTAATTAACTTTACCCCACACTTCCCTTGTCAGTGTAAATCCTTCATATTTCCAACACTTACTAATCACTTTTTGACATGTATCAATTCCTCTGCATGATGCAAACAACCTCTTCCATGCACACGGTTGCTATGGATCTAGGATCTCAATCAGGTTCATGACCAAATTTTCACTGCTCAATGCTAGACTAATATTAATTGTCTTTAATTTAGAAACTAACGGCTAGATGTAGGTAGGAAAGATTTACCGATTTTAAATTACCGAATTTTACCGATTCGGTAATTTAAAATCGGTAAATCTATGGGTCCGACATGTAGGTATTCCAGATGTGCTGGAATACCGAATCGGATGAATTCGGTATTTACCGATTCGGTAAATACCGAATCGGTAATGCCCATTCATTCCTATGGGCTTTGAAGCCCATAGGAATGAATGGGCATTACCGATTCGGTATTTACCGAAATCGGTAAATACCGATTCACACAAGGGTGCAGGAGGTGTCACTTTGACACCCTCTGGCACCCCCAAAACAGGCACGGGTGCCATGTGGCAGGCATACCTGCCCTAAGGACAGGTCTGCCTGTCACATGGCATATGTGTGCATGCACACATGTGTATGCACACCGGAATCGGTATTTTACCATCAAATTGGATTTGATGGTAAAATACCGATTCGTTAAGGCTCCTGGGACTCTGAAGAGTCCCAGCTACATATGGGTGGATCCGAATCGGTAAATTTACCGATTACTTATTTTACCGAATCGGTAAAATTACCGATTCAGTAATTTTACCGATTCGCTAAAATAATGCCCCCTACATACCATTCGCCTATTTACCGATCGGTAACGGCCGAAAATACCGATTTTCGGCCGTTACCGACCGACCTACATCGGCCCTAGGACTTTGTAGGAGCACTTTAGCAAAAAATTCTCCCATGTTAACGCTTTAGTTTCTGACCTATTCTTCCAAATGTCCCCAAATATAAAATCAATCACCTTGGTAAAACCCATCACCCCCCCCCCCCATTTCAAAACTACACTGTGATACATATTTTCCTTGGGACCCCAAGCTAAATCCAGCAGGTGCGTAATTCATTTTTTTAAACACTGCAAAATCTTATAGGGCACTTTCTTGGGAGATTTAATCAGCTTTAAAACATTGCATATGTGGAATTCCCATAACATCAAGCTCATTAGGTCAGTCTTAAAAATTCCAGCTTACTCATATTTCATATGAAACCTGGACAAATAGTGTGCAAAATAGTATTCCCGCAGATTGGGGAGGACTAAGTCACCTTCCTTCATGCCTCTGTACAAAGTGCGAAGTGCTAATCTACCTGTTTAATTTAAAAATAAAAGATTAAATCAGAGATTTGACTTCTTTTATAAATGCAGCCCTCAGCACACAAGTTATTGCAGCAAAGAGAAAATTAAGCAGGGACAAAATCACCATCTTTATCAATGCCACCCTCCCCAAAAGAATAAGAGGGAGTGAATTCCATTCTTTACACAATGCTTTAACTTTCAATAGCAATCGGACAACATTAAGTTCAAACAAATCTACAATTTTGGACTTGCATCTAATACCCAAATGGTGCTTCAGTGGCCTATTCAGACAAGTAGCAATATCTGGAAGCAAAACTTCAGCCTCACTATTAACTAAAATGATTTAGATTTTCTTTTTATTAATTCTATTGCCCCCCAAACCTGCGATACATAAAAATTCTCAAATTCTCTCCTGCGTAATCTTCCTACTACGTTGCAGCAACATTATAGCATCAGCATAAAGCTTTATTTTATCCATCTGCGGTTTGGGAGGTCAAACCTCAGCATCTTTCCGTGTTGAGATGATCAATGGCTCAATAAAGAAGGCAGAAAGGACCAGGCACTGGGGACAACCCAGCCTAGTTCCTCGCAACACTCGCCCCGTTCCAGCCTCTGATACATTAACGATAATGCTAGACTCTGATCTCTCATACATTTTCTGTTACAACCCTGGGATACTTAAAAGAGTCTCCCTTTAGTTCAAAAACCTTTTCAGCATCCAATAGAAGGATTGCAGTGGGAATTTTATTAATGGATAGATAATCAAGCAGTTCAGCTAAATGATGCATGATCATTCCTAACTGACGCCCTGCAATAAAACCATTTTGGTCATGGTGTCTGAATTTAGCAGTTATCCCATTAAATCTGTTTGACAGCAATTTCATAATTATCTTGGAGTCTGAATTCAGTAATGCAATCGGTCAGTATGAGTTTGCATTCTCCGCATCCTTTCCTTTTTAAAAAAAACTAACCACATTACCTGAATTAAATGAGAGTGGGATGGGGCCTCCTTCTAATATAAAGTTACCAACTAAAATCAGATACTCTGATAAAAAGTCCCGAAATTCCTTGTAGAATTCTGATGGAAAACCATTGGGCCATAGACATTCCAATATGGCAAATTACTACCTACATCAACAATGTCCTCATTGGAAAAGGGGCTAATCACTTTTTGCCTACCTTCGTCCAAGAATATGAGCTTATCTAGCCCCCCAAAGAATGCCTCTAGTGCCCCCTTATCAAGTGCCTGAGTACAGTTGTAGATCTGGTTATAATGTTCAAGAAAGATTTTATTAATTTTCCTTGTTCCTTACTGCGTAACCCCCTTACGGGTCACTTAAAATATGCATAATATTTTTGGCTATTTGCTCACTTGCCTGCCAAAACATCCCTATATAATTACTGGCCTTATCAATCTTCTGCCTGTATGACATATCAGTTACATAACACTTGGTATAGTAATAGTCACTCAACATGCATTTCACTTCCTTAAGTCCTCTTCTATTCTCCGTCGAATATTGCTGGGTATGTTTCTCATGTGCTTCTTCCACAAGTTCCTCCAGGGCCAACTTTTGCTCTTTAGCATTTTTATTAATAGCTACATCCTTAGATATCAACTGTCCCCACAGATATACTTTTAAAGCATCCCACATGATGGAGATGGCTGATCGTTTCTTATCAAAACCTCTTAGATCTCATCCTTACGTACTCCAAACCATCTCTCCTCCTGCAGACACTGCTATTAAAGGCCTACCTTTTAACTTGGGGGTTTCACCTCTCACCCAAAATCTCCAACTCAAGAGTCACATGTTCTGAAAAGCCATTGGGAAGTATCTGAAGACATTTAAAACCCAGTTTCTTTGAGACAAGGAATAAATCAATCCAAGAGGCAGTTCAAAATCTGCCTGAAAAGCATGTAAGTTCCCTCTTTTGTGGGAAGGCTTACCTCCAAAGATCACCAAGGGAAAGGCTCATTTGATAATTCTGCATAGCTTTCACTACTTTGGGCTTCTACTGCCTTTTACAACCTGAAAAGGAGTCCACTCCTGGGTTTTGCAGTAAACTAAAATCTCCACCTGTAATAATCTTGCATCGGATTTGCAATTAAGATTGTAATAACTCCTCCTAAAGCACACACGCTGATAAAAGTAAACCACACTGAGGAGACAGAGCAGTTAACCTAATTTCTCAGCCCTGTGGGTCGCTCATTCAGTTGGGAACCTCCAAATTCAAATTTCAGGCTATAAAGAAGGCAACTCCGCAATGGATTACCGGGGCAACTGAGAAACCTCTAGAACCAGCCCATCTCTTAAGCATTGTAAACTTCGCTAGCCTGTCTGACAGAATATGGTTTCCTGTAAAAACACCACAGATGGATTATGCTCCTCTATCCAGGCTTTAATAGCACACCTTTTTTTTCTAATATTTAACCCATTAGTCTTAAATTATGTCATCTTCAATATATTCCTTTGAGTTCCTGCCTCCCTCCTATTTCCACCAGCAAACATGTACACAATAAATGCTTAAAGTGCTCCAATACACCATAAAGTGCAACAAACTGCTAAAGTGCACCTTGTGCTCAGCTAAAGTCACCAATTCATATATCCGTTCCCTTTCCAAAAGTGCTTAGGCATGCCTAAAAGTGCTGGAACGTTCCTGAAAGTACTGCGGTGCCTCATGTACTTAAAAAACACCCCCAAATCCTTGAATACTCTACTACTTTAAAGTTCCTAAAAATGCTGAAGAGCAGCATACACTTGCAGACCATTAGTCAAGGAACTTGCATACAACACCACCTCAGAGCACCATCACAGCCTAGATGGCTTCCCCTGTTAACGGGCCTATTCTGCTTTCTTGCCCAATGTCAAATCTTCCTGATTTAACTGCTCTGGATCTCATTTCATACTGCTCCACAATTTCACCCCATCCGGCCCCCCCATGCCCTGGTGGGAGCCCCACCTTCTCTCCCACTTCTTGCATCTCTCCCTTCCCTGAAAACATCTGGCACTAAGCCAGAGTGCTAAACTCCCCAGCCTCTCCCTGTGGCCACCCCTCTTATCTAACCATGACACCACAGACCAAGTTTCCGGCTTAACAATGCAACATTTTTCAATTACACCTTTAAACAGTACTTTGAGTTCAGAACGTTGCATTATCAAGGCCTGTGCTCTAGCTGCTTGAAACTTTGAGATTCTGCTCTTTAACTCTTTTGGCCTACAAGCTGATTCTGCCATGATAGCCCCAAAAATTAGAAACATAAAGTTACCAGACCTCTTAAATAACTTCGCCTTAAATGCCTTGGTCAGTAACTTCTCTGATTGGGTAGGTTGCAAAGTTCACCAATCTAGTTCTAGGATACTTAGCTTGGCCAGCAACCTGCACTGGGACTCTGTCAGCCTACATGATTATCAAGTCTTGATTATAATCTGAGATCATGAGACCAAGGATATAAACTCAACGGCATCCACATTGTTTGCCGGAATTCCTGTTATCCGTAACTTGGACCCCCTTGCATGGTCCTCTATTTGCTCCTGTTTATCATTGAGCCACATTATCTTCCTTTAAAAAATTTCATTAAGGTCTTCAAGTGAGTGAACCTTGTCCTCACATTCAGAAAATCTTTGCTCCATCTCATTCAGTCTAGAATAAAGGTTCCCCAGCTGTACACACATCATATTGAGCTTTTCTTTTAATTCATCTTCCAATTAGTCTATGTTGTTTTAATTGACTTAACCTCTTTTAAGTAACTCCTCAAATATGCTCTAGGGACCTGAGATATCTCATTTTCCTTCAGATGACTTAATGACAGAATCTCCCCCACTTCGCATAGGTCTTAGCTGCTCTTCTTGTATCTAATTAGGTCACCTTGAATGCCAGGTGTCTGATTTGCTGGGGCAAGTCTCCTATGCTTAGATTCAATACCTAGACCTGGGAGAGACTCTCTCTGGCCTTTCTCAGGAGCTTTAACTTGTCTCTTAATGCCATTCCTGATGAGCTAGAGCAGTGGGTATATCGAGGTCCCATCACCTCCTCCTTTAGCACTGCCAGGGGGTACACCCCCATGCTGGCTGTTTTCTATAAGCTCATTGCCAAACACTTTTCAAGCCACTTCTCCACACTAAACAGCCCTCTCTTGCTGCTCCAGCTCCTGCTGCTTGGTCAGTGCTTGTAAGCATGGGCGAAATTTGCGAATTTGCGTTCCGCGAATTAGCGGATTTCCCCGCGAAATCGGAAAAAAAATCAGCAAATTTTCCCGCAAAATCGCGGATTATTTTGCGATTTGCCCTGGAGTACTTTCTACTGGCTAATCCAGTATATGTATAGTGCTTTTACTACACTGCAGCTGCGTAAAGGGCCAGAAGATGTGTCTCCAGTGACCATGTGTGCCTGTAACATAGGCACAGGCACACATGGTCACTAGAGACACATCTTCTGGCCCTTTACGCAGCTACAGTGTAGTAAAAGCACTATGGGGCAGAATTACAAGCCGCTTGCGCCTCTTTTGCGCCGCAGTTGCATCACTTTTGTGACGCAGCGGCAGCACAAAAGATGCGCCATGGTGCTGGTTATTAACAACGTGACGCATCTGAGAGATGCATCACGTTGTAAAGCCCTGCGCCATCAGGAGGCGTTCCGGCGCAGGGGGGAGACGATTGCGACGAAGCTCCAGCAATGCGCTGCTTTTACGGCACAGATGTGTGACGCATCTGTGATGTTTTTGCCACATGATGCGCCGCATTGTAAATGCGGCGCACCATGGGTGGGGGAGCTGCGGCGCACAATAACCGGCGATCCCTGGGGATGCGCCAGTTATTTTAAATCTTCCCCTATACATTTAGCCAACGAGGGAGCACTTACTGATTAGACAGTAGAAAGTACTCCAGTTGAGTAGAGGTATTGCACAAAAAGGTGGCATCTTCGTGGACAAACACGCAGGGCGGGATTCATTCTGCCCCCTGTTAGACTCGTTTTTTGTGCCCTTCTGCCCTCTGTTAGACTCGTTTTTCCCTTGTTTTTCTGCCCTTCTGCCCTCTGTTAGACTCGTTTTTCCCCTGTTTTTCTGCCCTTCTGCCCCCTGTTAGACTCGTTTTTTGTGCCCTTCTGCCCTCTGTTAGACTCATTTTTCCCTTGTTTTTCTAACCTTCTGCCCTCTGTTACACTCCTTTTTTGTGCCCTTCTGCCCTCTGTTATTCCCTTGTTTTTGTGCCCTTCTGCCCTCTGTTAGACTCATTTTTCCCTTGTTTTTCTAACCTTCTGCCCTCTGTTACACTCCTTTTTTGTGCCCTTCTGCCCTCTGTTATTCCCTTGTTTTTGTGCCCTTCTGCCCTCTGTTAGACTCGTTTTTGTGCCTTTCTGCCCCCTGTTAGACTCGTTTTTTAGTGCCCTTCTGCCCTCTGTTAGACTCGTTTTTCCCTTGTTTTTCTGCCCTTCTGTTTTCTGTTAGACTGTTTTTTTGTGCCCTTCTGCCCTCTCTTAGACTCGTTTTTCCCTTGTTTTTCTGCCCTTCTGCCCTTTGTTAGACTGCTTTTTGTGCCTTTCTGCCCTCTACATCACCACATCATCACTCAGCGCTACCCCAGCATTACTTAGCACCACCACATTATCACTCAGTACCACCACATTATCACTCAGCACCACTATAGCACCACTCAGTGCCACCACAGCATCACTCAGCACCACCACAGCATCACTCAGCACCACCACATTATCACTCAGCACCACCACAGCACCACTCAGCACCACCACAGCATCACTCAGCACCACCACAGCATCACTCAGCACCACCACAGCATCACTCAGCACCACCACAGCACCACTCAGCACTACCACAGCATCACTCAGTGCCACCACAGCACCACTCAGCACCACCACACATCACTCAGCACCACCACAGCATCACTCAGCGCCACCACAGCACCAATCAGCACCACCACAGCACCACTCAGCGCCACCACAGTATCACTCAGCACCACAACAGCATCACTCAGCACCACCACATTATCACTCAGCACTACCACAGCACCACTCAGCACCACCACAGCATCACTCAGCACCACCACAGCATCATTCATCACCACCACTGCACCACTCAGCACCACCCCAGCATCACTCAGCACCATCCCAGTATCACTCAGCACCACTCAGCATCACCACAGCACCACTCAGCACCACTCAGCACCACCACAGCACCACTCAGCGCCACCCCAGCATCAATCTGCGCAACCAATCAACAACAACTGGTTCAAATATGTTCTCTCAATGTTTCAAGCTTTATTACAAATGTCAGAAAAAGATGTTAATATTTCACTTCTGTTCTTGGATTTTCGTCACAATAAAATACACTGAACATAATCTTCACAAAAGTTATTTACAAAAGTTTAAGCTATTGCCATTATAAATTAAAGTCACTTTTATTTAAGTATTAATTATTTTTTTTAAATTAAAAGCCATTGCAATTTGTAATATCAATACATCTAAGTCACGTAAATACAAAACATGTTGCATTACAAATGCTATAGGTGTCACATTGCGAAAGTTATAACTATTGGCATTGTAAATGACAAAGCTATTAATTTAGCTATTTTCAAAACCAACACATAAATAAAAAAAATTGTCATTTACAAGACCAATAGCTCAAACTTTCCTAATGCGAGACCTATTGCATTGCAAATGCTTGTTTTTATATCTGTTAGTGCTTCCTGTTGATGTTTAATTTTCGTGACAGGCGCCTCATTGCCTACTTGTAACTATTCTCTGACCCTGCTTCAAGGGTCAGAGCAGGGTCAGAGAATAGTTGCAAGTAGGCAACGAGGCGCCAGGAAGCACTTACAGGCTTACAGCAGCAGGTGTCCAAGTGAAGTTTTTTTCTTTGTAACCCTTTTGTAAAAGGTTACAAAAAATTTGCTTCAACTTTTGCACCTGCTGCTGTAACCCTGTAAGTGCTTGGCTGAAAATTCGTCCCCGCTGATTCGCGGATTTTACCGCGATTTCGCGAGATTCGCGGATCGCGAAATCGCGGAAAATCCGCAAATTCAACGAGCGGAACGAATTTTCAGCCCATGCTTATATTTGTACCTTACCCCAAATTCTTGCCCACTGGCGTCCTTTCCAGAAAATAGCAAAAAGGGGGTAGCAAACAGCAATCTAGACTCAATACCCCCAGGGAATTGCTTCTTCCTCTATGAAAGAAGTATCCACCAATGTTTCTGTGCCTGCCAACTCTGAATACTAATGGCTGAAGTAATGGCTCCCGAATTCAGGGGGGGGCACTAAAATGACAGTAGCTGGAAACCAGAAGCACTAAAAGCACAAAAAGGCATGATACATTTAATCTTCCGAAAACATGATTAAATACATGGTAGTGCCAAGCAGACTTCAGTGGCTCTCATCTCTGTAGCCGGGAATGTCAACTCGAGGGTGGGCCAGAACAGGAAAGGGGAGGTCAGAGGATGTGCTTCGGCAGCAGTATTCTCCCATCACAGTGTAGGCCTCACCGACACCATGTATGTCTTTGTAAAATATGTCTTATTGTAATTGTGTTTAAATAGCGCTTACTACCACTGACGAGAGAGATAGAGAGAGCGAAAGAGAGAGAGCGAGAGAGAACTCAGCCCCTGGATGATTCCAAGATATTGACCAAAGGTGGCATATTTACTTATTTTCTTCATGGCTAAAGGTGTACTCTTCAAGCCACTCAAATCACCATAAATGGATGAAACTAAATGGTGACTAGAATAGCCTAAAATATTCATTTTTAAAAATGTATTTTTTTAAAGTGCTGTTTTTGAAGGTTGACGGAATAGGGAGACATCCTGGTCTCTCCAGGAAGCAAGGACAAGGGCTCCCTGAACCCTGACCAATTATGATAAAGGAGGCACCCTGCAAGACACTTAGTAAAAGGGATGTGATGCTAGCAGAGTGGAGCAGGCAAGATGGCAGCCGTGATCTGAGAAACAGTGGTCTGAGGGAGAAGACTATACCTAGGAGGCACAGAATGTTTTGCTGACCCTCTGGATGCTTAGGAGAGATGTGCAACAGAGGGGCCATTTGCCTAGCCTAAAGCAATCAAGAGTTGGGTGAAACATATTCAGAGGTGAATAGACCTGTCAGAGCCCCAAATAGCGTACCACAGGCATGGAGTGACGTGAAGGCGGAGGGTGGGCACTTCTTGGATCATCAGCCCATCATAGACACATGCAGTGAAGAGTACTGGGCAGTGTGTAGGGCACTGAAGAGAGAAGCAGCCTTGGAGGAAATGCCTTCCCATGCAGCAACAGCAGTTATGCTCGGCCCCAGTGCTCTCAATCTGCATGGCAGCAGATGGAGTGGCTCCCACAGGTGGGGACATGAGCGATTCAACAATGTGGTCAGGAAAAGCAGACATTAAACATTGAAAAAAGTCACAAAATAGAAACAAGCAACCAAATAGATTCCAGAAGAAAATAAAAACTGTTGCATGATTCACCAACAAAGAACAGTCCAGAGAACTACACAGACGTTGAAGTTCTGGCTGGCCCAGATGGGGGAATGGTCGAAAACTCTGCAGGCTTCACCTACCTTGATAGACACACCAATCTTCCATGCGACTAAATGCATTAAGGTAACTATCTGCACTGCGTTGCATGGAAGGGAGACAGAAAAAAGAACTACTTTGAGCAGCAAATTAACAAATCAAAAAACTCAAGTCGACAATTGTTTGAAGTAGTCAAGACTTTGGCAGGGAAAGTGGTAGACTTGAGCCCCCCCCAATCACAGGAATTCTGCAATAATCTAGCAGGTTTCTTTTTTTCAAAAGTAAACGACATATATTCGGAATTTTCGGTTACATCACCGAATACCAACATACAACCTAAACAACCAAGAAATAACCCGAACTGCTCGTTTACTAGATTCAGGGATGTGACGAATCTGGAGATAAAAGATTTCATGAGACAGGTGAAAACAAGCTCGTCCCTAGATCCTTGCCCCCCTAAAATTTTCATTCCAGTAATTGATGTGGTTAGTGAAATTATCACTCCTATTTGCAACGCCATGTTCCAATCCGGGATCTTCCCAGATAAGCTAAAAAACACTCTACTGAAACCCCTCCTCAAAAAAACTGGTCTAGACAAAACAACTCTCAAAAACTATAGACCAATCGCCAGCCTGCCTTTCCTGGCCAAAATAGTGGAGAAAGCGATGAACAGCCAACTAGCTGAATATATTGAACAAAATAACCTCCTGGACGAGTCACAGTTTGGGTTCCGCAAACTTCACGGAACAGAGACTGCGCTCATAAAGGCCGCCGATGACATTAGAGCCATCAGGGACCAAGGAGGAACAGCGATACTGGTCCTGCTGGATCTCTCGGCGGCCTTCGACACGGTCAATCATGCTGTCCTGATTGACCGTGTCGAAGAAATGGGCATTCGCTCAAGGGCAAAAGAGCTTTTGGCTTCATTTCTGTCCAACAGAACGCAAGCAGTGACCCTGGGCGCATTTCAATCTACTGAGCTTGCCCTCCCATGTGGCGTCCCGCAAGGCTCATCCCTAAGTCCGACACTCTTTAACATCTATGTGTCGGACTTAGCGAGGGTAATCAAGAACTACCGGATGAGCCTTACCTCATACGCCGACGACACCCAATTGGTGATCGCAATTAAGAAAGATGGTGAGGAGGTAGCCGTCAGGTTCCAAGAAGGCATGATGGCCATCAAGGAATGGATGTCTGAGAACTGCTTACGCCTCAACTCTGACAAAACTGAGGTAATGATCTTTGGAAAACTTTCACCACAGTGGTCCACCTCTTGGTGGCCGACACCACTAGGAGCTCCCCCAGAACCTGTGCAAAAGGTTAGGAATTTAGGAATTCTATTCGACGACAATCTTAATTTTTCCAGCCATGCCAATCAGGTTGCGTCGTCTGCTTTCTATAAGCTTAAGATCATTAGGAAAATCCTGCCCTATCTTCCTGAGAGTACAAGGAAAACAGTGGTGAGCTCCTTAGTACTCTCATCACTTGATTATTGCAATGGATTGTTTGTAAATGCTCAGGCACGGGTGGTGGCCAAACTACAGCTAATTCAAAATGCTGCAGCAAGGCTACTAGCTGGCATTCCCAAGTTTCAGTCCACCAAGTATGCGATAAGGAATTACCACTGGCTAACGGTGAAAAATCGCATTAGATTCAAGACCTTGTGTCTCACATATAAAGCTCTCAAAGGTCTGGGACCAGCATTTCTCAGACAGAAACTCCTCCACTACCAACCGAAAAGATCTTTACGATCTGAACAGAGACATCTACTGGTAGTGCCACGCACCAGTACGGTCACATGGGGCGACAGATGTTTCACCAATTCTGCAGCCAGACTTTGGAACACGCTTCCAAAGGAAATAAAATTGGCACCCTCCTTACTTCAATTCAGAAAATTGGTAAAAACTTGGTTATTTGACCAATAACTGATCAGGCCAACTATTTTTAAGTTAGACACATGCTCAATCTGGGTCCATTAGCTAAGTCATAGCGCCAAGACACCCACGGGTATACGCTGCGCTTTATAAATTTTTAAATAAATAAATAAATAAAAATGATGCCATATTTACTAAGCTAGCTAAAAGAGATTAGGGGTAGCCGTAACTCACGTAATTTGTTCTAGCATAATTGAACAAAATTACAGCAAAATTATGCGAGATTGCACAGAATTATGTGAGGAGAATAACCCAGCAATTAGCACCCTTTCCTTAGTGCATAATGCACCCTTGTATGCAAAATTGTTTGAGGATGAGTTTAGAGTTAAGAAAATAGCGATAAATGCTACAGAAGATAAACAGAAACAGGCTGTTGTGCTCCCTAAGTTCATTGTTCCTGTGCTCCTGCTGTAGGGTTTTTGTGTGAAATTACTCATAATCACAAAAATGGGTGTAACTACATAATTTTCAGTAACTTTGTAGAAAAAGAGGAGCACAAAATTACCGAAATTATTAACCTTGGGCGGAGTACTCCTCTCCGATGGAACCACATTGAGGTCCCTGGGTCCTCATTACCCATCTGAAGTGACTGCTGGCCTGCTGATATTATTCTTCTGATGTGGATTACAAGCAGCTATGGAGGTGGGGGTAGGGGAAGAGAAACGGGAAGGTGACACTTCTTCCAACCCATAGTTACTGCATTCTATCACACTCTTGTTCCCCATGCCAATGTAGGCAACAAAAGCCAATTTGGAACACGATCCACAACATCAGAATACTAGTGTATTTATATTCAGCAGGTGCTTTGGGAGGTCTGACTTTGGAGTTCACCCCACAGGTCACAGCTCAAAGTTTTTTCTCTAGTCTCAGTAAGAGGCAAGGGAGTGATAGTACACATAGAGTTTTCTTTGTGGAATATTACTATCAGCCTAGCCCTGGCGACGTATGGCATAACTTCTGACCAGCTTAGGGATCAACATCGTCCTATGTCTCTACCTTCTATTTTCACTAGATTCTATCAGTGATTTAGAATACCTGAGAGTCAGCCCTCTGATCACAGCATTGCCATCCCAATAATTTTTGCTGTAATATACCAGCTATGTCATGTGCAGGGTTTACCATAGCATATGGTGTCTATTAACGTTATCAGAATAAGTAGTGTCAAGTGGAAACAAATCTTAAATCACCTTTGCCACCAGAAGATGGAAAACGCTCTCATTGACAGGATGATCAATCGGACTGATCCACCTGAGAGCTACAACACTGTGGACAAAGCACAATTGTAAGACCTCAGGGGGCTTCATAGATTAATTGATTTCTGGTACATAGATCATCCTGTAGGAAAAGTATACACTTTTTGAAAAAAGTTTGATTTTACTGAAAACAGCAAATAAACAACAGCCCAATAATTTATATAAGCTATTATAATAATAATAATACTGATGCTTCTAAAGCGCGAACAGCTTCCTCACAAGGAGGTGTCCCTGCGCTACTAGAGAGCTTACAGCTTAAGACAGAAGCTATGACAAATGCCTAGGTTTTTTGCAAGAAAAGCCAGGTCTTCAGGAGTTTCTTAAAACTTGCTTCTGTCGAGGTGGATTGAATTGCCACAGGCAGCGCGTTCCACAGTTTCGCTGTACCGGCAGAAAAGGATCTACCCCCAAGTCTGGCCTTCCTAACTCTTGGTATAGTTAGCTGAAGCTGGGAGTTGGAGCGTAAATGTCTGTCCTGATGGTAGCGGGTGAGTCTAAGTTTTAAATAGTTAGGGCAGGTGCCTTTTAATGCTCTAAACGCCAGGGTAAGAACTTTAAATTTAATTCTGCTCGCCACTGGGAGCCAGTGCAGTTCGCGAAGGTGCGGAGAGACATGATGTTTAAAAGGAATCGGTTTTATAAGTCTCGCAGCCGCATTCTGCACGATCTGTAGGCGCTGCACCAGATACTTGGGGAGACCAAGGTAGAGGCCGTTCGAGTAGTCCAGTCTTGAGGTAACTGTTGCGTGGACTACAGTTTTACGGCACTCAGCAGGTAGGAGAGATAGAAATTTGCGAAGGTTCCTGAGTTTGTGAAGGCAACCTGTGGAGACCTGCTGAACATGCGAGGAGAAAGAGAGATTCTCGTCCCATCTTACTCCCAAGTTTTTCGCATTAGATCCAGGGGCTGGAGCTGGTCCCATTTCGGGGGCCCACCATAGGTCTGGAGTAGGACGCGTATTTTTTCCAAAGAATAGCACTTCCGTTTTGGATGCATTCAGCTTGAGTTTGTTAGTGTTCATCCAGTTGGCTATGTCTTTAAGGCAGCCCTTAATTTTACTGAAAGCAACCTCAGATACTTCAGCAAAGGGGAAAACCAATTGAGTATCATCGGCATATGAGATTGCCTTGACCCCCCATTTGGCGATCAAGGTAAAAAGTGGGGCTAAGTAAATATTAAAAAGTAACTGGCTGAGTGCATACCCCTGGGGGACCCCACACCAGAGCCGTTTTGGTTTGGAGGAGAAAGTGCCCAATGCAACTTTCTGGGAGCGATCCGTTAAGTAGGATTGAAGCCAGTTCAGTGCTCTATCCTCCAGACCTGTGTCTCTGAACCTTAACAGCAATCTTCCATGGTCTACTGAATCAAAAGCGGCCGATAGATCCAGGAGCACCAGCATATCTGACGCCCCTTCGTCTAAAGACCATCTAATTGACTCAGCAACCTCAATAAGGGCCGTCTCGGTGCTGAAACCAGTCCTGAAACCCGATTGTGTTTCATGAAGGATACCGTTATTCTCTATGAAACTGTTCAATTGGCGTTGAATCAGTTTCTTGAGCATGAGTATAAGTATTGGAACAAGAGTGATTAGCATGAAAAACAATACATAAAAATAGATTATGAAACTAAATATACAGAAATATGCATTCTATGCTGTATGAAACTATGGAAATGTAAAGGAGTAAGGGGGGAAACGAGGAATGACGAAATACATAGCTATACTGTACATGTTATACTAATCAAACTGTAGACATTGCAAAGAGGAGAGAAAAAGTAATACAGTACATACATGTTTAATGAAATTTTATAAATCCTCTATCAATATAAAATAAATATACAGAAGCAGTTGGGTAAATTCAGGGAGGTTTCCTCACTTCATTTGACACAATAATAATTATATTAACTGTAGAGGAGGATAAATATGAAGTGGACGCCATAAAAGATTCCTCTTGATGGCTAAGGATATAGGCGAGACATAGTTGGTATCTAGTCTTTGATGAAATCAAATGGCATTCTACCAGGACCTAAAAGTAGTGTTATGCTCTTGTTTCCTTTTGGATTTTATTAAGTGAAAAGCAACAGCCAATAATAAATCTATTGGCCTATAATTAGGAGTTAAGTGAAGCCACTGAGGAGCCAAGTTACCTAGAAAAATATTAGTTAAAGAGAAGGAGATAACAGCTTAAATGTCTTGTTGATTTGGCACCAGACCAATTCCCAAAACTGGAGAATTGAAGGACATTCAATAACATATGTTTTAAATCAGCAGGTGAGCTTGAGCAGAACCAGAAAGATTATGTTGCAGATGGAGAAAAGGATTTTAGAGTCAAAGGAGTAAATAACAAATAATGGTAAACAAAATCAAGAGTTTGCGTACTGTTTGCAGCTTGTATAGTTTTATGAAGCCTAAACCATACCTTGCCCCATAAGGCAGTAGACGAACATTCCATTAAATCCTTTTCCCAAGCCTACTATGGGCCTGACTCACAAAGGTAAAGTGTACTCCAATATATTTGGATATTCGAGAGGTTATCTTTGAGACCCATTCTGAAAAATTATAAACAAAGTGCCTCACTTAAAAACTATTTGAAGATTCCAGTAGCTCGTTGTATTTAACTGTTTAAGTTGGGAGAACGCAACTGGTCTACTTTTCTCTTGCTCTCCTGTTCGTGGTACACACTTATATAGAGGCCTCTATAGCCCGAGCACTCACAATATCATAAAGAAATCTGCAGATGTGAAGAGACGGTGAACCAGACACAGAGAACTGGTCCTCCACCCCCTAAAAAACTTAGGCATGGCTGAAGGTCTCTCTTTTAATGACGATGGGATATCATCCATTTTGGCAGCACCTCCCCTTTGCTCTCACCAACATGAATATTAGCGATTGGAAGTCGCTTACAGAACTTAAACGTACCCAGCTCAAAACACAACTAAATGAGGCTTCTCATGACAGAGTACCTTCGGGGTAACATAGCCCCGAACTGAAATATTGTGTCAAAAGCACTGTGCATCTTCCTAAATGACCCATAATTCAGATGCAGCTGGTCCCTCAGAGCATGGAAATGCACTAGGGACTGGCTAGTCTTGATTATCCAGACAGCCAAAAGACTTTCTGACACGCTTCTGCTGGAGATCAAAACAATGGTAAACGGCCTGAAGACACAAATGACTTTAACCACAATTAAGAAGAAACCCAAGAAAAACAAAAAACTGTCAATGCCCACAAATAATACCTTACATAAGCTAAAATAAGCAAATTCTAGAAAGATCTAAATACTTCACCTTCGAGAGCACTTTTCCATACTCAAAAGCGGATTATAAACCAAAAAAACTCAGACGTATCAGACTTCTTTGATACTTCCAGTATAGGTTCAGAGAAATACTCTTGTGATTCCTCTGGAAAATGGTCCAACAGAAGCTCAACATATAAGAAGGAATAGATGCCCACGTGGAAGCAGAGGCTTTCACCCCCAGCCAATACCTTTTCAACCACAACCCATTGGATGGGGTCTGTACACCCAAGCGCCTTTTCAGCCTCCACAGTTTCGATACCCCTTGCACACCATCCCGGCTCTTTTTTTAGGAAGTGGCCAGAACTGAGGCAGAAGCAAAAGAAGAGGACAGATTGTACAATGGCAAATGCAATCATGGGAGAAATTGGAGCAAGAAACTCAACCAAGCACGAGCAAAACTGTGTGGGAATAGTGAACTTAAGCACAGTAACTTTTACTGAAGCTCAACAAAAAGTCCTTAACAAAGGTCTTGGATTTGTTGCGACACCTTGCTCTGATCTCTTTAACTTAATAGCGGTGCTAATGGAATATTTTCGACTGATACACGTGGCAGTGTTCTTTAAAGACCAAGAATTCCCACTACTAAGTTAGGATACAAACAAAATCCTAAAAAGAAAAGTTCCTTTTCAACCCCCGAACAATGCTATGCCTCCTACTGTACTGGCTTTCAAAAAAGCAGTGACCCTTGAGAATTACAACCTGAAAGACAAAAGCGCACACATGTTCCACAACTTGACAAGAGCAGAACATGAGGCAATCAGGGAAATCGACAACATGACCCACGTTGTAATAAAACCAGCTGACCAAGGCGGTGGCACAGTGAGCATTCCAAAGAATATGTATCATAATGAATGCCTTAAACTATTGAACGACTCAAGAAACTACAAGAAATTGCGAAAAGACCCAACAGGAGACATCCTTGAAGACATCCAATTCATGGTAAATGAAGAAAAAGAGAGAAACTGGATCATGAAAAAAGAGTCAGATTTCCTGATCGACAGTGAGAATAAGATGCCCTATTATTTACATATTCCCCAAGATCCAAAAAGGAAAAATTCCCTCATCAAGCAGACCTATTGTCTCAGGTATAAGATGGATTCTGGATCCTTTATCTAAATTCACAGACCATTCCCTGAGTCTCCTGGTGAATGGGATGGCTTCCTACATAAAAGGTACCAAAGATGTCCTATTGATGATACAAGGCGTCAGATTTGACCCAGCAACAAATATTTTCGTCACCCTGCATGTTGAGGCCCTCTACATGAGCATACTCCAAGAGGCTTCCCTGGAGGTACTTCAAACTCAGTGGGCCAGCTTGTCCCACACTGGTTAGATGGAAAAAGGAAAGAACAACAAATAACAAGACCCTTGCGAGGGCGCTAAAAATGATAGCGCCAGAGTTGCCTCTGGAGGTAAAGAACCAATTTGGGAATCCCAAAGGGTTGTAAACACTGCTTTAAATAGCACCAATGTGGTATAAATCATCATATGCAAATGTGGGCTAAAATACGTGAAGATGACCAGGAGGAAAGTCAAATTACGCACCAACGAACATAGGAGCATGTTCTGGAGCAAAAAAACAATCACAAAGATGATGCACCATTTTTTAACAGCAGGCCACACGGAAAATGACTTTACCTGGTCCATAATCACAAATCTGCATCCATCAGCATGTGAAAAACCACAACTAAGGAATGAACAAAGATGGTTTTATAGATTATCCGGCACAACACAAGGATGAAATGAGAACATCCAAAGGGCACAAATGTCCTAAACATATTACTCGCAGAAACCGAAGATACAAAGAATGGTTAAATGTGAACAAAGATCAGAAATATAAAAACTTGCACTTATGCACTGAGAACGGGTCCCATGAAACGCTGTTATCAAAGTTTACACAGCAACATGACTCCCACTTGACAACCATTAACCATCCAATAAAGTTGGGCACGATCGATAAATAACACTAACATGCTGCACAATCAGACTTCAATGATGACCCCAAACATACAATGAAACAAGGACCAATTATACATCCTAGTAAGGATAATTGTGATACTGTGATTCATATCCTTGTGGTTTAACTGTTCCGTAGAGATAACTTTCCAACATCCAAAAAATCTTGCTTGGAAAAATGTCCCCCTTTCTCTCTCAGGAGAGACTCGCTGAAACAACAAGACCCTACATTTCCCATGATTCTTTGTGATGTCATGTCACGGCTCTGACATCATCCAGAACCACTGGGCGAAAAGCAGATGAAGTAAATACTGCCAACAGAACACAAGCCTTTACTCGGCAGTGGTCATAAAAGACACACTAGGTATTACCTCTGTGCTGTGTCTTTGATGAAGGTAGTCATCGCAGTGAACTGAGGTTGTTTAGCTTAGGCGGGAGCTCAAACGTAGCATTGACTCCTTGCAGGAATTTTAAAATAAACGCCAACCATTCATTCTATGATTTATTAAACGCTTACTTAAAGATGCAATATATCCTGTATGGTAAGACAAAGAAGCACTGGTGTTGGTAGAAGCTTTAATTGCATACTGGCTATTACCCCTACACATCACAACGTATCCCTAGAGATAGACTGTGCCCGAAATGGCGACTATAATATTGAATTGCACACAAGCATTTCCGGTTCTCACCGTTGTTAGGTCTCGCATACGCAGCATTCTACGAGGCATCAAGTAATCAGAATTTCTACTGAAAATCCACTCATTTCATTTGTCTTTGTTTTGTCGCTTGCCATTGGTGGAATCTGGCATTGCTGTTCTTATCTTGCTCATTGTTGGCTTGTGGTCCCAATCATCACTTCTTTTTTCTTCCGTTTTCTTTAGGAAGCAAAATCGACCAACTACAGTTAACTTACGCTGCTGGCTGTTATCTTTTTATTTAGGGACTACTTTTTTTCTTTGCTGCTCGCATTTTCACATCTGACAGCTTCCTGCACTTACCCGACTCTGTTTATTTATTTACATTTAATTTATTCATAATTAAATCAACGCAAATGATGGAGGCCACTCCGAGGCTCCAACGCTGTTTTCCTGCTCCAAAGTCAGCGGCGTTATTTGTTGAGCCATCTCCTAGCACTGTTTGTTGTACTTGGTTTCAGATGCTACATTTGTCTGTGTTTTTTTTATTGTGTCTGTCTCACCCTCCATGTGTATTATTTTTTTAATTTGTCTCTCCCCACCCCCACTCTGAGAACGCTGTTTATTTTTTAATAATTAAATAATGCGGCCTGATGAAGGCCCTGGCACCGAAATGCATTGGGAATCGATGTTTGCATCATTGATATTGATTATGCATGTCACAGTACCATAATGGTTACATGGAGTGAAGATTCAAGAAATATTGACATCTTTACATGGATTTATGTTCAATAAATAAAAGAAACTCATACTTTGACATTTACATTTGGGAACTTTTTTGAGTGAACTTGGCTGTGATCTACAGCATCCACAATCCAATGCCCAGGAAGACACCTATACGTCGGTATAGGTGCTACTTGTTCATTGATTTGATACACTCCCGAGCGGGGAGTCATTTTCTGGAGCACGGAATACATATCAGTTTTTGTTTTAACCACCAGCAGTGCATGATCACATCTTTGGTATGTTCAGTAAAACACGCCAGCTCTCGGAAATCACTAAGTGAGAGCCGCGGTTATCTGTTTAAAGTTAACAGCAAACCTGTCGGTGTGCTCTCCTCTCTCTAGTGTTCTGGTCCCTCCTTCCTCCTTCCTCCTGTACATCCATCTCATCCACTCTCCTGGGCACTCGTCCGTAGTTTCAGGTAAGGGTGCCCGAAGCAGCCTTTAACAAACAGCACGCTCCTTCTCTCCCTCTGTGAGGGATGCCGTTGACTTACCATGTTTGCTCTGCGTGTAGGCGTGTAGCGAGCCCAAACAAGACTATTTGCCGCTCTACAAACATAGCTTGGTTTTAATTCAACAAAACATTCATTTAATGTGACCTTTCCAGAACGCAACCACAAAGAAACTTCTGTAAACATAGCCTTCGCACCCAGCTTGTCATGTGGCTGTAGCTAGCAATACCGCCTCCAGTGAACCAATACAGTCTAAACAGCTTCTAGGTGCTAGGTGGAGCGTTAAAACAACTTTACCTAAATGTGCAGAGCAAACGTGCCTTGAGTCCAAAATACACCACCTGCCTGTTGGGCCAGCAGAAAAACAATATGTGGAGGGATTCATTTTTGTATGGGTAGGTAGGGTGGCCAAAACTAAAGAACCAGGACATTTGGCAAAAGTAAGACTGCCATTTTACATTCGAGGGCCACAGAGACTTTAATGACAGTGCTCATCAACATAAAAACACAGACAACAAGGAACTAACAGAATAAATTATGCACAACTTTTAAACCCATTATTATGCACGCTAATTAAATGGGTTTCCTATAAAAGCTGCTAACTAGTCCTAGCTTTAAAAAAAACACATGCATCTCTCTGTTTTCAGCCGAGCCGCTCTGAAAACCGGAACATGTGCTAGCTAAATTTGACAAGACAACTGGAACTGAGCAGGCAAAAAAATGGGACACCTAGCCACCCTACTACTCTCAAACACAAATAACAGCGCAGCACTGACAGGAGGAAATACCAGAAATAGAAGGTGAACATATAGTTAAGCTGCCAGTTTCCATTATAAAAGACCCAAAACTATCACCAGAGTAGACGACTGCTTGAACCTGTAAGCTACAGAGAGTTTGTGGAGTTCAACGCTCACCGCTGAAATATGTGGTAAAAACTCCTACTTGACTCAACGTTGTTAAATTGAGCAAAACTAAACAGGGTAATAGCAATACTTGCTATTTAAAGAGCCAAGAAATGGCAAAAGAGTGGTGTGAAGCATTATCGACAGAACATTCTATTATTTAAAATGGGATATGCTGGAGAGCTTAGGCACAGTTTGAGAATAGGGATGCAAGAATGCGCCTGAGATTTTAAATTTTATTTGATGTTTTGCCAGAACTCGGTGTCTTTTAATTATCTTTAGGAAACTGCATACCTAGAAAGTCCCAGTACACATTTTTCACATCTTTGCCATTTTTTTGTCTCCCGTGCTTGTTTAACTTGTCATACAGGATATGTATTGTGCTGACTTGTTATCAATCAATGAGAACTAGCTCTGAGTTAAAGTGTTTATATGTCTGTGTTGGGGGGAAAAACCATTAGATTTTCTATGAAGGCTCTCACCCACCAACCTGGTTGGTGGCATGCTTCATCATTGGGCCCCACCCGAGGCACCGAGTGTACCTCAGGTGTGCTTCGACGCCAGGTTACTGCAGAGCGGGGTTTCTTTGGTTCGTGAGGGTGCTGTGAGTGTGCTCTGAGTGAGGTTTAAAATACCGTCCTTGGGGTCACAAAAACTGCTTTAATGTTGGGCCCCAGGCAGTCAATAAAAACAAAGGCTTTTGGACGTGCACAGTAGACTTATGGTCTCCGACGTCCTGTGTGGTCAACTAGTTTCAGCCAGGCCTTTTCTTCTAATGGCTTTCATCAGGACCTTGTATGTGTAAGGGTGTTACAGGGGTTTTAAGAGTTTGTCAGTGCCCTGTGTGTGAAGCACACGCTAGGGTGCTTATATATGCAAGAGGTGTTTCCTCTCGGGTTGTACCTGTTGGGGAAAAAGAAGACAGACAAAAACATATAGGTAAAGGCTCATCGTTATGAGCTAAAAGCATTCAGTGAGTCCACGCTGGCTGCCTAGAAGTGTCAACGGACAAGGTGGTTGTGTAGGTGTCAGTGGCGGGCAGTGAATGGTGGCCGATCTCACAGTATGCGTTACTGGTTGTGGAATGAGCCCTAGGTACTGTAAACGAGGATGACGAGTACAGTGGTGAAAGGATAAAAACATACAAAGAGTTGCTTACACCAAATTATAGCGAACAACTCATCATGGATCTCAGCCGGGGGCCAGGACGATGTGCACTCTAGATTGATGGAAAGAAAAGAAAAGGCTGTAGGGGGAGGGGGATAGTCTAGACCCAACGAGGTAGCGGTAATAAGATACTCACGCAATCACGGCCTGAGGCAGCATGACTGGAGGCTGTACCACTATCAGAGTAGGTCTCAGGTACTTACTGCGCAATGACGCCAGGCCCGCAAACAACCTGTTGTCCAGGCAGGAGCTCCGTGAAGAATGAGCTCTTGTGTAGGGAGCGCTTAAATACCGGTAAAAAGCGCCAGGTGTTGCTTGTTGCCGGTGTCAGGTGTTCTTGCCTGGTCACGTGTAACTGGGCGTGTTTGGGCCTCTCTGAGTAGCGTCTTCCTGTTGTCTTGAAGGTGGTGCCTGTAGTAAAGGAAATAGAGAAAAGACGCGCATGCTGGTGTGTATAGCGCTCTGTCTATTCATTGCCATTGAAGAAGTAAATCGGGACAATGATGGCCTCGCTCGCTTGGGAGCGCGTGTGAATGTGCGGATATCAGGGAATTTGCAATGTTAGAGATTGTGATCAAGACCCAGTACCCTATTTGGCGATAGAGCTCTGTCTATTCAATGTTATTTAAGAAATACAATGAGAAGATGATAACTTCGCTCGCTAGGGGCCCATGGAAATGAGCAAATATCAGGGAATTTACTAAGTAGGGGATAAAGATCCAGTGCCCTTCTTGGTGAAGGTGTAATGGCTTATTCATTGCTATTAAAGGGGTGTATTGAGATATAGGTGATTTTGTTACCTGCGAGCACGTGGGAATGTGCAAATATCATAAGATTTGCACAAGTGGGAGATTGAGACCCAGTCCCCTACTAGGTGGTGACAGGTTGAGGCCGCCAAAGAGCGGGACGTGTAGGAGCAAGTATGGCAACAGTCTTAGCTAGTCCCACGGTGTGTGGTGATAATGCGTTGCGGACGCTAACTGCATGTGCATTTGTCACTATGTTGGTGCATGGGGCCGTTGTGGTGCTCCTAGTGTGAGCGCATCATGTCTACTGTTAACGTGTGACAGTAGGTGATTAGCGCAGTTGGTGAGAATCATGCCTGGCCTACACTGGGCGCTGCTGATGTGTGGTAATCAGCGTAGGGAGGGGGAAAGAATGGTGCAGGGATGTAATTCCAGGACTGCATGTGGAAACCCAGTGGGTAATTTGTCATGGTAGTGACAAGTAAGGGGGCTCATCTGTTGAGGCTGTTCCATGGGATATTGTCATTTAAATCCTCTGTGTGGGTCACCAATCTGTAGACCCAACGTTGTTCTTTGGACAATAGGTGTTTCTTGTTGTCTGTTAAGTGGACCGGGATCTGTTCAATAACAGTCCATCTAAGGTCATTGGTGGTATGTCCATGCCTTAAGAAATGGTCTGTGAGTTTGCTGATTGATTTCTTACACGAATCGTACTTCTGTGTTCAGTGATTCTGGTGCGTATTTTTCTCGTGGTCATCCCCACGTATCGGACCTTGCATGGACACTCAATCAGGTAAACCAGGTTGGTTGAGTTACAGTTGGTGTGCTTGCGTTGGTGCCATGTTTTTCCCGTTTCCAGATTGAGGGTTTTGGTATGTTCCGTGAGATGGCAGATGCTGCAATCGCCACAAGGGTAGTGGCCTGTGACTTTAGGAAGGACCCACGCTTGGTGCAGTGTTAGGTTGGTGGTGGCTTCAGGGGTTCTTGGACGTGTGGAGATTAGTTGGTCACGTAAGCTGTTGTATTTTTTGTAGGCAAAGAGGGGCATGTCCCAGTCTCGTTTGCCTGTGTTGATGATTCTCCAGTTTTTCCTGATGATTTTAGCCACTAGGTTGGAGATAGGGTTGTACGTTGTGACACAGGTCAGTGGTGTCGTGGTGTCATTGCGGGTCGGTGTTTCTAGGAGGGAGTCCCTGTTTTGATTTTTTACCCGGTTCTGGGTGCTGTCAATGATCCTTCTAGGGTAGCCGCGTTGTTGTAGTTTGTGGGATAGGTCTGTGGCCTGTTTGTTGTAGTCCTCCTTGCTGCTGTAATAACGTTGTATGCGCAAAAATTGGCCGTAGGGCAAGTTCTCCCTCAGTGGTCGTGGGTGGAAGCTTTCAAAGGCCAGTAGTGAGTTCTTTGCCAAGGGTTTTTAATACGTGGTGGTCGAAAGTTTGCCATTTTTTGCCTTGATCAGTAGGTCCAGGAATGATAACTGGTCATTACTGCTGGTGTATGTGAAGCGTAGGAAGGGATCACGTGTGTTGAGCCAGGTCAGGAAATTTTTCAAAGATTCCTCCGATCCTTTCCATATCATCAGGACGTCATCGATGTATCGACGCCGGAAAGGTATTGATTCCTTGAAGGGGTTATTGGGCGAGAGGATGTGTGACTGTTCCAGGTGGTAGACGTATAGCCCCGCCACGCTGGGGGCAAAAATGCTGGCCATTGACGTGCCGTTGGTTAGGAGGTAGTATGTCCCCTCAAAATCGAAGTGGCTTTCCTTTAATGCCAGTTTTGCATAGTCTAGGACAAATTCCCTAGGCGTGGTGTGTTCCCATTGTGAGTTGGTCAGGGTTTCTTCTAGGACCTTGAGGGTGGCATCTTGGGGCAGGCTTGTGGATAAGCTTTCAATGTCTAAGCCCAAGACCATTGCCCAAACCACCGACTGGGAGGCACTCACAGAAAAGAAAAGGAACAGGATCTGGACCATCCTACATGGAGTGATCCTAACACAATACTTACGAACTAACAGCGCACCTAAAGGCCTGCTAGTCACCAACGCACCCAGGATCTTCCTAGATGATGCTACATTAGGAAGGACTGGGCACAGATAGCATGGCACTGCACCAAGGACTGGCTGGTCCTCATAAATAAAACCGCCAAACGCCTCCCGGACGCAATGATCATCGATATACAAGCCACTGAATCACATTTCAAAACCACAATAACCTCCTTACAAAAGAAACTGGAAGAATCCAATAAAGAACTAAATGAATACAAAGAGTACCTGACCCAAGCCAAGATAGCTAAATTTGACAAAGACTTGAAGAAATTAAATTGCTCAAAAGCCTACCCATACTCAGCGAATGATTAGTTTGCCCCAGCAAGATATGACAGAGCCTCAGATTCATCAGGGGACAACACCTCAATGTCCAGCGACTCCAGCTCAGGATCCTCGAGACAACAAAGAAACAGAGGCCGGGCCCTCGCTGGCAACAACCATGGGGAGGACAACCACAGACCAATCAGGCCTACGGACATCCGATGTTTAACCATCCACAACAGAACCCCTATTATGGATGGCCACCCTTGTACCACCAAGTACCCCAGAACTTCTACGGCCAACCAAACAGAACGCCTTTTTTAGGGCAGGGCGGCCGACCAAGAGGCCGGAGGAGAAATGCACAACAAACACCCCATGTACACTGGGCAGAGGAAGACGGACCAGTCAGTGCCAACACCCGCAACAAGGGCAAGGACCACAACCAGGCACCAGCACAAGCTGCTAACCATTGAAGAAGACACACCATCCCTGGTCTTCAACCTGTCCTCCATAAACTTGACAACAGCCGAAGAAAATGTACTGAATAAAGGACTCTCCTTTGTCCCTACAAAGAGAGTTGATAAATTCCTCCTACATACCGAACTACCAGAGTTCTTCCGGAAATTAAAGCTATAAGCATTCTTTGAAAGACCAGATAATAACAATGACACAAGGGAAACCAATGAGACTGGCCTACGACCAAAATCCACATTCATGCCCCCACCTTCCAGTATACCTGTAGAGATCATTGCCTTTGAGCAGGCCGTCTACAATGAAGTAGAAAAAACTAATCAATCAGAGACCTACAATAACATATCCAAAGAAGAACGGGAAGCACTGAAAACCCTCAGTGAAAACAACAACATTACCATCAAACCCGCCGACAAAGGCGGAGGGATTGTGATACAGGACACACAGGCATACCGGGCTGAGTGCCAGAGACTCCTCAATGCCAACCACAATTACAGACGCCTCAATGGCGACCCTTCAAATCAACTTAAGCTAGCCATCACCAACCTGGTCACTACGGCTGCAGACAACAATCACATCTCCAAACAGGAGGCTGCCTTCCTCTGCAACACTCAAGCCAGGACACCGTACTTCTATAAAGTACCAAAAGTCCACAAAGAAACGAGACCACCACCGGAACGACCATTGTCTCAGGCTGCAACTCACTTCTAGAGCCCCTCTTAAGGTTCTGTGACTTTTTTCTTAATCCCCTAGTACAGACAGCGACTACGTACATCAAGGACACAAAACATCTCCTGTCTCTCCTTCTAGACCTGGACTTTAACCCCAAAACTCAGTTACTCGTGGGCTTAGACATTGAAAGCTTATACACAAGCCTGTCCCAAGACGCCACCCTCAAGGTCCTAGAAGAAACCCTAACAAACTCACAATGGGAACACACCACGCCTAGGGAATTCCTCCTAGACTGCGCAAGACTGGCATTAAAGGAAAACTACTTCGAATTTGAGGGGACATACTACATCCAAACCAGCGGCACGTCAATGGCCAGCATTTTTGCCCCCAGCGTGGCGGGGCTATACGTCTACCAACTGGAACAGTTAAACATCCTCTCGCCCAATAACCCCTTCAAGGAATCAATACGTTTCTGGTGTCGATACATCAATGACGTCTTGATGATATGGAAAGGATCGGAGGAATCTTTGAAAAATGTCCTGACCTGGCTCAACACACGTGATCCCTTCCTACGCTTCACGTACACCAGCAGTAATGACCAGTTACCATTCCTGGACCTACTGATCAAGGCAAAAAATGGCAAACTATCGACCACCATGTATTACAAACCCACGGCAAGGAACTCACTACTGGCCTTTGAAAGCTTCCACCCACGACCACTGAGGGAGAACTTTCCCTACGGCCAATTTTTGCGCATAAGACGCAATTGCAGCAGCAAGGAGGACTACAACAAACAGGCCACAGACCTATCCCACAAACTACAACAACGCGGCTACCCTAGAAGGATCATTGACAGCACCCAGAATCGAGCAAGAAATCAAAACAGAGACGCCCTCCTAGAAACACCGACCCGCAATGAAACCACAACACCACTGACCTGTGTCACAACGTACAACCCAATCTCCAACCTATTGGCTAAAATCATCAGGAAAAACTGGATAATCATCAACACGGGCAAACGAGGCTGGGACATGCCCCTCTTTGCCTACAGAAAATCCAACAGCTTACGTGACCAACTAATCTCCACACGTCCAAGAACCCCTAAAGCCACCACCGACCTAACACTGCACCAAGCGTGGGGCCTTCCCAAAGACACAGGCCACTACACTTGTGGCGATTGCAGCATCTGCCATCTCACCGAACATACCAAAACCCTCAATCTGGAAATGGGAAAAACATGGCACCAACGCAAGCACACCAACTCTAACTCAACCAACCTGGTTTACCTGATTGAGTGTCCATGCAAGCTCCGATACGTGGGAATGACCACGAGAAAAATATGCACCAGAATCACTGAACACAGAAGTACGATTCAGTGTAAGAAATCAATCAGCAAACTCACAGACCATTTCTTAAGGCATGGACATACCACCAATGACCTTAGATGAACTGTTATTGAACAGATCCCGGTTCACTCAACAGACAACGAGAAACACCTATTGTCCAAAGAACAATGATGGATGTACAGATTGGCCACCCACACAGAGGGTTTAAATGACAATATCCCATGGAACAGCCTCAACAGATGAGCCCCCTTACTTGTCAATACCATGATAAATTACTCACTGGGTTTCCACATGCAGTCCTGGAATTATATCCCTGCACCATTCTTTCCCCCCCACACTGATTACCACACATCAGCAGCGCCCAGTGTAGGCCCTGCATGATTCTCACCAACTGCGCTAATCACCTACTGTCACACATTAACAGTAGACACGATGCGCTCACACTAGGAGCACCACACAGGACCCATGCACCAACGTAGTGACAAATGCACACGCAGTTAGCGTCCGCAACGCCTTATCACCATACACCATGGGAGTAGCTAAGACTGTTGCCATACTTGCTCCTACATGTCCCGCTCTTTGGCGGCCTCAATCTGTCATCACCTAGTAAGGGACTGAGTCTCAATCTCCAACTTGTGCAAATTGTATGATATTTGCACATTCCCACGTGCTCGCAGCTAACGAGATCGCCTACATCTCAATACACCCCTTTAATGACAATGAATAAGCCATTACTCCTTCACCAAGTAGGCACTAGATCTTTATCCCCCTACTTTGTAAACTCCCTGATATTTGCTCATTCCCATGCGCCCCTAGCGAGCGAAGTTATTGTCTTCTCACTGTATTTCTTAAATAACATTGAATAGACAGAGCGCTATCGCCAAATAGGGAACTGGGTCTTGATAACAATCTCTAACATTGCAAATTCCCTGATATCCGCACATTCCCACGCACTCCCAAGCGAGAAAGGCCATCATTGTCCCGATTTACTTCTTCAATGGCACTGAATAGACAGAGCGCCATACACACCAGCAGGAGCGTCTTTTCTCTATTTCCTTTACTACAGGCATCACCTTCAAGACAACAGGAAGACGCTACTCAAAGAGGCCCAAACTCGCCCAGTTACACGTGACCAGGCAAGAACACCTGACACCGGCAACAAGCAACACCTGACGCTTTTTAATGGTATTTAAGCGCTCCCTACATGAGAGCTCATTCTTCACGGAGCTCCTGCCCAGACAACAGGTTCTTTGCGGGCCCAGCAACATTGCGCAGTGAGTACCTGAGACCTACTCTGATAGCGGTACAGCCTCCAGTCATGCTGCCTCAGGCCGTGATTGCGTGAGCATCTTTTTACTCCTACCTCGTTGGGTCCAGACTATCCCCCTCCCCCTAAAGCCTTTTCTTTTCTTTCCCTCAATCTAGAGTGCACATCGTCCTGGCCCCCGGCTGAGGTCCATGATGAGTTGTTTGCTATAATTTGGTGTAAGCAACTCTTTTTATGTTTTTATCCTTTCACCACTGTACTCGTCATCCTCGTTTACGGTACCTAGGCCTCATTCCACAACCAGTAACGCATACTGTGAGATCGGCCACCATTCACTGCCCGCCACTGACGCCTACACAACCGCCTTGTCCGTTGACACTTCTAGGCAGCCAGCGCAAACTCACTGAATGCTTTTAGCTCATAACGATAAGCCTTTACCTATATGTTTTTGTCTGTCTTCTTTTTTCCCAACAGGTACAAGCCGAGAGGAAACACCTCTTGCATATATAAGCACCCTAGCGTGTGCTTCACACACAGGGCACTGACAAACTCTAAAAACCCCTGTAACACCCTTACACATATAAGGTCCTATGAAAGCCAGTAGAAGAAAAGGCCTGGCTGAAACTAGTTGACCACACAGGACGTCAGAGACCAGAAGTCTACCGTGCACTTCCAAAAGTCTTTGTTTTTATTGACTGCCTGGAGCCCAACATTAAAGCAATCTTTGGGACCGCAATGACAGTATTTTAAACCTCACTCAGAGCACACTCACCGCACCCTCACGAACCAAAGAAACCCCGCTCCGCAGTAACCTGGCGTCGAAGCACACCTGAGGTACACTCGGTGCCTCGGGTGGGGTCCAATGATGAAGCATGCCACCAACCAGGTTGGTGGGTGAGGGCCTTCATAAAAAACCTAATGGTTCCCCCCCTACACAGACATATAAACACTTTAACTAAGAGCTAGTTCTCATTGATTGATAACACATAAACAGGGGAAACGGACTAGCCTCTCTAGTTCCTCTCTCTCTCTTTGATTATAACACTTCTGCTGACTTGTGCCTTTTCTTCACATTGCGGTGGGTGACGTCTACTATTTTTACGCTCTTGTCATTGAATGCTTGTGGATAGGCCCCATTCCCTCACACTGCACCTACGCTCAAGCTCGACCTCTGTCGAATCTCTTCAGCCACAAACCGCCAAGAGCCAGAGTGAAGGTGGTCTATTATTATTAGAGGAAGTTGAGACAAGCCTGATTTCCGCTAGCAAAGTCACGCTCAAATGGGACGACCATTAGAGCATTATTTCAAGGTTTGTATATGTTTATTTTATTTATTTAAAAGGTTTTATATAGCGCTGCTGGACCCGAGAGTATCAGAGCGCTTTTCATGGTGATAACACAAGAACATACTAAGTACAATATACAGTAGAAAGTGAACAGGAAAATTAAAAGAGATAAAAAAACATTGCATTACGTAAGTTATAGGGGTAAGGAAAGAGGAATAGTAGAGGGACAGGGAGAGTTGAAAATAGCGCTAAAGAAGAGGGTGAGGTGGGGGAGAGTAAGATGGAAGGGGGAGAGGGGTTGGGTAAAAGAGCGACCCAGAGTAGAAGGGTGATGAGCAGGTTCAAGATCGATAAACATTAAGAGCCCCAATATGTATTGAGGAGAAGTACTTTGAGTCTTTTTATGAAGAGAGGGTAGGAGGGGTTGCAGCGAAGGTCTTTGGGTAGTGAATTCCAGATCATAGGGGCATTACCAGAGAATGCACGTGATTGGGTCTTTTTACATTTAAGTTTAGGAGGGATAAGGACAAGGGAGTTTGTACTTCTCAGAGATCTAGTGCTCCCTACTTTTTGTAGTTTGCTTCAAAGGTAAGAAGGGGTGTTTTGGTGAAGAGCTTTGGGTGTGATGCAAGCAATCTTGTAGGTGGATCGACCTTCAATTGGGAGCCAGTTTAGATTTTTGCGGACAGGAGAGATGTGGTCAAATTTTTTACAGTCAGAAATAAGTCTGGCGGCTAGGTTGAGTACAGATTTAATCGGTGCCAGGTGGACTTTGGGGGTGCTGGCCAGAGTGGCGTTACCATAGTCAATCCTGGATAGGACAAGAGATTGGACAACGATTTTGAAATCATCAGCAGGAATGAAAGGTTTAACTTTTTTGAGGTGGTGCAGGGTGAAGAGAGCACTTTTGGCTGTATTTTTAATGTGGGGGATGGGAGTAAGATTCTGATCGATGCTGATACCAAGGGATTTGACAGAATTGGAGGTGGAGCAATTAAGTGCTTTGATGTCTTTAATCCAGAGTTGAATGGGGAGGGAATTGTATTTGGGGGTGAAAAGGATGATTTCGTTTTTTTTAGGATTAAGTTTGAGATGATTAAGATGGAACCAGGCTTGGACTCTCATGAGAGTATCGTTGAGGTGAAGGATGTCATTGTGGGATTTAATCTTGTAGTATAGTTGGGTATCGTCGGGATAGAGGTGGTAACTGATTTTGGCTTATTTGAGAATGAGAGTGAGGGGTTCCATAAAAAGGTGGAAAAGTGTTGGAGAGAGGATAGACCCTTGGGGGACCCTGAGAGCCACAGGTTGGGGTTTGGATAAGCAATGACTGAGCTTAATTTGTTGTGATCTATTCTGGAGGAAGGAGGAGAACCATTTGAGTACAGTGCCTTCAAAACCAAAGCAATCTTTTAGGGTGTTAAGTAGGGTGGGATGGTGTACAGTATCAAAGGCAGCCGAGAGATCAAGGAGGATTAGCAGTGAGGATTCGCCTTTGTCAAGAGAGTGATGAATGTCATCAGTAATATTGAGCATAGCTGTTTCGGTGCTAATCCCTTTCTAAAACCAGATTGGAACACGTCAAGTAGATTGAAGGAGAAGATATGGTTATCTAGCTGAGACAGAACACATTTTTCAAGGGCTTTAGAGAGGAAGGGAAGGTTGGAGATAGGGCGTAGATTGCTCAGATCATTTGGGTCAGCAGTGGGGTTTTTAAGAATGGGGGAGATTTGACCTAGCTGAAGGGAGGCAGGAACGCAGCCAGAAGAAAGTGAGGAGTTGATGATATCGGTCCAAATAGGGGCAATGATGTGTTTGAGTTCTTGAACTAAATGAGCAGGGAGAGGATCATTGGAATGTGAGGTTGGTTTGAGTTTAGAGATGATGTTGATGATAGTGGTTTCAGAAATTGGATTGAATTCGCTCCATGCAGCGTTGTTTTTAGGAAGGGAATTGGTCCAGGGAGAGTCAGGAAGGGAGAGAGTAGGGAGGGGTAGGGAGGGGTCGAGGTGCGGGGGAGGAGGAAATAAGTGAATTGGGAGTATTAGGGAGGGTGAGTTGGATGGGGGGGTTGTCGGGTGAGAGGAGGGGGGAGGAGGCAGAAAGTGAATTGGGAATATTAGGGAGGGTGAATTGGATGGAGGGAGGTTGGAGAGAGAGAGGAGGGGTAGAGAAGGATAGTTCAATGGTGTTGACTTTATTAGAAAAGAAACTGGCAATTTCTTCGCATCCTTCCACAGAGGCTGCTAATTTAGAAGGGCCAGAGGAAGTTTTTTTTTTCACAATGTTAAACAGTTCTCTGGGACGGTTTCTGGCGTGGTCAAGTTGTGACCGGAGAAAGGAGGCTTTTTCATTGAAGATGTGCATTTTGTAATGGGCTCTGTTGGTTCTCAGTAGATCCAGGGTATCAGAGGAGGGATGACTCCTCCAGGCGCTTTCTGATTGTCTGAGGGCCAGTCTTTCATTATTGAGGTCAGCATTGAACCAGGACTTGGGAGGGATGTTTTTTTGTTTTTTTTTGTTTAATGGGGGCAATTAGGTCGAGGGCGTCAAGAATGGAATTGTTGTAATTATCAGTAAGGTCTTTGGTGCGAAGAGAGGGGGGAAGAAGTAAGCGAGTTTTAATTGTGGATTCCAGTTCATCAGGTGGAATGAGGTGAAGGTTTCGAGTGGGTTCCATGGGCAAAGTGCTAATAGGGGCAGGGTAAGTAATGGGGCTGTTCAGGGTGAAGAGGATGAGGTGGTGATCAGACCAATCTACATGAAGTATATTAGAGAGAGAGGCCATATCGTTGTTCGTCAAGATAGCATCAAGGGTGGCGCCTTTGCTGTGAGTGGGGGCAAGGTAGAGTTGGATCAGGTCAGTGATGTCTAGGGTTTCATTAAAAAGTGTGACCGCAGGGTTATCGTTTTTGTTACAGTGGATGTTGTAATCACCCAGGAAGAGATTCTTTGAGTGGGAGATCGAAGCTTGAATAATAAGATCGGCAGTGACAGTGCGTCCATTGAGGGGGTTGAGGGGTGTTGCCCCACTAGCCATGGACGACTGCCGCTGGTGCCAACATGCATAATAAAAGTTCAAAAACACATTTGTTTAAAATAAATCCGAGCGCACTGACTCAGCGCTACCGGGCCGGGATGAGCCCGACAGAATCGGGCATTGCCTATGGAAGTGGGCCGTGGGGGGTGGGGCTGCTGCAGAGTGAGTGACAGCGCACAGGAAGGCAGCCAGAGAGCGTAAGCAGCTGCAGCGGGGTCGGGGTGACTACGTATGTGACAGCCAGGAGTACTCATAATTGAGACTGGCCTGCGCATGCGTAGTACCTATTAGACCTCCCCCCCCCTATAGCACTGAGAGACACTGGCAGGGACCCATGGCCCCGGTCTCAATATGGGCAGATTTTCTCCGGCTCGTAGCCCAATCCTGGTGCAGTGGCGCTGTTAAGCCTGCACCAGGATTGGCTGAGTAGACAGCAGGGTCAGGATCATGGTGCCGCGCGTGGGTGTTTGCTGCTCTGTTCAGTATGGCCAATCACATATGGCTATGTCAAGCCATGTTGAGGTGATTGGCCATTTCTGAAAGCTGCAGTGACGTGACCGCGCGTGGCGCACCAGTGCCACACACGTTACAACAACAAGTGACTGATAGTGAAACTGAAAGTCGAAGTTCTAGAACTAATTAAGTCCAGACCAGACCAGTACTGAGAGTCCAGTCGATCCATCCGGAAAGGAGAGCGCGTGACTGACTCCTGACTCGTCGTCGTATCGTATGGTAATGTAAGTAACGTTACTGTTGTTAATGCAGTTTATTGTTTACACCCTCCTGTCCGACCTGTCGCACTGCAGGCCCATTTAGTAACCTTAGAGATAGCGGGCCTATAGGTATATAAAGTATGAGTGAGACGTGGGCTATAATAATCCGACACTAGGGCAGTGGAGTGTTTGGGTAACAAAACGTTGCCTTGGGCCGTAGTCCGTGGAATAGCAAGTTTGCCATGGTAGGAAATTGCTCGCCCACCGCAGCGAACACAGTAGGCCCATCACATCCCTCTCCCCGGTGCCACTGCTATTGATACTTTAGTTATGCCCACCATGAGTCATGACAATGAGAGGAGCACAAACAAAGCTGATATTCTCCGCTTACGTTTGTGCCGAGTTGCAGTCATATTCAGTTTGGCCATTTATCCGCAGCAGCAGCCTTGTGGCTTACCGGCTAGAGCGGCCGACTTTGAAGGTGGAGGACGAGGCTCGAGTCTTATGCGAGACTCAGCATCTGTGATTCTGGGTAAATCACTTTACCTCCCGTGCCCCCCACCCCCCAAAAAAATGAATGTTATGTCAATCAATCAATCAATCACGGCATTTGTAAAGCGCGCTACTCACCCGGGAGGGTCTCAAGGCGCTGGGGGGGAGGGGTATGTTACTGCTCGAACAGCCAGGTCTTGAGCTGCTTCCTGAAGGAGAGATGGTCTTGGGTTCGCCGAAGGTGGGTGGGGAGGGAGTTCCAAGTCTTGGCTGCCAGGTAGGAGAAGGATCTTCCTCTGGTGGTGGCTCTGCGGATGCGTGGTATGGTGGGGAGTGCGTGGCTGGTCGATCGTAGCTGGCGGGTGAGCGTGTAGAAGGTCAAGCGGTCATTGAGGTACTTGGGGCCCAGGTCGTGGAGAGCCTTCTGTGCGTGGGTGAGGAGTCTGAACGTGATTCTCTTGCTGACGGGGAGCCAGTGCAGGTCTTCCAGGTGTTCGGTGATGTGGCTGTGTCGGGGGATGTCCAGGATTAGTCGTGCGGAGGCGTTCTGGATGCGTTGGAGTCTTTTTTGAAGTTTGGCTGTGGTTCCGGCGTAGAGGGTGTTCCCGTAGTCCAGTTGGCTGGTGACGAGTGCCTGGGTGACGGTCTTCCTGGTTTCAGTGGGGATCCATCTGAAGATCTTGCGGAGCATGCGCAGGGTGTTGAAGCACGAAGATGAGACCGTGTTGACTTGTCTGGTCATTGACAGGGAGGAGTCCAGGATGAAGCCCAGGTTGCGTGCGTGGTCCGTTGGTTTGGGAGCGGTGCCCAGGGCCGGGGGCCACCAGGAGTCGTCCCAGGTGGAGGGTGATGATCCCAGGATGAGGACTTCCATCTTGTCTGAGTTTAGTTTAAGGCGGCTGTTCCTCATCCAGTCGACGACGTCTTTCATCCCTTCGTGTAGGTTGGCTCTGGCTGTGGTGGGGTCGTTGGTGAGGGAGAGGATCAGCTGGGTGTCGTCGGCGTAGGAGATGATGTTGAGGTTGTGTTGGGGTGCGATGGCTGCGAGGGGGCTCATGTAGATGTTGAAGAGGGTTGGACTGAGTGAAGATCCTTGTGGTACGCCGCAGATGACTTCGGTGGCCTCGGATCTGAACGGAGGGATGCGGACTCTCTGGGTTCTTCCGGCGAGGAACGAGATGATCCACTCCAGCGCTTTCTCTCGGATTCCGATGTTGCTGAGGCGCTTCACTAGGGTGCGGTGGCAGACAGTGTCGAACGCTGCAGTGAGGTCCAGGAGGATGAGGGCCGCTGTTTCCCCGTTGTCGATCAGGGTTCTGATGTCGTCGGTGGCTGCGATTAGGGCAGTCTCTGTGCTGTGGTTGGCCCGAAACCCGGACTGCGAGGGGTCGAGGGATCCGTTCGTCTCGAGGAAGGCGGCAAGCTGTTTGTTGACAGTCTTCTCGATGACTTTGGCCGGAAAAGGAAGGAGCGAGATGGGACAGTAGTTCTTGAGGTCGGTGGGTTCCGCCGTTGGTTTCTTCAGGAGGGCGGTCAGCTCGGCGTGCTTCCAGCTCTCCGGGAAGGTGGCGGTGTGGAAGGAGGAGTTGATGATGTCTTGGAGATGGGGTGCGATGATGGCGTCGGCTTTGTTGAAGACGTGGTGTAGGCATGGGTCGGTTGGTGATCCGGAGTGGATGGAGTTCATCGTGCGGGTGGTGTCTTTGGTGCTGATCGTGGTCCAGTTGCAGAGGGTGGTGGTGGCGGGCGTTGGTTCGGTGGTAGGGTGTGTGGTCTGTGCATTGAAGCTGTTGTGTATGTCGGTGATCTTGCGGTGGAAGAACGAGGCGAGTGAGTTGCAGAGGTCTTGCGAGGGAGTGATGTTGTTGTTTCTGGCGCTGGGGTTGGAGAACTCTTTGACGATGCTGAAGAGTTCCTTGCTGTTGTGGGCGTTGTTGTCCAGTCGTTCTTTGAGTGCCGTCTTCTTGGTGGCGCGGATCAGCTGATGGTGTTTGCGGGTGGCGTGCTTGAGGGCGGTCCTGTTGTCTGTGGTCTGGTCGAGCCGCCAGGCTTTCTCGAGGGTGTGGCAGTTCTTCTCGGATTCCTTGAGTTCGTCGGTGAACCAGGGTGTTTTCTTGCTGCCGGGTCTGCTGGGAGGGTTCTTTGGTGGTGGGAGGTCATCGGCGCAGGCGGTCAGCCACTTGGTGAGGTTGCTGGCTGCTTCGTTGGTGTCCGTTGTGCTGGTGGGAGTGTTCTGGCTGAGGGAGGCGGTGAACTGCTCGGCGGTGATCTTGCTCCAGCTTCGGCGGGGAACCTGCTGCGGGTGGTGGTGGGTCGTAGTTCTTCTGAAGCTGAAGTGGACGCAGCTGTGGTCGGTCCAGTGGAGTCCGGTGGCGTGGCTGAAGGAGATGTGCTTGCTGGATGAGAAGACGGGGTCATGCATGTGGCCGGCATAGTGGGTGGGGGTGTTCACCAGTTGCTTGAGTCCGAGGTTGGCGAGGTTGTCCAGCAGGGCGGTGGTGTTTCTGTTGTTATTGTTCTCCAGGTGGAAGTTGAGGTCCCCTAGGAGGATGTAGTCGGCGGAGGGAAGGGCGTGCGGGCCGATGAAGTCTGAGATGTCTTCGCTGAATTGTGTGCGTGGTCCCGGTGGTCTGTAGATGAGGGTGCCTCGGAGGGTGGTCTTGGGGTCAGTGTGTATCTGGAAGTGCAGGTGTTCGGCGGCGGTGAAGGTTTCGTCAGAGTTAGTCGAGATGCGGATAGTGTGCTTGTGTACGATGGCGATGCCTCCTCCCGTCTGGTTGACGCGATCCTTCCGGGTGATCT
This sequence comes from Lissotriton vulgaris, assembly GCF_964263255.1. Taxonomy (NCBI): domain Eukaryota; kingdom Metazoa; phylum Chordata; class Amphibia; order Caudata; family Salamandridae; genus Lissotriton; species Lissotriton vulgaris. Next base: position 773,387,928 of record NC_141694.1, read on the forward strand.
TGTATCCGTCCGGGATGGCTATGGCGATGTCAGGTGCTGAGGAGGCGTTCATCCAGGTTTCGGTGAGGAAGGCGACGTCCGGTGCTGTCGCGTCGAGCAGGTCCCAGAGTTCCACAGCGTGCCTGTGGACGGAGCGGGTGTTGAGCAGGATGCACTTCAGGTGGTTGCTGCTGGTGCTGGACTTGGTGGGGGTGGTGCAGGTCCGGTAGCAGGTGAATCGGCAGGCTTGGCAGGCGAAGGGTCCGAGGGTGCGTCTCGGGGTGGCTCGGTAGCAGGCAGGGTTCCGGCCGGCATTGAGTGCGTTGAGAGTGGCGACGTCGTAGGTCTGTCGTGTAGTCTTGCATCGGCGGTGGGGACCAGGGGTTCTGGCGCTGGGCGCGGTCCAGGCGCGGACGGGCGCAGACGGGCTTGCCTTTGGCGCGCCTTCGGCGCACAATCGGCGCGCCTTCGGCGCACAATCGGCGCGCCCGCTGCGCGTCAACGCTGCGCGTGCATGAGGGCAGCATAAGTAGGGAGCCGGGTGGGCGGATCAGCTGGTTGGCGGGAGCGGGGCGGCGAATTGGCTGGCGGGGGGCGGGGCCGCAGGGAGGCAGCGGCGGGAAGTGGCTGGTGCGGGCGGGCGGCTCAGCGGCGGCTGGGTCGCCCGTTCACGAAATGCACAGGAAGCGGCAGCAGGCAAAGGCAGGAGCAGCACAGGAGCGTGGGGGCGACCAGGCCTGAACACAGGCTCTGCAGTCGCTCCCGATCAGGTGGCATGGTCTCCTTAAGTAGGGAGGCGGGTGGGCGGATCAGCTGGTTGGCGGGAGCGGGGCGGCGAATGGGTTGGTGGGGGGCAGGGCCGCAGGGAGGCAGCGGCGGGAAAAAGCTGGTGCGGGCGGGCGGCTCAGCGGTGGCTGGGTCGCCCGATCATGAAATGCACAGGAAGCGGCAGCAGGCAAAGGCAGGAGCAGCACAGGAGCGTGGGGGCGACCAGACCTGAACACAGGCTCTGAAGTCGCTCCCGATCAGGTGGCACGGTCTCCTTAAGTAGGGAGCCGGGTGGGCAGATCAGCTGGTTGGCGGGAGCGGGGCGGCGAATGGGCTGCCGGGGGGCGGGGCCGCAGGGAGGCAGCGGCGGGAAGAAGCTGGTGCGGGTGGGCTGCTCAGCGGCGGCTGGGTCGCCCGATCACGAAATGCACAGGAAGTGGAAGCAGGCAAAGGCAGGAGCAGCACAGGAGTGTTGGGCGACCAGGCCTGAACACAGGCTCTGCAGTCGCTGTGTTATGCATGTTGTTTCTGTGTCTCGAGCCCTGTTCATTACACTTCTAGGCTGGAGCACAGCTGTGTTCTTGTGCTTGTGCGTCCTGTCAATGTGTTATGGTTTGAACTGGGGTGGCGTTGGACAATAGCGACGATGGCGCATAACCCCAAAGAGAACCCACAAATTTTTAAAAGATGTTGGATGTCGAGAAGACAATTTGAAATGAATCTATCCAACGGAAATAATAAGACCAGCTACCACCTGAACTCATCCGGCGTAAGTTTTATTTTACGTTTGAGAGTTAAATCAACGTAATAGTAAAAGACTGTGATTGAATGAACTACATTAAGGATCGGATGCCACAGAGTAAATGAAAATAGTGAAGTGACGTAAGGTGATTGCAACCTGGGAAGCTTACGTTAGAGGATTTTAAACTTGAAGTAAACAGAGTGAGAACACAGCTGTGCTCGAGCCTAGAATTATAATGAACAGGGCTCGAGACAATTGGGGTTATGCTGACAATAAAGCAGTTTACTAAAATTACTGCCTACGTGTATTCAACTTAACAATGTATCCCTACTATAGCGCCTCTGATACCTTCGGGTCGAGGTCGCGCTATATAAAACTGCAACAAGAGCAAAAAAAAATCAGTGGTGAAAATGAGCCCTTTGGTGCGTGTGACTGACTTTCGGACTGACAGGATTTTCCGAGGCACAGGCCTGACGCTGAGTCTTGCCCCGAGAAATATGAGAAGGTCTGAGGTCCAGAATTCAGGGACACCAACTGACATACTAGGAACTGTCGTAGCAGCGTGGGCATTTGAAGACCCCGAACCATGGCACCCTCTCAAGGCTGAACGCCCGCATGGAACACTGCCCTGTGCAGCCCAGTGGCCAGACATGGGGTGGTCGGGCGGTGGGGTGGGGAGGGGGAGTTGTTGCACCCTCCTAATCAACATTTACGTCTCAATATGTAATCATACACGTTAACCGGGAATGTGAGCACTCATGGGTTGCCATGGGAAGGTCGGTGATAGTTGAATGCTGAATATTGTTTAACTTTAGTAACTCTTATTCTGAAAGTGGGGCGGGCCCTTGGCAGAATTGGCTAGTTAGATGTGGCCTATAATTTGGGTAAGACATATTAAAGTGCATGGAGGGTTGCTGTGTGGGTTAATGAATGTGAGGTTAGAAAGTTAGCAAATTCCTGGCTCAAAATCCCATTTTACTGCGTTTGTTGACTCAGACTAACAATTAACATAAATGTGGGAAATACTGGGATCTAAAACATGGCCTAAGAAAGGCCTGTGTGCCTGGGCAAAAGTCGACGGGTGAGGCATGAGATTAAATCAAAAGCTTATCTTTCTTTTTTAACATAAGTCAGCCATCACGTCTCCAATGCCCATACTCCTCGTCCTGCTCTAGCATTTATAAATGCAGAGAGGTCACACGTCTGGCAGAGTTTGCACATTCATTATTTGAGAGAAAAACATTCCGATTTACTCATAATAAATACTGTTTTTGTGTGCTTATTCAGAACAGAGAAAAGCAAACACTTTTGTGACTCGGACCCGTAATTGTGTTCCATTTCCTATTAGCACAAAAAGATCATATATAATGTTAGGAGAATACGTGCATTTTTTCACCATTACGTGAACGGATTCTGGAAGGGCTCAGCTGGGCTCTAGGGGACCCACATTCTTTTATTAAATGATTTTCCACGTTTGCTGTGTGCTTATCCAGGGAGCCAGCTGGTCATTCTGTATTCAGGCAGTGTGGCGGGACCTCATTACATTGTGGCGGGACCTCATAACATTGAAAAGCAACTCCCCCTCACCGGGAAATCCAATCGGAGTCGAATGTAGAGGAACAGCCAAAATGTGTATTCCTTCCCGGCAGACATCAAGCTCTTTCGATCCCACATTTGCCAAGCAATAATGCTAGCTGTTGAGGTGACGGGTTTGTCATTGAGTTCAGTCACTCTACAATGACAGTTCTCGCAAATCAAAAATGCTTTCCAACAATCACATGCATACTTTAATTCACTAGCTGGTTGACGGTTGGTCTGATCAGACGCCAGCTACAAAAGCACAGTGAGTAATGAGGGATTTGTGGTTCATACCGGGCTCAGTCAGTTGTCAAGCTTTTTTCATCAGCAGTTCCATCTGCTTTAATGGTTTGGTTCCAATGGCCCTGCTTCCCTGAAGCGAGGTCTGGCGTGGCTGTTACTCCATTTGCAAGCTGCTGTTAGTGGTTTATTCTGTTGTCAGAGCAGCTTATCTTTTTAGGTGGCACCATTTCACAGCAACAGACGTGTGCTCAGTGAGCGATTTAGGTGGGGGATTCAATCAAATTCATGTTGCACCTACGTTTGCAGTATTTTGAGTGCATACTTTAAAAATATGTCCAAACATCGCAGTGGAAGACAAAAAAGCACTTCCACCAGTCGAGAGAATCTTCATTAGGAAGCAAACTCACACTGAGTCAGTTGCTCTGGGTGGATTTCTCATAAGAAAATGACAATCAAGGTGATTACGTTTAAAGTATGTATTTTAATCTTGTTTTAAAACAAAACACAGTGCACACCCTCTGGGAGAAAGTGGACCAATACATGCATAATATCTGCCCTGGCCTTGCCCGTGAAAAGCTCCAACTGCTTCTCCTGGGTTGCTTCCAATTTCATTTCCACATTCAAAGAGTGTTCCAGAGAGCTAGGCTCACAGGCTCACAGATCTACTTGACCGTCCTACCAGGTTACAACATTAGTTGCATCAACTTGCAATCATGTGGTTTAAGGGCTGGAGCGGCCGACTTAGCAGCTGGCGAACTATCTTCGAGCCTGTCAACTGGCTGAAACAATTTCTGTGATTCTGGGCAAATCACTTAACCCCCCCTAACTAACAAAAAAATACGAACCTGTCCGTCTGTAATGCAACTGGTGCTCATGTAAAGTTCTCTGAGTCTGATACCTGCTGGTCGAGTTCGCTCTGTGTAAAACGGCAAAAAAAGGCCATCCTAACTTCTGTAACAATTCTTTTATGCTCTATTAGTAGGTGAGTCGTGAGTGGAGTGCCATGCCATATACAACCAACCCACCAATATCAGATCTCTAGCTGTTACCAGTGGCTGCCCTCCATTTATTGTGTTGATTCAATTACTCCTGGTATGTTAAGTGTACATTATTTACGCAATATTTTCTAATCTTTGGTATATTTCCTATGATGGGAGTATTCACTGGAGGCCGGTAGATTAGTACGTACAGTAAAGCTGGGTTTTAGATTCCTCTGTAACATTATGCTTAGGATTCTCGCTGTTCTGTGGTCATTCTTTGGCAGTCCAAAGTGTAGTCACTGTCTGACCCATTCCTTCATTGGGTTCAGTGGATTGAATTCTCATTGATTTTGCTGTATGGGTGGCATGGGTTCTTGTTGCTGGCACAAGCGAATTAAATGTCAGATTTTCTCAGTTGTGGACTTAAGGCTGAGAATGTATTGCTATTACGTTAGTTTCTTGTGAGAAGTCTGCCATGATAAACATCTCGCGATTGTTCTAATATAGGGGGCTCTTCATTTATTAGCATCATAGAGTATTTATGTGGCCTGTCGGTGTCTCAGAAGGCTTTGCCTAATCTGTCCTCTATCTCGGTGGAGGGGATTGGGGAGGATAGGTGGGGAGGCTATCTCATGCGGAGTGATAACAGGCTGAAATCGCCTCGAGATGCCCCACTGCACTGCCCAGGGATGAGTTTTAGAAGCCATGACGCACTTTCGAATCAGAAAAACACAGTACTAGCCAGCAGCAGCAAATCTTTCCGCTTTTATCATTTACAAATCCTTTCTGCGAACCTTAAATGACACAGAAAGCATTGTAATTTACAATACTTTCTGTGTCATTTAAGGTGCGCAGAAAGGAACTGTTTTCAACACTACAAAATTCTGATTAATAAAATTTGTTCTGACCAACACTTCTTAAGGTCTAGTAAACAGTTCCTTTTTGGTCCGTGGAATTTTAATGCGCATCAACGGTATCGTGTAAACACATTTGGATTTGAAATATTTATATTCGCCTGCAGTGTAAATTGTTATAGTTATTTTTATATGTCAGTAGTAATTGTGTGGTCCATTGTTAGGGCAAGGCCACATCCTATAAACAATTTTTTGGTCCACCGTCTAAGGCATTTGAATTTTCCAGCACTTTTACCTGTGGCTTGTAAATAGATTTGGTCAGCCGCTATTCAAAATTGTCAGCCAGTATTTTCATTGGCATAGCCTATAGGTCGCGCCTTTGGGACCTTATAAATGTTTAGACATGAAACACTTGTTGTTGCACCAAGGATATTGTTAATGTTTTTCCTAGAGGGAGATCAGAGTTTTGTGTAATGGAAGTTTTGACTCATGGAAAGGTAGCAGATAAGGTTAATGTGCCTGCTGCAAATAACATGTACCTGATGCAGATCACAAAATGCTGTAAATAGGTCAGTGAGTCACTGCATTTCTCAGTTAAATCATTTTGTCACTTGCAGTTCGTAAGTAAAAATCCTAACATACAACAGTGAACTATTGAAAACTGCAAGGTTAAAATTGTACTGTTATGTTTCCCCCCCACAATCTTTGTTTGATTACCCTAATGTCTCAAAAATAATTTGTTATATTTGTATTTCCAGCACCTGGTAAAGCCTGACAACCTGAACCTTTACCTAACTTTTTGGGCAATTTTTGGAAAAAGAACAAGAGGCCCAACCTCCTTGCTGCTCTTTCATCCCGGCTACGACCCAGCAAACAACCGTGTTCAAGGTAAGGAAACTGATGATATTTTTTTGTAGCTTGGAGCTAGGGCTATGTTTGTGGTCACTCACTCTACATGGTGGTTGGGGTGGGTGCACATTCTGAACATTGTACCCTGACTGGATGGAATTTACTAATACTGAGCATGCCCTTAGCCCTGTGCTTTGGGCAATAACGGTTGTTAAAGGCACTATCTATCCTTGCCTTGTTAAAGGCCTCAAACAGTGCCTGTTTCAGTGCCACTATGGCACACAGAGGAAGCAGGCAGTCAGGTTGTATTTTTTTACCTATCCTGTTGTCCAAAGGGGTACACAGACAAAATATCGAGTTTTAAATTTCGATATACAATTATATCGAAGTTTAAATATCGATGGGACAAAATATCGAAGGTAAGTAATATCGACAGTCTTAATATCGATATTAGTATGATATCAGTAATATCGAAGTTTTAAATATCAATGTCAATAATATCGAAATAAATAACTTCGATGTTACTAATATCAATTTTTAAATACATTTAGTGTATATTATATTGTATTTATTATGTTTTATTATTTATTTTAAATGTAATTTAATTAAATATTGTCTTTTACTACTGTAGCGGGTTGTGGGTTTATAGGGGAATAGGGTGGGAAGTAATTTAATTATGTTAAATTGATTATTAATTAGTAGGAATTATTAATTAATTAATTGAGAATTAATTTTTAATTAATTTTAATTAATTGAATAATTGATAAATATGTTCTGTAGCGGGTTATGGGTTTATAGGGGAATAGGGTGGGAAGTAATTTAATAATAATTAATTAATTAATATATGTTTGTACATATTTTAATTAATAATTATTTGGTAATTAATTTATATTAATTAGTTAATTACATTAATTAGAGTAATTTTTTTTATATATAATTTTTTGTTATTCTTAATTAATTAATTGGGAAAAATAATATTAATTATTAAATTAAATTAATTACAGCTAATGTGCTAATATATTTACTGTATTGTTATTGTTAATTACTAATTAATTGGTAATTAAATAATATTAATTAATTTTGGGTAAAGGAGTATTTTTAAGGTTCAGGGTCAGTTTTCAGTTTTTGGGTAAAGGGGTATTTTTAGGGTTCAGGGTCAGTTTTCAGTTCTTGGGTAAAGGGGTATTTTTAGGGTTCAGGGTCAGTTTTCAGTTTTTGGGTAAAGGGGTATTTTTAGGGTTCAGGGTCAGTTTTCAGTTTTTGGGTAAAGGGGTATTTTTAGGGTTCAGGGTCAGTTTTCAGTTCTTGGGTAAAGGGGTATTTTTAGGGTTCAGGGTCAGTTTTGGGTTTTTGGGGTACAGGCGTACAGGGTAAAAAGAATTTTTTTTTACATTAAATCAATTAAATGAAATTAAAAAAAAGAAAATTACATTAAATTATTAAGTGTTTTATTTATTTTAAATGTATATGTATTAGTTTTAATTTTGTTTTAATATTTTTATTTAATATTTGTAAAATTATATGTATTTTAAAATTATTTTTACATTATTATTAATACATTTAAAAAAACGATATTTTTAATTTCGATATTTTTGTACTACGACATTATTTTTTCGATATTTTTGTACTTACCTTAATGAAGATATGACTCCGATATTTTTGATGTCGATATTTTTGTGCCGATATTTTTGTATTTCGATATTCTGTCTGTCGATATTATGTCAGACATTCGTCCAAAGGGGAGCGGTATGTAGGAGAGTAGGGTCTTCTTTCCTATGGTCACCCCATTTCTTTGCTTTTTGTTTTACTGGTTTACGACTTAGAAAGGCTGTGGGCCTGCTAATCAGACCCACAGCACAGCTGTTCTCTCTCTAAATTCACACAATGTACTTTAGGTGCATTACCAATTGGGTATTGGGTCACTCTTGTGAGTCCCTGTATAGTGTACCATAGGTACCCAGGGCATAGGTGCACCCAAGGCCTACCAGGGGCTGCAGCATGTATTATGCCACCCCTGGCTGGCCATTCAAATGAGCTGTTGGAGCTATATCAGTTGCTGTCATGCACAAGATATATGTATTTGTACTGAAATTTGATATTATTGCACCAAATCTTATACGTTGTACTTTGACTATTGACAGGCTTCTTTCATATTGATACGGACAGCATCGGCAAGATGAATACGGTACAACAGTTAATTACACAGTCATTCCATGCACGCCCACTAGAAGATAAACTACAGATAAAGAGGTTAGGACCTGATCGGCCTGACCTTCAACTCCAACAAGTTACCAAGGACAGAGAAAAATGTTACAATCGTACATTCTCAAACACCTGGTACACAAAAGCTGATTGGCGTACAGGGTGCCCTTCAAAAAACAGACTGTTCTCCTTCCCCTGATTGCTGTTTAATGGTGACTTTCCTTGGACAAGAGAAGGAGTGTTAGACTTGAAGCATCTGTCTGAAAACATAAAGAAGCATGCACACACAAGAAAGCATATGGAAAACGTGACAAGACTGGGAATGTTGGGAGACGCACCGATTGAGCAGCACATGAGCGATGCATATCGCCAAAACAATACAGAAACACAATGAAACAGTTGATAGGAATAGACACATACTATCAAGAAATAAATGATTGCATTTGTTTCTGTGGTGCTTTGAACTGGCATTGCGAGGCCATGATAAATCGGAAGGGTCCACAAATCCTGGAATATTCATGGGTCTTGTAGATTTAGTAGCAAGCATAGACAAGGAAATGGAAGCACATTTATCAAGTGCTATCGTTTTTAAGGGCACCTCTAAAACAATACAAAATGAGCTCCTGGAGTGTAGGCTAGAAATTATGAGAAGCCATATTGTCCAAGAGTTGCAAAACACAGACTTTGCGGCTATTCAGGCTGATGACACCACTGATGTGGCCACACAAACGCAGTCCGTATTAGTCTTTCGGTACCTGGACAATGGCTATAATGTTGTGGAGCGGTTCTATGGTTTCACTCATTTAAAAAACTCCACTGCAGAAACCATTACTGCTGCTATACTGCATCAACTCAACTTTATTTTTCCAGAGGTGCATCAAAGAAAAAAAAGTATTGCACAAAGCTATGATGGTGCGTCCGTAATGAGTGGAAGCCATGGTGGCGTACAGAAAATAATTAGAGATGTCTACCCGTATGCTCATTATGTGCACTGTCATGCCCACCAACTTAATCTTATCATGCAACAGGCAGTATCAAAGATCTCAGAGACACAAATTTTCTTTCAGGATGTAGGAGGCATGGCAGCATTCTTCTCACGTTCCCCAAAAATAATGGAAGCACTTCAGGAGATTGTGGACAAAAGGGTTCCGAGGGGAGCCTCAACTCATTGGAACTATAACATACGTACAGTCCAACTAATATTTCAATATAGGGAGGACCTTGTGAAATGTTTTGAAGCCATAGAAGCCAATGAAACCTTTGATTTCAAAAGTCACAGTGAAGCCCGTGGCTTTGCTAGAACACTAAAAGATAGAGAGTTTCAGTTCTTTCTGTTTTTATTTGAAAAGATAATGTCAAATGTCGAGACTTTATACAATCAGTTACAAGGACGAGACATAGATACTGTCTCTGTGAAAAGATATACCACTGACTTTGTCGCAAGCATAAACAAAGTGAGAGATGAGGTTGACAATTTAGACAGCCAACTGCCAGCGGCTTCAATTTTTTCAAACCACAGGAAAAACATCACCACTCTGGTCCGAAGTGCAAAAGACATATGTGACATTGTAATTGTACATGCACAAGAGAGTTTTGCTTTCACAAAACATTTGGAGAGTGTCGCATTATTGGAAAGTAAATACTTTGCAAAATATAATGAATCCTTCCCTGAGCATGCTCTGCATGCGGCTGTGGAAGCTTATCCGATGCTCAACCAAGAGGATCTGAAAAGTGAGTTGACAGTAATGTACTCAATGCCTGTGTACCAGAAGGCCGAATATGCCAGGTCTTTGCAGTCTTTAATTCATGAATTTAATATGGAAAAGACATTTACAGAGACAGTAGCTTTACTAAAAATAGTAATTACCACTCCTATGACAACCTCAGAGGCAGAACGATCTTTTTCCACCTTAAAGAGGATTAAGACATTCCTGAGGAACACCATGCTTCAGGAAAGACTCAATGCATTGGCAATGCTCTCTATAGAGAGCAAGCTTGGTCAAAATATTGCTGACTTTAACATTCAAGTAATTGAAACATGTGCTGCGCTTAAAGACAGACGTGCTGAATTTAGATACAAAAAGTAAATATGTTGAATGGTGATAGTTTGTGACCTGTTTAGTTGGTTCTTTTGTTGTTTGCAGTTTCAATCAAAAAATGTGTTTGTTTTGTTGTTTGCAGTTTAAATAAAAACAATCTGTGAGGTTCTCAGCATTGTATCTTGAAGTCTGTTATAAAGCTCTGTGGTTATACTGAATAAGCAGCTACCTATGTTATATGACAGCTCTTTAATAATGTAATACCTGCACTTTCACAATTGCTTTATTAACCGTCCTGCTTCCTCAAATTTGCTTGAAAATGTACAATTTTTCCACTGTTTTCATAATTTTCTCGGGGGGAAATCCCCCCGAACCCTCCTTAGGGGGTTCGGGCTCGCTCGCTACGGTGCAGTATGAATATGAGTTTCTGCCGCACCACTTTCAAATGTCACCAGCCGCCACTGAAGATCGGTCATCTCTTCGGTAAAGGGGAGGCAATTCCCAGGGGGGTGGTAGATGGTGTGTAGCCGAGTGGTGGGAAAACCAGGAAAAGAGAGGTCAGCGCAAAGGTATTCAAAGGCCGAAGGGTCTTGGAGCTAGGCGGGTGATATGTGAAGTTTCTCCTTAAAGATAAGGGCAAGGCCTCCTTCTAATTGTTCGATTCTATCTTTCCTGATAATAGCGAAGCCTGGAGGGACAAGCAAGTCGAGGATAGGGGTGGAATGGGCGGTGAGCCAGGTTTCAGTAAGGAATGTGATGTCTATGTTTTCAGTGAGAATGGTTTCTGCAATCTCAGCAGGAGGCGGATCTGCAGTTTATCAGCATGTAGCGGAGGGGAGAAGGGACAGGAGGAGGGGTGGGGGGCAGGGGGGATATGTCTAAGTAGTTGGGGAGGTCTAGGAGATTTCGGGTGAGATGGGAGTCTGTTCGTTCTTAAGAGAACAGGTATAGTAGAATGATAGAAAGGGGGATGGTGGGCGAGGATGGAGAGGGGGAGCCAGGGGGGTTACTAGAAGAGATGGTTCCCGAGGTTAAGCTGCGAGTATCACGATGAGGCGGGGAGGATGTGTTAGAGATGCAGGGTGGGATGCTTAGGGAACATTCATTGTGATTAGCTCGGGCAGTGAATTTACAGGGGAGGTGAGGGGTGCCGGTGTTGGTCGGTACAAAAGGTGGTCTGTTTGTGGGCGGATTGAGATGTTCCCTCTAGATAACTGTATGACCTTTCAGTGGATATGTGCTTCAGCTTGTATTGAAGTCCCCCCCCCCATATAATAGTATAGATATTAACAGGATGTGGTCAAAACAATTCTACAGTGTTACAAGCATTGGAAACGCCATCAGCCCTTGCAGTGCCGCATTATTACACCCACAGATAGTTTAGGGTCCTTAAAACAGCATGACCATATGGTTCCCTGGCACCTGGACGATTTGTTTCGTAATGCATTCTTACTTGGGAGTTGTTTTCTTTGTTTGCACAGGTTTGTAAAATGAAAATTCATGCCTGCAAGATGTTCCTGGCACAAGAATCTTCGTAACCCCTTTACACTAGGGTCACTCTCAGCTTGGTCTTCCTATTACAGAGGTGCCATCAGATGTGGTATCGTACACACGACCCTTACATGGCTGCCGTAGGCCTTCGTTCTCTCCTCACGAGCGAATCTGTTCTCTGTTTCTATGCAGCATAAATATTTATACCTCCCTGCGCATGTAGTGGAAGAGTGATGGAGCTAGGACATGTGCCATCTTGTATTCTATCTGCTTCTCTTGAATTGTATGCCCATCTTAAGATAACCTAGAAGCTATTTTTGGCATTTGATGGTATATTATCAGGCAGCAATGAGTGTGTCTGGTAGCAGACAGGTGAGCAGCACTGGCAAATCTCTAATGGTGAGCAAATCCACAGGGTAAGTTTTCGGTCTTTTCAAGCCCCTATATCTTCAAAGTGCCATATACGATTATGTACATCAAATGTTGGCTAATGAAAACTTCAGTGTTTGCTAGGGCTTGCCAGCAGGGTCGGGGTACTGAGGCCATGGAAAACATTCCCCATGTTGACAGCCGTACATCACTCTATACTCCTCAGCCCTCTTCAAGAGCCTCAGTGATGGATCTAAGCTGATACAGCCCCCTCCCCCCAACAAAAGCAGAACATCGAAAATTAGCTGTTCTTTTGCACGTGACTGTGTAGCTTGATGATTAAGGCATCTGACTTCCAATCAGAAGATTGGGGGTTCGAGTTCCTCCATTGTCAGGTTCCATTATAGCAATTGCAGAAAGTATATTTTATGAACTCTAGAATCCTGCTCCACATTTCAACAGCCGCGGCCTGTGGAGGGAGTTCCATGGGGCATAGATGCAGGGGCGGGGGAGGGCAGGGTGGGGGGTACTAAACACCGGAACATGGATAATTGGAGGTAAGTAAACAATTTATTAAATAAAACGAATTTCGTAGCGCGCGCTGCATCGCATTTTGCAATGCAGGGTACGCTACGAAATTCATTGTATTTATTAAATTGTTAACTTACCTCCAATTATCTATGTTCCGGTGTTTAGTACCCCCACCCTGCCCCACCCCGCCCCGCCTCTCTGCCCCACGGAATGCCCTCCATTGGCCGCAGCTGCATTTCAACGTTTTTAAACATATGCAAGATGATGCTAAAGAGGTGGAGATTCTAACAAATGTAGACACCTTCAACTTCTGGACAAGTTAATGTTCCCACATGGGCTCTTATAGCTGGGGGCAATAAAGTCTTTCAGTCTGCGCCTTTATTTAAATTTTTTTTAATGAGAGCCAATTACTGTGATGTTGCTTCAGCACCGTGAAGGTCATCTCCACCATCTCATCTCTTAACTTTCTAACCCTCAATTGCCTCCAAGAAAAAAAAGCATTTACAATGCAATTGGTATCGCATTTGCGAGATTTAAGGTATTGGCATTGAAAATGACAATGGCTTCTATTTATCTGTTTTAAAAACAACACATAATAGAAATTATGCTAAAAGGCATCATCATTCACAAAGCCAATAGCTCAAAACTCCAGCAAATGCGATTTGTTTGTTGCAGTTCATCACATATAGTCCAATATTTGCTCACAGAGTCAAAATGATCCTTTGGTTAAAACTATATTTGCAAGGTCATTTCTTTATCTATTTTCAAAACTAGCACATAGATAAAAACGTTACCATTTACAATGCCAATAGCTTTAACTTTTGGAAATGCAAGACCTATGACAATGCAAATACTTGTTGGCACAGGTTGCAGTTCAAATGAAGAACATAGAGACAGGAACCGGCTTAGGTGGGAGCTTTAGCTAGAATTGGGTATTAACTCTACACTTTATTCGCTGCATTCCTTAAGATATCCGATGCCCGACATAGCGCCTCTAACATCGAGTTGCACACAAACATTCCAGGTGTTTTCACCTTTGTTGGCACAGTTTGCTTTCCAATTAAAATATAGAGATAGGCACTGACATTGGCATAATCGCAAACAGATCTTACCACAGCATAATTCAGACTTGCTCTCATAGCCGAAAAGAATCATCTTGACAAATGAATACGTTTCTGACAACATATCTTTTTTCTATTTGACTTGTAATGATTGCATTTACACCATTTAGTAAGTGTGTGACTACAAGCCAGCACCGGCAAACAGCGTTCACAACGCTATCAACACAATGTGCTTCCATTACAACGTGTTGTTTCTAAGCGATCTATTACATCGCAAGTTGTATCAACTACATGCTGTAGGGGGCTTGCCACGCCAGGGAATGTGTTGGATTTTAAATCGAACAACTTCCCTGCTGTTGCGGCAACTGAAGTAGGAATAGTAATTAATACTATTTCTAAGTCCAGCGAGCCCACTACTGCAAGTCGATGAAACGACTTGCGATGTAATGGATCGCATAGAAACAACCCAGTCGTTGAAAAAACCGCGTTGTAATCAAATGCGTAGTGAAAACATTCGTTGTAAAAGGCCATATTCACGAGCACCACCCTCTAGGGACAACATGACCCGTGAAAAGCTAACATAAAGGGTAAAAATAGAGTTTGAATGTAATACCTGGATAGGTGTGAATCACTTTTTCCCACTATACTTCACCAGGGTGAAAAATAAAAAATACAAATCTAGAAATGTTGAATGAAACCATACTTTAAGAAAGAAGATCTGACAGTGATTTGTTTGTATCTTGCACAGACAAGGACCCAAATGTTGAGGGATCTACACAGTGATCATTGGTTTGTTTCGAGGGAGATACCCCCACTCACTTTAGACTTGAATTTGATAGGAGCTAGTGCTTGAAAAGTAACCTGGTCAACAAAACCAGTATTTCACAGTATAATAAGCACTAAGCTTCTAGTTTCACCTCTATGACTTGCCAGAGGAGAAGAAGCCCCTGATCACGAATGTGAGAGTCTATATGCTGCAAATCTGCTCTCCATTGCCACAGAACAGAGGGTGTTGGCAGCTGGTAAAGCAGCTTGGCAACATGCCTCTTAACGAGGGATTTGGCAGTCGCAAAGAAAAAACACACCGATGAACGTAAACCCCTGGAATACTCGATAGCATTCATTACAACAACGTACAATGCCAACCTCTCACTGCATAATAGACGTTGTCTAGAGGCCGTACGACTTGCATTCAATAACCTCTTAACTTCCACAGCAGAGAAAGCGCTGGTTAAACTCAAGGGGTGACATTATAAAATGGGGCACAAAGCATGATATGTATTGGCTTCCCAACTTAATCAAAATGAGGCTAAATTCACTATACCAGTGGTACAGACACTGGCGGGCAATATTGTGATACATCCAGTGGAGAGTTCAGAAACTTTAGCACCTTTTTATGAAACACTAAATTTCTCCACTTTGAAATAACCTCATAAGCTCAAGAAAAGGTCTCTAAAGTCCATTTGCTTGCCGTGCTTGACGGATAAAGGAAGGGAACTAATAGAGGGGGAAATCATGCCTGAAGAATTTGACCATGTAATTTCAGGGATTTTGACATGTAAATCTACAGAGAAAGAGGGCTCCCTGGAGAATTCTACAAGTCAAGCAAATACCAGGTGACTCAAATGTTGTAACAAGTGTGAGAGGCAGATAAGTGGAGTACTCTGGGCCCCATATCCAATAACTCCATAAGAACAGTTAGACATTAGAAGGAGAAAGGTACGCTTGAATGTGGGAGCTACAAACCCATTTCACTAGTCAATTTGGATATCGAAATACTGGCAAAAGTCCTTTTGGGTAGGCTACACGGAGTGATTCCCTCTCTAATACATTACTCACAAGTGGGCTTTGAGCCAACCTGGTCATTGAGAAATTATAAGAGAATCCTAGCTGACCTTCTCTGGGACTCTAAAGATACACATGTGGAAATGGTGGTCATGTCTTCAGATGCAGACAAGACCTTAGATCATGTGACATGGACTTATCTTTTCAAGGTTCAAACTCATTTTGGTTTTTGCCTAGACTTCAATAAAAAGGTTCAGTGGTTAAATGTAGGACTGATAGCACAACTGTGGAAGACACCTCTACTGTACAAATCGGAAAAAAAGGACACCCACCATGGTTTTTCACTCTCGCTGATACTGTTCCTCCTGGCTGTAGATCCACTTGCAATGGC
This sequence comes from Lissotriton vulgaris, assembly GCF_964263255.1. NCBI lineage: Eukaryota > Metazoa > Chordata > Amphibia > Caudata > Salamandridae > Lissotriton > Lissotriton vulgaris. The sequence goes on from NC_141694.1 coordinate 773,403,790, forward strand.
TACTGAAACAATCCTCTTCACATAGATAGGTTCGACTAGAGGAGGGCCAACCAAATCCTTTCTTTATGCAGAAGATATTCTGGTGACAATGATCAATCACTGAACCTCAATTCCAACACTGACATTCGTATTAGATGGATTCTTGCTATTCTATGGGTATCACGTAAATTGAGAGAAGGGTAAAGTGAGGTCAGTATTCAGGGTAGCAGCAAGGGCTTGTGTGGACGATGCCGAAATGAGATGGGTTCCAAGAGCGATGATGTCCTTTCTGATTTGCCAGTATGATCCTTGTTGACATGACTATTTTCTAATTGGCAGGTCACATGTACTCTAATATTTTGCATGAGTGCTTAATTTAAAAGGCATGCTATGCAGTTTAATTTGTGCCCACAAGTCAGAGTGATAAAGTCAAATGTAGTACAAGGGCCTGCTATTTTTGTAAAACAACATGAAATGCTGATCAATTAATTAAAGGTCTTCATTTCTTGCTGTTCTTGTTTCCTGCTGAAATATCTGTTATGTTCTTTTTGTTAGCACTATGGCTGCTGACTAAATTCACACTGCTGAGCAATTAAAGACCTAAGTTTACTGCTGCTCTTCTTTCTTGCCAGAGTTTCTGGTAGTTCGTACAACAACTGACTTGTGGCCGAAATGTCCTTCCTCTATTTCCTGTTGAAACCATCTTCTGATGGACAGGGAGCACTCTCCACATGCATGACGGGCTATAAATATCACTTTCAAAATCTGGCTGCATGCTTGGCTTTGCCTACGCACCTAATGAGAGAGCTGTGTCTCCCGCCAGCACTGTCCTTAATATCCCTGCTGCCTGCATAAAGAACAACATAGACTGTCATCTAGAAGCTGAGGGTTTGCAATCTCTCTTAGAATCTGTTCCTTTAAGATGACTTTCTACAACCTTGAAGCCCTGAACCCTTGCTTCAGCTGGTGCAGCCATACCACCTTCACTGTGACTAGGACCATCATTTTCTCAATGCTGCTCAATGCTCCAGTTAATTCAGCCCATTACATGAACCTCAGGTTAGTGCACTAGCTGGGCGTCACTAGTGTTTTTGGTTTCTCATTTCATTAAGGACACCCTTACAGTATGAATTTAAATGATGGTGCTTTAGCAGGAGAGAAGGAAAAGTGGATACATTGTGTGAGTTGTGTGAAGTAACATGATATAAAAACAGTGAAAAGGTTTCCTATCTTCAATGAAGAAACTAAAAATACAAGCTTAGCATTTAGCGCAGGGGTCTGTGTTCAAAGTATTCCCCCATTTTTGTTTGACATGTTCTCTAGGACCCACACCAAGAAAAGTCTTTGAATGATAATTTTTGGAAAAAGAACAATGGATTGCCTGAGTCTAATTTTACCCTACAGAGAGTAAAATGGTTAACTCCATGGTGGTCTCCTTAAGTGGGTTTAGGTATTGTGAGGGTAAGCCATAAATAAGTGAAGAATGTAAGAAAGGCAAGCTCAGCTGATTGTAAAGCTTTCATGTATGGTTGCCTAAAGTGATTGTGCTCTAGAAAAATTCGACCCAGATCAGCAATGTCTACCCAAGCGAAATCTAATCTAACGATCCATAAACACAAATCAAAAAGGAAAATCTCTGGACAACAAATTATTTATGAAGGTATAACAGGGGGCCATTATTAATATGAAAAGTAGCAATTCAAAGGCAGGCACTAATCACATACTGGCTGAGATTTACACATTTTTCATGGAGAGATCCCCATTGCAGTGCAGCCTCAGGACAAAGAAGATGTGACTTGGGGTTTAGTAGATCCTTTTCAGATAAAGAGTGAAAAAGATCTGTTAGGGAGCATGTGTGAGTGCAAATAGCTCATTCAACAAATGGACATTAAATAAGATGGCCACATAGTGGTGTTAGACCCCTGAAAAGATACATGCTTAGGACACCTCCGCAAGAAGGGAATGTTGGAGGAAATGTGGATGCTCCTTTTGCTCTTCCTCTGGCAATTCCCTAAACTCAAAAGATTTTCAGAGAAAGTATTGTATGACATTAATTTATTGTTCAATAACACAATTATCAGACTCCCAACATATAACATTTTAAACATTGTTGACAGACGTATGTATCCAATGAGAACCCAGAGGAGACGCCTAACGAACCTATTGTTAGGTGGGGTGAAACAGGTGCGTGCTGGGTTGACATACTCAGTACAAAGGTCTTAGATATATCGAATATCGGAGCTGAGATGTATGAAGCAAGACACTTGATAGGAAATGCAAGTTGTTTGGAACACTGTAGATTCCATGCTTGTCATTCCAGTGACATAAGGATACAGCCTGTCCAAGGTTCCTTAGAGTGTAACTTATTACAACATCAGATTGCCCCAACCTGAAGAACTTCTGATGGAACAAAATGGAATAAATGATTGATTACAAATCTTCATTGACTTTTGGACCTTTCCTTAGAAAATGGGGTTAATTCCATTCCAAAAAGCTTTATTTCGGTTAGATATAACCATAAAAGCACAGCATATTAAAACAATACATATTCCAAATAATCAATCTTCAAATTTCTTAATAAAATCAGAAGTACAATTCCTCACAATCTATTTACTTTAAAATACATCAATACTACAAAATGTCAGAAATGGGAAAAAAAGTTTAAAATTTATAAAAATGTTAAATTAAGTCTAAGAGGAATAAAAGAACATAATAAAAATTACATGTGTACACAAATTCATTCCTGGATTCAATTAGTACAGAAGGACTGCATAATTTAACTTATCAATTTCTTTCGCAGTTGCCACATTAAGAACAGAAACTTTGCAACTACAGCGACTATCACAGGACTAGTGTCAGTTCTCAAAATCTTGTAGAAAGCACAGTAATTTCTAATGCCCAGATTTTTACATAACTGAATAACCCACTACCTCCGAATTACAGCATATGTTGGGCAGAAAAGCAAAATGTGAAGAGGAGATTCCTCCTCCTTTCTGCAGCCAGGACATGGGCGGTGGGGTCCTACAGTCCACCTATCAGTAAAAGCATATAAAGGGAGAGTTCCATATCTAAATTGTAAAAATAGCTTCTTGGCTAGAGTGGGTTGTATAACATATAGCTCGGTCAAGAAGCCATAATGGGGCTTAAATTCTAGGAACTCGTAAGTTAGGCTTGGAGTTTTGGCAGCACCAAGAACTTTAGTAAGGTTGTGATCCTTTATTATTAGGGCTAATGTTTTCTTTGAAGTAACCGAGCTGGAGTCCGCGGGGTTTGTCCAGAGGTTCTCCAGCCCGATCGCAGTCAAGGAATGCCTAACGAATGATAGCAAGGGGATCTTGTTAGCACCTAAGGATCCCAAAACTACCATAAGTTCATTTTTGAAGCTCGTCAACTCCGGCGTACTCCAAAGTCCCCTCCAATACAGCAAAGGCTGCGACGCTATGACATCAGAAATTGGACGTATATTTAAGTCCAACCTTACCGGCACGAGCGGCGTGTTAATTGGGAGGGACATATTTTGCCTAATAAACTTGTTTTCTGTACAAGTTAGGTTGTTTGATGTTGTATGACCCCAGAGTTCCGCCCCATAGAGGGAAGAAGACCTTGCCTGAACACTAAAAATTTCAAGGGGGGCACTTATTGTTTTTTCAACACATTTTTTTTGTACTTTTAAAATACCCCCTGCTGCTTGTATTAATTTTAAGTTTGCCTTTACTTTTTGGGGAGCCCACCCCATTTTGTAGTTCAGTGTTAGACCTAGATACTCAAAAGTATGGACCCTATCTAATGGTTTGCCTCCATAATAGGGTGGGGGCAATTACTAGTATTTACATTAAAAGCCATATACTTTGTTTTATCAATATTTACCACCAAATTCCTTTTTTTGCAGATAATACTAAACTGGTATAACACCCGCTGCATGCCCAGTGGCGATTTTGAAAGCAGCAGGGTGTCGTCTGCAAACATGAGAGCAGGAAATCTTTGGGAGGCCAGCTTAGGGAAATCAATATCTTTAATAACCAAGAGTTCATCGATGAGCCCATTAAGAAAAAGAGAAAAAAGGGTTGGTGCAAGGACGCAACCCTGGCGCACACCCTTTTTGACAGGAAACGGGCCCGTCAGTTGTCCATCCTTACTGTAGCGAACTCTGGCATATGTCCCTTCGTGGAGGAGTCTTAGTTGGTAGCATAGATATGGTGGTGCTCCCATTGACAGCAATAAGTTCCAGAGCTGATTGCGATCCACCATATCAAATGCGGACTTCAAGTCCACAAAAGTCAGATAAAGGCTACCTCCATCCAATACAACGTGTTTCCAATGCAGGACCTGTAACCTAAAAAGTTGATCGATTGTTGAAATTTTAGCCCTGAAACCCGCTTGGAGCGGGGTCAGGATGCTATTTTCATCTATCCAGGCCTGCAAACGTTGCAGTAGAATCCGAGCAAAGATTTTCTGACTCACGTCAATAAGGCTGATAGGCCTATAATTCGACGGTTCGAGCGGGAACCCATTTTATATATGGGGATTATCTCTGCTCCCGTCCAAGTGGGTGGTAATGATGGTACGTGCTGAGTTGACATACTCAGTCCAAAGGTCTTGGATATATCGAATATCGGAGCTGAGATGTATGAAGCAAGATACTTGATGGGAAAGGCAAGTTGTTTGGAACACTGTAGATTCCATGCTTGTCATTCCAGTGACATAAGGATACAGCCTGTCCCAGGTTCCTTAGAGTGTTACTTATTACAACATCAGATTGCCCCAACCTGAAGAACTTCTGATGGAACAAAATGGAATAAATGATTGATTACAAATCTTCATTGCCTTTTGGACCTTTCCTTAGAAAATGGGGTTAATTAAAATGTTAATTGAATGATCTAAGGCAGCGGATGGACTGTGGTTAGGGGGTTGGCAGAGAGGTTAGTTTCCTTGTTATCCGTTTATGGTTATTATTCCTAATACTTGAGGCAATAGGTGCGAGCAAGAGCCTATTTACACCTAACTCAGGGAGTGACTCATAGCCTAGGTGGCTACCCACAGCCAGTGGTTTTAGGCTGGTGAATGTGCACTCTCTCAAAACAAATTAAAAAAATAATGTGCCTATTAAGTGTCAGTTTCACCTCAAATACCTCTGGAAGGAAATCTTCATATTACAATAGTTTCTTCTGAGCCTCCTTTGTGCCAGAGTACTTTACAGCCATGTCAGTAATTCCGATGTGAATATTATTTTCATTGTGCACATTAATAAAGCTGCCTTAGAGAGTTATCAATATTATTTTCTTAGCCCTTTGCCTCAACATTTGGTGTACACTGTCTTCTGTCTGAACCTACAGATTACTAATCTAAGCATTAGCTCTGCTGTCAGAGTTTCAAGATATGTACAGCTCCTGTCAGCAGTGGTCTTGGAGCTCTGTGCAACCTTTCTTTGTCCTACCCGACCGCTTTCCCACTAAATTCTCCCTTATAATATGAAAGAACGGTATGAAGCAGGGGATGACGGTGAGCTTTAGATGTGGTGGGATGAGGCGTTAATACCTGCATTGAACTGCACGGATTGGGCACGTTTGACTCCCTTTGAATGGGTTCCAGGGGCAGAGGGTGAGACTGACAATGTATACAAAGGTTAAATCATCTGTATTAATTATAAATACTTTTATTTTTTTCTGTTTTGCAGCTTCCAAGTGACAATAACGAATAATCTGAGTGCTTGGTATAACAATCAATCAACGCCTTGAAGTGACACGATTAAATCCGTCACATGTACAATAAATATAACAGTGCACTCATTTGGGGGTGGGGTAAGAAAATATATTCATGCAATAACTGGATTCCCATTGTACCATTTGGAAAGGTTTATGTCTAACCTTAAAATGAACAGTTAGTTGTAAAACGTTAACGTTAAGGCAACGGAAGCAATCGAATGCGTTGGCATTTATCAGCCGTTAACATTGTGTGATCCTCCCTAACAGCCTTTTCAGACAAAGTATTGTAAAACATGAAATAAGAAACACATGCCTGCTTTAATTTACAAAATATCAAAATTAAGACTCAAGCATATGTTGTTTGCACCCATTAGAAGGAGTTTAAATACAACCAAAGGTGAGTTCACCATAAAAAAAGTTCCAGTACCTTGGCTAAATAGTCTCAGGCACACAACAATTAAATGCAATGTATTTATCGTTATAAGTATATGATGACCCCGCTTAATTGAACCGCACCACCATCGATGCCATTTCTGCAACAACATTTTCAGATTCCATCGATTTGTCCATGCTGATGACATTGCTCACTAAGATTTCTATCGATGAGTGGACTGACTGACAGGAACAAATATGTTTTTGCACTTATGTGTTGTGTAATGCTGGCGGAATGTCTGTAATCCAGCCATCACTATGCAAATCTCTACTTGCAACTTGCTTTTCTTACAGCGAACGCTTTATCAAACACAATGTTTATTTTTATATGGTAACATTACAGTACCGCGGAGCTCAAACTATGACAAAATGAGTCAATATGCGCAATCGAATCAATTGATTTTTACTAAGCAGTAGATGAATAAACTGGGCATAGGCTAGAATAACTGAAAGAAAAAAGTCAAGTTACTTCAAAATCTATAAAAACTGAATTCCCATCATAGCTAGCATTTCCGCTGTATTTCCGGGGCATATATAAACGTATGCAACATCACTTCAAAATTTGCTAAAACAGGACGACAATACCTTATTCCTGCAGGCTCGGTCTTTATCTTGTTTTCTGCAGCCTCGAAAACGGAGCTGTTAGTTATGGTCTCGGAAGTGAAAGCAGCTCCTGACCTTAAAAAAACCCGCTTGTCACGCACATTTTTTTATGAGCCGGCATTACCTCAGGGATTCAGGCTTTCCAACGTTTCCAAACATATCGAATCCAAGACTGTGTAATATTTAACAGGGGGTCATTTCCATTTCACTAGATGATACTACGTTTTGTGATACTGCAATGTGAGATTACAGTTGGACAAAGTGCAGTAGGAACGAACACCTGTACGGTTTCCTTAAATGACCCCTCAGTTACAGCATGAAGAGGAAGGGATGGGTCACAGTCGGATATGTGTAGGACGCTGTATTCAAGTAGACGAAGAGGTCCACGCCCCCATCAGGAGTGGTGTATGTACACAGTTCAGCCTCTTCGTGGAGACTAGGGGGAAAATTTTCAAGGCCCTTGCGCCACTTTTGCGTCATTTTTAACATGGGAAAAATGATGCAAAAGTGGCGCAAGGGCTTGTAAATCTGTCCATAAGTGCCTGACACAGGTACTCAACAGCGAGGGACGCTCTACCTACAAGACCTGGGACCAAAGACTTAAATGCCTAGCAGAATTTCCAGCTCACGTGTACCCCAAATAATCTTGTCTCTTGCATTCATATTTTGTATAAATTATGATTCTGCAGCCACGCGTGAGTCAGATTGTTCCTGTCTGTGGAATTGGATAGGAAACTAACACTGGATTGTTCTATTCATTAAACTACATCTGATTTCATAATACACCAAAGTCTTATATTTTTGTAAAGTTTAAGCACCGGATACTAAAATGATTAAGTGCCATTCGTGTGTTATCTGAGTCGTTAGCCCTACATCAGTTCTCAGGAGTAAGTCTTGAGAGCTCACTCTTGTTACCTCCAGAACGTTAAAGACAAAAGAGGTCGTGGGTAGCGTTCCAGTGGCCTTGCATCAGTACCTGGTTCTTGAAGTTTCGAGTGAACCAGCAATACTTCATGCACTTTTTGCCTGGTTGCCTGACTTCCCTAAAACCTGGAGAAATGACTTAACAAATACTTTCAAGGCAAAGGTTTGCATATTTTCAGCCGAATGGAAAACAGCAACAGGTCAGCCACATGTTCTAAGCGTCACCTCCCAATGACGTTTTTCCTTTTGCACCCAGATAACACTAATACAATCGACACACAACATTTGTGTGAGCCAATAGGAAAGTATTTCACTGCCAGATGGCAAAAGCAGAGTACATTCAGTCCCTTGAGCACTATTTTTTCGGGCTTTTTGCGATAGCTAGTGCTGGTAACTATCTGCTACTGCCCACTACACTAGTTCCCCATAGCAGATAACCAAAATCACAATTTGGGGTGGCTGAGTTATTGCAGGCCAAGCTCACTGTCATCATCTCAGACAACCACCTGTATTTTTATACTTCTACATATACAATAATATTTCTTAACTGCAGCTAAGATGATTTTTCCATCTCAGTCATGAAAATGGTACTTGGAAGATATTTTGAAGATTTGAAATAGTGTAACTATCCTATGACGATGTCACTGAATGGGCATCGCAATGAATTCCTCCTTAAATCATCCTTCTTAGTAGCAAGTATTAGGCTTCCAGTCCTTGTTGCCAATATTTGTGACAAGTTTCAGCCCTAGATAAAGAGGGTCCAGGGCTTTCATCAGGATTAAATCAATGCAGTGCCCCAGTATAATGTCAACCTTAATTTATCATCAACCTAAATATTCATTCAATCCGAACACACATGACATAGAAACATATACATGAAAAAACAGTGGTTCCAGTGGATAATAGGAAAAATGATTTGAGCAATAAGTATGCGCAATGGCAATAAACATACAAAGGACTTGGTAATGTCAGAAGGCGAAATGAACTTACTACACAGTTTAGCTCAATATAGATACCTAACTCCTGAGGCGGAAGCCGGGAGAAACGCTGCTAAAATTTTAATCATTTTGATGTGATACTGTGTTTTTACTCACCACTTCCCTCTCCCTGGTAAAGAAACATTGGTAGGTCACGATCTGGGCTTCCCCACGCAGCGGATTTTAGCACTGCCGCGGGTCACATTTCTCTTTGCCGCCATCTCCCCGGGCCACGCCAAGGCCACGCCCATTATCGCCAGGCCACGCCCCTTCCCCTCCTATAACTATGTGCATTTCCAGGACGCGCAGCAGGCGCGCCGTCTGCGCGGCAAAGGCGCGCCTAAGGCAAGCCCGTCTGCGCCCCTCCGCGCCAGGTCGGGCCTAGGGGCTAGGCAGAATGGCGAAAATTACAGCTATACCTCTCTGGAACTCTACTCTCTACAACATTCTCGCCTCCCCAGCCTGGATTCCGCCACACGCTCCTGCCTAACGTCCAATAACATTTTCCGCCCCCCCCTACTAGAAATATTTCGAGGCCTAATGATCTTACACTTCGCTGCCTATACTTAAACACAAGGTCTATGGTAAAACATCAACTAGATATCTTTTTACTTCTCAACTCTGATAGACCGGACATGCTACTTATTACTGAAACCTGGCTTACCAAAGACTCTCTTCCGGATGTCCTTGCAGCTCTCCCAGCAGACTACTACATACTATCAACGAACAGAGAACCAGGAAAGCTTGGGGGTGGCGTCGCTGCCATCATCCACAAAGATCATAAGTTCACCACATTACCTTCCTTGGATCTATCAGACACCGAAAACATTGTAATTAAATCCGACACAGACAAGGGAACTATGATACTGGTATTGATCTATCGACCACCTAAGGCTATGCCCACCTTCCCGGTCTCCCTGAGCGAGCAAATGGCTGGCTTAGCTGTCAACTATGATAAGGTGATTCTGATTGGGGACTTAAATTACTGGTTCAAGGACCCAGCAGCAGGGCCTCAGGCCATGGAACTCTTTGAGCTCCTCTCCCATTTGAACTTTTCTCAATTAGTCCTGACCCCTACTCACGAAAAGGGACATATTCTGGACCAGATCTGGTCTCACAATGTCCCATTGTCCATCCCGACGGCAACCCCTTGCATATGGTCTGATAACCCTCTATTGCAATTCTCCTACACTCTTCACGGCCATACGAAGGCCCCCATTCCTGCCGGAGGGGTAGTAGGGAAATGGAGATCATTAAATAATCACGATTTTCTGTCCTCCTTAGCTAATTCCATTCCAGCACCCTCCCCAGATATTAATCTTATGGAAAAAGATCTTACTGATTGGCTCTTGGCAGCCTGCAACGAGCATGTCCCACTCTCCAAATCTTCACTTGCCCGTCGCATGGATGCCCACATGTGGTTCACGGCAGATTTAAAAAAACAAAAATTAGAATTGCGTCAATCGGAGAGAAAATGGAGACACGGGTACTCAGACGAGGACAGAATATCATATACGATTGCCCGTCGAAATTACAAGAACTCCATTCTATCTGCTAAGGCAGCATTCTTCTCCGAAAAAATTCTGAATGCACAAAATAAATCTAGAGAAATCTTCAGGGTTGTGAATGATCTATCTAATGATGCTAGAACCTCCCCCTCCCAAGCCCCCACGCAAAAGCTGTGTAATCAGCTCAATAATTTCTTCAAGGACAAGATTGCCATCATAAAAGAAAGCATTCCGAACAATTCTAGTGCGGCGGCCATCGAGGACATCTGCAGAAACCCGTTCAAATTCGAGGCTTTCCCTCCGATAGACCAATTAAGGTTAGCAGAACTGATGAACCGTGTGAAGTCCGGTTCTCCTAATGATTCCTGCCCCCGCATGTACTGAGGGAAGTCTATTCAGCACTCCCGCTCGGCATACTCCCCCTCTTGAATGAGTCCCTAGCTCAGGGAATAGTCCCCAGCTCGTTTAAAAATGCAACGCTGGTCCCATTAATTAAAAAACCGGGTGCCGATTCCTCCAATCCTTCGAACTACCGGCCCATATCCCTCCTACCTTTCGGAGAAAAGATCTTGGAAGCCCATGTGGCCAGCTGCATTTCCAACTTTATTGAAACCTCTGATTACCTGGAGCCTAACCAAGCCGGCTTTGGCCAGGCACACTCAACCGAGTCAGTGATCCTCGCTGTCCTGGACACAATGAGGTCTAATGCCGACAGGGGTATACATCAGGCCTTGGTGCTCCTGGACCTGTCGGCAGCGTTCGACACGGTGGACCACACCATCTTATTACACCGTGTCGAACAAGCCGGCCTGCGAGTCGCGGCCTTCGGCTGGGTGAAGTCTTTCCTGAGCGACCGGTTCCAGGCAGTTAAGCTCGGGAACTTTACAGCGCCCAAACTATCCACCACCTGTGGCGTCCCGCAAGGCTCGTCACTGTCCCCCCTCCTGTTTCATTTATATCTTAAACCCCTATTACCCTCTTTAAAAAACAGGGGGGTTACGATTTATAACTATGCTGACGACCTGCAGCTAATTTTCCCACTGGATGCACCCGACTCCGCCGTGGAATTCCAAGCTACCATGCTGCACATTCAACGGTGGATGGAGTTGAACCACTTAAAACTTAACCCAGGGAAGACCGAGCTGGTACTCCCTGGTAAAAGTTCGATCAGCTGGGGTCCTCATTTCTGGCCGTCAACAATGGGATCTCCTCCCACTCCCTCTCTCTCGGTGAAAAGCCTCGGGATCACCATCAACTCCGATCTCTCTTTGAAAAGCCAGGTGGGAGCGGTGATCTCGTCCAGCTTCCTTCAGCTACGCAAAATTAGGAAAATTGCCCATCTACTCACGCACCCTTCCCTCATTCAGGTGGTTCTTGCGTTGGTCCTCTCCCGATTAGATTTTTCAAATTCTATCTATTTGGCCTTCCCCTGTTTTTATCTAAGCGCTTGCAAATTGTGCAGAATCAGGCTGCCAGATTAATCTTCAAGAGCCACGGTAGGAGTTCGGCGAAACCACTGCTGGCCACTCTTCACTGGCTACCTATAGCCCAACGGGTAATATTCAAAGTAGGATGCCTGGCCTTTAAGGCTCTCCACGGGAAAAGCCCCATGTTTATCAACAGCCTTATAATCAAACATGAGCCGACCCGCAATCTCCGCTCTGCCTATCAGTCCCTTCTCACTCTGCCCTCCTTTAAACGGAAACGTCTTGGTGGGTGTTGATTCGCTCATCTTGCTCCAAAGGTTTGGAACTCTTTCCCCGTGTCGCTCAGGAGATGTATGAATCTCATGGAGTTCAGGAGCGCACTGAAGACCTGGTTATTCAAGCAAGCTTCGGGTTAGGTTAACTGTTTTGTTATCTCTCCTCACTACCAGCGCCATGAAACCTCTGGGTGCCCGCGCGCTTAACAAATTCAGAATAACATAACATAACATAGTTTATAGTTTACCACACCAGAAGCCAAATCGTTGGCCGGGTTGCAGCGGAATTAAGCGCCGACAACGCGGCACGCAGAGATTGTTCCGCTTGACATCACGTATCCACAAAAATGTATTGCTCTGTTATCACACAGCTCTTTCTGGAGCCCAACGCTGGCCTTCCAGTAAGCTCAACAATGAGCATGAGATTGCTACGGCTGTAGCAACGCATCAGGAGAGCACATTGACCATCATTCTCACGAGCCAACCTCCCTCACTTTGAGTACCAGGCTGGGTCCTCACGTGAGTTATTTTCTTTTCACTCCCCACCAAGGCACTTCACGTTCACATAGGCTGAGCCTGTACCAAACCAGATGTCCCTACATTGTTAGTCCCGAGTAGACCCCACATTCAACGAAGGGTCAAAATGCCATCGACAAGCACACAGGGCGAACCATTGCTCAGCTAGTGTCACTGTATATGCTGTCAAAAAAGTGTATTTGAATGGTCACTTCTTACAATTTATGGAAACCTTCTATCAAATTTTTCACTGTGTACAGTCACTTTTTGGTTCCAACATTCACTTGGGGACACTATGCACAAAGTGTTGCTCTTTTTGAAGTTAAGAAAGTGTTTATACTATTTACTGTTTTTTATAAACTTTATTGAGCTAAACTGTGTAGTAAGTTCATTTCACCTTCTGACATTACCAAGTCCTTTGTATGTTTATTGACATTGTGCATACTTATTGCTCCAATAATTTTTCCTATTATCCACTGGAACAACTGTTTTTTCATATATAACTAGTACCCTGGTTCTGTTGTGAGTAGGGTTCCCCTGTCCTCAATTGTGATAAAAACATATACAGCATGCCAAGGGCAGGATTGCCCTTTCACACAAAGTACTCAACTTTGGGACCCTGAATTTTCAGGATGTTATGCTACTTCGGAGGAGTGAGGGACATGTCCCTGTAGTCATACAGTTGCCAAGGATGTCATGCCACCTCTGCATCTATAAAGGCCACTTTTCCTCCCTGCCGGTGTGGGAATATGGCTGAGCCCATCCTGGTTTTTAGGAACCAGAATGAAATCCAATGATGAAACATGACACCAATAAGCTGTGTGAGGATCTAACAAATAGACAATCTTCCTATTTCTGGTCCTCACAGTCTGTTTTCTCGTTCTGGTTTTGTGCCCACTAGGGTTTTGTGCCCACTTGGGTTGATTCTTTGGTTTCTGGTCCTCTATGGCCCAGGTCCCTCTGGCTACCCTGGTCCTTTCAGGCCCCTTCTCCTAGCTGGCAGACGCGCTGGATGAACGGCAGTCATAGTGTAAGCTTGGTGAAGAGGAGCACCTGGGAAAGGGCTCCGGTCTCACTTTTAAATTATTCTGGCACTCTGTGTTTTTAAATCACTCGTCTTCGCTCCTGTTAATTATTGCTTTTAACCCACTTCACTTTGTACTGGGCACGAGCAGATTGTAATATTTTACTTACTTTTGTGTTCTGTGTCCCCGGTCCACCGCCAAAAGTTTGGTTTGTGTGGAGGGACAGGAACTGGGCCTGAGGAAGTGATTTACAACTTCCGGGCCAGGCTACCAATCAGCTGCTGGCAGCTGACGAATCAACGCCCTTAAAAATAGATGCCTTCCAAGACGCACAGCGGATGCGCGCAGTGGGCGCGCCGCTAGCGCGCCAAATGCGCATCAAAGGAAAGCCCGTCTGCGCCCATCCGTGGCCGGATGTGGCCTGGGGACAGAACCCCAGCCCAAATTCGTCTCGGCTCTTTCAAATACCCCTGGGAAGCCCTCTTGTCCTTACGGCCTACTACCTATGCACACTGCGCTCCTCTTCATTGTGACTCAAGCCCTTCATACTGCTCTTGTTGTGGTTTCTCCTTTTCACCTTCCTCCTCTAACATTAATACTAGCAAACTAGGTCTCACATCTTCTTCTAATACCAAAAAAACGAACACTATCTCAAATGTCACCTTCTTTAGCATAAACTGTAGATCACTCCCAAAACACAAAAGAGACATCTATGACCTGCTCTCTGGTTCTCAACCAGATGCCATCTTCGTCACAGAGACATGGTTAAGTGATAGCTCAGGCCCGGATATTGCTACTGCACTCCCCCCTAATTATACTTACCTTGGAAGAAACCATGTAGGTAAAGAGGGAGGAGGGATAGCAATCATTTTTAAAAGCTCCTACAAATGTAAATGGGATGATCTAGACTTCCATGACTGCTAAGCCGGTCTTTTTAAACTCTTGCTTTCACCTAACTTCACTCTCTCTGGGACCTTAATTTATCACCCCCCGGGACCAGTCGGTGCCTGGGCCACTTCACTCCCCGATCGCATTGCCCCTTTATTGCTACAAGCCACTAACTTCTTGATTGTGGGTGACCTTAATGTACATCTCAACAAGACTACATGTCCCACTAGCACCAATCTCATCGCTGACTTGGCTGCTTTGAACGTTATTCTTCACAACTAAGGCCCCACTCATAAAGCAGGAAACTTACTTGATCCTATCTCCTCCAACCTTACCATCATCTCATGTAAACCTGCCATCCCAATCCTCTGGTCCGATCATTTCTTAGTTGAATTCCAAATTATACATGAGCAAAATTCCAAGAACCCCTTCTTCCCCTCTAGGTCTAAGAACGACAGAAACTGGAATGATCTAGATAAAAACAAATTTAACATTTTTCTAGAAAACACTATGCCAGTTACCTCTATTACTAATTTAGATGATGATGCGGTCCTTCATCAATGGCTTACCTCATCTATTGACGCATGTCTTCCCCCGACCAACAAGCAATATAACCACCACCACCCCCAACCCCCTGGTTTTCTGAAAAACTCAAACTAGAAAAAACTATATGCAAAAACTTAGAAAGACGCTGGCGCAAAAACTACGATTCAAGAACAAAATTACTATATAAATCAGCACTAAGCAAATATCATTCAATGTGTAATACTGCTCGGGCAGAGCATGCCAAATTAACCGTTTTACGGGCACAAAACTGCCCCAAAGCACTTTTTAAAGTTGTCAAGGAACTTTCGGGTGCCACCTGTCAACCTAAATCCCCATGTCTGGATTCTAAGCAATGCAATGTTTTAGCAGAATCCTTCGTTGATAAAATTAATAACATCTACGCTGATTTTGATAACCAGACATCTACTTTAATAAATTCACAATCTGATAATTTCTCAAAACAAAGTCTCTCTCAGGAACTCATTCAAGCTAACAGCGACACCTGTTTAGACAAATGGACTCCACTTGACATCTCCTCCTTCCGTGATATTCTTACCAGTATCAAATCTGGGTCCCCCAAGGATCAACTTCCTCCCTCGGTCCTTCAAAAACTCGACCACCCCATACTTAATTTAATCATGGACCTACTTAATACCTCTTTATGTGAAGCAACGGTCCCTGGAGCTTGGAAGCATGCCATGACTGTGCCTCTGCTGAAAAAATCTAACTCAGATCCTGAGGTTCCATTTAACTTTTGACCCATCTCCCTTCTTACAGTTTTTTCCAAAATTCTGGAGAAACATATCAACCTCCAACTTACTAGTTTCGCGGAGACACATAATATCCTTCACGCGTTCCAATCTGGTTTCAGGGGAAGGCTTCTCTACGGAATCAACACTGTTGGGTGGCACCGAAAACATTCGTCAACAGGTCGACAAAGGAGAAACTGTGGCACTTATTTTGTTGGATCTAAGTGCTTCGTTCGACACTGTTTCTCATACTGCTCTCCTAAATACTCTCCAATCCTGTGGTATCACTGGCCTAGCACTCAAGTGGCTATCCAGCTTCCTATCCAACAGGACCTTTCAAGTCTTTTCCCCTTTCGCTCATTCCAAAACTCATACTTCCCAGTATGGTGTCCCTCGGGGCTCCATACTGAGCCCATTGCTCTTTAATATATATATACGCCAGCCCTCTGGATACAATAGCTGAGCAAGCAGGGCTAACTATATACTTGTATGCAGATGACACTCAGCTTATCTTTTCACTTTCCTCTAAAGACACTTCTAATACATCAGCACTCAGGTCTGGACTAATAAACATTGCTGACTGGATGCATGCCAAAAAATTAAAACTTAATGGTGGAAAAACCGAACTCCTTCTTTTCGGTAATAATAAAACCCTCTGAAGAGCCCACCACTGGCCTTCACAAATGGGTTCTCTTCCTCTCCCATCCCAATCAGCCCGCAATCTAGGCGTCATTATTGATGACCAATTGACGATGAAGCAACAAGTGGTCAGAGTGGCCTCCACCTGCTTTGCAATTCTTAAATGGCTTAGGAAAATTCTCTGGATGTTTCCTTTGTCTACCCGAAAAATCTGTCATCCAAGCCCTTGTAGCATCCAGATTGGATTACGGCAATGTACTTTATTTAGGGGCAAGCAAGGAAGTACTGCACAGGTTGCAGGTAGTACAGAACTCTGCTGCCAGATTGCTCTGCAAATTACCCAATAGGAATCCCATCTCAGCCTCACTCCGTGACCTCCACTGGCTGCGAATTGACAGTTGAGCCAAATTTAAAGCCTTATGCTACATGCATAAAATCAACTCCGGCATAGCTCTCCACTATCTAAAGGCCTTGGTGCACCACTATCATCCCCCACGCCTTCTTCGATCCTCAAATCAACACAAATTCCAAGTCCCTAGGATCAAACAAGCCAGAATGGGAGGATGCTCCTTTGCCTATTTGGCCCCTTCTCTCTGGAACACTCTTCCAACTCACTTACGTACTGAACAACACTATCTTAAATTTTGCAAAGACTTAAAAATCTGGCTTTTTAATCAGTAGTCCTTCTACTCCTTTTGGGCTCTACCTTTCATCCCGATCTTCGGTGTTCCCTAGCGCCGGGAAACCTCCGGGTAGCTGCGCGCTGTATAAATGTAATTAAAGTAAAGTAAAGTAGCTCTTCTTTTAATTTCCTGATATTCTTGAACCCTCGCCCATTCAACGTGGTCCTTTCTGATCCTTCTGATCCTTCTCAGCCTTCTCATCTGATTCTTAGTGCATCAGTTCCTGGTCCTGCTCGTCCCCTTGGTCTGCCTGACATCTTATGTACTAGCCCTCTCAGGCCTTGCCCGTCTTGGTCTTGTCTTGGATATGCTTGTCCCCCCCAGGCCCTGCGTCTTGTCCTTGTGGTCCTTTTTGCCCTGCACCTAATGGTCTGGGCCCTCTTGGTCCTGGTTTTCTTTGTTCAGGTGCTTCTGAGCCTTGCCATTTTGATCCTGGTCCTCCTGGATATCCAGGTCCAGTTCCTGTAGTCTTCCTTGCACTGGATATTCTGCTCCTCCTGATCCTCCTCACCCTGGTCTTGCTACCTTCAGGTCATGGTATTTCTGCTCCACCTAGTACCCTGAGCCCTAGTCCTGTGGTCATGTTAACCATGGCACTTCTAGGCCTGTCCTGGTCATATTGGTGCTGATTCTGCTAATCATCCTTGCTCTGGTCCTCCTGGCTCTGGTCCTCCTGGTATTCTTGGAACTGACCACCCTGTCTCCCTTGCTAATACTGCCCCCTGGTCCTATTGGCCTCAATTTTGTCTTCTTGGATCTGGTCCTGATCATCTTGTCCCAGGTCTTCCTGCTGCTTGTCCTCATGCTCCTACACAAACTCATCATGAGCCTTCGTTATCTTGACCACCTGGGCCTGGTCATCATGCTGCTCATCTTCCTGGCCACCCCACTCCTAACCCTGTGGCCTGGACCTCCAGGCTGTCATCATCATGGTCCTGATGTCCCTGGAGCTGATCATCCTTTTCCTTCTCACCCTGGTCCTGATACTCAAAGTCCTGTTCCTATTTCCCTGACCTTCCTAATCCCCTTAGTCCTTTGTTTGTTGGTCCTCTTAGAATTTTTCTATTTGACTCTGGATGCTTGGGAGCCTGATCTCAGCTACCTGGCACTCACGACCAAGGTCAAGCTATGCTTGCATTTCATAGGCTATGTCCTTCTCAAATTCTGTGCCCATTATCCCTGACCATTTTGGTCCTCTTCCTTATAGTTTGGATTCTCCTGGACCGGACCTACCTGATATCTTTTTCTTTTCGTCTCTTGGGCCTGATCGTCCTGGTCCTTTTTTCTGATTGTGCTTGCTATCATAACCTTTGCCTTTTAAGTCATCATGGCCCTTCCTGGTTCCCCCAGTCTTGGCCCATCTGTTTCTTTTGCATATGTCGCCCTAAGTGGGAAGGGCATGTCCAGATGTGGGTCCCGTGCTCACTACACCACTGGATTCAAGCTAGCCTGGCTGATGAAAGGTGATGCCCTGAAACCGGTCCCAGGATGCTTTAAAAAAAATGTAACTTTTTTTTAAAGAGTTTTAAATAGTGCAAACTAGACCCGAGACATCTGGTGTCAGAGCGCTTAACATGAGCACCAGTTTTGTTACATGAGGACACATTCATTTTTGTTAGGCACAGAAAGATTATGTGATTTGCCCAGAATCACAGGATGTTGAGCGTCGTTACCGAGACTCAAACCCTGCTCCCGAGCTTTGAGGGCGACAGCTTTAACCGCAAGGATACATCCTCTCCCCAGTCTCCCCTGTTTCTGGTCCAGGGAGGACCTGGCTTAGAAGTTCAGGCTGGACTTTTCCCACAAGGGACAGGGTCAAGACTGATTTGCATATGGTTAGGTCCAAACTGGTGTGGTGTGGTGTGCAAAAGAATTATGGATTTAATGCAGATCCTTGTGACTGGGGTGGATGTTTGCATTGTCCAGCATTCCGTCCAGCAATTATTTCTTTTCCAATTGGCCCTGATCCTTTCTCGCCTTCTTGGTCCTAGTCACCTTGTCCTGGTTCTCCTTACCGTCAACATTCTAGCCCTGGTAATGCAGGGCCTGGTCCATCTTGCTTCTCAGGTCCTAACACTCATGGTCTTTGTCCTCCTTGTTTGGATTGTCCTTGTTCTCTTAGATCTGTTCTTTTTCCATTTAGTCCTACGGATACTGAAGCCATTGATCCAGGTCCCTTAATCCAGGTTCTCCTTGTTTGGGTCCTGAGCCTGGTGATTTTGGTCCTGGACCTCATGCACACCACTGTCTATTCACTTAGTCTTTCAAATACATATCCTCCTCACCCTAGGCCTGCTACTTGTAATAATTCCTCTGCCGATTTGGTAATCCAAGCTCTGGTCTGGACCTTCATGATCCTCTTAGCCCTTTTTCCGGTCCTCCTGGTTATGATCCTTTAAGTTTACCTAGTCCTCTTGCTCTGGTCTTCTGAGTGCCCTTGGTACAACCCCTTCTGTCTTCCCAAACCCTGTCCTACTTTTCCTAGTATCCTGAAAATAGTGGCGATTGCTTTTTGGTCCTGATCTTCGATATCCTCTTCAATCTATTCCTGGCCCTCCTGCTCTTTGCCTGCATGGCTCTGCAATAACTTGACCTGTCACAGGTCATCCTAGCTTTTCCTAGTTCTGATGTTCCTTGACCTCCATTTCATGCTTTTCTAAGAACTTTCTGGCCCTGTATGTCCTGGTCCTCATTTGCTGGTCATCATTCCCATGTAATCCTCCCCCTAGTTGTTTGGATACTGGGTCTTTTGTTTCACAGGTCCCCATTACTTGTACTTTTTATCCTACTCATCGTAATTCTTGTCCATCAGTACTCCTGGTCCTGCTCCCCTGGTTTACCTAGCCCCATTGTTTGCCTGTTGCTAATCCATCTGATCTGGGCCAGCTTGGTCCATGTAGCCCTAGTCTTAGTTGTGGTACTCTTTTGTCTGGTCCTCATGTAACGGGTTTTCTGGTGCAAGTTACACTGGCCTTGGTTCCCAGTCCTCTTAGTCTCCATTCCTCCTGTCCCATCTTACTCCTACTAGCCCTCCTAGTCTCCTGGTTTGACTATTCCACTTTTTCTTATCTATCTGCCCAAAGGACCCTCTATCATGGTCCGCCTAGTAATGGCCGTATTGGCCTTCCTCATCCCTCTGGCCCAACTAGATCCTATGTTGCGGATCATCCTGGTTCATGTAGTTTATGTCACCCTGGTTTAGGATCCCCCTTAGTCGGACACTCCTGGACCTTCTGGTCCTGGTACCAGTAGATCTAGACTTCATTTATAACCCCCTTGGTCATTCTAATCTGTGGTCTCCTGGTCCTGCTAGCCCTGGTCCTTTCTAGTTGTTGTCTTCTTGGTCCTGGTCTTCTGCTTCTGGCCCCTTAGTCCTCCTTGATCTGAAGTCTGTGGTCTTGGCCCTCCTGTCTGTTACTCCTCTGGCGAGTGCACACATGCCCTCAGAGCCCTTCTTATCCTTACAGTCCAGGGCCGTCTGTTCCTTCTACATCTGGTCCTTTTGTTCCTTTGGACCCTTAAGCACTGGGTTCAGATCCCACCTATTTCACATCATTTCTGATCCTTCTCACCCTGGTCCTTATACCCCTAGTTTCTTCCTGGTCCCCTCGGGCATTGATAACCCCAGTACTGATATATTAGGTCTCCCTGGCCCTGGTTTTCCTTGTCCTGGTCCGTGTGTCACTTGTTGTGCTAGCCCTCCCAGTGGTTCACCTCTTGGTCCTTATTTTCCTAATTTTTATCCTCATTGTCCTACTGCTTTCTTACCCAGCCCCCTCCACAATGACGTTAGTCAGGTACAGCCTCCAAGCCTTTAACACAGATTTTGTTTTTTGCTTCCACGTTTCTTTTGCTGAGACTGCACTGTCAAATACAGAAATCAGGGCCCAGTTGAGACAAGACCTTGCCCACTTAAACACTGCTTAAATGTTAAAAATCAAAACTACCATTCCCTAGATGCATTGCGCAGGTACTTGTTAGAATAGAAAAATTCATGTCCGTGCATTGTTCTATGTAGGTTAGCATTCACAGCGCCATTTTCTATGTAGGAGCCATTTTGAGTTATAATCTAAACTAATCCTTCATCATTTCTGAGAAGAGGCCTCAGTTGGGTTTCATTTCCCCAAGGCTGGGTCTCACTTCACTAATAAATTCACTTCTTCTTAGATCATACCTCTTACTAGATAGAGACTTTCTCCCACTTGTCTAGTGGCGGGCACGGGCAGAATTTGAATTTGAATTTAAAATAATTTATAAAGCGCACGTCTACCAAACGGTTTCTTGGCGCTGGGGGATACTAAAAACCAGGGGCAGGGGTGTAAAGGACTAAGATGGGAAAGCTTGCAGGAAAAGGAACGTTTTAAGGGCTCTGCGAAACTCCATATAAGAGGCAGCAGATCTGATAACAGACCTTGAGTAGTAGATAGTGTGTGCCCGGCCTCAGAATCAAAACTTATCCTGTGTACATTGTTGTTTAGCTGCATCTGCTTGGAAAAATTCCATTGTGGGCATGCCTTCAATGGTTCAGAAATGTACATAATGTATCTTAATGCTTGCTGATGTCAGTCCCTCTGCAGCACTCCTAGCGACTGGGCAGACTGGGCTCCGTTCTGAGTGTACTTTGAATAAACAATTATTGGTTTATGTTCTCTACTGTCTGACAGGCTCTTCATTTGGCATGGAAGAATGAGAGGTGGTCATTAGTGACCTGGGGCCCCTAAACGGTAACTTCCTTCAGTTGGCACCCAAACAGGGACTTGTTCCGGTGAGTGACCCACCCCCTTCCGTGGACAAGGGGGAAGGTTAAGACTATCATCGGGTCGGACTGACGGATCAGGGATCCCTGGATGAAGAGTTCTGATACTCGCAGCTGCCCCTTCTGTCCCGCTGGACGGTGCCTCACCCAGTGGTCATCCCGACTGGAGTCGTGAACGGTGAAACCCTTGGATCTGACCGTTTGGTCTGAAGAGTCGGCAGTGGAGAATTGGTTTGTTTGTGCTACACATATCAGGTGAGTTTTTTTTGGTTCTTTGTGGATAGGGTGCCATTGTGGTTTGAGGTTGGTGCAGTCTGAGGACTGTTTTGGATAAAATCACTTGCAATAGCTTTGTCAGGCAAAAATAACAAACTTGATTCCTTTTGAAAATGCTTGGGATTAGCAAGTTTTTGCTTTCCTGTTGTCGTTGTTGTTCTGCAGATGCTTGATTGGAAGAAGCACAGCTGGTGCCTCCAGAAGGCACTCCTAATTTTGGATGCAGAGCAGACCCCAGGTGTGCTGTTTGCAGGCTAGTGCTGGCCTCACGCTCCGCACCACGGCTGCAGCCGTCACCTCTCGTGGAATGCCTGCCCGGGACAGCTCCTAAGTGCAGGGCGTGGGCCGCCGTGTTTGCTCGGCTTGACAGGTGCTGGCCTGAGCGGAGCCTTGCCTCACAGCAATGAGGGGACTGCAGGAATGACAAGCCTCCGCCTTAAAGCAGAAAGGAGAAAAAAACTCTGGCAGACACTCCCTCCTGGCAGGATTCCGGGGGGATCCTGTCGGCAATGTTGATTGCCGTGTGACTCTTTGCCTGCCTTGTGGGGAGTCCATCAAGTGTGGTGCTCGTGCCTCTTACCGGAATTTGGCCTGCTGACCTGAGCTGCGCTTACCTGTTTCGCTCTCCAGCCGCCGCCGCAGCACGTCTCCATCTCCCTTTTGCGGCCGCTGTGAGGGGGAGAGTGCAGGCAGCCAGGACCACAGGTACTCCAGCCTGCAACGCGGCCGGAAGCGGCCAACGTGACAAAAGCGCCAGGAGGCGCTTTAAAACCAGCCTTTTCCTCGGTGGAGCGAGGGATCCTGTCGGCAACGTTGATTGCCGTGTGACTCTTTGCCTGTCTTGTGGGAAGTCCATCAAGTGTGGTGCTTGTGCCTCTTACCGGAATTTGGCCCGCTGACGTGAACTGCGCTTACCTGTTTCGCTCTCCACCCGCCGCCGCAGCACGTCTCCATCTCCCTTTTGCGGCCGCTGTGAGGGGGAGAGTAGAGGCAGCCAGGACCACAGGCTCCAGCCTGCAAAGCGGCCGGAAGCTGCCATCGCGACAAAAGCGCCTGGAGGCACTTTAAAACCAGCTGTTTCCTCCACGTCGCGGGGCTGCGCGGGAGGGCGCAGTGAGAAGCCCGGGACAAGGGCGGGACAGTCTGTGGCGGTCCGGGGCAGATCGAGGCTGGGCTGGGCCTCATCCCTTGGCTGCCGCAGTAGAGGCGAACTATGGACCAAAGTGAGAGATTTGAATATACTGAACCCCTTGATTGTTTTTAATTTTTTAATGTTGATTTACTTGCTGGTTTAATTTCACCTGTACTTAAAATTCATGATAGCTTTTTGTTTATAACATTATTTTAATTTACTCGTCCTGTGGGCTTTCTTTGCACTAATTTTTATAATGTCAAAACAGAAGGCTACTAAAACCCCTCCAGTGCTGGCCACAATGGACAATTACTTGGTGAAAGTGGTTAGCAAAATTAACAAGGAGCGAAGATTGTCTCTTGGTAAGGAGAGGTCCCCAACCAAATGCCCAACTCTGCCCAGCATACATGCTGTTTTACAAATAGATGACTATCCTGAATCCAATAACCCTGATATTTTGATGGAAATAAATGTTCAATCAGTAGTTCCTCAGGATATTTCTGATGTACCAAGTGAGACCCCTGTCCAGTGCTCGCCGGCACCTAGAGCGCTGAGAGCATGCAGAAAAGTTCAAATTAATCGGGGGGAAATCGTACCCGCAACAAAAGGAGAGTAGAAACATCACCCAAAAGTACCGTAGGGGATGCGGAGTTAACAGCCAAGAATGGCACAACAATAATGAATACAAAACAATTTGATCTTTTAATTAGTTTCATAGATGCTAAGGTTGATAAGATTATTAAACCCCTTGTGGCAAAATTAGACCAGATATCAACCGAAGTAATCAGACTAGGTGGTCTTCTTGACACCCATATTGCCCTGGCTGAAAAGTTTAGGGCTGTCGATAAGGGTTTAATACCCACCAAAGCTGTTCCTAAGCAACCAATAGGACGGAGATTAGTAAAAGATGTAGTTACATCGCCCCTCCCCCCATTCTGACCCATTGCTCACTATCTGTCAGAATAAGCAAGTTGCTGCAGTAGTGGTACCAGTGAATCCAGCTGGACCTATTGAAACAAGGAGAAAACGCTCTATTAATCTCCCCCCTGATTGTGCAGCATATGTGGTCATTTTAACTAATGTACCACCCTTTGAGAAAGATCCTATCCGGCCCCAGCAGGAACCCCATGATTCTCTAAAAAACAAAACTGTTTCATGGCTGCATAATCAATGCGGATTTCCAACTACCTACTCTGACCAAATTTTACCCACCAGAAGGGTAGACTGGATCGGTACTTCTAGTAAGACTTGCAGGGGTGATTGTGTAATTATTAATTTTAAACACCCCCAGCATGTGACAACAGCTTTGCTAAGGGCAGCTTCTTTAACCCCCAGTGAAGATAGCATATGCATTC
This sequence comes from Lissotriton vulgaris, assembly GCF_964263255.1. Taxonomy (NCBI): domain Eukaryota; kingdom Metazoa; phylum Chordata; class Amphibia; order Caudata; family Salamandridae; genus Lissotriton; species Lissotriton vulgaris. The sequence continues at coordinate 773,428,182 of NC_141694.1, forward strand.
GCCCACTTGGCTTTTTCTATAGCCACTTAGTTAAAATGCCCCCCGCATAATAATAGAAACAGAAATTCCCCACCCACTCATTGCCCGGTGTTTGGGGTCTCCACGCAAAATAGATTCAAAGCCTTAAGTTCCTTGGATTCTAATGACTGACTCTCCCAGGTACGTAAGCCCGCCTTATGCATGCCTGTGATTGCCCAGGTGCCTAATCATAGTGAAATGTATTCTAACTTTGATAAGGCCATGGCGGAGGACCAAGACCTGACCAGTGGCACTAGAATTATAACAGCTGGGAATCCTAATACAGGGGATGATTTAGGTGGAATTATTCCCCCGAATATTATAAATGTAAGGGCCCATAAGGGTATAACGATTGTCAGCTGGAATGTTGCCGGACTAAAATCTAAGGGGGATGCCCTGGGCTGGAATGATCTTATTAATACCCATGACATACTCTGTTTCCAGGAAACATGGAGCAGGGAGGAGTTCAATTATGAGGGGTTTGCATCGTATAATTTGTTGGCGCTAAGCTCTACATCGGGGAGAGCCAAAGGGGGCCTTCTGATTTTGGTCTCTATCAATAGGCGGATCAAGGTCCTAAAATACCTGACTGTGGGGTCACATGTACAGATATTTGGCTCCTTAATGACCAAGGCCGAAATGTTCTTCTAGTTAATTACTACAACCACATTTTTGATGATAGCAGGACGTCTGTAGTTAAAAACTTAGATAGCACTATTGTTAATTTAATTGATCAATCTAATGTTTTCTTTGATTTTATTTGGGTGGGTGATTTTAATATTTCATTATGTGAATTGTCATCTCAGAAAGTCTGTGGGGTTGTGAATAATGCTGGATGTGAAGATCTCCATTTTAGGCATAACAGCTATGGAGAAATGCTGTATAAATTTATTAGCAGCAACGACCTGGAAATCTTGGATTTTGCTAAAGATGGAAATGGGCAGATCATTCCTACTTTTAAAAACTGGAGGACTAGCTCAGTAATCGATCATGTGATTGTTTCTTTTAGCATCACCTCTTATTGTGCAGCCCCTAGGATCGAAGTTACATCTTTGAGCAATCACAATTATATTATCCTCGAATGTACTCTCTGGAGTGAGAGCCCCGTAGCTGTAGGTCCTACTGTCACTAATGTGGAACCACATAGACCGAACGGAGTTAGAGTCAGATGGATAGGGAAAAGAGCTAATGAATTAAAAGGCTCTATCGTCACAGAATGCTTGATAGATATTACCCTTATCCTTGAAAATAATACTGACTGTGAGCGGGTCTTAACTGCTTTTAAAAATATAAATTTATCTATTGATTCCAGGTTCACCAGACCTAAAAGAGACAAGTGCAGGAATGGACCAGGTTGGTTTGACCACACGTGTACCATCCTACTAACAGAGCTGAAACATGCACTTGCCATAAAACCTAGGGATACTAATTTAATAATTAAATTAAGAGTAGAATATAAGCATGCCCTGAAAAAGAGGAGGGGTGACTTACAGCAGGAAGCATGGGACTCTCTTAATCAAGCTGCAGAGTTACATAATAATACATTATTCTGGGCTACGGTTAATTCACCCTTTCTTAAAGAGGATAATATACCGGAATTAACCTCTAATGTCCCTAGTGACCATTGGGTTACACATTTTTCAAAAATCTTTGGTTCTGAATGCGGTTCAGTCACTACCCCAGTAGTTGGCCCGTACTACCTCTGGTCATACTTGTCACCGAGGTTGAGCTTGGAATACATGCTAGCAAGGGGGGGAAAGCCCAGGGACCCAATGGGGTCCCTATCGATGTTTATAAAGCTGTCCCGGAGATCTGGAGTCCCCTCCTTGCTAACGTATTCAACACTGCTGTATGTCTGGATGACCCAAAAACTTGGGGGTGATCTATTATTATCCCGATTTACAAGAAGGGTAGCAGGTCAGATGTAAAAAACTATCGCCCCATTTCCCTCCTTGACTCCTCAATAAAGATCATGAGTAGAGTCATGCTGGCTAGGCTTGAAGAGTGGGTTGAACAAAAGGGCATTCTGGCCGACAGCCAGTATGGATTTAGGAAGGGACGGGGTACACTAGACCAGTGTTTAAATGTTGACCTTATAATTGGTAAATATGCTGAAGCGAAAGGCGGTGCATTATATCTATGCTTTGCTGATCTAAGCTGCGCCTTTGATATGGTTGACCACGCCATTTTATGGCCTACCTTGTTACGGATGGGAGCCCCTGAGGGTATAATTTTCTTCCTTGCCAGGCTGTACCAAAAGCTGCAAACCTGTGTGCGCTATGGAACTAGGGGAGAATGTACCCCCAAATTTAGCATTCGACGCGGGATTAGACAAGGCTGTGTATTAGCCCCGTTACTGATTATTTTATTTATAAATGAAATCAACGTAATCCTAAAGATTGTCCAAGCTGATGCCCATAGGTTAAAAGGCGTATATGTGCCGGTGTTATTATATGCTGATGACGCCGTGCTTCTTTCAAGAACCCCTTTGGGTCTCCAACGCTTGATGGACAGATTTTCACTGTTTATTAAGGACAGGAAACTGCTCATCAATAAGGAAAAAACGCATACTATGACCTACGGGGCAAACAATAAATCTAATGCCTTTTTTATAGATTGCAATAAGGTGCAACCAGTAAATACATTTTGTTATCTCAGAATTACTTTTTCTAAATACAGAAAATGGACCAATGAATTTAATAATATTAGCAATAAAATGGCAAAAAGCGTCCATGGCATCTTCAGATTTGCAGCCAAAGTTGGTGACAGGCGAACCAGGGACATGTTGCAAATCTATCAAGCTAGATGCGCTACAATTGCACTGTATGGGGCGGCCATTTGGGGTTATAGCTGTGACCATAAATTACAGTTGGAGGAAAATTCCTTCTTAAAAAAGCTCTTGTGTTTATCCACCTCTGCCACCACTGCGCTGATCCACTGGGAATTAGACATCAATTTCCTGATTGATCTATTATCTTTAAGACCGCTTATGTTATGGCGTTCCATATGGCACCAGGACGAAAAGTCCTTTAATAGATCTATAATCGAGGATTGTCTCTCATTGGACATGTATAGGAAAATCCCTTGGATAAAATATGTCACTGATTGTTTCTTGAAAATATTTAATCTTAATGTTCTGACTGACCCTAGGGCTGCTTCGACGAAACCAAAAGCTGAGCTGAAAGCAACATTCCTGGATAATTTGGCAAGGAAGAGAGCTTTTGCCAGTGGATCCATGCTAACTGTCACGTATTTCGGTAGATATTCCCTCACTGAAGGTTTTCCATCCTACCTAGCCTTGGTGACTAGGCCATCCCACAAGTTTGTCCTAACCAGACTGAGGTTTGGAATAGTACATCACCTGGTGGCCCTACCTAACCTTAAGCGACATCCCAAAGGTCCATGTTTTTGTGACGGCACATCCAAACAGAGCACCTTGCACTTTCTATTAATATGTAAACTGTACATGAACGTTCGTATTACCTATTTGAAACCCATGTTTGCCAAATATGGTGTACGTACAGTTGATGAGGCAAAGAGTCTTATTTTTAATATGAAATCGGCTGATATTTGTTTTTATACTGCTGTGTTTTTAAATAAGTCTATCAGTGTGCGAAAAGGCATGATATTCTAATGCACTTGGTCCGTATTCTATGACATTCTTTTTATAAATTGTTGATTCATGTTTTTTTAATATGTGCTTTTATGGTCATTTTATATGTTCCGAATAAAGCTTCATGAATTGAATTGATATGTATGCGAAGCATGGTCTTGGCCTTATTCTGTTTAGTACACTATGGCACAAATGACCAAGGGACAATGCTGAGTTACAGTGGCCTTTGATGGGCACTTTTGATGAACAAAAGATTGGGCTTTTACAGGAACAGCTATTTAAAAGATGAAGTAGAAAGTCTGTGTTTGATTCCCTCAGAACGTGGCAGAAAGCAGCTAGGCAGAGACGATTAATCATGGAAAAAGATGCACGGAAAGGGAAAATGCAAACCTTGACTCAGAAAGCTGTAGAATATGATAGAGAAAAGCAGGAGAAAGGAGCTGAATGTGAAGATAGGAGGTTTTGTTTACAGATTGATGAATCTTATTTGGCCGAAGAGGAAAGTGATACTTTTGTGGAGGACTTGTTAGACACTTCCCCGCCCCCATATGCCCCAGAGCGAATATATCCTGTTGTTCCTTCGCTACCACAGCAACCTGTTACAACTGCCCCAACTCTCTCTGTTTTTACTGCTGTTGTTTGCCTTTGGCTACAGCACCCTCTGCTCCCTTTTGTCTTGGCCATCAGTGCCAACTGCCACTGTTAGTGCACCTACTGTCTCAACTCCGATACCTGCTGCTATATTGCCTCCGACGCAAAAACCTGCAACAATTCTACCTGGTACTTCGGTTGTTTTTCCATCTATGGTTTTTCATCCCCAACATCTTTAAGTAGTGAAACACCAGTTCGTGGATTTAAGGATAGAGACTTGACAAAGTTTAAGGAGCGTATGGACCGTTTGTTCGATCTGAGGTGGGGATGAGGAGAAGAAGATAGTAGCTAATCAGGCTGCGCAGTGGGGTCTTAATGCCATTTATAGTGTGGAGGATGTTTGGGAAGTAATGAGAGGTTTTGAGTCTTTTGTACAGCAGAACCCCCTTAACCCCTTGCATGCTCATGACGAGCTCAGCTCATCATGAGCTACAGTGCTCCGGTGCTTATGACGAGCTGAGCTCGTCATGGCCTTTAGAACGCTCGCACGCTGGGATAATTCCCCTGCTGTGCTGAACGTTCTAAAGAAACGGGTGTGGCCGTGACGAGCTCAGCTCGTCATGAGCACAGGAGCACTGTAGCTCATGACGAGCTGAGCTCGTCATGAGCATGGGTGCGCTGCGAGTGCCCCCCTCCCCCCAGCACAGTGGGGGAATGTACCCAGCAGGGAAGGGGTTAAGTATATGTCTGCTACATTAACTAATCTCTGCCAGCAACATTTTGGGCAGATGCACCGCAAATTTTATTTGACATTAAAGAATGCATGTATGCTAGTGGTATGGAGCCTGGCCACGTTTCGCAAATGTGGCAACATTACTTGCTTATAGGGGTAGGCTGCATGAGAAGAGTCCTACTCCAGTGTCTCAGTTTCTGATGCGAGAGGTTCATCCTATATATCACCCAGAAATACCATAGCTAACGGATCAGCACAGTAATGTTACCAGACCAGGTGTAGCGGCCCGTTTTCAGGAACAATGGGTTTATACTCCATGGAAAAGAAGTGAGCTCCTATCCCTTAAAGCTCATTTGCCTGATCATAGAAAAAAATCCTACCGCTTTATATAAATAATTAACTGAAGCAGCCTTTTCTACTGTAATGACCCTTGCTGACATTGAACTGTTCTTTGGTCTCCTTGTTCCGGTTGATATTTGGAGACAGGTTCATACTCAAGTCTATGTTGCTGAGCTGGGTAGTACATGGGATGTGATTAAAGGATGGGATCAGGAAAGATAGCTAGGTGATAAGCCCTGAGCTGAGGTACTTGCTATGCCAGGTCGCATTATTACATGTACACACTCCCTTATTCCGAAAAGAAGGTAAGCTGGGATAAGTTGATGGCTTGTTGACAGAAGAAAGATGAAAGTGTGTCTGATTTTTTTACTCGGTTTGAATGTGCGTTTCTGGATTACAGTTTGCAGGATATGTCTATTGAGGGAGGTGTTTGATTGTTGACAGGTGTATTTCTAACTTACTTCATGAAATTACGACTCGTTTGAAGGCGTCTGAGAGTACATGGACCACCTCTTCCCCCTCTGTTAGTTTGAATATGGCTCAAAATTATGAGCATCAAAATCAGGAAGAGAAAGAAAAGACAGATAAAAGGAATGAGGATTTAAAGACGAAGGTGGAGGACGTGGTTGTCCTGCTAGACAACTTCCACACACTAGTAGGCCGACCACCAGTGGAGAAGTGTGGCTCAATGGTTAGAGCGGCAGACCTTGATGCAGAGCTCTGGCCGGGACCAGGGTTCGATTCCCACCTCAGCGGGTCTCGGGCTCAAAATTCCTCTGACCTGATATTCTCGCCTCAGTGCCTATTCTAATCATGGGTCCCACGCTGCAACTCTGGGCAATAGCTTGCTTAATCTCCACAATGGCCCCAACAGCGCTGGGATGCCTGATTTCACCATGGGGGTGCCCAGGAGTGGACACTTTACAAGGAAAGCCAAGAAGGGTTCCTTAGCGGTATGAGTACAAGCGCCGGGAGACCCGGTCCGGGTAGCTGCACGCTATACGAGTACAAAAACATTTACAACAACATTTACAACACCACAACTCCTTTCGTGCTGGATTAGTGTGCATATTGTAAAGAAGAGGGCCACTGGTGTACCGAGAGTCCTGTGCTTCTGCAGAAGGTGGCGGATCCGAGAGGGCGAGGTCATCGGGGACGAGGTCGAAAGACCAATAGGGCTCAGAGTGCTGCGGTCTCACAGGGTTGTGCCAATAATAATTATTTTGATGACCCTCATGATGGACAGTATTACCATGATGATTATGACATGGATGATGTGACATGTTACAGCTAGGACAGCCAGGAACAGAGTGAGGGACTGGTTCCGATACCTGTAGGTCAGCATGGTCCTTATGTCACTGCAGATTTGCATGGCTCGACTAAGGAATTTTTGATGGATACGGGTGCAACAAGGAGTTCTGTTTCACGATCTTTGGTCCCTTGGGCAGTTCTGTCTGGCCATATTAATGTTTTGGTAGGTTTTTCAGGCGTATCAGTTGTAAGCCCCATTTCACACACCGTTGCATTGACTGTTGGTCCTTTTATTATGGATACTCCATTTTAGTTCATGTCCAATTGTGGTGAAAATTTGATGGGCCCTTCTACAAATTATTCAGCATTTGATATGCAAAGGAGTAGTTGAAGAGATGTCTTCCAATATTTGTAATAGTCCCATCCTTCCAAATCATAAACGGAAACCCTCAGGTACCTCTGATGATCAGGAAGATGTTTGCCGTTTTGTGATGGATTTGCGTGAATTTAATAAAATAGTGGTTCCCCAGTTTCCAGTGGTTCCAGATAGTACCACACTTTTGACAATGATTCCTTCCATTGCTAAATTCTTTTATGGCATTGAATTGAAAAATGCGTTTTCAGTATTCCTATTCATCCAGATAGCAGATATCTGTTTGGGTTCACCCAAGCTGGTAGGATTTTTAGGTTCTGTCGAGCTCCTCAGGGCTATACAGAGAGTCTGAGCATTTATAGCCCAGCACTGAAAGGCCAGTTGTATGTCTTGTCGCTTACCGCAGGTACAGTATTGGTGCAGTATGTCAATGACCTCCTCATTGCTCCTGATATTGAGCAACGTTATAAAGACAGTAGAGTTAAGTTATTGCTGCATTTAGCTCATCATGGACATAAGGTTTCCCTTTCTAACTTTCAGTATTGTCAAAAGGAGGTCACCTAATTAGGTTACCTGCTGTCGAAGGAGGGTAGGAGGTTGACCCCTGAGTCAATCAGCACCATTGTTAAAATGCATAATCCACAAACTCAGAAAGATGTGCGCACTGTTATAGCCATTACTTACTACTGTACTTGTCAAACACTTGCTAGCACTAACAATGAAAGAAGTGCATGAGCCTCTGCCTTGGATGCCCAATGTCAGCAGTCTTTTGAGCGATTGAAAACTGTGCTTTGTTCGGCTCCAGTACTCAGCACACCTAATTATGGCAAACTGTTTGTGTTATATGTCCAGGAGATAGCTGGTTGCACACTTTCTGTTCTAACACAAACATTTGGGGAAAGCAATGACTGAGTGCTTATTTTTCTGCCTTTCTGTCCTTGATCCAGTAGCGAGAGCCCTTCTGAGTTGTCTAAGAGTGGTCCCGGTCGCGGCCATGCCCACTTCAGCCAGACAATTGGCTGGACTTGTGCTTTATACTGATCTCACAGTTATGGTACCCCATGCAGTGGATACGCTTCTGAATAAGACAAAGACACAGCACCTCACCAGTGCACGTCTTACTGGCTATGAATTAACATTGTTTACTAAACATATCACGATCAAAAGATGTGCTACTCTGAATCAAGCCACGTTACTACCCCTCCTTTTTGAGAGTGATGAAGTCGACAAACATGACTGTATCTTCCGAACGGAAGAAGAGACAAAAGGAAGGGTAGACTTGATTGACGTTCTCTTATCAGATCTACAAGGGGAACTATATATTGATGGCTTGTATTTCAAATTACCAGATGGCACTACAACTGCAGCTTATGCTATTATCACACTGCGTACAGTAGTAGAGACCTCACAAGCCCCTTATCAGTCGGCTAAAGCTGCTGAGCTTGCTGACCTTATTTGATTTAGTGAGTTGTGTGAGGGGATGGTTGTCAATATCTATACTGACAGCCTGTATGCCTTTGGGGTTCGTGCATCATTTTTAGCGTTTCTGGGACAAAAATCCAACATGGACACCTCATTTGAGGCTTTTGTCCGCTTTGACACTCCCCAAGAAATTAGCTTCACTATCTTGGCCAGTTAACCAAAAGTTTATGTCTATTCACCAACGGGTCTGGGATTTCCTGCCTCCTACGCCAGAGGGACCCGGCTATGAGATTAAGCCTGGTGATTTCATCTTGATTAGGAATTTTCAGTGGAAGAAGAGTTTGGAGACGCTGTGGAAGGGGATGGAGCAAATCATTTTGGCAACATGCACTGCAGTAAAAGGTGCTGGCCGTAACAACTGGATCCATGCAACCCATTGTAGCAGGGTCCCTTTTCCTTTGCCCTATGATCAGTGGGTAAAAGACATCATCGGGAACTCCAACTGCGAGACGGTGCCTGGTTTGTCCCGTTTACCGATGCCCACCTGACATGGGCATACACAGATAAGGAAAATGATGACGTGTTGAATGTAGCAGTTCCTTCGGAAATACGAGCTACCTAGGAGTCCTTGTTTGTTGATCATTCTGTGCTCGGAGCCATCAGGTACAACTTGTGCCCTCTGCTGACAGACAGTGCGCCCAAAGAAAAGAAAGATTAGTTATGGGTGGACTTTGTAAGTTACGGTGTATTTTGTTATAGTACCAACGTAGGTAGTTCAGGTTGATGGGAGCATTGTGCACTGTTTGAACATTGGACCGGATAGGTTTAAGTATACAGTGGAGGTATATCATTGTGATCGACGTGGGATACAAGCTTAGGACAGAGCAAACTCCACCGCCGGTGCCGAAGAGTGCCAACGTATTGATGGACAATATGAGCCTGTACCAGTGAGGCTCTGACAGACACTGGGAACTTGTATATTTCTCTTGCATTCTGCCCCCATTTTCATTATTCGTTATGCATCCCTGTGGTAGAACGATTGCTGAAGAAGAGCAGCCAATGCTTCTTGTTGCCCAGTACAATACGGTGTGGACCTGTAAGCAAAAGTTAATATGTGTTGCCCTTGTGATTTTGCTGTTAATAATATCATGTGGTGTATCATGGGTTTTGGAAAATGATCAAAGTGTACCTTTACGTAGTAAGGGTAAGGTCACTCGCCAACAAGAATTAAAAGAGCAGCCCAAGCAATGTATTCTTAGAGAAACATAAGATGTTCTTTCGCGAAGGAATGGCTTGCTACCCCACTCAATCTATCACTAGTCTATGGACTGCGTACCCTTTATCACTTGTGAATTATACATATACTTGGCCACTTGATTTTGTGGAAGTGAAAGGAGTGTTTGGGTTTGGTTACTCAGGGCCATGCCTTTTTTATAGACAACCATTGGGGGAGGGATATCCCGTTTGCCATGATAGTACGTACTGTGATCTTTTTTATATGGAGAAACAGAATATAACTTTGGTGGGTTGGGATTACAAGGAATTGACAGTTTCCTGAGAAGCTGGTTATTATCCTGCTTGTTGTCCAATTATCAACAGTACTGATACTTCCTTGTACATAAGTTGTTCAGGAATTGTGTTGCATAACACCACGTTCCCTTTGGTAAATTCAAAGACCCAAGTTCCTTTGGGTCGAATTCTCGATACTCTGCAGTGGATTACGATGGACCGATTTATGCACATCCAGGGTTTTTCTTTTTGTCTAATGGGACATATTCTAATGTCCATAATGGTATGAACGATGTGGCACTTGGGATGGTACTGCCTTTGGGTGTACCTTGTAAAAGTGCAAAGCCTAAAGTAAGATGGATTCAAAGAACAGTGACCAAAGAATTTTGTTAGGGAGTAACTGATATAGAGGTTAATAATTATAGTAATGGCATCACCTTTGGATACATCCTTTCTGCTGTTTTCACTTCGGGTGGTACTTTTATGGCCCAAGGTGAGAAAGTCAGAGAATAATTTGGGTGTAAGCTCCAAATTTTATCTAATACTACAGTGGCTGATTTACACAACATCCCTACTCAGTTGGAGAGTATGCCAAAATATTCTGAACAAACTAGATATGCTGTTGATTTCATTTGCCAAGACTGGTGGTGTATGTGTGGTAGTGGGAGATCAGTGTGTTATCTGGATAGCAAATATGTAAAAGAATATTACCCAACACATTTTAGCCATTCTTGACAAGGTCAAGAAAATGGAAAGTGGAAACTGGGAGGGGTCTCTTTTTGGCAGCTGGGGCTGGATTCTCGACAAGGTGATTAACTTAATAGTGATATTGGTGTCTTGTTGCGCCCTTATTCAATGCCGGCCCTTCTGTAGTTCTTATTGCACCATGCTTCTCACTCCTAAGAGGAAAATATTGATTCATGACACCAATGCTGCAATTATGGTCCAGAAAGACATAGATGACCTAATGCAGATAGATAAGGGCATTTTCGAGACGTCTTACCTCCTTGTGGTCTCCCTTCCTAATGCTGACAGTGTGGAGTGCTCCGAAGCAGTTTACCTATGATTTTCTGTTTTATTGATTTATATGTTCTTTTCTATTACTAGAAAATGTTTAGCTCATGCTAAAGAGGGTCTGTTAGAATAGAAACATGTATGTTTGCACATTGTTCTATGTAGGTTAGAATTCACAGCGCCATTTTCTATGTTGGCGCCATTTTGAGTTATAATCTAAACTAATCCTTCATCATTCCTGAGAAGAGGCCTAAATTGGGTTTCATTTCCCTAAGACTGAGACTCACATCACTAATGAATTAACTGTTCATATTAGCGCATACCTTTCCCACTAGATAGAGGCCTTCTCCCACTTGTCTAGTGGCGGGTACGGGCAGAGTGACCTTGAGTAGTAGATTGTGTGTGCCTGGCCTCAGAATCGACACTTATTCTGTGTACATCATTGTTTAGCTGCATCTGCTTGGAAAATTCCATTGTGGGTGTGCCTTAATTGGTTCTGAAATGTACATAATGTACCTTTATGCTTGCTGATGTCAGTCCCTCTGCAGAACTCCTAGTGACTGGGCAGAATGGGCTCCGCTCTGAGTTTACTTTGAATAAACAATTATTGGTTTGTATTCTCTACTATCTGACCCTCTCTTCATTTGGCATGGAAGGCTGAGGGGTGGTCATTAGTAACCCGGGTGACCCTAGACGGATAACTTCCTTCAGCCTAAAATGGCAGTCTTCATTTGGCATGGAAGGCTGAGGGGTGGTCATTAGTGACCCGGGTGATCCTAAATGGGTAACTTCCTTCAGCCTAAAATGTCAGTGTGGCTGAAGGGCCAATCAAGACATAGGACCAATAAGCATCAGTGCCCTAAACCTACTCTGCTTAGTGAACAGTATATTTGAAAAGCGTGCTTATTCACTGGTAGCAGAGTGAACTCAACATGTGCTTTACCTAGATGCATTACTTATCTGTCTCTTGCTTTCCCTTTCCCATTCCACTAAAGCACCACTACAATGTTTCACACAATTTACCTCTTGAAAGTGCTACAAAGCACTGTGCCCAAACACTAATTACCTATTGTATGTGTTCCTCCCTCTCTGGCCCAGACACCTGGCTGTTTGCTGCTTTGTTGCCATATTTAAAATACCAAGCAAGCACAATCCTCTTTAAACATAAGTCTCAATCTATCACAAGGCCTTTCATAAGAACACCAAAAATTGCCCATATCAAAAACAAAACCCATCAAAAGAAGCATAATATTCATTATTTAAAAAATGTATTCTCATGAATTAATAAAACATTTAAGTAACATGCTTTAAAAGGATACTACTATTTATTGCTGACAACCAAATAATCCCTGACTGACAAGGGTGGCCATCTTTCTCAGGATCTGCATCACGCTGTTATGGGTCCAACTCCAGGCATCTCCAACTCAGAATGCTGTTGTAGTGCTTAATATTGGAGTGGCCAGGTGAGGGAAACGGTTTGAGATGTGAACAGCGGGGAAGGAGATCTAGAAAGGAAAAAGGTTAGCACACTAAATACACAACACAAAATACTTTCACTAAAATGCGTCCTCTAAAATACTGTGAACTATGCTGTTTTATAACTTTGCAGATCTTCACAACGGAGCTGTTAGCTTTTTGACTGAATAGGTTCATGTTGAAACAGAGATGATGAAATGGCTCACCTCACATTCAAATGTCAGACTCGCCACAAAAACACACACACTAGACAATAGAAACAGGTAAACAGTTGGATTACTGCTTAATGCTATTTGAATGTCCTTTCTTAGCAATTACTCTATGTATGCCAGCAAGAAGAATCAAGCTTGAACGTGGGTCGAAAACTAGAAGTCTGCGCTAGCCAAAAACCCTAGTGAATTATTACATGGGAAAGTATAAGCTTATGTTTTCCCATGCACCTGGTGAAATGAAAGGCTTCCAAGACAGGTCAAGGCCTGCCCTTTAAAAGCTCAAGAGTGACTGCAGGGTGAGTGAGTTGGCCATACGAATTCGGGTGCGGATGCAAGTTCAGACTAGGACGAATTAATGTATGATTACTGCTGGGCTTGTTTGAGTGAGTTATATATTCGGCAGTGAGGGGGACAGGTGATTGAAGTGTCACTTGAGTGCAGAATGAGTAGTGTGCTTGTGTGACTGCAGGGTGAGGTCTAGGATGAACAGCGCAAGTGCATTGTGAGTGCCGAGTAATCACTGTGAGTGCAGGGTGAGCAGGTGAATGGTGTGAGTGCATGGTGATCAGTGTGTGTGCATTGTGATCGCTATGAGCGCAGGTTGAGCGTGAAAGTGAAGAGTGAGAATGAGGAGTGAGTTGTCTGAATGCAGGGTGCATTCCCAGACACTTGAAGTAACTCAGCATGTTATTGACTGTGGCGTAGGGTTTAAACCTAAGTTAAACTATTGCTATTATGGCATTAATCTGGGATCGAGGGTGGAGGAAATAAATAATGTGCTGATGCTACAACAAACTTCCAGTCCTATGGTTAGAGTTGCCAGCAGATTATTTTGATGGCCCAGTTAGTACAAAAATCAGCAGTCACCTAAAGCTGTATTTTAAGCACTTATGTGTGCATACGTCGACTAGCAAATGTAAATAGAAAACACTTTTAATTGTGTTCTAGGGCGGACTGACTAGTCCATGACTGATAACTAAAGAGAACAAAGACAGAAAAGTCACATAATGAATGAATATATACTTTTTTATTTATTATTCTATTTAGTGTTGTTGTAAATAAAACAGCGATAATGTTAAGCATTCGCTGAAGACATGCTATTGTGTCTTCATTCTAGTTTTCCCGCTCATACTTGAAATTACGGCCGGACTCCATTTTGTTTTCTGGCGTCCATCTTGTATGCTACACTCCGCCATGTGCTCCCCACGAGGCAAGTCCTACCTCGCTGACTGTCACCCCTGGAGTTTGCCCAGCAACAGGCTATAAATAGTTCCAGCTTGCCTAGCGCATGCCCAGTACGTGTAACATCTGTTTCTGCTTAGAGGGGATTGGAATGTGCATTAGGGGGGCTCCATGAACCGTTAACTCCACCCATGTATCGATCATGTTTGGGAAATGTCCATATATGGTCGTAAATCATGCTTTTGAGCTGTAACCGCGTACTTATGAGCCCCTTCTTTTGTGTATAAAAGGGGACCGCATGTCCGAGTTCTTTGTGCTACCTTGTACAATACTGTAGAGTGTTGTGTGGGCTGTAGTACCACCTTTAAAGGTTTATTAAACTATGTTTTTGTATTTCCAGTTTCCGTGCAAATTTCTTGTGTAGTCTGAGGACTTTGCGTTCAGAAGGGCGAACCTTTTCGCACTCACGGGCCTTGCTGAGGCCTGTACTCATCAATTGGCGCCCGTCACGTGGGGCTCATTGGCGACTCGGATGCTCGAAGGACTGGTCGTGACGATGGATGGGAACCTTGCCGGGGACGTGATCACTGCCAGTGGCGCCTTTTAGTCCTGGCATCCCGAGGTATTCTTCCTTCCCTTCCGATCTGACCATCTGGGTGGCGCCGGTCATCGACTGAGACCTCTTCTGTCGGTTTGCCGCGTAGTGGCCGTTTGGGCGAATTCGGAACTTGGCAGTTGGAATCTGTACGCTCTTGATTGGTAAGAATAGTTGTACGATACTTGCTCCGAGCCTTTGAATAGTCTTGTTTGGCAAGGCAGTTTTATACGCTTGCCCTGACTGAATTGTTTGTTTGTTTGGCAGTGACTAGTCATATTATTGGGTCAGTGAATGTATATACGAGTTGCAACCCATATAGGCGGGCAATGTGGGGATATTTCTCCTGATCTGTGAATTTGAGCGGCGCAACGTTTTAAGTGCCATTTAATTATAATATTGCATATTCTGCATTATTTTAGACATGCCTGTTTTTAGCGCACTCCGTAAGTGGTGCTGCTGCTGTGGTAATGACCGGTTGGTACTTGAAGAATCACAGTTGGCTCCCCCAGAGGGGACGCCGAATAGGGACATGTACGTGAAATTTGGTCTTTCCCCCATAATGTACAGCACGTTGTGGAGGAAATACACAAAGAAGGATCCTGAGTTGCGATGGCCTATGTATGGATCGTTTGATTTGAAGAAAATTGAGTATGTAGAGCAGTGTATGTGTAAGCGGCGAGTGCGACAAGATATGTTTGAATGTATACGAATGTGGGTGAAAGAGGTGCGAGAGCGTGAGAAGCGTGAGCTAGCACTGATTGAGAAAGAGCAGCGAAAGAGTGAGCGTGAGAAGGCGCATGAGGGGAAGAAACGCGAAGCAAAGGAATTAGAAGAGAAGCAGGAGAAAGAACGTTGGTTGCAAACATCTGGCCAGTATCCTGTTCGACAGCCTCTTTATCCTGTCCTTAATAAATCGGATGAGGATTTTTCGTTATTAGATCTTCACTGCCCCCGTACGTAGGTCCGTCTGCCCCGAGTGGAGGAGATCAAGATTCTAAACCGTCCGCACAGAAAGTGGATACGCGGTCTATGTTATCGCTCGACCGTATGACCGAGCTTCGTAAGGTTGCTCATCGGGTTAACAAAGATTCTATTACTCTCACTGACTTGTTGACAGAACTAGAGTCATGGGAAGATAGGGAGAAATTATATTTTACTGATTATGTTTCTAATGAAGTAGTGTCAGCTTTTCGAAAATATTCCGATGTTCTTGAACCTGACGATGTGATAGCTGATGCAAAAGGATTGCGTAAAGGTCTTTTTTCTCCTTCTCAGGTGCCCACTGCGATTCGACGGCTATTTGCGTTACGGGATGAGACGTTTCGGCTACGGGACGAAGCACGGAAACGGAAAGCTGGCGAGGAGCAATTGAATCCGACTGGCGGCGGGAAGCAGTCATCCATCTTTTATTCAGATAAGATCGATGCCGTGCATGCTAAACCAATGTGGGAGGCGGCACCTTTGTATGTTCCTCCTAAAGGAGCGGGTACTTGTTCAGATAGAGTGTCAGCGTATGCTCAAGGGTATTTTATCTATAATTGGGTTTATACTCCTTGGAATAGGGCAGACATTATGGCATTGAAGGCAGCATTACCTGATCCTCGGAAGAATCCCGCAGCCTTTTATGAGGAAGTTGAGGGGGCTTTGAATTCTTGTACTATGACTCTGGCCGATATTGACTTATTCTTCGGGCTTATAGTACCACCAGATATGTGGAGATCAATACGAAAGATTGATGATCTTCCGGCATTCAAAGCTCGATGGAGGGATCTTGAGGATGAGGACAGGGAGAGAAAACCAGCACAGAAGCCGCCCCAGTCGATTTTAGACCTTCCTGCTGCTATTGTAACTAAATTGAAAACGCTTATTCCCCCTAAAAAGATTGATTGGACTATGTTAGCGTCATGTAAACAGAAAGTAGATGAATCGGTTTCAGATTTCTTTACTCGATTTGAGGAAACTTTTCATGATTTTAGTGGGCAGTCGCTTACGGACGACACGGGTCGACATCTTTTTGTTGATAAATATGTTTCAAATTTATTACCAAGTATAGCAGCTCGATTAAAAGCGAGTGAAAGTTCTTGGATGACTTCGACACCAGCATCCCTCCTGACGATGGCTCAGTATTACGAGCGTCAGGAATTAGAAGCGAAAGGTAGTGAGGAAAAGAAATCTAAAGATCTGAAAACGAAGGTTATGTTAGCACAAGTATATGGGCCGCCTCGTAGAGGTAACGATCGGGGCGGCAGGAATTTTTCTAGCTCTCCTTCAGGCCGTACTGATTTGGCCCGGGATCAATGTGCGTATTGTATGCAGAAAGGCCATTGGGCGAACGAGTGCCCGGTGTTGCGTTCACAGCGCCAGGAGCGTGGGCAGGGGTCTATGAGGGGTAGAGGAAAATTTTCAGGCCCTAGAAACAACACAAATGACCGAGTTCTGTTTGAGTCTAATATGCGACCCCGAGATGGGTCCAATGTTTTTGATCGACGAAACCAGTACCAGATGTCTGATTATGCACCTCCCGAAGAGCATGATTCACAGTATGCATAGGATTGCGTAGGATGGGGTAAGGAACCAGTTGAAGTGCCAGTAGATCAGAGGGGTCCTTATGTTACAGCACATGTTTTGGGCTCTACTGATCGGTTCCTGGTTGACACAGGAGCTACTCGTAGTGCTTTATCCAAAAAATTGGTTCCGAGGGCTCCCCTGTCTGGCTCAACAATTACGTAATTAGGGTTCGATGGAATGCCTTCTGTTAGCCCACTATCACAACCTCTTGCACTTTATGTAGATCAGTTTTCTGCACCATGCCCATTCCTACTCTTCCCAAAAACTCCTGATAATATCGTGGGCCTAGATATGCTCAAATATTTCCGGGCCACGATACGGTGCTCCCCTGAGGGAGTACGTGTTATCCTGAACGATAATTATCCACCAATGGAGAGGGTGTACATGATTTCCGTAGAGGCTGCATTGGCCTCTTTGCCTGAATCTTTGTGGGCCACGTCCGATACCGACGTGGGACAGATGATTATCCCTCCTGTGCACATCAGTGTAAAGGAGGGAGCTGTGCTGCCGCGCCTGCCTCAGTATCGGATATCACAGGAGGGGGAGGAGGCGCTCATACAGATAGTGCAGGACTTGATTAAAGTAGGGGTGGTTGAAGAAGTTCCATACAATGTGTGCAACAGTCCTATACTACCGATTTTGAAGAAAGACACTGACACCAGGATTTATCGATTTATTATCGATTTGAGGGAGGTTAACAAGATAGTGATACCTCAATACCCAGTGGTTTCTGATATTACGACACTCCTTACCTTGGTCCCGCCAACTGCGACAACGTTCTCTGTTATAGACTTGAAAAACGCTTTCTTTTCGATCCCTATTCATCCTGATAGCCGATATCTTTTCGGCTTCACGTTGAATAATAGATCGTACAGATTCTGTAGAGTTCCTCAAGGCTATACTGAGAGCCCCAGCATTTATAGCCAGGCATTAAAACGACAATTGGATTCTTTTGTTTTACCTGAAGGAGTGGCGCTTATACAATATGTTGATGACATCTTGTTGGCCGCCGACACCCCCGAGCAATGTGAAGAGTGCACTTTGTCCTTACTTACCTTTTTGGCATCTCACAATCATAAGGTATCGAAAAAGAAATTGCAATATTGTAGACCAAAGGTAACCTACTTAGGTCACCTTTTGTCTAAGGAGGGGCGTGCACTTACACCAGATCGTATTCAAGCCATTTTAGACACACCAGTACCCTCCACGCAGAAAGAAGTTCGAGCCTTTTTGGGTCTTACCTCCTTTTGTAGACAGTGGATATTAGGGTTTTCACACATAGTTAAACCACTGTTAGGCCTGTTGACAAAGGATACTTCAGTTCCCCTTCCATGGACAGATGAATGTGAGAATGCTTTTCACCAATTACGCCAGGCCCTTTGTTCAGCACCAGTGTTAGGCACCCCTGATTACACAAAGCCCTTTACATTGTATGTGCATGAGAGAGATGGATGCGCGTTATCAGTGTTAGTGCAGATGCACGGCGATAAGCAGCGCCCTTGTGCATACTTCTCAGCAGTACTTGATCCTGTTGCTCGAGCGTTGCCTAGGTTTTTTCGCTCAGTTGCGGCGACAGCTGTGTCAATACGCCAGAGTGAAGGGATAGTTTTATCTCATAAGCTGTTGGGGTTGGTCCCCCATGCTGTTGATGCCCTTTTGTTTTTTTGTTTTTATTATTTTTTATTTTGCAGTTACAGGTAATCTTAACATCAGGAATCCTTTCATTTTAATTATCACCCCCCCCCCCCCCGCCCACCCCTGGAAGCTCGGTATTCCTTCGGTGCTAATTGTTCCCCGATTAATCAAAGAGTAAAAAAATCAAAAAAACAACAAAGAAAAAAAAAACATTGTGTTATGCATGTACAAGATAATGTATGAAAGTAGTTATTAATAGCAGAAAAGAGGTGAAGGATTAAAGAATTAAGAAAAGGATAAGAGCCATACGAGTTTCAAGCTAATTTTACATATAACATTCTCCTATAGATTTACTGAGCCTGATTGCCCCTGTTGCTCTGTCCAGGAGGAGAATCTTTCCCATATTTCCAACCCTATCTTCTTTTTCCTTCTTCCTTTCCTGGCATAGATTGCTTTTTCTAAGTAGTAGGTGGCAGCCAGCCTAGCCAGCCATTGCGCGTGGGAGGGTGAGTCTGTGTCTAACCAACTTGAGGAGATACATAGTCTCCAAATTGCCATAGCGATAAATACCAGCCCTTCTTCCTTTATTCTTGGTGAGTCGGATTGTGTACCAAGGAGAATAATTGTAGGGTTTAAGGAGACTGGGTGTTTCACTATTTCGCTAAGTGTATTTTGTATTTTAAGTAATGTCGGAGCTATAGTTAAACATGTGGCAAAGATGTGTACAGAGTCAGCCCCAATTTCCGAGCAGCGTGGGCATAATGTTCCTTTACCAGTCCCCCATTTGATGATCCTACTGGGTGTCATGTATAAAAAGAAGATAGTTTTAAAGTGTTGTGCTTGCAGCTTGGCAGATATTAAAATCTGTTGTGATAATGCGAGGGAGTTGTAAAAGATACTTTCTGGTGAGTTAAGTTTGAGGTGCCATTTTGCAGCAATGGCCTCTAGGTCATCGGGGGTTTGTCTATTGAGTATGTTATACAGAGAACCAATGCGGGGAGTGATAGTGTTTCGAAGTGTATTTAAAATTTCAACTTCTGAGAAGCCCGAGGTTCCTCCGACTTTATTGGAAAGAAAGGCGTGGATAGACAGATATTTGAAGGAGTCTTGGTTTCTCAGATTGAATTTGGCTTGTAGGTTTGCAAAAGGTTTGATTCCCTCGGTGGTAATCAGGTCCCCAAGTTTAACTATTCCGGCCTGATACCACTCTGAAAAGTATGATGTGTCAAAGATAGCTGGTAAGTTATTATTGTTAAGTATGGGTGAGTAGAAATTAAATCTGCCTATCCCATATATTCTTCGGATGTTACGGAATACTTTGAAGGAATTTAATAAGGTCTTAAATTTGTAGTAGCCGTAAGTTGTTTCTCGTAGTAGGCATCCCCAATATTGATTCCCCCAGTAGGATCTGGAAGGGTGAGGGCAGACCGACTGTAGAGAGAGTAGATTCCATAACCAGCTCTGAGCTATACTGCGCGACTGATGCCTAGTAATAGAGGATGATGTTAGGAAGGGCCCAGCCACCTCTTTCTTTTGACAAGGTAAGATGTTTAAGGGCGCGTCTGGGTTGAGCGTATGCCCAAATGAATTGAGTAAAAATTTGTTGGAATTTAAGTAGGTGATTTTTGGTGAATTCTAGGGGTATACTGCGGAAGTACAGTAGCTTAGGGAAGTACGTCATTTTAATAACGTTGCATCTACCCACTAGCGTTAAATGCAAGTTGTCTATTTGTTGTAACGCTTTCCTTGTTTGGGCTGCAAGGGGTATTAGATTCTCTGCTACGATGTTCTCCAGTTTGCAGCAATTTTGGTGATAGCATACCGGGGATATGCTCTCATTTTTTTCTATCTGTTTGATAAAGGGGTCCAGGTATAGAGCAAACAGTAAGGGGGAGCAGGGACAGCCCTGTCTCGTCCCTCGAGATATGGTAAAAGGGTCTGTAAGTAGTCCGTTTATTGTGACGCTAGCCCTTGGATTGTTATAGAGTGCCTGTATTGCCCGAATAATTTTGTTTCCGAACCCCATCTTGCTCATAACTTTCCACAGATATCGCCAGGACACTCGGTCGAAAAGCCTTTTCGGCGTCGAGTAAAATGAGTGACATTGGGTCTCCGGCGACCTGTGCGGCGTCAAATAAGGTGATCACTCTTCTAACGTGTTCGGTAGTTCCTTTCTTGGGAATGAACCCGTGTTGCCAGTCAGATACTAGAGATTCCACTATTTGAGAGATCCTAGAGGCTAACACTTTGGAAAAAATTTTGGAATCGCTATTGATGAGGGTAATGGGCCTATAAGAACTCATGTCCAAAGGGGCTTTATCTTTCTTTAAAAAGATAGAAATCCTGGCGTGAGCCCATGAATCCGGTGGCAGAGCCCCATTGAAGATAGATGATATTACATCCGACAAAATTGTTTTAATTTGTGGAGCAAAGATTTTAAAAAATTCTGTGGGGATGCCATCCGGGCCAGGGGCTTTCCCATCTGGTAGCCTTGTGAGAGCTTCCTGGATTTCCTCCCAGGTAGGAGTTCGGTCTAAGGACTCACTATCCATGGGGTTGAGTTGCCCCAATTCGCACTCACTAAGGTAACTAGAAATTTCGCGGTCTGTTGATGCCCTTTTGAATCAGACCAAGACGCAGCATTTAACTAGTGCTCGTCTGACAGGATACGAGCTCACATTGTTGACTCCTCATATAACTTTGAAGAGATGTGCAATGTTGAATCCAGCTACGTTGTTGCCCTTCCCAGCGACTCAGCCTGAGGCGCAAGAGACACATGACTGTGTCTTTGTGACCGAGGAACAGACAAAGGGTCTTATTGATTTACAAGATACGCCCTTTACAGATGTGGATGGAGAGCTGTGGGTGGATGGGTCCTGTTTAAAGTTATCGGACGGAACCACTTCCGCATCATATGCAATTACTAGATTACACACGATAGTGGAAACAGCACGCATACCACAGTAATCAGCTCAGGCAGCAGAACTGATAGCGTTGACACGAGCTTGTGAGCTTAGTGCAGGATTATGTGTGAATGTCTACACAGATAGCCGCTATGCTTTCGGAGTAGCGCATGACTTTGGCCTGCTCTGGAAGGAAAGAGGCTTTTTGACATCACATGGAACTCAGATAATGTATGGAGAATGAGTACAAAATCTTTTGACTGCACTGACGCTCCCTAAGAGGATAGCTATAGTGAAATGTAGTGCACACAAGAAAGTGACAGACAAAGTGGGACAAGGAAACGCTTTTGTAGATCGAGTAGCACGTGAAACTGCGATGCAGCCTGGCTCCACTTTGATGTATGTTGTGAAGTCACAAGCTGAGCGGTGACATGATGCTAGGGAAAAGGTATTAGAAATGCAAAAGACTGCTACTGAGAAAGAACGAGACCAATGGTCCAAAGATGGAGAGTTGGATGATGAGGGTTGTTGGAGGAATAAGCAGATGGATAGGTGGAAGTTACCTACAGCCTTTGTACAACCTATGGTTCAGATGGCACATGGGCTAGCACATGTTGGAGCTTCGGCAATTGTGAAATTGCTTACGCAAGTTTGGGAGCATCCAGAAATTGCTAGCACAGCTAAGAGAGTGGTACATACCTGCATGATTTGCCTTAAATATAATCCAGGAAAAGGGACACGAACTCCGGCAGGAGGATTTGCAACACCCACTGCACCTTTCGAAGTACTGCAAATGGATTATATTCAGCTGGAATGCTGTAATAATCTGAAGTATGTCCTGGTTGTGGTTTGTGCATTCAGTAAATGGATTGAAGCATACCCTACTAAGGACAATACTGCCATGACTACTGCTAAGGTGCTTTTGAAGGAATTCTTTCCTTGTTTCGGTGTTTGTAGATTGTTGTGGAGTGATAACGGGCCCCATTTTGTGGCGGACGTTATTAGGTATGTCCTGAAGGGATTAGGCATCGTGCAGAAGTTCCACGCAGTATTCCACCCGCAATTGGCAGGATTGGTGGAAAAGTACAATGGCACGTTGAAATTGAAAATTGCGAAAATACAGGCTTCCACTTCTCTGACTTGGCCAGATGCTCTGCCTTTGGCGTTGTTGTCTATCAGATCGGTACCACACTCTCGGACGGGCTTAACGCCCTATGAAATAGTTTTCGGGCGCCCCATGAATATATGGGGGGTGCCCAAACCAAGTTCAGTGTATGATGTACCTTGTGTTTTAATGAATGACTATTTGGCACAATTAACTGATAGCTTGGTTTCCATTCATCAACAGGTTCGAGAAGCACTCCCTGATCGGTCCACAGGAGAAGGTCACAATCTTCGGCCTGGTGATTTCGTCTTTGTGAAGTCCTTTGAGAGGTCGAGTAGTCTGGAGCCGAGATGGTGTGGCCCTGAACAAGACCTCCTAGCCACAAGAACAGCAGTACGAGTGACAAATCGCAGGAATTGGATACATTCCATCCACTTCCGGAAAGTGCAACCTGATTTGGTGGAACCTGCTGTACTGACTGACCATCGAGATATCCTGACTACGGAGAGAGGCCGTGCTGTGGTACCTGGCGATTCTGAGGAGTTCTTCCCGGACCAGACAACGCCTGCATCGAGAAGATACAATCTGCGACCAAGGAAAGAATCTGCAATTGTATGAGAAGTTGTCAGAACGGTCCCTAGGTTTGTGAAACGGAGAGCCAATGAGGGAAGGGGGGTGGGGATCAGCCATGCATTAGAGTAGTGACACCCGTCTTAGCCCGATGGTGAAGAAAACAACGGCTACCTATGGGGTAAGAGTTCTGACAACACGTTAGTTTCAGGAAGATACTGTGTACATTTGCTTCAGATGTATAAAAGAAAGATTTTTGGTTCTGTAGGGTTCATTTTCGTTATAGCAGTCATTGCTACAGTCATGTGGTTTGTCGAGGAGAAGGCTCCTGCCAGTGAACTGTATGTTGTTTCTACTCCAGTCCCTGATGAGCACTTTTTCTACACACTCCCATATCAAGAGTTGAAACATCGACAGTCATATTTGAATAATACCTTTATTCAGATGCTGCATTACACCCACGTTGCTACAAATACCACAGATTGCTGGATATGTGGGATGATGCCAGCGCACCAAAAGAAAGGGGGAACCCCGTTCATACCGCTTCCCTTTTCTCACAATGGCTCTTGTAGAGCGTGGTACACTTTGCTTTTTGCTACAAGAAAGCCTACAGTAGGACGACTGATTTTCAAACTGAACAAAGAATGTCACCAAGATAAAGACGGTTATCCACAAGCCAACGGAACTATATGGGAGTGGGAAGAATATCGACCTCGACAATGAATCGACCCCTTATGTCTTCACGAACACTAGAGACACTGCCGGACAAGAGAAGTTTGTGATTTCAGTGGCCCAAGCA
Source organism: Lissotriton vulgaris (assembly GCF_964263255.1). Taxonomy (NCBI): domain Eukaryota; kingdom Metazoa; phylum Chordata; class Amphibia; order Caudata; family Salamandridae; genus Lissotriton; species Lissotriton vulgaris. Next base: position 773,452,093 of record NC_141694.1, read on the forward strand.
CAAGCTGATTTATGTGTCCAAAGCGTAGGCCATATTCCTGTAGGTGTTAGTGATTGTATTGTTGTATTGAACATTGATGGCCTGAATAACAGTACTTTCCTTGCTTCACATAACACCTATTTTGTATTTGGGAATAAGGGCTATTATTGATTTACAGCCGGATGGTCCGGAGTATGTTATGTATCGTTTTTATTACCACCCGTATTTTTGGAACCTGCATAATACCATAAAGATTTGAAATTGTTGAAAAATGTAACTGAACAGATTCAAACGGACTTTATCTATAGATGATGTTGATCAGACGGACACTAGTTTGCAACAGTATATAGATTTTAATTTAGGACTGTTTTTCTTTGTGGGAGCTGCCCTGAATAGCAGAAAGATACGGCGATTATCAAGAGTAGTGGAAGCTGTTACCAATCAAACTGCTGCAGCTCTTGGGAACCTTACTCAAGAGCTACAAATTACTAGGATTGTTGCGTTACAGAACCGGATGGTTCTTGATGTGATGTTAGCAGATAGAGGTGGAGCCTGTAGAATTATTGGAAGTAGCTGCTGTGTATTTATTAACCCTGGGCGAAGAACTACGCTCCGTTCGTGGAGTTTGCGGAGTTTCGGCAACTCCGCGCTCCGCGGAGAACGCAAAGTTGTCGAATACTCCGCAAACTGCTGCGTAGCGTAGTTCTCGCGCGCTCAATAGCATTTTCGCGTGCGCGAGGATGCTTGTCGGTAAGATTGAGTTGCCGAACACGCAGAAACTGCAATCTGGCACAGAATAACTCGCGAACACGTTAGTAGTGACCGGAAATAAGGGGACGCGAGCGGGCGGGACAAACCTCATGGGTAACTTCGCGCGCTACACATCCCGAGCATGCAGGCAATCAATCAATCAATCAATCAGGATATTTGTATAGCGCGCTACTCACCCAGAGGGTCTCAAGGCGCTTGGGGGAGGGTCGTCCGCTACTGCTCGAACAGCCATGTCTTGAGTTGCTTCCTGAAGCAGAGGTGGTCTTGGGTCAGGCGGAGGTGGTTGGGGAGGGAGTTCCAAGTCTTGGCTGCCAGGTAGGAGAAGGATCTTCCTCCCATGGTGGATCTTCGGATGCGTGGCACGGCGGCGAGGGCGTGGCTGGTCGATTGTAGCTGGCGGGTGGGAGTGTAGAAGGTCAGGCGGTTGTTGAGGTACCTGGGGCCCAGGTCGTGGAAGGCCTTGTGTGCGTGGGTGAGGAGTTGGAACGTGATTCTCTTGCTGACGGGGAGCCAGTGAAGGTCTCTCAGGTGTCCGGAGATGTGGCTGTGTCGGGGGATGTCCAAGATGAGTCGTGCGGAGGCGTTCTGGATGTGTTAGAGTCTTTTCTGGAGTTTGGCTGTGGTTCCGGTATAGAGGGTGTTTCCGTAGTTCAGTCGGCTGGTGACGAGTGCCTGTGTGACCGTCTTCCTGGTTTCGGTGGCGAGCCATCGGAAGATCTTTCGGAGCATGCGTAGGATGTTGAAGCATGATGATGAGACGGCGTTGACTTGTCTGGTCATCGAGAGGGAGGAGTCCAGGATGAAGCCCAGGTTGCGTGCGTGGTCCATTGGTTTGGGTGCGCTGCCCAGGGCAGGGGGCCACCAGGAGTCGTCCCAGGCGGAGGGTGATGATCCAAGGATGAGGACCTCCGTCTTGTCTGAGTTCAGTTTCAGGCAGCTGTTCCTCATCCACTCGACTACGTCTTTCATCCCTTCGTGTAGGTTGGTTCTGGCGGTTCCTGGGTCGTTGGTGAGGGAGGATCAGCTGGGTGTTGTCGGCGTAGGAGATGATGTTGAGGTTGTGTTGGCGTACGATGGCTGTGAGGGGGCTCATGTAGATGTTGAAGAGGGTGGGGCTGAGTGATGATCCTTGTGGTACGCCGCATATGACTTCGGTGGCCTTGGATCTGTACGGGGGAGGCGGACTCTCTGGGTTCTTCCGGTGAGGAACGAGATGATCCACTCCAGTGCCTTCTCTTGGATTCCGATGTTGCTGAGGCGCTGCACTAGGGTGCAGTGGCAGACCGTATCGTTTGCTGCGGAGAGGTCCAGGAGGATGAGGGCCGCTGTTTCCCAGTTGTCGAGCAGGGCTCGGATGTCGTCAGTGGCTGCGATGAGGGCGGTCTCGGTGCTGTGGTTGGCGCGGAAGCCGGACTGCGAGTGGTCGAGGCTGGTTGGGCGAGCGCAATTGGTGATCCACTGTGTGAGGTTGTTGGCTGCTTGGTTGGGGTCCGTTGAGCTGGCGGGAGGCTTCTGGCTCAGTGAAGTGGTGAGCTGGTCGGTGGTGATCTTGTTCCAGTTCCTGCGGGGAACCTGTTGCGGGTGGTGGTGAGTCGTGGTCTTTCTGAAGCTGAAGTGGACGCAGCTGTGGTCTGTCCAGTGGAGTCCGGTGGAGTGGCTGAAGGAGATGTACTTGCTGGAGGAGAAGACTGGGTCAAGCGTGTGTCCGGCGTAGTGGGTGGGGGTGTTCACCAGTTGCATGAGTCCGAGGTTGGCGAGGTTGTCCAGCAGGGTGGTGGTGGTGTTGTCGTTGTTGTTCTCCAGGTGGAAGTTGAGGTCCCCTAGGAGGATGTAGTCAGCGGAGGCGAAGGCATGCGGGCTGATGAAGTCTGCAATGTCTTCGCTGAATTGTGTGCGAGGTCCTGGGGGTCTGTAGATGAGGGTGGTCTTGGGGTCGGTGTGTATCTGGAAGTGAAGATGTTAAGCGGCTGTGAGGGTGTCGTCTGAGTTGGTCGTGATGCGGATGGTGTTCTTGTGGACGATGGCGATGCCTCCTCCTGTCTCGTTGACGCGGTCTCTCCGGGTGATCTTGTATCCGTCCGGGATGGCGATGCTCGGCGCTGAGGAGGCGTTCATCCATGTTTCCGCGAGGAAGGCGACGTCTGGAGATGTGGTGTCGAGCAGGTTCCAGAGTTCCACGGCGCTCCCGAAGACGAAAAATGGCTCGCGAACGGGTCAAGCAAGCTACTACGCATGCTCGCGGAGCTAGGCGTAGTTCGCGGAGTGCAAGTGCATCTTCGCGTAGCTCTGCGGAGTGCAGCTACGCGAACTACGCCCATGCTTAGTATTTATCCCCGACCATACTCCTCCTGTGTATAAAGCCATTAACAAATTACCCAAAATTGCAGCTGATATACATCAACAAAATGGGTCTTGGACTTTCTCTGGGTGGTTCTGGACCTTGATTTCTACATGGGGTTGGAAGGTTCTTACTGGGCTATGTATAATTGTTGCCATAATATTCACCTGTTGTGTATGTATTCAATGTAGCCCTATGATATGCTCGTTGTGTGTCTCACTTTGTGTGCCTAATAAACAAGCTGTTGCGGATGCTGCCCATAAGAAAACTATGACTAGAGAGATAGCGGATATGATGAGCATCAATATAAACGATGAGTATTTAGATTATCCAAGAAAACCGAATGTCTTCAGCAAATGCTGAAAGGGTCGTCTGTTGTAAATAAAACAGCAATAATGTTAAGCATTCGCTGAAGACATGCTATTGTGTCTTCATTCTAGTTTTCCCGCTCATACTTGAAAATACGTCCGGAATCCATTTTGTTTTCTGGCGTCCATCTTGTATGCCATGTGCTCACCACGAGGCAAGTCCTACCTCGCTGACTGTCACCCCTGGAGTTTGCCCAGCAACAGGCTATAAATAGTTCCAGCTTGCCTACAGCATACCCAGTACGTGTAACATCTGTTTCTGCTTAGAGGGGATTGGAGTGTGCATTAGAAGGGCTCCATGAACCGTTAACTCCACCCATGTATCGATCATGTTTGATAAATGTCCATATATGGTCGTAAATCATGCTTTTGAGCTGTAACCGCCTACTTATGAGCCCCTTCTTTTGTGTATAAAAGGGGACCGCATGTCCGAGTTCTTTGTGCTACCTTGTACAATACTGTAGAGTGTTGTGTGGGCTGTAGTACCACCTTTAAAGGTTTATTAAACTATGTTTTTGTATTTCCAGTTTCCGTGCCAATTTCTTGTGTAGTCTGAGGACTTTGCATACAGAAGGGCGAACCCTTTCGCACTCACGGGCCTTGCTGAGGCCTGTACTCATCAGTGTCAAGAGGAGGTCTCTGCAGGCGCTTTAAAGAACACACACAGGCATTTTACTTTTGGCAACCCTACTTTATATTCCTTTTCATGAAATGCATTCTCACACTTCAACAGTAAATGTAAAATACAAATGTAAGGAATAGGCAGAGTGGATCCCAGGGGGTACTGGAATCAGGGAAAAACGTTAAGCCTCTGTAACCAGTTTACAAAGGCATGTAAATATGTAAATAGCCTTTAAAGACCTGTAAAAAACTCTGATAGGAGTGCTGGAGATAAGATTACAGACACTGCCCAGCTGAGGCCCCAGCAGCTCGAGTTACACTGCAGCAGCCCAGGCTGAGACACAGGATGGGGAAAGAGGGGGGTTGAAGCCCTTGGGCCTGAGCAGAAGTGTCAGTGGGAATGCGCGACCCCATTTGCGTTGCTCCACAGCCCCCCTGGGGGTCACGCCCCACAGTTTGAAGACCCCTGCCCTAGTGCATTATTACATGGGAAAGTATAAGCTTATGTTTTCCCATGCACTTGGTGAAATGAAAGGCTTCTGGCACGGGTCAAGGCCTGCCCTTTAAAAGCTCAAGAGGGGCAGGCAAATACTTGCCTGAGACCTCTGCGATTCAGAAATGGGAGTGGGAGCTGCCAATGAAGAATGATGACAGGAGAGGCCGCTGCACACCCAGCGTGATCACACATCAGGAATCCACAGCAACTGCAGGGCTGCAGAGGCTGCTTCGGAAACGCCAATTGCAGCCGGGGCTCCAGACTCGACAATAGCAAGAGAATAGTGTGCATCTTCCTAGCGGCTAAGCCACTCATTATGTATGCAACCACACACAAAATAGCCACCATCTGGGGCATCTTGGATATGTAGTCTCCATATTGGAATCAAACTACAAAGGAAAACAGTGTACAATATGAACATACCATCATTTGCACAGTCATCATCACCAATTGTTATTGCAGCGTCACCACTATCATGCAGACTAAGATAAAACACGCCTCTTCCCAAAGATAAGATTCCCAAAATAGTGCAACTTACAAAAGGGAGAAAATAACAAGGACCTGTGGACTGAGCTGGTTGGGGCTGGTCCTAGAGTTCGCACCTCCGTGGTACTGACACTGACTGAAGCACATAATAATATCTGTGTGCTATATAAGGAAGTTTCTTTTTGATTTTTTCATCTTATTTCAATAATAAGATAACATAAATATTTTATTGAAAATGAATTGTTCTGTTTTTTCATTAGTAAACAGCTTAGTTTATTCCATGCACTTACCTTTTTACAGACTATTGTACATTTGTATTTGAGCTTATTTTCAATTTTTTCACGGATGTTGCATCCCTACTACAAGATGGCCACAACACAAACATTACCTGGAGTCCCTTTTTAGGTTTCGCCTCGCTGACAGCTGCGCAGCAGACTTTCGCGCAGAGCAAAATCTTATGTATTACACTGTGTGGCTTTTTTCCGCCTCTCTGTTCCATTGGCTAGCTCCATAAATGGAGGCTAGCCATTGGAAGAGAGAGGCGTCCGTCATTCTGAGAGGCGATTCGTGGGCGTTCCCAGCGATTTTTTCCCTCTCCGCCAATTTGTTGCCGTCATTGCGGCGGTGGGCGGTTGCTTTTTTTCTCCCTGCAAGGCGTGTTTTTGTCATTCCGGCCAAGATGGCGCCGGGGCCCGTCGACTTCTCGTTGCTCTGCGCATTTCTGCATCTTCTTTCGTTTATATTTTTTCGTCGTCGTCCGTGGCTTCTTTCCGTCTTGTTTTTTTGTTGTCTTTGTTTTCCGTCTTTGCGTGGCTCACGCTGCTCGGGGACGCATTGTGGTGGGGCTCGGCATCGGTGAGTGTCTGCAACCTAGTGCTTCTCTGCCTAGCGCCTATGTGACTTAATACAAACTTGCGCGGCTCTTCAGCGCACCTGCATATCATGCGCCTGCTTTCCATGTCCTGTCTGTGCTACTTGTTGAAGCGCTTATACATCGTTCAAGCGTCTGTGCTTTATTTTCATTGCAGCATCTATACCCAAAGCCTTGTTATTGATGCAGCTTTATATAGCGCGAACCCGACCTTAAGGCATTGTAGCGCTTTCTATAAGCACCGGTTTCGTTTTTTCGACACAGGGAGAAAAGTGATTTGCCTAGAATCACAGCATTCTGAGGCGGCGCCGAGACTCGAAACTAGTTCCCCAGTTCAAAAGACGTCAGCTCTGGCCCCTCGCTTTGACGCCATTACTGTTAGCCATGGCCATTGCTCATAGTGACCCAGAGCCAGATGGGGCTGCCGTGTCCCCCGGGGGATGCCGTACCCCGGTCACCCATCAAGTGCAGACTGCTGCCTCGGTGACCTCCAGCCTCGCGGAGTACTCCCTTTCGGGAGGGCGTGGGCGGCGCTGCTCTTGGCTTTCAGCAGTGGTCAGGTTGCTGTTTGAAGAAGCGAAATCCACCTCCAGGCTACGAGAGGGGCTTTCTTTGATACCAGTATCAAAGCGTTAAAAAGACCCAGCCGATGACAGTCCGAAATATCAACACCTTCCTCCCGAGAGAACCTTGTTCAACATTCCGCCACCTTCCTTCCGCTGTCCGTGTGCCTGTTAACCCGTCCCCCTTCCCGCTGTCCGTGTGCCTGTTAACCCGCCCCCCTCCCGCTGTCCGTGTGCCTGTTAACCCGCCCCCCCTCCAGCTGTCTGTGTGCCTGTTCCCGCCCCCCTCCCGCTGTCCGTGTGCCCGTGCTTAATGCTGTGGATTGCTTAACCCGCCCCCCTCCTGCTGTCCGTTTGCCTGTTCCCGCCCCCCCCTCCCTCTGTCCGTGTGCCCGTGCTTAATGCTATGGATTGCTTAACCCGCCCCCCTCCCGCTGTCCGTTTGCCCGTTCAAACCCCCCCATCCCGCTGTCGGTGTGCCCGTGCTTAATGCTGTGGATTGCCTTCTCACGTACTTTTTTCAGGCTGTTTTTAACTAGACGTTTGAAATCTTCTTGGCTGCCTGTTGTCTCCTAACACCTCATAGTAAGCTATGTGGTGTAGGTTTGCTCGCTTGCAGTGTCAGGTCTGCTCACTATTTCAGTTCCCTCTTCGAGATTCCCATTTACTTTGATTGCTTCTCGGGTCCACAGCAAGAATGGAAAGGTAAGACATGTAGATCCACTCAGGAGGGCCCGTGCGCTTCGACTGTGAAGGTCTGTCTCTGCAGACCCACAGTGGTCTAACTCCAAATGTGAAGCTGTGTCTCCCTTTGAATTTGTTATTTTTCAAGTCTGACGTGGATTTGAGACCCTAGGAATGATTAAAATTTGGGGCATTAATGATATTCGGGAAATTAAGATACCTTCATTCAAATGTGGTTATTAACGAGCTGTGATTCCTCCTGGGAGCTCTTTTTAACTAGTGCAGGGATTTCAGCAAGTTGCTGAAAAGTGTGGCGGGCAAGTGTGTGTAACAGTAACAATGTCCGTAGGCAATGCTTAGTAACTTCAGGAAAGTCTTAGGACAATTATAACAACCATACGTAGACGCCAGTGGTTACTTTTCAACTACTGTACCTAGTTCTGTACTGTATCAGGGTCTGGGCGCCTTAGTGGAAGGATAAAGTGTCAAGTGTGAACACTTCGCTTAAAACCCAGTGTTTGTTTTTTCAGCAACTGTGTTTCTTATTCTGTCCTTGGATGGGGGAAGCACACACAGGGTCTAGGCAGATCGTGTTTGGTGACTGTACCTTGGAGCAGGCATACTCTTTGTTTCTGCATTGGGTGAGAAGCAGCGGTTGCACTTCTTGGTGAAGAGGCAGAGGCCCTCCCAGCTCTGGAGAAATAGAGGAAAGCACGGAGAGAGCGAAGTCACATGAGCCATCATGTTTTTTTTTCTTTTGCAGTTTTATACAGCGCAAACTCAACCCAAAGGTATTGTTACATTACGGACGGACACATTCATTTTAGGCACATATTAAGTGTTTTGCCCAGAATCACAGTGTTGAGCAGGCGCCGATACGCCAGAGTCGGCAGCTCTGATCGTTACGCCATATCAACTTGGCAGCGCAGCGCTGGGGGAACCAGTGCAGTGGCTAACACAGAGGCATGTGCGCCCTGGATGTCACTTCGCAGGGGAACTCTTAGATGCACGGGAGGAGGCGCATAAGCCCTCACACTGGGTCAGCACTATGTGTGTGGCTCTGGGTGGGTGTTTGTGGCTTTGGTGGGTGGGTGTGGCTCTGGGTGGGTGTGTGTGGCTCTGGGTGTGTGTGTGTGTGTGTTTGTGTGGCTCTGGGTGTGGCTCTGTGTGTGGCTCTCTGTGTGTGTGTGGGGGTCTGTGTGTGTGTGGGTCTGTGTGTGTGTGGCTCTGTGTGTGTGGCTCTGTTGGTGTGTGTGGGTCTGTGTGTGGGTCTGTGTGTGTGTGTGTGGGTCTGTGTGTTTTTGTGTGGCATTTGCCAGAGATTAAACTATTGGCATTGTAAATGACAATGCCATTTATTTATCTGTTTTCAAAACCAACACATAAATACAAATTTTGTCATTTACAATGCCAATAGCTCAAACTTTTCAAAAGGCGAAACCATTACATTGTAAATGCTTGTTTGTTCATGGCCGGCTAAATAATGACCTCTTTCACACTATTTATCCAGCGGTGGTCAAATTGTACATTATCTCTACTATTTAGTCTATGGCAGGCTACACAGGAGACAGTATGTACTATTTTGCCACCTGCTGAGAAAATAGAGAATTTGTACCATGTGGCTATGCAAATAGACACTTCCTTGTTTAATTTGTTGCACATCCTATCAGAATGAGTTTATATTTACAGCTGGATGTTAACCGAAACTGGCTGCTTCCTCTTGAGTGTGGAGAAACACTTTTGTTGCTCCTTTTTTCCCAATTAGTTTACCGATATGTAAGAATACCTATTTGATTACTTCAGCTTTTTTCATTAAAGTCTCGAGAATGGGCTCAGGCATGTGTAAAAGAGTTTTCATCTGGAGCTCAATCGTAAGCAAATTCTGCATGCGGGCAGTAAATCTGTTAGGCCAGACGAAGGTAAAGCTAAATTTAACCTCGGAAAGTTTCCAGGTAGATTTCTATGTCCCAATATTTAGATAAATCAAAAGATGTCAGTGTGTTTGCAGATCATTTCTCCATTCCTTCATTTTGGTTTCCATAGTCGTACAATTCTGCAGATTTTGCACTGGGCATACATTTTAAAAAGTAATTCTAAAGAGCCATAAAAGCACTAATACTTCTGTGTTGCTTTCAGGAAAGTTGTTTGTGATTACAGAGTGTGTATGGAACAGCTGCCATGTGTAATGATGGTAACACACCTAAGCGTGTTACCTGCAGTGGCGGCTCCTCCATTAGATCGGAGGAGCTTCGCCCCACTTCTTTCTCACAGTGCGAGAACCAGAAACATAAAATGGTAAAACTACCATTTTATGTTTCTGCTTCTTGCACTGCGAGAAAGCAGAAGTGTTTGGTTGGGGGGCGGGCGGGTGTACGGGTTTGATGAAAAGCAGGGGAGGAGTGGCTAGCCCAACGCTGTGGGTCCTGACTGTTTAGTTGGCCCTCTGGGGCAGACCAAACCAGTCATGCACACTCTCCCTTTTCTATATGTAGGCTGCATACAGCCTGCATAAAGAAAATGGCCTCCCCATAGGCGCCCAGCTGGACGCCCCCCCACGAATCACAACCCAGCCATTGCAGAGTTGTGATTGACTTAGGGGAGGGGAGGGAGGATTCTTGCTTCCTGTTACTTACTGCGATACCCAGCCAGGAGCTGCAACAGTGCGGGACCCAGGAAGGTAAGTTTATTTATTTATTTATTTTTTAATAAAGCCAACCCCACCCCCTGCGAATCCCTGCCTGACCCCCCACCCACGTGTCATGCCCTACGCGTCTGGTAACCTGCCTACCTTTTTCTAACCTATTGTGAAATGTTTGCTTAATTCCCAATTACAAGAACTGTAAAGGGTGCTTTCATACACAATCTGAAGTTTACCTTTGATCACAGTATCATAAAATGGATTTATTGAGCTGTAAGCGATTCCAGTGCCACGAAGGAAGCAAAGTTAGTTGTGTATAGGAACACTTTTACCTGGGTGCCAGATCACGTATCATCAAAATATATCACATAAAGAGAAGTGCAATGGGTCGACCAAACAAAGTCCCACTATCACCAAAGGCCACTCACTAAACTGTCTACTAATAAATGCTCAGTCCCTCTCTAAAAACAAGCATCACATCTACGACCTTCTCACAAACCAGACATACTATTCATAACCGAATCATGGTTGGGAGAAGATATGGCTCCAGTCCTGCATGAAGCCATTCCTCTAGGCTATCAAATATTCACCCAAAATCGCATAGCCAAAAAAGGAGGTGGTCTAGCTGTTAATTTCAGGTAAACAATACATATCACTAAACTTGACAACATCTCCATAAAGAATTGTGAGGCTCTTCTAACAAGATCTAATCCTACACCGTCTTCCTCCTGTAACTTCCTACTCCTTTACAGACCTCCACCAGCAAGGCAACATTCCCAGACGCACTTCTAAACACAGTTTCAAACCTGATAACAATACACTCCAACCTATGCATTCTGGGTGACTTTAACATTTGGTTTAATAAACCCAATATGACCCATCCAAAAACTATATTCACCTGCCTAGATGCATTGAACCTGCATCAGATTGTCCACAATCTGACACACACTGCTGGACATATCCTAGATGTAATTTTTGCTAATACTGAACTAGTTACCTTTCGAACTATAACTCCAGTCACATGGTCAGACCACCACTTGCTTGCCTACCAACATAAAACAATGCTAAGCGACTCACCTAAAACTGCCTTACATCTATCCACCTATCGGCCGTGGAACAAACTCAATTTGGAACACTTGGAAACACAACTAACATCCAGTACAAATCTGGAAAGCATAAATTCTGTTCAAAATCTATATGAGTGGTTACAGGAAGCTTTTGAAATCCTGATACCACTCAAAACCACACAACAGAACAAAAGAAAAAAAGCGCCTTGGAGAAACATCGAAATAAAAGACATAAAACAACAAATTAGAAAGCTGCAACGTACCTGGCTCAAAACAAACGCCAAACAAGACAAACTTCACCTACAAGAAGTTAACAGATTATACAAGTCTGCTATCAAAAAAGCTAAGACAAGGTACTATTCAGACAGAATTCAAAACGCTTAATGTGCAAATAAAGAATTCTATAAAATACTCAATGAATTTCGCAAACCAAATTACCTAGAAGTAACTAGTCCTGTTACTCAAGATTTCACAGACAAACTGGCAAATCATTACACGAACAAAGCAGACACATTGGAATCTTACTTAAAACAGAAACAAAGCACCCACACTAAACCTTGTACAAAACAACAATCCAAGAATGCTCTAATCAAGCCTCTCCGTCTCTTCCGACACATCTCACACGATGAATTTATGGACCTGGTCAAAGCAAGCAGGCCTGCCGGCAGCCCTTCTGGCCCCTGTCCGCCACAAACTTTCAATACAATTCTTTTAACAACTTCTGCTGCCACTCCAGTAAGAAGAATCATCAACGATTTCTTAACTACTGGAATATTTCCAGAAGAACTTACAAAGTCATACAAACGCCCTTTACTGAAGAAAACAAACTTGGACCTGCTGAACCCTGACAACTACAGACCCATTACAAATGGACCATTCCTGGGCAAAATGATAGAAAGAGCAGCGTTCGCCCAGATGTCACAATTCATTGAAGAGAATGACATACATTTAGACTTCCAAACAGGATTCTGTCCGGGAAGAGGCACTGAATTTGCCATCCTTGCCATCTGGGATGACCTAAAGCAAACAGTTGACCGCAATGGGGTTGCTGCGCTACTCCTCTAGGACCTCTCAGCTGCCTTTTACACGGTTGACCATGACACTCTCAATCAATCAATCAAGACATTTGTATAGCGCGCTACTCACCAGGAAGGGTCTCAAGGAGCTGGGGGAGAGTGGTCCGTCACTGCTCGAAAAGCCAGGTTTTGAGTTGCTTCCTGAAGGAGAGATGGTCCTGGGTTAGCCGAAGGTGGATGGGGAGGGAGTTCCATGTCTTGGCTGCCAGGTAAGAGAAGGATCTTCCTCCGGCGGTGGTTCTGCGGATGCGGGGAAAGGTGGCGAGGGCGAGGCTGGTCAACCGTAGCTGGCGGGTGGGCGTGTAGAAAGTCAGGCGGTCGTTGAGGTATTTAGGGCCCAGGTCGTGGAGAGCCTTGTGTGCGTGGGTGAGGAGTTTGAACGTGATCCTCTTGCTGACGGGGAGCCAGTGCAGGTCTGTCAGGTGGACGGAGATGTGGCTGTGTCGGTGGATGTCCAGGATGAGTCGTGCGGAGGCGTTCTGGATGCGTTGGAGTCTTTTCTGAAGCTTGGCTGTGACTCCGGCGTAGAGTGTGTTTCCGTAGTCCAGTCGACTGGTGATGAGTGCCTGGGTGACCGTCTTCCTGGTTTCGGTGGGGATCCACTCTGAAACAAAGACTCCATGAAGCCGGGCCAGAGGGAACTGCTTTAGACTAGATAGTGTCCTACCTTCGAAACAGAACTAATGTCATCCATACCCCACCTTTCTCTTCCAAACCATACTCCACAAAAGCAGGGGTCCCTCAAGGTTCTATCATCTCGCCCATGCTTTTCAACATCTACATTAAGTCATTACCAGTACTGATCAATAACTTTCAGCTCACGTGCTATAACAATGCAGATGACACGCAAATGCTCATTCAACTGGAATGCCCCAGAGACATTGGAAAATCACCAATGTTCAGCTGTCTCAGAGCCGTGGATCAGTGGATGACCTGGAGCCATCTCAAATTGAATGCTTCAAAAACTGAAATACTCACATGTGGCATTTGGAAACATTACAACCGGCTTGCCGCATGGCCTGATGAACTGGGATCACTGCCTAAAGTATAGAAGGAAGTAAGAAACCCCGGAATGACCATGGACTCCAATCTGTCGATGAATGCCCAAGTGGATAAACTAGCAAGATCAAGCTTTGCTACTATAACTACGCTGCGACAAATTTTCCTTCATTTGGGATTTCCACACAAGGTCCAAGCTACCATCTCCCTTGTTCTGTCCAAACTCGATTACGCCAATAGCTTCTACCACGGATCACCTTTAACGACCATGAAAAGACACAACGGATTCAGAACTCGGCTGCCAGACTACTCTTGCATATCAAACCGCAAGACCACATCTCCCCTGCCTTGAAAGCCCAGCATTGGTTACTGGTTGCCAGAAGATCCACGTTCAAGCTGCTTTGTATCACCCACTAAGCAATACATGGAAAGGGACCACTCTTCATCGGGAATAAAATCACCAAATACATTCAACAAGGGAACCTCCACTCTAAAGGAGCATCTCACCTCAAAATCCCACCATACAAGAAAAAAAACATGGATGGCACATCCTTCTCTGTTCAAACAGCCAAACTATGGAACTCTTTACCCCGCAACATAAGGTCCACCGACAACCACCTTATCTTCAGAAAACTACTCAAGATTTGGCTCTTCCCCACATAAGCACCATAGGCAAACAGAAATTTACAGCATATCCCTCTGTAGACAAGCATTTTTTTCACTTTAGACATGTGCCTATCTTTGTGTATTACTTTGTATAAACATGTAAAATAATTATGTTGTTGAGAGAAAAAAATATAATAAATAAATAATAATCATCTTTGGTCTACATGTACGTATTTACATTGGGCATCTATGTACCTTTCATATACTTGGATCTGTGTGTCTGTTACTTTTCTCCTGAAAAAGAGTAACCAATGCACTACCCTATACCTCATCCTGTGCCTCTATTACTATCTTTAATCTACATATACTTACCTCCTTTATGTATCTATATACTTTCAATGTAATTATGGATCTATACATTTGTCACTTTCTTCTAATTTAGCATTTCCAATGCACTACCCTATTTCTCAGCCCATACTTCGCTCAATATATCTTCTAGCCCAACCTTCTGACTCATCTCAAACTTCTTCTACTACTCCTTCTAATGCACTACCCTATCTCTCATCCTATACATCTATCAATATATCCTCTACATCCACTCTCTCATTTATCCAAAACCCCATACCACTACTATGATTGCCAAAATAACCCTTTCGAAACTCTCTCCTACTCTACCCCTCCTTGCATCATCTGACATCTCTTTTACTATACCCATCCCCTAAAACAAACCTTTTTAAACTCTTTCCTCTGAGTCCCTCCCTCCAAAACTCCTTTTTACTCATCCAAAAGCCTCCTCCTATTGCTAAGACCTAAAGAAAACAAGCATTTGCAATGCAATAGGTCTCGCATTAGGAAAGTTTGAGCTATTGGTATTGTAAATGACACATTTTTTAATTATGTGCTTAAAAATAGCGAAAATAGCTTTGTCATTTACAATGCCAATAGTTTTAACTTTCGCAAACGTGAGACCTATAGCATTTGTAATGCAATATGTGTTGTATTTACATGACTTCGATGTATTAATATTACAAATAACAATGGCTTTTATTTTTTTTAATAATTAATACTGAAATAAAAGTTATTGTAATTTATAATGGCAATAGCTTAAACTTTTGTAAATAACTTTTGGGAAGATTATGTTCAGTGTATTTTTTTGTGATCAAAATCCAAGAACAGAAGTGAAATATTAACATCTTTTTGTGACATTTGTAATAAAGCTTGAAACATTGAGAGAACATATTTGAACCAGTTGTTGTTGAATGGTGGCATAGAGGGACGCTGTGGCATAGAGGGCGCTGTGGCATAGCGGGGCGCTGTGGCATAGCGGGGCGCTGTGGCATAGCGGGGCGCTGTGGCATAGAGGGGTGCTGTGGCATAGAGGGGTGCTGTGGCATAGAGGGGCGCTGTGGCATAGAGGGGTGCTGTGGCATAGCGGGGCGCTGTGGCATAGAGGGGCGCTGTGGCATAGAGGGGTGCAGTGGCATAGCGGGGCGCTGTGGCATAGCGGGGCGCTGTGGCATAGAGGGACGCTGTGGCATAGAGGGGCGCTGTGGTATAGAGGGGTGCTGTGGCATAGCGGGGCGCTGTGGCATAGAGGGGCGCTGTGGCACAGAGGGGCGCTGTGGCATAGCGGGCGCTGTGGCATAGCGGGGTGCTGTGGCATAGAGGGGCGCTGTGGCATAGAGGGGCGCTGAGGCACTGAGTGGTGGCGCTGAGTGGTGCTGTGGCGCTGAGTTGTGCTGTGTTGTTGGGTGGTGCTGTGGCGTTGAGTGGTGCTGTGGCATTTACGCAGCTGGGAGGAAGGAACACAGACGAGGGATGAAGTTGTCATGTAAGACATTTAAACCTGCCGGTGGAGATCCGTGTCCATATCAGGGCTAGCTACAAATGGGAAAAGTGCCCATCATCGTAACAAAGGGGATAGCAGGACCAGGCAGAGCGCAACCGGGACCTGCGTGCCTTCTTAGAATGTATTAGTTGCATGTGCTGTTCCGTGTAAGCATGAAATAACAAGAGCTGAAACACAAGCGCAGCCGTGAAAGCAATACTGAAATAATAGAAACAGGCTGGGAAGCACTAAACATGTACACAAAATTCCATTTCAGAGGGAACACTCAAAATAGGTATCCCTTGTGTCTCCCAACTAAGCTGGGCCGTTTGCAGCACCGACACTTGGCCCGAGATTGGTGAAAACTCAGCCGGGATTGCTTACACCACGGAAGGCTCAATCAGAAGAAAGCTACAACAGACCTAACTTTGCCAATCAAAAATTGTAAGCTATACTACTCGATGGCGCTGGAGAGGAAAGTCTATAAGGCCAGCCGTGGAGTGCGAGGCAAGTTACATGCAGCAGTGTGTAGGTCTGTTCGCTGCAGCTTACTCGTGACACACATTTACCCCTAATAAAAACACAGCCGTAGTTTACAGTTCATTGAAAATTGCGAGGCTGCCTCAATTGTCAGTCCATCCTTGGGTGGGGTGGGGGGGAGCGGGGGCGGGGTAGCAGGGGAGCGCACTAGTGGCAGGATAATGGCAGAAGGACTGGTCGCAGACTGAAGGGAAAAAAAACATAATTTACAACTAAAATTGGCTTTGCACTCGGAAAAGATAAGAGAAAAGCTCGAGGGTGCACCGTGGCGAGAGAGAAGGCAGGCGCTGGAGAGGGAGGGGGTGGGCTGCCCATATGGAGAGGGAGGGGGTGGGCTGCCTGCTGGGCTGGGCTGCCTCTGATGATCAAATGCGAAACACGGAAGGCAGGCGCTGGAGAGGGAGGGGGTGGGCTGCCTGCAACTCGAGCAACCATATGAAGAGGAAGGGGGTGGACGGCCTGAGCTGGGAGGAAGGAACACAGACGAGGGATAAAGTTGTCATGTAAGACATTTAAACCTGCCGGTGGAGATCCGTGTCCATATCAGGGCTAGCTACAAATGGGAAAAGTGCCCATCATCGTAACGAAGGGGATAGAAGGACCAGGCAGAGCGCAACCGGGACCTGCGTGCCTTCTTAGAATGTATTAGTTGCATGTGCTGTTCCGTGTAAGCATGAAATAACAAGAGCTGAAACACAAGCGCAGCCGTGAAAGCAATACTGAAATAATAGAAACAGGCTGGGAAGCACTAAACATGTACACAAAATTCCATTTCAGAGGGAACACTCAAAATAGGTATCCCTTGTGTCTCCCAACTAAGCTGGGCCGTTTGCAGCACCGACACTTGGCCCGAGATTGGTGAAAACTCAGCCGGGATTGCTTACACCACGGAAGGCTCAATCAGAAGAAAGCTACAACAGACGTAACTTTGCCAATCAAAAATTGTAAGCTATACTACTCAATGGCGCTGGAGAGGAAAGTCGATAAGGCCAGCCGCGGAGCGCGAGGCAAGTTACATGCAGCAGTGTGTATGTCTGTTCGCTGCAGCTTACTCGTGACACACATTTACCCCTAATAAAAACACAGCCGTAGTTTACAGTTCATTGAAAATTGCGAGGCTGCCTCAATTGTCAGTCCAGCCTTGGGTGGGGTGGGGGGGAGCGGGGGCGGGGTAGCAGGGGAGCGCACTAGTGGCAGGATAATGGCAGAAGGACTGGTCGCAGACTGAAGGGAAAAAAAATAAAAATTTACAACTAAAATTGGATTTGCACTCGGAAAAGATAAGAGAAAAGCTCGAGGGTGCACCGTGATAGATGTGAGGTGTGCTGAAAAACGCTATGAGTGTGACCATAGAAAAGAATGCAATTAAAATGGCTCTTGATTCAGAGTAATGAATTACTCTCCTTCACCACTAACCCGAGTGAATAATCGTGTTGTTAAGCTTGGAACTGTGAGAGACCGACATGGTGACAGATCTGCAAGAGATGAAAACAAGCAGCAGTGAGGCGATGCAAGAGAGAAGGCAGGCGCTGGAGAGGGAGGGGGTGGGCTGCCCATATGGAGAGGGAGGGGGTGGGCTGCCAGCTGGGCTGGGCTGCCTCTGATGATCAAATGCGAGACACGGAAGGCAGGCGCTGGAGAGGGAGGGGGTGGGCTGCCTGCAACTCGAGCAACCATATGGAGAGGAAGGGGGGTGCACGGCCTGCATGGGAGAAGCTTGTGTGAGAGAGACTGGGCTGCCTTTGATGATCGAATGCAAGCTCGTGCACGAGGAGCTTGTGGTCACGTGATTCATGTGAACTGTTGAAAATCCTCATCGTAAAAGTCAGCTTTGTGGATGGGCGGCAATAGGTCTCTCTGCGAGACCTAAAAAACAAATCTTTCACTCTTTATCCCTCCACTATCCTTTTCAATCGAAATTAACATGATAACATGTTCACTTCTCAAATTCCATATTAAACTATACTAATATACTACCCAAATAACTGAATAACATATCCACTACTCAAATTACTTCATATTTATTTTTTATTTTTACTATACTAATTTTCAACAGTAATCTTTTAAGGGTTCCGGAGTGGCGTGCTACTCGCCAGAAAAGCGATTCAACACCCATCAGGGGTAACAAGTGCTATATGAATGCAAATCTTTTCTTCCCCTTTTATCCCTCCGCTATCCTTCCGACTCGAAGTAACTGACTAATATCCACCACTGAAATTACTTCATATTTCACCATATTAATTCACCACTAATCCTTTATAGGCTTCCTGAATAGCGTGTGTCAACAAGCGCTATATAAATACAAACCTTTGTCCTCCTCTATCCTTCTTCTAACATTCCAAATCCAAATAACTGACTAACCTATCCACCACTTAAAATGTACTTGCATCTTTCACTATACTAATTCAACACTAAGGGGTCGATTAGGATCGCGGACGGAAACGTGTTCCGTCCGCCGAGGAAGGTGGCAAGATACTCCGGACCTGTCCACGGAAAAACCGCAATAGCGATTAGGATAAAATATGATAGAAACGCCGATCGCGGCGGACGGAGCACACCAATCTCGGTTCGCGGCGGTCGAAGTACACCTGAGCCCGCGGCAGGCAGACAGAACCGAAAGAACACCGACCGCCGTGTACACACATGACCAGGAAAACATCCACTTCCCCCGCGATACTTGCGTAGTGTCCGTGTCCGCAATTAGGATAACTCCGCGAGTACCCCGGTAGCCACCGCGATCCACGTCCGCTGCGGTACCAATGCTACGAGAAACCGTGCTCCACAGCGGAAGTCCAACACGAACAACATCCCTACAGTCAAACCAATGCCATACATTGCGACGGAATTTATCACCAAACACAGGAAAAAGAACGACCACCCACCTAAAACATCTAAACCAATCACAAGACACAATGACCCACCCCCAAGATCCGCATAATGCACACCTGGCAACACACCCACCTATCACCTGACTGCCAATAACCAATCAGACAGGGCCAAGACACAGACTATAAATTAACTCCCACCCACTCCAGAAATCCTCTGCATCACAGCATAGCTGCTAGCAGGAGACACCACTTAACCAACAGCAAACATAGATATCATACACATAACCCACACCCAAACACACCCACTACACAAAGACCCACCACACCATCCCTAAACACCACACACCTGCACCTCCCTATTCACTCAAACCCACACCCGAGCACCATGGCACCAAAAAAAACCCCTAAATTCACTGACACCGAGTTAAAGGTTATGGTAGATGAGATAATACGTGTAGAACCCCACTTATTTGGGGCCCTAGTGCAGCAGACCAGCATAGCCAGGAAAAACAGCATGTGGGACCGGATTGTCACCAGGGTGAATGCTTCTAGGACCGTCCCGAGGACGAGGCAGGAAATTCAGAGGCGGTGGCATGACCTCAAGACCCGAGTGAAATCCATCAGAGCCAAGAACTATCTCCGGGCTAATCACACAGGCGGTGGAACCCCCCCCGGAGCCCTTACCGTACACCGAGTGGGAGGACAAGGTGCTGACCATCCTGCACCCTGAGAGCCTTGATGGACTTGAGGAGGGAGAAGAGGCTGGTAAGTACCAACCAAGCACCACAAGCACAACAACACGGTGTGCCTCACACAACTCTGAAGACACATCTCCCAGACCCCAACCCATGCATGCAGTCCACATACTCACCAACGTCTAAACAACTCCAACAGGCCCCCATGTCCATAGGGAGGCCGGTGGTGGTGGGTGGGGTGTGTGAGGGGACGGCACTACAACTCCCAACAGGCCCCCATGTCCATAGGGAGGGTGGTGGTCGTGGGTGGGGTGTGTGAGAGGTCACTAGACCAACTCCCAACAGGCCCCCATGTCCATAGGGAGGGTGGTGGTGGTGGGTGGGGTGTGTGAGGGGACGGCACTACAACTCCCAACAGGCCCCCATGTCCATAGGGAGGGTGGTGGTGGTGGGTGGGGTGTGTGAGGGGACGGCACTACAACTCCCAACAGGCCCCCATGTCCATAGGGAGGGTGGTGGGGGTGGGTGGGGTGTGTGAGGGGACGGCACTACAACTCCCAACAGGCCCCAATGTCCATAGGGAGGGTGGTGGTGGTGGGTGGGGTGTGTGAGGGGACGGCACTACAACTCCCAACAGGCCCCCATGTCCATAGGGAGGGTGGTGGTGGTGGGTGGGGTGTGTGAGGGGACGGCACTACAACTCCCAACAGGCCCCCATGTCCATAGGGAGGGTGGTGGTGGTGGGTGGGGTGTGTGAGAGGTCACTAGACCAACTCCCAACAGGCCCCCATGTCCATAGGGAGGGTGGTGGTGGTGGGTGGGGTGTGTGAGGGGACGGCACTACAACTCCCAACAGGCCCCCATGTCCATAGGGAGGGTCGTGGTGGTGGGTGGGGTGTGTGAGAGGTCACTAGACCAACTCCCAACAGGCCCACATGTCCATAGGGAGGCCGGTGGTGGTGGGTGGGGTGTGTGAGAGGTCACTAGACCAACTCCCAACAGGCCCACATGTCCATAGGGAGGCCGGTGGTGGTGGGTGGGGTGTGTGAGAGGTCACTAGACCAACTCCCAACAGGCCCCCATGTCCATAGGGAGGGTCGTGGTGGTGGGTGGGGTGTGTGAGAGGTCACTAGACCAACTCCCAACAGGCCCCCATGTCCATAGGGAGGGTGGTGGTGGTGGGTGGGGTGTGTGAGAGGTCACTAGACCAACTCCCAACAGGCCCCCATGTCCATAGGGAGGGTGGTGGTGGTGGGTGGGGTGTGTGAGGGGACGGCACTACAACTCCCAACAGGCCCCCATGTCCATAGGGAGGGTGGTGGTGGTGGGTGGGGTGTGTGAGGGGACGGCACTACAACTCCCAACAGGCCCCCATGTCCATAGGGAGGGTGGTGGTGGTGGGTGGGGTGTGTGAGGGGACGGCACTACAACTCCCAACAGGCCCCCATGTCCATAGGGAGGGTGGTGGTGGTGGGTGGGGTGTGTGAGAGGTCACTAGACCAACTCCCAACAGGCCCACATGTCCATAGGGAGGCCGGTGGTGGTAGGTGGGGTGTGTGAGAGGTCACTAGACCAACTCCCAACAGGCCCCCATGTCCATAGGGAGGGTGGTGGTGGTGGGTGGGGTGTGTGAGAGGTCACTATACCAACTCCCAACAGGCCCCCATGTCCATAGGGAGGGTGGTGGTGGTGGGTGGGGTGTGTGAGGGGACGGCACTACAACTCCCAACAGGCCCCCATGTCCATAGGGAGGGTCGTGGTGGTGGGTGGGGTGTGTGAGGGGACGGCACTACAACTCCCAACAGGCCCCCATGTCCATAGGGAGGGTGGTGGTGGTGGGTGGGGTGTGTGAGAGGTCACTAGACCAACTCCCAACAGGCCCCCATGTCTATAGGGAGGGTCGTGGTGGTGGGTGGGGTGTGTGAGAGGTCACTAGACCAACTCCCAACAGGCCCACATGTCCATAGGGAGGCCGGTGGTGGTGGGTGGGGTGTGTGCCAGTGCCTGACTGAATTGCCAACAAAAAGAAAATGACACGTAATGGCCACATGACTCATCCTCACATTTTTGTTTTGCAGGTGATCCTAATCTGACAGCTGGAATAAACACCCGGCCTCCAGACTCACCACACTCAGAAGTCTCAGGGGACGATTGGCCAGCCACCTCCGGGGCTGAGGATGGTGCCGGCTCAAGCAGGCAGCCAGGGACATCTGGCTCCCAGGTCACACCTGCACCAACTACTACGGCCTCTGCCATTTCCACAACACCGGCCACTGTGACCTGCACAGCCACCACCAGCACCACCTCCACCACCACTACTACCACCACTTCTGCCCCTGCCACCCTGCCCAACCCACCGCCCAACGCCGGGCCATCGCCATCCCAGCCACGCAGGGAGAGTGTGAGGCAAAGCAGAGATGCAAGGCCAGATCCGGCAGGCAGGAGCACAGCACAAAGACGGCATGCGCCGGGACGCTCCTTGGCTGGAGTATCTGTGCGCACAATAAATCACCGTAACATAACATAACATAACATGATGAAACAAATGCACCCAATGCCGTGCAACAGTCACTGGAAGCACTAGCCAGGGTGGAGGAAAACTATCTACGTGGCCAGGCACAGGCAGGCCGGGCCCACCAGGACTTTGTTGAGAACACTGCAATGTTGGGGGCCATTGAGAGGCGGCTTGGCCAACTAGTGGACATATTTACCATGACTAATACCATGTGGATGCCATGGATATCCGCCAACACCACCCTCCCCACACCCCCTCAAACAACGCCACCGCCACCACCACCGCCACCGCCACCGCCACCGCCACCTGCGCCCCTGGCGGCGGATGTGGTACCTGATCAGCCTGCGCCCCCAGCTGACTCCGTCCCGACACAAAGACGGAGGGGCCGTCCGAGGCTGGAAGTGGGCGAGAGCAGTGTTGAAGCACCTTCCACACGCTCTAAGAGGAGCCGACAATGACTGTTAAAGTACCTGAGCCTGCCATTCACCCTGCCAACTATCCGGTCCCACCTGGCACAGGCCTGCTGCACTAGGCAGACACCACCCTATGTGGTGTCAGCACGGACATTTCATCTGCCATAACCTTTAACTCTCACTCCCCCACCCCTTCACTCATTTGTAAATATGCACCTACACCTATGCACAATCTGTAAATAAATACCACTTACTCACTCAATGATGTGTTGCCTCCATGTTTATTCACATGATTGCATCAGAAACAGACGTTACCAGGTTCAGGGATCCAACTGGTGCAGAATCATGCCGCAAGGGAGTGACCTAGGGAAACATAGAAACCGCAAAGACACGTTAGGAAACATGATCACACTCATCCCAACACACTGCAGTGCAACATTCAACAAACCACACACATCACAACAGGAATGGATGAGACTACACACATCATGGAGACGTGCATGTACTCATAAATGAAGACACACACACACACATGCAAACATCACATTGCAGAACACATAGATGATGCCCACCACAATGACACAAGACCAGCAAACCTACACAGGGCATACACAAGCAGCACAAGAGGAGCACACTCACAATCAAGGGAAGTAGCGATCAATGAGCTGGCGCCTCTGGTCCACACCTTCCTCCTCACCACTATCCTCATCAGTCGACATGGGTGGGTCGGGAGGGCGAGGAACTTGCTGTTCATCTGGGTCCAAGAGCAGTACAATGTTATTGCGCACAGCCAGGTTGTGGAGCATGCAGCAGGCAATCACGATCTTGCATACTTTGCCTGGTGAGTAAGGCAGGGCCCCTCCAGTCTTATCCAGGCACCGAAACCTAGACTTAAGCAGGCCAAATGTGCGTTCTACCACTCGACGTGTCCTTCCATGGGCATCATTGTATCGCATTTCTCCCGCTGTCGTTGGATTGCGTATGGGACTCAGCAGCCAAGGCCTATTTGGGTAAGCCGAGTCACCTGTGTTGGTGGAAAAGAGAGAGAGAGAGAGAGAAACATCACAACCTGAATAGGTGGGCACACCATGCCACACAGATATCACTCCTGTCACCACAGCATACTCACCAACAAGCCACGCTTGTGCCGGACGCAGATTGGCCATCAGTTGGGGGACAATGCTGCTCCGCATGATGTGGGCGTCATGTGCAGAGCCAGGAAATCTTGCACACACATGTGAGATTATGTTGTCGGCCTGGCACACCACCTGCACGTTGATGGAATGGAAGTGCTTCCGATTCCTAAACACCTGCTCACGTGCCCGTGGTGGAATGATCGCGATATGCGTGCCATCAATGGAACCCACAACGTGTGGTATGCGACCCAGTGCATAAAAGTCTGCTTTGACCGCTGCCAACTCTGCCGCCTGTGGGAAATGAATGTAGTCATGCTTGTACAGCATCATGGCTGTCAGTACATCCCGAAGTACCGTGCTGAACATGGCCTGTGACATTCCCCCGGCATGTCCAACTGTGTACTGAAATGTGCCTGTTGCAAAAAAATGGAGTGCCGCCATCACCTTTTGCGTGGGTGAAATGGAACCTGGATAGGTTCTTCGCGGCTGCAGGTGAGGAGACAATTGGTTCACAAGCTCCAGCAATCGACGTCGATCCAGCCTGAATTTCCTGATCACCTCCTCGTCCACCATATCCTCCAGCACAGTGTATGGGCGATGGACATTTTGAGCCCTCCTGTGTGGGAGTAGATGGAATGGAAGTCAATTCACATACAACGCATGTCTGTGCAACTCACTCACATGTCATCGCACTCTATCCAACATGTAATAGGCAGTGTTTAATTGTCATATGTGTGACATCTCTGATTGTCACTACAACATGGATTGACGTAGCAACAATGTGCAGCCACTAGCAACATGATGTGTTGCAACATGTGCAATGCACTTTGTCTCACCTCAACATTACTGCCAACAAGACATGTGACATGACCCACATGTGTATGCGCAACATCACATACACACATGCAAGTGCATGCACACAAACGAAAATATACACACACACCATTTCTTGATGCACCAATGGCAACACCAATAATGGTGGCCATACGGACATCACATGCATGGTGACACAATAGGCAACACGCATGCACTGAACACAAGTGAACCCCCACCATAGTCAATATCTCACATATACCACTCACTGACAACTGAATCACAATGTGCCGATACATCCGGGATCTACTGTGTAGATGTGAGGTACGATAAACTTGTGTAGGGAAATAACCGATGTCGACCTGCACATGTGATGGACATTTGTGGCACACCGATGGCCATGGTATGGACACACATGGGATAGAGCATGACATGTGGAGTCACGCAATCACGCACACAACCGTCATCAGGCAGCTGCAGACAATGGAACAAGGTGCATCATCAGCTGAGATGCAATCATTGACCCCGCCATGGCGGTGCACTGCTTCCGCTGTTTACGTCTGGGCATACGCGGCCCGCGTTCAACATTCCCATTGTCTGCATGTGCACGGTCCGTCACGCTCACACACCGGCAAGTGCATGTGCTAGACTCCGGGACGGATGCTTCACTTGCAACAATGTTCGATCACTGGCGCCACCATAGCGGGGCACGTATTCGGCGGGGGAGGTGCAGGCCAACACATCCATAAGCTGATGTCAATGCACATGGCAGGTCATGACCCCCCTTACAGTGACATTGCATCATCCAGCCTACACCGGCCGGCCCAGCCCTGCCCAGGACCGCCATGCCAGCCATGTCAACTACCGCCGTTTCAGGCCCCGTCCACTACCGCCGTGCCAGGCCCTGCCCAGGACCGCCGTGCCGGCCATGTCAACTTCCGCCGTTTCAGGCCCCGTCCACTACCGCCGTGCCCTGGCGGGGCCTGAAACGGCGGTAGTTGACATGGCCGGCACGGCGGTCCTGGGCAGGGCCTGGCACGGCGGTAGTGGACGGGGCCTGAAACGGCGGAAGTTGACATGGCCGGCACGGCAGTCCTGGGCAGGGCCTGGCACGGCGGTAGTGGACGGGGCCTGAAATGGCGGAAGTTGGCATGGCCGGCACGGCGGTCCTGGGCAGGGCCTGGCACGGCGGTAGTGAACGGGGCATGAAACGCCGGAAGTTGACATGGCCGGCACGGCGGTCCTGGGCAGGGCCTGGCACGGCGGTAGTGGACGGGGCCTGAAACGGCGGTAGTTGACATGGCCGGCACGGTGGTCCTGGGCAGGGCCTGGCACGGCGGTAGTGGACGGGGCCTGAAACGGCGGTAGTTGACATGGCCGGCACGGCGGTCCTGGGCAGGGCCTGGCACGGCGGTAGTGGACGGGGCCTGAAACGGCGGTAGTTGACATGGCCGGCACGGCGGTCCTGGGCTGGGCTGGGCCGGCCGGTGTAGGCTGGATGATGCAATGTCACTGTAAGGGGGGTCATGACCTGCCATGTGCATTGACATCAGCTTATGGATGTGTTGGCCTGCACCTCCCCCGCCGAATACGTGCCCCGCCATGGTGGCGCCAGTGATCGAACATTGTTGCAAGTGAAGCATCCGTCCCTGTACCTTCCACATGCACTTGCTGGTGTGTGAGCGTGACGGTCTGTGCACGTGCAGCCAATGGGAGGTGTGAACAAGGGCCACGTGCGCCCAATAGAATGTACCGTATGCTGTGCACCGCAACACCAGGGCCAGTCATTGGCCCTTTTCCAAACACGCTTCCAGGGCTGACCAATGGCTGGCGCCGTATTCCACTGACATGGCCACAGGGCCCTATATATGTGTTATGTGCAAAAGCACACATTCTACGATGACCACCGACTGCTGCCTGTGACCATCACCTCCACCTGCTGCTGCGGAGCTGACCACCGACTGCTGCCTGTGACCATCACCTCCACCTGCTGCTGCGGAGCTGACCACCAACTGCTGCCTGTGACCATCACCTCCACCTGCTGCTGCGGAGCTGACCACCGACTGCCGCTCTAGTGCCATACTCCGTGACCTTGGCATGTCGAGAGTCAAAGAGATCCGGTCTCGTCCTTTCACCGCCGCGGAGCTGGATGTCCTCGTGGACGGTGTGCTCCGCAACTACGGATGCCTGTACGGCGCACCCGGACAGGTGGTAAGTGCAGTGTGGGACAAGTTGTTGTGCATGAGGTGTTCCATGACACCTGGGCTCTGGAATCTTGGCGGTGTGAGGTGGGACCAACACATGAGTCGAAATGTGCATGGCTGCAGAGAGAAATGTGTTGCCCCTATCTGTGCACTACAACTCCCAACAGGCCCCCATGTCCATAGGGAGGGTGGTGGTGGTGGGTGGGGTGTGTGAGGGGACGGCACTACAACTCCCAACAGGCCCCCATGTCCATAGGGAGGGTGGTGGTGGTGGGTGGGGTGTGTGAGGGGACGGCACTACAACTCCCAACAGGCCCCCATGTCCATAGGGAGGGTGGTGGTGGTGGGTGGGGTGTGTGAGAGGTCACTAGACCAACTCCCAACAGGCCCCCATGTCCATAGGGAGGGTGGTGGTGGTGGGTGGGGTGTGTGAGGGGACGGCACTACAACTCCCAACAGGCCCCCATGTCCATAGGGAGGCCGGTGGTGGTGGGTGGGGTGTGTGAGAGGTCACTAGACCAACTCCCAACAGGCCCCCATGTCCATAGGGAGGGTGGTGGTGGTGGGCGGGGTGTGTGAGGGGACGGCACTACAACTCCCAACAGGCCCCCATGTCCATAGGGAGGGTGGTGGTGGTGGGTGGGGTGTGTGAGAGGTCACTAGACCAACTCCCAACAGGCCCCAATGTCCATAGGGAGGGTCGTGGTGGTGGGTGGGGTGTGTGAGAGGTCACTAGACCAACTCCCAACAGGCCCACATGTCCATAGGGAGGCCGGTGGTGGTGGGTGGGGTGTGTGCCAGTGCCGACTGAATTGCCAACAAAAAGAAAATGACACGTAATGGCCACATGACTCATCCTCACATTTTTGTTTTGCAGGTGATCCTAATCTGACAGCTGGAATAAACACCCGGCCTCCAGACTCACCACACTCAGAAGTCTCAGGGGACGATTGGCCAGCCACCTCCGGGGCTGAGGATGGTGCCGGCTCAAGCAGGCAGCCAGGGACATCTGGCTCCCAGGTCACACCTGCACCAACTACTACGGCCTCTGCCATTTCCACAACACCGGCCACTGTGACCTGCACAGCCACCACCAGTACCACCTCCACCACCACTACTACCACCACTTCTGCCCCTGCCACCCTGCCCAACCCACCGCCCAACGCCGGGCCATCGCCATCCCAGCCACGCAGGGAGAGTGTGAGGCAAAGCAGAGATGCAAGGCCAGATCCGGCAGGCAGGAGCACAGCACAAAGACGGCATGATGAAACAAATACACCCAATGCCGTACAACAGTCACTGGAAGCACTAGCCAGGGTGGAGGAAAACTATCTACGTGGCCAGGCACAGGCAGGCCGGGCCCACCAGGACTTTGTTGAGAACACTGCAATGTTGGGGGCCATTGAGAGGCGGCTTGGCCAACTAGTGGACATATTTACCATGACTAATACCATGTGGATGCCATGGATATCCGCCAACACCACCCTCCCCACAACCCCTCAAACAACGCCACCGCCACCACCACCGCCACCGCCACCGCCACCTGCGCCCCTGGCGGAGGATGTGGTACCTGATCAGCCTGCGCCCCCAGCTGACTCCGTCCCGACACAAAGACGGAGGGGCCGTCCGAGGCTGGAAGTGGGCGAGAGCAGTGTTGAAGCTCCTTCCACACGCTCCAAGAGGAGCCGACAATGACTGTTAAAGTACCTGAGCCTGCCATTCACCCTGCCAACTATCCGGTCCCACCTGGCACAGGCCTGCTGCACTAGGCAGACACCACCCTATGTGGTGTCAGCTCGGACATTTCATCTGCCATAACCTTTAACTCTCACTCCCCCACCCCTTCACTCATTTGTAAATATGCACCTACACCTATGCACAATCTGTAAATAAATACCACTTACTCAATGATGTGTTGCCTCCATGTTTATTCACATGATTGCATCAGAAACAGACGTTACCAGGTTCAGGGATCCAACTGGTACAGAATCATGCTGCAAGGGAGTGACCTAGGGAAACATAGAAACCGCAAAGACACGTTAGGAAACATGATCACACTCATCCCAACATACTGCAGTGCAACATTCAACAAACCACACACATCACAACAGGAATGGATGAGACTACACACATCATGGAGACGTGCATGTACTCATAAATGAAGACACACACACACACACATGCATACATCACATTGCAGAACACATAGATGATGCCCACCACAATGACACAAGACCAGCAAACCTACACAGGGCATACACAAGCAGCACAAGAGGAGCACACTCACAATCAAGGGAAGTAGCGATCAATGAGCTGGCGCCTCTGGTCCACACCTTCCTCCTCACCACTATCCTCATCAGTCGACATGGGTGGGTCGGGAGGGTGAGGAACTTGCTGTTCATCTGGGTCCAAGAGCAGTACAATGTTATTGCGCACAGCCAGGTTGTGGAGCATGCAGCAGGCAATCACGATCTTGCATACTTTGCCTGGTGAGTAAGGCAGGGCCCCTCCAGTCTTATCCAGGCACTGAAACCTAGACTTAAGCAGGCCAAATGTGCGTTCTACCACTCGACGTGTCCTTCCATGGGCATCATTGTATCGCATTTCTCCCGCTGTCGTTGGATTGCGTATGGGACTCAGCAGCCAAGGCCTATTTGGGTAAGCCGAGTCGCCTGTGTTGGTGGAAAAGAGAGAGAGAGAGAGAGAAACATCACAACCTGAATAGGTGGGCACACCATGCCACACAGATATCACTCCTGTCACCACAGCATACTCACCAACAAGCCACGCTTGTGCCGGACGCAGATTGGCCATCAGTTGGGGGACAATGCTGCTCCGCATGATGTGGGCGTCATGTGCAGAGCCAGGAAATCTTACACACACATGTGAGATTATGTTGTCGGCCTGGCACACCACCTGCACGTTGATGGAATGGAAGTGCTTCCGATTCCTAAACACCTGCTCACGTGCCCGTGGTGGAATGATCGCGATATGCGTGCCATCAATGGAACCCACAACGTGTGGTATGCGACCCAGTGCATAGAAGTCTGCTTTGACCGCTGCCAACTCTGCCGCCTGTGGGAAATGAATGTAGTCATGCTTGTACAGCATCATGGCTGTCAGTACATCCCGAAGTACCGTGCTGAACATGGCCTGTGACATTCCCCCGGCATTTCCAACTGTGTACTGAAATGTGCCTGTTGCAAAAAAATGGAGTGCCGCCATCACCTTTTGCGTGGGTGAAATGGAACCTGGATAGGTTCTTCGCGGCTGCAGGTGAGGAGACAATTGGTTCACAGGCTCCAGCAATCGACGTCGATCCAGCCTGAATTTCCTGATCACCTCCTCGTCCACCATATCCTCCAGTACAGTGTATGGGCGATGGACATTTTGAGCCCTCCTGTGTGGGAGTAGATGGAATGGAAGTCAATTCACATACAACGCATGTCTGTGCAACTCACTCACATGTCATCGCACTCTATCCAACATGTAATAGGCAGTGTTTAATTGTCATATGTGTGACATCTCTGATTGTCACTACAACATGGATTGACGTAGCAACAATGTGCAGCCACTAGCAACATGATGTGTTGCAACATGTGCAATGCACTTTGTCTCACCTCAACATTACTGCCAACAAGACATGTGACATGACCCACATGTGTATGCGCAACATCACATACACACATGCAAGTGCATGCACACAAACGAAAATATACACACACACCATTTCTTGATGCACCAATGGCAACACCAATAATGGTGGCCATACGGACATCACATGCATGGTGACACAATAGGCAACACGCATGCACTGAACACAAGTGAACCCCCACCATAGTCAATATCTCACATATACCACTCACTGACAACTGAATCACAATGTGCCGATACATCCGGGATCTACTGTGTAGATGTGAGGTAAAAAAAACTTGTGTAGGGAAATAACCGATGTCGACCTGCACATGTGATGGACATTTGTGGCACACCGATGGCCATGGTATGGACACACATGGGATAGAGCATGACATGTGGAGTCACGCAATCACGCACACAACCGTCATCAGGCAGCTGCAGACAATGGAACAAGGTGCATCGTCAGCTGAGATGCAATCATTGACCCCGCCATGGCGGTGCACTGCTTCCGCTGTTTACGTCTGGGCATACGCGGCCCGCGTTCAACATTCCCATTGTCTGCATGTGCACGGTCCGTCACGCTCACACACCGGCAAGTGCATGTGCTAGACTCCGGGACGGATGCTTCACTTGCAACAATGTTCGATCACTGGCGCCACCATAGCGGGGCACGTATTCGGCGGGGGAGGTGCAGGCCAACACATCCATAAGCTGATGTCAATGCACATGGCAGGTCATGACCCCCCTTACAGTGACATTGCATCATCCAGCCTACACCGGCCGGCCCAGCCCTGCCCAGGACCGCCGTGCCCTGCCGGGGCCTGAAACGGCGGTAGTTGACATGGCCGGCACGGCGGTCCTGGGCAGGGCCTGGCACGGCGGTAGTGGACGGGGCCTGAAACGGCGGAAGTTGACATGGCCGGCACGGCAGTCCTGGGCAGGGCCTGGCACGGCGGTAGTGGACGGGGCCTGAAACGGCGGAAGTTGGCATGGCCGGCACGGCGCTCCTGGGCAGGGCCTGGCACGGCGGTAGTGAACGGGGCCTGAAACGGCGGAAGTTGACATGGCCGGCACGGCGGTCCTGGGCAGGGCCTGGCACGGCGGTAGTGGACGGGGCCTGAAACGGCGGTAGTTGACATGGCCGGCACGGTGGTCCTGGGCAGGGCCTGGCACGGCGGTAGTGGACGGGGCCTGAAACGGCGGTAGTTGACATGGCCGGCACGGCGGTCCTGGGCAGGGCCTGGCACGGCGGTAGTGGACGGGGCCTGAAACGGCGGTAGTTGACATGGCCGGCACGGCGATCCTGGGCTGGGCTGGGCCGGCCGGTGTAGGCTGGATGATGCAATGTCACTGTAAGTGGGGTCATGACCTGCCATGTTCATTGACATCAGCTTATGGATGTGTTGGCCTGCACCTCCCCCGCCGAATACGTGCCCCGCCATGGTGGCGCCAGTGATCGAACATTGTTGCAAGTGAAGCATCCGTCCCTGAACCTTCCACATGCACTTGCCGGTGTGTGAGCGTGACGGTCTGTGCACGTGCAGCCAATGGGAGGTGTGAACAAGGGCCACGTGCGCCCAATAGAATGTACCGTATGCTGTGCACCGCAACACCAGGGCCAGTCATTGGCCCTTTTCCAAACACGCTTCCAGGGCTGACCAATGGCTGGCGCCGTATTCCACTGACATGGCCACAGGGCCCTATATATGTGTTATGTGCAAAAGCACACATTCTACGATGACCACCGACTGCTGCCTGTGACCATCACCTCCACCTGCTGCTGCAGAGCTGACCACCGACTGCTGCCTGTGACCATCACCTCCACCTGCTGCTGCGGAGCTGACCACCAACTGCTGCCTGTGACCATCACCTCCACCTGCTGCTGCGGAGCTGACCACCGACTGCCGCTCTAGTGCCATACTCCGTGACCTTGGCATGTCGAGAGTCAAAGAGATCCGGTCTCGTCCCTTCACCGCCGCGGAGCTGGATGTCCTCGTGGACGGTGTGCTCCGCAACTACGGATGCCTGTACGGCGCACCCGGACAGGTGGTAAGTGCAGTGTGGGACAAGTTGTTGTGCATGAGGTGTTCCATGACACCTGGGCACTGGAATCTTGGCGGTGTGAGGTGGGACCAACACATGAGTCGAAATGTGCATGGCTGCAGAAAGAAATGTGTTGCCCCTATCTGTGTGACTGGCCAACTGTCCACTGACTTGCACCCTTTTGTCTCCCATCATGGTAAGTCAAGCTGCACCTTCGCAAGGACGTGTGGAGGAGCATTGCACGTGATGTACGAGCAGTGGGGGTGTCCAATAGACGACATACAAACTGCCACAAACGCTGGGACGACATTTCCAGGCTGAGCAAGAATGTAGCGGAAGTGACACTAGGGATGATTCCAAGAACGGCACGTCTGGTCCGACGCTCAATGACCCCTCTCATGCACCGTATCATATCTGTGACGCATCCTGACCTGTCCGAGTGGTTGCGTGTGGATGAACAGCAACGTGGCGGTAAGCATACTGTCAGTGTATGTTGCTTGTGAGTGCAATGCATGTATTGTTGCCCAGACACATTAGTGACTTCCGTGTATCGTGTGGCTCGTTCCAATGGCATGTTGGTGACATTGGCGCAGTTAAATGTCACTTCCCGGTGCGGCATGTTGAGACGCCACTCGCTAAGCAGTTGAGTGTTGATGCACATGCTGTAGTGCTCCGTCACCCCTTGGCAAGACTGGTGTGCAGATGTAGTTGCTCATGCCCTGTCTGCATGCTGTACATGTAGCACGGCCAACGCCACTTAATTCCTGGAGGATGACTGGTAGGGGTGGCCCGTGTGCAGGTTGGGGGATCGATGTACATTGTCATCAGTGGCTTTAGGGATTCCGTAGCAGTACTGTACGTGAGTGTGCCCATGACTTACACCCATTTCCTGTGCATTTCAGCTTTGGCAGAGGGCACTCAGCCACAGACGGAGGAGATGATAGAAGGCAATGCATCCGGATCAGACGTCGCGCACACGCAGACTGACACAGAAGGGGCCAGCGCCGGAGAGGGGGACAGGACCGTCCCGGAGGACTCGCATGTGGAGACAACATCGTCATCATCTTCCGACAGTGTTGGTAAGTCAGCACTGTTGTCACAGACTGGGAGTGGGCAATCAACACCTTCGGTCGGGACACAGCACACAGGGCCCACCCTGCCGCCAACTGCACCATGTACTGTTCGTGCACGCAGGAGTAGGGGTAGCAGAGTGGCGTTCGGTGTCGGCACCGCTGCCCCAGCCTCGGTGAGCCAAAATGCTCTTTGTGCAGAGGCTGTTGATCTGCTGCGACAGCTGTGTGTGGGGCAGACCAATATGATAAATGCTTTCCAAGACCACGATAGGAAGTTGGGGCAGGTGGTGGCTTTCATGGAAGGTATGCATGGCGATCTGGCTGGTCTACACAGGACAGTGCAGTC